>NC_069796.1:4685000-5935000 GCF_027406575.1 Nycticebus coucang
CTGTGGGTAGCAAGTGGACCCCAGTGTCCTGGCAAGTGGACAAAGAGGCCCTATTTCATTTTCAAAAGTGCCTTGGTTTGAATAATGAGATCTAGTTTCTGATTCCATCATGTACAAGTTTCTCTCCCACTTTGCAGTGAGCTGCAAGCATTTTTATTAACTCAGATCTTCATTCTCCAGATTTCAGATGCCTTCACGTTCTAGGTCGTGCTTCCAGGTTCTCTCCTGCTTCAGCTTCACAGCTTCACCCAGAGGCTCTTCTGGAACTCCCGCCTCATTGTGGTTGGGGAGGGTTGGGGTAACTTTCTAGGTGCCATTGTAGACCCCAAGCTTCCTGGGATCAAAGAAGCTTGCTGGGGTATCCTTAAGTGTCTTTCAATGTTTGGACAGAGTGACCATTCAGTAAAACCCTTTTTAGGAAATAAATTCTCAGTACTTGAAATATCATTAGTAGTAATTCACATTTATTCCAATTTTTGTGAAAAAAGTTAATTTTTAATTATGGGCATTCTTTTAAAATGCAAATATGAATAGCCTTAAGCAATCCTAAGATCTCATTTTTTTGAGTTTGTTCATCAGAGAATTTCTCCTCTCCACAGGAAGAGCCCAGGGGATGAACTTGAATTGGGGGCAAAGGAAAGATCACTCAAAAACAGACGAGTGGCAGGAGTTAAGAGGGAAAGAGGGGGCAAGAAGGGAGAGTGACAATGTGAGTGTGAGTGTGAGTGTGAGTGTGTGTGCGGGGTATAGTTTGGAGGGTGGGATGTGGGGGTACAGACAGCAGGAGACTGTCTTTGCCTATTTGACTCCTGCCTTGTAGCCCTTGAGGGTTAAAGTCTCAAATGAGATGCAGCCATCAGTGCAATTTTACACTTCAACTGTATTTTGATACAGACAAGCCAGCGGGATTTGTTTCTCTATTTTGTCGTGGTGAAGAGGTTCATTCTTGCTCCCCAGCCATTCCAGCACCTGCTCTAGTTCTCTGAAGAACAGTGGAGGGAGGGTGATGAAACTGCCTGGCAGGTCAACAGGGGTCACCGTAGCTTTGCTTACTGAGCACAGACAGGACACAACCTTTGTCCCCCAAGTTGTCAGCATTTTCCAGAAGTTCCATCTTAGCACCCTGAGTCACAGGTAATCTGATAATGACCTGTACTATAAATGCCTGGAAGAAAGCTTCCTTAAAAGCAGTCACGTCAGGATAATGTTCAACTGGATAAATGTTTTCACATATTTTAGCCCACTGTTTGTCAGGAGATCCAAAAATATGAACTCTGATTCTCATGGGAGGAACATTTTTTAGGTAAAATCATGCAAACACTGAATGACCTTTGATCTGCTTGGAGAGTGCTAGACACTTTACATTACTGATCCGTGAAGTGGGAATTGCCCACTAAATTTACATGACTTTCAGCTCCTCCTAAGCCTCTGCTCCCATCTTGAAGGCAGGTGATGTAATAATCACATGTCAAAACCTCTGAGAAGACACTGAGGGCCTCTGGTATTTAATTTATTTAGTTCAAAGTAAGACATGCAATCTATCCCTTGATACCAGATGCAGTGGAAATACAGATTTGTGTTGTGCATTTTCTGTGACTTAATGATAGTTTTCGTTTAGCAGTTTGAAAGATCTTTCCAATGATAAGTATTCAATCATTAATCCAATGTCTAACAGAGTTAGACTTTTAAATAGAAGAAATGAAAGAGAAATAAAACTTGTTCTCCTGAGTCATCAAAATTTTCTGTCCTCATAATTTTCTTCAACTTTACTTTCAAAGATTGCTTCCATATAACTTTGCAATTTCAATTTACTCATTAGTATAAATATCTAGAGAAGGAAAACTTTCATGTCCGCAATCTCCCCATTAGATGTGTAGCAGTGAGAATTATTCCTTCAAATCTAAAAATATGTCAGAAATCAATTTTAATCAACACACAGGTCATCATATATCCATTAACTCATTGCATGCATTAAATGAAATTTTAAATTTTGCTTTACTTCATAGGTTTGTTTTACAAGCAAAGTTATCAAAAGAAATCTACCTTTAGTATTAAGAACCATAAATAAATAAAATAATGTACATACAAAAAGTGAAACCTTCATAATTTTAAAAATTTGATAAATGTAATATTTCTTCATTTAGAATATAAGTTAAATGTCACCTAAGAACCTTTTCTGAAGTGGGCAATTCATTTAAAAGTTTGAATTGTAATATATGCATTGGTTCATGCATTTCAAAATAAATGTTCTGTTGCTATTTGTTTTACTGATAAATGTTTATTAAACCCTAGAAATTTTGAGAGCCATAATTAAAGCTATACATTTTTAATGTTCACTCAATGTTCATTAAATACACATTTTAACATTCATTTATTATCTAATGGATACAATTAGTTGTCATACGTTCTTTCAGGGTCTCTCCTCACAAGAATAACAATATCTATTGGAAAAGCATGTGATTTGCTTAAATTTGTGTCTACTGAACAAGCATGGTTCCTGGTTCATGGCTAGCACTCAATAATGGCTGAGGAATGAATGGAATATCTCCTGTATGACATAAGAGACAGAATTGATTACTACAGAGAGAGAATTGATTACTAATACCCCGATTCAGATAGGTAGCCCAACACAGCTAAGTGCACAAGGAGGGCTGCTGACATGACCCGGAGTTGGAAGAATAGGTTCACTGGCTCTGACTTTCTGGTGTGTATAATGTGTAATTGTGGGGCCAGGACAGGGGTTGTGGAGGCTGAACAGGGGCCAAGAGGTTTGGAATAGACTTAATGGGGAAAATTATTCAACAATTATTTATTGAGCACTGTCTGTAATGTGGGCAGTAGGCATTCTGAGAATTCTGAGAATGTGGGCAGTAGGCAAAACAAAGCCCCTACGTGGAGCTCACGTTATAGTCGATGAAAAAAGTTTTGGAGGAAAAAGGGTTCATTTGTTAAAGAGACGGAAGAAGTTCATTGTAAGTTGTGCATTTAAAATCATCTTGGAAAGAAAAGGTGCACAGAGAAGAGATTTGAGGATTTCTCCCCAATTCTCCCCATACACAGGTTTCTTTGAGAGAAAGTGATTGCCGTTCTCTTCACTAACCCTAACACACTGTAGTCTTTGCTGGCATCCTCAGAGTCAGCCCTGACTCTCACAGGTAGCAGAAATGGTGGTGAAGAGGAGGATAGAGAGTAAAATGAAATAATGCTAGGAGAGGAGTTTTAACTGGAGAGATGAGAGAGAAAATAATGTGAAACTATTATTTAGTTTCTGATATCACAGCAAGGTGAAATTTGCAAAGATGTTTGTGAAAACAATATCCCCACTTGGCTAGGATCTCATGTGATTATATTCAGATATTAACTTTTACCCTCCCATATTTCGTCACAGTGTTTCACTTGGTGCAGTTAATAGATATTCTTTAGTGCACATTTATTATTTATTTTGTCTGTGAAGTTCAACATACTCAATTTTACTTACCATTGAGGATAAACTTCCTTGGACATGTTTTGTAAATTTGCTCATTTTTTTCATATATATGATCCTAAAATATACCATAGTTATCAATTTTTCAGAAAACTATTTGGCCCCATTCCCTCTTTTGTTTTTGTTTGTAAAATTATTTTTCAGTTTTGGGTGCTAGAAGTTTGCACTTCTTTGTATAAGAAGAATCCCAAGTGTAGAATTTCTTTCTTTTTTTTTTTTTTTGTAGAGACAGAGTCTCACTTTATGGCCCTCGGTAGAGTGCCGTGGCCTCACACAGCTCACAGCAACCTCCAACTCCTGGGCTTAAGCGATTCTCTTGCCTCAGCCTCCCGAGTAGCTGGGACTACAGGCGCCCGCCACAACGCCCGGCTATTTTTTTTTTGGTTGCAGTTTGGCCGGGGCCGGGTTTGAACCCGCCACCCTCGGTATATGGGGCTGGCGCCCTATGGACTGAGCCACAGGCGCCGCCCGCAAGTGTAGAATTTCATTGGAAGAATTCTTTTGAAACTTCTTCTTCATGAAATTCCATCTTGATTTATTATTTTTTAAAAAAGACATCTTCCCGTATTAAAATTGTGTGCTGTTGGAGAATGCAGGAGACCTGCCTCTTGCCAGCTGGTATTGCGAGCGGATAAACTTGTCTGAATAACATGACGGCCTTGACCTCACTACTTTCCATGTCATTCGATGTAATACAGAAATCATTTTGGGGCATCTTATATCATTTTGTATTGGTTTTCTAACTATTATGTTAAATGCATTTCCATAAGCTCACACTAAGATAAGGTATACTTTTAAGAGAACACAAAAATAAGCAAATAATCACTATGCTTTTATTTTTCCTTATACTCTTAATTTTCCAAATTCACCTACTAATTTCCTTGTACTCTGGGTTCCTTCCATTTTTATTTTTTAATAGCAAATGTCTACTTCAAGGACTTAAAAGAAAAGACTAGTTCATTTGTGTTTTGTCAGCAATGTAACACAATTTGCCTCTATCTACAAATCCAATCATCACTCTCCTACCCTAGTTTTATAAGTGTAAAACCATTTTTGTAGGTAGATTCAATTCACTGAAAAAACTGTATAGTTTAACAGCTTCTGGACTGTGCAAAATTTAGATTTTCTTCAACTCAGAGATGATGAAATCTGAGGATGTAGTAGTTAATACAGACACACAGCTGCACAGTCATTCTTAATGTTTATAAAGGTATGGGTTTGCATAACAATTCCATTTCTATAATATTCAATCAGCTTTAGCCATTTTTAGTTTGATAAACCTGGACAGGTGGTTGGGATACACATAGGGAGAGTGAGACTAGGAGAGAAATTACTTGTATTTGATCATATCAGGATGTAGAAAGATAAAGAGAAATGAAGAGAGAGAGGGTGAGTAGTTAGTAGTGAGGAGGAGATTCCTTGATGACCAGCAGATCCATGGGGCATAATTCTTTCATTTTAAAAATATTCAAGACTATGAGTCTGATTCTCCATTTCCTCCATGAAATTGCACATTTCAACTGCAGTGTTTTCACAGCCTGTGATCCCACTTTGACCTTTTAAAATAGTTGCTTTCCTATGTGGTTGTTCTCTCCTTTTCTAATGACAGCATACAAGAAAATCATTTAAACTGAAACCTCTACAACCACTTAATCAAATCTTACCTATAAAGCGGAGTTTGTATCTTCACCACAGTATGTGCTTGTTGGTGTTGGAATAATAAAATCTTAATTTTTAAAGTTATGGAGTCAAAAGGCTACCGCTGCCCAGTTTGCATGATGACATTTACACAGCCTCAGTGACATGACACTTCAGCTGGAAAGCTCCACTTCTGGACTGAGGCCCACCTGCAACTCATTATAGATCATAATACGGTTTTCAGGGCCTGACTTATTATTTATAGAGCTTGACCTGACTGTCAGAGAATAATAACAGCATTTTATACTTCTGCTGTGCCCTACATCTCAGTTTCTTACCAACATGAATAAATTCTTCTATCACTTCTGTGCGGTATTGGATAAATATTATGACATCAAGTTTTACAGAAGGGGAAGTAGAAAATGAAGCACAGATGTTAAATAATTTTCTCCAATCCCAAGTCACTATGTAGAACTTTTCCACAAGCCATATAAATAACACCAAGGATCAAAACTGATGTATAGGGAAGTGGAAATGGGTGGAGGGCGGAAGGGCACATTTAAGCCAACTGAATATTGAAAGTCACAGTGGGAGCAGTTAAGCCAAGGAGGTAATTGAAAGAAAAGGGGGATCAAATCACTCTGATTCATCTGTGGCTACCATCCTACTAACTTCTTTTTTTTTTTTTTTTTTTTGTAGAGACAGAGTTTCACTTTATCGCCCTCGGTAGAGTGCCGTGGCGTCACACAGCTCACAGCAACCTCCAACTCCTGGGCTTAGGCGATTCTCCTGCCTCAGCCTCCAAAGTAGCTGGGACTACAGGCACACGCCACAAGGCCCGGCTATTTTTTTTGTTGCAGTTTGGCCGGGGCCAAACTCCCCCCCACCCTCGGTATATGGGGCCGGCGCCCTGCTCACTGAGCCACAGGCACCGCCCATCCTACTGACTTCTAAGAAGGGTTTGAAATTGGAGAATTAGGATGTCTCTTCTCCCCTAAGTATTTGTGCCAGAAAAAATAATGAGAACAGATACTAAATAGAAAATTGTGTAGATTCCTAAGGAGGAATTATCTCTCAGTTGCTCCTATTACATTCTCTAGTAATGAGTTTGTAGATGGGGGAAAGTATTTAAGCAAGTAAATGATTAACCTTTAAGTCTATGTACAAATGTAAGAAAAACTCATGGATGTGTAACTCCTGAGTCATTGTCAGTAATGAATCTGTAGATGGACCATGGGAAGAGAATTATTATCTTTAGCACTAGAATCCTCTTCTTCTTTCTTTATTTTAGCCCTTTATCAACATCAGCTCACAGCTGACCACTTCCTCACTCCCCACACACTATATATGTCAAATGCATTTCATATACATGTATTATTAATAAGGTATATTTTTATGCATACATACATTGTATAATGTGTTATGCACAGTTGGCCGTCTCTATCTGAGGGTTCCATGTCTGCAGATTCAGAATCTGAGCATACAGAAGGCCAACTGGAGCACTTGAACCCTCGCAGATTTGGGTATCCACTGGGGATTCTGAGGCCCCTGGGATGACTGTGTATGAGGTTGAAGGCAATGACAGGGAAATTCCCTGAACAGCAGGGAATCCTGGTGAGGCACATGGCCAGCATCAAGGTGGCTAGAGGGAGTTGGGAAGACAAAAATCCTTCCCTTTGACTAAACTCCACTGGAAGCCATTCCCCTGATCTACACACAGAAGAGTCTTCTGGCTTGGAAACAGAAGGGCAAATTGGTGGGGGGGGTAGGGAGGGGCAAATGGAAGCAATCTAGCATTTCTATCCCTCTTAAACAAATTTTAATTGTACCCTAATATATTCTTACCATGACCTGAGCTCTCTTCCTCTTAGTTCTTTATCTTGAATAAAATTTTGAGTTTGTTTCTGGTATCAATAAAGTTTAACCAGATGAAATGCAAATAAATGAATTATAAACAACATTAAAACAAACAATAACTTATGATATTATAATGTAGTGAGTGACACATCCTGAATATATGATTCTTTTAATTTGGTCTTCCCATCAGTAATGTGGTAAGCCAGGGACCAAAGGCTGTGAATCAGGAGTGACACATGCAGAAACTTTTCTTATGCTTGCTCATAAAACCTAAAGGTTAATTGTTTACTTACTTGGATACAATTCTGAGGTTCATAAGAACTTATACAGTTACAAATAGAATTTTTTTTATGTAAAAATGAAAGAATGATGAAACTAGGAAAAACCGAAATGAGAAAAAGTACTCTTACCTTGCCATCAATAGATAGTTTAAAATAATTAGTTTCCAGAAACATCAAAGGAAGGTATTTATTAGTGTATTAATTATTGTCATTCTCCATAGCAGGAACTGTTTCATTCATCACTGTATGTCCCAAACCCAAGCCGATCAGTACCAAGTATAAAGAAAATGCCTCATAAACATGTTCGTTGGATGATGGAACTTTCCTCCTGCTACTGTGACACGTATGCAGGTAGAAGTGATTGTCTCTAGCAGTCATAAATGCTGATTTCATGTGTCTCCACTGGTACATATGTGCTTCTGCATTTAATCAAATTCATTCATCACAGACTTACCACAATCTCTGGGGTGTAATCTATGAAATACGCTGGTGTTTTACATTCTGCCTGCTCCTCTGGTAAATAAATGCTGATTAGTGGCTCGCTGTTCCCTGAATTACCAACAGACACTTTCCAAGAATATTGAAGATCTTCTGCTATGAAGCTTGAAGACATCTTTCGAGATAATCCCTTCGTTACCTTTTTACACAAAGCCACCACCAGCCTATAGAACACGGTTGTGCAAGTTAGAATAAGGCCAAAAGATGTGTCGGTCAATTCTGGGTAGACACAACTCGAAGGTCTCAACTTTGGGAGAGAGCACAGAGTTGCCGTTGTGAGAAGGGAAAGTCCCCTTCCCCTGAGGGACACCCCTGCACAGCAGGGAGCGAGATGCTTGTCTAGAAGAGCTGGCTGGACAGCATAAGGGACAGAGCCACATACCTGCCATTTCTGTCCCTACACGCTATATGTTCTCAGTAAAGTCGATCATTGGTTATCTCCAAAACACCCGCATGGTTCCTACTTGGGTACCTTTGTCCACGTCCTTTCTCCTCATTTTTGCGAGCAGACGCTTTCTTAAACTTTCCTCAAGTGCGACTTTACGCACACAGGCCCTCCACCCATGTTCGGTGTCCGCCTGTGTAGCTGTCCACGTGGCTGGTTCTGAAGACGCACAGGAAACACTCACGCCAGCGCGACTGTGAGGTCACTGCTCAGCCCGCGTGCCCGTGAGGCTCTTCCCCACACCACCTCACCAGTTGCGTTGGCTACTCTCACTAGTCATCTTGTAAATACGTATTTTCCTTGTCACTGAACTTGTTGACATAGACTTACAAGTCCTGATATCTGAAACAGCCCCTAGCCTCGAAGCTGGACGTTCCGGCTCGCGTTTGGTCGAGTCGCAGCTGGAATTGCACGTCACGGCTGTGACGCAGTCCGTGTGCGGCGCGGCGCGTGCTGCCGGCGCCTGCGTCACGCGTGCAGCGCGCCCTGGTGCTGGAGTCCTCAGCCAGCACTTGGTCGGGGCCTTCAGACGTGTGCGCTTGCCCAGCTGGGGACAAGATGGTAGGATTATATAGTTCTTTTCTTTTCTTCTCACTTTTGGCAGCTCTTCACCTGATAATGATGACGATTTTTTACGCAGTGGCTTTCTTCTGCAAAATTCCCCATCGACCCTTGACCCAGATAGATCTAAGCTGTCAACATCTCCAATTTCTTTTTCCTATTTATCTTGACAGATCCCTTGGTGCAGTATTAATTTTTTATCTACTTTTGCATGGAGGTGGTCATTTCAACTCATTTTAATGCTCATTCTGTATCGCCCTTTCTCAGGGTCCCTGGGGCGTGCGTTCTAGGATCCCCTGCAGATACCACAATCTGAGGATGCTCAAGTCCCTTGTGTAGAATGGCACAGTGTTTGCATTTAACTTATGCACATCTACCTGGATACTTAGAGCATCTCTAGATTACTTAAAATACTATGCCGTGGAAACTCTAAACAGTTGGCATATTGTATTTTAAACTTTATATTATTTTTATTATTAGATTGTCAGTTTTTATTTTATTTTTTCAAATATTTTTGATCCATACTTGGTTGAATCCACAGAGGAAGAATCCACCCTGCAGGTGGAGGGGCTGACTGTATTCTGGTAACCCTTTCCTCTTTTTGTTTCTTTGGGCCTAATAGGGATATTAACAATTCTGCTTTTGCTAGTCCTGAGTTATCTCACAGTCTCTTGTGGTATTGTGAAACTTATATAAATAATCTCTTTATGAAATATTCTCCAAATTAACCTAGCATGAGAGTGACATCTGTTTCCTTTTGGATACTGATTACGAGGACAACAAGGGAGCTGGAGGTTGTAACTACATGTGCATTCTTAAATGGAGTGTATGCACAGATACTGCCTAGAGAACAATATTCTGGAATTAAGTTTGAGATCATTCAGCTAGGCAGAGAAACGGGCCTATGGATACAAGGAATTAGTCATTAGAGACAGTAAATAGGTCTAAAGTTCAGTGAAGTTTCTAGAACATAAGAACGAAAAGATCAGAGCAATACATACAGCAAGCAACACAGACATGAGATACCAGTGAGACGGACCTTGACATTGGCATGATCTTCTCAGTTTACCTTAGTAATGGCAGGAGAGGGGTGAGACTTGTGTATCCGTGATTTACTGATTTAGGTGGTTTATTATGGTGAATGATTACCCTAATGCTGCCCACTGTCTAATTCCCAGAACAGCTGAATTTGTTGCTTATGGCAAAAGGACTTCATAGATTTGATTAAAAGTTAGGACTTCGAGACTGGAAGATTATCCTGGATTATGTTTTGGAGCCAATATATTTACATGTCTTTAATAGCAGACAACTTTTCCTGGCTGAGGTCAGAGAGAGAGAGAGACGTGTTGAAAGAAGAAAGGGGCAGAAAGTTGTGACATCCTGGCTTTGACAATGGAGGAGGAAGGCCACTTTCCAAGGAGTGCAGGCAACATCTAAAACATCTAAAATGCTGAAAAAGGTTGGGATATAGGCATTTCCTAGGGACAGCAGAAAAAAAGCAGCCCTGTGAAAACCTTGATTTAATCACAGAGAGACCCGTGTTGTAATATATGAAAGCATAAGATGATGAATTTGTGTTGTCAACCAGTGAGTCTGTAAACATTTGTTACATTAATACTAAAATGAGTTTAAAGAATGTGTAACTTGGAATACTTCGGATAACAGAACGAAATATAATAGAAAATCACAACTGTTTTGTAACAAACTTGATAAGGGCAAAGGTCTATCAAAAAAGACCCTGTAAGGGAGGAAAATAATGATAAATAATACAAGTCAATAGGTCAATGGTGAGTTTTGCCAATTAACTATGTAAAAGGTCAGCAATTTATTCATGGAAAGTGTAGTATTACTCAGAAAGTAAAAAAATCCCCATTTTCTGGCATACGAGGCACCCAGTGGTGATGAAGGAAATGAATTTACAGCTTATAACTGGGCAAGGCTCACTCTGCCACCTGGAGGCACCTGAAACATCCTCTCTGCTGCTCCATTCCACCTGCTCTTAGCTGTTTTTGCATAGCTTACTGTTTACATTTTTAAATTGCCATTACCAGGAGCTAAAGAAATCCGTTCAATATACCACAAAACTGAGGTCAGCATTTGCAATAATTATAGAGATATAATATTATAGAGATATATAATACAATATGATATTTAATATAATGTAATAGAGATATAATGTGGATTTTGATCACACCATTATAATATTGATTTTTTAAAAATGAAAAGCGTTAACATTTTCTGATACTTTGTTTTCTCGATTTTTTTTTTTAACTTCAAGTAACTGGGAGGGTTTACATGATGAGGTTACATTTTTGCATTTGTAAGGTAAAGTCCAAGTTGCGGTTGAGTCCTTAACCCAGGAAGTGCGCAGTACACTCCCACCCTGCACCTGTTAGGTGAGAACTTACTGAGCCCTTCCACCTCTTTCTCCCACTTTGTGAATTAATTATTACGTTTTTCTCTTTGCAGTTGTGAACTGAGGTGCTATAAACATTCAAGTTCAAATGTCCTTAAGAAAAAATAATTTTTCTTTCTTCTGGATCGATACCTAGTAAAGGTCTTACGGGATCAAATGGAAGGTCTGCTTTTAGCTCTTTGAGGATTCTCCATACTTCTTTTCAAAAAGGCTGTATGAGTCTGCAGTCCCACCGGTAGTGTATAAGCGTTCCCCTCTCTCCACACTCATACCAGCATCTACAGCTTTGGGACCTTGTGATATAGGCTATTCTTACTGGACCTAGGTGATATCTCAAGGTGGTTTTGATTTGCATTTCTCTGCTGATTGGAGACGACTAACATTTTTTCATGTATTTGTTGGCCATTCATCTGTCTTCTTGGGAAAGGATTCTGTTCACGTCCTTCCCAGTGAATCATGGTGTTGTTTGCTCTTTCTTGATTTGCTAGAGTTCTTTATAGATCCTGCTTATTAGTCCTTTGTCAGATTTCTTCCTCCATTTCAAGAGGAGTTGCTAGAAGAATCTTGATACGCACTGGGAATGATTTTCAGATAATGCCCCATATGCTCTCTACATCCAGTAAATTTCAGGAAAGACTATAGGGTTTGAGAATAAGATTCTTCCTTATTTGGACTCAGAGAACAAGAAGGTCTTTGCAGTTGAAGGAAAGGATAAGATCTGTTAAGAATAAACCAATGTATGCAGTTCATTTCAAAAGCAGTTATAAAAGACGTAAGTTTGAAATATGTTCTGAAGTATTTGATATTTTTAAAGATTGATGCTTTAGTTTTTATGATGAATATGCACTTGAAATACAGAAGTCAGCTGGATAATTCAGTGAATGTAGATTTTTTCCCCCACATTGTCCTGTTTCAATACAATTCACAGCTGTATAAATAATACCATTCATAAATAGAACCCATCTAAATTCAATTCTATTTCTATTAATGCAAAATGTGCTAAAATTTTCCACTTTTGTTTGCCTAAGGAACATGTATGTCTTGGCACACAAAGCTCTTCTGTGTTCATATAATCATAAAAAAAGAAAAAAAAAAGTTAACCACTACCTCAAAATCCTTAGGGCACTGAGCAATCATCTTTCCAAAGAGGTCTATGTTTTCAGACATGACGTGTGTTACTGATTGTGGAACAAAATCCACTGTATAATTTCTGCGGTTGTCTAAAACTGACAAAGCAGCTGGGAGAAAAAACGTTCTGGTTGCAGTTTCCTCAGATTTTCTTTCATCTAGTGCCGAGGAATTCTTTTTCAGAACACACAAAACACAATCCAAAACAGAGAGGCTTTTTTGAATGAAACATGTTCTGTCTCAAGCAAGTTCTAAAGTGGTCTCACCGTGAAGCTTTGGAATCCGATGGTATCTCCTCTGTGGAGGCCTGACAGTAAGTCATGTAATACAGCGATGATTTTATAGGCTTCACGGTTAGTAGTTCCAGATGGTGTGTCTGTGCTCCGGCTGTGCACTCGCGTAAATCATCTCACCCACAATCAACAGATATCCAGAAGTGCTTTAATTGGAAACATTTATTTGTTCCAGCTATTTATAACTTTTAATAGAATCTCATTTAGGAACATGGAGTCCCTTGGTTTTCATGGAGTTCATATGACTGAGCTCTTTTTCTGAAGAGCAGGTCTGGGCTGCCTGTGTGCTCCTTGAATCAATATTCATTTCTGAAACTCTTGTGTGTTCACTGTGTTTGTGGCTTAGTCTTAGGAAAGGTCACTATGGCATCTTCCACTCCTCCCAGCGCCGCTGTCTTCCTCTTATCCTGGAGGAAAAAGGACTTCAGAAGAAAAGCGTGTTTGCCACCATTGAGAAATGATTGCTGTCAATGCCAAGGTCTTGGTATCAGCTCTTCAAACCACCATCATTAATCTTAATTAGAAAACTAAAGCAAAGGTTTTTACCATTTGCAATTAATATGGGACCTAATTTGGATTCAGATTTTGCAGAAATCACTGCCGGCCTGTGTTGGAAAGTGTGTTTTATTCCTGCCGGTACCAATCTTGTTTTAGTAACCACGGAAAGAGCAGAGCGTTGACTGACATTGGAATAATCTGTGTCGACCATAAACATTAATCTTATTTAGAAAGTCAAGCTGAACTTTGTCAAAGAAGAAAGGTCTAGGAAAAAAAAGTTGTATCTCAAGATCTCAAGGCTAAAAAGAATATCCAACACACAGAGCTTCACATCTGACCATCTCCTGCTGGGAAGGCAGGGTTGCGGCCATTTGTAATGACAGCCCTCTCCTTGGCTCTGTCTTACATTATCCCACATTCTCTGGAAGCGACTGGTGACAGTGGAGAGCTTCACAGGAGAATCAGGAGATCTGCCTGTGATTTCTCTGTGTCAAAATAATAATAAAATCCATATAAATTAGTAATTAGGAGAAAATATCTCCAGAGTTATTACCTCCAACTTGGAAAGCATTTCAAATCATTGCAAATTTTAATTGAATGTATCTGTTACTAAACATAGAAATAATGCTAGGCTTTTTATTACATAAAATCACAATTTATTTTATGTTCCATTTGGAACTCTTGAGATCTATGGGCTGTCTTTTCTAATGATCAGTAAGTGGGGACTGTAAGTTTCAGGATTCATCAGGAGTGTAGTGGTTGATTGAAAGTTAAGTTTTGGTGCATGGAACTTAGATAAAAATGATCTGATATAAAGAGTATTTATTATCAAAATTTTTACCAACAGCTGTACTTGACTGATTTTGTATCCATGTGAATAAAAATATATATATGCATATATATGTACATATTTCTTGTATGTAAATATGAGTTTATCAAAGCACACACGTGTGTGTGTATATCTCTATCAGCCTATCTGTTTATATACTGTGTTACCTGTGTTTTATGTATTTACCAAATGTAGAAAAAGAAAGATAAGAAATGGTCTACAGAGGTAGGCAAACCAAGATTGGAACTCTTAGTATTTAAGTTTTAGTAAGTGGAAAACTAAGCTTCCTCTCGGGTTTAACCCCCTCATATGAGCACAGATAATGACTTATTTCTGAGTGTTTGATCTAGTGTCATGTGGCTGGATTATAGAAGTGTGACTTCTAAGCACTACCCTAAAAAAGCTTAGAAATCTCTCAGGCTGGTCTCATACTGTCTCTATGTAACCAAACTTTTTGTATTTTAACTCTAATAGATAAAGAATACAAACATTAACATTATTGAAGATGGATAGTGCATATATGTGAGTCCCTTCTACTGATTTCTGTACTTTTATTCATATTTGAAAATACCAACAATAAAACATTAAAAAAAAACATTGACATGATCAAAATATACTGATGGATATTCCACAAACTGTGCATCCCTCCTGCTATGGTTTTAATGTGATCCCCCCAAAGCATGCCCTGGAAACTTGCCCAGTGCAATAGAATTGATGCGGGGCGGGTACCTCTAAGAGGTGATTAGGTCACAAAGCTCCGCCCTCATGAAAGGATTAATCCATTATCATTGAGTGAGTTATCTCAGTGGAGTGGTTTCCTGATACTAGGGTGAATTTGGCTCCCTTCCTGCCTCCTTTCCTCCTTCGCACTCTCTCTGTCAGGTTGTCTTTTTTTTCCTTCCATCCTTCTGCCATGGGATGACGCAGCTCAAAGGCCCTCCACAGAGGCAGCCCCTCCACAGAGGCAGCCCCTCCACAGAGGCAGCCCCTCATTCTTGGGCTTCCCAGACGTCACAACCATGAGCCAAATACATTACTGTTTATTATGCAAAAAAAAAAAAAAAACAACTATTGATGGATAGAAAAATAAAATTTAATTGAAAGTCAAACATGACATCTGTCTCTATTGACTTAAAAATATAACCCCCTCAATTTAGAGTACATTCTTCTTACCATTCCCATTGGTTCCAGAAAATTACTCCAAGGAAAGAAAGCTGAATTCTCACACCATTGAACACCCGGGTAATACCATCTTTGAGGAAAATTGGCAACTGAGAAGAATTTACTCTTTCGGAGAGTAGATATTCACTTTTGCTTTATCCATTTCACCATGGAATGCTATGTCTCTCAGAGTTTTATATGATATATTTTTGTGAGTGTATACAAGTGACTTTTCAGTGTTATGTGCTCAGTGATCAGAATTCTATTTAACTAGTGCTATTCTGGCTCTGAAATATCTTGGATGAATTAACATGGGAATCATTTATGTAGACAATATTCATTATTCTTATTTACAAAGTCGTATTTGCTGATGGTCATGAAAGGGTTTTATTTTGTTTCTGAATTCTCTGTTGGCAACTAAATCAAAAACCCATTTCCAGTAACTGCCAGTACACCGCTCTCATATTCCTGTGCTTCATTTTCTTCAGATACCCCATAAAGTTGAAGTGTGATAAAGCTGAGGGATAATCTTCTCTTGCAAAGGGCATCACTAGACACCTAGTTTGTATTTTCTTATCACTCCGTGTTTCTCACTAAATACAGCATTGCCTTTATCTTCTAATCTCTAGTTATAAACTCCTTCATTAAAACCTAAGAGGAATTGTGCTAGTAAACAAGATGAATTGGGAAGTATCTTTGAACTCTGTACTCTAGTGAATAACTCTAGCAGCAGGCAAATACTTTATAAATCTGAAAATACTTTAACTGTGGAACACATTACCGTCTCTTCCAGTGTTTTTTTATTTTTTATTTTTTTTTGGCTTGGAATCTGTAAAGTTTTAAAATGGAAAAGGAGAATGTCACAGAAAAAAATCTTGGGAGTCCCACTGGTAATCCCCGTACCGTGTTTAGTACCACGTATCAAAAAAAAAAAAAAAATCAATACCATTTTTTCTTTGGTGTATAGAGAACAGGTCCAATTTACTAAAATATGGAATTAAGTTGAAACAATATTACATTTTGAAAATATCAACTAGCTAGCTCAATTTTTTTGGATGAATATTTTAGTAAATTGATTCATAAGCTTAATTATTCTTCCACTGAAGGGTTTGCGACATATAGTGACTCTGCCCCAAGACCTGACTGGTCGATTTCCATGTGGAATAAAATGTGGTGACATTAATTTTGATTTCTTCATCAGCCTACTTTCAGTCTTTCATAATTGTTGGTCAAAATTAGGTAATCTAGAAAATATACATTTAAAGTTACATTTTAATTTTGAGTTAAAGATAACTTGCCTAGAACACTCCTGAGCCAAAGTTCTGGAAATTAAATTGTACTCTGTTGAAAAATAAGTTTTATTAATTTGTGGAAAATATAAAGTATAAGTATTAACATTAATATCTGGAGAAAATGTAAGGAACGATATGAAGACAAACAGAATAATTATTTCCATATAATTTTCCTTTTACTATAAGTATAGAGATAGCAACAACTTTGGATCAGGTATGAGACAGACCAAAATCTAAAGCTTTCAACTAATAGCATTGTATGAAGTCAAAGTATTTTATACCTAATTGTTTTAAGTTAAAATCATATTCTGCATCATTTAGAGTTCTCAGGCTTGGGAGATACACATGATAAGACTCATGATATTTTCACTGTATGATTTTTTCCTATACCACTAGATGAATGAGTGATGATGTGGACAGCTAATCAAAGCGTGAAAGAGAACGGCAAGCTGAGTGGAAGGGGTAGCTTTGTCTGCGCAGCAAATGTCTATAATCTGGTTTCCCTGAAGAGTACAGATGGCCCTTGTGAAGCCACTAAGACTCATTCTCTTTTCTTCCCTCGCTCTCTGCAGCATGTTCTTCCTACATCCCCAGAATATGTGGGATGTGTGTGCGAAGAGCACATGAGCATGGGGAACAAACACACCTCCTAATCTAGGAATTCTCTGGTAGGAAATTAAACTGCAAAAAGTACAGTCTCACAATTTAGAGGGGTAAATATTTGCTTTCTTTCCTAATACGTTACACTAAAGAGAAACGTGAAAGAACAATGTTTATATTTGTGGCAAAAACATGAACATTCTCTGTGTCAAGCTTTTCACATACTTTTATAATCATCATGCAGAGATCCAGGGAAGAACGGCCTCCTTCCTCTTCAGGCGTCCGCCTCCCAGATGATCCGAGAATGAGCGTGGGAATACGTTTCATTGCTGGTAAACAGACCAGTCTTCTGGATCTCTTCTTATAGCCTAAGTAAAATTAGATATAGCATTTTCAGCCTGGTTTCTAAATGTTTTGTCTGCCAACCGGCAGCTTGTCACCTTGAGCAGACTTAACCAATTACTTTACTTCTCCGGTTCCTGGCTAGACTTGAATCATGTGAACCTTTAATACCATCTCACAGAAGTTTCAACTGTGACCTTTATGGTGAATAAGTAGTGTCCAGGCTCTCGGAATTTATTCTGTGAAAAACTGGTAGCACCTGTGCTAAATTTTCGGGCAGACGTAATAATGTGAGTAAGCATTTCTCCAGTGCCTCCCTCTGGGCGCCTCGGACTGTTTTCCTGATGAGTAAACACAGTTTTCTTGCCTTTTCAGCTGGAGAAAGAGTACGAAAAAGATCAAACGGCACTGTGATGTGATAGAATACTAGTATCTAAGGAACGGGTCTCAAATTTTATAACTACAACCTTTCATATTGACAATTATAAAAGACGTTATTTCAAAATTAATAGATCCAAGTCCTAATGGCTATCTCTAGTGTCCAGAACAATGTGGGCTTCGCTCAAGGGATATAAAACATGTGAGGCACAGATCCTGCTGCCAAGAAGTTATCAATTTTGATATAAACCTAAAAATATATCTGTAATAATAATCTAACTCTGAAGTAGTTAAAAGGCTGTTTATAGGGTGGAGCCTGTGGCTCAGTGAGTAGGGCACTGGCCCCATATACAGAGGGTGGCAGGTTCAAAACCCGGCCCTGGCCAAACTGCAACAAAAAATAGCTGGGCTTACGGCGGGCACCTGTAGTCCCAGATACTCTCGAGGCTGAGGCAAGAGAATCGCCTAAGCCCAGGAGCTGGAGGTTGCTGTGAACTGTGACACCACTCACTCTACCAAGGGAGATAAAGTGAGACTCTGTCTCTACAAAAAAAAAAAAAAAAAAAGATGGATACTTCCATATGCATATATATAAAAGGCTGTTTATAGTATACAGAGTTACTATAAGCAAAATAAGAAAGCAGGGTGTGGGCGGCACCTGTGGCTCAAAGGAGTAGGGTGCCCGCCCCATATGCCGAAGGTAGAGGGTTTAAACCCAGCCCAGGCCAAAAACTGCACAAAAAAGAAAAAAAAAATCAGGGTGAATTCTTCTTAAAGAGTAAGTGAAAAAAAAGTGTTAACAAAACAAAAGTTTGCCTTATATCAATAGAAGTGACTACAATTTTCAGTGAAGCTCAAAAATTATTAATATTCTTTCTGAAAATAAGATAGCTTTACAACACATAAAGGCATTATAAATTCAATGAAATATAGACAAAGTTTGATGGAGTTCTTTAAAACAACATTATTTATATTTGGAAAATCAAATGAGTTAAAAATAAAGAAGTGTATTGATTATTTGTGTAATATAAGTAATTTTTAATAGAAGTACATATATATCTGTATAAAGATATTGAAGCGTCTGTATCCACTATGTGTGTAGAGAAAAAAATCTGAATATCATCGAAAATGACTGAGAGAATATACATTTCAAAATTCAAATATGCCTTTGTTTTAAACACATTAAAAGTAACTATACATTTGTAAAATTTTAAATAATTATAAACCCTAGTACTCCAAAAATTACCGTACAGAAAAACTCTTATATGAAGACTTATATAGAGATATTTAATGCTCATGCAGAAGAATATGTAATATTTTAAATGTGTCAAACTACCTACATCCAGATTCAGGTTAGCTCAAAAAAGCTTCATTTTAAATTAATAAGCTGTTTCTAAAATTTACATGAACGTGCAAAGGACGAAGTTTACTCAAATATCCCCAGAAAAGGAAGGGAGGAAAGGGAACAGATTAGAATCTTTTTACTAAACCAACATGTTAAGACCGTGCAGATCATTCAGGACATGCAATTGCTGATGACGTAGAACAGTAATTATGCAATGGACTCGTACCGAAGAAACTGGGCTTTATTAACAGAGACGGCCTGGCAGGTTTGGGGGCAAAGAAGGGACTGTTACATAAGAAGAATTAGAAAATGTGGTTTTCTAAACTAGAAACAAAGCCACAACTATAAATGAAAGACTGAAAAATTTGACAATATCACATTTAAGTTCTTTAGCTCAAAAAAACGCACTTTTTGAGAAAACGAAGACAGAACACAAATTGTCATAAAATATTTGCAACACATGTAGGAAACAAGACATTCATTTCCCAATTTATGAAAACTCTTGCAGAGAAATTGGTAAGTAAAAAGAACAGAACAATATTCAGATACGCACAGGTATTTTTCAAGAGAAGTAAAAAAGATGGCCAGTAAAGGTGTGAAGATATGCTTAGCTTCATTAGTAATCACAAAAGTGTAAGTCGAGCTACCAATGAGATATTATTTCAGTCCCATTCAATAGGCAGAAATTATTCTTGACTATACTAAATTTTACAGATGATGTAGATCACTGAGATCAATTATGCTGGCAGGGGCATAAATTAGAACAAGCAGTATGAAAAACAATTTGACATTGCTTTGTAAAAATGCTCCTCAGCTTCCCCTATAACTCAATACTACAAGACTTTATCCAAAAGAAACTCTGAGAAGTGTACCAGGAAACATGCACAGCTGAGGTTCAGAAAAGCATTTTATTGGAATAGATGACAAACCGCAAACATCATAAATCCCATAAATAAGATAAATTAATTGCATTGTAATATTATAATGTGATGATACTGTAAATATTATGAATCGGGAAACATAAATGAAGTATAGTAGCCTGGGAGATCTTATTATAATAGTATAGAATGGAAGGTCACAAGCAATATAATGATGTTTATATAATATTCAAAAATAGGTACAATATCATAACACATTTTGAGTTCTATGAACACAAGCATATGTGTGGTGGAGGAAAATGGGAAAGGAACATGGGGATGATTTTCTGTACAGGTGAAGGGCAGTCACTTACTTCTTGTGCCAAATCTGCAATCTCCTATGTTCATTTTATTGTTAAAAAGTCAACAAAACACAGGTAACATAGGAGAAGGGAATTATGGACTAATGATACTAACGTATTGTGACATAAGATCTGATTACATGTGCCCTGAATCCTTTAAAAATACTGCATGATTCAAAAGGAAATGAAACATTAATCCAACGTGGTAATGTTGCATTTGAAACTGCTCAAATACTAAATAATTCTTGTTATTAATTAACAAAATCGAGAATTAGAAAAAATACAAATTCAGGTAAGCTTTATAAAATAGCACACAAGAACACTTTTGAGGAAAGAAATAAAAAGGGAAAAATAAATGTTAGAAAATATTAGCTTAAAATTAATTCAGTTCAAGCTCTGTATATTTAAACACACAGACATCAAAGAGATGAAGAGAGAACACAAAATATATTGAAATATATGAGGTTTCAGAAAGTATATATCTATGAGTAAATGTAAATTTAATTGCTATTGGGATTATTACTTCAAAAATCTAAAATGGAGGGCAGCGCCTGTGGTTCATATGCCAGAGGTGGCGGGTTCAAGCCCAGCCCCGGCCAAAAACTGCAAAAAAAAAAAAAAAAAAATCTGAAATGGACACATCTGTGGAAATAAAAATTATCTACTTTTTTCTAAATTGTTTAACTGATAAGTTCTATAACCATCTCGCATATTAGAAAGATCATTATACTATGTAAATAATTGCAGAAAACACCAAGTAAAGATCATTATACTATGTAAATAATTGCAGAAAACACCAAGTAATAAATTTCCTCTTTTTCAAACTAACGCAATTCTAAGATTTCCAGTACACACAGGAAAAAAAAAGATCAATACTAATATCTATTCAATATTTGTAAAAATGTGAACAATATAATGTAACTATACATTTTAGAAAAAATACAATTAATTCTAATATGATAATAGTGTTTTAATACTAGAGAATACATAATCTAAATTAAGTCATTCTGTAGCAGACCATAAGTCAAGGGAAGGAGAAGCGAGAGTTAAGCTTTGAGCACTCTGTAAGTGTAAGAAACACCTGTAACAGCTGGGTGGCAAGGGCAGCTCGGTGATGAGGGCGTGGGGAAGGGATTTGGCTCTGGCTAACACGAGAGCACGCAAGTCGAGAACATCCTGCTCGGCAGTCTCTACACCCGGGGTGCAAATAGCCGCGGGAGCACCTCTGTAAGTAGCTGCGGGAGTGGTCGGGCCGACTCAGTGTTTTATTCTTTCACAGTCTCACTCATATGACTCTTTCGCTCCTTCTGCTTGCAGGGTGTCTAACAGGTACCCTTCTTCCAAGACTAAGATTTACTCTGCTACAAGACTGTTTCTCTCCCTCAAACACTGTTTCTCTCTCTCTCCCTTCTGCTAAGACTAACAGCCCTCAGGCATCTAAGGGGAGTTGATCCTGAGCAAGGTGCACAGAAGTCGGCGTTGGACACTTAGATAAGCTGGGGCCGGAGACCTACCTGGGCAGTCCCGGGCCCCGACACCATCCCAAATGATAACTTACTGACATTCTGTAAGATTTCAAATTATTCTGTAATTTAAAACATAGTTATTATGTTTTTAGGATAAAAGAAATACTATTTAATATTAATGTAATAAAAACAAGTAGCCCATGTCTTTGTTCATTTTAGTTTAAATCAATAAAGAAATGATCTTACTTTTAATTTTTTCTTTATCAAAACCATTTATGACTGCTCTGGCAATTCTGGCCAGTGAATGGAAACAGAATTAGAGTTATAACTAAGGGAGAGAACAAATTTCAAGATGTGTGTGTGTGTGTGTATATATATATATTTTAGCATATATATTCTTATATATATGTGTGTCTTTATATATGTGCACATATATCTCATATAAAGTCAGGGCACAACCAAAACTTGGAATTTATATGTTCAGCATTTTGTTTTATACTAATGTATATGTAAATATTTTAAACAGTCATATAATCAGTAAGATGGAAAACTGATTTTCATTACATTCCTTCCTCCAAAAAGGCACAAAAATAATAAAAGATTTATTATACTAAAAATTAAGTTTTTATATATGAATAATCATGGTTTGTCTCAAGACTAGGAAAACATCAATTCTTTCTAGATTTTCATTTGGTTACATGAAAAATTAAAACCCCAAAATATTAATTTTTTCAGTTGACTAAATTTATGTGAGGTTATTTCCAGGCCAGAAATAATCATGAAAAAATTAAAAAAATGAGAGCTTCAATGTCCAAAAAATGGTGTTGAGTAAAAGATTCTCTGTTCTAAAATTTTAAGTTGAATTTTATTCTTCTCTTGTATACCACAATAAATTTCAGATCATCTCAAATTTATATAATGAAAATATAAAAATAAAACTGAATAAAATTATTTTTATTTAATTTTATTTCCTGTTAAAATTAAGTAATTAAAAATAAAACAAATTCAATCATTACTAAATGATAATAAATAATATTGAAGAACACTACTGAAATTTAGACTTAAATGAAGAACTAGAAAATTTATAAGGAGTAGGAATAAAAGTCAGAATCTTTCACATATAAAAATGCTTTTCAATAACAGGTGGTCGATGTGCAAAGATTACACAAGGGATGTCAGTGGAAAATAAAAATAGATGTTTAACTTCACTAACAATAGCTGCTACAAAAATAAAATTATTTTGTTAACAATAATTTGGGAAATATAACAAATAAAAATAATATAAACACTGATAATTCATTAATAGCTAAAGAAAGTTTAAAATGTCATTCTTTGAAGTAATTAGATGAATCAATTCCTAGAAATAATTATTTACCCAATGCTTTATATACTGTATAAACACATTCAACACATGATGCATAGCAGAATAAATTAGAAAAATATGAACTATAAACTATATTACTTGAGTTATATCCATAAAATCAGTATTAAGCAATCATTAAGTTAATTTAAAATTTTTAGAAGCATCATTTAATTATTTCATACAAAGTGTAATATCAGACATTAAGAGGCAAGCAAAAGAATAAAGCAAAATAACAAAGTGTATTCTCATCTAGAAATAATGCGAGAGAACATCATTCCTTATATTTTAGTATCTTTTATTTTTATTTATTTTTTTGAGACAGATTCTCACTTTGTCACCCTCAGTAGAGTGCTGTGGCATCATAGCTCACAGCAACCTCAAACTCTTAGGCTTAAGTGTTTCTCCTGGCTCAGCCTCCTGAGTAGCTGGGACTACAGGTGCCTGCCACAACATCCAGCTCGCTTTAGAGACAGGTTCTCGCTCTGGCTCAGGCTGGTCTCGAACCTGTAAGCTCAGGCAATCCACCCACCTCAGCCTCCCAGAGTGCATGACCCACTGTGCCTGGCCATATTTTAGCTTCTTAATATGTAGATGCACACATATCCTTTGGGTTCATTAATATTTGAAAATAATATTTATTGGTATTATGTATAAACCAAAACAAAATAGTTTAGAATATCTTGTGTTGTAATATATTCCCTTCTGATCTATAGATAATTTTTCAATAATAGGTGAACTTTATCAGGAAAAACCTAAGGCCAGTATCTCCAGGCCCACCCCTTAAGTGACTTGATGTTTTCTGCAAGAATCCTGAAGAACTATTTTTCAACTTTTATTAATTTTTTTTATTAAATCGTTAACTGTGTACATTAATGCATTTATGGGATATAATGTGCTGATTTTATATACAATTTGGAATGCTTACATCAAACTGGTTAATATAGCCTTCAGGTCACTTAATTGTTGTGTTAAGACATTTATACTTTACTCTTAATAGATTTGACATGTACCCTTGCAATATGCACAATAGGTGAGATCCTATCGATTGTCCTCCCTCCACCCAGCCTTCCCCCTCCCCTCCCTCACCCTCCTCTTCACTTTTTCATTCTGGGCTATAGTTTTATTTTATCATTCGTATGAAAGTGTAGGTGATTATATATTGGTTTTATAATAGTACTGAGTACATTGGATACTTATTCCGATACTTTACTAAGAAGAATATGTTCCAGCTCCATCCATGTAAACATAAAAGAGGTAAAGTTTCCATCTTTTTTATGGCTGCATAATATTCCACGGTATACCTATACCACAGTTTGTTAATCCATTCATGGGTCGATGGGCACTCGGGCTGCTTCCATGACTTGGCAATTATGAATTGGGCTGCATAAATATTTTGGTGCAAATATATTTGTTGTAAAATGATTTTTAGTCATCTGGATACGTACCTAGTAGAGGAATTGCAGGATTGAATGGCAGGTCTACTTTTAGTTTCCTAAGTGTTCTCCAAACTGCAAACTATTTTTCAACTTTAATGTTATAATTACAATATGTTTCCATGTCTCCTATTCTATTGCAGATTTTTTTTTTAAGTGCTGTGGGGGCTGTGTGTGGTTTACACCTGAATTCCTAGCACTTTGGAAGGCTGAGGTAGAAGGTCATTTGAGGCCAGGAGTTCAAGAGCATCCTGGGCAACATAAGGAGACCTGTGTCTATACAAATTAAACAAAATTAGCCCAATATGGTGGTGTGCATGTGTATCCCAGCTATTTGGGAGGCTGGGGCAAAGGACTCACTTTCTGTGAGCTATGGTGATTGAAACCCTGTCTCAACTAACAGGGTTTAGTGGTGCAGTGGACCATTTTAATATTCATCTATACTTTTCATTACAATGGTTATATTATTGAATTATATACTTCTTTCCCAGGGAAAAGCTTATTTATTCCTACACCATGATTTTCAGGCATGGCCCGTAGACCTTTAATGTTTCTACTTTAGTCTATTTCTATGGGATTTGTTTGGGCTCCTTAACTGCAACCTCTCTGATTGTTCTGAATTGTGAGGCACTCAGAGAGATCTTGCTTTCTGTTTTACTTGCTTTGAGTTCTTTTTCAGATTAAAATTTTTGACATTTAAAAAATTTTGATGTGCAAGATTTGACAATTCAGTTCATGAACTCAGCCTACAGCAAATGCTACTATATACATCCTTGCTGAGTATCACCACGATCCCCTTTGAGGTACTTTCCTTGAGAAGCTAGGTACTGACCCCAGCAACCAGTCCGCCTTCAATGCAAACCCTTTGTCTGGAATGGACATCAGAGCCGTCTTCCTCGGCTCTCATGGTCACTCCCCTTGATGGCCAAGGGGATCCTGTGGAGGTGACTATAGTAATGTTCACCAGTGAGGTATGTAGCACTTTTTCTAGGTTAAGTTTGCAAAATTAATGTTAGACCTTGTGTATGTTTTTCATTTTGTTCATGCATGTGGTTAACTCCACCAAAAACCTTCTTTGTTGTTAGATTATGTGGAATAATCCTCCGTGAATGCTCTACCCAAAGCCTATCTCCCTTCCTTATCCAGCTATGGTTTGTGACTTGAGGAAGGACTTTTTGGTCCTTGCTGGAGGAAGACTTTTGCTGCAACTATGCATCCTCTTTGTTGGATATCCTGGCAGTGCTTGTATTTTTTATTTATGTGAAATGTTAGGAACCAGAATTCTTTCTACTTAACTAGTAGTGTGGTCCCTTGGCAGAAGACTTTGGGGTCTCACATCATTTTTCTACCTGTAGTTCATTCTTCAGCACTTAAAAATGATTATGAGTTTTTATTTTGCAGAGTTTGAGCCTCTGCTTTTCCTAGACCTCCTGGTAACCATGTTTGTCTATTTATTTTCAAATTGATAGGCATTCATGACTCACATTCTTTCCCTGAATGACATACAAGTATAATAACACAAACATTGCTGAAGCAGAAGCTTTTGTTCCTTCATCCAAATTTTTCAAAGATTATGGCATGAAATTTTACCTTTGACTTGGTTATCTTGTATCTGTTGAGATTTTTGCTTGGTTATTGGTATTATTTTTTCGTTTTATCTAATACTGAAGAATTTAGATTTTATAATTCACCTGTGTTACCTATAAGTCTTCTCTTAAAATGATACTTTGTTTAAAAAAAAGTAGACAACCATATAAAGACAACCAAAAAAATCTCAATTTTCTAAAATTAATTTTTAGAAAAAATAATTGTAAAAGCATGAGTAATTTCTTAACAAGGAGTTTGAAAATTATTTTATAATTTCCCTGGTTTTCAAATTAATTATATCAAATACTTTGAGTTTCCAAAAACAACCCAAATTACATTATTTTGGAAATATAGTAGAACCTCCATAGTTGACCACCTCCCTACATTGACCACCCCCTTAAATTGACCTAATTTCCACAGACCGGACATGCACCACCTGTATAGATAAGTACAGTAGCTTAGTTCCTTATGTTGACCTCCTCTACTTGTTGACCAGTATAGTACAGTCCTTTGGGTGGTCGACTTACAGAGTTCTACTGCAATTCAATCTCAATCATGTAAGAACTAAATAAAAAAAAAATTGCTTGTATAAAATATAATTTAATTATATTTTTAAGTTATTGTGTAGAATGTTGACTGGTAGAGACTTGTTTAGGAAGTTCATTAAATATATAACATAAAGGAAGTTTAAGCAAAATATGTAAATATGGGAACTTTTGAGGGACAGAGGAAGATGAGCTTTTTTAAATCAAAAGAACTTTTTTAAATCAAAATTTATTTGACTATGTACTCAGCACTCAATTTGAATGGAAATCCAAATTTTATGTAATGCTTCGTTATTTTGAATCTGGGCATCGGAGGATAGTGGGGGAGTCCTTATCCTACAGCACTAGATTCCTTTAGCAATTGTGAATATTAGATTTCTTATTTCTACAGAATAAACCCAATTCAAAATCAACTTTGATATTGGTATATTATCAACATACATTTAAATTACAACAACAGCAAAAAAAACATTACCTCTTCTCAAAATTATATCCTAAAGAAGAGATTGTATGCCCCACAGCACATCAAGTATGTTTAGACTCTGAATTGCAAGAACCAATTTCCAAAGTTAGTTCCCTTCACTTTTGGGATCTTCTTAGAAATTTAGATAGTTACAATTTTAGTATTCACAGGTGAACTGCTGGTGAGATTAAAATGATACTAGTAGTAAATTTTCATGACTGGCCGAAAAGCTTCCGGTTCTGTGGACTATGAAGCAAGTACTGCTCTCACGCGAGGCTGTTGCACGGAGCTCACCCCTTTCACAGGAGGCGGTGAAATGTGTACGTCTTCTCTTAATTGGAAACATCCATTTCCTTTAGAAAAGGCGATTCACAAAGCCTTCGTGGAGAGAACACACAATTCAAGACAAAAAATGGACCCTGCAGTCCCAGAACAAAGAGGAAGGGAACCTACTGAAGGCAAAGCTCCTCAATTCATCACGAAATGAAATTTAGGACTGGGCTGTTTCATTCTGGATTGCTTTTTGCAACCTCGTAATCTGTCTAATGGAAGTAATTTGTTAATAAAACAGTGGTAATGAAACAGAAGCATCTGTTTACAGCAGTCCTCCTGCAGCCCCGGGCCAGCTTTTGTTACTCATACAGAGAGAGGCACGATTTGCTGTGGTGAACATCAGTGATAGAAACCCACTCCCAGGCGGATAGGAAAGGACAGCATTGCTGGAGGGTAATGTCTGTATCTTGAATCATTATTGTCCTCTTTGGAGTGTTTTTTCAACCTTAAAGGCAATAGATCTTGAAGCAAGCTAAAAGCTACAATAAAAAACAAAAACAAAAACATATTTTATCTTTAGCCCTTTAAAAACAATATCTCATTGATCTAAATGGTCTCTCTGCCTCAGTCAACTCATTTCTTGACTTGGGAGCACATATTCTAGTCTGACCCAGAGTAAAATTCTAGAATCAAAATGCATGCTCTTTCAAAAATAGATGAAGTATTTTTCCTTACATGCCTGTTAAGTGTTTATTTACTCTTCTGTTAGACTATATTTATTGATAAAATATTTGTGTTCTTTGTATAATCTGCGTAAAATACTGAAATCCCTCAATGAAACCAGGAAGACAATAATAATCCCCCCTAACTGAAATGGCAATAATTTTTAAAGTTCATTGAAAAAAATTAGATTTTTAAAACAATCTATAAATAAAATGACCACTTTTTATCTCAGATTTAGACAAACGGATTTCTTGTTTTAGTTAGGTTTCATAGATGAATGGTGATTTGAATCTCTTTTCAAAAAGACATTTACTATTTACAATATATTATTAAGTAAACTTGTTTAATATGTATTGTCACACAAAATACTGTATTAAAGAAAAGAACGTCTAGTATGCAATATTTCAAGTATTTTGTGATCAAAAAACCCTTTAAACACAATTTGTTTTAGTTTCTTGTAATGTCTTGTGAATTCTTTGAAAACTATTTGACATTAGAAATTTATTTGGGATATCAAAATAAGTTACATGGAATAATGCTGGGGAAAGTATCCACTTTTAGTTATAAGGTGAATAAATTGTAATTGTCTAATGTAAAGCGTGGTGATCATAACTAGTAATATTGTTTACTTGAAATTTGATAAGAGCAGATTTTAAGTGCCTTCCCTCCCCCTCCACACACAGAAGTAGTGATGGGTGATAATGAGTGATGAACATGGTAATTAATTTGAAGGTGGTTATCGTCATACAGCGTATGTGCATATTTATCAAATCATCACATTTTGTATCTGTATATATACATCTGTTTGTCAGATAGTAACCTGTATAAAAATACTAATGGGGAAATTTCTGATTTAGACTAGTTAAAGCATTATTTTAAAAGATCAGAATTTTTTTATTTTTGAATTTATTTTTTATTTTTGAAATTTATTTTTATTTTTTATTTTGTTTTATTTCTGAAGTAAAAATCATTCAGGAATTTTAAATCCCAGCATGATTTCCAACCAAGCATTTTCTGAATATCAGGCCATGTTCAGCTCACCAAAACCCAACCCATCCCTTGTCACAGCCAGTGACATTACATAAATCATTTAAGGCAGTTGCCTCACGTGTCAAGATAATGATAATTTCTACCATAAATGGATTCTCATGATTAAATGAAATCATACATCACAGAAAATGATGAGATAGACTCACACTGAAGGGGTGAGTTATATTATCCTTAGAAGGGGTTTGAGGATGTTGAGGACTCAGTGGTTATAATGGTGCTTGTTGGGCTCTCCTGGTAGAATGAAGCTCAGTATAAGGGAAGGGGGAAGTTTCTGTATCCATTAGCATTTTAATTTTTCTGAGATTAGTTCTATCAGATGTTAAAACAAACTATAAATTTGTGATACTTAATATACGTCATATGTGTCATTCAATTCCTGAGGGTGGCACCTTACATGTTTTTTGTCTCTGGTGCTTACAAAGTCACAGACAGGAATAGATGTGGAACTGTACAGCTCTATCCATGGAAGCAAGGGTTACCTGTTGAGGAAGACTGGTGTATTCTCACGAGTCGTCTGCGTAATCTGCCAAACGCAGGTAAGAGACATCACCTACTCCACTTTTCTCCTGTGCTGACGCCTCTGTGAAATGGCTACGTAGGCCGGGGGGGCTCAGTGCACAATGGCAATGAAAAGCCCTTGTTCAGAAAGCAAGAGCTAATAAACGTACTAAAATATAAAGCTTTTATCTTCTGCAATCTCCATCTTGAAATAGGTTCTATTTGTTTCTTCTCCTAAAATATGTATTTTAAGTTTGATATTAAGTACAAGGTACCTGTGGGGCCACTCTAGACACTCACAGGCAAGTGGGGGTCGCTGTCCTATGACTAAGCAGGCTCAGATGGGTCATGAGTGCTGGGCACCCCTTCCACCAGCCACCAGACCAACAAGCTGTACTTCATGGAGGGTGGAGTAGTCAAACCAGGCCATAACCTACGTGAACCAACAACCTCACAGAATATTTGATCTCTGCCCTGGGAGGTACGGAGGGGAGGGGGGGATGACAGCTTCCCAGATCAAGGGTGGGTGAGAGGTACATTCCTGTAAGTTTCCTGAAGAATATGCCTGTTGAGGAAGGCACATCCTGCCTGCTGAACTGGGAAATGCCTATTCCATTTGGGATGAATTTTGGGATGAATTCCACTGCGTATTTTGTTGCTGCCTCCTGGGACGCCCTACCACAGACTCCACAGAACGAGACACCAGACCTTCACCCTCTGGGTGTGGGTGTTCCTGCTCAGTGACTGTCTCTGGGCACAGGCGCTAACCTCTCTTCACCCACAGCTCTGGTTGCTCATGAAGCCAGTAATGGCCCTGAGATCTCAGAGGAAGGGACAGAAAACATTCGCAGAGTTCAGAAATTGCCTTTCTGGAACATGGAGTAGTATTGGGAGATATTTAATTTCAACTTGATCAATATCCATTTAATTTGAAATCTGTGTTGATAAAACAAAATAAAACATAAGATCCTTTGTGTGAGGATTCTCTGATAGATACTGTGTGGAGTTTAATCATCCGTGACAGCAGCCTGGCTTCCCAGCAATCTGACCCTGCTTTGTGATGGAGCCACAGAGAGCTCTGTGTGCTTGGAATCCAACTGATTTTCCTAAATGCCATTCCCACTGTCCTCATTGGCACCTGTGACTCCACGCTTTTCCTCCTGTTTCTGTAGACAGCCTATTAGGAATCTGGGGTGATTTAACTAAATAAGATTCTTTCCAGACAAAGTCAAAAAATACTTTTTGAAATTAAAGCAGTTAGGTAGACACATGAAAAAATGTGAAATTAGGTGGAGAGATCTCAAGGACATTGCCTCTACTACTTTCCTCTTGAGAAAAATCTGCTCATTTTTAGACTCCATGTGCTTCCCCCTGGGAGTGGGAGAGGAACGTGTCTCGTGCTCCTGGCAAAGGGCCCCCTTGCTTGAATAGTCAGGGTGTTGTGGGTCACACTCCCTTCCACTCCAGCCAACTCTTCCTGAGAAGCTTCTGAGAATTTGGCAAGTAACTCAGAGCATGCCTTCCTCCTCCAGGTCTCTCGAGTTACACTAATAACCTCAGGAGCAGTTTGTAAGATGAACCCCACACCTTAGTGACATGGTTTTCGTGATGAGAGCACCGTCTCTACCTCACTTCAGCATCATCCCACGCGTGGGGTGGCAGAGCAGAGCTGCCCGCCTCTGACAGTTCTGTCAGCTGTGAAATCCTAGTACCCACTGTTCCACTCGTACCAAACATTCTGTCACTCTGGTCCACACTTCTCGGAACCTGTTCTCTCTCTCCATCTGGTCCACACTTCTCAGGCCCTGCTCTGGCCGCATCTGCCCTTCCACACCTGTCACGTTTCCCAGCTCCATGTCTTCATCAGCTGCAGCAGCCAAGCGGGTCATCTTGTCTCTCTTCCTTTTTGTCCTCAGCTTCCTGAGCTCTCTCCTTCATCTTCCTGTTCTCCCTTCCATTGTAGACACCTTGAAAGACTTTGGCTATGATGATAAGTGTTCACACCACGCTACCTTGAGAGACTTTGGCTGTGGTGATAAGTGTTCACACCATCCTACCTTGAGAGACTTTGGCTGTGGTGATAAGTGTTCACACCACGCTACCTTGAGAGACTTTGGCTGTGATGATAAGTGTTCACAACACGCTACCTTGAGAGACTTTGGCTGTGGTGATAAGTGTTCACACCACGCTACCTTGAGAGACTTTGGCTGTGGTGATAAGAGTTCACACCACGCTACCTTGAGAGACTTTGGCTGTGATGATAAGTGTTCACACCATGCTACTTTGAGAAACTTTGGCTGTGGTGATAAGTGTTCACACCATGCTACCTTGAGAGACTTTGGCTGTGATGATAAGTGTTCACACCACGCTACCTTGAGAGACTTTGACTGTGATGATAAGTGTTCACACCATGCTACCTTGTTTCGATGCTTCCTAAATGGCACAAAAATCTGCCTCTGTCATTGACTTTTACTTCAAATTTATGGTCTTCAAGTTTTCATCTGAGAAATACCTTGATTATATCCCAAAATTTATTGTGTGGCCATAACCACCTTTCCACCCTTTCCCTGGATGTGCATTTTCACCACTTTCCTCATGTACTTGAATCCACTTAAGTTATTTCTTCAGCAAACTATACCTCCCTTCTTCATAGAAAATCTAGAAACTATTTGCCAAAATCACATATTTTTTATTTCCTCTCCCTCTTAACACAACAAAGGAAATTTTGTCTGTACCAATCCTGCTCTCTCCTTTCAGACTTCCTGTGCATGAACCAAGGTGTTGCCTGAAAATGTTTTCCCTTAATCCTTTTTTTCTGGTTTTATTTTTCATAATATCTTATAATTGGCTTTTTTCCTTCAGCATGTGAGCATTTCCTAGGTTCTTCCATTTATATTAAACAAAAATGTTGTTCTCCACACCATTATTCTTTCTCTCCTCCAGCACTCACTGAAAGCTCCTGAGAGAATGTTCTATACTGGTTGTCACAGGCGGCCACATCTCAGTTACAAGCAAACATTGACCCCCTACTTCATTGCCAAACTTATGGTAGCCCCCAAGATACTCAAAGGGCTCCTTCTTCTCTCATCCAGCTCTAATGTAGCCACGGTTTTTGACATCATCAATTACTTTTGTCTTCATTATTAACCTTATGCCTCTGGATTCACCTTTTTGTCGTTCTTTTTCTTCTTCCTTCCATGCTCAGTAAAGCTTTGTTCCTTTTATAGACTTTTCATCATTTTTTCGGTCTCAGATATGGGAAAATTCAGATGTCATCTTTATCTCATTTCTCTTTCTTCCAATTTCTAGGTGAATTTATCTAGCCACATGAGTTTGCACTCCTGCCTTTAACTGACATACACGAGCAAGAATAGCATTTACCCTCCTGCATAAACAATTAACAGTATGAGATCTATGAAGCAATTTTCAAAACACTGAATGCCAGTGAACCATGAGAGACAGGAAGGGAACTAGGCAGGTCTTGATCGCCCAGTTTCCTGGCACCGCACCATTTCCAAGTCACAGCTCAGGAGGGGAATAACCAGGTGTAGTCTAGCATAGTCACTGAATTGAAGAAATGGAGCTGAGAATTTGGGGTCACCAGTCTAGCTGGAGTTCACACTTCAGAGTACCAGAGAGGAGAAGCGCGCCGAGAGAGAACAGAGGAGATTGACAGAGGGTTGTCTATTCTTTGTATGAGTGGTGATTGGCATATGTTTCCAAGGGAACTACTTGAGACAGGAGAAAGAGCTACTCAAAAGGATTAGAAGAAAGAGAAGCTGGAGCTCACACAGGGATGGGACGAGTACCTATTCCCACGCCAGACTGAATAGCTTTATAACACTTGGGACAGAAAGTAGAGCACTCAGAAAGGTCTTGTCTCAGCAGTGGGGACAATTATCCCAGGAGTAATGCTGCCTTCGCCCCGCCTGACACGTCTGAAGAGTAAGACCTGAAAAGATCTGTTTACAGATAAGCTAACTGTGTTTCAGGACAAAGCTAAAAAAATTAAAGGAACACAAAAATATCTGTTAGTCAACAAGGTAAAATTTACAAATTTACCATGACTGGCATACGCGGGTGTCTGTGTATCTATGAGCTCAGGTGTATAAACTGTGAGTCTACAAAGGGGGAGAAAAACAGGACTAGAAAGAGGAAAAACATCACTTAATCAAAACCACCCCAGACTGACACAGATGTGAGGATTATGAGACACACACCTTGAAATCCTTATTTTAATTGTATTTTCTATTTTTAAAGATAGAAGAAAGACTGAACATGTTGAGTAGAGAAATGACAATATAAAGAAGACTCATCAGGAGCTTTTAGAAATAAAAACATGTAACTCTAACGTCTGAGGAAAAAAAATAAATAATTATGGGAGATTAGTGAATTTGAAGTCATAATAATAAAATCACTCCAAAAGCAATAACACAGAGAAAAACAAAACAAACAAAAAAAACTAAAAAGAACAAGATGTCTGAGAACCGTGGGTCAACACAAGTGGCTCATTCCTAATGGAGTTCCTTGGAGCTCCTACAGAAATGGAGCACAGAGAAGGCTTAATTGGAAGATTAATCACCAAAAAAAAATGCTTACTTTGATGAAAATTACAAACTAAAATGTCTGGGAGGATATGCGGACCCCCAAATTATACACATGAGTTTTACTATCTGTATGTTTGATTTGTGGATATTTTTTCCACTAGGGAAGATACAGGTCCTGGATTAACTTCTTTTCTATGTAACTTATTAGATATGTAATGATATGATAATATATAAAATGTACAGTGGGTGCCATGTGTGTTCTTGAAGGGTAGTGTGGTTAATCATTCACCAATTTGTTCAACCAATATGTGACTCGATGAGACAGAAAGATTTATAGTGTGAAACCACTGAGATAGGAAATATTAGCATTCGCTCCACATCAAACCTGCGTGGACATCTTTTGTTTGGGTTAACTGTCACCTGCTCTCTTTTCCCAAATACATAAAGTACATGTCTCAGGGTATGTAGGACAATCTATCATTTTTCATGTCTGTCTGATGCAATGCACTCTGAGTTCCTTGTTGTACCTGGGTCTCACCATCATATCTCCATGACCACTGTGATGCTGATTTCTAGAGGATGATCAATGAACACAGAGTCTAGAATACTTTCATTTATGAATATCGAAAACTCATGCCAGACTGGCTCGTATCACTGAAGCCAAGAGGGTTGGCCACATACCTGCAGGGCCCCAGGCAAACAGAAAAAGCAGACACCGTAGTTCAAAAAGCAGGAAAAATTGCGCAGATAAAAGTATTAAATATATCTTAACTTTAAAAATATTTTACAATTATAAAATATAACAAGAGTAATGGGGATACATTGAAAACAATATAAATTCAAAAATTGCAAAATAAATATTGTGGCATCAATGTTGTATAAAACAATAAATAATAATGATTTTTAATGTGATATATTGTTTGATAATTATTTTTTGGATTATGTTCTGCAAACACATTTCTTAGGCCATTAAAATTTATATTTTTAGTGACTTAACTTTCAATTGATATAATTAAGACTGGTACCAATAATCCTTAAGAAAAAGAAGATCACAAATAATTTTTGATAATTTTAGTTTTGACATGGATTCCTCAGCTGATTCAAATATTTCTGTAGATGTTAAAATTATTTTATAGACTGTCACATTTGTGAAAATTTCTGATAAATTACTACTTTCAAATGTACATTTTAATGTATCTAGAGCCAATGACTCTTGGGGACAATTTCTTTTTTCTAAGAGAATTTACTTCTTTATGCAACTCAATTGCCCATAACTCTGAATTTTACTTTAAATGTAAATTTATATGATGTAATTTTATTTTTTCATATGACATTTTCTGTAACTTGTGAAGATTGTCCATAAAATCAAAAGTAACTTTGTGATTTGTATATAATTCAAATGCTATTTCTGCATTCTATGTTTATATCTTTAGTTATAAGTAAACATTATTTTAAAATTGTCTTCTTTGATAATAATAAATTCATCTGATTCTTTATATGAAAATAGTGTTCTATTCTGTCAGTGGGATTCTCTTTAGGTTTAATTTGTGTTTCTCTAAGCCTATGTGAATGTTTGCTTTATAACGTAGTAGTTTTCAAAACCAGAAATTCCAAACGCTTTGATGGATTCTATTGACTCCTTTGTGTGCTTTACTGGAATGTCCAAGTGTATTTTTTATTTAGTTATAATTTTATAATGAAGTTTACTACCTGAGTGTCAACCATGCCAACTCTCAGTCCCCAAAGTTAAAATCTGTGCAGATGCCATGGGAAGGGCTATAAGGAAGGGTGAGCCAGACTTCACGCACCGCAGCCCTAAGGAGCCTCTCTTCTCTTGCTGGGCACAGATATTGTGGCCATAGGTGCTATTTCATTTCTCCTGGTGATGCTGCAGATAGGTCTGCACCCAAGTGCCGGCTGGGTTTCCCCCCAGAGCCTCTCCAGACCTGGACTGTGCCTGGCAAGCACGTATGTGCCAGCTGAAAGCACATGAGGGCTGGTGTGACTGAGTTTATTTCCTTTGCTCACGGACACATTCCGTTATCTCATATGACTTCACTTTTACACACAGGCTCAAAAATAAAATAATTAGGAATTTCAAGACAGTAAGAGCAGAGTACAAAGCCAAGGGTAAAGGTCCCATTTGGAAAGGACCCAGGGGACTGCCTGGATTGCAGTCCCTGAGGCTCCCCTGATTACACAGGTGGTTCAGACTTAACGGTTTTTATGTCAAGCTGTTGTTAATTTATCTCAAATACGTCTGTCTTTTCTATCTGACTTCCTCCCTGTGTTTTCATCTGTTGAGTAGACTCTGCTTGATTGCAGAATGGCGATAGGAATTCCAGGTCTCTGATCTGCATACGTGTCTCAAGGCGAAAGAGTGACTTTGTTCCAAACTTCTCTTTATGTAGTCAGAGCTTCTCACCAGGCAGTCAGGTTTTGGTTTCATGATAATATGTTGAAGGGAAGCTTCTCTGGCTTCCAACGTGGGAACTGAGGAATTGATACAGTGGAGGGCATAAAGATGTCAACTGCAAAATGCTTCCTGAATTATTGATGGACCGATCAGCGGGAATACTTTACTCTAGGACAGGATTTGTAAGTGGACCTTCTGTTTCCAAAATATTAACTAACATTGTAACTAATACATGAACTGCTGTCTGGATAATTACAATATGCAAGTGTTAAAAAAATGCTGTGATGAGAAAAATCCTGTTGTGTTCTTAAGGAAAGTGAAAAAGAAGCACTTGGGACCACGTATGTTGTCAGGGTTTTTCCAGCATTGCTGGACAAAGAGGTCTCAAGGCTTTGAATGACTAGTACTGAACATTTTCTAGACATCTGCTCTGTGAGCACACATATAAGCGTGAAATACTAGCCTGTGTAAATACTCTTCAAGCAATAGCAAAAATCCCTATTATAATTCCGTGATTATTGGGTAACTTCTCTTTTATAATTTGGTTCCTAATGAATCTATGCTTTAAGAGAAACTCTTCTATGCAAACAATAGTAGCTACTAAAAAATATCAATATGGGTTAAAATTAGTCTTTTTGAAGATTTCTTATGTGTTCCATTTTCTCACAAATTTACCAGGATTCAAAAATCGAAAAACTAGAAACAAAGAGAATAGACTAAAACAAAGAAATAAATAAACACAAAATATTACTGGTAAAATTCTGAACTTGTGAAGAACTCCTGGTAACTTTGTACATCTATTTATTCATTCGTTCATTTATTAATATCTCCCATCTCCCGGGCCCTACAGTGTGCTGTGCATGATGCTTTATGCTGAGATGCAAAGACAAACCCAGCTTAGAGGAGTGGCCCTTCACTCACCCTCTAATATCTATTGTTGCCCAACTATCACAAAAATGAAAGCTAGGATTCTTATGCTTCACCACCAAATTGGAAATATTCCCTTGTGTTATCATTTATATGCTGCCTGGTTTCTTATGAGGAATAGTGATGAGGCAATATAATTCAGAAATTATACAAAATGTTAAAAGAATATTTATCTCTGTTTTAACCTAGAAAAATTATGTTGAATAGTAAAGGCAGACATGGAATAAAGAAAAATATATTTATTATTAAAATAATACGACTTGTAATTGTATTCATCCCCACGGAATTTTTACTATGAAAGCCATTGAATTAGCTTTGAAGGCTACTTTTATTCTATTTTATTTTTTAAGTGATGTTTATTTTTCATCAACCTATTTCCATCTTGTGTATGAGGTTGTAGAGAACAGCTGGAGGCCAGTCTGTGGCTTTTGGTAACATTCAGGGGCCTGAGCCGTGAGGGGCTGAGGTCCCCAGTCTTCAATAGGATCCCTCAAAGAGGCACAGAGGACACCTGCAGCCTGCAGAGCCATCCGCCACCTCCGCCGAGAGGCCGTGAACTCCGGAGCTGGAACAGTCCATTCACTCTGAAATTGCTCCTTGGTCACAGCGTCAGTAGCATAATACAGATAGTATACTTCATGTGTGAGAGGGATAAATGGAACATACAAGAAAGGGAATAAGGACACATTTTAAGTGAATAAAATAGTGGAAAACCCACAATTCCCTAATTCAGCTATTTTAAAATTTTAAGCTTTTATTGTACACAGTTTACTTAAATTTCATTTCAAAACACACTAACTCCTCTTCTAAAGTCCAGATACTTCCCCAAAATTAGAGCCTTCAAGACTATGGACCGAATGGGGTGAGAAATACTGGTTATTGCCTCTTCCTGCATTAATAATGATTATTAAAAACATTATATTTTAAGCACCAGTGACTACCCTAAGTCTGTAAAAGTAAATAAAGTAAATGCATTCCCTTGCTGAAGTGAACTGAAGAATCTCTCAATCTAGTGGGAGAGATTAATATATAAACACTTGATCAGAGTGCAGTGAGGTATGTGCCATTGAAGGACAGGGCAGCAAGGCTGTTACATATCCTGGGTTCGTTGGAACACAGAAGTTTCCACATCAGATAAAGTCCCCAGTGACCCTCTTTCTGGCTTGATTTCAGTATGAAGTCGCTATGACTCAAACCTGCTCCCTCTCTGTGTCCCTGGTGTCTCAGCGTTCTTCCTAGTTTATGCCATAATCTTTCTTTTTGCTTTAGAAAGACACAGAATGTTAATTTTGGGATAATAAAGGAGAAATTCAAGATTATATATTACCTCTTCCAAATACATTCCTAAGTCTCGTGTGAAGTAATCTGAGACAAAGGTCATCCTATTTTTAAGCACTCTAAGAGTAGAAAGCTCAATATATTTTAGGATAGCCTATTCTATTGTAGCAACCAATTATTCAAAATTTTCTTTAGCATTAGCTCTTAATTTTGCTTTTAGTCATTTTTCATTATTATGGGCCTGCCTTTGTTTCTTTCAACCTTCAAATAGAGGGCATTAATAAAAGCATGAATGCAATTTCAAATTTTAATTACTTTGCAGGTACACATGGCAGAATCAATTTATAAACATCAATGAAAACATATTTTATACAGTTTTTAATGTATCACAAACTTAACAGCTATCATTTTAGTGGCATATCATTAAATATTATTTCCCAACTTTGGAAAAGCATGGTTTAGTTGATATTACTAGTTCATAAAAACATTTAAGACCCTCTTCAATTCATTTTAAAAATTAATTTTCATCAGTAAAAAATGATTTAAATGACACTATAAAGTCTAATCTAATAGAACCGCGTACAAGCAAGAGAAGTAGTTAAAAATTGTATCTTATTTAGAAGCTTCATCAGATAACACTGATATGTTTTAAGTACATTATCAGAAAGCGCTATCATTAGGGATGAGGTATGAGGAGGTACTCTTGTGTATATATTTAGCTATCCAAAAAATAAAAGAATGAAAATATATTTAAGCACTTTTCCAGAAGAATATATTCCTTTTGACTGTTAAAATTACTGCAAAAAGAGAAGAACAAGACTGATATTGTGTGACATTGAGATTTTATGAGTGTTAAAAAGAATACTAATGAAAGTATTAACAAAAAGAAAATAGTGTGAACGTTTTCTATTTGCTTTCCCATCACGTTTGCAGTTTTCATAACACGTTGGGTGTTACGTTCTCTGTATTTAAAAGGCAATTGCATACACTTTCTGCAAGATCTGACATTATTTTGTTATTAATTTGACACAATGCTGGTTCCCAATTTTGTCTGTCCAGTCTCCTCCATGTTCCCTCAAGTTTACTACTCCCTTGTTATATACAGAATAGAAGAATGTTCGATGTGATAAACAAAATACCACATTTCTGCTCATGTATTTCTCTTAATACATATAATTTCTGTTAAAATTATAAAATATCTTTTTATTTCCATTGCTATCTTGTCAAACTCCTGTATGTTTTAAAATAAAGTCGTTTTTCACATAAACGATTACTGTGTCTGCTATATCCCAAACTTGCTTAATTTAGTTACAATTATCTTTAACATGAACATAGCCCTTTATACTCATCCAAATTTATCCTTGTTGATCCTACGTTATTCACTGTAGGAGATGCAGTTACGTACCTTACAGAACATCTCATAGTGAATCTTTGAAACTGCTACATGTGGTACAGAGAAGAGCAAATAAAATGGAAGAAGGTAAAACGTACAGCCTAAACCATTTTATCTATCAATCAACCTACCTATCTAATATTGTGAATATTATAGCATTTAAATGGTTGATTTTTGATATCTAGTTTGTGGAGCTTGAAGTTGCCACTGTATTCTAAAAGCAAGTGAAAAGCTGGAAAACAGCATTTCTGCACAATTGAGAATTGTGTAGGCTCAATGGAGACAAATCTGGAAGATAAAAACTCCTGGGTGACGCAGTTTTCAGGGTATCCCCTCCCCCCCAAACTTTGTGTGTTTTCACTCCTGAATTCTACTAGGCTCTCACAGACAACAGCAGAGAAAAATCCATCATATTTCTGACAGGGGGAATGTAAGAGGAATCATCGTGGGACACACCAGACCATTCTGCTCTTCTCAACAAAATCAACCCTTGACCCTTGGGAGAAACTATTTAACCTGCATCTGACCTACAGGGTTTTATCAGAGTCCTTTGACCTGTGTGAAGGTAAATACCCAAGTCTAGCCAGCTTTTGCCTTTCACGTGGAGGAAGAGAAATAGTAAATTCCAGGTCCCTGTCTATCTTCATGGGAGAAGAGAAACATACGAATCTATCCCAAGCTTCCCATCCTTTTTTGCCTAAGAGAGGAGGGGACTGAGAATCACGTAGGACAGTCACAATCCAGAGGAAGAGGCTTAATAAAAAACTGAGACCTAATTAGGAGGATGCTTCACTGTCCCCCGCACCTTACCACCACACTTCTAATGTCCTATTTATATGCCGCGGACCACCCTGTCAGTGGGCTTCAGTCCGAGGGAAAGCAGGGAAACGGAGTCAGGTTGGTTGAAAGGTCGACGCAGGAAAATGACAGTCTGACACACAGCACTTGGTGAAGTACGCAGCTGCGTTTTACTGAGTTCAGAAGTTGGTATTTATACATTTTACACAAAGCATTACAGGTTACACAAAGTTTTTTTTACAACTTGCTGACCTTTACAGGTTACATTTTAAGTTTGTGGGCGTGAGTAGTTATCTGTTACTACTTCTCAATATCTTGCCCTTAAGGAGAACAAAGGTTTTTAAGTTTGCAAACGTGGGTAGTTATCCATTACTATTTTTCAATGTTCTGTCCTTAAGGAGAACAAAGGTTAGTGGTTATCAGCGAAACCTACTTGCTTCCTCTTGCTTCCTCTTATCTGAGGAATGTTAGTATAGTGTAATTCTTTACATTTGTGTTTAAGTAATAGTAAAGGCATAATTTGTTTTAAGGCTCTTATTAGATATATAAATTTTAAGTTAATGTTGGTTATATATACTTTTATTATGTGCTTATTATTAATCATATGTGCTTATTCTATTGTGATTTGATTGACTAAAAAGTAAGTGAAGTAAGATGTTTTTTAAGGAAAGTTTTACTGTGGGTGGTGATGGTGTATATCGTGCTGGAACATCTTGTTTAAACATCTTGTTTGTTGTGCCTGCATTGTCTTAGCCCACTGGCGTTTATGGTGGGGACTTGCTTTTGTGCAGGCTTACTTGGAGCCACTGAGTCTGGCACAGTCATACTTCTAGTGCTGTTTCTGGATCAACTATCATTGTGTTCATTCTTTAAAACCGTATTGCTTACTTATCAGGACAAACAGACATTCAGCTTAACATACACGTACACTGTAACAGAAAGCCATACCCTTAGGTTAATGCGACAAAAAACAGCATGCTGGGCAACATCTCTGTCGCTGCGCACACTGGGGGTGCTGGGGGCTTCGCTCCGGGGAGCACAGACCTCCTTTCCGTCGTTTTACAACGCGGACAGCGCCACCTCGCTGCGGCTTGGTGCCGAGGGTGCAGCATTTATAGCTGTTCCTTTAACTAATACATTGTGTGTGGCTATCAAAGTAAAATTAAGAGGGATAGTAATAGGCAAATAACAAAAAAGGCAAAAAACAAACTAAAAAAAAGGCAATTTCAAGAGACACAGCAAGCATCAGAACCAGACTGCCAGACCTTGCAGAGATGTTGCAATCAATAGATAGGCAATTTAAATGACCATGGTTAAAATGCTAAGGGCTCTAATGAATAAAGTAGATGGTATGTGAAAACAGGTGGGCAATGAAAGCAGAGAGGTAGAAATTATATGGGAGAACTGAAAAAAAAAAAGAAAGAGATATCAACAACAATGTAATGGAAATGAGGAATCCTTTTAGTGGAATTACAAATAGATGGGCTATAACTAAGGAAAGAATATCTTAACTTGAGAAAATATTTTTAAAAAGATGGAAAACAAACAAAAAATTAGCACAGAAGAACTGTGATGCAGCTGTAAAAGAACTTGAAATGGGGACTAAGACAGAAGAAATACACGATACAATAATGGTTGAGAATTTACACGAATTAATATCAGACACCAAACCAATCAGAAATCTGAGCAAACACCAGTTAGGACAATGCCCCCCAAACTATACCTACACGTATTGTAATCAAATGATAGAAATTTGAGTTCTTTGCATAATTTGGATCTTTACCCCTTATTGTGTATACAGTTTGAAAATATTCTCTTCTCTTATGTAGGTTGCCTATACACTGTTCATTTTTTCTTTTGTGTTTCAGAGGCTTTTTAGATAGATATCATGAATAATCTCATTTATTTGTTTTTTGCTTTTGTTGTTTGCATTTTCTGGAGTCTTACCCAAAAGAATCATTTTCGAGGCCAATATTAAAATATTTTTCCCAATGTTATCTTATAGTAGTTTCACACTTTCAAATCTTACCTTAAAGTCTTCAATTCATTTTGAGTTGATTCATGTATATTATGTGTAATAAGGGTCACATTTCCCTTTTCTGTAGGTGAACATATAGTTTTTCCAACTTCATTTATTGAGATTATTCTTTCTTCAGGGTTTATTACTGACAACTTGTAGACTGTCAATTGATCTGTATTAGTATATCAGTTTTTGGAGTCTCCGTCCTGTTCCTTTGGCCCCTATACCTACCTTTTTTTCTCTTATTATAGCTTTATAGTGTATTTTGAAATCAAATAGTATGATGCCTCTGGATTTGTTCTTCTTGCTCAAAATTGGTTTCGGTATTTGAATTCTTTGTGTTTCCACATAAATTTCAGAATTGTTTTTCCTACTTTTGTGAGAAATGTCATTGGAATTCACCAGAATTGCATCGTACCTGCAGATATCTTGGACCTTTGAGGTTTACGGATATTCTCACTATATCAGTTCTTCTGATCCACGAAGGCAGCATATCTTCCCATTTGTGTTTCTTGACTTTTTTTTTAATCAATGTTTCCCGGTTCTCAGTGTACGTATCTTTCATCTTTTTGGTTAAACATTCTGAAGTACTTTATAATTTTTGTTAGTATTGTAAATGGAATTTTTTAAAATTGTTTTTTTGGATAGTTTGTCATTAGTGTATAGAAAAATAACTGATTTCATAATGTTGATTCAGAAATTTACTGAATTGACTTCTTAATTCTAACAATTGTTTTTCTCTTTAGAAATTCCTATATATAGGATATGTCATTTTCAAATAGAAATAGTTTTATTATATTTTCCATTTGAATACCTTTTATTTCTTCTTATCTAATAGCTTTGGCTAGGACTTCTAGGTCTATATTGAACAGAAGTAGTGAGAGTGGGCACCTTCATCTTGTTCTTGATCTTATAGGAAAAGTTCTTAGTTGCTATTGAGCAACATCGTTTTGTAAACAGATGGTCCTGAATAAACTATATAACCACATGAAAAAATATGAGTCGAGACACAGACCTTACTCCATCCCTAAAAATTAACTCATGAATTACAAACCTAAATGTAGATTGCAGAACTCTAAAACTGCTAGAAGATAATGTGGGAGAAGATCTGGATGACTTCGGGTTTCCAGACAGCCTATATTTAGTAGATGGCTTTTAGACTTTTAGATGCCAATCTAAATAAAGCTATATAATGTATGATACCAACTAAATTATGGAGACAGTAAAAGATCAGGGACTAGAAGGAGCTTGAAATTAATAGTTGGAGCACAGAATATTTTTAGAGCAACAGAATTGTGCTTTGTGATACTGTGAGGGTACATGCATGTCATTGTACATTTGTCCAAATCCAGAGAATGTAAATACCAGGCATGAACTCTAATGTAAACTATGGACGTAGGGAACTGTGATGTACATGATGCTTTGTCTCCCACCCCCACAAACCAAAACTATATGTTGAAATCCTAACCGCCAATAAAATGTTGTTAGGAGATGGGCCCTTTTCAGAGTTATATTAGGTCGTGAGGTGGAGTCCACATGCTTGGGATCAGTGCCGGTGAAGAAGAGATTCTGGAGAGCTACTAGTCCCTCCCTCCTGCCATGTGAGTTTGCAGTGACAGAATGGTTGTCTAGAGCAGGCAGGGGGCTCTCACTAGACTCTGAACCTGCTGACTCCTTAAACTTGGACTTAGTCTCCAGGACTAAGCTTTTTTCAAAAGCTGACTGGGTCATGGTATTTTTTTCATAGATTCCTGAAGGGACCAAAACAATGCAGAAATGTCAGCTCATCAGCTTTGACAAAAGTATCGCTCTTTTGGGTGTGCTGGTGATGTGGGAGTCCACCTTAATAATCAATAAATAATTTTACTTCTTGCCTTGACTATTATTTAAAATTTAATCTTACTTCTTGCCTTGAAATTTAAACTGAAGGTGCATATTTTTACCATGCTAACTTTTAAATTGTGCTACTGTGTAGAGTTTTCAGACTCTTTCCTAAATTACTCGGAACTGTACAAATTACCACTGATCAATACAGTAACAGTAACCCAACTTGCTTTGTGACCTGTAACCTTCTACTCACGAATCCGGTAAGTGAACAGAAGCCATCCCTGCCGGGAAGTTTGAGCGGCTTTCAGGCCATCTTTAACCCTGTTATATACATGACCAGAAGAGGCAAAAGAGGTGCTTGGTATGCCTCACACTTCCTGATCTTAATATTTTATCTTAACAAACACTCAAATGCCAATCATTTCTTTATGACTTAATAACAGACATGACTCTGACAATTTCCTGGGATGATAACAGCTTATATAGAGATCTTGGAATGCAGATCTAGAAATAAAATAAGGATTAAAATTATAATGATATGAGGTATGACGAAGAAAGTCCTCCAAACAGCCAGGTGTGCTTGGAATATCCGATAATGAGGAGATTTAAACAGTGTGGAGAGGCTTGTCGGGAGACGATACTCAGTGACTCCCTTCTTTGTTCATAAAACAACCAAAAGGATGATCCTATGAGTGTCATTTGTTACATTTGCAAATGATGAGTTAGGACCATTTCCTCCTTCTTTTATACTGTGAGACAATACAGTAACTTTGTCTTCAAACAAAAATATCTAAAGCTAGCTTTCCCTGTGCTGAGATGAGGATGTGCTGGCTAACATGACTCCTCAATTTACTATTTACTCCCTACCTGCAATTAATTTAATGACTTAAAAAAACATACTAATAATTATTTACTAATTAGATATATTGTCAGAAAATATGTCATTATAGTCACTCTCATTCTCCCAGAAACAGTTAGTATAATGAAGAAAACACAACAAAAGAAACTCAGCCATTAAAGTCATAAGACCTGATTTTGAATCATGGATCTATCCCTTCTCAGTCTTTTGACATATGAAAATTTACCAACCCTTATGAATATATATTTTTAAACCTGTATAATAAAGGTAATGTAACAATATCACAATGTTGTGTTAAAAATTCAATATTCTGTCTAGAATGTTAACTTTCTTTCCCCCCATTCTTATCTTCTCGTAGAGGGCTTGACAATCTTTCACTGATTTTTTTTTTTACACAAATAATTTAGTAGTTAGTATTTTACATTTAAAGAAGAATGTCTCTCTCTTTTTTTTTTTTTTTTTTGTAGAGACAGAGTCTCACTGTACTGCCCTCAGAAGAGTGCCATGGTGTCCACACGGCTCACGGCAACCTCCAGCTCTTGGGCTTATGTGATTCTCTTGCCTCAGCCTCCCGAATAGCTGGGACTACAGGCATCCGCCACAATGCTCGGCTATTTTTTTGTTGGTTTGGCTGGGGCTGGGTTTGAACCCGCCACCCTCGGCATACGGGGCCAGTACCCTACTCACTGAGCCACAGGCGCCGCCCAGAAGAATGTCTCTTTTAATGGTTTATATGTAGGCTTTATATTAAACAGTAGTATTTTATTATGTATCACATATCAATAAATTTGTTGCCTTACAAGGGGGGTGTAAATTCTGACATTAAGCACATTTTCTTATAATTGAGAATTCATGGGGTGGGTTATTGTCCCTAAGAAATTGTCTAAGACTGCACATCTGAAACATTCTCAAAGGAATCATATGTCTAACTGTGAATAAATGGGGATTGGCGTTGGGATTTCATGTCTTTTCTGTATCTTAATATAACGAACATTTCGTAGATTCTTATACTTCATTTTGGCTAAAATAAACATGTCCACACGTTTCAGAAATTCCCTATGTTTTTCCTTGTGGTGAAAGAGATACAATTATGGAATATGTATAAACCAGGATTAATTTGATCTTAGGTAAATCCATGCTTTGCAGTGTGAGAGAGGTTTGCAGAGGATTATAAATTAAGTGAAGTTAGCTACAGTTTGACATCTTGTTTTTTCAACCATAATTTTTAAAAAAGGTTCTTCAAATGATTGACTAAATTTTGGAATGCAATATCAAACAAGAAAAAAAAAATCAAATGAACAAGAACAAGTCAAGTTTACTTTGGATAGAATGTTAAAAATTTGTCACTTACCTATGGAATGGGAATTAGATTTGATGTGATTCTAAAAGGCATCACTATCTTTGCAAAATGGTAGTTGTCTTGCCCTGAGACATCTGTTGAAACAATCCATGTAATTTGGGACATCTTGTTCACTCTGATTCTTAGTATTGTTCATCACTCTACTGCCCGGCATTTATTTGGTAGCAGCCTATGACCTCGTAAGTAGGTAGGTCTAGTTGCAGGTGAGGGGAGACTGAGGAGAGCAGCCTAACATACATCATGAGTCTGGAGATTATATAGGAGGAAATCACAAGCCGTCATATTTATCCTAGCTGTAAGCTTCAGCTGGTTTCCGTGTTAAAAAATAAATACCCTGGGGAGACTGGACTTTATCCAAAATCAATTTACAGCTATCATTTTTTTTTTAAGACTTCACAGAGGGAGACATGGATTTGACACCTCTATTAGAGCTAAACTTCTGAGAATATCAGGGATTGACACATCAGTTAATAAAGAGTGAAAAAACAAACCCAATCAATAAAACATCAAGGTCAAAGTTTGGCTTGGAATAGAGTAAGGTGGTGTTATCTTTCAAGAGACTAATAGCAAGGTGGTGTTAGCTCATGGGCTGTTGACAGCTCTTAGAAAGTGGATCATTCACACATGAAAAGGGAGAGATGATGTAATTAATACAAAAGAGCTCATATCAGTTTTCATAAGTCTGGGGTAAAAGAGTAGAGGCATTCGAAGTCCTTGGAGGTCTTGACAAGTCAAGGAATAGAGGGAATGGGCCATAAAGGGTTATAGTTTCCATGGAGGCAGAGTCAGGGCAGAGACACGGCATAATGCGTCCAGCTGTCTGTGACTGTGACCATGAAGTGCCTGTGATTAGAATCAAAACTGTGCTATCACAGCTGGAGCCATTAGAATGGTCTTGGGTGGGCTATAGAATGAGGGGAAATCTACATTTGAATCTCAAGGCTGTCTTTCAAATAAGATAAAGTCCTTGGAGGCTTGCTTCCAAAAGAAAATCGTGTGAACCAGAAAAGGAAACACCAGTGTAACTACAGGTGTCCAAAAAAGATAACGCTGGCTAAATCAGTTTTTAGGTTCATTTTTAAATAAACGAATTGAATAGTTCTTGACTGGTGTTATCAGAGTCTGAAGCTCTAACTTGAAGAATGTAGTTTTTGAAAATAATTTCAGAAAAGAACATTTTTATGCATTTGCATTTTTAGAACACATGCAAATATTTAGAGTATTTAAAAACTTTATAATGTACCTTAAAAATTATTCTTATTTCAGTAACTAAAAGAGATTCTCTATGTAATTAATTAAAACACTTTTCTTAATTAATCGTTACTTAACCTTCACTATATCTTAAGTATCTCTCATTCTCTAGAAGTATAAAAACTGACATCACACCTGTCTGACTAGTTGGGCTGTGTTCTAAGTGGGTCTTTTCTCTTATTTTACAGCTGTCCTAAGTTTGGGAATATTATTCTATTGATTTCATTGCTTTAGCAGATACCACGCTCAGGTTTTTGCTACTCAGCTTTGTTCAGGGCAGATTTTCAGAAACAGTAGAAAAGAAATAGTGTAATATAGACCAGGAGCCTGCTGTCAAATAAAATCAACATGGAATAAATCATCCCTGCCCGGGAGTAGAAATTTTAACTTTCCTCTGGCAGTCTGCAGAGTATAACACAGCACCTGAGGCATCATTACAGGAATGCTTTTGTCAAGGGGCACTATTGCCCTTTGATAACTAACGCCAAGTTGTTTATGCCATTTCTGGGATTTGTAAGACTTATTTGGGTTCTGGTTGGTATGATCATGTTAGGCTATATTTTATTATTATTTGCCTCTTACCCATTATTTCACATTTTCTGCTAAGTTTAATGAGAGACTCTAGCTATATAAATTAAACTTAAAATAGAGATTTTAAAAATAAGTAATACGTTTTGTTAAGTAGATTTTATGAAAGTCGTGCAGCTTATAAAATAAGAAAAAAATTATGAGTCAATTGGAAAAAAAATACTCATTTCAAATGTATAGAAAATAACTCTTGTTAGCTAGAACAGAATTGTATCCATGTTACTGAACCACTTAAAATGTAGTGATAATCATTCAATTTTAGTTAGCACTAATTGGGCACATATAATATGTAAAACTCTTTCACAGGCACACTTAGATTTAAGAGGGTGGATAACAGTCACCTCTGTCCTGTAAAATGTTTATGATCTATGTGATCAGGAGAAAGAATATTTGCATCCCCACATGCATATTTAAAAGGAAATGATTTAAGTGCTACGATATAGAGGTCCTCAAAGTTTATTCATATAACCAGCAGAATGAACATCACTTGGGAGTTTATTATAAATGCTCATTCTCAGAGTGCATCTCAGAGCTACTGATTCAAAAACTAAAGCATGGGTCCCAGAAATCTATTGCGAAAGGCCTTTAAGATGACTGTGGGTGCAGAATCCAGCTTGAGAATCATTGTGTAATGTATTTTCAACAAGGTTCTCAGGGAGTAAGAGAAAGGTGTTCTTTTTTATTAAAAGGAAGACATTTTGAGAGAGGTAATTTTTATCTATATTTTCAAGAGAAGGTAATAAAGGAATGAAGATTTGTTGAATGGTTCCTATGTGCCAGAACATTTATTTAAATATTACAACCATCTATGAAATTGCTTTCACGTTACAGAATAGGAAATTATCACACATGTTAATCAAATTTCTCTGGTCTCAATCCTAAGTCTTGATCAGGAAAGGAGATGAACTGATATCTATTCAGTATACAAGGAGGATATATAAGAAGACAATTTTACTCAAATATCGTTTCCTCAGCTTCATAGGGACAGGATATTCAGAATTCTTAGATAACCCCCAACATTCCCAGCCTACGCCAACATACACACCTTCTTCTCATCATTCAAACAATATCTAGGCACTGCTATAAAGACATTTCAGACATGTACCTAAGGCCCAAATAAGTTGAACTTAACATAAGAATATTATCTGGCTGAGCCTGGTCTAGTTTTACCAGATCTTAAAATCTGGGTCAAGAGGTCAGGGAAGATGAAATCAGAGATTTGACACATGAAGATTCAATGCAGTGTTGCATGTGACAAGGGATATTGGTGATCTCTAGTAGTTTGAAGTAACCTCTGGATGAAATCCAACAAGAAATGAAAAATATTCATACAATCACAAAGAAGTGAATTCTGCCAACTGGTTAACTTGGAAGAGTACCCTGAGCCCCAGGTGGGAATCGGAGCTCCAGCCGACACTGTGACATTAGCCCAACAAGACCCTGAGCAAAGGACCCAGTAAAACTGTACCTGGAGTCTTGACCTCCAGAAAGTGTGAGGTAGTAATATTTTGTTGTTTTAGGTCATAGAGATTGTAGTAATTTGTTATGAGGTAATAGAAGATGAACACAAGATGAATAGAAGATGATTTTGGTATCAGAAGTGGTGTGTTCCTATAACTTACTCTTAAAACATGTGAGTAGTACATACTTAGAACTGGACCATAGGTAGAAAATAGAGGAATTTTAGGGCATACAGTAGATAATGCCTATATATCCTTGAAAAAATAACTGTGAGACAAAAATGTGGGCATGGGACATATCGATGGGGAAAGCTTAGAAGGACATGAAGAGCACGGTAGAGAAAGCCCAACTAGCTGTAAAGAGATTGCTGGTAGAAACCTTGACTTGAGTAAGAATTCTGACAGTGAAATCTCAAAAGGGAGTGATGGATATGTTATTGGAAGCTGCAGAAAGGAAGAGGAATCCTTGCATAGTGGCACAATGCTTAGCAAAATTGTATTCTGCAGCTGTGAGGAAAGTAAAAACTTTAAGGAGTAAATGTGGCAGGATAGCCCAGGAAGTTCTGAGCAGTGTACCAAAGGCTCTGCCTATTTCTTTTTGCTGCTTGTAGTAAAATGTGAGAGAAATGACACAAATTGAGGGAAAAAAATGTAACACCAAAGTTAACTGTCTAGCAAGTGTGGCCTACAGAGAACAGATCAGTAAGGAGTGGGCCAGGTGCGGCAGGACACATGTGGTTAGGCAGAGCAGTATGTGCTCATGCAACAGACCAAGGCGTGCTCATACAAGGTGGTAGGTCCAGTGCAGGCAGAGGACTCTGTATGTCCAGGTCAGGAAGTATCACAGGACTAACCCCCATTCTTTCATGGCCAAGGATTGCCAAAAGACTGTACATATGAGACTCCATTTCCCAAAACGAGTAATGACTTGATAATTTAGAACATTTGTAGCTCATCCATGTGGAAAAAAATCCTAAAATTATGGTATTGCTTCCATAATGTAATGTAGAGTAAAAGGCAAGGGTGTTTGCTAAGACCTTTGATAGAAAACATGGGCACAGGAGACAATTTTTTTTTTTTTTTTGCAGTTTTTGGCCAGGGTTGGGTTTGAACCCACCACCTCTGGCATATGGGGCTGGTGCCCTCCCCCTTTAAGCCAGAGGCACCACCACAGGAGACAATTTTTTAAGAGATTAAGAGTGTGCCCCCTAAATCTTCACAAACTTATTAGAAGCCTATGATAAGAGAGTTGTCCCTTGACCAACACAGCAGAAGAAAAAAAGAAAAGAAAAGAAAAAGAAAGAAGAAGTTATGTTCAATAAAAGATCAGCTGGGTGTGGTGGCACACACCTATAGTCCCAGCTACTTGAAATGCTAAGGCAGGGGGATCAGTTGAGCCTAGGAATTTGTGGTTGAGGCGAGCTCTAATGATGCCATGGCATTCTAGCCCAGACAACAGAGTGAGACTCTAAATAAATAAATAAATATTGTTTATAAAGAATGATTTGTAACTGTGGCTTTTACCTAGTGAATGAAAACCCAGTGAAATTCACAGATTTTTATGTTCCTCAGAAATACTCTACTAATAAAAATACTTTCTAGTTGGACTGAAAAGGGCAGAGAAAGACTATGAGATGGAAAGAGGCTGCCTCACACCTGAGATTCTGCTGTTGGTGAGCTGGCCGATCAAATACGTAGCTGCCAACAATTGCTATCTTTAACAACTACAGAGGGTGATACAGAAGGGGAATCCAAAATCTCAGGCACCAAGGTGAGTCTCTTAAGCCTTGAAACCTGATCAGAGAACTCCTGCTGAATTTTGCCCTACTGAATTTCAAAATTGCTTTGGCCCAGTGATACTTTTTTACCTTGCATTTTCTTCCTTTTAGAAATGGAACATCTTTATTTTGCCCCATGCAATTCAACCACCATTGTGAGTATGCGTGAATTGAGCACAGTATTTTTAGTTTCACGGTCCACAGATGGAACATCATTGTCCCAGCATGGATTATAACAGGGCGTGATCAGTCCTAGTTCAAATGATTCAGAATGAGAGGATGAGATTTAGATTTAGATGATGAAATGTTAGATGGGAGCTAACACTGTGATGGAATGAGATTCGTGGGGGAAAGGTGTGAATACCAGCACCATGCTATTTTGATCATTGTAGGTTTGTAGTATAACCTGAAGTCCGGTAATGTGTTGCCTCCTGATTTGTTTTTATTTCTAAGTAATGTATTGGCTATTTGAGAATTTTTCTGATCTTATATAAAATAAAGTACTATTTTTTCAAGTTCTTTAAAGTATGACATTGTTGTTTTGATAGGGATTGCATTAAATCTTTTAATTACTTTAGGTAGTATGGATATTTTAACAATGTTGATTCTTCTCAGCCATAAGCATGATATGTTTTTCATTTGTTAACATCTTCAGCTATTTCTTTTCTCAGGGTTTCATAATTCTCATTATAGAGATCTTTCATATACTTTGTTAGATAAATTCCCAGGTATTTCATCTTCTTTGGCACTAATGTAAAAGGAATAGATTCCTTGACTGCATTTTCACCTTGACTACTGTTGGTATATATAAAAGCTACTGATTTCTAAGTATTGGTTTTGTAACCTGAGACACTGCTGTATTCCTGATCACTTCTAAGAGCTTTGTAGTTGAGTCCCTGGGGTTTTCCAGGTATAAGATCATGTCATCCTTAAAGTGTGAGACATAAAAATAAAGTTGTAGATATATGAAACAGAATGGAAAATCTAGAGATGATTCTCATTTGATCTTTGAAACTAACCTAACAAAAAGATACATTGGGGAAAAGATTCCCTATTTAACAAATGATGCTGGAAGAACTGGCTGGTGACCTGTAGAAGACTGTAACTGGACCCTGACCTTTCAACACTAACAAAAATTTATTCTTATTCTTTTGGGGAAGAGAGTTGAACAGAAAATTCTTTGGAGATGACAGGTGAATGGCCAAGAAATATGAAAAAATGCTTATCATCTTTAATCATCAGAGAAATGCAAATCAAAACCACTTTGAGATATAACTTAGCTCCAGCAAGATTAGCCCACATCACAAAATTCCCAAACTGCAGATGTTGGCATGGATGTGCAGAGAAGGGAACATTTTTATACTCCAGGTGGGATTGCAAACTAACACAGCCTTTTTGGAAAGAAGTATGGAGAATTCTCCAGGAGCTAACAGTTGGCCTAACTTTTGATCCTGCAGTTTCATTACTAGGTATCTACCCAGATGAACAAAAATCATTTTACAGCAAAGACATTTGCACCAGAATGTTTATTGCAGCCCAATTCATAATTGCCAAGTTGTGGAAACAGCCCAAATACCTGTGACTCCATGAATGGATTAACAAATTATGGTATATGTATACATGGAATATTATGCTGCTATAAAAAGATGGAGACTTCACATTTTATGTTTACCTGGAGGAGCTGGAACATATTTTTCTTAATAAAGTATCTCAAGAATGAAAAAAAATTATCCAGTGTACTCAATACTATTATGATATGAATATATAATCACTTACACATACATACAAATGATAAAACATAAATATAGTCCAGCAAGATGGAAGGAAGAGGAGGGAGAGGGGAGAGGAGCGAAGGAGACTATCTGGTGGGATTTCACCTAATGTGCAAATGCAAGGATACGTTTCAAAACAACTACCAGTGTATTATAAGTGTCTTACGGCAAAAAATAAGTGAGGTGATGGTTATGTTAATCAGTTTGATTTGAGCATTCTACATTATATATCTAATCATCGCATTGTGCCCCATAAATGTACACAGTTATTATATAATAAAAATTAAAAGAAAGAAGAGCGTGAATGAATTTTGCATTTGGAAGGGACATGAAATCTTTTCGAGACCAGAGGACAGATTGTATTAGGCAGAATTTTAAGGTGGCCTTGGTGATGGCCTGGTACAGACACCTTCTCCCCGTTATTCAGTTAAACACTCATCTAGCTACTGCTGTGCAGGAATTTTTCAGACATAATTAAGATCCCAACTAAGTTTTCTCCCAAACTGCATGGCAAAATTTTATATTTTTTAAAAATAGATTATTTATGAAAGTTACTTTGGATAACTTAAATAATTGATGTAAATTGATTACCATTCTATTAAATTAAATATTATTTGCTTTCTTTACTGTAGTCCCAGAGAGACACTTCAAGAAGGTCCTACATTTGTTAAATCACTAATCACTGCTTCTGGTCGTTCTTTTTTCTCAACAGTCTGCTGTACCTTCCCTTCCCTTCTAGGTCACCATTATTAATCTTGCTTACCTTTTCCTTTTTGTATTTTTCTCTGTTTCTGTGCCTTTTGTTTTATGCACTTGTCCATGGAATTTAGAGTCCAGAGTTATTTTAACTTAGCGATCTCTAGATTTTTTTTTTTAATAAGGATCTATTTCCTAAGATTCTAGTTTAAGCAATTTTATTGTTTACTTATCGTTAATAAATTATTAATTTATTGATATGTTTATTTAATATAAATAATATAGACATTTTATTTAGGTTTGGTTTGGTAACACAGAAATTTTGGGCATTCTTTACGGCAGATGTGCACCTCTTTGCCAGGTGTCCCAAACACGAGATCTCAAGTTGCCGTACAAAGGGAAAGTGGGAAATTGTTGCTAAATGTACCCATATTTACGAAATATTCATGACAGAATTTTATAAAATATTCTCTACGTGTTGGCCACCTCTGTGACATTCTGTCATGATACTTTGCAAATACAGGTACATTTAACTAAAATTTTGCATTTTCCTTTCATATGGTGACTTTAGTGGCACTGGGACACCTGTATTTCTCTCTATTTGCCCTAGTCAGTGCTCCGTAAAGGGCTCCCACACAATAAAATCTGACCTTTCTAAGTTTCACAAAGATCCAGTCCAGGCCTATCTCATATAGAAACCTAGTGCCAGCCAAAGACTAAGAGCTAACTGCTCTGCATAGGAAGAAAATCTGTCACATGAATTGGTGACTGAATTTTTCTTCCCAAAGATCCATCAGTAGATTGAACTATCAATTTAAATTAGAGTGAATTCAAACCATATGACCATTATAAAAGCCTCATGGGCCCTACCAGGGAGGGAAATGAGAAAGTGGAGAACAACGGCCACGTTGTGTAGGATACTGATTTCAACCTCTTTACTCTAAGTGCCACTTTGCAGGTCGTGTAGCCGCCCTAGAATATATGACCGGAAACTCAGCTTAGCACAGATATGGACCTCGACAGTACAAAGTGAAATGTCCTTTCCAAGTGAAATTCACTAGGAGACGGTTATTATTTCAAACTACACATCACGTATTCCTTTGCTTTGACATCGCCGTGTGAAGTTGAAGTTATTTAAACCTCACTGTAATGTTGCCGGTAACTCCAGGCTTGAGTGTATTTCACTGTGTAATCCTTTTGTGGAATAAATATGATTTTCTCTGCAACATGAACAGGGTATTGGAAGTTTCTAATGTACAGACAAATTCAAAGTTGAAAGCAAGAGTGAGAAATAAAGCTAAGTATGGAAGAGAAAGTACCCAATGTACTCAGCCCTACTATGAGACTAATTTAGGGTTTTCACATGAAAGCTATAACCCAGTTACAACCTAAGAATAGGGGGAAGGGGGAAAGGGAGGGGAGGGAGGAGGGAGGTGGGCAGAGGGAAGGGGATTGGTGGGATTACACCAGCGGTGCATCTTACAAGGGTATATGTGAAACTTGGTAAATGGTCTGTGAAGCTAGTGAATGATGCCCCATGATCATATCAATGTACACAGCTATGATTTAATAAAAAGAAATAAAGCTAAGTAATGTATCAAACCTTGCCTCCTCACCATGTTCTTCAGCTAATGTGGAAGTAACAACTATTGATATTCTAAACTTATTCATGATCAGTGGACATGTTCCAAATTGTGTGGGTTTTACCTCCATAATTCATATTCTTTACTTTGGGCAAACCATTATTTTATTATTAACTGTCCTTTTGTTACAGACATATGACATACGTACATGGTCACTCATACATGTACACGCGTTCTGCTCATCACGCAGACCCTCACAAGCAGTCCTGGAAATGCAGGCAGACCTCCGAGGGGCAGGAAGTGAGGCCCCTTTCAATTTCAAACTACATTAATTCTGAATGAAATCAAACCTTTTCTCACATTTACTATGCAACCTGGTCTGAGTGAAAAATTGCAGATTTTTAACAAAGGCATTGCCATTGGTTTCCTCCCATTCCCACAAACTCATAAATCAGTTCCTGTCTGTCAGACATTATAAATTTATCAGATCTTATGAGTAAAAGTGACAGTCGAGTACTATTTAAGTTTATAAATATATATTTCTGTTAGGGAGCTGAACAGGGTAGGCCTCAATGATACTCTCTTTTGCTTTTAGAATTTGTTTATTTCTAGCTCATTTAAACTACCTGTAGCAACAGGAAAGATTTTACCCAAATACAGCAGTAACAAAGGCAAAATCAAGAGCATATGTTTCCTGGAACAGTCTAGCAAAAATTTAGATTAAATGAAAAATTAAGTTAATGAAATTGGGAAAAGCAAAATACTTTATTCCAAGGTTTTATTTTTTAAAAAAGAAAAAGCGATGCATGTAAATTACGTTGTAGAAATAAATAACTATTAGTATCTTTGTAATTTGCTCGGTAGATCCTTAACACTTTTGCATACACATGGTAAACATTAATTTTGGGGTAATAAAAATGTGATTTAATACCACATTCACAGCTTTATGCATATTCCAAAAGTCTCAACAGACTAATTAGCAGTAGCACATTTTGTGGAATGTGCATTCCTCCTTATTTTCTTGGTCTTTAACTACTGTGTAAAATTTAAATAAATGAGGTATGTCAACAGAGGAGAGAGAGGTGGAGAAAATGTTAAATAGAACTGTAGTCACTCTAATAAGGTGGTGTTTTGGGTCCATAATTTTCACACTAACCAAAGTCCTTTAGAGAAGTCACAGTAAGAAATCAGTCAAGTAAAATACTCGAACGTTACAGAATTTACGACACCGTCCAAGGCAGCCGCTCCTCAGGCCAGCTGGGTGGATGTTAAGAAACGGTCAATGGCACTAATTTGTGACTATTACTTCTTCCTGCCACTCATGTAGCTCTGTAATTGAAATGCTCAGTAACAATTTTCCACCTAAATTCTAATGATGCCCTTTATAATTCTCTTTTTAATGCAGTTCCTGAACTTTAGAAAGGTTATTCCCTGCCAAATGTCAGTTCATTGTAAAGCGCTGCATTAGAAAACCACTTGCTTTAAAAAAATAAAATAAAAGAAGTAGTATTGTTTATTATTCCCGTTGAAAATTGCATTATCCAATTATGTGCTTTATGGTTGACTAATTCTCTTTTATCAAAAAAAGGAGAGAAAATATCTCTTGCAATTAAAAATTAGTTTTCTAATTTAACAGACATGCCATATGTAGGATACCTGAAAAGGAATCTTATAAAGAATATCCTAAATTAATTTATTAAGTGGCATAACACTGTCATTGACAATAAATAAAAGTCAATCAGAAAATGCTGGTAAGGATTTAGCATTACTATTAAAATTATAAAGTAATATTCACCATCACGCTCAACCCAACTGCCATTTTCTAGGAATGAATTTTCTCCTTTTTTGTGTATTTTAGAATCTTCCTACTCTACGCTACTGTGTAAAATAGGAAACCAAGTTTCTGAGATACACAAGTTTATAATTTTAATAAAATGAATGAACAAAGACCACAAGAATGTCTCAGAATATGTAAATAATTTTTTATTAAATTTCGTTATTTAAAAATTTGATGGCAGGTGGAAAGATTTGTAATCTAGGTCATCCACTGAACACAGGCAGTTTAACTCCAGTGGGAGTGACCGAGCAAGGGGTATGTCTTGTACATCTGGATATTGATTAAGATTTAGATTTATAAAACTAAAAGATTAAAATTTAAAGCCAACCAGAACTTTATTTATCCTGTCAGGGAGGTTTAATATAATTTATTCTGTTTATATCTATTTAACTGATGTGTCAATGTACCTATCTCTTCTTGAATTTTCGCCTTTGGGAGATTAAGAATTTTAGATATGCTTTTCTAGTGGAGCTCTGTCAGAAGTCATTTATGGGCAAATTATTCCGATTAGGACTGGATGGTTTCTCAGGACTGCCATAAAATAAATCTAAATGTCTCATCTGTGTTTCTGGTCCAGCAGCACCCTCATTAAAAAAACACCACACAATTGCTAGGTTGGCAGCTTTGATTTTAAACACTAGTCTAGGCTGCATGTAGAAGAGAATAAATTGCCTTCTTATTCCTCTCAAAGTCCATAGTGCTTGTAATTTAGAATTGAGAGGCACTCTGTGAACAATGTCCAGAAGCCTAGACGACTTCTCCCCTAAGAGTCTGATACCTGTGAAGCAGACGTCATTAACTACAGCTCGCAACTTGTCATGTTTGACAGGCAAAGCCAAATAGTTTAGGAATTAGGTAACCACTCTTAATAAGTCATAAGTGAAAATGCTCCCAAGTTAGTTTTCATTTCCAGGTTTCAGAGAACTTCATTATCCTTAGTAAACCCAGTAATCATTATATGAGAGGAAAAGAAAGAAAAACCGAATTTGAAAGCTAGAGACATCAAAAAAAATTAAGATTTCTAGGAGGCTTCAGCCATGTCACAGATCAACTACAGTACGGTCCTGAAGTGCTCATTCCAGAACGGACTCTGTAGCCTGTTTGTAACTGAGACGTCCCCTTGAGTTTGAAAACAGGAGAAACCGGCCCTGTTAGACTGCAGACTGAACCTTTGTTCAGACTCAAATGCCCTCTTATTTTTCTAATATGTCTTTTGGGACAATTGTTTACCAATTATTGTGATATTTCCTCCTGCCATTTGAGCTGAACTGCTTTAAACATGTGGAAAATTATACTACATGTAAGTCTCAGAATGAAGGAAAAATCCTACATGTGAATGATGTGATAGGCTTTGTGATATACTTTGCCATAAAAGTCCATCATGAAAAATGGACAAACTTTAATTCATTTTAATTGCCCTGGGCACACACCACGGATTCACCTGATAGAAGGCAAAAAATTGACCGTAGGTCCAATTTTATAAGTTACTTCGTGTTTGTGTAAAGTTTTCTTTCTTTCTCTCTCTCTCTTTTTTCTTTTCTTCTCTTTTTTTTTTTTTTTTAGAGATAGAGTTTCAGTTTGTCGCCCTTGGTATAGCTCTGTGGCATCATGGCTCACAGCAAATGTAAAGTTTTTTTTTTTTTTATTAGTTAATTGACTTCACTGACTTTTCCTCCTTATAATGGTGGCGTCACTAGACTGAGCTCTTTGAAAACGCATGCTTTTAGCATTTTGAGTCTTTGATCAATGAGGGGAGATGCTCAGTCCAGCTCAGCGCACCTCTAATGAGCGCTTAATTTGTTGTCGTCACGGTTTTGGATACTGAGTCTCACAACGGATAAAACAGGGACTCTGAAGCAGATCTGCATTTATTCTAGAAGAGAATATACATCTGTCTAGAGAGGACCACATGCTCTGCTCTCCTGGACTTTACAGCTGAGAACAATGGCAACAAAAATCAAACGCAGTAAGCAAAATGAAATCTTCAAAAGTTATACTAAATGTAAAATTATTCAGTTTCAACACAAATATTTCCTTCCTTTCTTCCATTCTCTTTTCACCATAATTCTCAGTGCACAAATAACATTAGTTACAATTTTTCCAGTTGAGAAGCAGAAGCAATGAAAATTCCACATTTCATCTGGCTTTTCCAGAATCCGTTATCAGGTGCGGAAGAAGAAATACAGGTCTTTGGCTTGTTGCTGAATAGAGGAATTGAATTAGAGACTGTGCCCAAATCTACCTGCGAAGCCTCCTGTTTCTATGATTTGGTGTAGCTGGATGACTGTGGAAAAGTCACTTAAATTTGTAGCACCTTAACTAATTCACATGGGAAATGGCCTATGATACCTTTCCTCCCTGATTTACAAGATTGAAAAGACGATTGAAGGAAATAACAGACATTAAAAAACCACAATTAGATATTTTTGTTTTGTAATTAATAGATTTTTAATACAAAACAGACAGCAGGCATTATTATTTCTCATATAAAAAAAAAGACAAACTTAATGGTCAAATGGTCGGCACCAAAGATTTGTAGTAAAAGTGGTATTTTCACTTATCTATGTTCAGAAATCAATGTTCCAGTTTTTGAAAAACATTTTTAATAATAATAAAATGCTTATAATCCCAGTGAAACCCCCTTGTGAGATGTGATGTGTGAACCCTCTGAATAAACACTTTGAAGATTTACAAAGAAATATCAAGAGCTGATATTTCGAAGATCTCTCTTAGCATAATTACTTATCTACAATCTGACTGACAAAGAAATGTGTCCAGCAATAGAAGTAAATCCGGCAAATGGAACAGAATTTCAAAGGCTCTCTAGAGCCCAAGTGTTATTGGTGCTGACACAGAACATGGGAATTGAAGGGAGGCTAAAGCATCCCTTTCTAAGCTGGAGAACATATTTTAATCACTGAATCTAATCCAATTGTCACTGTAGCTATTACATGATAAATCTTTATACTGCCTAAGTAATAAACATATAAATGAGAGTTGCCTGAAAGATCAGTGGAAGAACATTTGCTAACACTGAATTCTGATGGTTTGGGGGGTAACACAACTTTCTATGGTCTGAGGTAATACATATTTTCCATATTATCTTAAATGATGATCCCTATAGACACTGTGGTTTGTTGTTAAAATTGAATATGATTAACTTAGAATTTCCTTTACCCAGATAGAGAACGTTGTCCATTTATCTTCAAGGTCAGGACACAGCCTGTAGACATTTTGAAAGTTTGGAAGGAACCCATTACATTTTCCTGCCTAGGTGTCCCCCCAAAAGACTTTGCAAAGCACCCAAACTGCCCTCAGTCAGTGAAAGAAATTTTACAGATTAAGAAAAAAATTGAGGATATGGATCAAAGGGCCAATGGATAGTTCACTTATGGATTTTCTTGAGAAATACATCTATGTTGAGATTCTCTTTAAAAATATGTCAATAGGGTATTTTAGACAATGAATGAAAAGGAAGATCAGAGAAGGTCACTTTTGTTTTGGGTTTAAGAGAGTGCTTTTATCAGAAAGTCCTGATAAAGCTAACAAAAAATAAATTAAAAGATTCCTGTTTTGACGGTGGAAGTTCTTGCACGTGAGTTTGCAAAGTTTGAAGGAAGGCGATCTGATGACGTGGAGGAAGGCTTTCCAGTGGTCAGGTGGAGGGTGCAGGTGGCTGGGGCGGTGTAGGTGTCAGCTGAACATTGATTGCCCACAGGACTGTGTTCTTCTTGCTCTTTTTCAAATACAAGCTTTAGGCCAGAAGGCCTGCAAGGAATATACCCCTTACCCTCCACATTCAAACCACTCAGTTGTTTGACATTGTACATTTCTTCCTATTCTGAGATGCCCAGAACTTCTAAACAGGTTTATTTACTTACTTATTTACTAATTCAAAGAATATTAAACTTTTAATGCTAAGAAACAACAACAGTGATAATTTGAAATAAGCCTTCTTTTTAAAGTTTTTTGGTTTTTAAAATACTATATTTATTTATTTATTTATTAAGACAGGGTCTTACTATGTCGCCCTGGGTAGAGTGCTGTGGCATCACAGCTCACAGCAACCTCAAACTCTTGGGCTTAAACAATTCTCTTGCCTCAGCCTCCCGAGTAGCTGGAACTACAGACACCCACCACAACACCTGGCTACTTCTTGTTGCAGTTGTCATCCTTGTTTAGCTGGTCCGGGCCAGGTTTGAACCCACCAGCCTTGGTGCATGTGACTGTTGCCATAACCACTGTGTTACAGGTGCCACACCTACTATTTTCATGTTATAGCCTCTAACACAATAACTGGGAAAAACAAAGATTTTGGACTCATAAAGTTAGTTGTGAAATCTTTGGTGTCAAAAAGATACTGGATTTTCTGTTAGTTTCCTCATTTATAAAGAGGGAAGAATAATGTTCAGTACCTCCCAGGAGAACACATATTAAATAAAAGACAATTCTGATTTTAGAATTTTTTACCTAATTAAAAAGTCATTCTAATTACCTACCTAATTATCCATTGTACTTTCTTCCTCCGTGAGTGTAAGAGAAATACTCGGCATCTCTTCTTTCAGTCTTACTCAGGGAACAGATAGTGAAATGCTCCATCAAAATCTAAGGTGATTCTAAGAATAATAGTTTCCTGTCCGACATTTCCCTTAATTTAATGTTTTCCTATAGATGAAAACAGAAGCAATTGTTCATTATGGTAGGATTATAGTAACTATATCTAGCATTGGTTTGACAAAATTCTCTAATGCCGCTTAGTTTGCAGCTGTTGGCGACAGAATTCCATCTCACATTTTAGTTTTACAGTGTCACGGGACAGTGCATGTGCTGCCCACAGTGGGGCAAACTTGTCACCAGGTCGTCCAAGAGCAGATACAGGCATTCTTTATGGTACAAGAAAAACAATTACTCTTTGCAATGAAACAAATCCAGTCTCACTGTTTTGTGGGTTCTTTGTTTTTCCAGTGAGCTTTGCATGTTATTTTACTTTCTGAATAACCCAGTGAAGGGAATTCAGGATTTTGTCTCCATTTTTCAAGTCCCATGAATGAATATTGTAAAAAGCCCCAACTTTATATGTTTATTAAAATACAAATACACATAATTTTAAGTACTATTAGTGAATATTTTAAAAGGGTCCAACTTTATAAGTTTGCTAACATTCTTAAATGATCCAAAGCTTTCATAAGCACTAATTGAAAACCAGATTTTGGTGATGAGGTCACATACCATCAATGAAAAGGCTATAGATTACACAGAAAACCAAAGCCTTAAATGCCAGCTACACATCACTCACTGATAGATCTTAGGAAGAGAACTGAACTTCTCTAGGACACAGAACACTGCTTGAAATCACTTAGTACCACAGCTGGGTTTGGTTGGAAGACAAAACCATACATTATCTGTTATCTAGGTTATTTCGAAATTTAAGTTGATACAAAGTAACACCTATAAAGCGTTCTTATCAAGAAAAAAGAGAACTTGATTCTGATCAAGCCCCTGGAATTACTCTGTATTGTAGAATTTCTGTACACATACATCATTTAAAAAATATACAGCTGCATGCTAAGCCTGTGTTTCTGTGGATAGTGAAATTTTAGTTCTTTGGACTTTTTAAATCTGGAAGATGTAACATGGCCATAGAATACAAGGTATAGAAAGGTTGGCAGATGGTGGATTACGAAGAGGGGTTGCTCAGACATTGGTCAGTTGGTCATGCTGTTAGAGACAGGACTGCAGAAGGTTTTCTTTCCAAGGTTCATGGGGAAGATTATTGCCAAGTTTGATGGTTTTATAGAAGGAAGAACAGATATGAGATAGGGAAGGTGATTGGTCAGAGCCTGGCACATGACATGTCCAAGTGGAGGTGAGGATATCCAGGGCCAACTTGAAGAGCAGGAGATTTGAGGCAAGGATTAGGCTGAACCTATAGCTGTTATAAATCAATTAAAAAACAGATTAATTACCAATAAAATATTTTCTATATAAAGTAAAATATTTTGGTTTCTTTTTGGATTCCACATAGAGAAGGTTTACTCAAGTAGCTTCACTGGATGTAGTCCCTACTTTTTTATTGTATCGATAGCCTTTCTTTCTTGAAAATTTTTATTACTCCTGTTGTTTGCTTCTCCTGTTCGGGATTGTCTGTACACTCTGTGGGGAAGAAAATTAATTCTTATAAAGTAGTTACGTATGTGAGCCTACTTTGGAGAATCAGTTGTTTACCAAAAAGGAAAATAATCAATGGCTTTATCAAATTGAAGATTTAATTGAAGATATTTCACTTTCTTATTTTTCCTTCCAAAACTAGCCTTTTTGTGTTTTGCCATCCTCGTGTAGAGCGACGGCAGGGAGTGGATTCTTTTTTTTTATACAAGAATTCATTATCACTCTTATATTACCTCCCTGTGGATCCTGGAAGAACGCAGTCCTGACTACAGTCCTGCGGTGTTTGCCTGGGCGCGTTTTAAATTATTGTAGCGATTCTGCGTTACCAGACCTTTTAAATGATCCTCTCCAGTTTTCTCGTTTATCTTCCTCCTCTTCCTCTTCATCTCCACTACAGGAATTATAAGCCCAGGACTTTTGTGATAAGCATATATAATTTGAACACCAACATTGTTTCTATTTTGTGGAAGAAATGATTTTCCCATTGCACCACTTATAAAAAATTAGGCCACACACACACACACAAGGTCCTATTGTGTTCCTAAGTATTAGCAATGCTTAAATGAGATGCATTTACGAATGGGATTTTCTAGTAGTAGAATATAAAAATATACATGGAAAAGGAAAATCAGCTATATGCTGGAGGATTTTGTAGTGAACATACACCAATAATAAATGACCTAAAAATTTTCCTGTGAAATAAGAAGGTCCCTTGAAACCGTGGGCACTGCAGAAAGAGCAGGCGGACCCTGAGACCCAGGACTCACCTACGGAAAGTAAACTCTGTGGGTGGGGGCACCGTTCGGGTCATTTGACAGTAATGCACTTTAGATACCCAGCATAACTGATAGACCTAGGTTGCAAAATCCACTTAGAGAAGAGTCATTCTGAATGAGAATTAGAATGAGTTAGAGTGGGTTTACTTCACAGTTTTTCTTTTTTCATTATGGAACAGACAGACATATAAACAAGAGTGAAAACAGTCCGTGTTTACGGTATAAGAGCTCCGTTGGGCTAATTTGAATGAATGTTTCGTGCCTCGATGTATTTTCACTAATGTCACCTTTCTCCTTCAAGTACAAACTTGGTGTCTGAAATATCCTTGATATGATGTATTAACATACAGCTATTTGGTCTAAATACAAATTAGCATGTACTGCACCTTAGGCAGTGTAGCGGAAAGCTTTAGGATTTCATTGCATTTGGTATGTGGTACTTTATGTTTTATTTTATTTTCTCTCAAAGTGCAATTGTGATTGAGACATTAAGGATCCAAAAGAAACAAAATGGGCTGATAAGCATGCAGGGGCTTCCGAGAAACTTGGCAGCCGGCTGATCCCCCCAGGAGCACAGAGAAGAGAAAGGGTCCCTCCCGCCTTACCCTTCACTCAGCTCCAAGCCCCTCTGGTTCGGTCCTCCTGATGCAAACGTGACCTATGAAAACTAAAATATTTATATGTGCTTAATATTTTGAAATTAAAAAAATACTACTTTTTAAAATTAATAAAAAGGAAAGAAAACGGAATGAAACAGATGGTAGTGACGGTGAGCACAGCAACAGAAAAGGCAGAGGCGGAGAGGGGCCTGGGAGGAGAGAGGAGGTGTTGTCGGCAAATGTCTACAATTGTTTTAGCCATTTTGAAAATTAAATATTTTCCATTTGGGGATATATAGTGATTAGTGTTTAAATTGTTTGATTACCAGCTATATCTATTCTTTTACCAAAGGCAGAACGTTTTCTTTTTGTTGATGAAACTTTACTTTGCCTAGTTGGTTTAGTGCATTTTCCTTTAAAAAGACAAAAAGTAATTAAAATACTGAATCTAATTCATACCTCTATGAAAGACCTAGTTATGATTAGAAGGTGCTTAGGGCCCTTAGAAGAGTATATGAATGGATAGAATTTTGGACATAGATGTATAATTTATATTTCAGAAAAACACATTCTAGATATTCAAAAAATATAGCTGTGGCCCAAGTATTTGGCCTTGGAAGCCTGCTGCATTTCTAAAATTTAAATCCCACTTGTTTAGTTAGGAATCTCAAAGTTTGAGATCTGTAGAATTATGGGACTTAAAGGTACAGTAAGGTCCACAGAACATTTGTCAGAGTAAACATAAAAAATGAATATGAAATATTAGATTCCTATAATGTTCTTAACTATCAAAATTCAGGCGGGATAGATAAGTACATTAAGAAAAAGATATTACTTCCATAGCATTCCTTACATTCGTATGTCCCAATAGTGAAGATATATACACATATTTATGACAATCATAATTTTTGAAAATAAGTTTTAGTCCCAAAGTAGCTAATAAACTTATCATATTTTAAGTTTTATCTTTCTCATAGCAAGTGTCATTTTATTCGTCACAATATAGTAACAATTTTCATGGGACTTGAATCTCTTACTTGCTCAGACTAAAAACATATATTCAGACATCCCTACATTTTCAATCAATTCTGATTTCCAGAATAATTGACAAAATAAATATAATAAGCAAAACTATCATAACTGAGCAATAAATTAGCCTACCATTCAGATGTTACTAAAATACTAAATCATTAAAAGGTGGGCTTATGCATTACCACAAGAATCATAATTCTTTAGGAATTAGAATCAGAAATTGGCAACTGTCTGTGGAATAAAGTCTTCAAAAATGATTCCCAGGGAACTGCATCTTCTAATATGTGCCCCCGGAGCCCCCTCTCTCGCTGAATCTGGGTGTTCTGGCAATAGCATTAGCTGATAAAATGTGGAAGAAAGAATAGCTTTCCAGGTCTGGGCTGTGCCTTTCTGAGAATTAGCAGCATCTGTTTTTTTTTTTTTTTGTGTGTGTGTGTGTGTTTGTTTTCTCTCAGGAAACTCACTTTTCCAAAGCCTCTGTGAAGGAAGTCTCTTCCTGCTGGAGATTCCCCATGCAGAGTCCACATGAACAGAAGCAGCCGTGAGGTTGCATTGTCAGAAGAGGGCCCAGCTACTGAAGTGTCTTAGTCTAACACACAGATGATTCCCATCTCCACTAACACGAATGCACCTACATGGGAAATCCCAGGAGACCCGCACGATGACTTATACCAGCCTCGTCCACCTCCCTAACTCTGAGGCACGGACAAAATTGTTATTTTAAACTGTTAAGTCTTGGGGCAGTTTTTCTAGAGATCAGCAAAACAGAAATGGTAACTAGAAATGGTTGCAGAAAAACAAAGTTGTGAAAATGGGAAATTACATTGCGTCTTTTATCTAAATAGATTTTAAAGCATCCTCAGGCCTGGCAGCCTGGGTACTCATGCACACGGATGCAAGGAGTTGTCCGAATGATTGCACATGCTTACCTATGATTAAATGCCAGGAGAAGTGACATTTTAGGTAAGCAAGGGGTGACGGCCATACAAATATAATGATAAATAAGGAATATACGATAGGAGGTTAGTCCCTTTTAAATTCTCTGGAAAGCTGAAGAAATTTTCATGAGCTGAGGGCTTTAAATTCTCTGCTCAAGGCCTAAGGAAGAGATGGGAAACACCCACGGTTGCCAAAAATGTCCCCTTTATTCCCTGAAGTCGGGTGGTCAAAGTTTCTGCACACGCAACCACTTCTTACTTAGTTGTATTCAGGTTTGTTTGGACATTTGGTTTTTAGTTTCTCAAGAGTTAGGACCAATAATCCACGTATTATTTTTATGTGGCAATCAAGTTCAGTATCAACGCACAATGTTTCCCGAGCACGTTCTGGTGAGTACATGAATACTTGAGAAGCCATGGTTCAAAATAACCAAGGGGAAAGTTAAGAGAAAACAAGTTTACAATTAAAGGCACTATGATTTCCTCTGAAGGAAAACTGGAAAGAGAACATGTTTGTCACTTTTCATATGAGAATACAAAGATTATAATTTTGAATTTTTGATTCTACACCAGGAGTCCTGCAGGGAACATATATTTTATATCCTATACATAAATATATATATATATATATACACATGTACTAGCTACATACAAGAGTTTTAGCATTATTTTGTAGTTGCCTACCTATTTTAGCTACAGATTAAATGTAAGGGACACGTTTTGGCGGGGGGAGACATTTATTCTAAATTCAAATCATTATAGTTTTACATTCCTCTTCCAGCCATTGTAATATAGTGATGCCTTAAAAAGGGAGGAAAAATACTTTCAGAATCCCATTCTGATTTCTTATTCAAAAATACCTACCAAAATGACCACTATTGGATGATGGGCATTCTTACAAGCCATGACTCAAGCATTACAAACGAGATCCACGTAACCAAAAACATTTGTACCTACATAATATTTTGAAATGAAAAAGTAAAAACAGAAAAGTATTCCTTAAATAAATATGTTGATAATAATTTTTGAATAATAAGCAGTTTGCATTTGTGACATCATAATATGAAAAGCAAGTCAGCTGAAGGTTTTAAGCGACACAAGTGGAGGAATGGCTCATTGGGATCCTGGAGGAAGGCCTGGATTTCTGTTTATATCAACTTTCTCTCAAGAGACAGACTTACTTACACTGTTTACTTCCACTTCTGAGGTGTCATTGTTGCTTCTGCATGACAAACTCTTAGAATGTAACTTAGTATCCGCTAAAGCCTTAAGGTGGCACACAGTCCAGACAGCGCAGTAGTTCATACCGGAATATTCCCCATCCACCTGTGTTATGAAGAGTGATCTTCATAGAGGTAGTTGCACTCTATTCTCTAAATTGTTTTTAAATTTCCTTGTGGCCAGCGTAAGTCAATACAGCAGTGTAGTTCCCCTTTTGAAAAATCTCCTGCCTTACTTCTCAATACTCTCCATTTTTTTCTTTTTTTCATTTTAAGCAAGAGAACTCACCATCATATTCCATATAGTTATCTGTGATGTATTGGTCCAGCTATGCTGGAGTAATGCCAGATTTCAACACTTAGCTCCCCCCTGGCCAACTACTTTCCTACCAGTGGTTAAAAAATGATCACTTTTATGCTTAAGCACACACATTTGACATCTCCTGTCTTCAATTCTCCTGAAAAAGAAGAAAAATTGCTAGAGAAGTCTACCATAGCAGCCCCTTCTGGCAGAGATTTGAAAGTAAAAGAGTGTTTCCAGTTTCAGTCAAAACCAACTGTTTCAGAAAAGTTCATGTCCTTCAGAAGTTGACACAGGGCTCTCTTTGGTCCCATCAGGACTGATATTCCTATCGGCCCAGTTTGCTTTTACTCAGTTCAACTGTTTTGTCATTACTTATAGAAAATGTTGCCTCAGCTGGAAAGCGGAATCGTATCAGAAACCATTTTTAGAGGAGTTTAATGATGATATTTCAGGGGGACAAAAGGACAAGAGTGCCCCCTCAGGATTTCTTTTAAATCTATAAAGCCAGGTTTTGAAAGGAACATGATTGGAATTCAGCGAGAAGCCTGTCTTTAACAATTCCTCTTCACTGAATCCCTTCTTTAAATGGCAGCCCTCACAGCACAGGGGATCTTCACATGTTGGAAAAAATGGTGGGCTTCTTACAAACCTCGTGCTTTTGGCTTCACATAAAGAATCAAAATAAATTATTTTCTCTCTTTCCTCTTTTGGGATGAAATTCTAAGTTTTGGGACAAGAGCATTTTTTTTTTTCCTTAAGGGAAAATGGGACAAGAAATCTTGAAATAAAAAACAAACAACAGATTATGCAAGTTGAACTTGAAAAAATTAAAATAATTTATGTTCTGGAAGTTTTTGTACTCTCCTTGACTTTTTAAGGGCTGTTGCTAAAACAAATAAGCATCGGTGGACAATTGTAAGTTCTTCAAAAGTTACCAATATACAAAAGATCAATAGTAATACTGGAATTTCTCTGCTGGGTCCCTGGTCTCAGAAATTTGAGAATGAATTCATGGACCCTGCAAGTAAGCAAAAAGATACATTTTATTGATAGATAATAGGAGAAGGACTAAGGCTCCAGCACAGCTGACGTAAGTCCTGAGTGGGTAACCCATTTGTGTTTTATGTCTTTTATATGCAGCTTTTCATACCCTGAAGACAGGGAGTGTGAGGGTCAATCTGGTTTGTGAGACTGCTCAGGCCCAGAAAATAGGGTCTGTGTTCAGCCCTAGGAGAAGGACATCTGTGTCAACAGTAGCACAGTTTTTGATGAGGCTTTAAGTGACATCAAATTGGAGGAGGGTGTAGGCACTCACTCCTGTAATCCCAGCAGCCTGGGAGGCCAAGGTGGGTGGATCTCCTGAGCTCAGGAGTTTGAGACCAGTCTGAGCAAAAGGGAGTAAAAACAGAAAAACTAGCCAGGCATCCTGGCGGGTGTCTATAGTCTCAGCTACTTGGGAGGCTGAGGTAAGAGATTGCTTAGGCCCAAGATTTTGAGGTGGCTGTGAGCTAGGATGCCACAGCACTCTACCCAGGGTGATAGAGTGAGACTCTCCAAAAAAAAGGGAAATCAAATTGGGATAATTTCTTAGGTATTCATGAAGTGTGTCTAAATAGATAAATTGGTGCTTATAAAAAAAAAAAAAAGAAAAATCACAGTAAAACCAGGAAAGGTACAACAAAACAATATGCAGACAGAGAGTGGAAAATAGTAGACCATTGGATGCCGCCCCATATGAGAAAGATTTTTCAATGTAGGAGGATTCATAAAAGAAACCTGTGGTGTGAAAAAGTTAGAATTCCAAGAAATAAATGCTCTAGCAGTGGGAGTTAAGAGAAGTAGAGATGTACAGTTGCTGGTAGAGGCCATATCTTAACTTTTTTTGTTTTGAGGCCATGTTTCCATTGCCAGGCTAGAGTGCAAGGACATCTCACAGCAAGTTCAAATTCCGGTACACAAGCAACCCTCCTGTCTCAGCCTCCTGAGTAGTTCGGAGGTGCATACCACCACACTCGGCTAATTTTTCTATTTTTTGTAGAGATGGGTCTCTCTAAATGACTCAGGCTAGGTTGGAACTCGCGGTCGGACGTGATTCTCCCACCTTGGCCTCCCGAAGTGCTGGGATTACAGGCATGAGCCATGGTGCCTGCCCTGTCTATCTTAATTTTCTTTTAAGATAAAGAAGTGGGCATTTCTAGAAATTCACTGTAAAGAAAGAACCTGGAAGCCTTTCCTATAAGTTAAAAAGGATGAATATATTTAAAGTAAATAGGATATAAAAGAGAAAACTGACAGAGGCTAGGAGGAAAGAGCAAAGAAGAGGAAAAACCAAGAATATTTTGTCTTTGCAGAGGAGCAGACAATGTTCAGGAGGTGGATGTCTTAAAAGGAGCAAGTCTAGTACAAACTTCAGGGAAAGTGCTGAGTGGCTCAAGGAAAGTCAGGACTTAAAAAATCAGTGAACTATGTAACGAGAGACTTGCCTAACCTTATAGGATTTTAGAGGACTGCCGGATGGAAGGTTAAAGAGATAAATGAAAAACATAGATATATTCAGATATAGTAATTGGATATGATTATGTAAGCATTTGAAGTGGGAACGAATAATAGGATAGCAATCAGAAGAAATAGCAATAACAGGATTGTGTTATGTGTGTTTTGATGTATCTGGTGTTTTATGTATTTTTAAATATTCTATCTGAATTACAAGAAAATGAAAAATAATTGCCACTGAAGTACTAGCAAAGCGACATTTAGAAATAATATTCCTCAAGAATTAAAAGACAGTGATAACATAGAACACCAACAAGCAGTGGATGACAGAGAGAAGTCTGCCTCTCTCTTGGACATCACAGGGAGTGATGAGCCAAAATGTTAGAGAAAGATTCAAATAAGGGTTGAGCACACAGGGAGTGATTTTGATCAGTTTAATAAAAATTGCAAGTAAAATTGGTGATAAGGTTCAAGAGTGACAAAAGGTCAGAAAGGTGACATAGTATTTACCGTCTCTGAGCTAGAAAATAGCAGAAAGCACAAATAAAGATTAGAATGAAAATTGCTGTTTTATGGTCTGAACATTCTGCAAATTAAGTTTACTCCCTAAATGAAGAAAACAGACACGCGTTTTTATGATGTGAGTTTTGAGTGTTGAAACCTTCACCACCTCCCGGCCTTGACATAGTACTTGAACTTTTCGTGTTGTTTTAAAATTTAGGTTAAATGAATGAAGGTCTGTGTTAGAGTGAAGATGGTATCAAAATGGTTACTACATACTTAGTACTGAAAATCAGTAAATCCTAATATTTAATTGGTATACTCTGCTTATTATAAAGTAATTGCCTTTTAGTAGTGGGTCTCTGGAACCTACCATGTCCCACTTACAGCTCATTTGTCAAGGAGATCTCCAGTGCTGTCCTGTGTTGTAATAATTGTCAAAGCCAAATCAAATATAGAGATGAATCTCCGAAACGTAAATGTTGTATTTGGGAGGGGACAGTTACAATTCAGGGCCTGCACCCAGACTGGCTGTTATTTGGTATATCTAAAAAGCAAAGAGAAGGTTAGAAGTTTTATAAAAAGGAGAAATGTTACATATAGCTGCTAAGGTTTCGTGGAGCTGCCAAGTTCTGATTGTAAGCGATGGACAAATGATTCTGAGTATCGCAATCAGGGGTCCTCAAACTACGGCCCACGGGCCACATGAGGTGGTGTGATTGTCTTTGTTCCCATTTTGTTTTTTTACTTCAAAGTAAGATATGTGCAGTGTGCATAGAAATTTATTCATAGTTTTTTTTTTTTTAAACTATAGCCCTGCCCTCCAACAGTATGAGGGACAGTGAACTGGCCCCCTGTTTAAGAGGTTTGAGGACCTCTGCCGGGAGTAGATCATTCAGCTGCTATCAGATAAAACAGGGTTCAGGACACACAAGACAGTTTCAGCAGCCAGGCTTGCCAAAAATTACACTTTTGGAACAGTGCTCTGTGTCCTGAGTGCTTTCTCCATTCTCTCCATTCTATTTGGTTGGGTATCCCAAGAATGACCCAAGTCATGTGACCATCATGATTGTCTTTCAAGCTACTTCCATTGTTTGTGGAGATAATCAGCTTCTCATTCGATTAAGTGTTCTTTTATATATAATTAAAAATAAACACTCAGCCAGTCTCTAAAACGTGGCTCATCTCCTCTTTTAGGCATGGGCAAAAAGTAAAACCACACACAAACACACAGCCCTCATTTTTAAAAAATGTTATCCAAGATTATTCACTCTTTCTATTTTTCTCACTTATTTATTACGAGGATAGGAGGGAACTGAGCAGAGACACAAAATAACCTCAAAAGAAATTCAAGTCCAGAGTGAACATTTTCCCCTCAAGTGAGTAATAATTGAGAAAAATTCTAAATATTTGCATACTTGTTTTTAACAGTAGTTTTACCTTTTTTTTTTTTGAGACAGTCTTACTCTGTCACCCCCAGTAGAATACCATGGAGTCATAGCTCACAGCAACCTCAAACTCTTGGGCTTAAACCTTCTTCTTGCCTCAGCCTCCTGAGCAGCTGGGGCTACAGGTGCCCACCACAGCCCACCACATGCCTGGCTGGTTTTCTATTTTTAGTAGAGATGTGGTCTTGCTCTTGCTCAGCCTGGTCTCACATTTCTTGAGTTCCTATAATCCTCCCTCCTTGGCCATCCTGGACACCTTTCATTAGACTGTGCAGTAGCTGCTATAACAATTAAAGAATTTTAATATTATTTTTATTTCACTGAAGCTTTTCTTTCAGGGGCAAAATTTCACATAACATCTGTTACAGAATCTGAAGGTCATAATGCACTTTGGATAAGTCTCACCATTTAAGGTATATTTGCAGACAATGAATTAAGTATTATATTGTTAACTATGATGGCTATAAAGTATCACAGAACACAAAACAGATGTATATATTGATTCATCAGAAAAATAAATATATTCAGTGTCACTACATTTCTCTTATTTTGTTTTAGATGATTGAATATTGGTCACTCATATTTCTTTATATGTTAAATGACAAGTACGTTCAATTAGTCAGCAGTAACCACGCCTCTGCTTTTCTAAATTCTAAATATAAAACATACCAGAAGCATAAGGGACTTAAAAATGTCAATGCCCTGTGGTACTATTATTTCTCCCTAATATTTTGAAAATGAACAATTTCAAATATCAGACAATTTCAAATATTAAAATTAATATTAGGTAGCGGAGATTACATTTGAAGGAATTCTGTTCCCTGTGAAAGCTGCAAATTTGCTTCCGATATGAGAGGAATACTCAATAAAACAAATACTTCCCTTTTTCTCTAAAACACACGAGTTTCATTTGAAGTCTCATGAAATATCTTCACATGGTGATCAATTTATTAGGCTTTCAAAGTGTAAGGCTGGAATTCAACCTCTTGTAATTAGGATTCCTGAACACAGGCATATTCCTAGGACCATCCCTCAAACCCTTGAAACACTGTAGCTCCTGGCAGTTCTGGACAAATTCGGGCTGTCAGATAACTCTGGCATTTCATGAATTTAGTTAAACATAGATGCCCCTTTTGCCATTTTTCATGTTTGGCTTGGTCTTGGTTGCCTATATATTATTTTATCACAAAACAGACACATGTCCCAATAAAACAAAACTTGATTATGTTCCATTAAACGAAACCTGTAATCTGTTACAATCCTAAGATTATTGTACTTCATTTCCCAACTTCTGATGATACAATGAATCAGATTATCAGTGCAAACAAAATTATTAGAAACCACCCCCAAAATAAAATTAAATAAACAAAAGCTCCAGTTATCTATCTTGATGGTAAAAAATTTTAAGAAGTTGGCCAATTGGCTGGTTCCTTTACCATATCCTAAATTCCATTTATAAGTATATAAATGTTGAGGATGCTCTTTAGACATTCAAACCTAAAATAAAATAATAAAATGTTATTTAAATACCTTAATTCTGTGATTAGTAAATATTTTTGTCTGATTACTCAATCAGCCAATTGTCCTCTTCACGCTTTTATTTTTGTAAAGTAACGCAGTGTAGCCAAACCAAGTACTCAGATATGAGAAAAATGAAATGTAGACAGGTGAAGAGGACTCAGCATGTGTAGTTTCGAGGGTGGAGCCTGCACTCTAGCTATAGAGGGATCTGTAGCTGTGTGTTGCATTTACATTCCAAAATATCTTCATGCCTATGCCTATGTTGCAAATAATTATTTGCAGTTTTCTAAGCTATAATCCTTTGGTGAGAGATGTCTTCTTTAGCAAGTGCAGAAGAACGGATGAAGTGACAGTTACTCCGCTTATCAAATTGTTTGCTAGGGGACTGTAAAGACTTTAGATTTAAATATAAAAATAAAGTGTGTGTGAGGTACTTTTCGGGGGAGGGACACAATTATACGTGGGACTTTACCTATCAAATGCAATCAATGTAACCTGGTTCAAAAAACTAAAAAAAAAAAAAAAAAGAATAAAAAAAATCAATCAGGACTTAACCTATGGTCTAGCCTAGGGTCTATCCTGGAAAATGTCCCCGGGGTACTGAGAAGAATGGGTTTGCTGTTGCTGTTTGGGAGAGTGGTCTGTATAAATCTGTCTGATCTACTTGGTTTATTCTATCATTTAAGTTCTTTATTTTCTCACTTATCTATCCATTCTTGAAAGTGAGATACTGAACTCTCAACCATTATTGTAGAAATATATTTCTCTGTTCAATTACGTAATTTTTTGTTTGTATATTTTGATAAGCTGTCCAGTAGGCAAATAAGTGCTTATGATTATTAAAAAAAGATTATTGGGACTGAACAACTTTGAATATGGAAAACTGAATATTAGCTATAATAAATGTCTTAGGTGTGATAATAGTAAAATGAAAATAAATAAATAAATAATACAATAAGAAAGAAAATTAAATGCAATTGTTTCTACTAGCTTTGAATATAATATTAGCAAATTTCAACTTTGGCACTTTATAGTTTAATAGTTTCAGAATGGGACTTGGTACTTGTTTCTCACTACTCATCAGAATAAATTTATGCCTCTAAATGTGTCCATGTAGCAAAGGTAGGGCCCCTTGCCTGAAATCCAGCCTGACAGGAATCAAAGAAATGTGGTTTCTCCTTTCTGTCTTAAAGATGTTTTAATCTTGGAAGGGCTAAGTAGCTATAGGAAAGGCATCCCAAAGTCTGCATGCTCATACAGGGAGCAGTGTACAGGGCTGTCTCTATGATGAGAGGGCTGGGTGTCCAGGCTACTGTAGGGAGGCTCTGCTCTGAAGTATATTCTGGGCCTGGATCTTTCTAAAAAGGCGGCCTTCTACACATCCACTTTCAGAGTTGGATTGTAGGCATGTCATTTCAGGAAGAGGAAAAGAGAACACTGATAAAGAAGTGGGCTCCTTTTTACATCAGAGATGACTCAAAAGTTGTAAAGATCATTCTTCTCACAGCTGGAAGATACTGTCTCGAAGGAGGCCAACATCTCCTTACTTCTGCTGAGACAGTGCTGCTATAACCAAATATCTGAGGCTGTGTAATTCATAAATAACAGACATTTATTTCTTGTGGTTATGGAGGCTGGGAATCCAAAGTGAAGACACTGGCGGTGCTGCTATCTGGCTAAGGGGTTCTGTCTGCTTCCAGGATGACACGGTGTCTCTACGTCCCCCAGAGCAATACACCCACTACACCAAGTCCTTTCCTGAAGTCCCTAATCTCCTTCATGAGGGCAGAGACCTCATGACTTGATCACCTTCTGAAACCCCTACCTCTGAATATAATCACAATAGCTATGAAGTTTCAACATGTAAGTTTGGGCAGACACACTCAGCCCATAGCTGGAAAATACCATCTCCAGCTGGGATGCCTGTGCTTTGTGACGACTCGAAGCCCTGGCCATTCCTGACGGAGTCATGGCTCATACCTTGAATGGTTCTCTGAACTTAGGAAAGTGTTAAAGTTCCTGGCTAATTGTGCACTCTGTTAGAACAAGGTTTTAAGTTCTTTAGGCATCCACATAAAATCAATTTTTCAGTGGAAATCACTAATCTACAAAACTTAAAATTAACATCTCAGAGAATGTAATATTTTAAACATATTTTTATAAGACACCTAATGTATGCCAATCACATTTAGCTTTGCATGACAGACTTAAAACAATCTGAGCATCAATATATTCATCAGAAACATGGAGAGTTTAGGGGAGTTCTGACTAATGAATGGAATATCACTTGCTCACTTATTCTTTTAATCAATAATAATGGAATGCCTATTTTCAGAACTATGCACTGAAAATGTTAAAAATAACACATTGCCTACTTTGAGAAATCAAAATTTAATAAGTAACGTAGCACATATAACACACATAGGGAGAACTTGGTAAACACAAAATAAAATGCCCTTTCTTAGTAAGGACTTACTTTCCAGAGACACATAGAAAATGTAATATACATTCAAGAAGGACTGGTTTTTGTTTCATTCCAAATATACAAACATGTAATAAATCCTTGATATCCTTTGGAGAATCTCTTTTCTATAAGGAATAATTGATCAGAGAAGGTTATTTCTATATTGCTAATAATTATTTGCAATTTTCAAGACCTGTTCCTCAGTAGTTTTCCAGCCTCTATGGTATATAAATTCAGAAAATCCCAGCCAGTTGTTTCTTCTCAGAGAGAGATAAGGAGGCTGTCAGGGTGTCAATCTTCTCTTCCAACCTGCTTTGAGAGCGATGTGCCTCAAATCACTTTAGACAGAAAGAAATGAAAGTTTAGATGTCAACTGTGTTTTTCCCCCTCTGGGTTTAAAGAGGAAGAAATCCTCTTAAGCCACACGTTAATGTGCAGTAATTGATATATCTGGATCAGCTCTGATGTACAGAACTCAGCACCTGAGAGCAGCTCTTTCCTTCCTAGTTTAGAAACAGAGATGTGCACATCCATGTACCACAATTTCTTAATCCATTCCTGGGTTGATGGGCACTGGGGCTTCCAAGTAGACAAATCACACACAAGTGATACAATAAAAAGGTCTTTACTCTCCGTCGGTATTACTTCTCAGACTCTGCTTCGGTAGTTTCTCAGACTCTGCTTCTGTAGTTTTTATAAGGAAAACTAGTGAGCCTCTGAGGCTGAGAACATGATTAAAACAACATGCTCATGGCATTCCTTCTTCTCATTCAAATCTAGAGATATTTTAGGGACTGCTTTGAATCAATTGGGACTAAATTCATCATGCTGTTTACCACAAAACCAGCAGGGTCTAACTTCTTACCTTCAAACTAATTGTGGAGAAAAGGGATCACTTCTGCACTGCTGATGGGAATGTAAGCTAATACGTTCCTTTTGGAAAGAAGTTTGGAGAACACTCAGGGATCTAGAAATTGACCTGCCATTGGATCCTGCAATTCCTCTGCTAGGTGTATATCCAAAAGACCAAAAATCACTTTGCAAAAAAGATATTTGCACCAGACTATTCATTGCAGCTCAATTCGTAATAGCCAAGTCATGGAAGAAGCCCAAGTGCTCATCAATCTATGAATGGATTAATAAATTGTGGTATATGTATACCATGGAATACTATGCAGCCTTTAGGAGTTTTTACCTCTTTTATGTTTACATAGAGGGATCTGGAACCTATTCTCCTGAGTAAAGTGTCTCAAGAACAGAGGAAAAAGTATCCAATGTGCTCAGTACTTCTATGAAACCTACTTATATTTACTCACACTTTGTTATGAAAGATAGAACACAGCATAGCCCAGGATGAAGGAGAGAAATGGAGTGGGAAGGAAGGGGAGAGGTTTGACAGAGGGAGGGTAAAAGGCGGGACCACACCTATGGAGCATATTGCAAGGGTACAAGTCAAATCTGTCAAAGGTAGAACATAAATGTCTTAGCACAATAATCAAGTGAAAGAGGTAAAAGCTATATTGATTGGTTTGATCTAACCACGTCAGATTGTATAAAAAAAAATCAACACATTGTACCCCACATATGCATAAATGTATTCATGATCTATGTGTATTTGACTTAATAAGAAAAATAAACCAATTGTTAATATGTCTTTATGATTTATTTTTAATTTTTATTTTTTTGGTTGAAATATAACTCATACAATAAAATTAACCCTTTTAAAGAGTATAGTTCAGTTTTGAGCATATTAAAAAAAAATTGTATGCCATCACTATTACTTAACGCCAGATAATTTTCCACACCATAAAGAAATCCCATAGCTGTTACCAGTCACTCCCTGTTCCCAGCTCTACATAGATCCCAGAATCAATCGACTTTGGTTCCATGGATTTTCAATGCTGGACATTTCACAAATGGACTGATATGGTTTTTAAGTCAAATTGAGTCATACTGAATATGTGTCTTAAACAAAATGGTTTCTTTCACTCGGCAAAGTGTTTTCAAGTTTCATCCGTGTTGTAGAACATGCCAGCGCTTCATCCCCTCTGGGCTGAATCTACTGTATAGACGCACCACATTTTGTTTGTCCTTCTGTCATCTGAGGGCCTTTGGGGCTATTTTGCTGTCATTATGAATGCGGCTTGTGACCATTCGTGGCCACACATCTGTGTGAACACCTGTTTTCAGTTACCCTGGGTATGTACCTCAGAGTCCCCTGGTTCTCAGGCTCAGCTTTTGATAATCTGTTAAACTATATTCTAAAACAGCTTTACCATTTCATTTCCTGTCAGCACGGTGTCAGGGTTTCAATTATCTCCACGTCATGGCCAATGCTTATATTGTTTGTCTGTTTGATGATAGCCATTCTAGCAATCATCGCTTTAATTTGCATTTACGTAGTTGTCCTTAATTCATTCCTGTTGCTATGACAAAATATCTGATTAATTTATAAATAATAAAAATTTATTTCTCACAGTACTGTAGGCTGGGAAGTTTAAGATCAAGGTGCCAGCAAGTTTGCTGTCTGGTGAGGGTCAGCACCATGAACAGTGTCCTCACAGGCAGAGTCAAAGGCTGGATCCAGTAGTTCCTTCCAGCCCTTTTATAAAAAGCACTGATTCAATCAGGAGAGAGCTTTGCCCTTATGTTCTAATCACCCGCCTCATGTGTCACAACTTTAATGCTGTTGCATTTGTTGTTAAGCTTCAAAATGTATCAAAGGGGTTACATTCAAACCATGACATTGATGTCTAAAAATGTTGGGTATCCTAAATGTACTGGGTCTTTACAGATACGCTTTGAAGAAATGTCTACTCAGATCTTTTGCCCATGTTTTGATTGGGTTATTTGTCTTTCTATTCTTTTTTTGGGAGGGGGGGACAGAGTCTCTTTGCTGCCCTCAGTAGAGTGCCAAGACATCACAGCAACCTCAGACTCTTGTCTCGAGCAGGCTCAAGCAATTTTCTTGCCTCAGCCTCTGGAGTAGCTGGGACTACAGGAGGCCCATCCCAGCATCTGGCTATTTTTAGAGACAAGATCTTCCTCTGGGTCAGGCTGGTCTCGAACGTGTGAGCTCAGGCAATCCCCCAGCCTCGGCCTCCAAGGTCATGGGATTACAGGCGTGAGCCACGGCTCCAAGCCCTGTCTTTCTATTCTTGAGTGCTAACTGGCCTTTAAATATTCTGGATACTAGATTTGTGGAATCTCATTCTATATGATCCAAATATGATCTAATATTTGCAGATACATTTTGATATTTCTGCTGATATATATGATTCATATTTTCTCCTTTCTGCTAGTATTCTTTTCGCATTTATGATAGTGTCCTTTGAAGCAAACCTGTTTTAAAATTTGATAAAGTTCAATTTATCTTCTTTTTTCTTCCATTGCAAATGCCCTAGGTATCATATCTAAGGGACTATTCACTAATCCGAGGTCATGAAAATGTACACTTTTCCCCCTAAGGGTTTGATAATTTCGTTCTTCTACACCTAGGTATTTGATGTGTGTTGAGTAATCATTATGTTTTGTGGAAGGTAGGGGTCATTTGAATCGAGATTCTAAGGCCTTTCATTTCACTCTGAAGGACTTGCTTGAGCATTTCTTATACTGCAAGTCTGAAAGGAAAAATTCTTCTCAGTTTCCGTGTAAGTTCTTTTTAAAATTTTGAAACACATTCTTCTTAGTAAAGTATCACAAGAATGGAGAAGCACAAATCCAAAATCCAGTGTACTGAATTCTGATATGAGGACAACTGATGGTGACATGGTGGGGGTGGGGGAATGGGGAGCAAAGAGAGGAAGGAGGGAGGGGGCGGAGAGTCACCATGGGGGACACACCTTTTGGGGGTGGGACACAATTGTAAGAGGGACTTTACTTAGCAAATGCAAGTGGCGTAACCTGGTCCTTTGTACCCTCAATGTCTAAAAATAATGAAACAATTTTTTACTTCAATTTTCAAGAACTGTTTTCCTGGTTACAGAATTCTGTATGACTTTTTTTTTCTTTTAGCATTCTCAGGATGCCTTTTCACAACCTGCTATTCTCCACAGTTTCTGATGAACACCTGGTGTTCATCTTTGATAATCTTGCTGTTCTTAATCTGCTGTCTATGATTCATCACTTTTATTGTTCTAAAGATTCTCTTTTTGTCTCTGGGTTTTAGCAGTTTGACTAGAACGTGTGTAATTATGGAAATCTAAGTTTTTCCTACTTAGAAAGTCTTATGTTTTTGGATAAGTAGATTCATGTCTTTAATGAAACGTTTGCCTCTTATTTCTTGAAATACATATTTTCTCTCTCTCTCTCTCTCTTTCTTCCTGGACTCCCATTGTCACAAGCTGGCAATGCTCAATGACGCCTCATAGGCCTGCGAGATTCAGTTTATGTTTCTCTATTTTTCTTCCTTTCCTTCAATCTAAATAATATAAATTGACCTATCTTCCAGCTCATTTATTTTTTAATCTGTGTGTGTATTCTATGTAGCCCCTCATGAGAGGATTTCATTTTAGTTGTTTTAATGTTTAATTCTAGAATTTCTATTTGGCTTCCTTTTATAACATCTATCTTTCTATTGCTAACTATATAACTGATTTATAGTCTTCACCCAATAAAGACAATGTCTAGATTTACTCACGGGTCATTTCTATTCATTGCTTGCTCCTTGAGTATAGACTATTTTTTCTTATTTCTTTTCAAGTCTAATTTTTTCTTTCAGTGGAATGGAACACATTAAATAATGCATTTGTAGTTATTGCTCTTTAGTGATTTTTCTGAATTAATTTTTATTTTTTTATCAAGTCTTTTGTACATAGATCATAAATACATTTATGCCATTTCCAGTATGTTGATAATTTGTACAAATTGGAGTGCTTACGTCATACTAATCAGCATAGCTTTCACCTCATTTACTCAATTATAGCATTAGGACATTTGTGTTCTACACATGATAGAACCAACTTGTACTTGCAATGTGCTCCATAGTTGTGGTCCCCCTACTGTCCCCTACTATCCCTCCCACTCCATCCCCTCCCCTTTTCAACAAATGAAAAGTTGTGTTTCATTTTTCATATGCAAGTGTGAGTGATTATAAATTGTTTTCACAGTAGTACTGAGTACACTGGATACTTTTTTTTTTCATTCCTGAGATACTTTACTAAGAAGAATATTTTCCAGCTCCATCCTTGTAAACATAAAAGAGGTAAACATAAAAGAGGTAAAGTCTCCATTTTTTTTACTGCTGCATAGTATTCCATGGTATACATATACCACAATTTATTAATCCATTCATGGGTCGATGGGCACTTGGGTTTCTTCCATGACTTGGCAATTATGAATTAAGCTGCAATGAACAATCTGGTGCAAATATCTTTATCGCCAAATCCTGTGTGATCACCAGAGACTCTGCTCACCCCCTGCTTGGTCAACTAGCATTTGGAGAGCTATGTTCTGAAACCTGAAATCAATAATTGGACCTCTCTTTGCCAACTGTTTCAGTCCTGTGTCTTGAGGCTTGCCTTCAACACTCAGCCAGGCAGGTGAAAAACTATACCTTAGCTTTCCTGCTTCAACAGAGCCCCAGGCCGTCTGGAGAGCAGCTGTCAGGGTCCTCTCTCATCTTTCTGTCCACGTGCAGAGGCCTGTGTGTGTGGAGTGCTGGGTGTGTGCACACGGCCTCTGGATTCCTAGAAATACGTTAGAAATTTTCAAAGACCCTGTGGATATATTGTTCTCCACAATTGCCTTTTTAAGCTCTTTTGTTAGTCTTTTGCTTGCTCTAATTCTTGTCCACTACTCCAGGAAGCTGCAAAGTTAAACAATTGCCTGCAATTTTTTTAAATATACACACCAGGAAAAGGCTTTTCATAAGGTGTGAACCCAAAGTGAGGTAAAATAAACACATTTTGTAAATGAAGTCTTCCAGAGACTCACCTGGCAGGTTAAATAATAACAATTGTGCTCTTTCCTCTCTCTACCCCCAGGGGCTGCCAGGCTGTTAGTTTTCATCATGATGGTGGTTTTTAAGGTTACCACTGAGATGGAGAAATGAGATTGGGTTTAGGACAAGTAAAAATGCCACTAAACTCACCGGTCCTACTTGGAGTCCGTACTTTTTTTCTTGAATATACAATCCCAGAATTGCCTTTGGCTAATTTCCAGAGTTCTGAAAAAGTTAATTCTGACAATCTTTTGTAGCATTTCTGTTTCCATATTGAAGAAAATTTTGTAAGGTTTTTATTTTGCTATTTCCACTCATGTCATCTGATTCTCTTGAGAACCTATTTACTTGGAAATAACATTATTTTCCCTTTATAATACAGAATTAGATTTTCATTATTTTTATAGTCAAGCTGTTTTTTTTTTCCCCCCAGCAAAAGTGGCCATGCACAAAATATCCAGATCATCAGTCCTATCAGTGTAGCTGGTTTAGTAGTTTTTACAACAGGGCTCTATCAATATTATGAGATAAAAAGAATCAAAGTAAAGTATCTACAAGATATGAATAATAGTCTCTCATCCATATCTTCAAGGATGAGACAACTTTGCCACTTTGGTGTTCTTGGAAGTATTTTGAATGTAAAAGGATACTTTTGAAGATGCAGGAATTCTGAGAAAAAAAGTGATTCCTTTGTATTTACCAAACAAAATTTCTCATTTGGAAAACAGAAGATTGCTATTTTAAGTATAGAAACGATCAAAATCATTTATATAGAAAAGATGTTTAAAGACAATTTGTAGTACCAGCCTGGGAAATTTAAAGGTAAAGTCAGCGTGATTCAAAAAACAAAATGGCTCTTTCTAAATGTGATTGGAATGCATGTAATAAACATTCACATTGTACTACAAAGAAAACTTACGTTTAAACAGTTCAACTAAAAATTTCCAACAGATAATTCAGGATAGACTAGAGAAGCCATATTGTATAAAAATTTCAATAGTTGGGTGGTGCCTGTGGCTCAAAGGAGTAGGGCAGTGGCCCCATATACTGGGCGTGGTGGGTTCAAGGCCGGCCCCGGCCAAAAACTGCAAAAAACAAAAACAAACAAACAAACAAACAAACAAAAAAATTTCAATAGTTGTGCATTCAAACTATTTGAGAATCCAAGTAGAATAAATTTCATCTGAAGGTGAGGGCTGGAACTGGTTGTCATATACAAGCTCATTTTTCATTTGACTATTTTTTTAACCAGAAATGCATTTTGCATAAAAATAATGTTGTAACTCATGGAATGGTTTTAGACCAGATCACAGATTTCCAAAAATAAAATGTGTAGCTAGGGCAGGGCCTGTGGCTCAGTTAGTAGGGCGCTGACCCCATATACTGAGACTGGCATGTTTGAACCCGGCCCTGGCCAGCTAAAACATCAATCTGCCAAAAAAAAAAAAAAAAAAAAAGCCAGGCATTGTGGCGGCACCTGTAGTCCAAGCTATTTAGGAGGCTGAGGCAAAAGAATCACTTAAACCCAAGCGTTGGAGTTTGCTGTGAACTGTGACGCCACAGCACCCTACCAAGGACAACAAAGTGAGACTCTGTCTCAAAACAAACAAACAAAAAATGTGTAGTTAATATAAAGTAATGGTGATAAAAGTTTAGGATATGAGCCCTGAGAGCAGGTGGTCTGAATTTATATGGGTAGTTTTATTTCTATTTATGACGGTCTGGCCAATTCTGAGAAACTTTAAAAATTAAAGTCTGTTTTTAACATACCCCATCTTCATTTTAGGCCTCCCTTTCAGCTGTTTCTTGATGTGTTTTCCTACAAATTCTCCGTATCTTCAGCCATATAATTTATAAATAATCAGAGCTATTCTACTCTTTATACATCAAATGTTTTCATTTTTCCTGTACTAAAATCTCATTCTACCAGCTAGTATCAGACAGAACTAATTCTTACAGCTGTGATTGATGTTTCCTGTCCTTCAATGGTTAAATTGAGGAGTACTGTGGCTGCCTCTGTGATTCTCCACGAGCTTGAATCGGAGCCCTGTCCCTCACTAGTTGCATGGCGTTTCCTTCCATGCCTCAATTTCTTCCTCTATAAATACCCACTAGTAATAGTACCCTATTTCACACCATCTTCTGTCACTGTAGGTATTGAGAACGTACTCTATCAACACATTTAGAAATGTCATTGGTAGAGAGGAATCAATAAAAATCAGTTTGACTCTAAGTAAAGAGGCTTTAATTTTTGAATCCCACCACACCCAAGTAAAGTGAATAAAAGTAAGAACACGGTTTAAAGAAACTTTGCTGTATAGATAACAAACTCGGATTCCTCTTGCCAGGGAGTAGGTCTTCTCAGCCATTTATAACATCTTTGTTTTCTTTGAAAGATGAGCCAGAATTTAGATTTTCTGCAAGCTCCCTTTAGTTTTCTTTCTTGTTTGTTTTATGAGGTTTAACACATAAGCTTGTGATCTTGTTCTAGAAAAAGTGCTCCATCCCTCACTGCTGAACATCACTGCAGTCACCTTTGAAGGACCCCCCTGGGAAGCTGTGCACTGGTGCCAGAGTCCGGTCCATCTGCTCCTCCAAGCAATTTTGGAACTCTTTCTGGAATGGCCATCAAAGCTGGCATTGTACTGAGGTTTGACAATTTAGTTTGCAAACTCATCCTAGAGAAAGTACTTTGAAGGGTGGTCCAGGTGGTGGTAATGCACAGCTTCCCGAGGGGAGTATTTTGAAGGTGACCATAACCATATGCTATGTAGCCTTTTTCTAGGATGAATTTGCAAACGGAATTGTCAGTCCTAATACAGGTGTGACTAGTCTAAAATCGATTGCCAGGAGGGCTACTTTCTGGGGAGATGCATTCCTTCTCGAGGCCATCGGTTTCCCGGGCAGGCTATCTTCCACCAGCTGCATCTCTGACTTCAGCCTTCTTCATCCCATCTTCTTATTCTGAGTCTGACCTTTTTGCTTCCTTCTTAGAAAGACCTTGTGTATACACTGGATGGACAAACCCAGATAATCCAGGATAACACCTCCATCTCAAGATTGTTCAATTAGTCACATATGCAGAGTCCCTTTTGCCATTTAAGGTAACACACGCACATGTTCTGCTGACTAGGACGTGACCATCTTGTGGCCCATTTCTTTCTCTACTATAGTTCTATTACAGCACATAAGGAGAAAACTAAGGGAACACAAGCTGTATAAACACAAATATACATCTGTGTATATATATATGTACACCCCCCACCTCAGGTCACTGTGACTGTTTGGGGACAGACTGTATATGGTCCATTATTTCACTCCCAAGAAACGCAGCTGACAGCATCTGGTCTGTTGCACCTGTCCAAGTTTCAACGTGCTGCTTAGCTTATCACTATTGGTAGGGCGGCTGCATTTGTTTCTGTCTGCACAGGTCCTTGATTTTTCTGCGTCTCACAGCTTTCGTAACGACCTCAGTGTGTGTGTGTCTGTGTGAATGTGGTTAATATGGAACAGAAGATGTATTAGCATCTCTGAACCACTTACTCTACTCAGTCTTCCACTTACTCATAATAACCTGAAGTGCACTAGCTCCCATTTCATGTAGATGAGGAAACAGGTATGAGAAAAGTTAAACAACCAAAGCAATTCCCCAAAGCTCTGAAGTGGGAAAACATATTGAACTAAAAGTCTTGATTTCTTCATATTAACCTTAACTGATGTTTATAATATCTCCTAGGAAAAATAGTTTTTAATTTCAAACTGTCCTGATTATCTGCCAGTGAAAGCGATGAGCTTGCAGTAAAGTAGGACATCGTGATTGAATGATTGAAGAGTAAACTTCTAAGTGAGTGTAACTGCTCAAGTTTCACCACCAGTTATGGACTAGCTTGGAGGAAACCACATGCGTACCCTCTCTGGTGCCCCATTTCAATACATGTCAATGAATTAAAGAATAAACATTTTCAGTGTTCTAAACTCTAAGAGATCAACAACCTCTCCCGTCTTATCCAGGAATACTCTCCCTTCACTGCTTAGTATAGTAGATGACAAACAGGTATTTATAGCATTAGTCAATATATCCCATTGACTTTACTCAATTATATTATGTAATGGCATAATAGAATTCTAAGTAAGGTGAAACATTTAAACCAGATTTTTGGCTGTATGTACCGGTTTCTCCATTCCACACTGATGCCCTAAGAAGTATATTATTTATAGGTTTTTATAATACAGTATAATGTTGTTAAAAGTAAAAAGTAACTGATGGGGGTCATAACAGAGATAGCCTGGGTAATAGTTGGGGGTTAGGAAAATGGCTCAGAAATATAATATAAAAACCATGTAATTTTAAAATTTGCTTTAATCTGTTATACTGATTGATTTTCTGCAAGAGACGGGTACTTTATGTTTTTAAAAATGAATTTCCCATTTACACTATCCCTGAAGTACTCATAGGAACATTTTTATATAAAAAGTATTCGCTACTGAATCATGTTAACCCTCCATTATTCATACATGAGAACACGTTCTGTTCAACTGTCTGGCGGAGTCTGTAATACTTGTGAATTCCATTATAAGAATTCTACATTCTATCTTTTGGAGAAATGAGCAGAGAAAATAAATGTCAATTTTTTGCAGGCCTAAAGTGAAATTCATTGTTTTTTTGCAAGAAAGATATGTTTAAACATACCATTCCTGAATGCACTTACCCTGGACGTAGCCTCAGCAGCAGACAGGGCAGCAGCAGAAAGAGAAAAGCCTGGGCTTGTTTCTCCAGGGAACAAAGCCCCTGCTAACAGCGAGGGAGGGTGGACCTCCGGCAGCCCAGGGTTCTTGGCTGTAGCCATCTGGGGTGGAGCCTCTGCCTTGTTGAGGGGACGGTGGGTGGGAAGTCTTGCTTCAACTATCAGAGTCTTGCCTGTTTAAGCACATTTCCATGGAGTTTTCTAATAAGACGTCCTCATTTTCTGTTTAGTTCTCCAGCTACTTCTGGAGACTTTAAATGGTTATTTGAAAGATAATTTCACCAGTTTTATCAGTGAGTGAACGCATGCCTAGCGTATGCCTGGTATCAGGTTATAACATACCGGGGCTGCAAAAAATGTACACACATTTTACGAGCTCTTATTGAAAGTAAGGTTGATCATTCCCCAAAATGTATGAATTGCAGGTAAAATGGATGTGTGTAGCGTGTTTAGGTACACTTGACTCAACTCGATTTAAAAAAGTAATACATAGGTAACATCTCTTCAAATGTGTATACCTTTTTTTGACATCATCTGTAGGGGGGTGTGTGTGTATGTTGAACACCTAAGTAAATGTCTTGTCTTTTTGTGTTTCTATCTGATTAACTTAATTTTTTCTGGTTACTACAGGCTTTTAAATGTCTGTTACTTTCACCATCAATTTTTCTGGCATGTACTTTTCCGTGCAATGGGAATCTAGGGATGAAAAACAACAACAAAAAGTTTCTGGAATGCAGAGATCTAAGGCGCAGATCACTTTTTTGTGGCTAATGTTTAATGGCAAATGGCTTGCTGCAATGAACAGTGAACCCCTGAAATCCAAATGCATGCCCATGGCTTGTACGGGATATCTTTCTAATATGTCCACAATATTCCTTACTAACAGGCAATGCAATTTCAAGAAAATTTTGAGTAGACCTTTATTTGGGGAGCCATTTTGCCTATAGACTCTCCTTCTTTTCCAAGCCGCCCTTTAAGGTGTTTCTGAAATGTAAGAAATTGTGATAGACAGTGTTTTTTGTTTTGTTTAGAACTATTTAGGAAATTTTTTCCAGGGACACATTGCATTTCAGCAAGCATTTCTTTGGAAGAAAAAATTGTAAACAGCAAGAACCGCCCAATTACACTGTCAACTTCATGTATAACTATAAAGAAAAAAGAATGCTGTTTTTATTGCTATGCTTTTTGTGATATGATAGATCCTAGGCAAATATATTATTACTAAAAGCCTGCAGGAATTTACTAGCTGAAATGCCCCTATTCTTTGCTGGGTTTTGAACTTCAGTAGAGATTATTACACTGATTTTGAGGATAATCATCCTTGCTGTATTTTTCCTCTCAGTTTTCTTATTGGCCTTTTGTCTTTTTTATTTTGCTACAAACCACTGCCATGTTTCAGAGTCACTGTCTCTGAAATGTAGATACGCACAAGTCTCTCCCAGGGTGTCTGTGCAAAGACACCAAAGGTGACGCTGTGAGTTCTTTATAACAAAAAGAAGATATGAACGAGAAAACCCCAACGAAACAGCATCTATTCTTTTCAAGTAAATTTTCAATGGCTCACATTTTTTAAATATTCGAAATTTTTAAATAAATACAGGAAATCTGATAATCATTAAGAAAATAAAAATCACCTCTTTTTTTCTTTTACGGGACAAAAGTAGGTTTTTTAAACAACAAATTAATGTTAGCGCGACATGAAATGCCCATGTTTTTATGTACAAAGCAAACCTTTTCTGATAACAGAACTGCATTCCTCCCAGGGAATTTTTTTTTTTTTAATTATTATGGGTACATAATAGCTGTACATATTTATAGGGTACACGTGATGTTTTGATACAGACATATAATAGTGTTTTAAACACTGAGGATGAGAAAGAATTTTTGCTTTTATTTTCTTTCCAAATTTGTCTTCTTTCCCTGACACGAGAGCCTCTCTCTTACCAGTTCCATCCAATACTGAATTTTTTCTTTATATAAAAATTCTCAGTGGTACCTGTGGCTCAAGGAGTAGGGTGCTGGCCCCATATACCAGGAGTTGTGGGTTCAAGCCCAGCTCCAGCCAAAACTGCAAAAATTCTCCTTCACTCTATACAATCTCCTCTCCCACTCATTCCAGGCGACCACAGATTCCAAGTATGTGCTTCACACTCTCCTTCTGGGCATTACTTATGTGTGTGTGGAATATTTAAATTAAAAATTTCCTCAGTTCACTTTTAAATTTAAAAGCACTATACTTAAAATTAAAAAAAGAGATTCTGTGTCTCACCATCTCTGAGCAGATTTATTTGGTGTAGAGCAGGTTGGTGGGGGACTCGGAGCGCTATTTCCATTGAAATCGAGATCAGATCCTGCTCTGTGGTCTCCTAGGCAAAGGAAGAAAGCACAGCCACATATTGAAAAGCTTCCCCAGGGCTCTGACCTTGAAGGTCTCCTCAAAAAATGAAACAACTAATTTAAAAATAAAATGCCAATATCACTTGTTAATTTTGTATCATCATTCCTGCATTTTTCTGAGAAAAGTCATTAAGCTGGACTCAAATTTGTAAAATGAAAGTTACTTAAACCAATACATCTAATTATAATTTTGAATATATCAGGTTTTTTAAAAGTGAATTGTTGAAGTATTCAGGCCCTAAGGATAACAAAAAATAACAGAGAAGTCTTTACTTCTTAAAATATATCACTTTAAAAAACATTAATATACATATTGAACAAACTTAAAGGAGCCCTGCCCCAGAAGCAGAAGATATTCCTGCACTCTTCCTAAAGCAGCGCCGTGAAGAGCAGGGCTGCGGAGGGTGTCCCTTCCTCCACGCGTTCCCCAGTTACCCTTTAGTGCTGAGAAAAGTGCCTGCTGCTCACGGCAGCTCTACTGAAGTTGTGCATATGGAGAAAAGGGGCACAGTTGCTTGTTGGTGGTTGAAGCGGCAGCTTAAAACTAAAAAAGACAGATTTGCAAAGGTCAGAGAATTCTCAAGTGTCAGCTGGGACGTGCCTATTGAAGTAGCCCAGAGAGGAAGCCAGTAAGGGGGCCGACAGTCACGCTAGTAGTGATCAATAATTTATACCAAAGTCTATCACATATTCAGGAGAGACTGTTAATCCTGTGAAATCTCTCCTTTTGCTGCCCTCAAGTGTGATGGGACATGACGAGTGTCATGAGTGAGCCTCCTGAAGAATGGCCAAGAACTGTAGCAAGATAACAAACAGAACAAGCTCAAACGAAAGAGAGAAAAAGGGAGGCTGGGGTGTGCTACAGAGAAAGTGGAGGGGAAATCCCTCATGAAATGTGAAACTTTCAAGCTGTTCACATAAAGAAAAGAGTAAAAAACATTTGTATATACACTTTAAAAGATCTATTGTGGGAAAATCACGAGAGAGACGACATTTACCATTGCAACAGACATTTGTCAATGTGGACGTAGCGCACCTTCCCCTTTGCAGCTTTACTAGAAGAGGGGCAGGGGGATAAATGGGATGATAGAACTTCACCTGTAGAATATCGAGGTTTACATTTTTTGGAAATAAAGTTAAAAATAAGCACTTTAAAAATAAAATTTTTTAAATTTAAAATATTTTTTTCTTTTAAGTTCATATCCAAGGCATGTAGGTAGCCATACAGGAACGAGGCAAATTGCTTCCCTATATTTCTTTCCACTAAGTGCTGTATATTCCACTTAATAGCAGTTAATGTCGCATATAGCATAAAAATAACAGCAACAACAGCAAAACCACTTAGCAATTGAACACTAAACCTCTTCCAGCCTTCATGTTCTCATCTAAAATTTGAAATAATAAACTCGCTTCATAAGGATCCTGTAGGAATTATAAGAGATAACAGATGTAAAGTTCAAATGTTGGGTGCAGTTACTGGCACATTTTAAGTGATTAATAAATGATAATGGCTATTATTGTGTATGGACACAGTAAATGAGGAATTTTCAATTTAGGCATAAAATAATAATAGATTAGAAATTCCTATACAATGATACAAGATCGAAATGCATATTTTTAAAAAATATCAAGGAATACTCTTTGGATAGCTCTAACATTCCCAAGGAGAGAATGATGTTTGGAAAGATTTCTCTAGATAGGCTTGCTGACCTGCCCGGCTCTCACTCCTCCAGCAGGGGCAGGTTGATGTCCTCCTTTCTAATTTTAGCCTTTGTGTGAGCTCCCTTCAAGAAGAGGATTCCAAAAGCTTCATCTGTGTCCCAGAAGTTGTGGGAGTATGGTGGTAGGGTTGTCTGTACATGTGTGGGGCAAATAAAGGACAAAGCGGCCTGTGGCCACTGTGTAGACAGCTCCTGTGCATGAGAAGAGGAAAGACCGTCCTGGCCATGGTGGGTGAACGTGCAATTCCTGCAGGGATGGTCCAGCTGCAGCAGGCATATCCGTTACATGGATCTTCCCAAAATGCCTTCTGCAAGACCCTGCTGGGTCTCCAATGGGGAAAGTCTGCTACGGGGGATGTAGAAGAAGAAAGTGTTCCCTTAAGAGGAGTTCATCCGGGGATTTCCAGGTAATCTCCTAAAAAGCCCCTAAGAGAAAATTTAAGCCTTAAGTAGTAGCTCTTCCCATAGGCTGGAGAAAGCCAGTGAAGGTAATAATCTTTCTGTGTGTCAACTCCAAGGATCTGGAACAGTGGTCCTCAACTTTCCTAATGCCATGACCTTTTTCATACAGTTGCTCATGTTGTGGTGACCCCCAACCATAAAATTATTTTCATACACCTGTTTTTGTATGGGGTGTATGTGATGGTTTAGGCGACCCTTTTGAAAGGATCATTAGACCGCCAAAGGGGTCGCAACCCACAGGTTGAGAACCACTGATCTAGAAACTACAAGTATCAGTCAGACTAGGTAATTTTGCATTGTAATAGCAAATAAATCCTGACTGGTGGGCACCGGGGTCTCAGACTCTCCTTTTCTAAAAGCGTGAGAAAATAGATTTCTGTTGTTGAAGCCACCTAGTCTCTGGTGGTTGGTGATGGCTCCTCACAATGACAAAAACAGGTGTCATGTATTACAAAGGGAATGTCTGTTTCCCTTGAAAACATTTTTACATTTGGAGTTTTGTATTCAATCCCATAACTTGGAGATTTATGCATCTCAACACATATAAATATAATTAACCTAACCATTAGGGAGAATTCTATTGTATATCATTATTATAATTTAACTTACCAAGTCCCGCTTGATTAATATGTATATTGGTTGTGGCTTTTAGCTATCATAAAATTCCACTATCTTTGTAGGCCTATCTTTGATGGAGGCATGAGAATATATTTCTATTTATATGTATGAGAATGAGTTAACAACTAGAGGTCACTTGTCTTATGTCTTAAATTATTATTTATAAGTTATTTCTTGAATCAATTTAGCCAATTTATATTTCCCTAAAAATCTGTTTTACCAGCTGGGCATGGTGTCTCCTGCCTGTAATCCTAACACTCTGAAGCCTGAGACAGGTGGACTGCTTGAGCTCAGGAGTTCAAGACCAGCCTGAGCAATAGCAAGACCTGCCTCTACCAAAAAGAGAAAAACTAAGGCAAGAGGATCATTTGAGCCAAGAACTTGAGGTTACTGTGAGCTATGATGCCACAGCACTCTAGTCAGGGCGACAGAATGAGACTCTGCCTCAAAAAAATCTCTTTTACTTAGATTTTCAAATTAATATTAATATTTGTCAGCTAAAGATTTTCTTGCAATTCATTCATTTCCATGTATAACATTTTTCTATTTTTACTTTTAAACTAGCATATTTGATCCCTGTTATAGTTTTTCTCATTTAAGTTAACTGGAAGATTATCTAATTCTTTTTCAGAAAAAATCCTTTTTGTTTTCCCCTGTATTAATCAATAATTATCCAATTCATTTATCTCTACTTAAAAATTGCAGTGTCTACCTTCCTTACATTTTTTTTTCTAACCTCTTTAGATGAATTTAAATAATGTCTTAAGATCTTATGTGAAATGAGTCTGATTTACCATTTCAATTGATTAGCACCCGACAGTGAAACCTGGTAAAATCAGCGTGTTTGCAATTTCTTATGTTTTCTTAATTTCCCCCTTGTTTCTCTTCTCCTAAACTTGACCTTACAATTTTGCATATTTTCATTTCTACATCACCAGAATCTATAACATAGATATTCTGTAAGTAATTATAATTCTCACCATTTCTTAATATACTTAAATGTATTTTTCTGCGTTTAGACTTCAGACAGTTATTACCAGGCTTTTAACATAGCTTTTCCAGGTTTTTCCTGATTCAATTGATTTCATCCTTTAAAGTTTTTCTAATAAAGTGTCTTCCAATAAACTGTTATTTTTTGCTTGTTTAGCACATCATACTTTTAAAATTCATTAATAAACCCCTTAATTTTCCTCCCTTTGCAAATTAACTCATAGTGCATATGGTTTAGGCTAGCCTAACTTTCCCATCTAGCTCCAGGAATAACCCACCTATGAGCTAATACATGATCCTATCTTCTTCACCTTAGCAATTGACTTGATCCTTACCAAGATAGAAGAATGACATTCCGTCTTTGAATATGCAGTGAAATCATGAGGAACAAAATGCTGTCTTTGCAGAGGTTTTCAGTCACAAGGCTTTAACCGTAACTGCCATTATGAGAAGATTCCGCTGAAGAATGGAGACCACACACAGAGGAAAGCAAAGCAGAGTCGGTAGCTGGGGGAACACAGTATCTTGCCGTGGTTACCTGAGCCCTGGACTACTGAGCTCAATCCCCCTGCACCTCACGAGAGCCACCATGCTCTCTGTCCTGGTCACTTATCACCAGCCACAGTATTTAGTGGTCCCCTTTCATTTTTATCAAGAACACACATTCTTCATGATTCACAGTGAACCTACTAGATACATTTTTTTGTATGCAATGATTTAAGTTCAAGAGAATTCATCATCACAGACTTTTTACTGGTTACGTACGCAAATGTCATTGCCTTCTGCCAATTCTTCTGCAAGCTTCCAGGCTAACAACTCACACTTGGTGCCCTCACGGTGTCTTTGAATGTTGCCTCACACAGCCCACCTCACATGCTGTGATATCATGAGACGCAGGTTTGCATGTGCTCCTGTGACCTTCATGCTACCAGGATTTACTATTCCACGCAAAGGAACACTGGTTAGTTCTATTGCTGTACAGAGATGTTTACTTGTAACAGCTTAGGACTTCGTGAATTCTCAGTGTCTTCTGTTCAGTTTTATCTGGCATGCCTACTTGACACCATAGTTTATTATGTAGTTTATAATCGCTAAATAATATAAAAAATGTGCCCAAGTTTCTCTGATTCTGTGGATCCATTTATTCATTCACTTATCTGCTATTGGTGGCTGTTTAACACAAAACACTAATACAGTTTTATTTTTGAAAATGTTTTTCCAGAAATATAGAGTTTTAAGTTGGCAGGTACATGCATTTTTCACTATAGAAATACACTTCAATTGATTTACGGTTTGTAAGGCTTCTTTTGAGCACTCAGCCTCATTAGTACACCCCCATTCTCTCTCCTTTTTACCATCTCTTTGCTTTTAAAATTTTTTTCATCTTTAGTTTTCAACAGTTTCACCAATATCTGCAAACCAGGGTCTGTGGTTTGATGCCTTTCACTGGTCTTTGATGAGTGGTCTTTGTGCTTTTTGAAATTTTGAATTTATGGATGTTTTGATAGATTCCAGAAAGTTTTGATAAAATTGGCTTTACAATTTAAAAGATGTCTAAGAAATTATTGTTTAAAATAGGTTCTTTCAGTTTTCTTGGGCAATGAACTTTTCAGCTATCAAATTCACGAGCAGCTTTCCCGCCTTCCCACATTTCACCATGAAGTGATGTCTAAAGAAGAATGTTCATCTCGTCACTCTCAGTATAAAAACCTCCCCCGTTGCCCCATCTGTGGCGTGTATTCTCTCCAACAATTACATTCAATTTATTATTTTATTCCTGAAAAAGGCTTTGTACATTTTTATTTTCTGTCTTCTGTCCAGACTCTTATATCTGCCCAAACCTTATTCATTTTCAATGACAAACTTCAATGATACCTCTTTATAAAGATTTTCCTGATTATCCTCATTAAAAACTTGGCTTTACCTCACCTTTCCATGGTATATTATTCATTGTACAATTTAATTGTGGGATGTTAATTTCTATCACTTATATTTGTGACTTACACATCATCCTCAATTTCAACCCTTTGGAAGGCAGAACTACTTGTTGTATTTGCATGCTATTTATAAGAGACAGCATATTAAGTGATTACAAGTTTTTTCAGAGACCTAGGTATATACTCATTTGAAAACAAAAGGATCTTACACATTCCTAGGTAAGTGGGATGAATTTAAATTGTTTCTTTCAAATTCGAATAAAGAACCTTTCTTTACAAAGGTACGTGGTCGTATTTATCAGCCTTAGGTGTGGCATATTTCATTAAATTGTGAGTTCTATTAAATACAAATAATTAAGAGCAGTTATTTTATATTAAAATTAATATGTTGTGACATATATCTAAATTTTGCATGAAATTTAAAGATACCACATGCAAATTCAAGAACTATTTAAGCTGCTACTATTAGCTGGATTTTGTGACATCTGAATCATCCTGGTATCCTTTCAAAAAGATACTGTAGAAAGAAATAACTTGAAAATAACTAGGTTAAGGGAAGTACCAAAAGATATTAAAAAAGGGTTAAGATGTCAAGGAATCTAACCTAAAAATTACTAAGTTTTTTAAAAGTTTGTAACTATAAAAATGAATTGTTATACTACATAGTTTAATAGTAGTTAAGAAATCTCTATATCACCACTATATTTGTGTTGAAATAACAAATTCTGTTTATGATAATGTCTATTATTTAAAATAATACAACTATAAATATGTATGAATTAATTCTAAATATATTATTGCAGTTAAGAATTTATCAAAGTTTTTTATACTAAATGATGTTTTTTTCTTACAATGATAGTAACAGCCTTTTCTCCGAGGATCTGAATGTCGCTCATCAATGTTTTCTTCAGATTTCTCTGTTGTTTCACTCCACAGCATTCATCCAAGGAATCCTCAACCAGAAGCAGATCAGGCCTCTCTTTGGACAAGTCCTAAATTACCAAGGCAGGTAATACAAATTGACTTGACTTGCTTTCAACTATGCTCTTGCTGCTGGTTAAATGCTATTCGAGGTATTTCTAAGTGCTTGTTTTTTTTTTTTTTTCTGCAAAATGAAACTATTTGAGGGGGAACCTCATATATTCCAAACATTATGTACCTGTATAATTATTGTTTCTTTGGCTCCAGAATATTCAGTTTTGCTATAAAATTCATGCATTCATTGGGGAATTAGCTATACCCTCTTGTGTAGTATTTGCTTTACAGATTTAAACTTAGTATGTGATACATTTCTTATGGTAAGATGTCATTTTCCAAACTAATAAGAAAATGATAGTTACTTAAAAAGTTTATCTATTTTAACATAGTGAATATTCATTGATTATTTAATTTGATAAGGGTTTTATGGGAGGTTATCTTGAGATCTAAAGAGAGAAATTTAAGAAAAAGATAAGGCAGACATCAGGAATAGATATCATATCATTGGTTCTGAAAGCAATGTACAACTGAACATAATATATTAAATCATTTTGCAAAGAAATATTAGTTAGAAACAAAGGTTGTAGACTAGCTTGTTTATTGACAGGGAGAAATAAAAATCTTAAATAGGTGATGACTACTATAAAGGAGAATGTGAATGCTAGCAGATATTTCAAATATTGAGTGATTACAACATAGCAATTGATATAAGATGCTGCAAAGGGAGAAATCAAGTTTTCAAGACTTGTGGAATGGAAGATTTTTGATGTGAATACGTCAGTGAGAAAGTCAGGGGCAAAGGGTCAGGAAATAGTGGATGAGGAGAAAGTCTAAACCAGCAGCGTTCTTAACACTGACTATTTGGATTACTTATGACACTTTTAAAACTGGTTTTTCTGTAACTAGTTCAGAGTGTATCTCGGGCATGAGAACTTGTTAAAGCTCCACAGGAAATTTTACGGTTAAGTGAGGAAAATTCTGATCTAAATTCTGGTCTCTTACCAATTCAATCCACAACCCAGAAAAACCCATATCATCTGGTAACCTGGTAGAAATCTAGAGTTCCCACTGCAGAATACATGAGCTAGATCTACACTCGGGGATGTCCAACCTGCAGCCACAGGCTGCATAAAGCGCTGAGTGTTTAATGTACAGCCCCAGGCCACTCTTGTTCCTATGTGCTGCAGAGGCAAAAAAAGATTCCACACCTAGGTGACCTTCTCGAGTGATTTGTACTGCTTACACTGAATAAAGTAGAAATGTCTATGGTGCTTTCATAAAACCCCTGTAGACCATACCCCAAGAAATTATGACTTAACTAGTATCGAGCAGGCCCGGGTGCTGGTATTGTTTTAAAAACTCTCCACAAAATACAGATGCAAGCCAAGTTTGAGACACAAGGACAGAGTGCTGTTACCCAGACGCAAGCCAAGTTTGAGACACAAGGAGAATGCTGTTACCTATACTCAAGAATCAGACTCCAGGAAAGTTTCTTTTTCTTTGACTAGATTGTAACAGTATTACAATGTACCTACAAAGGAGAACGAGAAATATTTTCTTTCAATAAATGTATTGCAAGACAAGAGGGCAGTTAATGAGAAATATTCTGTGTGCCTGGAATTTCAGACTTATTTTGATCAGTTTGGAATAAAATTGCAAAAATAAAACTGTACAAAGTGATCTCCTAGAAAGCACAACAAATATCTATATCATCAATATAAATTACACCACTGGAAGTTAAAGTAAACTTTATAGTCATCTCTGATTTTTGTCTTCCCAACTGAAACAGATAACTACCCTGTTTTGAGAGACTTTATAATGACAGCCAATGTGAATTGTTGCCACAGTCAATTTGCAAGGGCAGAGTTTCAAGCTAGAATAATTGCCTATTCCACTCCAGAGATGGGCTGCTGTCTGCTTCATTACCAGCTGGGTGAACCAGGGCAGGAGCAATTTCAGACAATGTGAACCATGCTCCTGTATACCGCCCATGGGCACGAGTTCCCAAATCTACTTACTCTCTGTCCCCAAGAGACGACAGACGCATTTTGCTTGTTGATAGGTGCTCTTGATGGGACAAATGCACCCATGTCTTTCTAGAGAGCCAGCCATTACCCTTGTTGGAATAGCAGATTCAGGTTGGGAAATCAGTGATTGGGTTTTCTCTATTACTAATTTTACATCCAACATTCTCCCACTTCTAAGGCAAAAGGAAGACTATCTTCTAATCTATAATTAAATACATTGCACAGGAATATTGGCTTGGAATAGCCCAATAATACAATGAGGAAAGTTTAACTCACTGGTTAGCACATTGATTTGATTCTAAGTCATCCTGTTAGAACTAAGATGAGCCCCTAAGCCTAGGGAAGTAATTGCTTTGAGAAAGCATGTGCATTTTGAACATTGTATAGTTGAGATAAACTATTATGAGAAAGACGTAAAGGCACAGCTATTTTTTTTTTTTGCTCAACCTAAATTATTTATAATAGGCTAAATGCACTATTTGCAACCAAACTTCTTTTGACATCAGTAATAGTTCTGAGTTAGAGGAAACATTACTTGCATCCCAAGCTGTCAGATTTCTATTCGTGGATTATTAAGTACAATTTTAAACTAAAATCAAACTCATATTGTATTAGAATAGTTTCTGGTGCAGTGGAAACCATAAAAGAAATTGGCAAGAATGAAATGAAAGTAAGTATGATAGATGCATTTTCAGAGATTTCTATAAAACACTTCTACCTTTTTGGGTCGGAATTTGTTTCATGGGCGGAGGCTTTGTTACTCCACAAATATTTTTGGAGGAATGTTTCTGTGTGCAGTGGAAGAAAACGTGTTTTTTAGAATTAGATAGGCCTAGGTTTTAATCTAGAACCTCATATCTACTACTTAGAATTATTTCCATAGCATGTCATTTTTTCAAACCTGGATCTGTTACAACTCTAATTTGTGAGGGTTATAATGAGAATGATGGATAATTCATGTATTTGGTACATAGTAGGCAGCTAATTAAGATGCATGTTGTCATAATGTTATGTTATGGGTTCTTAAATAAGAGATGGAAAATATTAAACGTAATGAGGTCTCCATAGTAAATATTTATTTTGCATAACTTTGGAAACCACACATATTTTGTATGTTTAATAACATCATATTATCATATTTAAGATATTATATTTAACTTATATATGTAACATATTTTTAAGAAATAAGTAGAGACACAAACTCTGATTTTTTACGAAATCAACAAATTTTTCTATCTTACAGTTTTAGCACGTTAAAAATTTACATTATCCTAGTTTATTGCATTATCCTAGTTTATTTTTTTAATTAGTGTTTAGAATCATCTTTATTCCTAGAGGACATTTTTAAATGTGTTTATATCAACTCTGATAATATGACTCAGGCAGTAGGGAGTCATATAATATTCATTCATACAATCCCTTACCTCTATAGGAATAGATAGCGAGAGATAATGAATCAGTAATACACCTATTCTCATTCCTTTGAAGAAATGGTTTTAAATATGAAGTCACTGTTGAATAATTTAAAAATTTTGACAGATTATAACATTGAAAGCATACACATGGCTAAGTTGATCCTTTTCTTATGGTGGGAACATACATGTTTTTAGGTCTAAATTTAGCTAAAAATGGTTTTATTTTAGGAATGTATTTTGGCTAGTGGCAATTTTTTTTAGCAAGGGTATTATTATAGCGCTTCCTATTGGCAGGAAGCTTTAGGGGGGAAATTATATAAAATTGAGGAAAAAAAGAAAAAGGTCTATGTTAAATAAAAAGAGTGCGATGAAGCATGACAGGGATAAAGCAAGTAGTTGGGTTGAAAATGAAACATATAATTCCCATAACGGTAGAGAATTAAAAACTTACCAAGGAAATCTGGAAGTAAAAGAAAGCAAAGAGACCAAGAAAAGCAACACAAATAAAGGAAAGCGTCTAAAGGAGATGGTATTTCAAATGCGCATAGTATTTCTCAGTAGTTCTCTTAAATCATTGTTTCTTTTCCCCACTTATGATCACAGCTAAGAAAGGGAAATGATAAAAGATCCAGGGAAAGGTCCCAGAGAGAGTAAAAATGAATTGGGGATCTCACTCTCTGAGACTCAAAACACGTTTTTGAGTGAAATGGTAGGATTGGAGAACAGTTTTTAAAAAGTGCAAAAGGAATGGCAGAATATATATATATAGAAATAATAAAACGAAATGAAATAGCCAGTTTGCTCAGCTTTCCTGCCTCTAGATGAACTGCAAAATCAGAGAGGAACACCGTCCTCATTGGGTACGAAGGGGCTGCCATTGCCACGCCTGTTGTCAGGCTTCAAAAGATGAGGATTGAGCATAACTCTTCAGAGAAGCTTGGAAACATGGAATCAAACAGAATCTACCTCTTACTTCCAGTCCAGAGTCCTGGAGAAAGGTCCTGTGTTGCCACGTGTGGGAACAGCAGGTGAGACCGCAATGTCTGGAGTGGGGAACAGGGATGGCTCAGGTTGCTCCTCCTGTTCTCTCTGGGCTCTGAGCTTCTATAGAACAACAGCCTTATAGAAGGGACTGGAAAACAGACCCTCAGGACTGTGTGTCAGGTTCCCCTGGCTGCAATGACCAATATTTTACGAGTAATGTTGACGGCAATCACCTGGTCTGTAAACGGTAGCTAAAAATAATGGTTGAATCCTGAGAAACCTGAATTTATAGTTTAAAGAGGTAATTAATTTCTTTTCAAACATAAGTGTTAAAAGATCAAACTGAAACATTTTGAGAGACAAAACACAAGCTACAAAGATCAAGCTTTTACAAGACCAGATCAGGTGAGCAGGGAGGATGCGCCAATGTAGTTATTTGTTTGCTGGCTACAACAAACTCCCTCTCAGACTGTACCATGTGAGCTGGTGCACTGTCGTGATACAAGAGCCATGAGTTATTGGCCAACATTTTCAGTGAAGATTTTGCTAACTGCTCCTCTAGCAACGTTTCCTTGGTCCATTAGGCTTCTCACAGTCCACCGATGCTTTTGATGCACAATTCCACAAATTTTTGCCATGTTTTTGTCAGTTCTGCTCTTCCCTGGTTGCCCTGATCCCATTTCATCAGTGAGGCTTTCTCTCCTCAGAGAAATGTTTAATCCATTTGTACACTGCCATTTTATTTAGGACATTCTACCCATAAACTTGGATTAAGATGCTTCTGATTTCACTTTTGTAGTACCCAGCAAAAAGACCCCTAAAGGCCCCTAACTGTATCAGCCTGAGTCCCCGCACATCTTAACCACCCCCCCACCACCTTGCATTAATTCTTCAAACAGGTTTCAGAATAGAACAAGGAAGTTCCATGAGTTCACAAGAACTCCTAGCAACAGGTAAAACAATAGTAGAACTTACCCCAATCCCGTAGCAATGGCTAAACAATGGTGGAAAGTTTACTCAAGCAAAATTTGCCAAGCCAAGTTTGTTCTCATGCCAGCTGCCACGATGCAACCCCCTGAGCCAACCAGACCCCCTGACTGTAACCCCACCCTGAGCTACTCCCCGAGCTAACCAACCGCCACATTCTGCTTCTGTGTTTGTTCGCTGGCTTGCCACATAGCAATAAAAAAGGTAGAAAAGTCATCCTGTTTTTCTCTTCAGGCCATTTGCCCTTTGGACAGCAACCTGCCTGCGCAGATGTAATAAATCACCATCTGATTTATACCTGAAGTGGGGTCCGAGTCTTTCTTACAGGTGGCACATGAGTACAACACTTTCACTCTGGCCAAGTTTAACAAGAAATATAATTATTTCTTCATTGTTCTAATTCAGGCAAAACACACCACACACACACACACACACACACACACACACGCGCACATACAAAAACAACAACACTAATGGATGTCACTTGGCAAGATGCTGCCCCATGTCAACACAGCTGCCAGGCTGATATGTAGAGATTCTGAAATCTCACCGAGTTGTTTGTGCAATGCTGCCAACGTGAATCACTTGGTGAGACTGTGAACTTAATTGTCAGCCCTTCAGGTATCATTCAGTGAAGGACTTCTTTATGCATGAATAGTTGTTTCTTTCCCCTTCTGTCAAATTTCATCAGCCCTCCATCTTTTCAGTTCCTACAAGAGTTTTACTTGTCAGTATTAGATTTTAGTTATTGATATTTTAAATTCCTTTCTTGTGTTTTCCCAGATATTTTATAAGGATGAAGAAGATAATATTCAAATACTGCCAGCCTGGTGCCCTTAAGACAGATTTCCTATATTTGTAATTATAAGACTGTATTTAAAATTATATTTATCTTCCTACTTACAGTATTACATTGTTAAATAAAGGGCCTAGACTTTTAAAAGTATATATTAATGACTTAAATAAAAGCCTTACTAGAGAGAGTTGCAAATCCAAAAGTCCCGTAGTGATGTGGCTCTTGCCCACTTAAAATGATCAAATCACTGAAGGGCAGTTAGATAGTTAACTTGTCTCCAATTGGGCTGTGGTTCAATTGGCAATTGATGATAGTGAGTTTTTGGGAACCAGAAAGGACATAACAATAATACACAAATAATGTCTGTGCAACTTTAATTGGACTTATGTTTTAAATTAAATTAAATAGAAATGTTAGTAAAAGCACTGTCACAAAAGGTGCCTACGAGGACTGTGCCTCTAACATATTCATGAAATTCCAATAATATATCTGAGTCATACTCACTCATGATAAATTAAGGCAAAAATACTCTTGAAAAGTAACTTAATCAGCTGTTCCTATCATCACACTGCTGCCGTACTCCTTAGGACACTACATTTCTATTTCTGTGGTGGTTATTGCACTCACGGAAGCTCTCCTTATTTTTTTGTCTAAAGTCAATAAATAATAGACAACCCAAATGAAGAATTCCTAAAAAATGTATGTAGGGTTTAAGTTATATATGCCTGAGAAATTAAATCTAAGCAAAGATTTGCTTTGATTTACTTTATAGCCACCATTTAAAGGTATGTATAAACAAAACACTTCTTCCAAATGAGATCATTTGTAAATATTTGTAGTAGAATATACCTCTTTAAAAAATCTTAATTCCATAATTAATTAATTCTTAATGATTAGTTTCCAGAAAATTATTGAACATAGTTTTAGAATGATATTGCTAAGGAATACAGCTCTACCTGTGAGCCCTATTGCTTAACACAGTGTTGCTACTGTAACAGATCAAGATGATGCATATTATATTTAAATGGTCATGCTAGCACCATAATATATTTTTGAAATAATGTAAATTTTGTCCTTCCAGGAGGAGGCAGTGATACATAACAGAAACATTAAGAGCAAAAATAATTAGGAAAGAAATTATCATTATTATTTTATTTATTTATTTATTTTGAGACAGAGAATCACTCTGTCACCCTTGCATAGAGAACCAGGGCCTCATATCTGTCTTGGGCTCAAGAGATCCTCCTGCCTCAGCCTCCCATGTAGATGGAACTACAGGCACCCACTGCAATGCCCGGTTGGTTTTTCTATTTTCAGTAGAGTCGGGGTCTCTCTCTCTTCCTCTGGCTGGTCTCAAACTCCTAAGCTCAAGCAATCTACCCACCTCAGCTTCCCAGAGTGCTGGGATTACAGGTGTAAGCCACCACACCCAGCCAAGAAATACTTTTTATTGTCATTTTTTCTAAATTTATATTTAAATTAAATTGTATATGTTATAATTATATTTATTCAATACATTTATATCTGAATTATATTTATAATTCAGAGAATAACTTAAGGATTTGTTTACAAAAGACACTACAGAATTCTGAAGTACAGCAGCCAATGTTCTTTGTTGCAACACATGGGGTTATTATCTCCTCATATACTATTTTAGTTAGCACAGTAAAATGTATATTTCTTTTCAAATATGGTATAGTTAAAAGGTTTCTGAGTGCCTCAAAAGTGAAAATGGTATAAAGTAATTTTCAAATTTACATTTATTCAAGTATAAATTAATATGGGCTATATTTTATTGGCCGTTTGGGGGGAACAGGTATATATTTCTGCATTTAGCTTGACTTTAATATTGGCAATAAAACAGGATCTTGTACTGGAAGTTGACAATAAATATCCTCTGGAGCCAAGTGGGTTTTGACACACAATTAAGGAGACCTGCACAGTGAAATTTAAACATAGATCAATAACGTTAGATTCTCAGAACAATTCTGCATCTGCTGATATAAATAATGGCCTCACTCTAAATTATTTTGGTTAAGGTTAGATTACTCAAGCAAGGTTTAGATAAAATATCTTCCTTAGCCAATATCAAGGGCGTCACATAAGAAAGGATAAATACTTACCTAATATAATCTAATCATGAATTTACCAAAAATTTGTTAAAGGTGTGACACAAATGGTTTTTTGTACATAAAAGGATGATTTTCTAACATATGCATTGATACGATTGCTGGGAGCTGTTGTTCACTGAGAAGCAGGTGGAGGTTGGCTAATGCATAAAATCCAGCTTTTATTTCAGAACAAAGTTCATCTACACATCAAATAATCAGGGGGCAAGCGATTAGGAAAGAATGGAGTGGGAATGTCCTAACAATCTCTTCTATTTCTTTATTTCTATGCCTTCATATTGTCATGTAATTTTTCTCCTTTGACTCATATTTTATCTGTCAAAATTATATTTTTTTTCACTCCCAGTCCACTTATCCCTCTACTCATACTAGAGGTTCAGGGTAAAAGGTAACTACTTGGTTGAAAAACGGAGCCCTTAATTGTCCCCAAATTTCACTAGGATTGTAAACGTCTTGAAAGTAGAAATTCTGTATGAGTCTTTTTTTTTTTTTTCTTGACATTGTCTAGCATGAAGCACTCATTACACTTTGCAGGTAAATATTAGACACATTATTAAATTTATTAGTGATTTTTCTACCTTAAAATAGTAAATTTCTTAGCTTGGAAGTGATCCTTTCTCATGTGCAAAAGATAATTTTGTTAAAACTTTTTTTTGTTTGCAATTTTTGACCAGGGCTGGATTTGAACCCACCACCTCTAGTATATGGGGCTGGCACCCTACTCCTTGAGCCACAGGTACCACCCTCGTTAAAACTTTTTTAAAGCATAGAATACTACCAGTCACTTTGAAGTACAGGAAAGTTTAGTAAAAAAAAAAAAAAATCATGTTAGTCTGCGTCACATCACCCACTTCCTTAGAGACAATCTGGGATAAAAGATCAGTTTTATGTAAAAAAATTCAATCTTATATAAAATACAGTAAAAATCCTGAAGTAAAAAATCATATCGAAACACCAAACCCATTTTATAATACGATATCTAGGTTTTAAAGTTAGACTCCACAGACATTTTTAAAGCATCTATAATTTTTTTTAAATTCTTACACTCTGTTTATGTACATATTTCCTTGTGGACGGGTAAAAATAAACAGATCACAGATGTCCAGCAACCCCTCAGCACACACGAGAGCATGGCATCAGAGTGACTACTTACTTTCAATCTTCTATTTCTAGTTCTGTCCTAGTTTTAGTTTACTCTGCTATAAAAATATTGTAACAGATAAGAATACTTAATTGTTGAGTGTTTAACAAATTCCAAGTACTGCTCCAGGAACTTTACCCCAGAAGTTAGCTTCTCAAAAAAATCACAGTGAAATATATATAACATAAATTTTTCCATCTTAATTATTTTCATGTGTGACGTTTCATAGTGTTAAATGTAATGAAAATGGGGCGGTGCCTGTGGCTCAGTGGGTAAGGTGCCGGCCCCATACACCGAGGGTGGTGGGTTCAAACCCAGCCTTGGTATATGGTCAAATTGCAACAACAAAAAATCTATTCAAAATGTTGTCAACCATCACCAACATCCACCCCTGTAATTCTTTTCATCTTGTAAAACTAAAATTCTATACTCATTGAACAATGACTCCTCTTTTTCCTCTTTCCTCAGTACTTGGAAACTATTGTTTTGCCACAGACCGATGACTCTGACTATTCTAAGTATCTTATATAAAAGGAGATTTTCTGTGTTTACCTTTTCGTGACTGGTTAGTTTCACTTAACATAATTGCCTTAAGGCTAGCCTTATACTTGCCATAACATAACCACATGTAACCATATATAGCCATGACTGCTGTCCGTATAACCCGAATGTTGACCGTGACTGCCGTCCGTATAACCCGAGGGTTGGCCGTGACCGCCGTCCTTATAACCCGAGGGTTGGCCGTGACCGCCGTCCGTATAACCCGAGGGTTGGCCGTGACCGCCGTCCGTATAACCCGAGGGTTGGCCGTGACCGCCGTCCGTATAACCCGAGGGTTGGCCGTGACCGCCGTCCGTATAACCCGAGGGTTGGCCGTGACCGCCGTCCGTATAACCCGAGGGTTGGCCGTGACCGCCGTCCGTATAACCCGAGGGTTGGCCGTGACCGCCGTCCTTATAACCCGAGGGTTGGCCGTGACCGCCGTCCGTATAACCCGAGGGTTGGCCGTGACCACCGTCCGTATAACCCGAGGGTTGGCCGTGACCGCCGTCCTCATAACCCGAGGGTTGGCCGTGACCGCCGTCCGTATAACCCGAGGGTTGGCCGTGACCGCCGTCCTCATAACCCGAGGGTTGGCCGTGACCGCCGTCCGTATAACCCGAGGGTTGGCCGTGACCGCCGTCCTCATAACCCGAGGGTTGGCCGTGACCGCCGTCCTCATAACCCGAGGGTTGGCCATGACCGCCGTCCGTATAACCCGAGGGTTGGCCGTGACCGCCGTCCGTATAACCCGAGGGTTGGCCGTGACCGCCGTCCGTATAACCCGAGGGTTGGCCGTGACCGCCGTCCGTATAACCCGAGGGTTGGCCGTGACCGCCGTCCGTATAACCCGAGGGTTGGCCGTGACCGCCGTCCGTATAACCCGAGGGTTGGCCGTGACTGCCGTCCGTATAACCCGAATGTTGGTGTGACTGCCGTCCATATAACCCGAATGTTGGCCGTGACTGCCGTCCGTATAACCCGAGGGTTGGCCGTGACTGCCGTCCGTATAACCCGAATGTTGGTGTGACTGCCGTCCGTATAACCCGAATGTTGGCCGTGACTGCCGTCCGTATAACCCGAGGGTTGGCCGTGACTGCCGTCCGTATAACCCGAATGTTGGTGTGACTGCCGTCCGTATAACCCGAATGTTGGCCGTGACTGTCGTCCGTATAACCCGAGGGTTGGCCGTGACTGCCGTCCGTATAACCCGAATGTTGGTGTGACTGCCGTCCGTATAACCCGAATGTTGGCCGTGACCGCCGTCCGTATAACCCGAGGGTTGGCCGTGACTGCCGTCCGTATAACCCGAATGTTGGTGTGACTGCCGTCCGTATAACCCGAATGTTGGCCGTGACCGCCGTCCGTATAACCCGAGGGTTGGCCGTGACTGCCGTCCGTATAACCCGAATGTTGGTGTGACTGCCGTCCGTATAACCCGAATGTTGGCCGTGACTGTCGTCCGTATAACCCGAGGGTTGGCCGTGACTGCCGTCCGTATAACCCGAATGTTGGTGTGACTGCCGTCCGTATAACCCGAATGTTGGCCGTGACCGCCGTCCGTATAACCCGAGGGTTGGCCGTGACTGCCGTCCGTATAACCCGAATGTTGGCCGTGACCGCCGTCCGTATAACCCGAGGGTTGGCCGTGACTGCCGTCCGTATAACCCGAATGTTGGTGTGACTGCCGTCCGTATAACCCGAGGGTTGGCCGTGACCGCCGTCCATATAACCCGAATGTTGGCCGTGACTGCCGTCCTTATAACCCGAATGTTGGCCGTGACCGCCGTCCGTATAACCCGAGGGTTGGCCGTGACTGCCGTCCATATAACCCGAGGGTTGGCCGTGACTGCCGTCCTTATAACCCGAAGGTTGGCCATGACTGCCATATAGTGTAGCATATGTCAGTATTTTCTTCCCTTTTAAGGTTGAACAATATTCCATAGTGTATGTTGTATATTTTTTTTTTTCAATTCTTTCCTCAGTAGAAACTTGAGCTGTTCCTGTATTTTAACTGTTATGACTATTCTATGAAAGATGGGTGCACAAATATCATTTTAAGTCCTTTTCATTTCTCCCTTCTCAAGTGGTATATGTCTAGATATGGAATTTCTGGATCATATAGTAATTATCTTTTTAATTTTTTAGGAACTGCTATAGTGTTTTTTTTTTTTTTTTTTTTAAACCTGGGCTGTATATTTCTACCAATAAGGCACAAAGATTCTGTTAATAATACCTCATTTCTCATCAACACGTTTTATTTCAGGTTTTCTGATGGTAGACATCCCAAGAGTGTGAGGTGTATCTCATGGCAGTTTGGCATTTCCCTAAATGACCAGTTATGTTGAACATTTTTTCATGTACTTATTTGTCATTTATATATCTTTGAAGAAAGGTACATTGACATCATTTACCCATATTTTAATTTTTTAACTGTTGAGTTTTGGGAATTATCCATGTGTTCTAGACATCGATGCTTTGTCAGATAAATGATTTCTTTTATTGTGGGTGCCTTTGGCCTTTGGCATCATATCTAAGAAATTGGTGCCAAGGTCAGGAAGCTTTTGCCCTGTTTTCTGTTAGGAGCTTTGTAGTTTTAGGTCTTATGTATTGATTTTTGATCTTTGGAATTGATTGTTGCATCTGGCGTTAGATAAGGGTTCCCCTTTATGTCTTTGCATGTGAACATCCATTTTTCCCAGTACCATTTGTTGATGAGATTGCCTTTTCTTTGTTGAACAGCCTTGGCGTGGTTGATAAAAATCACTTGACCATATAAACAAAGCTTCATTTCTGAACTGTCTCTTCCATTCCATTGGTCTGTATCTCTGCCCTTATGCAGTATCACATCCACTTGATTACTGTGGATCTGAGTAAGTTACATAATTAGGAAGTGTGAATTCCCAAGCTTTGTTCTTTTTCAAGGTTGCATTGGCTATTTGGGGACTTTTGAGATTTTATGTAAATTCTAGGATTGCTTTTTCTATTTCTAGAAACATGTTGGGATTTTTGTAGAAATTTAATTTAGTTTACAGATTAAGTAATATTGACATTTAGCAGTATCAAGTGTTATTATCCATGAAATGTGTTTCCAGTTATTTACATCTTTAATTTCTTTCAGCAATCTTTTATGTTTTCACTTCCAAGTCATTTACCTATTTACTAATTGTTAGGTAATTAATTATTTTTGATGGCATTGAAAATGAAGTTGTTAATTTTCTTTTCTAATTTTTATTGTTTAGTTTATATAAATGAAATCATGTTTGTGTTAATTTTGTGCCCTATTTGCTGCCTTTATTTTAGTCTAAAAAGATTTTTTTTCATGATAATTTCAGGATTTTCTACTTAATGAGTTTATATGACCTATGAATACAGATAATTTTAGTTCTCTGTTTCCAATTTATTTGCTTTATATTTTATTTTTAATTTTTTCCCCTCATTTCCCTGGCTAGATGTCCAGTACTATGTTGAGTAGAAGTGGTAAAAGAGGCATCCTTGCCTTGTTCCTGATCTTGGAGGGAAATTCTCAGTCTTTCACCATCATAAGTGAATGTCTTATTGTGGGCCACTCTGAGTTCATCTTACTTAGAGCTTGTGAAGCATCTTGGATGTTTATGTCCATATCTTTTATTGAATTTGGGAGATTTTCAGCCATCCTTTCTTCCAATATGTTCTCTGCTCCTTTCTATTTTTTTTTTTTTTTTCCTGAAACAACTACAATGCTCATGGCAGGTTACTAAATGGCCTTGTCTGGCTCTCTGAGGCTTTATTCGATTTTTTTCAATTATTTTTCTTTCTGTTTCTCAGGGTGGATAATTCAAATGGTCTTATTTCCAAATTCACTGATCATTATACTGCTAACTCAAATCAGACTTTGAATTACTCTACCCATTTTTCATTTCAGTTGTGTTTTTCATCCACAGAATTTTTTTGGTATCTTCTTAAGTTTTCTGTGTCTTTATTGATATTTCCCTTTTGTTCATACTTTTTTTCTCTTGACTTGTATACACCTTATGTTAGTTCTTTGAGCATCCTTAACATGGTGACAAAATCCTTGTCTAGTAGATTTACTACCAGTTCTTTTTCAGAGACAGTATCTGTTGACTTTTTAAAAAATAAGGCATATTTCCCTATTTGTTTGCATGATTTGTGATTTTCTTTGTTGAAAACTAGACATTTAAGTCAAAAATAGGGTCTGGAAATCATATTTTCCTTCATCTACAGGGTTTGCTATTTTTTTTGCTACTCCTTTTGTTTATTGTACTTTTTAAATTTTTGCAGCTGTCTCTGTGCCAAGGGTCAGGCGTGGCTGTGAACTAACCACCTCAGGTCTTTCCTGAGCCTGCACCTATTTGTGGGCATACTTAATCACTGTTTATTTTTACTGAATATGAAGTTGCTTTTGAATGTCCCAGTTTTTAATGTCTGGTGCTCAAAGGAGACAAAGTAAATAATGAAGGGTAAAGGAAGGCACCATCCTTTCAATCTTTTGGAAGTCAGTTCATTGGAGGAGGAGCAGTTTGCAACAATGAGAAGAGATGCAGCTGTCATGGACACTTGCCTCTCTGGTCACCTCTGTGAGCAAGCACAGCCAGCTGTCATCAGAGCGCCGATCCCTGATATTTGGAGGTCAGGATACTTTTCTGCCAAACCTGGCTTCCAGCAGCTTTGTGCAAGCTGCCCCAGGATCACATGCACAGCTGCCTGCCATAAAATTAACCACAGTTTACTGTCCAACCTTTCCCCAGAAAGTTGTAATCCTTCCATAGACTCCAGAGTTCCACGATGGTTACATTAGTCGGAGTCTTTTATTGCAGTTACTGTTCAGGTGGGTGAGACATTCGTGGCGCTTCCTAGTCAGTCATTTTCCAGCTCTACTGTATACATTTAATTCTCAACCTAGTTATATGAGAGTGGAATGGAAATGGAGGCAAAGAAATGTTGGGTGCATTGATCAAGGTTTTACATTAAGGTATAGAGCTGGGATTTAAGTCCAGGAGGGTCTGGATACTGAACATACTCCCTGAAACCACCATGCTGTACCACCTTTCTGTATGACTCTTAATGTCCTTGGAGGCCCTCTGTGATGCTACGCTTTCCATTTTATTAATTTGTACTAAAAGCTGAAGTTAAGTTCATATTTTTAATTGCACTCAAGAAGACTTGTATTTTAACAGACTGTACAAAAATGCTTAGTGACTATTTCAAAGTCTAGCTGTCAAGGCTATAGGAAATGCTCTTTCGATTGAGCAATGAGTCTCCCTTGTTAAGACTATGGAAGTTGTGAAATCTGTTTACTGTTCCTTTTTTCTGAATCTTTTCATGTGTCAGCTGTAATGATGTTTGAATCAAAGACATTTGATTACCATCTATGTTCGTCCCTTAATCTGAATGGAGAGCTTTGAAGAAGATTGGCAGCCTTGCATAATAAACTTTTTTTGACATTTGCAAAGTATTAAAGTATTGCAACAGGAGAGAACCTGCAATGCCTCTTCTCTCTGTCAAAGCAGGGTCCAAAGCCAGACGTGGAAGGAGTTTCAGAGGGTTTTGCTTCATCAACTACTGGTTCCCTGAAAAAACCCAAGATTACCTCTTTCTATTCCAAGATGGTAGCCTCACTATTTGGAAAGTATAAAAATCTGTAATAGTCATCTATTCATATGAAAAAGCCTCCTTTTTATTTTTATTTTTTGGTAAGGGCATTTAGGAAAAACACACACAGATATATTTTCAGAAATTCAGGCTTTTTATAATTCCCCTTGTCCCTGGAAGAACTATCCTTTCATTTAGCTCAACGCGTATCAGAGTCAACAGGGACGGGAAGGCAGGAAAGTCACCATGTAATGTAACCCTCCTTCTACTCCAGTTCCCAGCAGTCACCTTGATGGAGCTCCTCTGCTGATTCATGGCTGCTAACAACGTGTTATAAACAAATCTGGGAAATATTAAATGCCAACTTCCTAAGTATATAATTTTTTTTCAGTTTGGATATCAATGTGATAAATTATATTTTCAAATACTTTGTATACTTTATGAGATGAAATAACATAAAAAAAAGGTGATGATGTAGGGTCAATTTTCCATAGGTCTAGTGGGTAACTCAATGTTTCTAAATAGTTCATTTTAGAAAATGTGTTTCTCCTATAGAATCAAAAGATCTGTCCCCCGCATTCTATTCCTGATCATTGCAGGGAGTAGAAAAATCCTCTATACCCTAAATAAGAAAGGCCAAAATGTTATAAGGCAAAGGTTTTACAAATGTATTGCCAACTTATTTAACTGAATGGTGAACAAGTCCTCTTTTTTTAATAGAAGTAATCACATTGCTCTTGCTATTTTTGTATACCCATCTCAAGTAGAGATGGGGTCTCATTCTTGCTCAGGCTGTTCTCAAACTCCTGAGATCAAGCAATTTCCGCACGTTGGCCTCTCACAGTGCCAGGATTGTAGGCATGAGCCACCGCTCCCTGCGTGTATGACATTTTTTTAATCTTTTCATTAATTGATGGGCAGATAGGTTGATTCAACATCTTTACAACTGTGAATTGTGCTGTGGTAAACACTCAAGTACAGGTGTCTTTTTGATAAAATGAATTCTTTTCCTGGAGGTAGGTACCCAAGAGTGGGATTGATGAGTGGAATGGTAAATCTACATTTATTTCTTTGGGTAATTTCCACCACTGTTTTTCATGGAAGATGTATTAATTTATAGTCCCACCAACAATGTTTAAGTGTTCCCTTCTCTCTGCACCCACATCAGCATCTATTATATTTTTGACTTTTTAGTATTAGCCATCTGACGATGGAAAGCTGATATTTCATAATGGTTTTAATTTGCATTTCCCTGATGACTGGTGATGCTAGGAATTTCTTCATTTGATTGTGGCTTTTCTTTCAAAAAACTTCTGTTGCTGGATTTTGCTCACATTTTTATGAGATTGTTTATTTCTTGTTGATTTTTTGAATTTTATAATGTCTGGATAGTCACCCTTTATTGGAGGTATAAGTTTGTGAACATTTTCTCCCATTCTGTAAGTTGCTTATTTACTCTGTTGATTATCTTTTACACTGTGCAGAAGCTTGATTGATTGAATTGAGTCACATTTATTAATTTTTGCTATTGCTCTATTTGCTTTTGGGGTCTTAGGTATAAATTCTTTGCTTAGGCTAATGTCTGGGAAAATCTTGCTATGTTTTATTCTATATTTGAGTGATTCACAGATTCAACCCAATTTTCACCAAAATACCAGTGTCAGATTTCACATCTCTAGAATAAATAATTGTATACTTCTTTAGTAATCAAGAAAGAGCATGAATAGCCAAAGCAACCATAAGTAAAAAGAGCAAACCCGGAGGCATCACATTATCAGACTTCAAATTATAGTACAAGGCTGTAGTAACCAAAACAGCATGGGAGTGTTATAAAACTAGATACATAGTTCTATAAAGGAGAATAGAGAACCCAGATATCAAACCATTATCCTACAAACATGTGATCTTCAACAAAAGAGGCACCGCCATACAGTAAGAAAAGGAAGCCCTCTCCGGTAAACGGTGCTGGGAAAACGAGGTAGCTACATGCAGTAGAATGAAACAGGACCCCTGTCTATCTTCATATTCAAAATTAATTCAAGGTCAATAAACTGTTATGCTCGTTCTTGCCCCATTACTAATAATACCACATTATAAAAATTAAGTATTTCAATGGTACACATTTTCAGGTACATTTCTTCTGATGGTGTAATATACAAGGGGAAGAGCTTAGTAAAGACGAGAAATACATACACACAGTTGTAACTGGCCATCTGAGCCAAATGGTCTAAGGAAATGGCTTGTAACTGTGAGATTACTTTTCACAAAAGGCGCCAACATACTGATGAAAATCAGCTTGCTGTTGATGAAGCAGATTACAGGGGATATTGCTGGGTACCTTTAGGAAGTCACTTTCTGTCTTTCCCTCATGAATTTGTCTTGATTTTGGCCAAAAGTAGGTTTGATATTTTCATTAGTGACTTCATGATAGGTGTGAACTAACAAAGTCCAGACACCTATGGTTGCATTGTCTAATTGTCTAATGCTAAATGAGTATTCAATCTAAAAAGATAAGCATTGATAAAAGGCAATGCACACCCTTTTTGTAGAGAAATTCAGTGCTGACCTGAGAAACATCTGATTTTCCTGAGTGTTCCCACCTGCATGAACTTCAAGATGTCCTCTTTACTAAGAATAAAATAATGAATTTTGAAGTAAGTTGGGTGGAAAAGATGACCTTTATCCTAAGTGAACTATCTCAGGAATGAAAAAAAAAATACCACGTGTTCTCACAAGTGAGAGCCAAATCATCACATGGTTATAAAGTGTTATAATGGACATTGGAATCTAAGAAGGGAGAAGGGCAGGAGGCGTGAGGCTGCCCCTACTGGGCGCTACGTACACTGTTCCAGTGACACGTACACCAACGGGTCTGACTCCAGCATGATACCGTTTATCAGTGTAACCAAAAATATATGCACTCCTCAAATCTGTTTAAAGGAAAGATGTTTTCTTTACTATTGTGTTTTAATTAATTTACCTGTAGGAGATGATCTTTTATATTTTTAGTTTTAAATGTTGGAAAACATCGCTAAACTATTCATACAGCCACCAGGTTTACCTCATACTTAACTCTGCCTCTAGGTCAAAATAATAAAACCACATCTGTCTAAAGAACTTTCATGTTTTTATTTTTTTTAATTAAATTAATTGTTCATTAGGTTGTTGATGTAGAACTTGAAAAGAAGTGTTTTAGAACGTAGTTCAATTTTATACAGTTTATATAATTTGAAGTCATGTTAAACACCTCTTGAAGATGTTTAAAAAGATCAGCATGTGTAACAATTGTGCCCTGATGAACTCCTGTCTAAAGGATCCACAATAGATATGGGCAATCACACTGTAGCAATTCTGTCATTTTTTATTATTCGTAGGTGAAATAATATAGAATAAAATTAATAATGATAGCTATTGTTTATAATTTATCGTAGGTCAGACATTGCGCTACATTTTTAGTGGCTATTATTTCATATTCCACATATACCTTTTAGAGATATAGGGTACTTTTACTATTGTTAAAGAGTGAAACTTAATCCTAGATTAGAAAATCATACCACTCTCAAATTGCAAAAACTGTATTTAAACTTCACTCCATTACCCGTGGATTCTTGGGATTAACAGTGCTCGCCCATCCTAATGAATATCACCTTCTTCTCATCTCTCCCATATTTTAGGGCATGAAAACTGAGAACTAAATAATTTCTCAAACCCCATGATAAACCAGACAACTTACATCTAAATGCTTTTGTGATTAGAGCCAAATCCTTCTTATTTTTGAAAGCGTATAGCATCTTTTGACCCTGAGATATGTCAACTGCCAAGGAAATATTTTTGACAGTAAAATCAATTATCTTCTAAGTTGTGGTGACAGAAGTGCTATCAATACAACATTTACAACAACAAAAGAAGATACTCCCTGTGTATAATATTGTAGGCTGTTGTCTCTGCCCTAGAAGATTACAACTCACGTGTAGGGATTAGTAATTAAATGACTCTAAGAAAGGATTTAGGGAAAATAAATTAGATTTCTATTTTAGTTCTACCAGTTTAGGTGCTATGAACAATGCAAATAACATCTTAATAACTAATAACAGTGGAACTTTGTAGGCTAAAGGTGTTTCTATAAATAATGTGTTGAGATCAATTAGCATCTCTAATGAGATGTATACAGCAACTCTGAATGACATAAATTAAAATGTGTGAAAGCAGGGAATGTAAATTTTCTAGGAGGGCCTTCATACGTTTACTTTGGAACAAAATCTAAAATCTTGTCCGATAGAATTGCAGTAGGTATACTGTCTTTAATTGGGTTATTATGTACAGAAAGGCTTTGAAGAATGAACTTCATAGATATATATTTTTAAAGTTTCTAATAGTTTGTCTTGGACCAAAATTTACATTCAGGACAATTAAAAAATAAGAATGAGTGTTGGAATAGAACAAAGGTAAGACGATTTGTGTAAAAATGAGGAAGGCTTAATGGGAGCAATGAACTAAAAGAAAAATTGTCATGAGTCTATGTCCACCTGCACAAGGAAACTCAGGATTTTTAAATTCTCTCTTTAATACAATCCAGAAGTTATAGGAAGAAATCAGATTTATGAGATTGGACAATTAAGTTTGCAAACTCGTCCTAGAAAAACTGTTACCTACCTCATTGCTGAATATCACTGTGGTCACTTTTGAAGTCCTCCCCTGGGCCTTGTGGTGGTTGCTGATAGTCAGCCATGAGGCAGGCAGCACTTTTTCTAGAGTGAATTTGCAAACTCATATGACACATCTATAACAGACTATAAAGCCAATGTATCTTTAAAGTCCTAAAACCAAATATCTGTTTTTGGAAATGTGGCAATATAGGAAACAGAGGTCTTCAGGAGGCAGAGAAAGGAGGGATGGAAAAGGAGGAGGATCCAGGGGAGAGGGGAGGAGACAGAAAGTGATGAGCCAGTGGCCAAGACGAGGCAGAAGAGGACAGGAGAAAGGTGGAGGAGAGAGTTTGGTGATCCCCCAGCTAAGCTGGAGTTCAGGAGAGAGCGGCTAGCAACCCCATCCTAAAAGGAAACGAGCAGAGCTGGGCATGGCAGTGTAGTGTGTGCCCTTTGTGGGATGCTGCTCTTTCTGGCAATGGCCTAGTGGCCAGTTGTCCAAGCAGGAGCTAGGGGTCCCCTCACATGGAAAACCTGTTTGTTCTGGCAGGTGCCCTTGGGCCTCCTGTGTACTCCTGCCCAGTTCCTGCCTGCCTGCCCGTCACTCTGGCCTGGGAGCCTGACCGTACGTTACGCCCGGATCCTGGGGAAACCTGCCTGGGCAGTCCCTAGTTATTCAGGTGGAAGGTGCAGATTGGTAACTGTGATAGGAAACAAGTTCAAAGATTTCTACTTAAAGACGCTGGGCAAGAAGGACACTGTGAGTCAGGAGGGTCATCTCTGTCCAGGGTGAAGTCAGGAGCGAAGAGTCAGGAAGAAAGGGAGAGTGTGTGATGAGATTTGCAGGGAGTGTGAGGAGCAGTGCCTGTGGGGAGCGAGGGTTGCAGGGAGCATAGCATGTGGGGAGCACGGTGTGTGGGGAGCACAGCGTGTGGGGAGCAGGGCTTTGGCTCCGTCAAGTCACCAGCAAAGGCCTAAGTGCTCCTTGCATGTAAAGGAAGCCACAGAAAGCCACATCCCAGCCTCTAGGCAGGAAAAATCCCTGAGTTCTGATTTCTGACTAGTGACTGGCTTGAGCCACTTGGGTGAACTATAAGAGGCTTGACAACTAAGTTTGTGAACTATTCCTAGAAAAATGCTGTATCCTTCATTGGCTCTCTACGGGACAGGTATTGAGTATTCTGATTAAATAATGTGGCTCTGTTGGCTTCTGAGAGAAGAGGAACAGCCCCAGATCAACAACCTTGCTAGAGGAAGGAGAAGGCCCTGAAAATGGCGTGAAGGGGTTCTTAGCTCAGGCAAAAGTACAGGCTTCAAGACAAATAGATAAAGACTCTTCCAAATATTTATTTATTTATTATTTATTTATTTATTTATTTTGAGACAGAGTCTGACTCCGTCACCCTGGGTAGAGGGCTGTGGCATCACAGCTCACAGCAACCTCACACTCTTGGGTCTCAAGCGATCTTCTTGTCTCAGCCACGGCACTGTACCCAGGGAGACAGAGCAAGACTCTGTTTCAAAAAGGAAAACAAAAAACCAAACCATTTCAGCAAAATCACTAAGCATGTCTGATACTAACATTGATATAAAATACCACCTTCTTATCATGAACTACTACTATTAAAATCACCTGGGTCCTAGACAGGCCAAGACAAGTGTCTATCATTCTGTTCTCCATTTTACACAGCTGACCCGCTTTTGGTGCCATGGACAGCGCTAATTGGACATTATTGCCAGACCAGTAGGCCTCTCATCTTTTACCGAATTCATTTATTTTAATTTAAGTCCATTTTATTTATTTAAAAATGAATATTTAACTCATCCATTGAAATGAAATATTCAATAAATAAATAAATACATTTAAATTAATATGTTTATTTTGTGAGTGGTGGATTAACAGTTTGCATAGGCTGGGCAGGAAAAGATTGACTTTGGCAGCCCTTGGATTGTCCCTAACCAACTTACACTCTTTCTCATATTCATTTCATACCGTTGGGAACACACAGAGTATAACTCTTAGCATATTCTTAATGAAACTACCACACATAACAAGACAGCGCTGTGACGGTACTTACTTCACTACACGTGGCGTCTAGGAAGCTGCCCCTTCAGCTGTTAAGGTGAGACCCAGGAACGGAGCAGACACACCATGGCACGGCTTCCATATTTTTTTTTTTTTTTTTCTGGCCCTCACCTATTTATCCAGATAAACTGTCAGCCTACCAGATGCAGGATTTCCGTTGACACAGACAAGACAGCAATACAATAACGGGGCCCTCTCTTCTTCATCGTTATTATTTGCACTGTTCCCTCCTCGTATTTGCAGCTGCTGTGTCTAGGAGCAATAAGGAGGATCCTCAGGACTCTGGTTATCATTTCTCTCACCGGCTGCTCGTTTACGACCGCCTGCCACAAAGCGCTTTCATGAAAAGATACTATTATCACAGAATGATGCTCTCTTGACATTGAAGATTGGAATCTACACAAATGTTCTGTAACAACTCATTTTAATGTTTGCCTACTTGTCTTAATTTATTTTTTATTTCTGATTCTCGACGGCTTCCATATTTATAGTCTTTACTTAGTTCAGACAGCACAGTAATTTACAGAGCTTTTGGCACATGGATGTTGATTAGTCTTTCAAATGGCCACCATCAAAATGAACAATGTCCCTTCTGGAGAGGCGACACAAAGTGTTGATTTATTCTTGAGTAGCAAAGGTAGAGTTAACTGTCAACGGATCGTATGAATGGCAGAGACGCAACATTAAGCAGTCCCAGGTAATCCATAAGCATTTTATTTGACAAATGATTGAAATTTTCCTCTATTATTTATTTCACAGCAAAAAAAGCAAAACTGAATGGCTTGAATTACATGTTCTTAAACTTCTCTGAATTTCAGTCTGCTAATGAAGGGAGAATGGGCTAAAGTTACTCAGCAGAAGGCAGAAGGCCTGGATAATTTATCAGCAGTATAATCAGAGCTCAAATAACCACAGGTTCACTCTCTTTCTTCTGGAAAGAGATAAAAGATAAAATAGCATTTATGTTAAATTATAGAATTAGAAAGCACATTTTATGGGACAATGTGTATTTCATGCCTTTTGTTAATTATACTAGTTGTCCTTAAAATTAGTTACATTGATCTTGTATGAAAATTTGGTAATAATTTCTGCAATGCAGGGAACGTATCAGGGAAGAAATCTGCTATTGTGTTCCCTCCCCTCTAGTCCCAGCGAACATTAATGTCATATTTACTTCAGGCACTTCAAGGAAACTTATTAAACACACATTCTGTGTAAGTCATTCTGATAATTACCAAACCAAGGCACGGATAAATTATATCTCTAGCAGAATGTATAATTTGTTTTAGGGAGAAAAAGACTTGTATATGAATAAATCTAATACAAGCTACTATCAAACCATGTCCCAAAGAACAAGAAAAATTGCTTATTACTTCTCTGTAGGAAAGCAGGCAATCCTTCCAGGAGGAAGCAGTTCTTCAAATACCCATAATGATAAGGATTGCAAAAGTTAGAGATTGTAAAGGATAGCTAAGAGGTAAATTAAAGAATGATAACAGAAGCATAGGGGGAGAAATAAAAAGGCATACTTTAGGTTTGGCATAAATTTCAATAAAGCATAGACAAGAAGAGGTCGAGGAATGAAATTAATGTTCAAAACCAATTGAACCCAGATTAGGCAGTCCAAGTTCAATGTCATGGACTAGGGTGGGAGATGACTTAACAACATGGATAAAGAGCAAACCTTGAAGTTCAGAAAGTGGTTCCACCTGAGTTTTGTAACTTATAAGTGAGAAACACAACCACGTGGTGTCTGCATTTGCTCTGCTGCAGAATTTCACTAATACCTCTTAGACTAGCGCGAAGCTCGGAAATGGCCCATGTAAGGTCCCTCAGTGTTGTCTACACCAGACAGGTCCGGCTTGCTCTGCCCGAGTCAGGCTAGGATTGAGTGACACAGAAAACTACAGGGGTATCCTTGTGAAAAGTGTTTCGAACAAAGTCACATTGCCAGTGGAGAGACCAGATGGTTTGTTATAATAGTTTAACAATTAGGTAAATGTGATGATGTGAACATGGCAGCTGATACCTGCATGGGGACAGCTTTGCAAGCCAGGTGGAAATCTAGAATCTAGAGAGGTATCAGCTGGACAGCCAGGGAAACTATCCTGAGAAAGTTTGTAGAAGGTAAAAATTGACTCTGTACTCCACTAAAAATCACATGGATGAGTCAAGGAGTGAAGTTTTCCTGATACTTCTGGACACTTTTGGAAAGACCATAGAAGTCACTAAGTTAAAACGCTGCTTTAAAGCCATACAAATGGCGAAAGAGCAGACAGCATAGAGAATTAGCATCACTTTTGTATTTATGAAAGAGGATATAGAGCCGTGTCTGTGGCTCAAGGAGTCGGCACCAGCCCCATATACTGGGGGTGGGTGGGTTCAGACCCAGCCCTGGCCAAAAAAAAAGAAAAGAAAAGAAAAAGAAAGAAGATACAGCAGTTAGGGACACCAAAGTGGTAGGATTGCCTGAGCCAATAGGTTGGAGACCAGCCTGAGCCAGAGCAAGACCTCGTCTCTAAAAATAGCTGGGTACTGTGGCGGGTGCCTGTAGTCCCAGCTACACGGGAGGCTGAGGCAAGAGGATTGCTTGAGTCCAAGAGTTGGAGGTTGCTGTGAGCTATGAGGCCACAGCACTTTACTGAGGGCAACAAAGTGAGACTGTTTCCCCACTTCCCCACCCCCAAAGAAGATGCGGAAAGTTCTAAATAATAACTAGTATGCAATAATATAATAAAAATTCTAAAGATGCAAAACTCCATATTAGCTGGCTTCTATTTTAAGAAATTATGTTTCATTTAGGTACCAAGATGACCCATCATACGAGTCCATAACAGAAGGTGGGATTGATAACTATCTATTCATCAATTCTTTGTTAACTGCAACAGTAAACATACTTTGTAATATAGTGGTCCTGACTCCATGGACGGCAAGAACACCAACAATAATAATGGAACCATAATAATAAAACAGGGGGCCAATGTTCATGGGTTTCTCATGCTGTGACAGAAATCAGGAGGATGATGTTAATTTCTCCAGTTCATAGGAGAAGAGATTCATTCCTGAAGAAGTTAAAGGTATTGTATTTTACCCTCAGCCCATTCATTCTCCTAACTGCTGATTTTACGTCACTGCCAGTGGAATCCAGGGTTCGTGCATGGTTTGTACGGCGTCAGGGAAGACAGGTCAGTCATCTTGAAGTGCAGTAAGAAGATAACTCGTGTGAATATTCTCAGGATATACACGCGTATCCACGTCAGGGACCTGAGTGATGTGCAAGGCCAGTAAGCTGGGGTGAAGTTTCTAAAATACTTCCTCATGTTCTTCTATGATGTTCTCAGTCACCATCAGTAACTATTCTTTTATATCTCTGAGTGAATTTCATAACCAGTATTGCAACTGTGCTGGTGATAAAATAATAGAAAGGAAAAAAAAAAGGAAAAAATATCTTAGGGAGTACTAGTGTTTTCATTTTCTCTGTACAAATCTACTGTAAGAAAATATATCAACTATTGAAATGTACTGAAAACAACCATTAAGTGTATAGAATAAGCAAACAAATAAAATGAGACGATGTATAAGAACACTTTAAAAAGTTTTCTATTTTAGAAATATAAGTAAGAATGGTATCAGATTTTTTTTTCTCTCAATTATTGATTAAACTCTGGAAATATTTAAGCAACTTTCATAGATGCTTTGAGGGTTGAAACCTGTCATGAAAGCAGGGTCTGTCTGTTCAGGATCTCACTGCGGAAAGCAACAGAAGGATATTTCCAGGTTTACAAGAAATGGGGAAGTAGAATGCTCCCACACTTATTTACAAATCAAATACTGAAAAGTTAATAATGAGACCTCAGAGATTGACAAGTATAATTAATTTAGGGATACAAAAGCTTTTAAATTTTAAAAGAACAGATGGACAGAATAATGACCAACAGCACAAAACAAAGTCTAAATAATTGATAAAAACATGAGCTAAAACTTAAAAGAAACGGTATTTGCATTCTGTATCTATTCTCAACAGATACAGAATGCAAGTCAAAATACATTATTGCAATCTGGAACAAAAATTTCTTTCAAAACTAAAAAAAAAAAATAGATTCATTGAACAATAAAAGAAACGTCAATTTCATCTTTTTATGGGGAAAGTGTGTTCAATTTTAAGGTTTAAATGAAATAGACAAATTTCTTTTTAAAAATTGAATTTACAAAACTGTCAGAAAAAGAGATTTATAATATGAGTAGTCTGTAACTTTCAAAGACGTAAGTATTCACAGTGAGAAAATGTGAAACCAATATGACTTCAGAAATGTGGCCACAGAGCAAGTAGGGAGGGAGATGAAGATAACGTTGCCCAAATTCTTTGCAGAACAGAGGGAAACGTTTCTCAGTCATTTTATGAGACCAGTATAAATTTGGAATCCGTTTTATGGGGACATTATAAATTAGCCAATTTAGAACCCAACTTAATTAATGAACACAGATGAAAAATTATACACAAAATATTAAGACATTACAAAGTAACAATTTATAAAAACAAGCTGTGATGTCATAATATATATTTTCTCAGGAATAAAATGTTAATTTAATACTTAAAACCAATCAGTGCATTTCACCACATTAGCAGAGTAAGGGTAAGCTGATTTAATTATCTCAACTGTTTTAGAGAAAGTATTTAAAAAATAAATTTCTATTCTTTATAGGCACTGCTCAAACTAGAAATTAAAATAATGTGATACAAATTAACTACAAAATCCCCAAACTGCCATAAAAATATATTTCTAAACATTATATTTATTTGTAGCATTTGGAAAGATCCTTCTCATCTGCTGAATGATATAAGATAATTCCCATTGCCATCATTTTTATTAAATATTTTAGGTAGTATAATAAGGCAGGAGAAATGGTGTAATAATCCAAAAGAACAAATACAGCTACCATTATTTAAAATAAACAGGTCATATAAATTTTAAATTCAAAATGATATATAGATAAATTATTAGGATGTGTGAATTTAGCTTTTTGATTTTAGAGTTATCCAAAAATCAGCTGTATATCTAAAATCAAACAATGCTGAAATAATACAATTTTTTAAATTTCAGGATTTACAATAGCATTGGAAATACAAAATATTTACAAATACAAGATCTAACAATTAGGTTTGTCAATTTGCCACCATGTGTGTGCATTGACAGCCCTGTCCAGGCACCTCAGTAAGGTTTCATACCCTTGGTAAGTCAGTGTCTTGCAGCCATGTTCCTGTCGACGTGTGGAGGTGTTTGCTCAATGGCATTCATAATTGTTGTTGTGTGTCTTTATGCGCCATTACGATAATGGAAGCGCTTGAATTAGAGCAACAAACAAACATTAAATTTCTTGTTAAACTTAGTAAGAGTGGAAGTGAAATCAGGGACATGTTTAGGGGGGCCAATACCATGAATAAAATGGCAGGGGATTACATGTTTTCCTGAGGGGAGAGAAATCATCACTGATGGGTAGAGGTCAGGGCAGCCAGCTTGGTGTCTGGCTCCTTGGCTCAATAATTTGTCCATTACGTTAATTCATATTATTGTAGCAGAAGTTTGATCCATGGTGTTAGGGCTCACCGTAACCTCAAACTCCTGGGCTCTGGAAATCCTCTTGCCTCAACCACCAAAGTAGGTTGGACTGAACACGTGTACTACCATGCCCAGCTGTTTTTTTTTTTTTTTAGTCGAGATGGGGTCTTGCATTTGTTCAGGCTGGTCTTATACTCCTGAGCTCAAGGGATTCACCCACCTCAGCCTCCCAGAGTGCTGGGATTACAGCATGCACCACTGCTCCTGGACTGTGTCCTGATGGAGTTACTTGTTTGCTAAAACTCCCTCACACGCAGGGTCCTGTGAGCTGGTGCATTGTTAAGAGACGAGAGTCATGAGTTGTTAGTAAAAAGTTCAGATTGTTTTCATCTAACTTTTTCATTCAATCTCCTCAGCACCTCCAAGTAATCTCGGTTAACTATTTGCCCAGTTGGCATGATTTCATAATCAACAATCTTTCTGACATCTAAAAACCTTAGCAGCATTGTTCTGACTCGGGATGTGGACCTTGGACGGATGGAACACTTTCGGTCAGGGAGAACTGGCTGACGTCCACTGTGTACTTCGAGGCTTTGTGATCTAATGCCTTAAACTCTTTCAGATATTATCTCCAACAGTGACTTTTTAATTTAGTTTTCTAGTTGCTCCAAGTGTGGGCAAAAGAAATAACAGCAATAAAAGAATGAATGATTGAATAAATAAATAATAACCTGTCAAAGAGGTGGAGATACTTCTGAGAGGCACAGATAGCCTTTACACTCTTAAAATGTCACAAGATTTGGTTTTATAAAGAAATGTTAATAACACGGATCTGCTTCAAACGGAAATGTTCTTTTTTCATACTCAGAAACATTCTTACATTGTTGAGTAGCATTGCCGAATTCCCCAAATAATAAATGTATCCCATGAAGTTAAGCAATGCAGAAGCCTTTGTCAGGTTGATACATTTCTTTCCTTGGTAAAATATTAAGCTGTGTCTGGTAACTAGTAGTTAAGCAGGGATATGTTTATTACAATGTTGTATTATTTTCCTGAGGTTGCTGTAACAAATTACCACAGTGTGGCTGTTTAAAACAACGGAGATTTTTTCTTTCACAGTTCTGGAGACCAGCAGTCTGAAATTACGATCTTAACAGGGCTGTACTATCTCACAGTGCTTTGTCAGAGCGTCTGTGCCTCGCCTCCCACGGACTCTGGCAGGTGCTGCCCTTCCTCTGTGGCAGATCACCTCAACTCTGTCTCCAGAGGTCTCCTCGATGCTGTCTTCACCTATGTAGGGTGTTGGGTCTCCCTCCTCTTCCCTCTTCTGAGGACACTTGTCATGGCCTTTAAGGGCCCACTCGAGAAACCAAGAATCATCTCCCATATCAGCGTCTTCAAGTTAATCACACCTACAAAGACCCTTTCCTGTATAAAGTAAGATTTATAGGCTCAAGGGTCCAGGGCAGCGGTTCTCAACCTGTGGGTCGCAACCTCTTTGTAACAATGAAAATACATCGCGGCATTAGGAAGGTTGAAAACCACTGGTCTAGGGTCTGATGCCTTTGATGGGCAATTATTAAGCCTTAAACAACTATTAAAAAGAAGCATAATATAAACAACTACCTTTGACAGAAGCAGTAAGGAAATGGTTCAAAGAGCAGAATTGTTGGTGATAGATGGAGGATAATTAGGATAATGAACATGAGGATTATGATGAAAGGGAACAGGAAGATCCTGAAACAGTACGTGAGATATTAATGCCGCACTGATTTGGCTCTTAATGGAAGCCCGACACTGTCTTTAAAACAGAAGATTGGAACTTTCCCGAGTTAATTTGTGGAAGGAATTAGGAAAAGAAAGAAAAATTACTGTGTTTGGGTCATAACTTTTCTCCACTTTCTACGCTTTCAGAGAAATGGCAGAAATACAGAGTGAGTGCAGGTAATTGGCACACAGCTTAGAACTAACTAGTGTATAATGTAGCGCGAGTAAAAAATAAATGATTGAAGATTCCAAATTTGGCTCCGGACTGATAGAACATTTAATTCATGGCAGGAGGTATTGCTATTCAAAGTTATGAGTTTACTGTTTTATTTGGGAACTCATGTAACTTTCATTTACATCTTTGTACAACACTTAAATCAGATGTATCTAGTCTAATAGAGCCAGCCTCCTTAAGTACTATAATAGGAGGATTTAATCCATGAAAAATATGACTACATAATGTATACAACTCTGATACATCACACTCATGAATCTTACAAATGATTTCCTACCAATTCAGAGGCCACCTGCTTGGGTATTTTTGCTTATGATACTGTGAAATTTCAAGAGGCGACTACAGAAAAATAGTTGTCTTCAAGAGGGGGCTACTATATGGCTTGGGGTGTCAGTATTGGACATTTTGAAACCCAACAATTTTCTTTCTGTTGTTATTCACTGAAGGAACAGTTTGCCTTATTTCCTCTTAATGGTTGTGATACAACAGTCATCAAACCAGCCTTCCAGTTTTCTGGCCTGCTGTGCAATGAAAAAAAGATGAGTCGGACTTCACAGAGTTATGGAGCTTGAGATGGGGAAATGATTTCCCACTACAGTTCTCACTGGTTGCTAAGATATATAACATCAAAAAATGTGGTATTTTTCTCAGAACTTAAACCTGTCTCAGAATGACGCATAGGACCTGTATAATTTACTAGAGTCAACTTTCCAGGCATAATGATATCAGTCCTTTAAATTTATGAGACAATTTATGATAAGAATATTTCTTTTTAAGCAGCTGAACAGTAAAATATGGATGATAAGATGAGATTCAGACTTTTATATATTTGTTCAGGACTTTTTTTTTTTTGCCTGATTGTCTCAGTAGCCTCCCAACTAGTCTCCGTGTTGACAATTTTCTACTTATTATGTATAGTTGTAATTCTGCTCTCTGAGTAATGTTTCTAAGCCCACATACTTACATCCCAAATGCAGAAATTAAATAATGATATATTTACTCAACGACTTATTGAGTACAAGAGCAGAATTAAGACATAGTTCGTAAAGATGCTCATGTACATAAAAATGTACATAAATAGCTATAATACAGTAATATTAAGTGAAGATCATGATACGAAAGGTAAAAATACATTCTAAGGGGTTTATAACAGTGAGAGATTATTTGGTAATGTAGGTGTAAAAGATATGAGCTGGTGGGGAAAGTAGTTACTAAGCTTGGATACGGCATTTGAGTATTATTTGCATACAAAATTAAGAATGCAAATATAGCTAAGAAAATTGAATGTAAATCTTTAGATAATTTTTAATTGTTGTCATTTTTTTTTTTTTGCAGTTTTTGGCTGGGGCTGGATTTGAACCTGCCACCTCTCGCATATGGGGCTGGAGCCCTACTCCTTTGAGCCACAGGCACCGCCCATTGCTGTTATTTTTTGAGGAGAGGAATTCCATAATTGGATAACATTTTGAAAGCATGACAATTGGCCGGGGGCTAACGGTATGAAGGAAGGGCAATGGAGTAGATAAATGATGACAATGATGGGCAGCTATGTTAAGGAGCTGGTCATTCACAGGGCTAGTTGGGATTTTATTTTTTAAACATACAATAAACAAAACTTTGTGAAGAACTACAACTGATCGCGGGATGGCGGAAGTAAAAGATGAAGGCAAAGTAATTTTCTGCGTTGCGTTTGAAGGATGATGATACCATTATTTAACAAAGCGGAGAACTATCTGAGAATGCTAAAAATTCCAAAAAATATTGGATATCCTTTCAAAAAGATACTCTTGAAATATTTTTCTTTTCACCTTTTCATTAGAGAAGAACTTAAATGCTGTATTAAGACAGTGAAAAAGGAACACTGCTTGTGGTACTGCATTGGTTTGCAGGTCCTGGTCAATAAAATGACCTCTGTGTTAGTGGGAACAGCCCGATGGACCCAAGCACCAAGGAAGTGGCTCAACAAATGTCAGTTGTCACTGAAACGTGTCTCTTTAAGGACCATTTCCCCCGACCCTTCAATGTCTTATGCAATTATGCTGAGTCCTAGAAATACAATATTATCCACCCTGTGTCATGTACCATGATATTTTGACTTGCCCTTGTATTAGAAATTGGCTTCCCTGCAGAAGCTGAGCAGGCTTGGCATTTAAAGCAGTTTTGGTTAAGACAGATATATTCTATCTGGCTTACTGGCGTTTTAAAGGCCTGATGGTAGTGACAGTACAGGTCTGGAATGTAAAACAGCCTGTAGCAGAGAACATTACTTTGGAAACTTTTATAATTTCAATAGTTAAAACTATGTTGAATGGTACATTTTTGTTAATGAAGGTAAAATAAAGAATCATCATGAGATTTAAAAGCACTTGGGAAGCTAAGATTTATGGAATGGAAAAGAAGAGCAGTTAGAGAACAAGACTAAACAACAAAAACTAACCAGAATTGTAGAAGACAGACAGATTGTGTGAAGAAAGGTTGGAGAGATGAGAGTTCCCAGTGTGGGTAGCAGAGAGAGATTTTTGGATGAAAACAAAAAAGATGCTAACAGATTTAATAATTGGAAAATCTTTAGTAAGAAATGTTAGCAGAATTGTTTATTTAGATCATACTGGAAAAGTGGAGAAGAGGTAATGACTTAGAGTGATTGGTGGAGACAGACTTCTCTTTAAATTTTGGGAATGAATAAGAGAAAGATGTAGGCTTCTTATGAGATACGAAGTTTACAGATTGCATCGGGTTATGTAATTCAATAGCGAGTGTAGATAATGAATCAGAAAAAGGAATCAGCAGAAAGGAGTTGGTTGATTACAGGCATAAGAGTGAGAGTTTCACAGGCCAAAGTTTCCAAGAGGTGATCTAACGGGTTTGGGGGAATAAGCAGGTAGAATTCAAGAATACAGGGGGTGGGGGGAAGGAAAGATTTGATGTGGAAATTAGGGACAATTTTCATCAACAAAATAGGAAGACTAACATGAAAGTGAATGAGGCAGTCATGAAAAAATTGAGATTGTGATAAAATTTGTAGCAGCTACTGCAGTGAAAAAAATAGATAATTTAAGGAGAGATGAAACAATAAAATTCTCATCAGTAGTGGTGATTATAAGATAATACCATATGTGGTAAGTTAAGGGAGAGATTAAGTGCACATCCTAGGTGCTGTGGTATGACTGTGTCCCCCAGAATTCACACATTAAAACTCAATTGCTAATTTAATATCATTAACAGATGAAGCCTTCTTGAATTGATTGACTCATGAGGGTAGAGCCCTCAGGGACCGGATTACATCATTATAAAGGGGGCTCAGGGAAAGGACGTCCTCCCTTCCGCCTCCTCCCTCACGGGAGAACACAGCATTTGTCCCCTCAGGAGGACATAGCCACAGTCTCCAAAGCACAGGCCACCGTCTTTACTGGACATCAAACTGACCAGCATCTCCATCCTCAACTTTTCAGCCTCCAGAACTGATTGTGAAAAGTACATTTCTAATGTTCATCAATTAAACATTTAATACCCAGTTTGGGGTATTTTATTATAGCAGCACAAATAGAAAAAGACATGAGGTTTTAAGAATATTGGTTTCAGGAAATTTGTTGTTGGTATATCAAAAGCTTTTGCTGCTTACAAGGTTTCTCTGAGGCGACTAGCTTTAAAGAACAGAAAAGTAAATGTAGTGGCGTGAGTGCATGGAGATGTATTACGTTGGTTTATTTGTGTGGAAATAAGGTGAATAAAAAGCAGTTAGGATTTTTCATCTCTTAGTAAGATTAGTCACCTGATTTGAACATAAAGTTGGTTGAGTAAGCACAGAAATCACAGAAATCATGGAGTTCTAATAAATTATGACAAGTAGTTTTATAATATCTTTTTCTTAAAAATTTCAAAGCATTAAACTTACGTTTTTATGATACTGTTACTCATTTCATACCAATATCTGATAAAATTATTGAGTATTTATTGATAATGCTAACTTGGATTTTTAAATAACAAATGAAAATTTCATAAGCGATTTGAGACTCAAACAAACTGACTCCAATTTGTAGAATCAGATGCTTAATTGCGCTAGCAGGTCTAGTTATGAGCTATCTAGGGGCCCACACAAAATAAACACATAGCCATTATTGATAGAAATGAAAAAAGTCTTCAAGCCAAACTTTTTGGATATATTACCAAAAGACAAACCAATGAAAATGGAATCCTGAACAATATTTGTAGATTATTCTAATATACTATTATACTTAGTTGCCCTCCGCGTCCATGCTTAATACATCTTATTATACATGCCCTGAAAATCTCAATTCCTTTCCAAAGAGCTTATTAAGTTCTTTTAAGTTCATATTTTCCTATAAATATAAAATGCTTATAGGTACAGAAATTTCATTACTTCCTTTCAAGATAATATTCTTTCTCATTACCCTGAATAACTTTCCAGGGCTCTATGGAATTTCTTTCCTTAAGACATGATGTATCCCAGAATACAGAACCAGCTCTATATTTTTGAGATTTGAAACAACAAAGAAACAGATAAGCAGAGATTGGAAAATTGCATATATTGTGAAGAATGTAGAAGTTATTATATTTCACTTTAATTCTAAAACATTACATTGGGCCAGCTTGGAAAGGGGCTACAAATATTCCTAATGTAACATTGTCATGACATAAATAACTTGAAGCTGTTAATTTTTGCTATTGAATATTTTTTCATTTATTTCTGTGATATAATCACATTTACATTTTATAATATTTTGTGTAATGCTTTACAATCAAATGTAGACTTACTTATCATGTATAGCTACTAGTGTTTTTTTTTTTTAATTAGATAACAGTTGGTGCCTACCAGAAACAGGTGAATTCTGGCTAATTTTCTACTGCCTTAATTTCAGGTTGTATTCAAGATTAAGGCCAAATTCTGCTTCATATGTAAACCTTCAAAGACTCTATATATAAACTGTTCAGTAACTTTGGTGAAGTTTTTAGCTTTCTGCGGTTTGAGATGTTGAATATCATTTATGGAACGAGCCTTCATGACACAGGCAAACACAATGATATTCTGAAATCAGCATTCTTTTAAGTTCATACTTGACAATTACAACTTCCAGCTCCCTGACTGGGTATAAGAATCAATACTGGAGTATCTCTCTGTAAACTTAATGATTTACTTCAACGTAATTCAGCATAGCAAGTGTGGTACCACGTTCTCAGCTCCCATTTTATCTCTAGATGTCAGTTGTCACTACCCACATTCTGAGGGTTTCCTTTTTTTTCCCCCCAGTTTTTGGCTGGGGCCAGGTTTGTATTCACCACATCCGGTATATGGGGCCAGTGGCCTACACTTTTGAGCCACAGGCACCACCCCATTCCAAGAGTTTTCAGACAATATGTTTCCTAGGAGGCAACTTAGAGAGATCGTTTTACCTTTATCAACGTTTTGTGCTTTTTACATCAGAAGTCTGAATGTGAAAAACTGATTTTCATTGTTGTTACATAATACCAGCATGGCAAATTAGAATAGAAAATCCGAGGTGTTCAAGATGTGTGGTTTGAATATGCCTCAACATACTATGACTAGGTTGTAAGAATCCTGTGAGTCTAGTCCCTGGGGCTGGATTCCAAAATACACTTGTGCCAGTATTTGGTCTGGAGGATTTCTGGCTCTCTAACGCCTTCTATAAAATGTAATAGAATTCTGTCTTTATTATATTGTGCTATCAGACTCCAGGGAACCCTTCCTACAAGGAGTTGATCAGAGAACATAAAAGGATAGAAAGCTAGAAAATAAAGTACCTGGAAGAATAGGTCCTATAAATTGTGTCTGCTTCCGATGACTGGCTGTCTAATAAAGGTTGGTACGTGTGGCACAAATTGGTGTAAGGCAGGCTTTTGTTACAGAACGGTTGAGAAGCTGTGCTGAAGCAGCTCAATCTTTGCCCTCGTCAGAGTTCCCCAATGTCTGTACAAGGCATGCCCTGGTCAGCAGAGGTAAGTTTGCTGAAGGGATCATCCCTCTTTTGCACAGCTGGAAAGTGTCTCTAAAATGTTTTAACCAATCCACTAAGTTTCCACCTCTAGTTGCTCCACTGACAACCCATTTCTCTAGGCCATTCCATTAATCAGCAAAGCCCAGGGTGCGGAGAGGAGCTAAAGTAACTGAAGTCTTCTTGTAACTACCTGAAGACTTTCTGATTAAAAAGGATAACTTGCAGTCCTGGTTGTGTGAATTTCTGATTAATGCAAATGATTGCACTTAGGATTTAATTTAAATGTAAATCATTTACATATGTAATATACATATACATACGCATACACATATATATATACTGCCTATGATGAGCTATTTCCAAGTGAATTACAGGTAATCTTAACAACATTCATTGCCCTTTATATAATATATCCATAAACAATATAGTCTCGCATGAGTACATGAAAACATAGCTAGAGGTAGATGGACGTCCCTTTGCAGAAGAGGTACTGAGAAGGTTTGATAGGATCAGAGAATGCTCCTGGTAATAGTGGTTGTCAAAGGATATGGTCCCTCCCTCTCATTTGGTATTTGGAAACATGGAGGGAGCTTTTCTGGTTACCGAGATGACTCTCTTAATGGTGAGACCGAGAAGACTCTCCTAATGGTGAGGAAAGCCCCCGGGAGGCTCGATTACATAATCAATAAGGCACAGTGCCAGGAGACGCGAAGGAGAGCATCCCCCCCACCACACACACCCCATGCCAGCTGTGTTCCTGTTGGAGAAAACTGCCAACCTGAGCAACATCCTTTCTTTCTTCCTTCTATTATAGAACGGATTGGGGTACAATGTAACTATTTCTTGTGTCTGTGTCTCTACTCATCTGGAAAATTTGAGAGTGGACTGTCATTTTAATCGTCACTTAATGAGAACTCTTATGCATTCGGCAAACAATAGGTTATTAACAAACATTTGTAGTTGAATCAATAGCCTGTATTTGCCTGAACACATTCCATTCTTTGTCTTGAAGAATTAAATGCTAAACTTTGCTTCTTGAAGCTGACTTCAAGAAATTGTGATGAGAGACATGTACCTTAAATAGTTAAAGGACAAACAAGGCAGAGTTTAATTTTGCTACAACTGGCTGGGATTTCTAACTGGTACAATTTTAACTCCCAGGTTGAGAAACGCAGTGAAGGCAGCCCTAACCTAGGGGAGACGAGAGTCAGGTCTTTCTAAACATAAACTTTTTTTTTTTTTTCATGTTCCTCTAATGTGAATGGTGAACAAGTTTTGGCACAGACAAGAAAAATACATTTCTCTCTCTAGTATCTCAACTGATATATTTCTGTTTATTTTTACTGGACTGTCAAAAACTGTAGGACTTTGATGCTATTTTTTTAATGGAAATTATATTTGAAAATGATTAAAGGTATTAGGAAACATATAGTTCTTTTATTAAGAATTATAATGCCCTCCAACATTTCATAATTCTATTAGAACATTAAAATTTATTTTTGTGTGTGTGTACAAATTTTTTTCATTGAAATATTCAATAACACATCCAAGTTTATATAATTAAAACTTACAGACCCTTACTAGTCTCCAAGTTATAGATTATAAATCACATTGATATATTGCCAATACACTTTAGGAGACAAAGCAAACCACTCCCATACAGGTATTTGGGGATTTCCTTTTTAAGCGTATAACATTGGGGTAAAAATTGTTTTTCTTTCTTTTTCTACTTTGATAGCGAATTTATATGAGTGTGTATTCTTTCAAAAATACTTTTGATTTCCCTCTATAGTGTAAAAATCAACAAAATAATATAAATTAGACTTCTGTGACTTGATCATTTCCTAGATTGATAGTTATTGACTCACGGGGCTTCCTAGATTTTCCCTACCCTGTGGCACTTTAGCAGATTCAGAGTTAAGTGATTGGTTTTCAGGATCCGTCATTAGGTCATCAATCTATGATTCTGCGTTATCTTTGGTGTTGGATAAGGAAAGGTAAGAAGTATATTTTAAGGCATGGTGTATTGTGAGCCCAGGAGAAGGTTAGCATGCCTTTGTGGCAATGTTGAGTTGAAGCAGATGAATAGCCATCTGAAGATTCTCTCTGCAGGGCAAACCTACACTCATATTTGATTCAATAAACACTTTGACATTATCCTGACAATAGTGTGTTTGAAACTTCCAATAATATCTCACTGCCATTTATACAGGAAAGAGTAGCTTTAAATCCAAACTTATGATATGAATTCATTTTTAAATGAAAGTATTCAGTATCAGACACTGGGCTGGAAGGTCACTGAATTTCAAACTCCCCTTCTCCATTCATAAGTTCAAGTTCACATTCACGACATCAGAGTGCATAACAGTAAGTGTTTATCAAGTAACACAATGGCAACAAACTTAAGGTCCATTCCTTTTCTGAATGTAGTTATTCTCTCTTAGGAGAAGAAAGAAGAAAATCTCTAGTCATATTTGCTCTAGCAGAAAAATAAGAGACCTGACTGGCAATGCACAAGAAAAGAAAAAAAAGAAAGAAAGAAAGAAAGAAAACCCAAGCAGACCATCTATGGAGAGAAAGCACCTTCTTACAAAGGTCATGTAAATTCATCTTATTTCTTGATATCATTGCAGAATCGCACATGGATCTATCATCACCACAAAGAAATTCTACTTTAAATTGAGTTAACTGTCTTGACCAAGGTCTAACGTTTCACTCAGTTTATTCTTCACTAGGGGGCTAACAGAATAATAACAAATCTCATACATTTTAGTTAAAGTGTCCTTAAACTCCAACACCCAGCATCCAATCAGATGTATCTTTAAATTAAGTAACATTTATAGCTGACCCATTTTTAGATAACGCAAGTCCTGGGAAGCACACAGTCTGGAAAGGAAAATCAGCTAAAGTCTCTGAACTGAATGGAGAAGCATGAATCCTATGTACTCAATTTTGATATGAGGACAATTAATGACAATTAAGGTTATGGGGGGGGAAGCAGAAAGAGGGACGGAGGGAGGGGGGTGGGGCCTTGGTGTGTGTCACACTTTATGGGGTCAAGACATGATTGCAAGTGGGACTTTACCTAACAATTGCAATCAGTGTAACCTGGCTTATTGTACCCTCAATGAATCCCCAACAATAAAAAAAAAAAAAAAAGAAAAGAAAAAAAAAAATTTCATTCTTAATTTTATTTTGTAATTTGTTCAGGACATTGTTTTTTCTCATTTATAAAGGCTATCCAAAATTCTCAAACAACTATGATGGATTTAATTTAAATACACAATATTACTTTAGAAGGGGAAGGTAATACACAATGCCTGGGTGGTATTGGCACGGACATTGTGAATATTGCTTCACGAGGTGAATGCCTGTCTCTGAAGAGCTGGTGAAGTGCGATAGCCAAATCATGTCATATCAATTCTGGAATAGCTGTCAAATGCTGCAGACATCTGGCTTCTGCAGTGATTTAGATTAAACTAAAACTGATATGGAGACCTTGCCTGAAGACTGTGTGTTTCATTAGCAATAGCCAGATCCATTGAATTCCCCTCCTGTTCCACCTTTGAGAGATATTCAGAACATAGACCTTTGCTGGGATTTGTTCCTGCTAAGGACAATATATTCTTGTCGTGTTGCTTTTCGTGACTAATTATTAATATTGTCTAGATCATATTCAGGAAAAGAAAAATGGAAATCCATACTTTTTGAAAAGTTTTATCTTCCGTTACTTTTAAGTGACTCATATTTTAATATTTCTTTTAAAATTAATATAAAGGTATATTTATCTCATAAAGAAGAGATCTTCCTAAAAAATCCTAATATGTTGTTATACTTATAATTGAGCTCCATATTTAATTTCTAATTAATTTATTAAATTTTAATTCATTTTTAAAAATGACATTTTTTGTTTTTGGATATTACTATCTCAACCATCTTCAAGGACCCAGGGACATATAAGTTTGAATTGGATGGCGTCTGAGACAGGCTGAAGTGTTAGAACCTGTGAATACCTTGATTCTAATTGTATTTAATCACCAAGTATTTCCAACTTAATGTGTGCAAAATAAAACACTTCGTGGGACACATTAGGGAAGTAGGGCTGGCACTTGTTAAAATTTGGTTTAGATATTTACAAAAGTAAATTGAAAGCCTAAATTTTTAGTTGTTGTAGTTGTGTGTACATGGATACAGTATTATCAGTAGATGTACTTTTAAATCTTAAAGCATCAGCTAATATTTTCACTATTTTTGGTGTTTACATATTATAACATTGTTTCTAAGTCAGCAGTACTTGATTTAATTTAGTTTTCTGTTTCTACTTAATAGTATTCAATTTTTATTCTATTTTTGAAGTACTAGTATTTATTTAGGACAAATTCCTAAAAGTATAATTCTTGCATCATTGAACACTTGCCCAATTACCTTCTAATCTTTGGTTTCTGGCATTTTAGTAACATGTTTGACTATTGTTTTCATTTTTGTGTGGGTATCATCTATAGGTATTTTATTTTGGTTATTATGAAGCTTACCTAACATATCTTTTAGTTAAAGCAATCTGTTTTAAGCTGATCACAACTTAGGTTCAATGACACAGAAAAACTAAACTTTTACTTCTCCCCGATCACATTCTATGTAACGAAAATCAATTTAAAATTTTTCTATATTGTGTATTGATTAACATACATTATTTCTATAGGATTTTATGTATTTGTCTTTTAACTTATATTTAAAAGTGTTTCATGCACCACTTCCACAGTCATGCATATTCTATTATCTGTCTATATTTTTACCTGTACCAGCGAACTTTGTATTTTTACGTGTTTTTGTGTTGCTGTTCAGGTTTTTTTTCAACTTGAAGGACTCCTTTTAACATTTTTTGTAAGGCAGTTCTGGTGCTGACCAAATCCCTCAGCTTCTGTTTATCCAGGAAAGACTTTGTTTCTCCTTCACTTCTGAAGGTTTTGGAAGAAACAATATTGTTTGGTAGAATTTTTCTTTTTCTTTCTTTTTTCTTACAGCTCCTGGAATATATCCCTCTTCCTTCTTGTTTGGAAAGTTTCTACTGGGAAATACACTGAGGATCTTATAGAGGTTCATTGTCCATGACAAGCCGGCTGCCTTTCTGGTTTTGTTTTCAAACTTTTCTGTCTTTGGCTTTTTTTTTTTTTTCCCATAGAACTATCATGTCTGTATTTTCTTTCTTTTTATTTATTTTTTTCTTAAGTCATATATATGTAGATCATGAATACATTTATGCCTTTGTGGGATTCAATGTGTTGATTATTTGTACAAATTGGAGTGCTTACATCCTACTAGTTAACATAGCTTTCACCTCATTTACTTAATCACAGAGTTAAGACATTTGTGTTCAATACATGATAGATTTGATTTGTACCCTTGCAATATGCTCCATAGGTGAGGTCCCACCATTAACCCTCCCTCTACGGACTCAACCTCATCCCTTCCCAACCTCCTCCCCTCCCCTCTCCTCCTTCATCCTGGGCTATAGTTGTGATTTATCTCTCATATGAAAGTGTGAATGATTATAAATTGGTTTTATAGTAGTACTAAGAAAAAAGAAAAAAATACCCTTTTATTTATTTATTTTTTTTGAGACAGAGTCTCACTTTGTCACCCTCGGTAGAGTGCCATGGCGTCACAGCTCATAGCAACCTCAAACTCCGGGGATTAAGTGATGCTCTTGCCACAGCCTCCCAGTTAGCTGGGACTACAGGCGTCTGTCACAAACCTCGGCTATTTTTTTTTGTTGTAGTTATCTTTGTTGTTTGGCAGGCCCAGGCCAGGTTCTAACCCACCAGCCCTGGTGAACGTGGCTGCGCCCAAACCTCCACAAACCGTTTCGTTTCCATCACTGACTTTCTGGAATTCATCAGTCATTAAAACACATTGATTAGCAACCTCAAGTTACTTTTGGAAACTTCACCTCCTTTGCACCACCATTACCTTTCCCTATAATCTGATCTCTATTATTGGTGCAGAGTACTCTTCCTAAAACTCAAGTTTTTTTGTTTTTTTTTTTTTTTGAGACAGAGCCTCAAGCTGTCGCCCTCAGTGGAGTGCTGTGGCATCACAGCTCACAGCAGCATCAAGGCTCACAGCAACCTCCAACTCCTGGGCTCAAGTGAGTCTCCTGCCTCCGCCTCCCAAATACCTGGGACTACAGGCACCTGTCACAACACCCGGCTATTTTTTGGTTGCAGCCGTCATTGTTGTTTGGCAGGCCCGGGCTGGATTCGAACCCACCAGCTCAGGTGTATGCAGCTGGTGCCTTAGCCGTTTGAGCCACAGGCGCCGAGCCAAAAACTCAAGTTTTATTAATGCTTAATGATTCACTGATTGCTCACCCACCCTTATCTTTACTTCTATCGTACCACACCAGTAAGTCCAAAATTATTAGAATGACCCAGCCTCGTATTTCCTGCTTATTAGGACGAATCTACACTTTAACACATTCTGTAGTCTCCATCACCCAAACTTTCACACCCCCCACGCCATTGAACTTACTGCCCCCACTCTGAGTCCCACACCTGGACCCGAGTTCCACTTTTCAACATAAAGTTGGACTAATCTCTCTGACTCCTCTGTCTCACCTTGCTTTAAAAATAAATTGTTTTAAAATTTTCTTTTTATAGGAAAGCTATATTTTCTACTTTTTAGTTATGTCACTTCTACTTTATGGAGTTAAGTCACTGGAAAAAGTATTAAAGAAAACTTTTTTAATGTCGATGTATTTGTATGTAGCTATTAAGAATATAAAAATCTGCCATGAAATATCTTTCTTGCATCTTACAATCTCAAAAGAGAATTGAAATCTATATAAATTCTTGTAAGTTGTTCACCCTGCCCCATAAGGATTATATGATGCTGTTAATTAAAAACAAACAAAGGTCAGTGAATGTTTGTGTATTTGTAGTACTCTGTAAATAGGGTGACATTGGAGCCTTTTGTCCTTGGATAATTCTTTTGTCAGTTGCTTGATAGAATGTAACAATTATTCATGACAGGAAGCTGTTGAAATGGAGTCACTTGATAAATAATCTCCTACACCTCTCCTTTTCTGTTACTATCCATGAGTTTTATATTTACCGTTAAGATGAAACATTTATTCAGGTATGTAGGAGAAGCACAGAGAGCCCCATTGGTCTGCATATAGTGCAGTGTGGTATCTGAGGAAAGGAGCAGCTAGTTCTTACTAAAATTACATTATGACCCCCCTCTGTTCTGTGCAAAGTTACAGTAACAGAGGGAAAGGGTATTTGCTGCTGTGGCGTCAGTGAAGTGGACACTGTGCAAAGGGCAATGCTTTCCTTTTCATGTCCCTCCTCCCTGTCCATTCTCTCCCTTTGCACCGTCTTCATAGAAATCATCGTCTCTTTCTCATTTCTCAATTTTGAATTAACATGCTTTTCAGCACAATTGGTTGAATTATTTTGCCATATCAAACATCTGTCAACCCTGAATGTTTACCAGAGCACAGATTATTCACATTTGTCTGTCCCAACTCAATTTGACATACGAAAATATTAGAGAAATGAAAATCAAACACATCCGAACAAAAAGATTAGAAAATGATATAATGATTTATTAATTGCAAAGACTTATCATGGATTAAAAATAAAAAGTATTTTTCTAGGGCAGTGCCTGTGGCTCAACAGAGTAGGGCGCCGGCTCCATAGGCCAGAGGTGGTGGGTTCAAACCCAGCTGTGGCCAAAAACTGCAAAAAAAAAAAATTTTTTTTTTCCAGGTTGGTGGGTGTCCAATTACTCTAGATAATTTGAATTGATGTGATACAGATCATATAGAAAAATATGAGTTCTAAATGCCATGAAATGTCTTGCTCTCACGTACATTTTCAATGTAAAACAAAGTTTGAAAATAGACATTTTTTTTACAGTATAAGGAATAGCAAAATAAAATTTAAAGTATATTTGCATCTTTGAAGTTAGTCTTTTCAAAGCACAAAGAGAAAAATTGTTCTGGTTTTTGTAGACGGTTATTGCAAATAGTTTCATTTTCCAATTCTAACCATCCACTGATTATCACTGGCCCTATTATTTTGCGAATGAATATTCTGTCTATTGTCATAAACGTGAAGAACACTGGGCGAAGGTTGTGGAAGTGAGTGAAGATGGGACACTGACCCGATGCCCATGTCCCTGGCACGATGTGGGGGGATGTGCTGATTTGCCTAGTTTTATTCTGACCAAAGCTTTTATGGCCTTTGGTGCTGTTCCGATATTCACAGTAAGATTTGCCATAATAATAAAAACTTGTGCGGTTGTACTGAGCGTGTCCCTTTGTCCCCAAGATTGATGATTCCTTTAGCATGTTGACTGCGTGACTACCTCAGTGGGCTCCTTTGTTCTTTCTGGTTTAAGTTGACCTTTGGAAGAAGCCAGCAAGAGGTAGGTGCATGAAAGGGGCAGATGGATTTGGGGTAATATTTTTCTGGATTTATTGCTCATAGATCATATATTTTCTTATTTCCCTCCACCATCAGCGTAGTTTCTCTCAGGCAATCTTTTCCATATAATTACTCTTCTTTGCTTAGATATCGTGAAGCCTTCTTGTCCTTATAATCCCCTGGAGTGCGACACTATCCTTGATATGGTTCCTTAATTCCTCCCAGAAATAAATAGTTCTTTGCCGACCTCCTCAAAGCACCCGGCTTCAATCCACCTTCAGTTTTTTGACCCTAATTTGTACAGGGAGTGAAGACAAAGTTCATGTGCTTCTAAAAGAAATTTGTTTATGGATTGGAAGCATTAGTAGAGTACTTGGAATTCTTCTGTAAGCTATTTCAAAATAAAAAGCATGTTGCCAAAAGTGTTTCTTCTGTTTTTAGAATATTCAGAGAAATCAATGTTGGTGGAGAAACTAGAGCACCATACTAACATATGTTTCACACACATGCGCTTGCTTAGCACACCACACACACACACACACACACATGCACACACACGTATCACCCTGAGACTTTATTTCTGTGATTTAATACCAATTGAGGTACTTCTATTTCACTTTTATTTTAGCCTTCTCTTCTTTGTGCTAGAGAACCCCTATCCAGAAGGCAAGCAGAGCAGTTCCTGTCAACCTGAGAGTAATCTGCTGCCTTGGCTCCAAGCGCTTGAGCTAAAAAATAACACATTATTTGGGGGAAAAGGCAAACATAGAAGAGAAACCAAATTTATCTCTACCTTTCATATCTTCCAAGTCTAGCTCCCCAGCTGTCTTCTCACACAGCTACGTCTAAAAAATTGGCGAGAGATGTTGGTAGCTGAGGCAATGATGCTTTTAAATCCAGTAAGTCAATTCACCATACACACAGAATGAGTACATAGGAAAGGAAAATGCAATTATATAAAATTCACACTGTCACCGTAACTGAAAGAAACATTATAATAATTTGTATATTAGGAAAGATAGGCTAAAAAACAAACAAGTCAAGAAAATCCTGGAGCACCAACAGACCCCAAGAGCTGCCTCCATGGAGGGGGGGGTGGGAAGCCAGCGCAACACCTGAAGTCAGTCCCAGATATGGGAAGGCAACGGGAGGCCACTCGGCGAGCGAGAATGGAGATTACAGGGATAGGATTCATCAGCTATAGGGTGTGTTGGATCAAAAGCCAGTGTCCTCAGAGACGGGGAGCCCAGGGGAGAGACTTAACAGAAATAGAAACACGTCCTCTGGGAGAAGCACGACAAATGAGCACACAGAGAAAATTAGGAATGTTCAGGGTAAAAAAGAAAAAATTTAAAAATACCAAGCAAGCTGTTCCCCACTTCTTCACTTCCCCTTCAGAACAAGCCAGTAAATATTGACACTTTGCTGCAGAGGCAGAAGTGGGTGATTTTCAAACAAAGTTTTAATAAAATGCAACACACAGATGGCCAATCCTACCCACAAAAATTCAGGGTCTCACACACTCTTGTTCTGTGAAAAATGAACACAAAAAATGTGAAGCTATACAATATAGCTAGTAAAATATCTTCCTCAGGGGAAAAAAAACCCACAAAAACAAAACAAAACAAACAACAACAACAAAAAATACACTCGATGGGGCAGAAGGAAGCCAAACGCAGCACTCCACACTGAATTGCGTATCTTAATCCACAAGGCAATTAGGTGTGGGGCAAAATCTCATCTCGAATCAGAAATTTAAAAGCTAAAATATAATGTTAAAAAACAGGAAGTGGTAAAACAAAATTGAATGAACCAAAGAACAAAGAAAAAAATAATAAAAATCGCATGAGAAATGATTATGAAATTACATGGTGAGCTAGGAAAATATTATTTAAATGAACGCATTTAACTTAAATATATACAAACATATCCATAGATACATATATATAAACAGAGTGAGAGTGAAGCAAGAAGGAAAAAAGGAGGGAGAAATATCACTAAAGCAAATGGAGTAAAATTTTATCATAAAAACAGGCAAATCTGGGTAAAGGGTTAGGAGTGCTCTCTACTATTTTTTTTTTTGACTTTAAAAAATTTTAAATTGGTTTCACAGTAATACTGAGTACATTGGATATTTTTTTTCCATTCCTGAGATATTTTACTAAGAAGAATATTTTTCAGTCCATCCATGTAAACATAAAAAAAGTCTCCATTTTTTTAATGCTGCATAGTATTCCATGGTATACATATACCACAATTTATTAATCCATTCATGGGTTGATGGGCACTTGGGCTTCTTCCATGACTTGGCAATTATGAATTGAGCTACAATGAACACTCTGGTGCAAATATCTTTATTGTCAAATGATTTTTGGTCCTTTAGATATACACTTAGAAGAGGAATTGCAGGATCAAATGGCAGGTCTACATTTAGATCCCTGAGTGTTCTCCAAACTTCCTTCCAAAAGGAACATACTAGCTTCCATTCCCACCAGCAGTGCAGAAGTGATCCCTTTTCTCCACATCCACACCAACATCTGTTGTTTGGGGATTTTGTGATGTGGGCTACTCTTACTGGAGTTAGATGATATCTCAAAGTGGTTTTGGTTTGCATTTCTCTGATGATTAAAGATCATGAGCATTTTTTCATGTGTCTGTAGGCCATGCACCTGTCTTCTTCAGAGAAGCTTCTGTTCATGTCTCTTGCCCACAGTGAAATGGGATCACTTGTTTTTTTCTTAGTAATAAGTTTGAGTTCTCTATGGATTCTGGTTGTTAGACCTTTGTCGGAAATATAACTTGCAAAAATCCTCTCCCATTCTGAGGGCTGTCTATTTGCTTTACTTCTTGCATATGAAAAATGAAACACAACTATAGCCTAGGATGAAGGAGGGAAGGGGAGGGCGAGGGGAAGGGAGTGGGGTGGGTTGATAGAGGGAGGGTTAGTAGGGGACCACACCTACGGAGCACATTGCAAGTACAAGTTGGATCTATCAGGTGTAGAACACAAATGTCTTAATGCTGTAATTGGGTAAATGAGGTGAAAGCTATGTTGATTAGTAGCATGTAAGCACTCCAATTTGTAAAAATACTCATCACATTGAATCCCATAATGGCATAAATGTATTTATGATCTATGTACAAATGACTTACTAATAAATAAATAAATAAAGCAACCGTGAAAGGACAAAAAATTTTTTTTTAATTATTGCAAAAAACAAAGTTCAATGCACACCTGCCCAAAGATCGACAGCACACGTCACAGCGGGGGGTTAAGATTTATGATGCTCTCCTGTAGATTCTTAATTCAGGATGGGAAGGAACCACAGGCAGATTCTAACCAGACATTCTTTATCCTTGGGTATCGTTCTTTAACCACCTTTATTCCGTTACAATTTCTCTTCTAATAACAGTTAGTATTCTTTCACATAGTTGTAAAACACTACTCTTTTGGAGAGATTATCATTGTAAGAATTCAAAGCCATCAATACATTGACTCAAAAATATAGCCATCTCCTTTATAAATTTTATACCTATAAATGTTGTCCATTTGATTCCTGGGTTAATTTGCACTTTTCTCATTGATTTAGAAGTGTTCCTTTTTATGATTAAATCATAACTGTGTACATTGATGCATTTATGGGGTTCAGTGTATTGATTTGATGTACAATGTGAAATGCTTACATGAAACTGATTAACACATCCATCACCTCACTTATTTGTTGTGGTAAGACAATTATACTCTTTTCGTAATAGTTTTAAAATGTACCATTGCATTATGCACATTAGGTGAGGTCTTCCCAAATGCCCTGTCTCCTCTCAGCCTCCCCCATTCCCTCCCTCTCTCTCCTCTTCCCTTCTACTTTCTGGACTATAGTTAATGTTTTACCATTCATATGAGTGTGTAGGTGATTATACACTGATTTATTACTAGTAATGAATACATTAGATACTTTTTTTTCATTCTTCAGATACTTTACTAAGAAGAATATGTCCAGCTCCATCCAGGTAAATATGAAAGATGTGAAATCTCCATCTTTTTATGGCTGCATAGGTTTCCATGGTGTACATATACCACAATTTGTTAATCCATTTGTGGGTCCATGGGCACTTGAGCTGTTTCCATGTATTGGGAATTATGAAATGGGTTGAAATAAACATTCTTGTGAAAATGTCTTTGTTGTAAAATAATTTTTGATCATCTGGGTATATACTTAGTAGAGGAATTGCAGCATCGAATGGTAAATCTACTTTAAGTCCCTTGAGTATTCTCCAAACATCTTTCCAAAACGGCCATATTAGCTTGCACTCCCACCAGCAGTGCAGAAGTGTTCCCTTCTCTCCACATCCACACCAATCTGTAGTTTTGGGATTTTGTGATATGGGCTAATCTTACTGGAGTTAGATAATATCTTAAAGTGGTTTTGATTTGTATTTCTCTGATTATTAAAGATGATGAACATTTTTTCATGTGTCTGTAGGGCCATGCACCTATCTTCTTCAGAGAAGCTTCTGGTCAAGTCCCCTGCCTACAATTAAATGGGATAACTTGTTCTTTTCTTTTTTTTTTTTTTTTTTTTTTTTTTTTTTTTTTAATTTGGCCGGGGCTGGGTTTGAACCCGCCACCTCCGGCATATGGGACCGGCGCCCTACCCGCTGAGCCACAGGCACTGCCCTGTTCTTTTCTTATTAATAAGTTTGAGTTCTCTGTGGATTCTAGTTATCAAACCTTTTTCAGAAGCAAAGCCTGCAATTATCCTTTCCCATTCTGAGGGCTGTCCGCTTGCTTTACATACTGTTTTCTTGGCTATGCAGAAGCTTTTTAGTTTGGTCAGATCCCAGTAATGTATTTTTGGTGTTGCTTCAATTGCCCAGGGGGTCCTCCTTATAAAGTATTCTCCCAGGCCAATTTCTTCAGTTTCTTCAAGTGTTTTCCTGCACTCTCTCTAAGAATATTTTTTTTTTTTTTTGAGACAGAGCCTCAAGATAACATTAAATGTATGTTTGGGGAAACCCAACAGTTCTTTTTTTAAATGTTGACATCATTTATGTCAGAACAACAGTAGTTTTCATCTTGATCTTGATTAATTTTACAGTATAGAAAATTTGTGTTATATTAGTTCATCATACTAAGACTTATATTCTAAATGTGAGGAAAGTGAATTGTTATTTTGTAATAAATGTAACTTGCTTGTTTTCCGTTAATCCTCTGGCCAGCTCCAAAGGAGAACAGAAAGTGTGGTTTTCACGTCAAGCATTTGTGGACCCAGCTAAGCCTTCAGGGACCAAGTTGAAAGCGGCAAATATTAATAGATAAAAATAAAGGAAAAAGAAGAAACATCTGTTAGACCAGGGGTCCTCAAATTGCGGCCCGCGGGCCACATGAGGCGGTGTGATTGTATTTATTTCCGTTTTGTTTTTTTACTTCAAAATAAGATATGTGCAGTGTGCATAGGAATTTGTTCATAGTTTTTTTTTTTTTTAAACTATAGTCCGGCCCTCCAACAGTCTGAGGGACAGCGAACTGACCCCCTGTTTAAAAAGTTTGAAGACGCCTGTGCTAGACTGTGGCTAAAATATACTGAAACTGTTCTGCATAGCCCAGAGTAACCATCAAAGCAGGTTCATCTATTCAATTTGAAGTCCCATCAAAGTGCTTACCTCTTTCACCTCCAACGTAAAAATATTTAGAATGTTTTCAAACTAAACTCAGCACTCTACTCGTGTGACTCAATATAGACCTAGCGTCAAATTCAGCTTGACTGGACATAGAACCTTTAAACCCCCCCCCTTGCATTGTCTATATAACTTTATGATTCCTGGTTCAACCCTTTAAACTTAAAGGTTTAAGGGGACGAAATTACTTTCACTTGAACCCACAAGTGACAACTTCTAGCAGAGACGGCAGCCATTGGTGTCACGGAGGTCTTTTAAAATCCTGAAAATGTTGACCTGTGTTCCCATGAATGTTCCTCCAGTCACCCAGCTCCCTGTGGAGAAAACATATTTCCAAACTGTCTATTACTTTTGATAAAAAAGCAAACCTGCAGGGCACTTGGAGGTTTAGTTTATTAAAACCATTCTTTAAGGATATTCCAGAGGAGGGATCATTGGGTCGTCTGCCTTGATATCACAAGTTATCCATTTCCAATTTGACTTTTCATATTTCTTCACATTTTAGTCAGTCTCAGGATAACCACCCACATTTTAAGTAAATTTATAATTTTTGCTGTATGTTCTAAGGATAGAGAGGAGCTATCTTAAAATTAGATTTTCATGAATTGTAAAAACAAAGCATCGTTTAGTTCTTTTACCAGATGCATATTTTAGCATTTTACTACGTCTCTTTAACACACGGTAAAGACTTCGTCATCATCTACAAATTAAAAATGGAAATGCCAGCAATAGGAAATGATCTAAACTTCTGCTGTAGATTTATGTACCAGTGAGTAATAGTAACATTGCACAAAACAGACTCAGGAATTCTGGAGTAATGTTTCATTTCTTAAGGAACATGTTTTCTATTACTGTAACTGTTTCATTTTGCTCTGTTGAATTTGAGAGCAGAATCACTTTTGCTACTTAGTAATTAACAGATAGAATCTGTTATAATATGCCATTATAGATCATTGCAAGTAAAAAGCGAGCAGCAGATGGTGTGCTTTCTGTTAAGCTACAGTGCACATGCCTGGGGAGTTCTTTTTTTCCCTCTCAGGAAAATTGGAATTTATTTCATAGAGATCCTTTACACTTTGGGAGCTGTAGAGGAAGAAGCTGTTCGTACAAGTCTGGAATCTGTGGTGTTGTCTCATGTTTAATACCCTGTTCTGGGTTCCTCAAAACTTACAAGGCTTTGGCTCTGCTCCTTGACCTTCCTCCTCTTCATCCTTCCTTCCCCTCTTTCTTCCCTCCCTCTTTCCCCTTTTACTTTTCAGTTTTTCCTCACATTATTATCATTTGACACTTACATGGACATCTGAAGCCGAACTGTAATAAGTCTAATTGTCAATTGTTAACGAAACCTTAAAAGATCTGTCAGTTACAGAACATTTTTGGCCTCTCTTCTATTGCATTTTGTTATGTTCTGAGAGTTAAGATTACTCTTCTGCCCACAATAATGTGTTTTATTTTTGAATTTGCTTGAAATGTTTGTATTAAAATGCATGAATGCGGAGATTGCTCTCCTCTCTATCCACCTGTTAATAGCCACACTTTTTTTCTGAGGCCCTAGATGCAAAGATGTTTCTCATCACTCTTGATTTCTCTTAAGCACCATCCCACATGTCCAGTACTGTCCGCTCTGCTAGTCTCCCCTCAATTCCAATGCAGGACCAGCTGTCCCTCACGTTAGGGGTTTTTTACACGTCCTTTCCTTTAGCCTTCTGTTCTCCTCAAGTATAGTTTCTTCATGTTTTTGTTGTTTTTTTTTTTTAATATCCCTCTTAGTTTCAGGGAGGCCTCATCCTCACCCCATTTCCATTGTGACTTTGAACCTTATTCCCTTGCTTATCATAGTTTCTACTATATATATCTATGTTCTGTTAAATTATTGCCTGTCTTAAGATATTTAAAATCAAGAAAGGCAGAGACTATGTATCTTTATTCACTAATATATGTTAACTATATGTTAACTTTAATTACTAAAATAAAACAAAAAGAAAAATAAACTATTTGGCATACATAAAGCTATTTCATATGCAGTCAATAATATTGAAATCAACTATATCTGCTTCAAAAATAATTCAAAATGAATTAGAATCTGGTCTCTACCCTCCATGTTCTCATCTGCTAGCGGGTGCTGGAGTTGAGACATGGGGACTCACGGTAGTTTGCATTTGTAGAAATGTTTTATCTGGTAGAGATAATTCAATGCAATTCAGTGACTCATTGTTCGGGAAGGGGCAGGTGGGTCGATAGAGGGAGGGTTAGTAGGGGGACCACACCTATGCAGCACATTGCAAGTACAAGTTGGATCTTTCAGGTGTAGTAGACAAATGTCTTAACACTGTAATTGGGTAAATGAGGTGAAGGCTATGTTAATTAGTAGGATGTAAGCACTCCAATTTGTACAAATAATCAACACATTGAATCCCATAATGGCATGAATATATTCATGATCTATGTACAAATGACTTAATAATTGAATGAAATAAGTATTTAGGTTTATCAGAATGAAATCAGCTTAAACAGAAGAAAGATTAGTTGTGAAACTTTTGTACCTTTCCATAGTCCACTGTTTCACTAAATATATTCAGTTATATAAACCTTCACTGATTCTCCTTAAAAAAGAATTTTGTCTTCAAATAACCTTAGCGAATTCTGCACCTGAGATGGCGCATGCTGCATCACCTGGGATGGTGTATGCTGCAGCATCTGAGATGTTCTTTATGAATATTCACAATTCTGTGTCCTCTAAGAAACACGCAGTTGGCGGAAAGCTCCATATTAATATAGGTTACAGTTTTTATTTCTTGACAAAATATTATGAATTCCAGGGGCGTTGCTGCATAAAATACACTGAAAAAAAAAATCCTTACCTAAAGTGCCGTTGCTCTAAAACACAGCAAACAGAGACGAATCGGTCACATTAAATGTTAATCGTCCACTTGCCATCTCTCTTGTACTGTTGGGAAGGACGTTTTAACGTCCTTGCTGTTTGTGGTACTGTGCTTATTTTAGGGCTATTGTCTAAAGTTCTAAGCTTTCCGTAACTATACTTTGAAAATAAAATGAAAAAGGAAATCTTAACTCCGTAAAATGAATAGAAGCGTCAGGATGGAGAGTCACTATTTACTGTGAATTATCTTGCTTTTATTGGCTGCACACAAGCTTTGCAGGTTAAATAAACAGTTTTCTGAGATTGACCGAGTATGCTTCATTTGTACGTAAACATGTTTCAGAGCCAGAACAGCATTAGCGGTTTCAGAATGTTGTATACATTGAACAAATGCACTCATTGTATCTGTAGATATTATTTATTCAACATCTGTCATGAATTTCAATGACAAATGCATAGAAAACACTTCTCTAGGATTCAACAGTTAGAGATTCTAGCTTTCTTTCAAGAGACTCCATCTGAGAAAAGAATATTTGAAACATTCAATGCCATTCAAGTTTAGATAGGGAATAAACTTGCTGTCAGTCAAAAGTCAGGTACATTAGGGAAACACAGCTGGTAAGTAAACAGCATTTCAGTTAGGTTGGGAAAAATGAAAAATCAAAAGCACGGTGGACTAAATCCCAGGGAGCTTCTTGCCTCCCTCAGGTGGCAGAGGACAGGGGTTTGACACGGAAGGCGAAGGGCACTTTTCACTCTTGAACCCCACTATCCCCAGATACTTAGAAGGCCCTTTCCTACCATAAGAAGAAGAAGAAAAAAAAAACGTTAGTATTTTACTTTGTTTGACAATGACTTGACACTCTACTTAGCAGATTTTTGAAAGGTACAAATTTTTACCATTGGGAAAATGATATAAAAATGGTCAGTACTTTTAGTTTTCATAATTCAATTTTTAATGCCTGGACTTATTCCAAAAATGATCACGCATAATACAATAATAATGAGTTAATAAACTAAAAAAATGCATCTTTGATAATGAAAGGCTAATTTATAAATGTCAGATGAAGTGAAATTACTATGCAATATTTTTTTGTGTGTTTGTCAGTTGCCACATCTATTTTCTCTAAGTAGTTTTTTTAAGTTAGTGAATCCTATTGAGTGAAATAATATATGAAGAAGCAAAAGAGAGAAACTATTTTTAATTGACATTTATCAATTTGAATAGCATAACAAAAAAAACTGTCCAGCAATGTATCCTTTTAAAATGAATTCTGTTGTCTCAAAAGAAAAATAAATGTATCATCTGCAATTATAATTTAAAAATGGTTTTGTTTCTTACAGTATTTACTGATATTTTTATAGAAATGACAAAAGCAACTATCTATTCATTCCTATAATGAGCCTGGAAAATATTCAAAAATATATTTGTTATAATAGGATCCTTCAATTAGAATGATTTAAAAACTTACTTTGATAATATTTTGAAAGGAAAGACTATAGATGAATTAACTTTTACCTTTATGAAAATCCTAATAAAATTATTACTTTTCCTTTATAATATAATCTTAAATATTAATATTCTAGTAGATGTAGAATGTGTTATTTTTTAAAAAAATACTTTAGCGTTAGAATGAGGAATCTTAATCAATTCCCACAGGAGGCCCTTTTATTACTAATACAACACTAGACACATCTTGCATCTTTAATACTAGACGGTTTTACCAGCATCCTCGTGGGTCTCGGGATTACACCCACAAACTCAGTCATGACCTCTGTGCACACACACATTCTAAGTGAATACTGATTAAGTAAATTTATAAGCTTTGTATAAGCAAATATAAAAATAAAATTAACAAAAAGATGATTTTGCTTGAATACTTTAAGCTGGAGAAGATAAAAATACTTTCCATATTTGAACATTCAAAAAGAACTCTCAATTGAACCTTCGAAAGAGCACCTTGGAAAATTTAGTTGAATACCTTATGAAAATGTGACCTCAGAATTGGTAACCCTGACTCTGAACCCTTCATCAATTCTTTCAAAAATCACCCCATGGACTTGATGCATTTTCAGGGGCATGCCACCTTCCAAGACCATGTCCTTAAATTTTTATGTTTCCAAACTCAATCTTTTCCCATTTACCTAAGATTGTCAGACTCTAGGGGAACTCCTTTCTATAGAGAAATTTAAATTGACAAAGCTATCATTTTTTTTTTTTTTTTTTGAGACAGTCTTAAGCTGTTGCCCTGGGTAGCGTGCTGTGGCTGTGTGTGGGTGTATACAGTCAATTTTTATATATGGAAACTCTTGGATTTTATTCAATACAAGAAAATATGTTTTATTGTAATTGGGGGTATTTTTTGATTTTCACTATAAAGCCTTCTTTTTTTTTGTCAATTGTGTAGGTTGAAACATTTATTTCAATGTTGAATAAAAGTGCTATTAATGGGTTTCCTGTGGGAATGAGGGAAACATTCCATTAACATTAAGAAGTATAGTTTTAAAGAAATTTTGGTAGATAATTATTTTTAAGATTAAGAAATATACATCATATTTTAGTGTATCAAACATTTTTATTCATAGTTGCTCATTAAAATGACTAATAGTACTGTTAGTTTTGTTATCAAGTATGCTCAATATAAAACTTCAATAACTTTGCTTTCTGGAATCTATCCAACTTCAAAATGATACAATACGTGTTTTAATATTGTTAATTTCATGTGCTAATAATTGGTTTGGAAGATCTGCAACCATGTATATGAGAGAAATTTATATCTATATTTTTTCCTTAATTTCTTTATCATGTTCTGGTGTCAAGGCTATGATGACCTCGAAAACAACAGGAGATACAAATAGAATTTTATTTCAGAGATATTTGTTTCTTTCTCTGTTAAGAATTGTGTCAATAGGAAAGGTTTTAATCACAAACTCTAATTATTTAAAGTATTTTTTTCAGGTTTTCCCTTCCTTCTTATGTCGGTTTTGGAAATTAAACCTTCCTTATATTTTGCTCTTCATGTCTCCTAACATTTTGTAATGTCCTCACATAACGTAGCTAATAATGTCTCCTCAGATTTTGTTTTCATGTCGACGTTTCAAATGATGCTTGTTTTGAGATTTTGTTCTGAAATTGGTTTTTCAATTTTCTTGAACTGGCCTCAACACGGTTTTAACAATTGTCATTGTTCTTCTTAAAGTCAAAAAATAATTGTTGTTGAGCTTTTGCTTTAACAAATTTAAACATATATATTATATATGTTTATTCATTTTATGTATTTATTTTTTTTTTATTTCTCTGTCCTCCATATGTGTGATGCTCCTTTTAACTTCTGTGAGTTATATTTGCTGACATTGTCATCTCCTTAGATAACATATCCTTGGAATAAATTATCATATAATTGATCAAAAACTTTAAACTTTCTAAGTAAAAGTATTTAACATAAAATTTTATCTTTTGTTTTGGAGTTTTTTGCCCGGGTTGGGCTTGAACCCACCACCTCTGGCATATGGGGCTGGCGCCCTATTCCTTTGAGCCACAGGCACTGCCCCAAATTTTGTCTTAATATAGGTCTAGCTGCACCCTGTATGTTTTGATATATTATATCAACCCCATTTGGTTAAATAGCTTCAATTACTGTGTAAAGTTTCACATCAACCCATACATAATTTAGCAAGAATTTTCCTGATTTCCAAGTACAAAATGATTTACTAGTAACCCTATTTTTTGCTGATTTACCCATTAGTTCCTCTGAGGAACTTTTTATGATTCAAGCTTTCAGAATTTAAGGAAGGATTCACTATGTTTCTGAAAGTGGGTGATTTGGGTGATTTTTGTGTGTGCATCAAAAGAATGTGCATTTTTTTCTTTGTCTTTGTCTCGTTTATTTCTAGAAACGATGTGGTAGCACCTCCGACATGGATGTGGACTTGACATTTATTATTGGAATTCTGATTATTTTGTTTCAAGCATATTTAATGAATACCCTTTTCTTCCCATAATGCCTTTGGCCGTCATACTTTTACTAACGTTAATTTAACGACACCACATCTTCTAATTATAATGATGCATTTATATTTTATATGTACATTTAACATCTCCTATACATTGGCATGTGGTTTTCCTTGCTCTGTGGGAGCCTCTCAGGTAGTGACAGTGACACAGAGTTGTCCCCACGTGCGCCTCTCAGGCTGCTCCTCACTGCTCCCTGTGTCTGCTGGTTTCCATCTGAGATCCTTGATGCCCCAATTGAGAAACAAACAAACACAAACAAAACCCTTGACTATTGGATGTAGTACTGGCATGTTAAACGACAGATAATCTCAGCTTTTGTTTTGCAGCAAATGCCTTTTGTCTTTCTTTCTGAACAGCATTTTTGATGGATGGAGCATTCACAGTCTCTAATTTGTTGAATGTAGATTTTTCAGTTGGTGATTATTTTCCATCTGCACGCTGAAAGCATCATTCCTTTTTTTTTTCCTGTCAAGAATCCAACTTTCAGTCTTATTTCTGCTCTTCTGACATGAATATTTTTTCTCGTTGACTATTTTAATGATATTTTCTTTTGCTTAGGTTTTCATTTGATTATGAAGTGCAGGATAAAGATTTTTTTCTGGTGATTTTTAACACATGTTCAAGGTCTGGGTTGATGTCTCCCTCTAATCTTTGCTTCTGACCTGCTTTTCTGTCTTCAAGGTCACCTCCGCCTCACTCTTTTTTTTTTTTCCTTCCTAGAAGTTGACTATACACTTGTTGGACTTTTCTTCATATTCTATGTTTCTGTTCTGCTCTTTTTAGCATTTTCCATCCTATTATCTCTCTGTGTCTTATTCTGGATATGATGTTTGAATCTCTCTTTTAATCCTACTTATCTTTCAAATAAATCTAATCTTTTATAAACAATTATGTCAGATACCTAATTTCATTTACTATATTTTTAATTTTCTAATCTCCACATTTTTTCTTATTTTGAAGTACTCTGATAAAATTATTAGAGCAATCATTAATTTCTCTAACACGTGTAATATAATTATTTTAAAGTCTGTGACTGAGATTGTCACCACCTGTGCCTGTGCAGTTTCCTACCTGCTCTGATCTCTCTCATGCTTCATAGTTACATATTTTAAATTCATCATATGCCAGAAATGATAATGAAAAAGCTTAAAGTGTAATTGACATCCTTAGTGATATTATCTTCCTCTGGACACGGCTGAGACTGGCCGCTCGGAATCCCAGATAAAAGATGAAAGTAAATTAAAGTTGGGTTTTTACCTTGGGAAGAATTCTGTTTCTTGTTAACTTTACTCCTAGGATGCAGCACTTCGGTTCTTAGCCAGAGCCTGTGGAATTCAGAGACTTTGTGCAGTTCTCCCCTCCACTTAATTTCATGTCCTCTGTTCAAAGTTATTTTCAGCTCCTTAACATGACAGCATCTTCCTTATGTAGTCAGACTCCTGTCTGAGAAAAGTGGTACCAAATCCTAGGCCCGCATACCTGCAGTCCTGATCTCCTGCATCTGCAGCTCATCAATTCCTCACTTCTCTGAAAAATGGCCGTTGTCATCGTCATACACTTACATGCACATATACGCACACTCATTGAACATGGATGTGTTTTTAAAATGTTGAATTTAATTTTAGTGGTTAACATTAGGCTGCTACTTCTTCTGTATAGAACATGAAACCTTATCATTATCTATAAACACATATGGAATATTGTGTTTTTCAATCAATGACTAGGATGAACTAATATCTCTAGCCTCCCCCATGAAGCCTAATTTCATTCTCATCCATTTCCCCCTCCTCTTGTTACTAACAATTTATGATCTTTGATCAAGATTATTTAAATGATATACATTAAAAAAAAAAAGTTTTGTGGATTGCTCATAAACTCGATGGCTTTGGGTTACTGGTAGAGAGAGGAGAGTCCCCTTCACTGTCTCTGCCACACTTTTGAGAAGAGTCCTTCTGGAGGTCTTTAGATTAAGAGTTCTTCCTTTAATCAGATTCTATCGGCTATTGATCTTTCAGGGATTGATCATGGCTTCTGCTTCACTGAGGCTACTTCTTACATTGCTGAGACATCAGAGAATTTTTTTTTTTTTTTGCAGTTTTTGGCCAGAGCCGGGTTTGAACCTTCCACCTCCGGTATATGGAGCTGGTGCCCCACTCCTTTGAGCCACAAGTGCCGCCCGGACATCAGAGAATTTTATAAATATGATTTTTGTTTTCTGGATCTGACAGGTGGCTGAAACTTACATCCCTCACAAACCAGAACCTTCTCAGTATATAAGTTTTTTTTTTCCTTTTTTTTCCTCAGCATATATTTAAACATTATGTTTTTACTCATCATTTACCATCAACTAAAGAAGCTTAAGCATTCAACTATTTTAATCACTGCTTTTCATATAAAATGTATTTTTGACCAAACACAGAACTCAATTTAACCATGGAGTAATGTTCATACATTAAATGGAAGAATAAGTTATTCTGTACTTGTAAATGTAAAGTTGAATTTTATACATTAAGGAAATATGCCCGCCTGAAACATTTTGCTTTCCATTTGCCATAATAACACACAACATAGACAATAGTGCTATTTCTACCTGCATACTGTGTAAGGTGAGTTTGTTAAGTGTTTTAGGTGCTCTTTACAATAATCTGTCTGAGCACTAATAAGATTATACTTGGATTTATAAATGCTGTTAGCAAAGAACACAGAATTACTGTGTTACAAAGTTACTGTGTTACAAAAAATTACTTTGTATTACAAAGTCTGAGTTTCCTCTTGCCCATTTAGTACAAAAAGAAAACACTTTGTTTTGTTTTCTGAGACAGAGTTTCTGTTGCACCTTCATCATGGCTCACTGCAACCTCAAATCCCTGGGTTCAAGCAATCCTCCCACCTCAGTTTCCCAAATAGCTAGGACCATAGGTACATGCTAATTTTTGCTCTTGTTCGGACTATTCTCAAACTCCTGAGCTCAAGCAATCTTCTCACCTCAGCCCTTTAGAACGCTACCATTACAGGTGTAAGCCACCACACCCAGCCAAAGATTTTAAGTTTTCTGTATTTTTTGTTTATAATTTTAGATTTGGCATTATGACTAAACACACCGGAATTATCTCAGATTTTAAACATAATGACAATCTCCTCAAAATTAAAAAAAAAAATAAGACTCTCAAATACAGAATAGCAACTTTTGCTGGAACAACCCAGCATATACTTGATGAAAATTCATACATAAAACTGTTCGGTGCTCAATTTGAGTGTTGCTACAGAGAAGAAAACTTGATAAAATCATGTATATTAAGTAATACTTTTCTCTGGTTCATTAGTATAAACATGTTGTCATTTTGTATAAGACATGTTGTAAAGAGCAAATTTTATTTTTTACGGTGCTTAAGTGTTCATTATAATATTACTGACTGCATTCCAGAAATTCATTATAAATTTTGGAGTTTATCATTGCTTTAATTTGATTACAACCACAAACTTTTTGAAAACATCTTGTAATATTGATATTCCTTATATTACATATTTTTGTGCCGTATACTTTGTACCTGATTTTGAAACATGATACTGTAAGAATTATTTCCCAAAATGCTAGACAGAGCTGGTCTGAAACTGTATTTTCAGAGACTGGGATTTGAGAAGGGAGTTTCTACAAGTTACTTATGTTGAGTAAACGTACATACACGAGGCATCGACCTCATTACTTTGTGTCTCATCATTACAGATTTTATAGAAAGACACTTTGATGCGTATCATTTATTAAATAATAATTTTAATTTCCTGTAATCTATAAGGATATTTACCTAATATAGTAGCACTTTTTGCTTTTTTAAATTAAAGGTATACTTTACAAAATAAAATCAATATGACCAAATTGCTATTAAAACTTTTGGGCTACAAACATGGCAAAAGTGGATAACAGAAGGTATTGTGTGATACCATAGAACTTCCGTAGTTGACCTCCACCCTGGGTGCTTAAGTTCAGTTGACCTAATTTTCATAGACTGGACAAACACCACGTGTACTCAGTGGAAGTTCCTTATGTTGACCACGTCCGAATGCTGATCAGTGTGGTACAGTCCCCTGGGTGGTCAACTTACAGAGCTTCTACTGGATGTGTATATCAGTGCAAAGTATGATATCTGATTGCTGTAAAATGTTTCTGAATATGTTTTCTGAGAGAATGAAGGCAAAAACAGCTGTGGCCTCTGTAACCCACTGTCAAGTTTGAGAGTGGCTCAGAATACAGAACTTTGGGCATTTATTCATAAGCTGGTATAATCAACAAGGCCACTGCTGGCTGCACTATGACAGAATGACCTTAAAAATTAATTGGAAGTTATACCACATTAAGGATGTGCCGATTGCTTTAATAGGCATTGTGAGGCAGAGAAGCATCTATTAGCCCTCTGGCCCGGTGATTCTGTTTGGACCAGTTAATGAGATGTAAATGTAGCATCCAATTCAGAGAAGCCAAAATGATAGATAGTGCTGATGGCGAGAGAAACACCATTGTTCCTTCCCCACCAGGTAATCGGTTTCCCAACTAAGTATTCAAAACATAAACCGTTATTCTGAGCATGTTTTACAATTACGGTGGAAATGTAAATGGTGTTTCTAGTAAATAGTTACTAATTTTGCTAAAGTCATGGGCTTTCACCATTATTGTCTTACTTCAAAATTTCATGTTTACTGGTATTTTTAAAACAAATGATTATTTATGGCTACTCTGTTGAAATGTAAGCTCCTAGAGGCTAAGGGATGTCAGATGGCGCTCTCTCTTTCTCTATTTAAAGAACTGAAAAATTTGGGGTAAAATACTCTATATATGCATATCAAAAATTAAAGGTCTGAGTATTAACTGGTTAAAATTGAAGACAATATTCAGTCTACACCACTCATACCTCTTACAATCATCTATTTAAGTAAATTCTATTTGGTTGCTGCCTTTCTATATAACATTTAGAACAATCCTTGAATTATCATTCTAACAGCCAGCACCACATGTTCTATGCAGGTTTTGGGGCATGTAAGAATCACATTGAGCTCATTAAACTTCTGGCCAAAATGCTCCTTTTTCACCATGAAAGCTATTTATCTCACAAGGCCATTAAACCCCAACAATAATTTCAACAGGTACAGAGTTCCAGTTATAGCTCATTTTATTTAGCTTTAATTGTTCCTGTGCGATTTGAACTTCTTGAAATTTCTAAATCAATATTTGAATAGATGTGGACAGCTAAATGTAGGATATTTGTATTTGCTTCATTAAAACCAAAGTATTTGATCAAAATGCTGCTATACTTTTCCTTGTTTTGTTCTTCATGAATTCTGTTTATCAGGAGAGTTTGGAATTTAACTTTTGTTAGCAAGTACACTGTAGGTTTCAAAAACCATGTCTATTAAAAAAAAATTCTTTCCTGCATCAGATTTTCAAATTTAAAACATGTCATTAGTTTTTGTTCCATGGTAGTGAACATATGCACAAGACAGAAATATACCCCAGTAGACCAGCTTTACCAGCATGTTTTAAGTCACTGTAAAAATGTGAGTGCAGATTGTGATTGATGGATGGACAAACAAAAACTATTATTATTTTAAGTCACAAAGCTTTTCACTACCTTCATAGCATTTTGAGACTAGTAATAAAAGTAAAAAAAACATTGTGAATTCAGTAATATCTAAAGTATATTCCACATGACTTCATAAGTAGAGAATTCTGGTCCATTAGGTCGTCCGCCAGTTCCAAACAACACCAGCGTGGGCACACCTCTTATTTTGCTTGGCAGTTTCATGCATATTTATTTGGATTTTTTTCAACTCTCAGACCTTTGGAATCAAGTAAAAACATGATCAGATTTTTTTCCTTTTTTAATAAGATGATTAATTTCACTCTAGGCAGTGAAATATGGAGGCTCAAGGCTCTTGATTATATTGAATCTCATGAGCAAAAAATACAGTCAGCAGGCAAATTTAAAATGAATGCAGATTTTAAAATAATATTTTTCTGTATGTGGACCATAAATAAATTAGTACGTGTTACACGGAATCTGTGTATTTGCAATAGGATGATGTTTACAGGTGCTGAAGACGTCACATCGGCAATTCTATAGCCCTAATTGGTTTGTATTGAAAAGAAAAAAAGAAAGCGGGAGAAATATTAAGCCAAAAACACAGGAGTCCTTAGGACAGTGCACAACACAGTTATTATCATCTCTTTCTGGAAATAGAATTCCAGTCCTGATAAACATATAGGAGACCATTTTATTTAACACAACCTGTGTAAGAACTTGGGGTTTCCATTACCTTTTAATTGGGGAAGATTTTTTTTTTTTTTTTTTTTTTTGCAGTTTTTGGCCGGGGCTGGGTTTGAACCCGCCACCTCTGGCAAATGAGGTCAGTGCCCTACTCCTTTGAGCCATAGGCACTGCCCAGGAAGATTCATCTTTATAAGTACAGGAGGGATGCTTTGGTTAAGGCAATCACTATACCAGGGTATTAACTTTCTGCTGAAATAAACAAACATTTGAATTCTTTCCATGTTGTGTGTCTGACTCCTTTTTTTATGGCAGTTGCTTTTTAAAAGAGTTCCTTTCTAACTGCTGTTTTTTTTTTCTCTTTTATATCCTAGAGGGAGGAAGAAAACAAGCTTGTATTTTTATTTCAGCTTGGAAAGAGAAAAAGTATTAGACCCAAACAAAAATATTGACAGTCAAGAGGTCCAGAGAAGATCAGTAATCCAGGGCTGTGAAAGACATAAATAAGACTTTTTTATTTTGACCCAAGGGATATAGGCAGAGAGAGTCAGTACAAGCTATATACTACGTGTTATTTTCCTGGGGTTTCTATTGCTTATGATGACTAACAGAATTTTTTTTTTTTGGTGTTTGTTTTGTTTTTTCAATAGTTATGTTATTATCAGGTAGTTGTATTCATGAAAATCCCTCTATCATGTTAGATCTCAGTGGGGAAACAAAATAAAAATGATACGATTATCAGGGAATAAAAATTAGAAGAATATTTCAAGAATTACATGATGAATTATCTGTGTCTTCATAAAGAACATGTTACAAAATAACATTCAATAGAGATGTGGGTGTATAGTTATCAGTATTTTCTTGGAGTTTATATAAAATAAACAAAAACCCTGAAAGCACAAAGTGAAGAAAACTTAAATGATGAGATGATTTTTCCAAAGTTGCTCAAAAAAGTTACAATTAACTTACAAACAAAAGTTAAATGAGTGTTAACAGAGTTCCTCTTATTTATATTTATTTACATTTTTTAAGTTAGAGGTAAAGACTCAAAGAAAATAAGACCTGATATCCCTAAAGAAAATAAGGATTGAGCATCCTTATCCAAGGCTTGTGGTCTCTATTATGATTATAGAGAATAATTATCTTAGAAGACAAGCTGCATTACTTCAGAGTCTATTTGTTCACTCAGTCAGCCAAAAAAGCTGGATGTTTCTCAGGCATTAGAAACACAAAGGGAGGAGAGACAAGATGGCGGACTGAAGCCAGCTTTCAACAAAGGCTCCCGTCCAGAAGGAGAGTTAAGGGACAGGAATTTAGTAAGTATCCTGGTGGACTTGAGCCTCACCAAGAGAGAAGGCTGAAGAACGCACATCAACACCGCTGAGGCAAGTTGTGATCACAAGGACGCAAACAAAAGGTACAAAATCCACCACCAAGCGGACGGGAGTCCCCCTCCCCCATGAGACCGGCTCTGTAGCCCCACAATTGAACAAGTGGGCAGAAATTAAAGCCCCTCCCACTACACTCCACGGGAGAGACCTTCTAAAAACTGGACCTACCTCCCCTACTGGGGTGCCGTGGCGTTCTCCTGCCGGACATAGGGCTGAATAAAACTTTGGGAATCCTTTGCCGGCAACCCTGAATCCCCGGCGCTCCCCTCCCGCCCACTGAGGTCTGGAGGCCTGTCCCCCAGGACTTCGGATCCTTGGGTGATTTCTCAAGGGGAGTGGACAGTCCCCGAGTTGCGTCTGGTCAGCATTGACTCTGAGGCGCGCCGAGTGAGGAGAGGGCACCGGGCTGAGGGGGAGTCACGCCTCGCGGCACTTCCCTGCGGTGCAGTGCACCAACCCTCCCCGGGCATACGGGGCCCAAGACTGAATCAGACTCTGGCCTCCCCGCTGAGAGCTGAGAACCCCTACTCTCACTCGGGGTCTGAGGGCCTATCCCCCAGGAGTTCGGCTCCTTGGGTGATTTCTCGAGGGGAGTGCACAGTGCCTGAGCTGCGTCAGGTCAGCGCTGACTCTGGGATACGTGAGCGAGGAGAGGGCACTCCGCTGAGGGGAAATCAAGCCTTGGCGGCACTTCCCTGCAGTGCAGTGCAGGAGCCCTCCCCGGGCACAAGACTGAATAAGACTCTGGCCTCCCCGCTGAGAGCTGAGAGCCCCTACTCTCACTCGGGGTCTGAGGGCCTATCCCTCCGGAGTTCGGCTCCTTGGGTGATTTCTCGAGGGGAGTGCACAGTGCCGGAGCTGCGTCAGGTCAGCGCTGACTCTGGGATACGTGAGCGAGGAGAGGGCACTCCGCTGAGGGGAAATCAAGCCTTGGCGGCACTTCCCTGCGGTGCAGTGCAGGAGCCCTCCCCGGACCGTAGTATTGCGTGAAACTGAATGAAACTCTAGCTTCCCCCCGCCCCACTCCCAATCCGGGTCTGGGCGCCCATCCCCCAAGAGTTCTGATTCTTGGGGGATCTCTTAAGGGGTGTGGACCCAGCACAAACTGCGGCCGCTCAGTGCTGACTCTGGGGCGCGGGACAGAGGAGAAAAGGATCGCCTGAGTGCCCACACCAGAGCAGCAGTTCCCTGGAGGTAGATCAACAGCCGTTTTTTCTTTAACGGCAGAACGCTCACTTCTGGATATTCTGAGGCCACACCCCCTGTCTCCCTGGGCAACCAGAGGAGGCCACCTGTGTCACGACTCACAAACCCAGAAGCCTCCAGGGCGGGGCCGACCCAGAGAGGTGTTCAGACGCAATTCTCCAGCAGCAAAGACGTTTGAACTCAAAACAGCCCGTCTCCTGTAGGCGACGACAGGAACAGAGACAGAACCTCACAAAGTTGTCTGTTCTGTTCTGTTCTGTTAGCAGCATCCATCAGGGACGGGGCTAAGCCTGAGTGAACACCTCCTTCCCATCACCTGCATCAAACACTCAAAGATGTCAGGCCCCATCTCCTCCTGCTAGATAGCGGCAGTCTGCGGGGGCCTGGCAGACTTCCTCGCGATTCAGGCAGGTGCAAACCCCTGGAGTGTCTGTTCACTGCAGGCAACTGGGTTAGCCATCTGCAGAGATACCAGTGACTGGGTCCGACGGAGGGGCAAAGTGGGGAAGGAGACGTTAACCTTCCCAGACTGCTCTGTTTGCGGGGTGGCTCCTCCTGACTCCACGCTGCACTGGAGTGAGCTGTCTCAGAGGAGTCACCAGGCCCCTGTGATCCAGTTCCCAGAGACCTCTTGAACCCTTCCACCTGAGACAAGTGCCGATTGAGACAGTTGATTCGGACCTTTTGAACTGGGCTAATAGACTGAGGACTTTTCAGGTGGTGCCCTGGGTGTGCGATTGTAGGAAGGTTTGATTCTCCTTTTCCAACTGGGGCCAGAGGTGGGCAGGCGGGGTGACTTAATTGCTGATTTTTCCACACAACTGAGACTTCAAGCCAGAGTAGAAGTTGCAATAGGATAGAACAGAAACCAGCTGAAAACAAGACAGAACCACTTTGCTCCACCACACCAGACAGGGCCCCAGTTTCTCAGGCCACAACACTGTACGGGCCCTCGATAAAACCCCAGGGGAAAAACCAAAGGGAGTAAACCATGGGGCGGAATCAGCGGAAAAACTCTGGTAACATGAATAACCAGAATAGATCAACCCCCCCAAGAAAAGATACGGCAGATGTGATTGAAGATCCCATTCATAAACAACTGGCTGAGATGTCAGAAGTCGAATTCAGAATTTGGTTTGCAGACAAGATTAATAAAATGGAATTAGGAATTCGAGGAGAAATTCAAAAACTGTCTCAAGAATTTAACGAATTTAAAGACAAAACCACCAAAGACTTAGACACACTGAAACAAGAACTTACAGCCCTCAAAGATATGAAAAATACAGTAGAATCCCTCAGTAACAGAATGGAGCAAGCAGAAGAAAGGATTTCTGACATTGAAGATAAAGTCTTCGAACGCTCCCAATCTCTCAAAGAGGAAGAGAAATGGAGAGCAAAAACGGATCACTCACTCAGAGAGCTCTCAGATAATTCGAAAAAACATAACATAAGGGTTATAGGAATTTCGGAGGCTGATGATGTGGCAGCCAAGGGCACAGAGGCCCTTCTACATGAAATTATGAAAGAAAATTTTCCAGACATGCCTAGAGAATCTGAAATTCAGATAGCAGACAGCTTCAGAACCCCAGCACGATTCAACCCCAAAAAGCCATCTCCCAGACATATCATAATTAGCTTCACTAAAGTTAACATGAAAGAGAAGATTCTCAAAGCAGCCCGGCGAAAGAAAACTATAACGTACAAAGGTAAGAATATTAGAATAACTGCAGATCTCTCTGCTGAAACTTTTCAAGCAAGAAGAGGCTGGTCATCAACTTTTAATCTCCTAAAGCAAAAAAACTTTCAACCCAGGATCTTGTATCCAGCTAAACTGAGTTTCATCTACGATGGAGAAATTAAATACTTCAATGACATTCATATGTTGAAAAAATTTGCCATAAGTAAACCAGCTCTTCAGGATGTTCTCAGACCTATCCTCCACAATGACCAACCCAATCCTATACCACAAAAGTAAACTCACTCAGAAACTTCGGATCAAACTCCAACTTCCACACTGGCGAAAGGATTAAAAATGTCCATTGGACCTTTGAAAAACTCGATACCCAAAATTCCACCAGACTTATCCTTACTCTCCATCAATGTGAATGGCTTAAACTGTCCTCTAAAGAGGCATAGGTTAGCTGACTGGATACAAAAACTTAAGCCAGATATTTGTTGCATACAAGAGTCACATCTCAACTTAAAAGACAAATACAGACTCAGGGTGAAAGGATGGTCATCCATATTTCAGGCAAATGGTAATCAGAAAAAAGCAGGTGTTGCAATTTTATTTGCAGATACGGTAGGCTTTAAACCATCAAAAGTAAGGAAGGACAAGAATGGTCACTTCATATTTGTTAAGGGTAATACTCAATATGACGAGATCTCAATTATTAATATCTATGCACCCAACCAGAATGCACCTCAATTTATAAGAGAAACTCTAACAGACATGAGTAACTTGATTTCCTCCAGCTCCATAATCGTTGGAGATTTCAACACTCCCTTGGCAGTGTTGGATCGATCCTCCAGAAAGAAGCTGAGCAAAGAAATCTTAGATTTAAACCTAACCATCCAATATTTAGATTTAGCAGACATCTACAGAACATTTCATCCCAACAAAACTGAATACACATACTTCTCATCAGCCCACGGAACTTACTCCAAAATTGATCACATTTTAGGTCACAAGTCTAACCTCAGTAAATTTAAAGGAATAGAAATTATTCCGTGCATCTTCTCGGACCATCATGGAATAAAACTTGAATTGAGTAACAACAGGAATCTGCATACCCATACAAAAACATGGAAGTTAAATAACCTTATGCTGAATGATAGCTGGGTCAGAGATGAGATTAAGAAAGAAATCACCAATTTTTTGGAACAAAATGACAATGAAGACACAAGCTATCAGAACCTCTGGGACACCGCAAAGGCAGTTCTAAGAGGGAAATTTATAGCACTGCAAGCCTTCCTCAAGAGAACGGAAAGAGAGGAAGTTAACAACTTAATGGGACATCTCACGCAACTGGAAAAGGAAGAACATTCCAACCCCAAACCCAGTAGAAGAAAAGAAATAACCAAAATTAGAGCAGAATTAAATGAAATTGAAAACAAAAGAATAATACAACAGATCAATAAATCAAAAAGCTGGTTTTTTGAAAAGGTCAATAAAATAGATAAACCTCTGGCCAACCTAATCAGGAAAAAAAGAGTAAAATCTCTAATATCATCAATCAGAAACAACAAAGACAAAATAACCACAGACTCATCAGAAATCCAAAAAATCCTTAATGAATATTACAAGAAACTTTATTCTCAGAAATATGAAAATCTGAAGGAAATAGACCGATACTTGGAAGCACGCCACCTTCCAAGACTTAACCAGAATCAAGTGGAAATGTTGAACAGACCCATATCAAGTTCAGAAATAGCATCAACTATACAAAACCTCCCTAAAAAGAAAAGCCCGGGACCAGATGGTTTCACGTCAGAATTCTACCAAACCTTTAAAGAGGAATTAGTACCTATATTACTCAACCTGTTCCAAAATGTAGAAAAAGAAGGAAGACTACCCAACACGTTCTATGAAGCAAATATCACCCTGATCCCCAAACCAGGAAAAGACCCAACAAGAAAAGAAAATTATAGACCAATATCACTAATGAATATAGATGCAAAAATATTCAACAAGATCCTAACAAACAGAATCCAGCAACACATCAAACAAATTATACATCATGACCAAGTTGGTTTTATCCCAGGGTCTCAAGGCTGGTTCAATATACGTAAATCTATAAATGTAATTCAGCACATAAACAAATTAAAAAACAAAGACCATATGATTCTCTCAATTGATGCAGAAAAAGCTTTTGATAATATCCAGCATCCCTTCATGATCAGAACACTCAAGAAAATTGGTCTAGAAGGGACTTTTCTTAAACTGATAGAGGCTATCTACAGCAAACCCACAGCCAATATCATATTGAATGGAGTTAAATTGGAATCATTTCCACTCAGATCAGGAACCAGACAAGGCTGCCCATTGTCTCCATTGCTTTTCAACATTGTAATGGAAGTTTTAGCCACCGCAATTAGGGAAGAAAAGGCGATCAAGGGTATCCATATAGGGTCAGAAGAGATCAAACTCTCGCTCTTCGCAGATGATATGATTGTGTATCTGGAAAACACTAGGGACTCTACTACAAAACTCCTAGAAGTGATCAAGGAATACAGCAGCGTCTCAGGTTACAAAATCAACATTCATAAATCGGTAGCCTTTATATACACCAACAACAGTCAAATTGAAAAAGCAGTTAAGGACTCTATCCCATTCACAGTAGTGCCAAAGAAGATGAAATATTTGGGAATTTACCTAACAAAAGACGTGAAAGATCTCTATAAAGAGAACTATGAAACTCTAAGAAAAGAAATAGCTGAAAATGTTAACAAATGGAAAAACATACCATGCTCATGGCTAGGAAGAATCAACATTATCAAAATGTCCATACTACCCAAAGCAATATATACTTTCAACGCACTCCCTATTAAAGCTCCACTGTCATATTTTAAAGATCTTGAAAAAACATTACTTCGTTTTATATGGAATCAGAAAAAACCTCGAATAGCCAAGACATTACTCAGAAATAAAAACAAAACAGGAGGAATCACACTACCAGACCTCAGACTTTACTACAAATCGATAGTGATCAAAACAGCATGGTATTGGCACAAAAACAGAGAAGTAGATATCTGGAATAGAATAGAGAACCAAGAGATGAATCCAGCTACTTACCGCTATTTGATTTTTGACAAGCCAATTAAAAACATTCAGTGGGGAAAAGATTCCCTATTTAACAAATGGTGCTGGGTGAACTGGCTGGCAACCTGCAGAAGACTGAAATTAGACCCACACCTTTCACCATTAACTAAGATAGACTCTCATTGGATTAAAGATTTAAACTTAAGACATGAAACTATAAAAATACTAGAGGAGAATGCAGGGAAAACCCTTGAAGAAATTGGTCTGGGTGAGTATTTCATGAGGAGAACCCCCCGGGCAATTGAAGCAGCTTCAAAAATACACTACTGGGACTTGATCAAACTAAAAAGCTTCTGCACAGCTAAGAACACAGTAAGCAGAGCAAGCAGACAGCCCTCAGAATGGGAGAAGATATTTGCAGGGTATAACTCTGACAAAGGTTTAATAACCAGAATCCACAGAGAACTCAAACGCATCAGCAAGAAAAAAACAAGGGATCCCATCGCAGGCTGGGCAAGGGATTTGAAGAGAAACTTCTCTGAAGAAGACAGGCGCACGGCCTTCAGACATATGAAAAAATGCTCATCATCTTTAATCATCAGAGAAATGCAAATCAAAACTACTTTGAGATATCATCTAACTCCAATGAGACTAGCCTATATCACAAAATCTCAAGACCAGAGATGTTGGCGTGGATGCGGAGAAAAGGGAACACTTCTGCACTGCTGGTGGGAATGCAAATTAATACATTCCTTTTGGAGGGATATATGGAGAACACTCAGAGATCTAAAAATAGATCTGCCATTCAATCCTGTAATTCCTCTGCTGGGCATATACCCAGAAGACCAAAAATCACAACATAACAAAGATATTTGTACCAGAATGTTTATTGCAGCCCAATTCATAATTGCTAAGTCATGGAAAAAGCCGAAGTGCCCATCGATCCACGAATGGATTAATAAATTGTGGTATATGTATACCATGGAATACTATGCAGCCTTAAAGAAAGATGGAGACTTTACCTCTTTCATGTTTACATGGATGGAGCTGGAACATATTCTTCTTAGTAAAGTATCCCAAGAATGGAAGAAAAAATATCCAATGTACACAGCCCTACTATGAAACTAATTTGGGACTCTCACATGAAAGCTATAACCCAACTACAACTTAACAATAGGGGGAAGTGGGAAAGGGGGGGGTGGGTAGAGGGAGGGGAATCGGTGGGATCACACCTGTGGTGCATATTACAGGGGTATTTGCGAAACTTGGTAAATGTAGAATATAAATGTTTTGGCACAGTAACTGAGATAACGCCGGAAAGGCTATGTTAACCACTGGGATAAAAATGTGTCAAATGGTTTATGAAGTGAGTGTATGATGCCCCATAATCATATCATTGTATACACTTATGATTTAATAAAAAAATTAAAAAAAAAAAAAAAAAAAAAAAAAAAGAAACACAAAGATATCATCTCCCATTGTGAGGGCTGCCTTCTTGCTTTACTTACTGTGCTCTTGGCTGTGCAGAAACTTTTTAGTTTGATCAGATCCTAGGAATATATTTTTGGTTTTGCTTCAATCGCCAGGAGGGTCCTCATAGAATATTCTGCCATGCCAATTTCTTCAAGTGTTTTCCCTGCACTCTCTCTAAGACATATAGTTTTATGTCTTAAGTTCAAGTCTTTTATCCATTGAGAATCAATTTTTGTTAATGGTGAAAGGTGGGGGGCCAGTTTCAGTTTTCTATAGGTTGTCAGGCAATTCACCCAGCACCATTTGTTAAATAGGAAATCTTTTCCCCAATGTATGTTTTTGATAGGATTATCAAAGATGGCATGATGATAAGTGGTTGAGTTCATCTCTGATGTTGGCATGGATGTGGAGAGAAGGGAACACTTCTACACTCCTGGTGGGAATGCAAACTAATACTTCCCTTTTGGAAAGAAGTTTGGAGAACACTTAGGGAACTAAAAGTAGACCTGGTGTTTGATCTTATAATTCCTCTACTAGGTATGAATCCAGATGACCAAAAATCATTTTACAACAAAGATATTTGCACCAGAATGTTTATTGCAGCCAATGTTTATTGCCAAGTCATGGAAGCAGCCCAAGTGCCCACTGAACCATGAATGGATTAACAAACTGTGGTATATGTACGCCATGGTATATCTTATAGCTCTATGCAGCTATAAAAATATGGAGACTTTACCTCTTTTTTGTTTAGAGGATGGAGCTGGAACATATTCTTCTTAGTAAATTATCTCAGGAATGGAAGAAAAAAGATCCAATGTACTCAGTACTACTGTGAAACTAATATATAATCACCTACACTTTCATATAAATGATAAGACACAACGATAGCCTAGAATGAAGGACGGAATATACTGTGCATATTGCAAGGGTACGTGTCACATTTATTAAGAGTAGAGTATAAATGTCTTAACACAACATTTAAGTAAGAGAAGTGAAGGCCATGTTAAGTACTTTGATGTATAGCCGGGCGTTGTGGCGGGCGCCTGTAGTCCCAGCTACTTGGGAGGCTGAGGCAAGAGAATCGCTTAAGCCCAGGAGTTGGAGGTTGCTGTGAGCTGTGTGAGGCCATGGCACTCTACCGAGGGCCATAAAGTGAGACTCTGTCTCTACAAAAAAAAAAAAAAAAAAAGTACTTTGATGTAAGCATTCCAAATTATACATAAGATTAGAACATGATGCCCATAAATGCATTAATGTACACAGTTATGATTTGATAACAAATAATAAGTATATAATAAAAAAAGAAACAAGATAAAGAAGCAACATGGCCTTTTCCTCACGTAGCTTACAGTTTAGTTGGGGGAAATATAATTATCTATAACAAAACATAGGAACACTAAAAGAAATGCACTAGGCCATGGAAATGCAGACGTCAGGTTGGGTTTTCTCCCCTCATCATGTCTCTGAGAATGAAGAAAGCAATGAATAAATGTTGGTCGCACGTCACTACAGGTGGAAGGAGCAGCAGTCCATGCTATTGCTAGCTCCTTTCTTTTCTTATCAAAGTGCTAGTTACCTGCATTTTGTGGCTGTAGAAGCTGATATTCCTGGAGTGCTGGAATGCCGACTACCTGATTCAAAGCTTGCACTGTTGACTATTAGTGCTTCCAGCAAGGTATCTGACTGCACCTTATGTTCAAAGAAGAGCAGAAACACGTAAAAGAGTCAGTTAATTCGAGATAGATACAACAATGAAATATAAGGCATGTAACCGTAAGTATTCTAGAAGTGAATGTTTGAAAAATTCATATAGATATCAGCCTAGGAAAGGAAAGAAGATCCCAATGGTTATCACAATAAAAACAAAATGAAGGAGACTTGATTAAATTAAAAAGATTCTGCACCACCAAGGAAATAATAAACACAGCTAACAGACAACCTACAGAATGGGATAAAATATTATCAAGCAATAGATTTGATAAAGGCTAATAACCAGAATCTACAAATATCTCAAACAAATCAGCAAGAAAAAAATTAAACAACTCTATTAAAAAGGTGGGAAAAAGACATGAACAGAATCTTTTCAAAACAAGTTAGATAAATTGTCAATAAACTAAAGAAAAACATGGCTGATATTGCTAATTATCAGGGAAATCTAAATTAAAACCACAATGAGATATCACCTTATTCCCTAAGAATGGCTTTTATTAAAAGTCCAAATACAGTAGATGCAGGCTTGGATGCGAAGAAAGAAGAATGCTTACACACTCTTTTAGGGACTGCTAATTAGTACAACCTCTATTGAAAACAGTATGGAGATACCTCAAAGAACTAAAAATAGGCCTACTATTTGCTCCAGCAATCCCACTACTGGGTATTTACCCAAAGGAAAAAAAAAAGTCATTTAATAAAAAGACACCTACACTTCAGTGTTTATTGCAGCACAATTCACAATTGCAAAGATGTGGAATCAACCCAAGTGCCTCTTGATTCGTGAGTGGATTTGCAAAAGGTGGAGCATGTATGACATGGAATACTACTCAGCCATGAAGAAGGATGAATTAATTAATGCAACATTTAATTTTTGCAACAATTTGGATGGGACTGGAGACCATTACCCTAAGTGAAATATCTAAAAAATGGGAAAATAAACACCACATGTGCTCATTATCAAATTGGAACTAACTGATGAGCACACTTGTGCACAGAAGGAAGTAAAACGGAATGCAAACAACGCAGTGAGAGACTGGGAGGGCCTGGGAGGGGCGTGGAGGGGTGGGAGGAGGGATCCTGCACCTCCCCACTGGTTTCAGTGAACCCTCTGTGCACAGGCACACTTAGACTATAACTGAAGAATTACAAAAGCAATCCATGTTGCTAAAAATATTTTTATTCCTGTAATTCTTTGAACTTAAAGAAAAAGTGTGGTGAAACAAAACAAAAAAAGAAGGAAGAGGACGAGGAGGAGGAGGAGAGGAGGAGAGGAGGAGGATAGTCTGTAGTTTCTGCTGAGGTTACATTCGGCTGCCGGCTTCTTCTACTGACATGATAAATCCTGGGATGGCAGTAACATTGAAAGTTCACCTAATCCATTCACCTTGTCTGAAACTTTCCTAACAGATGATTAACTGCCTTAATGCTCTACTCCTTCAAAGGAAAGTACAGCTTCCTTCTGTCCCTCATTCCTGGATTTAACAATCCCTAGTGCAGGAAATCTCATCTTTTTTAGTGTGTAAATCCCGCTCAATTCTATTTAAGTTCAATTCTATTCTGGTGCCTTTTGCTCAGCTTCTTGAGTACACATCATAATGTCTAAATAACAGAATTTTCTATACTTTAAAATGGATACTAAAATTCTCTTCCTCTAACCGTATAATGAATGTTTTTAACTTTTATTAAAGCATTTATTTTCAACCATATAATCGTCTTTCAGTATTCTTCCTGACATTAGCATTCTTTTCCTTCTTTTCTACTAATGGGCTCTGATCAGGGAATTCTAGAGGGATTTTGACCTTGATTTTGCTACCATTTCTAGGAGACCTTCGTTGAAATCCCTAAAAACAAATTCCGCCGCTGCTGTGTGATCTTCATCAGTAATGGCAAGACATAGAGCAATCCCTTGTATTATTCTCCTTTATGATATCCTCTTCCAATCATTTGATTTCTTTCAAGGACTTAATCAAATGAGTATGGGTATAGTGACTCCTGGTGGGGTAAGACATCCTCCAATGCAAATACCCTCCTTGCTGAATATTTATTCCCTAATGATCTCTTTTGAAAGTCTACTTACCTTCCCATATTTATTCTAGCCTATCTGAAGTACCAATCAATTCACATTGTGGAGCTCATAGAGTTTTATCTTTATTGAATGTTTCCACCTTAAATTTAAATGGGATTAATGAAGTGAAAAGTTATTTTTGAATGATTAGGTTAATAATCTGCAACTATGACTTCCCAAATAAGACCTCTCTAAAGCTCCTATCTGAATATTTACTTCATTTTTTTAGGACTACTTTTGCCTTCCGATTTCCAAATCATTAATATATGATGTTACTATAATATCCTAATTCTAAATTTAATTCATCTCCTTTGTGCTTTCCTTTGAAGACAGACGAGACCATCTTCTCAGTTGATTCACCCGATGTGGACCTTTCTAGAGGTCATGTTGGAAGACCACATTTGCCATTAATCATGACTGCAGTTAAAATTTGGATTATAGCTGAGTAAACTTTATCTTTTGCTGTTAATTTCTGAAACATTTTACACCATCTTTTTTGGTTTTAAATATATTAAATAATAATATTTATTGCATATGTTAATTTGTATTTTCTGTACTGCTTATTATTTATGCTTTTTTTTTTTTGTAGAGACAGAGTCTCACTTTATGGCCCTCGGTAGAGTGCCGTGGCCTCACACAGCTCACAGCAACCTCCAACTCCTGGGCTTAGGCGATTCTCCTGCCTCAGCCTCCCGAGCAGCTGGGACTACAGGTGCCCACCACAATGCCCGGCTATTTTTTTTGTTGTTGTTGTTGCAGTTTGGCCGGGGCTGGGTTTTAACCTGCCACCCTCGGTATATGGGGCCGGTGCCCTGCTCACTGAGCCACAGGTGCCGCCCTATTTATGCTTTTAAATGGAACAAGTATAACATTAAACTCTAAGTGATATTTTCTTTTTCTTTTTCTTTTTTAGAGACAGAGTTTCACTTTATTGCCCTCAGTAGTGTGCGGTGGCATCACAGCTCACAGCAATCTCCAACTCCTGGGCTTAGGTGATTCTCCTGCCTCAGCCTCCTGAGTAGCTGGGACTACAGGCGCCCGCCACAACGCCCGGCTATTTTTTTGCTGCAGTTTGGCCGGGGGCGGGTTCAGTAAGGTCCATTTCCAAATTAGGGTTTTTCAGTTCACCTATGAGATAAAGGCGGGCCCTCTCAGGAAACGGTCTGCAGCAGGGGAGAATGGGATTATGACATTTCTCATTGAATCAAAATAACACAAATATTATACTCAGCTCATTTCACCTTGCCAGAATTCAATGACTTTTATCAGGAGAAGTTAACCTCGTGGTTTTTATTACATGAAAAATAGATTTTATAATGTAGGAAATACACCACAAGGAAAACGAAATAGTGGATTTTCTCAGCAATTTCAAAGGTGTTGCTATTCTTAATTTGTTCAGGAAATCATTAAAGAAGAGAAGAGGTGAGATGGCAAACAAAAGGGAGAGGGGATTTGCTGATTAATATTTCACGTTTAAGTGTTCAGGAAGGCAGAACTGAGCAGAGAGTTGTTTCTGAGTTCTGCCTTATTAGCATTTTATGAAGGAAAGTCACTTGTTATTCTTGGTGTTTGCTTCGCTTTGCAACCAATGACACAGAGTCTAAAACTCTGTAGACCCACATCATCATGATTGTAGGGAAAAGATAATGGATACACTTTTAAGCTAGAGGTTGCTAATTTTAATTATGCCTAGAATGAACCCATGGAACATGTTTTAGGAATATCTTGATCTCAGAACTGAACTAAATTCACATTTTCTTGGAAATCCAGACTCTCAAAACCATATATTCATCATTTCTCCTATAACTTGATTTTATACTGAATACATATTTCTGTTTCCATGAACATAGAAAAATATAAAACGAGTAAAATGATTTCAGTGGAATGTAAATCAATACTTTGGCAAAAATATAACCTGTTAACTTTTCTCTTTTCCTATCCAAACCTCAAGCTAATAGCACTTCAATATTTCAAACATTAAGTAAATCTTTTATAACAAAACCCTATTTTCAAAAGCAAACATATGTCTGGTTTTGATTTGTTATTCCCACGTAAGTGCAGAACATAAACTATTTGCCCTTGCTATGGCTTTACCACAAGCATGCTTTCTCTAGTCCGTGAGAATAAAATATGAAACAGGCTCTTTTCATAAAGGAGGAAATTTAGCTTTACAAACAAGGCACTGTGGCTTGGAAACTTCACCCCACTTGTCCCACAACCACATACAAGAAGTCCACTGGGTTTCTCCTAAAGGATGCCTCAAATCAATGCTGCTTTCTGTAATTTTATTTTATTTTTAAAGAAGAGGAATAAAATTTCCTTATGGTGAGTGGCCTCTTAAACATTACTTCTATTTATAAAATTGAAAAATGCCAAAGGTTTGAAAAATGAAGTTTTGTGCTTCATTGTTAACAGAAAAGAATCCATTTTGTGAATGCATGAAGTTCCAAAATTATTAAGCTTTATGTAAAACAGGTCCCATTCTAGAACATTTCTTTGAATAAAATCTCCTAGTTAATACTGAGAGAATTATTTTGCTTATATTAAAACTCAGTTAAAATTCTAAATCTAATTAAATGTTTAAATAGCTCTCGATCACCATGGCATGTATTAAAATTAGTATTTCTCTTTTTTAATACTATTATGTTAATGTTTTTATACAATAAAAATATTTAGTTAGAATCTATAGGCACTAATCTTCATTTTAGCATTTTCTGCTGATCTTTGCCAGCGGGGTCAATGTGGAAACAAGGTCTTCTGATGAAGGCGCAGCAATGGACTTGCAAGAAACGTAACCATCCAAAAGACTTAGAGCAAGCATTTAGTTCCTGTGGATCCAACATGGAAAATGTTCCTGCCTTGTCTTTATTTTAACACAGCATTGAGCAATTAGGCAGAAATTAGCTTTCCTTCAGAACACCGTTTCTGTAGACATCAAATAGGATATAGTTCGGTATATTTAGTTTTTACAGAACACTGGACATATTCCGACTGCTCAAGGAAGTGAGCCCCCCTGGAGGGTGTCCATTAGATACTGCAGATTTAATCTGATGTATTTTGTCTGTGCAATATATTTTTGTGTCAAAATTTTTATATCTAATTGAGACACAGAAATACTCATAGAAGTCCCTTAATATCATCCAAGTGACACAGTAAAGGAGAGATAGGAAAAACCAATTGCTATTACAGAGTTTAGGGACATTGCATAGAAGACAAAAGGTTTTTTTTTTTTTTTTAATGATTGAGATAAAATTTCCACTCGAGTTATTTTTTAGGAGAAATAACCATAGTTTTTATAGAGGAGAATTTTAATTTTGAAGCTTGGTCTATAAAAACTCAAAACAGAGGAGAAAAAATATGGACTCAAATCCTGCAATTCTATGAATGTTGCGCTTTTAGAAGTACTGTAATGTTAAGATACATGTGTTTGGCTGATTGAAATTTTTGTTTCTTACAAATTGCAATCTATGTTTGGCCATTTTGTGCTAATGAATTATAGTTCAGGCAGTATTTTTGTATTTGGTGCCTCAGAACGTCAGCATAAATGTAAACATTAGAAGAGCCTTGGTGATGCTGTGTCTGTTGTTTTTTATTGCAGAGCCACGCTTCATGTTCAGACCTCTTCTCTGCAGTAGATGAGGAGGTCAACAGGGGGACCAAGGCAGATTTCACATCACCGCACTGACCGGGGTCCTTTCTGTGGAGCCTGGAGGCCTTGTCCGCTTGATTGGCAGGGGAGGGCTGTCTCACCATGTTCAGCTTGCTGTTCATTTTGTTTTTCTGTGTTATGTGATTAAGCTCCATTATGAGGATTTTCAGGTCACCCACAGTTACATGTTATTCCAGCTGATGGGCACTTTGATCAGCTTGCCTTACAACTTTTCTTTGAAAATGGTATGTTCTTTTTCAAAAGATTTATCAGCAAAAAGGTTTAAAATTAATTCATCAAAGAAAAAATAATGCGCAGGGGCCAATTAATACACCCACTGACATGGCTTATGCACCCTCGTTTCTCTTTCATCCTGACCCACGCAGTTAATTTAGAGGACATGGATTTCTTATGTGACTAAGGAAAAAAAAACTAAGAGAGAGAAAATTACACTAATCTCACATTGCCCCGGCATTGGCCTCAGAAATTACCTTGATCATGACTCCATGGAATGAGAGAGCCATGCCACATATTATATTGTTGTTACCGTGAAATATGTGAACACTAGTCTGTAATCTGTTGTTTGGGTAAGACATTCATTCACCCTTGATTTAGCTATTAATGAAATTCACAAGGGCCACAAAACAAAGATTATACATTCAGACTCATGATAAACTTTGAGGAAAAAAAAAAATTCTTGGTGAGGTGTAAGATTAGATATATAAACCTGAATCACTGATAGGTTTGTATTATTGGAAAATATTGATTTTTTATTTCTATAAACATTTATTTGAAATGTAAGTTTATAATGAATATATTTAGTGGTCCACTCATTCTATATTGGGCAGACACTTCACTTCTAAACGTTCCACTACTCAAACATGTTAAAATAATATCTTTTTAGTGGTCATGATTTTTATTATACAGCAAAGTTTCATTTTCCCCTTGAACTTAGCAAAAAATTAAAACAAAGGGCGGCGCCTGTGGCTCAAAGGAGTAGGGCACCAGCCCCATATGCCAGAGGTGGCAGATTCAAACCCGGCCCCTGCCAAAAACCACAATAAATAAATAAATAGAAAAATAAAATCTGATAGTATTTGAAAGGTGGCCTTACAACCAAACAGAAAGTAGGAGAAATAAACTCCCAGTGCAAGACTGCCTCCCTGAAGATAACTCATCATACAACACAGTTTGCTTTGTTTATTAAAACACCTGTGGCCAACTTATCCCTAAGAATTCATTTTCTCAGGCTTGAGGAGACCTGGGTAGAGAAAAGGGTACAAGATCCCCTCTTCAACTCTGCCTCCCTTCTTGTCAGCACCAGGTCCCGAGGTCCCAGGTGAGCTGGAAAGAACTCCTGCGTCCGAATCAATTGTAAACCTTAACAATATTATTTTTCTCTTCAAGTTCTGTGCCTGTATATGTGTGTCTTCAAAATTATACTTACCTGTATTCCTCCTTTATCTCTTTCTGTGTGTCCCCACTATTACTGTGCTTTAGATAATATTGATAGTTCAAGTTAACAGACAGCCTCAGGGCAATGATATTTTCAATGAGCTTAAGATATATCTCCACTTCAAACATGCTTCTAAAGAATTCTGCACCTGCATAGCCCAAAGTATTTTCTGTGTCAGGGTCTCCAGGGCATTTTAGGCCCTAGAGATTATAATGCAGCAATTAAAGCAAGGTTCATAGTGGCATTCTCTTGTTGAAGAGAACTCTATCCCCTGAACTGATAGAAAATGTTTAGTGCTAGACATTTAAGGAACATTTGCATTAATAAGAGAGAATGTATACAGTAGGTCATCTTGCCTTCAAAGAGATTAAAGAAGATATAATGTTAGAGAAACTCGAAGAACTTTCTTATTACAAGAAGAGACGGTGGGAGGAGACTCTTTCATAGAACTTGGAACGTCTGTGCGGTGCTCAACTGGCACCAAATGTGAGCAAAGAGATTAAGGGTGGGACTGACAGTGAAGTTGCTGGAACTAATCCTGCTATTTCCCGAAGCTGGCGCTGTTCCTCGGCATCAAGTTACAAGTCATAGCATCCTAGGGGAGGCAAGGGAATTGTAAAATACGAAGATGAAGATATTGGAGAAAAATTGTAAACACCTGATTTTGACACTATCTCTGCAAGAAAAACAAGTCATATCTTTCTAAAGTTAACGGCTGCAGAAATAGGCTTCTCGTAATTTAAATACAGTATTACTATGTACCTCATTTTGTAACTGCGATTTCAAAACATCACTAGTGCTAAGCGTTGATTTTATAACATTTTTTTGAAGAACCTAAAACTAAAACAACTTAATAATAAAAGGAAATAATTGTGTGACAGTTTATATCACTCTGGCTCTAGACATTTAATTCTTGCCTCACAAGGAAGCCCTTCACAGTTAAGTCTTACTGTCTCCATTTTTTATTGCTAAGAGGGTGAGGCTCATAGCTATTAAATGTCTTGCCTGAGGTTATTAATGAATTGAGAAAATAGGTCTCAAATATACGTCATCTCAGTGTCACCTATGTAGCCCCTTCCTTCTATAGAAACCGGTTACACTCTTAACTCAGGTTACCCCAAAGCATCTAAAGCTGGGTGCATTTGATTTCCTTTGGTTTTTAAGGCTGCATTCATGAGCAAATGAGTGTAAATTGTTACTATAGTTTATTCTTCATTTTATTATTTTTCTTTATGTTTTGTGGTTCACATTTATTCCTTATGTTAAGTCGTAATATACTTTATATGATAAAGACATGTCATCAAAAGCAGACTCTCATAAATTAAAAGTCAATTATTATGCTTTTGGTTTCAAATAGACTAGAACTCCCCCTTTCCACTTATAGTACTGTGAATACTCTGGTGTGGGGGGGAGGAAGATAAATGTTTATAGCACCAGAAGCAATTAAGCTTGAGAGGCAAGCAACTGTCAAATTTGGGAGGACTTTCTGAAAATAGAATTCTAGATCCAGTGGTTGAAGGAAAAACTATGAGTGTCAGAGGTTCTGCTTCAGTATAGGATGGAGGAAGTCATAATAACATGTCCCCCCACTAACAATGGAAGTCTGAGTCATCTACAGAATTTGTAGTTAGACTAACCATATTAATGTAAGACAAAGTAGGTTTCAGAGTACAAAATCATGCTAGAAATAACAAAGATAATTTCATAAAAGTAAAGGAAATTTTAAGTGTGCATGCAACTAAAAAACAAAGTTTCAAAATACCTAAGAAAAAAATCTGATAGAACCTAAAGGAAAAATAGACAAACTAAAATGATAGTTGCATACTTGAATACTGCCCCCTTAAAATGTGAACAGAAATGAACATATTTATAGACAAATCAGCCAACATTATCTGCCCAGTAGATCAAATGAATTTTATAGAAAACTCAAACAAAAATCTCTAATGTTAATCTAGATGTGTTATATACAGGGCTTCGAAACAAGCTCAATAAATGTAAAGGATAAATATTGTTCAAAGAATGTTCATAGATTATAACAGAAACACATCTGAAAAATCTCTGATTATTAGGAAATTAAATAGCATAACTATATATATTTCAATTTAAAAGTCTTAAGCAAGGTTTTTAAATGTTTTGAATTGCATAAAAAAGAAGAAATCACTCTGAATTTTTTGGAAAGATTCTTAATCTCCTGAGAATGAAATTTACTGTTTTAAATATTTATATAAGAAGAGGAGAATTATCTGAAACTGGTAATGTAAACGTCTACTTCTAGAAATTAGAAAAAGAAGAGAAAGGCCAGGCGATGTGGCTCATGCCTATAATCCCAGCACTCCGGGAGGCTGAGGTGAGTGGATTGCCTGAGCTCATGAGTTCGAGACCAGCCTGAGCAAGAGTAAGAGCCCGTCTCTAAAACAATAGCCTGGCGTTGTGGCAGGTGCCTGTAGTACCAAATATTTGGGAGGCTGAGGAAACAGGATCACCTGAGCCCAAAAGTTTGAGGTTGCCATGAGCTGTGACACCTCAATGCTTTACTGAGAGAGACAGAGTGAGTCTCTGTCTAAAAAGAGAGAGAGAGAGAGAGCAAAAACAAAGCCAGAAGAAAGAGTAAAATAATAAAGATAAAACTGGACATCAGTAGAATTAGAAACTCAAAAGCAACTAACAAAATTAATGGCACAAAATAATGCTTCTTTAAACAGATCAAGAAAGTTTGTTCTGCCTGACCAAGGAAAAAAACAGAAGTTACAGTTAGGAATATCAGAATGAAAAGGAGATGTCACCATTGAATCCTAAAGACATTAAAAAGAATACTATAACTAGAAGCAACTCTAGACCTAAGGGGAAAAAAAATCAGTAAAATTGACTAATCTTTGGAAGAATAAAGGCTAACAAATCATTCAAGGAAAAACAAGACAATCTCAATAAACCTAAAATTAAGCAATATGTAAAGTAATTTTTGTTTGTTTAAAACATTCTAACATAGAAAACCATAGGACACAATTATTTCACTGGCATTTTCTTCCAAACAATAAAGGAAGAAAGAATAGTGTTCTGTATCACCTTTTCAGAAAATGAGAAGAAAAATTCTTCACAACTCATTTTGTGAAGGCAGCCTTAATCTATGCCAAAACTAAAAATAAAAACAATCAAACAAAAAAACCCTTATTGAACACTATCTGTCTCTGTCATGAATATAGATGGAAAAAATCTTTAACAGCATATTATGAAATCATAATAAGCATTATATAAAAGCATGATGCATTGTGGTTGGTTGTGATTAATCCCAGGAATTCAAGGCTAGTTCAACATTTCGAAAAATTTATTTGCCATATTAGTAGACTAAAGAAGAAAAAAACGCTTGTTTAATTAGATGTATAAAATAATGTTTGATAACATTCAATATTTTATGACAAAAATCAGGAATCCACAAAAAGGGAACTTTCTTAACTTTATAAAATTTATCTACAATATATCCACAGATCGCATTATATTTAGTTGCAAGGATGGAATACTTTTTCTTGTAGATAGGAAACTAAACAAGAAATTCCATTCATATCCCTCCATCTTGCTGGAAATTTTACCTACTATAATAAGTTAATAAAAATAAGTCACAAATAGATCAGAAAGAAAGCAACAATACCACATCTCATAGATTTTAAGTAGTAGAATTGTGGAGGGGGACTCCTAGAATTAGCATGTGAGTTAGGCTGAGTTATAGAATTCAATGCAAAGACACAGGAATCTGTTATTTTCTAATACACCACCAAAGAACAACCGGAATACATGTTACGCAAGTAGCAAAAATTGAAAAACTTAGATATAAACCCAGAAAAATATATACAAAAATCAGTAGGCTGACAACTACAGAACACTTGTAAAGGAAATTAGACTATTGAAAGAAATGGAGGGGAAAACTACATTCATTAACGGAAGACTCAGTTTTGCTGATAGGCCAGGTCTCCCTATATTGGTATTCTCTGTAATCTAATCAATATCCAATTAGATTTTTCTGTGTATAGATTGATCAACTGGTTTTATAATTTATGTAGAAAAGCAAAGAAAGTAGGACACCAAACTTGATTTGAAAATGAAGAGTAAAGATGGGGAATCAATTCTGCAAAGTGCGCAGGTGTAATAACGTATCGCAAAGTAGTACATAACCAGGAGAGAAATAACAGAGCTGTAGGGAGTGACATTTCTGAATCCCACTTGAATTAAGTAGATAAAAATATGCTATGATGCATATGGTAAAATAAATACATTTTATCAAAATTAGGGGATTAGAATATAACATTATGATTTGAAATAAGGGTTTAGAATGTTACATTAGGAATATTATCTCAATGCAAAAGAAAACATTAAAGGTGGTATAGAGAAACAAAAAAAAATTGGAGACACAAAGAAAACAAAAAATTAAAGTGGCAGATGTGAGTCCATTACTACTAACATTAAATGGCTTAAAAATCATTTTAAGGGCAAAGATTCTCAGACTACATAATTAAACAAAGTCTGGCTATATGCTGTCTATAGGAAATAATTTATTTTTTGTTAGTGATAACAATTATTTGGAAGTGATGCCTACTTAATGGCATACCATTCCTTTGCTAGAGGGCATGCAGTATTTGAAACTCCAGTTCAGTTTCAGTTTTACACTTATTTAAAATTGTATTTTTTTTTGAAAGGAGCAATATAATTCACACACTACAAAACTCATACCTACAAAGTATATAATTTAGCATTTTTGTATATCCATGTGGTTGAGCAAACTTTATCACAATCTAATTTCAGATCATGTTCATCACATTAACAGGTACTCAACCATTCTTCTCTATACACATGACTCTGGGAAACACCTGCTTTCTGTCTGTGTTTACCTATTTTGGACAATTCCTGTAAAAGAGAGTATCCAACAGGAGGCCTCCTATGTGTGGTTTCATTTCTGAGCCTGACCATTTCAAGGTTCATTTATGTTGAAGTATTGTTAATAGTTCATTAATATTTATGACCAAATACTACATTTGTGGACATACCACATTCTTTTATCCATGTATCAGTTGATAGACATTCATTTTCTTTTCTTTATTGGTTATTATGAATAATACTGTTATGGATATTTTTGCAAAGATTTTGTGCAGGTTTATATTTTCATTTTTCTTCCATTCATAGATGGAATTGCTGGGTCAGCTAATGACAGTATGTTCTAGAATTGCAAGAATTGCATAATTATTTCCTATGATGACTGAGCCATTTTATATTCTCACTAGCAGTGTAGGCAGGTTATCATTTCTTCACATACTGGCTATATTAGTTTTCTAGGGCTGGAAGGCTTAAACAAAAGAGATACATTTTCTAACAGTTCTGCAGCCTGCAAGTCCAGGACCAAGATGTTTTTAAGGTTCCTTCTGTCACAGGACTCCTCGGTTCCTCCTCACTCTCGGAGGAACTTCTGGAGCTTTGGTTGAATCCTTGCTCTTTTGCTGCTTGAAGATCACTCCCATCTCTGCCTTCATCATGACTTGGCAGTCTCCTTTTGGTCATACCTACCTCTCTGTTCACATTTCCCCTTTTTATGAGGAAAGCAATCATACTGGCCTAGAGTCCGCCATTAAGGCATCTTAACTTCTCTGTATCTGCAAAAACACTGTTTCCAAACATAGTTTACATTGTAAGGTCCTGAGGTTTAGCATTTCAATCTATCCTTTCCTGGGGATGGGGAATTTGACCGTCAACACTCACCAAAATTTGTTTTTGTCTTTTTTTGATAATAAACATTCTGAGGGTGTGGAGGTGTGCTTCCTTATGGCTTTGTTTGTGCTTCCCCAACGACTAATTAGAATAAGCATTTTTTATGCGTGTCATGGGCATTTGTACATCTTCTTTGGAAATGTGTCATTCAGATCCATTTTCAACTTTTTAATTGGGTTGTCTTTGTATGGTGGAGTTGTACGAGTTCTTTAGATAGTCCGGATGAAATACTTTATGAGGATGTGCAGTTTGAGCCACTGCCTCTCCACCCCTTGTATTTTGCATCACTTTGTTGACAATGTTCTTTGAAGCACTGTTTTAAAATTTGATGTTTACCTGATTTATTTATTCTTCTTGTTGCTTATGTTTTTGGTGTTATACCTATAAACCAAGGTCTTAGTCTTTTTTTTTTTTCCCCCAAAGGCTTAAAATTTATTAAATAGAACTTGGTTGTTCCCTCCAATTTGTATTTGAACTCAGCTGATTGTCAAATCATTATTAGTAGTCTGCCCTCAGTAATCACTTTTACCACACACAGATCTCAAATCTTTGGGTGGTACTTCCCATTTCTCTGGAAATCTCTTAAATTGCTTACATCACAAGGGCCAAGGTCTTAGTCTTAATGTTTTCTTCTAAGAGTTTTAAAGCTTCAGTACTTAATATTTAAATAATTGATCTACTTTAGTTCATTTTTGTATATAAAGTAAGAATGCCATTCTTTTCTTTGTGTAAGGATATCTGGGTGTCCCAGTGCCATTTGTTGAAAGAATCTTCTTTCCTGCTGGGAAAAATGGAAGGAAATTAAAGCAAGTTTCTGAGTTTAAACAATAAAATGATATGTGAGTTATATAATTGGTGTGAAAGGAAAATCTATTAAGAGGCTGTATTGAAACTTTACTAAAAAAAGATTCTGGCACTGTGTCTGTCAGTCAGTCCCACGACTGGAGCAATCACTACTGTGTGTATAAAACAAGGGTCTGTGATTCCAGTCGCCTCAATCTCCTACATATTGACATCATTCTTGATCGGTGAGTGCTCTGCTAGTTTTACCTCAAGTGCCCGCTGGACACTGGGATGCACTTAAAGGTCTTGGGGCATTAATTTGTTTCATGTGTACTGGGCACATGTACTCTATATATGACTATAATAGTGGTTAAAAATAATGATTAGCATGCTTATAAATGTGTGCATTTTAAATGTAGAGGAAAGGAAAATAAAAATGTATCAAAACACGTTTTCCCTGTAGATACATCTTCTCTTTATCATATTACTCTTAATTTATTGAATTAGAGATTAAGATACAGAATACAGAGGCAGAAACTTGAATATATAAAAATGTAATCATGTACTAGACCATATTGCTAACAGGGAGACAGAGTAGAATTTCATGCAAGGGATGAAGAATGATCATAGTATGTTCCAAATAGACAGTCTTAACCAGAAGACAAATATTTTGTAGCTGAGAAAACCATGGATTAGTATTAAGGCATTCTTCTTAGTAAAGTTATCACGAGAATGGAGAAGCAAGAATCCAATGTACTCAATTCTAATGTGAAGCCAGAAGATGATCTAATATATACCCTCATAAAAGAAAAACTCAAATCAATTCAAGGTAGAGGGGTAGGGGAATGAGGGAGTGGGGGGAGCGAGTGTAAAAGGGGGTTGAGGTGCTCCCATTTAAAGGGCATGATGTTAGGGTGTATGGCACACCTCTTGGGGCCGGACACAATTATAAATTGTTATTACCTAACAAATGTGAACAGTGTAATCTTATTCTTTGTACCCTCAATTAACCTGAAACAATAAAAGAAATAAATAAATGAATAAATGCAGTAATGTATGGGGAAGTGTAGGCTAATGGGAAAGAAAGAAAATCAAAGGAGAACAGTGCAGAAAATTTATCCGTGAAGTGAATCACTACTGTACTGGACTCCAGTCAACTGCGTGTAGAGTCATAGGAATGTATCAGCAATTGTGAAAGTCTGAATTTTTACCATGCCTGTATGCTTACAAGTTAGCTCGAAGACATTAATTAGTTATTTTTAATGCTTTCATTTTTTATTTTATGATACACAATCTCAACTGATGCAGTATATACCTGGTACTTTTCCAGGCTAGTTCCCCACATCCAGCCATCTACCCTCGCCCGTGACTTGTGCACTTGCTGGCCACTGTGGGTGAGGCCTCCGTGGCAGACTTGTTGGTGATGCCCATCCCGAGGCACTTCCTCAGCTGTCTCTGTTGGGAATGTCTGCTTATCATTTCTTCACTGAACATTCACCAGGTTAAATCAGGTTTGGCTTGTGGGGCCTCATACAAACTAATATCTAGGTTAGGGGTATAAATTGGCATACCTGCTTTATAATACTGTTTGGCAATATCTATTAGAATAAAAATACATATAGATTTTGACATACCAATGCTACCTTTGGAACATTCCTGAGAAAAATGAATTCTATGGCACTAAAACCAAGTAAAAGAACGTTCATAGATACTTTGTCCACAGTAATTCCAAATTGAAAACATTGAACTTTCTTTCAAAAGGAGAATAGATTTGTAAACAACGTGACAACACAATGACCCCTGAAGGAGTTTAGCAGATGCTGGCAGAGGCGGGATACTTCTGAGTCTGAAACGAGGGACTTATTACTATAGCACATGAGGCAGTGTGATCTTCCAATCATACCATGTCCCTTGTCCTCTAAGTCCCATGGGGTGATGAGAGAGGCTACGTGGGTTCTGGGCACAGAGTGAGCTTATATGACCGCTGAGGAATCCCACGACTAAAAATTTCCACAGAGATGGTTTTATTTTATTTATTTATTTTTCTTTTTTTTTAATTTTTATTAAATCATAGCTGTGTACATCAATATGATCATGGGGCATCATTTAATGCAAGTTTTTTTTTTTCTAAAATGTGTACACCTTTTTTGGCACCCTCTGCTCAAAAGCAGCAAGTAAAAAGTCTTCTTCTGTCAAAAAAAAATAAATAAATAAAAAATAAAAATTTCCAGTATTATATATAAGAGGATGCAAAAAATAAATCTGCTCAATCTTTTCCCCAGAGAATGATGTTATTAGACTGGGCATCAGACAATTCTGCCCTCTGCTCTAGAGGAAGAAAGTATGTATGTTTTCAAGATTATTCACAAAAAAAGAAATATTATTGAAAAGAAGATTGAGAATAAACCTGTCACAAAACTTGTCGAAATGCAAGAAACCCATAGAGAGTGGTTCCCCCCACACACTTAAACATTAATGATGTAAACCCAGATATTTCTCAAAATGCATTGTAAGCAGTGATTTGAATGGACATACTACATAAGTTTAATATACTTATGTACATACTACTTAGTTTACATAAGTAGTAAATGAAACGTAAAAGAGCAATTAGGAATAAAAAACGTTAGAAACATTTGCAGGTTTTTCACAACTGTTTAATCTCCCACTGACATCAATTGCAGACACTGTAGATAACAAGTGCAAGCTTCAGACATCCACATTTCTAACCTGTCCTGAGTGGGTGGAATTACCACAGGACAATAGCTCGCAGATGGAACAGAAGAGAAAGTTGAGGGTGGCACCTGTGGCTTAAAGGAGTAGGGAAACAGCCCCATATGTCAGAGGTGGTGGGTTCAAACCCAGCCCTGGCAAAAAACTGCAAAAAAAAAAAAATAAAAAAGAGAGAGAGAGAGAAAGTCATCTTCACTGTAACTGTCATATCTAAAGCTAAGATAGCCGTTACTCTGGGCTTAGAACTGTTCTGAATGCTTTCAGTAAATGATGACATTTAATCATCCCCAAAACCCAGAATAATTATTGTTGTTGCCATTTTATAGATGGGAAGCCGGAGGCCCAGCTGTCTTAATTAATTTGCACAAGGTCACAGACACTAAAGGGCAGTGCAGGATTTCACTCCTTCTGTTTTTTTTTTTGTTGTTGTTGTTGTTATTATTGTATTAAACAAGAGTTGTAGGTATTTGAAGTGGTTTATAAAGTGTTTTACCCCTACATAAGTTTTCTCTGAAAGATACATAGTGTTGATCTGACACTGAGCTTATTGGATATTATGGAAACAATTGGCTAAAAGGAAGACTTTACCCTTGGAACAGGATACAAAACCAGCTATTTTGGATATACAATGTACCTGTGTTTCAAATTTTTTCCAAGTAGATTTAATTTCATTTCCATATTTGTATGCTTTCCTTCACATATCTGATTTTAAATTATCCAGAAGTTTTAGTAAGACTCTATCCCTACTATTAAAATAAGCTTCATTACACAGAATCCACACATACTGCCAATGGCCCCCAGAATGTGTGGTATTATTTTAAAATGCATCATTCATAAAACTTTGTCTTAATGGCACACGCAGTTTATATGTTACATCAAATTGTTACTTCAATCATCAGTTTTTCACTTTCTGAAATTGACTATTATTCAAAAGTCATAGCACAATTCATTCAAGGTCAGTATTTTGTGGACATTCGAAAATGGTAATGAAAAATTTGAAGAGAATAAATTTAGCATTCATATATAGAATAAGTATAATTAGTAGTGATAAAGCAAAATGCAATATATATTTGTAAGTTTTCAAAATAGTTTTGGAATTATCTTACTAAGTATTTTTCTAAACAACCTGAAATATAATTACATACGACAACGACCCACAGTTATCTAAATAGTTACAAGAGCATTGAAAGTTGGTGAATTGATTTTAAGCCATTAAATTTGAAACTGATCCTTCAACTGGGTATGATTGATCTGGGTGACGTTAAAGCATTACTATTGTCAATGTAACTTCTGTCCAAGTTACTGCAATCAAAAGACAGCCACCGTCTAAAAGAATGTTAGAAACTACAAAGAATATTCGTGTAAGTTCTATGGAAGAACTTTGTGTAGGTTTTGTGTTTGAAGAATAATGCAATTGAAGTTTTTTGACTAGGGCAAAGTCAATAAATCCAGGTTGTTTGATAGTAGAGATTGATTTTAAATGAGGGCCTTGGCGAGATGCTCCCGATTCACAGTACCTCATGTTCCTGTTGAAATAATCCATGAAATCATATAAGAGATACTTTCAAATGCCAAAGCTACTAGAAACTAGCAATGATATTTAATATAAAATCCTTCAGTTTCTAGGAATAATTTAGTGATTTCTGCCATGAAAGCATGGGTATTATCCTATAATTGAATAAAAGGTCCTAAAAGATAGAATTTGGAAGAAACCCTCTGTCCGTCCTATGGACACCCTCAACTGGGAAGACGGTTTCATTTTGTTTTGTTTTGTTTGACACTGACAATATGTGTCACAACCAGCCTAATTTTTTTCTTTGGAATAATCATTTTCCCATCCATTTTTCCCAATCTCTCTTCTCTATTAGAGCCTCTCTTTTAAAGTTATTTGATCCCTACAACGTCCACTTAAAACCTGACGAGAGGTGACAATGAAAAGGCCTCAGAGCATTGCATCCTGCTAAGAAGCGGCAACAAGAAGGGGCAGATCCAGCGAGCGCAGGTTTCCTGCCTGGCTTCTGAGGAGGGAGGCTGTTTGCCGGAGGCTGACAACAAAGTGTTTTTCACTTACAGTTAGATGACTGGGCACAGAGATAAAGAAATGTTTCCTCCTCAGTGCAGAATCGTTATTTGAAAATAACGATTGAAATTAGAGACCTGAAGAGAAGCTATGCAAATTTATTGCCCTTGGAGTTTCCAATGGAGGACAGAGCTATCAGCAAGGGGAGGCCAAGGAAGCTCACCTCTCAAACAATGATTTTATATTAAAAAAATTCTATGTGTAGCCTGCCTAGGGAAAAAAATGAGTATAAATATATTCTGTGTTCAGTTATTTGGGGTATTTTACTTAATGTTAAAATACCAAAATCAAATAAAATTAAGTTTTTTTTTATTTTTTATTTTTATTAAATCATAACTGTGTACATTGATGCATTTATGGGGTTCAGTGTACTGATTTGATATACCCCCATGAAATGCTTACATTGAACTGAGTGACACATCCATCACAATTATATTGTTAATAGTTTTGAAATGCACCATTGCATTGTGCACAGTAGGTGAGGTCTCCCCAGTACCCTCTCTCTTCCTGGCTCCCCTGCCCCCTCCCCTCTCTCTCCTCTTTCTTTCTACTTTTCTGGACTACAGTTATGTTTTACCATTCCTATGAATGTTAGTGCTTTTATATTGATTTCATAGTAGTATTGAGTACATTGGATACTTTCTTTTTTTTCCATTCTTGAGATACTTTGCTAAGAAGAATATGTTCCAGCTCCATCCAGGTAAACATAAAAGATGTTAACTCACCACCTACATTATAGCTGCATAGTATTCCATGGTGTACACGCACCACAACTTATTAATCCATTCCTGGGTCGATGGGCACTTGGGCTGTTTCCTGTCTTGAAAATTATGAATTGCGCTGCAATAAACATTCTGGTGGAAATGTCTTTGTTGTAAAATGATTTTTGATCATCTGGGTATATACCTAGTAGAGGAATTGCAGGATTTTATGATTTTATTTTATTTTACACTCAACAATGTAATTGTGTCTTTTATGTAGAAATAGGATAAAGATTTTTTTAAATATTCAAGTGTCTCCATCTTTTTTTAACGCTGTATAATATTCCATGATGTACATATACCACAATTTATTAATCCATTCGTGGGTCAATGGGCACTTGAGCTTTTTCCATGACTTAGCAATTATGAATAGGGCTGCAATAAAGATTCTGATACAAATATCTTTGTTATGGTGTGATTTTTGGTCTTCGGGGTATATGCCCAGTAGGGGGATTACAGGATTGAATGGCAGATCTATTTTTAGATCTCTAAGTGTTCTCCATATCTCTTTCCAAAAGGAGTGTATTAATTTGCATTCCCACCAGCAGTGCAAAAGTGTTCCCTTTTCTCCACATCCACGCCAACATCTCTGGTCTTGGGATTTTGTAATATAGGCTAGTCTCACTGGAGTTAAATGATATCTCAAAGTAGTTTACATGGAGCTGGAACATATTCTTCTTAGTAAAGTGTCTCAAGAATGGAAGAAAAAGTACCCAATTAAGGGTACTCTTTCTCACCCTTATTATGAAACTAATGTAGGACCTTCACATGAAAGCTATAACCCAGTTATAACCTAAGAATAGGGAGAAAGGGGAAAGGGAGGGGAGGGAGGGGGGAGGGAGGGGGATTAGTGGGATTACACCTGCGGTGCATCTTACAAGGGTACATGTGAATCCTAGTAAATGTGGAATGTAAAGGTCTTAGCAAAATAACTAAGAAAATGCTACAAAAGCTATGTTAACTAGTGTGATGAAAATGTGTCAAATGATCTATGAACCAAGTGTATGGTGCCCCATGATCATACTAATGTACACAGCTATGATTTAATAAAAATAAAGAAAGAAAGAAAGAAAGAAATATTCAAGTGTGTAAGAAGATTAATGCTCATGTACTGTTGCTGAAAGTACATCAGAATTACAAAATACACCAATATTTCAGGGTATCACCCAGACAACATGGTGTAAAACCAAACTATTATATTCATGAAAGGGAAGATGTTGGTTACCTTCACCAAAATAAGAAATGAAACTAGAATAAAAAAAAAAACCAACAACAATAATTGCAAAATGAGTTATTTTTTCTAAAATTGATAAGATCTAGAGTATAAATATTTAAATGATTTATAAAGGAGAGAAAAATATAAGATTAATATTTCAATTATGAAAATAATGTGTTCACTTCTCAAATATAGAAGAGGTTGTAGAGGGTAAATAAAAGCATGTCGTGTTTCACTTTATGTAAAAAGACATATAATATGAGTTATTTTGGAGATTTATTAAAGATTTTTATAATGAAATGTAACAAGATAACTATATACATAATATTTATAGGACTGAATACAAGTTGAATACTTTCGTAAGAAAGCACAGATTCTGCATAATCTACACAGCAAACACAAGTATTAACTAGGAAAAAATAAAACAATGTCTCTAAGGTTGAATTAAATGTATCTCTGTGGTAATGTTTGAGGAGGAGGTAAGTTTTCTTTCTTTTTTTTTTTTATTGTTGGGGATTCATTGAGGGTACAATAAGCCAGTTACACTGATTGCAATTGTTAGGTAAAGTCCCTCTTGCAATCATGTCTTGCCCCCATAAAGTGTGACACACACTAACGCCCCACCCTCCTCCCTCCATCCCTCTTTCTGCTTCCCCCCCCCATAAACTTAATTGTCATTAATTGTCCTCATATCAAGATTGAGTACATAGGATTCATGCTTCTCCATTTTTGTGATGCTTTACTAAGAATAATGTCTTCCACTTCCATCCAGGTTAATACAAAGGATGTAAAGTCTCCATTTTTTTTAATAGCTGAATAGTATTCCATGGTGTACATATACCACAGCTTGTTAATCCATTCCTGGGTTGGTGGGCATTTAGGCTGTTTCCACATTTTGGCAATGGTAAATTGAGCTGCAATAAACAGTCTAGTACAAGTGTCCTTATGATAAAAGGATTTTTTTCCTTCTGGGTAGATGCCCAGTAATGGGATTGCAGGATCGAATGGGAGGTCTAGCTTGAGTGCTTTGAGGTTTCTCCATACTTCCTTCCAGAAAGGTTGTACTAGTTTGCAGTCCCACCAGCAGTGTAAAAGTGTTCCCTTCTCTCCACATCCACGCCAGCATCTGCAGTTTTGAGATTTTGTGATGTGGGCCATTCTCACTGGGGTTAGATGAGATCTCAGGGTTGTTTTGATTTGCATTTCTCTAATATATAGAGATGTTGAACATTTTTTCATGTGTTTGTTAGCCATTCGTCTATCGTCTTTAGAGAAAGTTCTATTCATGTCTCTTGCCCATTGATATAAGGGATTGTTGGCTTTTTAAGTTTTCTAAGGCAGAGATCCAGACATCATGGTAATAGCACAAAAATAGGGATGTAGGTATGGAACAGAAAAGAGAATCCAGAGATGATCTCAGACACTTATCCTTATTGGAGCCTGACAAGCCTAACAAAAACATACATTGAGGTAATGACTCCTTATTTAACAAATGGTGCTGGTTGAACTGGCTGGTGACCTGTAGAAGCCTGAAACTGGCCCCCCACCTTTCACCCTGAACAAAAATCGATTCTCACTGGATAAAAGATTTAAACTTAAGACATGAAACTATAAAAATACCAGAAAAGAGTGCAGGGAAAATGCTTGAAAATATTGGCCTGGGAAAATATTTCATGAGAAGGAGCCCCCTGGCAATTGAAGCAACACCAAAAATATATTCCTGGGATCTGATCACGCTAAAAAGCTTCTGCACAGCAAAGCGCACTGTAAGTAAAGCAACCAGACAGCCTTCAGAATGGGAGAAGATTTTTACAGGTTATGCTTCCAAATCAGGTCTGATAACTAGAATCCACAGAGAACTCAAACTAATCAATAAAAAAGAACAAATAACCCCATTTCTCTGTGGGCAAGAGACTTGAATAGAAACTTCTCTGAAGATGACAGGCGAATGGCCAGCAAACACAGGAAAAAATACTCATCATCTTTAATCATCAGAGAAATGCAAATCAAAACCACTGAGAGATATCATCTAACTCCAGTAAGATTACCCCACATCACAAAACCCCCCAAACTGCAGATGTTGGTGTGGATGTGGACAGAAGGGAACTCTTCCACACTGCAGGTGGGACTGCAAACTAATACAGCCTTTTTGGAAAGAAGTATGGAGAATTATCCAGGAACTAAATTTGACCTTCCATTTGATCCTGCAATTCCTCTACTAGGTATCTACCCAAATGCACAAAAATCATTTTGCAACAAAGACATTTGCTCCAGAATGTTGATTGCAGCCCAATTCATAATTGCCAAGTCATGAAAGCAGCCGAAATGCCCATTGATCCATGAATGGATTAGCAAATAAGTAAGTGAGCTGATGGTTATGTTCATCAGTTTGATTTGAGCATTCCACATTGCATATCAAATCATGACATTGTACCCCATAAATATGTAGTTATGATTTAATTAAGTTAAAAATAAAAATAATTTTTAAAATAATTAAAGACTATCAAATTATATGCTACTTATAAAGACCACAAATAAAAGAGACAAAAAATTAAAAATCAAAACGTAGAAACAAAAATTAAAATAGGTCTAGCGAATATGACAAAATAATAGACTGTGAAGGGTGATGCTGAACAGTCGACACTGTTAAGGGTGATCTGAGTGCCAGAGTTAATGACTGACAATCACGCCTCTGTGTGTGTATGTGTTGAACTAACATATCTTGTTTTTAAAATTTATTTTAAAAATTAAAGTCAAAGTAATATGACATAAAAGAAAAAAATTATAACATACATTTTTCTGATCAGAAGCCAATAAAAGCAGAAATTTTAAAGTTTAAATATCTGAAGGCCAAACATTTTGAAAACTGAATTTTCTACAAAAGGAAAGACAAAGACAATAAAAGTAATTGGTCTTAAGTAAATAACTGAAATTATTTATAAAATAATAGAAAGCAAAATACTATAATTAGTAGGTTGCGTTTTCTTAGTATAAAAAGGAAAAAAATTCAAAAGAACACACACACCAACATTTGTGTGCACATTTATTTATTTTCTAATCCTGTGGAAAAAGTACATTCATGGAATATCCTGGGCTCTCTTGAGTCAAAAACAAACAAACAAACAAACAAAACGAATCCCTTAAAAGCCTGAAAGAAAACAGGCATATTTGAGAACTTAAAATTGCTTACATTTTTTTAAGTAGATGATATTTATGGAAGATATTCTTCCCTATGTGTTGTATTTAAATAAATGTGAAGTTAAAATTAAAAATATGACAGCATTCTCTACATATGAAAATTACATAAGAAATAATAGATTTTATATACATATTAAATGCTTGAAGATGAGTTTTTATATTCTGGAAAGTAATATAGCTATATATATATATATATATATATATTTTTTTTTTTTTTTTTTTTTTTTTTTTTTTGTAGAGACAGAGTCTCATTGTACCACCCTCCATAGAGTGCCGTGGCGTCACACAGCTCACATCAACCTCTAACTCTTGGGCTTACACGATTCTCTTGCCTCAGCCTCCCGAGCAGCTGGGACTACAGGCGTCTGCCACAATGCCCGGCTATTTTTTTGTTGCAGTTTGGCCGGGGCTGGGTTTGAACCCGCCGCCCTCGGCATATGGGGCCGGCGCCCTGCTCACTGAGCCACAGGCGCCGCCCAATATAGCTATATTTTTATATATTTATAAACTTATATATTTATAAGTTTTAAAATACCTGCATATAAAATTAGTGTTATATATCATATATGTGATAATGTATTAGAGCAGTTAATTATAAAGTGAAAGATAGAAAAATTGATAAGGGTTTTTATAAACATGTTTCTTTTATATGAGTTCTAATTATAACACATTATACAAATATTTATAGCCCAAATAAAGACACTAAAGAATACATTTTGCCATATCTATTTGACAGAATCTTATGCAGTCATTAATATAGTGATTTCAAAGATAATGTAGTTAGAAAGTTAATATGCATAAGATAAACCTAATTTTTCCATGTTATTAACAAATACATGGGCATAGAAATAAACATTACACTCACGGATTGACAGAATCAAAACTATTCTAATGTTTACAGTCCCCAAAGTGATCTACAGGTTTAAAGCAATCCCCATTAAAATGCCAACATCACTTTTTGCAGATCTAGAAAAACAGTTCTATGCTTTATATGGAACCAGTCAAGATCCCAAATAACCACAGACAACTTAACGTGAAAATAAGAAAAAATGGGAGGTCTCGCTTTACCAGACATAGAGTAATGGTTCAGAACAGAAACCCCAGACGTAAAACCATCATCATATTCCCATCTGATCTTTGCAAAGTAGACAACAGCACACAGCCGGGAGAAGAATCCCTATTTAACAAATGGTGCTGGAAAAATCAGATCACCACATGCAGGAGATCAGAACAGGATCCGTACCTCTCAGTACTCATAAAAATCATGATGTGTAACAGATTTAAACCTGGGTAAGGCATTCCACAGTAAGAATTCTAGTGGAGAATGTTGGAAAAACTCGTACAGACATAGTTCTACAGAAAGAATTTGTGAGGAAGACCCCAAAGGCAATCATGGCAACAACAACAAAGAACAGGTTGGACAAGATTAAATTAAAAAGCTTCTGCACAGCCTGAAAATGATCCATAGTGGGAATGTACAACCTTCAGAAAGGGAGAAAATATTTCCCTGATAAACATACGATGAAATGCTGATAACCAGAATCTATAAAGAACTCATGGAAATCAGCAAGAAAAAAATCAAACAACCTCATAAAAAAGTGGGCAAATGATATGAACATAAGCTTTCAAAAGAAGATAGACAAAGGGCCAACAAAATATATTAAAAAATGCTACATCTCTAATCATCAGGGAAATGCAAATCAAACCCACAATGAGTTATCACTTAAGTCCAGTGAGTATGGCATTTATTAAAAGATTCCTCAAACATCAGACCCTGGCATGAATGTGGAGAGAGAGGATTTACACAATGTTGGTGGGGCTGCCAGTTAGCAAAACTTACACAGAAAGTCGTAGGGTGACACCTCCAGAGCTAAAAGTAAATCTACTATTTGATACAACATTCTCAATATTGTGTATTTACCTAAAGGTGGGGAAAAGTCATTTATCAAAAAGACAGGTGCACTTGAATTTTTATTGCATCTGATTCACAATCCAATCACAAAGATGTTTAATCAACCCAATCGTCCATCAGTACATGAATGGATTAAAAAAATGTAGCATAGGTACACCACGGAATACTATTCAGCCATAAAAATGGTGATCTAGTATCTTTTGTAATAATCTAGGTGAAACTGGGGACATATTTATAAGTAAAGTTTCACAGGAACGGAAAAGCAGCCATGTGCACATTTGACCGTAAAACTCAACACAAAGCAAGCAGGCGGAGGCGGGACGGGTAAGTTTATACTAACGGGTATAATGCTCACTCTCCAGGGGAGGGGCTTGCTTGTAACTTTGACTCAAACTGTACAAAGGCAAGCCCCAAAACTTTGTACCCTGTAAATTCTGAAGGAAAAAGGAACAAAACATGTAACAAAACAAAACGTTAGTTTACTGTGAACTTTCATATCCTGTGTATCTTCCATAACTCCGTAAATAGTCTATATATTTTTCATAATTTCATGCACTTAATCTTATGTACAGTGAGCATAAAATATAGAGTGAATGTCATATTTCAATATAATACATTGCAAACCCAATATCAAAATGTTTTTGTGTCTTTGTCCATCAGATTAATAAACAATATTTTGTGCTTAAATATACACATTATGTTGCCTTTGGAAATATATACCCTTTCCAGGCACTGATTCTTGTTCATTTTTTATCTTTTCCTGTCCCGGTGCTACTGACTTAAATACTGTGAGAAACAGGAGGATGATATCTTACTTTTCCAAATAGATAGAAATATGGGAGTAAAAGACATCAGTATGGAATGGTTTCATACCTAAAATTTCCAAATTAATCTGACATATCAAAACTAAAAACCAAATAAGTTGCCACCCAATTTTTTAAAAAAAGTTACTTATATAATAATTTCCCCAAACTATATAACGACATGAAAAATAAAACACATTAAAAATAATATACAGCCCTCTCCTGAACGTGAGCAACATGCCAGTGCTAGTTTAATGAAGTTTAGCGGAAAGTCTCAATCACTTCCCCAGGGTATGGCGGGCACAGGGTATTTTTAACTTTGCTCCTTTGGATAACTATTGTTGAAAGATTTATTCTCCATATAACAAAGCAGAAGGACAAGAGTGCTTGAAGGACTCTCTAATTCTCTCTGCCACAGGAGGGTTGACCAAGGTGATGTCACCTGCCCAACAACAATCGCAATCAACAATGTCTGCAACATAAACTAAGAAACGCTGCCCTGGTTTTTATTGTAACCGATATGACTTACCCTATTCTTTTTGAGAAACTAAGAGGCTTATTTACTCCATGAAACAACATAATGGAAAGTTTCAGACAAGAATAAATCCTGTCTGAATCTAAATATATGATTCTCTTTAGCTTCTGGTTCAAAAGGCTAAATAAAGGTGAAGACTTTGACTTTCCATTTTAAATCATGAGGGTAAAGGTGAAAGACGGACCCAGGGAGGGGGTGGGGATGGTGATCCGTGCACTTTAAAAACAAGGGTTTTAATGTCATTGTCTCCAGCTGGTTTTGGTCTTCACTCTATTTTGGAAACTAGAAATCAGGGTTAATAAGAAAGATATACTGTGTGACAAATAAGATTGCAGGGTTAACGTTTACTGTAGAATTATTTCAATGTCCTGCCGAAGAGAATCTCTGTTTTACCTAGAAGACCGAGCTTATAATCACCTGGGTTTGACATCTGATTGTTCCTGGTCTCCTGCCATGTGAAATTTGATGAGATAACAGACTGCCATTCTGAGATACTAGGAGCTTTAATCTCCTTATCTATAAAGACAAAGGTTATTTGCCTCAAAGTTATTACCAGATGTAAAAATAGGCTCACAGTGTAAATTAATGTTTTTTCTTCTATTTCCCCTTCATTCCTCCTGTCTTCCACTCCCAGTCTACACCATGTTCTGTGGTTAATCAACTGAATACTAGACCACAGGTACCTGGGGAATCAAGTAAAGCCTCCAGGAAGTTTCAGAATAGAATGAAAAGCCCACAGTATCCTTCATGGGTATTAAAACACACGGACTCTCATGGATGGACCATTAACAAGCAACCCCCGTGAATGAATGGCCCTCTCAAACCCGGGGGTGAGTAAACCACAGTTCTCAGGATATCTAAAAGTTTCAGGTGTCTTTGATTTGATTGATTCATCCACTTGTTTATAAAATAATGTGTAAAGAATTAAAAGTGCATGAACCTCTATTTTGAAACATTCTTTAAAAAATTAAAATTAAGAGAAAAAAATGAAAAGCTATAGTGGTCACTGTTCACTGACTTTTAGGGTTACTGTATCTTCAAAAGTTTATTAATTTAATACATGAAACAATGTTTCCAGATCAGGATTATTGAGGCTGGTATCTGAAAACAAGAACCTGTAATTATTAGTAGGACTACCAGAGAAGCACCAGAGATTTAACTGGAAAAAAGAAAATTGTGGAAAACTTTGATTGGGTGTCTATGACGGTCAGAACTCAGGTGCTTTGCCTTTGAGTGCCCAGATCTGGACACTGAGGCTCAGACGTACGTGTGTGTGTGTGTGTGTGTGTGTGTGTGTGTGTGTGTGTGTGTGTAAAGCCACACATCGTTCAACAAGAGAGGTACATTCTGAGAAATGTGTGGTTAGAGGATTTCACTATTGTGTGGACATCACGTGCACCCTCACACAGCCCTGGAGGATACAGCCTGCTATCCACCGTCTTGTGTGTTAAACCCTCTTCATCCCAGGTCACCAACTTACACAACATGTTTCTGTACTGAATACTGTAGGTAACTGAAACAGAATGCTAAGCACTTGTGTATCTAAACAGAAAATTGTAGCAAAAATATAGTCCAAAAGATGAATAACAGTCCTCCTATCTAGGGCCCTTATCATGAGGAACTTCGAGGCCTGGCAGTTGCACTGGGCGCGTGAGGTGAGTGAACACGAAGGCCTGGAATTCTGCTGCAGAATTCATAAATACTGTCCATGTACGATATATTACATTTACAAAAAAATTTATCTTTCTTCAATAATAAATTAACCTTGGCTTATGAGAGCTTTTTAACTTTGTAACTATTTTTAATTTTTTTTAACTTTCTGACTTTTTTGTAAAAACTCACAGCTTAAAACATAAACATATTGTATGGCTATACAACAATGTTATTATATTCTTTTTAAAAAGCTTTTTCTACTTTTAGGATTACTTATTTGTTTTCCTTTTAAGTTCCTGGTTACGCACTTAGACACACGTTAGGCCTGCACAGACCTGGACCATCAGTTTCACTGTGTCCCACAGGAAGGTCGTCAGGGGCAATAACATGCCTGGAGTTGCCGCTACTTATAATAAGACTTTTCTTAATACCTTCGGAAGAACATGGCTGAGGCTGTTCTTGAGAAGGTGTGACTCTTTTTTAGAAATATGTCTATGATGTTGTGATTGGGTGTTTCTTTTTTATTTTTTTCCACCACCGTAGATTTAATTGTAAGCAGATGATAGATCATGAACATTTTTCTCTATTAATGAACACCTTTCAGTGTTGGGGTCCCTGTTTTTAAATGTTTGTAGAGCTCAATGATGTCTGCAAAGCTTCTGCTAATTATGTGGGCTTTTCTGAGGGATTTTTCTTCTTGTCCTTCAACTGCAGTCTTCTTTTTCTTGCTCCTTCTTCAACTCTGCATTCCTGTTCCAGTTCCAGCAACTCTTCATTTCTCAGCTCCAAAGAAACCATCCTAAAACGTCCTCAATGCCATCCTTTTCCATACCCATGTCAGCGATGACGGCCACCTCAACTACAACGTTATTTTTAACCTTCTCATCCTTGGAAAACACTTTGAAGTCCTGTATCAACCTCTTGAGTGTCTTCTTCCAAATTCCATTCGTACAGTCCTTGGTGACATTGCCCCAAGCCCAAGCAAGGCTGCTGATGTCACCATTGGGGTGCAATCCTTCCAGAATTGTACCTGATGTCGCCATTGGGGTAAAATCCTTCCAGAATTGTACCTGATGTCGCCATTGGGGTAAAATCCTTCCAGAATTGTACCTGATGTCTCCATTGGGGTGCAATCCTTCCAGAATTGTACCTGATGTCGCCATTGGGGTGCAATCCTTCCAGAACTGTACCTGATGTCGCCATTGGGGTGCAATCCTTCCAGAATTGTATCTTATGTTGCCATTGGGGTGCAATCCTTCCAGAATTGTACCTGATGTCGCCATTGGGGTGCAATCCTTCCAGAATTGTACCTGATGTCGCCATTGGGGTGCAATCCTTCCAGAACTGTACCTGATGTCGCCATTGGGGTGCAATCCTTCCAGAACTGTACCTGATGTCACCATTGGGGTGCAATCCTTCCAGAATTGTACCTGATGTCGCCATTGGGGTGCAATCCTTCCAGAACTGTACCTGATGTCGCCATTGGGGTGCAATCCTTCCAGAACTGTACCTGATGTCACCATTGGGGTGCAATCCTTCCAGAATTGTATCTTATGTTGCCATTGGGGTGCAATCCTTCCAGAATTGTACCTGATGTCGCCACTGGGGTGCAATCCTTCCAGAATTGTATCTTATGTTGCCATTGGGGTGCAATCCTTCCAGAATTGTACCTGATGTCGCCATTGGGGTGAAATCCTTCCAGAATTGTACCTGATGTCACCATTGGGGTAAAATCCTTCCAGAATTGTACCTGATGTCGCCATTGGGGTGCAATTCTTCCAAAATTGCGTGAGTGTCTTCTCATTGTTTTCATCAGTTGCAACGATAACCTGGGTAAAAGTCCTCCTTGATAGTAGGCCTTAAATGCACTGTAATTCATTGATCCATTTGTTGGATGTAAGAGGTGGTATTTGTAGGGAGAAGACCTTCCTTTGATACAGGGATGGAAATCATCAGTGAAGGAAGGGTGTGTGGGAGCATAATCAATAGTAAGGAAAATCCTGGAGATGTGTTACTCTTCAATCAGTGGTTCCCCACTTTTCTGGCATAGAAAATCAGGGGGGCCTCTTGGAAAAGTGTCATGTGTGACTCTCTACTGTCCTGCAGTTGTTGGGCAGCGTGTGCTCACTGATGCTCGAGGCCCCGGGGTTTTCACTGTCCCAGATTACAAAGGGTTTGGTTTGCAGTTGCCACAGTGTGCCTAAGCGAGACTGTTACGCTGTCCTCAAAGCCTTGAAACCGGCATTGACACTGACTTGGCCACCCTCCGGATGAAAGGCCTTTCAAGTGTCCCTTTCAGAATAGGGCATTTTCATTTATATTTGCCAAGTTTGTATATTGACTTGCTCTGGCAAGTAATTTTCTTCCACAGTCAGTATCTCTAGAGTTTCAATACAATTCCTCTGCTTTAATATCAGCACTCACAAATGTACCACTCACTTTCAGGTTCCATAATGAATGATTCTTGGATCATTTAAACCACACAGAGCTAGCAGTAAATTCAGCCCTGTCTTTGGGTCCAGTCTTTTATTTCAACATCACACCCACCCTTTTTGCTCTGGCTGTGATCATCATGGTCCCTAGAAGGACAGACTTCTGTGGCTGGCCTTCAATCCAAGTCATCAGAGGTGTCTCCACCTGAGATGTGGCCCCTCACTGAGATGTTCTTAGTCTCATTGCCTTCAATGAAGCAGATCCTTCTAAAGCTTCAGGATGTTTTTGTCCTTCAGGATTAGAGATATGATAACATCTGAGTGGTGGGCAACAGTCACCATTAACTTTCCATGTTTTATTTTTTTTTATAATTATTTCTTTTTTTTTATTGTTAAATCACAGCTGTGTACATTAGTGCAATCGCCTGTACCCATTCTAAGATGCACCATAGATGTGGCCCCACCCATTACAATAGATTGAGGGAGTATAAGTGTTTCCTATTACATGGAGGACATTTATAATACTGAAGTTGGGCTTTTAGTGTCCCCCTCCCTAGAATAGTGTATGTTGTACCAACTGGCAACTTCTTATCCCTCATCCCCTTTTTCCTCTCCCCTTCTTAGTTTCCAGGGTTCATTTTACCACCTAATGACCATGTGTGCCCATCATTTAGTTCCCATTTGTAAATAGGAGCATGCGGCATTTTTTTTTTCCATTCCTGAGATACTTCACTCAGGAGAATGATCTCCAGTTCCACACAGGTTACTGCAAAAGACATCAGTTTGTTCCTTATTATGGCACAGTAGTTCTCCATGGTGTGTCCATAACACACATACACACACACACACACAGCATTTTCTCTACATGCTCATCAATTGAGGGGTACATAGATTGATTCCACATCTTCACAATTATGAATTATGCCGCAATAAATATGAGGGTGCAGGTGTCTTTTTTCATAAAATGACTTCTTTTCTTTTTGGTAGATAACCAAAAGAGGGGTTGCTGGTTGAGAGGTAAGTCTACTTTTAGTTTGCTGAGTAATCTCCACACTAGTTTCCATAGACATCGTGCTAATTTGCATTCCCACTAAGATAGACATTCCCTTTTCACAACGTCCACAACACCTATTGTATTTTGACTTTTTAATAATGGCCTTTTTGCCAGGGACAAGGTGGTAACTCACTGAGGTTTAAATGTGCATTTCTCCAATGATTAGTGATGTTGAACTTTTTATAAATGTGTTTTTGATCATTAGTATGTCTTCTTTTGAAAACAATTTCTTCATGTTTGCTCACTTTTTGACAGTTTATTTTCTTGCTGATTTCTCTGAGTTCTTCATAGATTCTGGATGTTAGTCCGCAGTTGTATATGTTATTTGTAAACATGTCCTCCCATTCCTATTATTTACTCTCTTGGTATCTCCTTTGCTGTGTGGAAACTTTTTAATTAAGTCCAATTTATTTAGTCTTCTTTCTGCTGTATCTACTTTTGAGTTTTAGTTATAAATACTTTCCCTAGGCAAATTTCAGAAGAGATTTCCCTAGTTTTTCTTCAGTAATTTCTAGGTTTGTGGTTGGTCTTAGAACAATGGTTGCTGACTGAATCTGAGTCACTGCCTGGGCCCACATCTGTCTTCACCGCTTGCTGTGTGATCCTCATACGTTACTGAGCCTCGGTTTCCTCATCTGTAAGATGGTGGTGATAGCACCAATTTCACATGGTTGTGAAAATTAAATGAGTTACTACATTTAAGGTATCTGGCACATAACTGGCTTTTAAAAATTAATAGTGATTAAAAGCTATAAAGGTGTTTCCCAGCCAGTTGCTTTATGTGGCCTCTTCCTGGCATCATGAGCAGTGGGTTTCACGCGATGTGGACCACAATGAACAAAACGACTTCAGATTGAATCAAACACCGTGGAGAGGATCTGTGAGCTAGTGCCAGCATAACACTGCATACTGTTCAACTGCGGACATTTTTTTGTTAGTAGAAGGAATATATCATAAAATAATGATAAAAATTATAATATATAGAAACTTAAACCAGTAACATACTTATTTATTGTGATTATCAAGTATTACATATTGTACAAAATTGCATGAGCTGGACTTTCACATGAGTGGTGGCAGAGTATGTTTACACGGGCATAACCACAAATGCCTGAGTAATGCGTTCACTGTGACATTATGGCTCCGATGCCGTAAGTGACAGAAGTTTTTAGGTACGTTATAATCTTATAGGACCACCATCATATGTGGGGTACAGGGTTTACTAAAATGTCATTATGTGGCATATATACACGTACCTGCATAGGCAAAGGGTGTGTGGTGTGTGTGTGTGTGTGTGTGTGTGTGTGTGTGTGTGTGTGTGTGTCAAGATGCCCTTTCAGGAAGGGGTGGCAAAAATATAAGAGCATACTATTGTGTTCCTTCCTTTCATCAATCCTTCTGTTACAACTCGTCTTATATCTTTCCAATATCAATTTGTTGATACGTCACAAAAGAGAGAGGGGGTAGGAAATGAAAGGTAAAAAGCAGCAGAGGTAAATTCTTCATGATCTTATAATCACAATGACAAGGATGTCTAGGTTCAGGAGGAATCGGAAAAAAGAGCAGTGTCTGAGGAATCCTTTCATCCCTCTGCATGACCCTACTCGCCAAATTGAAGCTATTCAGGAATTTCAAAGTCAAAACTCATCTATTGGCAAGGAACACAAGAAAAGGGGAAATGATGAAAATGTGTCGACTTTTTTTTTTTTTCGTAGAGACAGAGTCTCACTTTATCGCCCTCGGTAGAGTGCCGTGGCCTCACACAGCTCACAGCAACCTCCAACTCCTGGGCTTAAGCGATTCTCTTGCCTCAGCCTCCCGAGCAGCTGGGACTACAGGCGCCCGCCACAACGCCCGGCTATTTTTTTGGTTGCAGTTTGGCTGAGGCAGGGTTTGAACCCGCCACCCTCAGTATATGGGGCCGGCGCCCTACTCACTGAGCCACAGGCGCCGCCCTTGTTTTGTTTTTTTGGTTCTTTCACTTCAAGACTAACCTTGCCATAGTAAAGGAGATAAACCACTTTGTAAATTTAGTTCAATGTAGAAGTTTAAATATCTGAATGTCAGTGATTTCGGGAGGAAAAAAGTTCTTAATTGTCTTATAACCATTGTCAACCAATCTTTCTGGTGCAAAGTATACATATCAATTTTCCTCATATATTTAGTTTAGTTAGCCATAAATGTACAATATCAATTTTTTAATCTCTAAGACAATATCTAAGGTAAGTAGTATACCGGCTTTTCCTGAGAATTTATAGTATTTTTTGTAAAATATTGCAAAGGATGGTATCTCATAGGTAATAGTCTGAGAACTTTGATTGAATGCTTAATAAATCATAACAATAACATTTGTAAATACAGCAATCACCCCGTTATCTAGCACACATGGAGGTTGGTAGATTTCAGACAAATGTAGTTTCTGGTTGTTTGAGAGTTATGATTAAAATAGGCCCAACTGGGGTGATGCCTGTGGCTCAGTGAGTAGGTTGCCAGCCCCATATACTGAAGGTGGCGGGTTCAAACCCAACCCTGGCTGAACTGCAACAAAAAAATAGCTGGGCATTGTGGCGGGTGCCTGTAGTCCCAGCTGCTCAGGAGAATCGCGGAAACCCAAGAGCTGGAGGTTGCTGTGAGTCCTGTGATGTCATGGCACTCTACCGAGGGTGGTAAAGTAAGACTCTGTCTCTACAAAAAAAAAAAAAAAAATAGGCCCAACTAATTTTACATCCCATCCTATACCATACCATACCTAAGGTCTGTATGGACTGATTATCAATATCAGAATACACTAATTAAAAGCAAATTAAGGCAAATAAAGACAAACTTCACTTACTATCACAATGTTTTACTGTTTCACACTGATATGTGTACAGTGTATGCACCAATGTGTATACTGCGTACACAGAAATACAGACTCACAGCATGGAGAGGACCTGATTTAACAACTGGTATGTGAGTAGGATGCTGAGCTGGGGGGACTACAAGTCTGAGAACCACATCTCACAGCACTGGGCATGCCGTTCAGTTTCACTCCCCGCTACCTAACCTCCTATTAGGAGTTGCACTGAGCAGGCGGTGCAGTGCCTGAAGAATAACCAGTCGGAAATCCTCTTACAGCCAGATAAACACACGTGTGCTGTGTGGTATAAATGCCCCACAAAAAGCATAGGGCAGTCAGTACACCGGCAGCAGCAGAAACAGAGCCGTACCCAGCTTGCCGAGTCAGGACGCATCCCAGGACCTAATTACAGGTGTCTGGGGAGCTGAGAACACGTGGAGCTGTGGGACCGATGCACAAATGTTGGCTCCAAGTTTAAAGAGATTGTTTTTTTTCTTTTTCTCTTGGCTGGATCATGTGCAGATTGCTTGAGAGTGCAGGCTGCTTCAGTTTGGGACAACGGGAGTTGACTGTATTTTATACATCCAGATATTTAATTATCTGAAGAATTATGTTCCTAACTAAACATGTTTCTATTCTAATGTGAAAATATGTAATAAAATACTTAAATAGGTGGACAAATTTTGAACTAAATTATTGAAATATATTACTTGGAAAATTAATCTTTTCTGGTACAGAGTTGGTAATCAACAGAAAATTAATATGTATAGAACTTCTCTTACATAAAAACCAGATTTGCCGGGAACATACATTCAACTGAATGGTATTGGGAATCCATAAGATATTTAATAACATGAATTGTTGTGGTAGGAGGGCCCCCAAAGATGGAAAATCTAGTTTTATATGCATGGAGAAATTAATAATATTTTAAAAGTAAAGATAGAGAAAACCATGGAAGGTTAAATGGATGCATAATAAAGAGATTGATTAAAAGGTAACCATATAAATAAGAGTCGTAACTGTTCGTAAAGTCCTATGTTTGTTAAAATACAAATTGTTAATATTGTTGCAAAGGTGTTTAGCCTAGTCCAGTGAGAGACAAGTCAAGCCGAGCAGATTATTACTTACAGAAAGACGGTAGAAATACACAGCTGCATGGTAAGGCCAGCCCAGTACTTAGCAAAGCTGCCCGGAGCTGCTGGGGTTTCACCTGCACGTGCCCCCCACTCCCACCTGCAGCTGGGGCTGTGCAAAGTGTTCTGCCCTGGATTTGTACCCTGGTCGCCACTCATGTTGCTGGGTTCAAGCGCTGCAGAACATTTTCTTCCAGAAGGAAAAAGGACACAGCGCGAGCTTTTGGGGGAGATTCTTCCTTAGTTCAGGACACTGCATTCCTGGTGCCTTCCATAGTTATTCTGGAAACTAAGAGCTGGGAAGTGAACAGTGGGGTCCACCTTGGGAAAGAGGACAGCAGGGTCCACCCTGGCCTGGGTATCTCCCATTAGCGAAGCTAATCCATTTCCTATACCTACCAACCCCTGGAATCCAGAGGCAGAGGTTTGTCCCTCAGGGAGACGGTGACTCTGCCTGACGTGGCCTCCACACAGCATCCATGACCCACAGACAAAAGACATTTCACTGGGCTGGGAAAACTGTTAGCACTGGCAGGACACTCGGACTTGCCTGGAGCGGTGACCTGGCCGAGAACCCCAGGATCTCAGTGAGAAGCTGCTGATGAGGTGAGGGACGGTCTTTCAGTGCCCTGCGCACAGGGGTTGGGCCAGACTGTGAGTGTGCCCCGCATTCCCTCATCATAGCAGGAAGCCTGGGCTGTGCCAGCAAACATCACCTCATGCTTCCAATTGACAACTATTTGGTTATCGGTCACCACTTGGCCAGTGAGTTCTGTGAGTCTCGCTGGTCCTGAATAGCTGACTTGTAGCGTTAGCTATCTTTGTTATGATCCCGGACAAATTAAGTACCATTTGTTTCCAGGACATGTGTAGCCAGGCCTGAGGACACGGACAGTCCCGTGGAATCCGCTATTGGCTCATCCTGCTGGCAAGATGTCTCAGGCAGCCCTGTAACCTGTCAGATGTAAGGGGTCTTTCCAGCTTAGAGTGCCATTTGGCATAGACTCCTTAACAACCACAATTCCCAAACCCCACCTGACAGTGACAGCTGTGCTGTAGCTCACTGTTCCCCATAGTGGGCCATTAATTTGGGTGATGCGTCACTTCAGTCAGAGAGCAACCACCGTTGAGAGACCAGTTCAGTTAGACTGAACTGTCATCTGGTTTACCCGTGCGTAGGAGGCGGGGAGAGCGGCAGGACATGGGGACCTCCCGTCCCCTCAGGGAGGCTTCACAGCTGTGTGATTCTGTGTCTGTGCTCTTCACACGTGGGAAACCACGCACCCTCCTGAGATGGACTGGGACTGAGGGTATCGCTCTGATCAGAGCCATGGATGACACTTGGGACCTCTGTTGATTGGTGAAAGTTAGTGACAGGCCACACAAAGGTGATTTGCATCTGGGAGGAAAATATGCGGTCACAGATCTAGCAACACGTCCACTCCCCATGTGCTGCTGCGGCCACGCTGACCACCTGCACACGGTCAGTGCAGGCACCAGGGACATTCTGAAGGAACAAGACGGAGATGCCTGTTTCCCTGTCCCTGCTCACTTCCCACCCTTCCTGTGATCAAAGGTGGTCCCTTCCATCAGTCAGGGGTTGGCTGTCCAGGTCTTGCAGACCATACTGTCTCATTTCCAAGGCTACGTCTCTGCAGGCACTCGCAGCTCCGCTGCTTCTCCCAGATGATTAAGCCTTGGTCATCTGATCCAAGAAGGGAAAACGCATCCTCTGCAAAACCGATGTGCTTGCTAATGTTCTCCTAAAGGGACTCAGCATCCTGATACTCCTTGGTTGCACCCCTCTTCCTTGAGGTATCCCATAAATGGAGAGCATGACCATCAGTATCAAAGGGAGTTTGGCCCAGGGGTGCAACGTCTGTGTTCATTCTCGGTCAGAGGGCAGCTATGCACTTGCCAGATGTGACTGCAGTCCATGGGCCTCTGAAGCTCCACTTTTGCAGAGCCATTAGTAACCATGGCATCCTGTCAGCAGGCATGTTTCCCAGCAACGTGCCACACACAGCTATAGAAGGGGGCAGAGCATCGCAAAGGCCACACAGCCCCTCTGGTAAGCTAGTCACTTCTTCATGGAGCGTGCGTATTCCCTGGGGTCTTGGCTTGGCTGGGTTTTGAAAATAACAGTAATATTTCCACTTTCATAGGTAAGCTCTGTTAAGCATGCCTAGTTTTGGTGGTGGGGATTTTTGGCACCCAGGTAAGGATGAAGCAGTGCAGGTCACTGCGTCACATGTGGTGTCTGGCTGGAAGATGATCACTTTCTACCAGTCTTCAATAGGAAACAAAACGAGTTGTCATTCTAAAGGGCTACATCCTGTGGTTGCCTCAGGCAACTTATTTGTCTGAAATCTGAGAAACTATTGCACACTGGTGGCAGTTTCTGTTGCTAGCTGGAATTGACATGCATGGGGGTTACAGACGCACCTGTAATTCCATGAGGCTCATAGACTTCAAAGGTTCCAAAGGCAGGACCTGAGCTATCACTGGGTGAATAGCTTCCAACAACTTCTATTGCACAGGGTCCCATTCCAGGTGGGCACCATGGGGATTACTTTGACTAAAGGGGACGAAAGAAGAAAACTCAGGTATTTTCCATTTTTAGTACCCAAGAAAGTCTACCAGGTTTTGGTCCTCCCTTTTTATTAGTGGATGCAGCTTGGGCTATCCATTTTTGCTTGGCTCCATCTGGATTCCTTCTTGTGCTTGTCACCCATGGGACCAATAGGAACGACACCATTTGTGCTGGACACTGGGCTTTAACTGGGATTAAGGACCCAGCTGGCACTAGTTAGTGCATCAACAACCAAGCCCAGTTGTTTTTCAGAGGATGTCATTGACATTAAGGATGACTAGAACTTTTGTGAGTCTTGTCAAAGTTTAAGCCTATCCACTGGTGGCATATTGGGGGAAAATGAAGTGTTCTTTGGGAAGCACAGCCACAGTGTACTGCTAGTCACTCTATGTGAACACAGATTAGTTACAATCATCATTCCCTGGAGTATCGAGAATGAGGCCTTAGCCAAGTCAGTGTTATCATTGACAGTGTTACCAATCTTCACTACCGGTTACACGTGTTCGTGTGAAGGTAAGAATGACCCGGCAAGGCCAAGGGCAAGGGCAGCTGGGGTGTCAGCAATAGTCTATTGTCCCAAGAGCTTTTGATCAGGCAAACTGGGCTGTTTCTTGGTGACAGGATGGTTTATACCATTCCTGTCTATGGTAGGTCCTGAATTAACAGAGCCATCTTCTTTTCTCAATTGAGCACTGCTTTCGTAGAAGACCCCACTGGAGTTTGAATAGTTGTGGTGATAGGCGGGAGTGGATATGCCCACAGTTATGGCTCTAAGTCTTATCTGTGAGAGGCAGACCCCCTAAGGCAAGGGTGACATTCTGTGCTACAAATAGCTAGAATGTCAGCACATATTATCCTTAGCTGTGGGAACCACAGTCACTGTTTTGCCTGTGTATTTGAATTTTAGGGATTCACTGTTCATTACAGCAAGCCGTTCAACATCAGCTACAACAAAGCCATCTGTTCCATGGATCTCCTCATACCAGAAATTTGATGGTAGAAGTTATAGACTCACAAAGCTACTGCACTAACTGGACATTAAGTTTATCAGACAGAAGAGACAAAATATAAGACATTAATTCATTCATTCAACCTAGATGTATTAGAGGCTACTGCCAAGCACTAATCTAGGCCCTGGAAATTCAGCAGTAAACAAAAGGAACACATTCCCCTGTCCTGGCTTTCCAGGGCATAAATTCTAGAAACCTAAGCTTAGCAATAGAAATTATTTCTGATATACTAGTGATTAAACTTCCAAACATTTACATAATGCACAAATGTATCAGTCAAGGCTAGGTTCCACCCAGCTGAAAGAACACTGTTGTGTGTTCATCTTTCATGGACCAGCTTCAAGGCAGGTGCCACATAGGACTTTGTTACCTAAAGTCCTCGACAACCTGAAATCTTTCCACATCTACCCTTTGCCATCTCTAAATGCGTCCTCCATCCTCACAATCCAAAATGAAGCCCAGGGGTCGATATCCACATTTCAAGCAGAAGGCGGGAGGAAGAAGAAAAGAGGAGGTCCCGTCACGCAACATTTCTACATCTGTCTCTTGTAGAGCTCGGGCATACGGGCACAACCAGCTGGGATGGAACAGAGAAGCGAGTCTTCTTCCCACCACATGCAAGTTCACACACAATTACTATGAAGGAAAAGGAGACCAAGACGCAGGGCTGGGATGAAAAGCGCTCACCATGTATCCTCACACCTGCAAGTGGAGGCAGTTTTCTTGGAGGGCAGCAAAGAAGATGCTCAGGATGAAGGCAGCGATTGCGATCTTGCTGCAGTATCTTGCAGCATATTTCTAACAATTAACGTGCTCCTGGTCCAGAGTTCCAGTAGTTTATGAAAACACTTGCTCAAATTGCACTGTTTTCAACCAAATCTGCCGAAGTAGAACGTATCTGCAGTGACTTGGGATGGTCTTCAGAGTTGTGTGTTCATCCTTTTATTCACTTCGCAATTATCCCCCACATGATTTGATTGGTGGCCTCTACTTAAATCCCCCAGAGACTCCTGAGGGTGGAATTCACCAAAATGAATAGTGCTCATCTATTTCTAATTACTGGGTATGTCATTTTTCATGTGGCTTTTATTTACACGAATACGAGGCTGTTGTACGCCAGCTGAGCTCTTCTCTCCCTCTTTGCATTATAAGAATAAAAATAGTCAACGATCTCAGCCTCTTCAATGTGCCTGAGTCTCCTAAGATCTTTATGAATGGTATGGAATGCCCTGATTTTGCATATTCTGTCCCCACATATAACAGCATATCAACCCATTATATTTTTATACTTTAAAAAACCTTGTAACTAAATTTATTCTGCAGACTCACTGGTTATTAATATTCTATAATCACGGGCTCTATCATCATAGATTTAACTTCCTAATATTATCATCAAATACAGGACAGCCATTTTGCTTCTGATGACTCTAAACACGTCCTACACTTACTTTCACTGCCCTCCTGAGAGTGTACAGCTAGCCTGGTGAGCTTTACTGACCACCAGTGGTTAGGGGGAGGCAATGTAGCAAGAATTCCTGGGATTCTCCCTTACTCTGTGGACTTTAGAGAAGTTACCAAAACCTCCCTGTGTTGTGCTTTCCTCATCCGAAAACCAGAGACTTCAGCAGTAGCTCCACCACAGTGCTGTTATGAAGATTAAAAAACCCTTTGAACATGAACACTTGATAAATCTTAGCTGTTATTATGTCTCCTGACTAGAATATCTTTTCTTAACTGAGTAACCACATATGTACATATATCTCCATTGATAATTAATTTCTTTCCTCCCTAATCTCACTTGCTGCTTTGCTAAGGCTCGCTGACAGGACTTATCAGAGTCTATTTTTTGTTGGGGTTGCTGTGTTGTCTTGATGTGAGCTCTGACAGATAACGCCTGGGCCGCCTTCATCGAAGATTGACCAGTAATGTCTCATAGCAGTTATTTAATAATGTTTAATTTCATTCAACATTTTAGGCATAAAGGATAAAAATGTGACTCCTGTAGTATTGTTTAGCTTTTAATCTTTTACCTTGAGTCAATAATATGATAGGTAATATAAAAAAATGACATTTTAATCAAGAGAAAAGACAATTATATTTTTTGTTAGTGTCTTTTGCCTTCTTTGAAATAGCAAATTCTTAGATATCTGGTAATTGACCAATTTGTGGAGATATTATTCTAAATTATCGGGCATGTCCTGCATTATTGGAGAACACGCACTACTTTATATCCGGCCCCTGTGTGCTTTCTCTCCAGCCCCTTTCTTCACCAGCTCCCAATTATTTTATTATTTCCTTCTCATTCTTGGTTATTCCATACTATTCTGGCCATACCTCTGTTAAAACCGGTGTCAGAATATTTTAATGATATACGAGCATGTCTGTCTTCTCCAAATGTGTACCTTTTGAGGGATGTGACTACATTTTTATTATTTAATGTTCTAACATCTTACATTGTATAACTGAAAGTTGATTGAGAACACAAGTAAGAGTGTGCTCAGAATCCTCTATTTTCTTTTCCACACTTACTGAATTATACATAACAAGAACTCATTGTCAGCAAAGGGATCCAAAAAAGCTGCATGATTATCAAAATATTTAAACAGAACTACACTGTACATTTACTCACTATAGCAGGGAAAAAAGCTACAACAACAATACTTGAGAAAAATGTCCAAGGAGGCGGACTCATAGTGACCAGTGACTCTGAATAACCCCGCAGGCTGAAAACAACTCTCTCTATTTTCAGATGAGGAAACCAAGACAAAGAGAAATTGGTCACCTGTCCACGGCCAGTGAAAGGCAGGGCCAGAAAGTAGATGAAGGCCTTCTGATTTCAGACCTCAGCCTTCTAAACACATGAATTCCACTCACTAGACATTTTAGTGGATATCGAAGTTATTGGAAGGGATTAGGACAGTGAGCCCAGAGTAGAATATAAGCAGGAGAGTTGGACCTGCAGGGCAGTAGCTGTCTCTTACCCAACCATGCAGATCTTGGAAGGAATCAAAGCCAGGTGGCCGCGGCGTGGTGTTTGGGATGTGAAGGCAGCCTCGGTTACAGTTGACTAGTCTCTTCCTCTTAAATAACATCACGCATTTTCTTGGTTCATCCTGAATGTTTAACACTACATCCTGTCAGTTGAAACTGCCATATTCTCAATTTCATTTGCTTTTTGGATGCGAGAGCTCAGAGCTTCCTTTCATATAATTCTGAGAAAGCAGCCTCACTGGGAAATATTTGTTCTCATCCGTTCACGTGGATGGTACATACACTAAAATTCACAGGAACAGTGTTCTCTGCTCCATACTGGCAAGTCCCATGATTATAATTTCAACAACTAGATTTCATATTAGTTTTGAGACTCCAATTTTTCCAAAAGCTGAATTTGAAAGTCACCTCACCACTCCCTTTATGATCCCCCAGAACTTTCCCAGCATTTTATGGCACTTTCCTGTTTTATTGCTTCTCCCAACGTAGCCTGTGATTAAACACAGGTTAAAGGAAGTACTTTGTTTTCTTGTGATTTTTTTTTTATGCTTTAGATCATGCTTTTGTAGCAAAGAATACCATTTCTGGTGTCAGTCTGCTATTTACCTTTCCATTTTTTCCATTTTCCATTTCTTATGTTTTATTTAAGCTCTATATTTTTTCTTTAAAAATTTCCATGTAGACAGACAATAGAAAAATTAAAATGGCAGGTTATTTTCACAATTATTCTTACAAAGGCAGTTTAAATAACAACCAAACATTTAAAGACATCTTTCTAAAGAGAATCCAAATAACAGTATGTAATGTCACTTCTACACTGTCAATAGACCTAAAAGGAGTAGCCTAGTTGCATTAATAGTTGATTCTTTAGATTCTCTACTAATGATTACCACCAAGTTAGCAACCTTCACTCAGGCAATTGAACAGTTGAGACTGAAAAATAATATGATACACATATTAGAACATATAAGGACAGCTCTAGAATCCAGGAAAATGTAAATAAAGGATTAATTTTGTCTTTATGCCCAATCACAAGCTCTTACCGTGCTCCTTCTGATAAACGCTTCAGGGTATCACTGTTCTTCTTTTATGTCTCGGTTTCCCAAGCCTCAGAAACTTGTTCTCTGTCTCTTGATGATGTGCTAGTTCTTTTTTTAACTTAATTTTATTATTATTATTATTTTATTGAATCATAGCTGTGTACATTAATGTGATCATGGGGCACCGATATTTACCTGAGCTGAGTCTAATTCCTCCATGGCCTCCTCTACTAGTTAAAGTAGTGAATTTCACTGAATGAACAGGACTTCAACAAATAATGAGACATACGTGGGAACTTAGCTCATCTCTACTTCTCAATGTATTTTCTGTTTTGGGAAAATAGAGTATAAGTTCTTAAGGTTGTGGTGAGGATTTTAAGAGCCTCTTTGTAAAAATGCCTTATATACAGGAAATCACTAAAAATAAAATATAACTTATCTATCTCAGCCTGAACTGGATGGGGGTGGGGGCAAAACATAAACATCAAAGCCTTACTTAAGGGGTGTTACTGTGCTTTTCCTAAAGGAAATTCCATATGTTTCGGGCATCCTAATGTAGTCTCTATTTTGAGTGATGCATTTGAGTAGCTAATAAGTCTCAGACGTCCTCAGGATGCTCTGCAGAAGTCCCAGACTGTTTCCTTCCAGCCAGCTCAGTCGTCCTCTTGGCCAGGTACTGACTGACAAATTAGCCCCAGCCATCTTCACAGGAGCCATTCGGCTCAGAGCAAACCACACGGCCGTGCCAAGGCAGAGGAGGAGAAAACAGTCCCATCGCACCCTGTCCTCTCAGTCTAAACACCTCTGCTCATGCTCTTTTATTAAATTTCTTCCTGCTTAAATAGAAACAGAGGATAGAACATCAGTGTCTAACCGTAACATGAGATAAATACTCGCCTAGCCTTCTAGTGGGGAGCCCCAATTCCCACAAAGCTTTCCATGTTTTTCTTTCTTTGAGTTTCCCTCCTCTGGGGAAACCTCTCCCCCATTGGGAGGGTATTTCTATAGATCTCAAAGAAAGGAAGAGAAACCCCTAACAAGCTCTCCACGAGTGTCCCCAAACACTGTGTGATTCCCAGCTATCTGCTCGTCAGGCTGGAGGCAAGTGCACAGATGGACATACAGGGAATAGGGTCACCACTTACTGAGCCCCCAGGGTGTATTTTCTTCCTGTACTTTTACAAACATAGAGATATAACTTCCCTAAAATATCACAGTTAGGAAGCAGTGGAATCAGTCATTGGACATAGAAAGTTTTTTTCCAAAATCTCCTATCTTAACCCATATTTTTTACTAAATAAAATATATCTAAAATGATGATACTTTTGTACTAATTAGGTTCATTTTTGAATAAAATAATACAGATTATTAATAAAATGCATTTTTATAGCTACATATTATGGTATAACGTAACCAGACAGCCTTTGCTAGTTACTTTTTAAACTTTATGTATTATGATCTTATAAAATTAAACCTTAATAATAACTGATAAAACGCTGCAGCATTTTAGGCAAATTCAATAATGATTACAGGATTGATAAATTTTGGTTTAAAAATTTTAAAATAAACAATTAAATGGACACCTTCTAGCCTTCATTACATTTGACATCTGCATTTATTTAACTCTGTTGCTGAAGTTTTCTCTACCCTGCTAATGCAGTTTATTTTCTTCTTTCCGATCAATGATTGGTAAAACGTCATACTTATATTCTGTATATTTTCAGATGGATAATTCTTAACACAAACACTTTTTGATTAATTCTACAATATTTTTGGTTCATTTAGAAACATGGTGTATGAACAATTAGCTAGTGGGAAACTGAGGGTTTATCACTGGGCAATCCTTTGAAATAAATATTTCGTTGAACACAAATATCTCAAGTTAATAAAACTAATGGTACCACCTATGTTCACAACTTTCTTTCTTTTTTTTTATTGTTGAGGATTCATTGAGGGTACAATGAGCCAGGTTACACTGATTGCATTTGTTAGGTAAAGTCCCTCTTGCAATCATGTCTTGCCCCCAGAAGGTGTGGCACACACCAAGGCCCCACCCCACTCCCTCCTTTCCTCTCTCTGCTTTTCCTTCCCCCACCCATGACCTTAATTGTCATTAATTGTCCTCATATGTTCACAACTTTCTTAAGAAAAACATTTACCTAGTTCAGCACCCGTAGCTCAGTGGTTAGGGTGCCAGCCACATGCATCAGGGCTGGTGGGTTAGAAACCTGGCCAGGGCCCGCTAGACAACAATGACAACAATAACAACAACAACAAAAAGATAGCTGGCACCTGTGGTCCCCTCCTACCTGGGAAGCTGAGGCAAGAGAATTGCTTTAGCCCAGAGTTTGAGGTTGCTGTGAGCTGTGACACCACAGCCCTCTATGATGGGTGACATAGTGAAACAGTGTCTCAAAAACAAAAAACAAAATAAAACATTCACCCGTATTGAAATATAGCAGGTAACCCTTCATAAAATAGGTTTTCTTTGGATGGTGTATGATCAATGTAATTTATCATAAAAGAAAAAAATAAGCAAAAGATAGAGATGGAGACAAAGTTTTCGGCTTTTCTTTTAAGCGTTATGCAGGTAAGTACAAAGTAATTTTCTTAGCTGGCAAAGGTCCTCCCCAGAATGTTGACTAGCGTGAATGTCAATAGGGTATACTTATTAATTGGAAGCCCGACTATTTCAGTGATGCTGGATGTCTTACTATAGCTAATGACTCTTGTAGAGAAAAACAGAAGAATACATCGATCAGGAGTCACCTAGAAAGGAAAAGATAACTTAGATAGACTGACTCTGTGTATAAGTTAAGTCTGTGCAAATCTGCCGAGTTATGTACTAACGGTGTCTTGGCTATCCGCGGCTCTGGGGCACTCTGCCTTGAAACCACAGGGATAAAACGACAATTTCATTTCACCAGTGATATTGTGGGTCCCTGATTTGGGGAGGATGTTCGTCTCAGGCTGGGTGCCTAGTGTCAGATGGAAGAAGCTTTAGTTGGGGTGTCTGGGACCAGAGAATCTACATTTATGTCTGGCTTCTCTGAGGTTTTGCTCTTCGTCCTAATTTTCGGCAAGGTAAATAGTCCTCTGAAACTCTCCCTGTGGATCAGGCTCCCGACAGAGTGGCAACCTGGTGATATTTGGAGTTCATACAAGGTGGCTCAGGGTGCCTGGACATCCGGGGGAGGCCTGCCAGGCCTGTGGATTTCTGCACCAGCACCTTGTGTCTCATCCCTTCTCCTGGGATCTGTTAGTCAAAACAGTCTCAGCCCAGCACAGACTCAAGTGGGGCAGAAGAAAGTAGACCCCACTTCTCTGTAAGGAAGAGATTTGTGGCAATTGTTAATTTGAAACATACAGTTGTTAAAAAGTCGCCCTTTAAATATTCTTTTCCTTCTTACTTCTGCACGCTCTATTTCAAACCAGTGCTGCATTAGTTAACATATGGCTCACGGTACACTTTCTAATGAGAAAGCGTCAGAAAGCTCAGTGCTCAGATGCCAGTACAAACACTGGCCTGGCAAAAAGTCACCTGGATTCCTCCCACTGATATACAGGACCCAAGCTTCACAGACTTGTTTTCCCAACACTGAAAACATTATAGTAAACAGGGGATTTGAGTTTAGATATTTACCCAGCTTCTCTGGATCCGAGGCTTTTTTTCCCCTTCAATCCTCTGCCAGGAGATCCACTGTTTTCCTTACACTTGGGCTCACAGCGCCCCTGAGCTAATACACAGTCCCTGGCAAATGACAAGTATTCAGAACGGGAGCGCAGATTGTGGCTTGAGGGTAAAATGAACTCCACCAACTGAATAATTTCCCCTGTTCACCAAAATGTGTCGTTGGAGGCTATAAAAATATATATGCATATATATTTGGCTGTCAGTTAAAAGAGGAAATAAAAGCTAAGTAAATAGTAAAGTTTTCACATACGAGACACCCCTAAAACACTAAACTTTTATGTACCGTTTACTTTGCGGTCATTCTCTGCCCCGTGCTTTTGCAGTGCTGTTTAAAATGCGTTCTCTCTCCTCTTTTCCCTCTTATTTTTTAGCTCTTATATATGTTGAACTTTCTTACTGAGAGCTGTAGAGAGCCATTTTGTGCAGGTGTTTAAGTATTCTTTCCTTTAGCTTCAACTGTTCACCTGTTGTTGAAGTTGTTCATAACCCATCTAACAGTAAAAGTCAGATGGCAAGTGTGCTAGTGGATAAAACAGCACACCATTCTTTAGATGGTTCTTGAAAGCACCGGGAGACTGAACTTGGTTATGAATAAAAATGCAAATATGTGTATGTATATATAGTTATATACGTATAAATCTCCCTTGTATTTATACACAATGCTGCTGTGTTTTATATTATCTTACGGGAGCTGGCATTCTTCCTGATTTTATTCACACGGCCGGTGTACGTTACTGAATCTTTCCACGCCAGTGTGCTGCCTTTACAGATGTTGTCAACCTGTGCTAATTGAAATGTTTATAAAATGCTGATTCTGAAATATGGCAGCTTAACAGTTCAATAGTTCCTTAATGGGCCCTCTGTTTTATTAATGGAATGATTTATAGAAATATTTAATCTCACTGATTTACCATTAGCATTAATGAGTCTAGTTATTAGCACTCTATTTCCAAAGGCTATGAAAACAGGCCTGGCAAGTGTGTGGTATTTTGTGATGAGTTATTTGTGCTGAGATAGAATCGATGCTGTGGGAAGCTTATTCCTCCAGCGGAGCAGCATTATTTATGAACATGTAACTTGATGACTTCTCTGTAATTTTCATACCATTGCTTTCTTATTTACAAGAAATTTAATATCAATTATGAAAACCATCCCACAGAACTTTTAAAGACATTTAGATGATACATAAATATATTTTTCATATTAATTAAACTATGTGCTGACAGTAAACCATTTAAAAATACTTAAGCTAATCCTTGAAGAGTACAAAGGTTTGTTCTTTGGAGAAACTACTTTTGTAGTTCTTACTATCTCTGATGAATATTTGAGGTGACTGCTATTTACCTAGAGAGCCTGCTTTTGAATCCCACAAAATACATTTATATTCATTAAAGGCAAAATTTTACTTACATACATAGTACCTATAGTTCATACTTTGTGGAAGGAATTTGTCTATATAACTTAAATATAGTTAAATATATGTATGTGGCAGCCCTTCAACATGTGAGATAACATTTTAGAGTCCTCAAAATAGAAGGTTGTTAGAGATTTTTTTCTCCTTGGTCTTAAAAAAAATCATTTCAGTTGAACATTACAGATATAAAAGAAAATACTTTCTTAGGGTTTACCTTAGAGGTTTGATGTCCTTAGGAATAGTAGTGTTACACCCGAGAATCGGGGTCCTCAATGACCACACGAGAGAGCCAAACACGGATGCAATCACACAAGGGCATTTATTCAAGCTCGAGCCTGGGCTGTCGGCCTTCCCAGATGCAGCTGGGACCGAGAGCCCTGTGCTGGCAGAGCGAGGGTTTTTATGAGAGGAGGTATGGGGTGAGGGTTGTGGGAAGCAAAGCTGATAGGGTCCAGCCAATCTTAATGGGGGTGGGAGGGACAGATGCACTCAGGGAGATAGGGAGGGGTGGTTTACTAAGAAATGAAACTAGGAACTTTCAGGTTTTCTCCAAAGGGAGGATGAAAGCCAAAAAGCCCAAAATGGCATCATGGAGTCACTGGGTCCTTTGGTTGTACTGCTTTAAGATTTCAGGGGCTATTTTGAATTATTAATCTGTTTAAATAAATGAAATGATGAAAAGGGGGAGAAAGAATATGCCTTCAGCTTGAAGACATCAAAACATGAGGTCCCCCTAATTTAGTTGATCAAAATGGCAGTAAATGGTTTTGCTACTGTTACGTTCCCCTTTCCAGCCTGGAGGGCAGAATTGTGATATGTCGTCATAAGGCACTGGCCTGATCCAGGGGCCTAAAATGCCACTGAAATGGTGTATTTCCTCCTTTTCTCGTTCTGTGTCCTCTTTGGAGTCAAACTCATCTCTCTATTGTTGGCAGCATGTGGATATGATTTATGCTGACACATGTGATGAGTAACCAGAAATTTAGGGATTTTATGAAAATCCTGTTTCTATCAACTAAACAAATGTCTTAAACTGTTTCATCCATGTAAAGGAGCTCATGATTTCATGACACAAGAGAGTGCCAAAGTTTCTATTCATATTTAGGAAGGAATTTAGAAGAAAGAGAAGGGGTCTCATTCTTTGGCAACAATTCAAGGAAATGGGAAATGATTCTGGTGGTTTGAAGAGAGGAAAATTGTTTATTTTCAAATTCGATTGTGCTGTTTCATAATTCTAAGCAACCCAAATGAATGGAGCAATGTCAATTCACAAAATTAACTCTTTGCTGATATTCTAAAATAAATGTTTCAAAATAAAGATAGTTGCCTATATTGCTTCAAACTGATCTGAAACAACAAAAGCCTGACAGTGCTGATGGGTTATTTGGCAAAGTAATCACAGCGACCCAGCATTGTCAGGGGCTGTTTGGGATAAAAGAAAAGAATGGTCATCATCCCACTTCTTGAGACATTTATGATTTTTAGGAGGCCTTATAAGAAAATTCCAAACCTAAACAAATGTAACTTAACATAAACCTTTCTAAAATCCATGAGGAACACATCTGTGACATGATACAAGAGTGGACACAGTTTGGTAGAGTCTGAATACTGTAAAGTCATAATTTTTAAACAAAACTCAAATTATAGATTTATTAATATAATTTTTAGACTTTTACTTTTCTTTATCCATCTTACAATGTAATCAGGAGTACACAGTCACATAAAAAATAAAGCAAAACTAAATATAGAATAAAATGGGAACAAAATAAATAGTAATCATCATAGAACATAGTGCTCACCTCTTTTATTTTTAATGTAAATAAAGAAATATAGGTCTATGGCTTCTTTTTTTTTTTTCCTTTTTTTTTTTTTTGTTGTTGGGGATTCATTGAGGGTATAATAAGCCAGGTTACACTGATTGCAATTGTTAGGTAAAGTCCCTCTTGCAATCATGTCTTGCCCCCATAAAGTATGACACACACCAAGGCCCCACCCCCCTCCCTCCGTCCCTCTTTCTGCTTCCCCCCCATAACCATAATTGTCATTAATTGTCCTCATATCAAAATTGAGTACATAGGATTCAAGCTTCTCCATTCTTGTGGTTCTTTACTAAGAATAATGTCTTCCACTTCCATCCAGGTTAATATGAAGGATGTAAAGTCTCCATTTTTTTTAATGGCTGAATAGTATTCCATGGTATACATATACCACAGCTTGTTAATCCATTCCTGGGTTGGTGGGCATTTAGGCTGTTTCCACATTTTGGCGATTGCAAATTGAGCTGCAATAAACAGTCTAGTACAAGTGTCCTTATGATAAAAGGATTTCTTTCCTTCTGGGTAGATGCCCAGTAATGGGATTGCAGGATCAAATGGGAGGTTTAGCTTGAGTGCTTTGAGGTTTCTCCATACTTCCTTCCAGAAAGGTTGTACCAGTTTGCAGTCCACCAGCAGTGTAAAAGTGTTCCCTTCTCTCCACATCCACGCCAGCATCTGCAGTTTTGAGATTTTGTGATGTGGGCCATTCTCACTGGGATTAGATGATATCTCAGGGTTGTTTTGATTTGCATTTCTCTAATATATAGAGATGATGAACATTTTTTCATGCGTTTGTTAGCCATTCATCTGTCGTCTTTAGAGAAAGTTCTATTCATGTCTCTTGCCCATTGATATATGTGATTGTTGGCTTTTTTTATGTGGATTAATTTGAGTTCTCTATAGATCCTAGTTATCAAGCTTTTGTCTGATTGAAAATATGCAAATATCCTTTCCCATTGTGTAGGTTGTCTCTTTGCTTTGGTTGTTGTCTCCTTAGCTGTACAGAAGCTTTTCAGTTTAATGAAGTCCCATTTGTTTATTTTTGTTGTTGTTGCAATTGCGATGGCAGTCTTCTTCGTGAAGTCTTTCCCCAGGCCAATATCTTCCAGTGTTTTTCCTATGCTTTCTTGGAGGATTTTTATTGTTTCATGCCTTAAATTTAAGTCCTTTATCCATCTTGAATCAATTTTTGTGAGTGGGGGAAAGGTGTGGGTCCAGTTTCAATCTTTTACATGTAGACATCCAGTTCTCCCAACACCATTTATTGAATAGGGAGTCTTTACCCCAAGGTATGTTCTTGTTTGGTTTATTGAAAATTAGGTGGTTGTAAGAAGTTAGTTTCATTTCTTGGTTTTCAATTTGATTCCAAGTGTCTATGTCTCTGTTTTTGTGCCAGTACCATGCTGTCTTGACCACTATGGCTTTGTAGTACAGACTAAAATCTGGTATGCTGATGTCCCCAGCTTTATTTTTGTTACTAAGAACTGCCTTAGCTATAAAGAGTTTTTTCTGGTTCCATACAAAATGCAGGATCATTTTTTCCCAATCTTGAAAGTATGATGTTGGTATTTTGATAGGAATGGCATTGAATAAGTAGATTGCTTTGGGAAGTATAGACATTTTAACAATGTTGATTCTTCCCATCCATGAGCATGGTATGTTCTTCCATTTGTTAATATCCTCTGCTATTTCCTTTCTGAGGATTTCATAGTTTTCTTTATAGAGGACCTTCACCTCCTTCGTTAGGTATATTCCTAGGTATTTCATTTTCTTTGAGACTATGGTGAAGGGAGTTGTGTCCTTAATTAGCTTCTCATCTTGACTGTTATTGGTGTACACAAAGGCTGCTGACTTGTGGACATTGATTTTTATATCCTGAAACATTACTGTATTTTTTGATGACTTCTAGGAGTCTTGTGGTTGAGTCTTTGGGGTTCTCTAAGTATAAGATCATGTCGTCAGCAAAGAGGGAGAGTTTGACCTCCTCTGCTCCCATATGGATTCCCTTTATTTCCTTGTCTTGCCTAATCGTATTGGCTAGAACTTCCAGCACTACGTTGAATAGTAAAGGTGACAGAGGACAACCTTGTCTGGTTCCAGTTCTAAGAGGAAAAGCTTTCAGTTTTACTCCATTCAGTAAAATATTGGCTGTGGGTTTGTCATAGATAGCTTCAATCAGTTTTAGAAATGTGCCACCTATGCCTATACTCTTCAGTGTTCTAATGAGAAAAGGATGCTGGATTTTATCAAATGCTTTTTCTGCATCTATTGAGAGGATCATGTGATCTTTATTTTTGCCTCTGTTAATATGGTGGATAATGTTTATGGACTTGCGTATGTTAAACCAGCCTTGCATCCCTGGGATGAAGCCTACTTGATCATGATGAATGACTTTTTTGATGATAAGCTGTAATCTATTGGCTAGGATCTTGTTGAGAATTTTTCCATCTATATTCATGAGTGAGATTGGTCTGAAATTCCTCTTTTTGTTTGGGTCTTTTCCTGCTTTTGGTATCAGGGTGATGTTTGCTTCATAGAATGTGTTGGGGAAGATTCCTTCTTCTTCAATTTTTTGGAATAATTTCTGCAGTACAGGAATAAGCTCTTCCTTGAAGGTTTGATAGAATTCTGGAGTGAAGCCATCTGGACCAGGGCATTTTTTGGTTGGAAGCTTTTTATTGTTTCTTTGATCTCAGTGCTTGAAATTGGTCTGTTCAGGAACTCTATTTCTTCTTGGCTGAGACTAGGGAGAGGGTGTGATTCCAAATATTTATCCATTTCCTTCACATTGTCAAATTTATGCGCATAGAGTTTCTGGTAGTATTCAGAGATGATCTCTTGTATCTCTGTGGGATCAGTTGTTATTTCCCCTTTATCATTTCTGATTGAGGTTACTAGGGATTTTACTTTTCTATTCCTTGTTAGTCTGGCCAATGGCTTATCTATTTTATTTATTTTTTCAAAAAACCAACTCCTTGTTTCATTAATTTTCTGAATGATTCTTTTGTTTTCAATTTCATTGATCTCTGATTTGATTTTGGATATTTCTTTTCTTCTACTGAGTTTAGGCTTAGATTGTTCTTCTTTTTCCAATTCCATAAGATCTCTTGTGAGATTGTTGATGTGCTCTCTTTCTGTTTTTCGAATGTAGGCATCTAAAGCGATGAATTTTCCTCTCAAAACTGCTTTTGCAGTATCCCACAGGTTTTGGTAGCTTGTGTCTTCATTGTTGTTATGCTCAAGGAAGTTAATGATTTCCTGTTTTATTTCTTCCTGCACCCATCTGTTATTCAAAAGAAGATTGTATAATTTCCATGCCTTTGTGTGGGGTCGAGCGTTTTTGTTACAGTTGAGTTCCACCTTTAGTGCCTTATGGTCTGAGAAGATACAAGGTAAAATTTCAATTCTTTTGATTCTGTTGATATTTGCTTTGTGTCCCAGGATATGATCGATTTTGGAGAATGTTCCATGGCGTGATGAGAAGAATGTATATTCTTTATCTTTGGGGTGGAGTGTTCTATATGCGTCTATCAAGCACAGTTGTTCTAGGGTCTCATTTAAATCTCTTATATCTTTGTTTAATTTCTGTTTACAGGATCTGTCCAGCTCTGTAAGAGGAGTGTTAAAGTCCCCTGTTATTATGGTAGTATCAGATATCATATTGCTCAGACTGAGTAAGGTCTGTTTTAAGAATCTGGGAGCATTTAAATTGGGTGCATAAATATTTAGAATTGAAATGTCTTCTTGTTGTATTTTTCCCTTGACCAATATAAAGTGACCATCTTTGTCTTTTTTGACTTTAGTTGCTTTAAATCCACATGTATCTGAAAATAAGATTGCAACTCCTCTTTTCTTCTGAGTGCCATTTGCCTGAAAAATTGTCTTCCAACCCTTGACTTGGAGCTTTAATTTGTCTTTTGAAGCCAGGTGTGTTTCTTGCAGACTGCAAATGGATGGCTTGTGTTTTTTAATCCAGTCAGCCAATCTATGTCTCTTCAGTGGGGAATTCAAGCCATTAACATTTATTGAGATAATTGATAAGTGTGGTAGTATTCTATTCGTCTTATTTTGTGAGAGTCCATTGCTTAGTTTTATCTTTTGCATCAGTGTGGAGGTTAGGTTCTGTCCTTTAATTTCTGAGTTCTTACTTTGCTGCTGATCCATTGTGGTGGTCAGTGTGCAGAATAGGTTGAATTATTTCCTGTAGAGCTGGTCTTGTTGTGGTGAATTTCCTCAATGTTTGTATATCCGTAAATGATTTGATTTCTCCGTCAATTTTGAAGCTTAGCTTAGCAGGGTACAGAATTCTGGGCTGGAAATTGTTCTGGGCTGTAGATTAAAGGTAGATGACTTCTTGCTTGGAAAGTTTCATTAGAGAAGTCTGCAGTCACTCTGATGGATTTGCCCCTATAGGTCAACTGACGCTTACTCCTGGCAGCTTGCAGAATCTTTTCTTTTGTCTTGACTTTGGACAGGTTCATCACAATGTGTCTTGGAGAAGCTCGGTTAGAGTTGAGGCAACCTGGGGTCCGATATCCCTCTGAAAGCAGTGTGTCAGAATCTTTGGTGATGTTTGGGAAATTTTCTTTTATAATATTCTCTAGTATGGCTTCCATTCCTCTGGGGCATTCTTCTTCCCCTTCTGGAATTCCTATAACTCGTATGTTGGAACGCTTCATAAAGTCCCATAATTCTGACAGTGAACGTTCTGCTTTCTCTCTCTTCTTTTCTGCCTCTTTTACTATCTGAGTTATCTCAAGAACTTTGTCTTCTACCTCTGAAATTCTTTCTTCTGCATGGTCTAACCTGTTGCTGATACTTTCCATTGCATCTTTAAGTTCCCTAATTGACTATTTCAGTTCCTTCAGCTCTGCTATATCCTTTTTATATTCTTCATACCGTTCATCTCTTATTTGATTGTGTTTTTGGATTTCCTTTTGGTTATTTTCCACTTTATTAGCAGTTTCCTTCATTGTTTCCATCATTTCTTTCATTGTTTTCAACATGTGTATTCTAAATTCCCTTTCTGTCATTCCTAACATTTCTTTATAGGTGAAATCATGTGCAGTAGTTACCTTATGGTCCCCTGGTGGGGTTGTTCTGGACTGGTTCTTCATGTTGCCTGGAGTTTTCTGCTGATTCTTCCTCATGCGTATCTGTTTCCTTGCCCTAATTTTCCTTTCACTTCCTCTTGCTCTTTAAGTTCTCATGCCTGTGGACTAAGGGTTCGATGAGTTCTTTTGGTACAGGACCTGAAGGGTGAGAAGGTTGAAAATCAATAAAGGGATGAAAGAAAGGAGGACCAAGTGATAAGAAAAAAACAAAAAATGGAGAAAGGAGAGGGGGTGGGTAAGAGAAATATTGACAAAAACAAGAGAGGCACAGAAAGAGGGAGACAGAGCAATATAGGTGTACAGTAGGGTACTTTGACACAACCTTAAAAAAAACCCACCTTCTGGGGGTGCCCAGTTGGGTGGTTCCCTTGAGATCTGCAGCTCTTTGCTAACCTGATCAGACACAGTACCCCACCTCCACCAAGTAGAGAGGAAAGACAAAAATGCTATAAATCAAACCAAAACAAGCAAACAGAAAACTTTATGGGATAAAATTGGGTAAAAAAACAAATAATAGTGGCAGAAACACTAGCAAAAATGAAGTTCTAGTTATTGAAAAAGGCAGCAATGGGAAATTATAATTAAACTAGAAAAATTGAGAAAGAAAAAGGATCTGTATGGAAAAGGTTGAAATTAAAAAACAAAACAACATCAACAACATCAAAATAAACAAAAAAACAACCAAACCTAACCAAAAAAAAAAAAAAAAAAAAAAAAACCACAACCAAAAACAAAGCAGTATGTATATTTTGTTGAATATTGTCTGGGCAACACGTTGTCTTCTGGGGTATGAGATGTTAATCACAGTTCTGATACAACTGGAGGCTACTGATTTCTCAAACCCCAGCAGGTAGACACCCTAAATCTCTCTTCAGTCCACTTAAAAGGCACTTTGAACTTGTAAACTTGCTGAGCAGATGCTTTCCCAAGAAAATACTTGTCACTGGAATCACTGCTGAAGTGGCTATCCACTTATCCAGTGTGCCAAAACTGGTCTCACTCTGCCCCTGAGGGTTAGGGCTGCAAGGTGGCGCAGACCCCACCCTTAGGCTACTCGGTCGCTGGATTACGAGCTCCCATCCGATTCTAGCTCTGCAACCCTGAGGGCGGAGCTTGCCAGGGCAGATTGCTCACAATGGCTCCCTGTGACCCACAGCTAAACACTATTGTCTCCATCTGGCTCAGCAGCTCAGACTGGGGCCCTAGACAACGGCCAAAGTTCTCCGCACTCCCACTCACGCTCTGCCCAAGGCAGTTCAACTGAGTGCCAAGTCCAAAGACACTAAAACAGTTTACAGGTAAGGCCTTTCCTGTTTGCAGTCTCGCTGCTACTGAACTTACAGTTGTGGGCAGGTTTAGACCGATTGAACACACGCAACCACTTGCCATTTTCCCACTGTTTTAGTCCTCCTCTTGGGGTCCAGAAGTCTCTCGCTGATTCCCTGTATCCTCACAGGGGTGATGATAGACAGATCCCATGAGCCAGAGATGCCTGGAGTCCTATCTCCCCAGACTCACAGTGCCCAGATGCAAGGAAGCTGTTACTCGGCCGCCATCTAGCTCCTGATTCCGGTCTATGGCTTCTTATTCACAACTCCAGAATTTATAGAGATCTATAAAGGAAAGCTCTTTCTTAGCTTATTTTGTTATAAATCCTGACCAAAACTAAAACAAAAGGCTATTTACTGTCTTGTTTTATTTCACTTAATGTGAATATTCACACGTTTTGCTGATGAAACATTAAAATATTATGTAATGAAAAGTATGCATACCTTATTACATTTCTGAAATTGGAATGAATCTAAATTCTGACACATTTGCCCCAGGAATTTTGTTCAAGAAAAAATTCATTATAGTTAATGTTTAATGCCTATGTTCAGAAAAGATCTTCTTACTACCTCTTTATTCCCAATACAACTTTTTCTTGTTATAAGAAACTGTGATTATCTAAAGCAATGAAAAAGGCTAAAATTAGCCAGCATTGTGGTGGATGCCTATAGTCCCAGCTACTTGGGAGGCTGAGGCAAGAGAATCACCTAAGCCCAAGAGCTGGAGGTGGCTGTGAGCTGTGACACTACTGCACTCTACCAAGGGTGACAAGTGAAGCTCTGTCTCTAAAAAAAAAAAAAGGCTAAAATTGACATGTTAATATCCCCTAATGGCGTGGTTTAAAATCCAGAGATGGCTGATTAGTCAGAACACCCCCTGAAAGTGCATGGTTTTCCTCTCTCCTTTCCTCCCTCTCTTCCTTCCTTCCTTCCTTGACTCCCTCCTTCCTTCCTGGAAATAAAATGAAGTGGTTCAGAGGATGGACTTTACAAGCAGACTGACTTGGGTTTGGATACTTACACTTCTCCAGATGGAGAGAGAAGACATTTAGGAAAGTCATTTTGACCTTCTCAATCTCTGCTATTCTTCCTGTGGAACAGGATGAAGGTGCAATTGTATACCTTGTAGACGTGCTGCAAAAATGATGAGAGATTGCATGAAGAGAATTTAAAGCAGAGCCTGATTCATAAATGCACTTTTAACTTAATAAGTGTACCATCTTGATAAATAATCTGGTCTAGAATCAAAACTACAAGAAGGAACTAGTAAAAGGATCGTTTTAATGTATAGAATGAATAGAATTGTACTATTGGATAACAGCTGAAACTAATTTCCAACATGTATATTTCTACAATTGCTTTCTGAAACAGGATTTCATCTCTTTGACCTTTTAATGTGTGGTAACCATGCTTACATTTTTTGAGTATGTCTTAAATGAGTTCATTTCGGGAGCTGTAAAAGAGGATACCAGGAAGGACATTGTAGAGTAGAGTCCAATCTGCCGTGGGTTCAAAACACCCTCAGTGATGGTTTCCAGCCCAAAAGATCCAAATTCCTCCCAACGTCCAGCTGTCTTTAAACTAAGTTACAGTAGAAATGGCTGATTCTTGTCACAACTTGTCACGATTCTCAGTGCAAAATATCAAGTGCAAATTAAAAGAAATAAATCACTTGCTGAGTAATTTACTCATAGGCATTTTGAACTTAGAAGAAGCACATGGAATATATAGGGTAGTGCAGCCATCACTTTAGAGGGAGGGGTAAAAGAACTAAAAAAGGCTTATTTTTTTTTCTAATACAATGTAGATTATAAGTAGTGGAAATTGGCCTAAAATTAGTTTTCTAAGCTAGTTTTCCACTCTTTCCATCATAAAACTCACAAGGTTCCCCCCCCACCAAATGTGTAAAATATAGACTTTTCCAGATGAACAAGAAGACAATGAGGTGGCGTTACAAGAATAAAATAAGTGCTATTACCTGTTATTTTGGACAATTCTGTACTGTAGCTCCGTGATTGTGTACACCTTTTGCATATAAATGGACTTCATCAACCCAGAACCCAGAAGACATGTTTCACCTGGAAGGACTTCATTTTCGCTCTGCTTGCTTTATGTCTCTGTCTGCTTTCATCAATCAAAAGACAAAAATAAATTACAACAGAAAATGCACAGCATTAACATCAAAATGCCAATTCTTATAAGAACTGAAATGGAAAATACCAAAGGTATAAATTCTTTAAATATTGAACTAACAAAAATAACTAGGCAAAGACATTCAGTATTACAAATTATGAAAAATACCCAATTCACATCAATTTTTCAGTAATGATGAATTTATTTGTAATAATTTTATAGCTTTTATTTATAGTAATTTTACATGTAAATAATTACTTTTAAAGTAGACATTTCATCCTTGGGTGGTTCAGTGAATTTCAAGAAAGATAGGATGTGTATGCACACACACGTATACACCAACACAATTACAATAAAAATTAAAATGACTTGAATTTATTTCTATAACATTAAGGTTAATATGAAATTCTTATAGAATCTTAGATTGTTATACATTCTTTGATTGGCTTATTAATGGCTCAGAATACTCCAGAGAAACATAACTTCAGAATGCTCCCAATTGGACCTTATCTATTTCACTTTCTAGCTGTCAGAATCTGGATAAGTTAAATAATTGCCCAAACCACAGCCATGCTTTCCAATCTCTAATGTAGAAATAATATATAATCTACTTTTTAGGATTATTGTGGAGAACAAAGGTGACAGAGCATAATTGTAAGTTGTCAGAATGAACTAAATATTATTTCTGTTGTTATTAATTTCAATATGTAAATAATCCACATTCTTTTCTTTTCTTTTTTTTTTTTTAAGACAGACTCTTACTATGTCACCCTGGGATCACAACTTACAACAAACTCCAACTCTTGGGATTAAGTGATTCTCTTGCCTCAGCCTCCCAAGTAGCTGGGACTACAGGCGCCCACCACAACACCCGGCTATTTTTTTTGTGTGTGTAGTTGTCATTGTTGTTTCGTAGGCCCAGGCTGGATTTGAACCCACCACCTCTGGTGTATGTAGCTGGCACCCTACAGCCGCTGAGCTACAGATGCAGAGCCAATCCACATTATTTTCAACTAGATTTTAAGAATTAATTGTATTCTTTGTAAGTGCGGTTGTTAATTTATATTTCCATTGTGTAACTTGAGAAATAGATCAAATAACTTCTAGGAATGTACAAAATTTGAGTTTGTTTATACTAAAATGCATGGGTGCACTCAAAACATTTTGTAAAGTGCTATTCTGAAAAAAGCATTATTTATAAAAGGCAAACAATATACAGAATGTGCTATTTTCAAGCTATTAAAAATTTTTTAAGAGTACTTGATGAAAGAACAAACAACATAGTCGTATTTGTTGAATTCTAATATTAAACATAGAAATTTACCCACATAATCAAAGAAGTGTATCAAAACTTACTTAAAAGAATTTTGATTGGACCACTCTTGTAATCACAGAACAAGGAGAAATATCAAAAGGTCCAAACATATGGAATGATTCATTATATCCATATCATTATGGAATCACTGGGAAGCTCTTAATATAAGAATATTTAAAGAAATAGCTAAATATTTACATTTTATGAATTAGGAAAACAAAATGTAAAAATAATCACAATCCTGGTCTGAATGAAGTTTGTGGTCTTGACACTGTACACTTACGTTGGCATCACTGTACAGCCACCCCGGTAAGGATTCATGACCTGGGTGCACCAGTGTCTGACAGCCGTGTTGTGTGAACGCGTGGCAACATCTTGTATTGTATTGATGTGAGGACCAACAGAAACTGGGAGATGAGGGAATCGAATGGAACAGCGCCTGCATATCCAGAGTCCTCACTCCCGTTCAGTGCTTTTTGATATTTTTGTTGCTGGTTAGCACCAGACTCTTGCTTTTGAAAAGAAAGTAGAAATTGTGTATAGTTTCATGTTTCTCAACTTTCAGTAGTCTGACTTGTGAATAACTATTTTTACATAAAAAATGAAATGCTTTCCTTCACTGGTAATTAGTGAACTATTAAGTGAATGACTTAGATTTTGAAGGATTTTTTTGTTTGTTTGTTTTTTCATTTTTGTTATTTTATTTTTTTAATTAAATCATAGCTGTGTACATTAATGTGATCACCATTTTCATCACACTGGTTAACATAGCCTTCCTGGCATTTTCTTAGTTATTGTGCTAAGACATTTACAATTTTGAAAGGTTTTGAAAGGTTTTGAACTGTTATCAATAGTTGTTTAGCTCTGATGAGATAATACATGATAAAATCAAAGCTCATCTTGGTAAATCTTGGTAAATCTACTTTAAATATGTCCAGAGATATATCATTTTTTAAATGAACAGTACACAAATAAACATTAACGGATTACTGTTAAGAAAGGAAAAAAAAAAACCACCACAAACTGCAAAGTTTAAATCTTCCCTCTTTTTAGAGATGTTAATAGAATAATCAGCTATTAAAATATTTTAAAGTATATGAAAACCAAAGGCCAAAAAGTCTATCCGTTTTTTTAGTGAGTAAATATATTGTAAATGGATATATGCTTTTTAGCACCTGACAGCTTCACCAGTATATTAGGCAGAAGAGTGGTATTCTTTTTCACTGATTTTTAACCTGCTAAAAAATACTTTCATATGGTTCAAGCAAATTTATCAGCAAAGCTTTATTAGGAAAGGTTTCCTTTCAGCACTTCTAAGTGGACTAGCTGTATTGTATCAAGTGTTATTAAATTTTATATAAAGTGAACTTTATTTCACAGTTCTTAAGTTACATTGGCCAAACTTTTGAAAGAAAGACCTCAAGCTTTAAAATGCATGCTGTGCTTCAAAAACAACTGTTTAACATATATTAAAATAACACACATACACTGCTCTGCCTCAGCAAAAACGTGCACCTGACAATCCAAAATGACAGTGATAAGATCAAATAACGTCAATGGGCACATTGCTATTCTTGTATTTTCCTGTGTGCGTTTTACAGTTGCTACGTCTCCTTCTTTATCATCCCCAGACAAGGGATTGAGTTGTTATTAAAAGGATTTTTGTGACTTATCTGAGATGAAATAGGGTGCATGACAATTATAGCAGAATGTGCAGGAAGGGACTTCACGATATTGGGGGTATTCCAATGACCATTTGTTTTTCCTTTTATACATTTCAGAAAATCTTTTAAGAAGTTTTCTGGGACTAGTTTCCCAAGGAGGGAGGAAAATGTAATAAGAAAAATGAACAAGTGTTTTTATAGCTTTTATTCATGCTTTTTAAAGAATAAATAGTAAAGATTTTAAAACTAAATTGACAATGCTTAATAAAATGGGCAATTTCAAACTAATCTCTTAGAAGTTTTCTTTGGGTTAATTAAATGCCTGACTTCATCATATAATTTATTGCAATGGTCAATAATCTCCAATTTTCTGTCCTTTCTGCTAGAGTATTAGCTGACACAGGGCAGATTTCATCTAAAATTCAGCGTTCCGTGTACCTAATACCAGAGTGCCTGGGCACAGACATAGAATGAATTGAATGGTCAAGTAGAGTTGTATTTACATACGAATATGTGTGTAAGTCTGAGTGTGGGAGTACCTGGTTTTATGTTGTAGTTTCTATTTTATTGATTTTTTTTCCCCCACTACAACCAATACTTTGGAAAATCATGCTCTAGATTTTTTGACGTGATTTCTTTTAAGCTTAAGAACATATGAAGAGCGGGTTTGAAATCAGCAGAGTAAAAACTCATTTTACTTTGCATTCTAAATAGAGAAAAAAAGGATTTTCCACCATTTTTAACAACGATGCTCTGGCTTTTTATTCATAATAGTCATATTCGTAGTGAACTGGAAAAACGAAAGCAAACAAAAAAGCAAACAAAAAAGCTAGGACCATTTCAAAACTTTGACAATTTGATAAATAATATTATTCTAATCACTTAAGAAAGGTTTTCAGTAACATAGTGAGAAGTCTGCTGGCCTCTTGTGAACTGTGTCTTAAACTTTAAATATCTATTTTCTTATTATAGTTTAAAATTATGTTACAAAAATGTCAGTGAATAAATGTGTAAGGAAGGAGGGACTTGTACAATTATGTAGCCATATTAGCGACATTAAAATTCTCCCTGACCATCTTGAGTCAAAGATTTCACAACATTATCTACAATATTTTAAGGATCTCTGAGGATTGTTTAATTTTATAAGTATTTACTCTCATTTTCAATGATTTTCCACCCTTGTACCAAACTTAGTAAAAAATATTACCCAAAGTAACTGCACCTTATTATTAAATTAATCATTTTGAGAGTAAATGACAAGATGAATTTTAAAATGTATAATTAAGTAAAGTGTCTTTAAATAGACATCTTATTAGCAAGATACAATTCTTATTATTATAGCATATTAAATACTGTCATGGGCTCCTGTTATTTTTTCACTATTTGTATTTTTTATATTGCATAACTACCAATCATATAATTTTATTTGTAATTATAAAAAGTTATAAGAAACAATAAAAAAAAAATCATCCTTTCGTCCTGAGACACAAATTTATAATTTATTTTCTATATGTGAACTTTGGTTTATTTTATTTGACCTGGTAGCTTCTTAGAAAGTAGTTGTACTCTTTAGGAACCTGGTGACCTATTATTATAGTAACCCGAGTGAAGAAATTTCCCCAAATTCAAGGTATCAATGACTCTTCACATAAAATAGTGAACTAAAGGTAATTGTATTGTTCCTACCAACTTCTTTCTTTTCCTTAATTTAGGTTAATTGTGATGATACCTCTATGGACATTGGGTCAGTCATAATCATTTGAACTGAATTTTATAACCATTTTAGCAAAGAGATTGATTTTTAAATATTTGATTCCTCAAGAGGTAATTTCATAGACATAATTGCAATGAGCCATGCCTAAGCTATTACTGCATAAAAGTGAATTTCATGTCTTAGCCTAAGTAAAACAGTCCACTGAGTTAAAGACCTTAAAAATTCCCACAAAACTTAGGAAAATTGTTCATACATAGCCTTAGTGTTTATACGTGATCATAGAATTTCAAATCCAAAAGATCGTAGAGAGTATATACATGCTCTTTTTTAGTTAAAAAATGCGGTTAAAAAATTATATCGACTAGAAAAAACATAGCCAGCTCTCCTCATGTATAGTATAGCAATCATTTTTCCATCCCACAAGTATTTAATTATGTTACTGTATTTCGGATATTGTATTTGCAAGTAAGCTTTGATGTTCAACCTCCGATTTTCAACATCTGAAATTCTGCTTCATTGCTTTACTGTTAATATATATTAAAACAAAAGAGACTAACTCTTACAGTCCATGTCTATGCTGATGGTACTATCAAATTTGAAATATGGAAATAAACTTTCATGTTCCTTTTTTAAAAAAATAATTTACTAAATCACATAATAACTAGTGATACATAATAGGTATAGTTCTAACTATGTTACAAGAATAATCTGAATATTTTTCAAATGGATCTCCAAGGCAAGTAGTAGTATTCTACTCATTTACATAGGGTAATGCAAATATTTTCTCCCATTCTGAAGGTTGTTTATTGGCATTAATTGTTATGTTCTTAGCTGTGCAGAAACTTTTCAGTTTAATTAAGTCTCATTTGTTTATTATTGCTGTTGTTGCAATTGCCTCTGAAGTCTTCATCAAATCTTTCCCCAGGCCAACTTCCTCAAGAGTTTCCCCGCATTTTTTTCTAGGGTTTTTTTTTATCACTTTTTGTCTTATATTTAAATCTTTTATCCATCTTGAATCAATTTTTGTAAGTGGTGAGACATGCGTGTAATGAATCTGACAAAGGCTTGATAACTAGGATCTGTAGAGAACTCATATTAATCAACCAAAAGAGCAAACAATCCCATCTATCACTGGGCAAGAGTCATGAAAAGAGCCTTCTCTGAGGAAGATAGACATACGAAAAAATGCTCATTGTCTCTAATCATCAGAGAAATGCAAATCAAAACCACCCTGAGGTATCACCTAACCCCAGTGAGAATGGCCCACGTCACAAAGTCCCAAAGTTGCAGAGACTGGGGTGGAAGTGAAGAGAAGGAAACACTCTTTTGCTTTCAGTGGGACTGCAAACTAATACAGCCTCTTTGGAAACAAGTATGGAGAATCCTCCAAGAACTCAACTTAGACTTCCCATTCAACCCTGAAATCCCACTTCCAGTCTGCTACCCAGAAGAAAACAAAAATCATTTCATCATAAAGGCATTTGCACTAGATTATTTAATGCAACTTGATTTACAATCACCAAGATGTGGAAACAATGTAAATGCCCATCAAATCTGGAATGGATTAGCAAACTGTGGCCTAGGTATGCTGTGAAATACTACTCAGCCATAAAAAGATGGAGACTTTACATCTTTTGTGTTAACCTGGATGGAGTTGAAACATTCCGCTTAGTAAAGTATCAAAAGAATGCAAAAGCAAATATCCAATGTACTCAATACCAACATGAAGCCAGTAGATGATCTAATTCATGCCCACATGGGGGGAAAACTCCTTTCAATTCAAGTTGGAGGGAGAGGGAACGGGGAGGAGAAAAAGGGGATTGGTGCGCTTCCACATAATGGGCACAGTGTACAGGTATATGGCACACGTCTTGGGTGGGGGACACAACTACAAGTTGGACTCTACCTAAGAAATTCAAATATTGTGATGTGATCTGGTTGTTTGTACCTCACATTAACCTGAAATTAAAAAAAAAAAAATGAAAAATAGGGGAAATGGCCTTAGAGCGATATTTGAGCTCATCCATGGTTACGTAGTTAGCCATTAGTTTACCCAGGCTTCAATAAAGAAAGTCTGACATCACAGCTTGCTCCCATGACCTGTAAAATAATTCCCCCCCTAGAGAATTCACTTAAAATATCTGTATGATCATCCTTTCCTTTTATTCTGCTGTGATGATCTGATTCTATAATCAAGTATCACCAGACCCATGTAGAGGGAGATTGCTAAAAAGGTATTTAGTGAAGAGGAGGGAGATTGCTAAAAAGGTATTTAGTGAAGAGGTTGCTGATATAAGAGCAGTTTTTTCAGGATACTGGATCAGCAAAGGATTATGGGGCATGATTTGTAAAACCCAGCGATCTCCAATTTAACATAGAACTGAAATTTAATAAATGTGAGATTTTGCTAAGAAGACATACTTTCTTCTGCTGTTTCATACTTTGTAGTCTCAAAGAGTTAACGCCTGTCTATTCTGACTGTTACTAGTCTTTTTGTACATAGTCTTTTGCCTCATTTTTTCCTGAAATATTCTACTCAGCTAAGGTAGTTTATTTGTCATTTCCTTCCATATTTCTATGAGACAACTAATGGAACGTTTTGTTGACAACCCGGTCAACATTCTAGTTAAAGCCCCAGCACACCTTATTCAGTTGACTATTGAACTTGTACATGGATTACTGGATAAAAACTGAAATTAACAAAGTAACATGTGGACTTCAGGCATCGCCTAATGATGATGTACGATGTAATTAAAATATGTCTTATTGGAAGTGCTAACATTAAGCCAATGCTAACGTACAGGTGACCCTGGAAGGTTAATACCTTGTCAATATTAGACCCTATCTTACTGTAGAGCTGTCTGGGAAGTTATTTAGATCAGCTTGGGAGTATCCAAAAACTTCCATTAAGATATATTTAAAAGCTAAGAGAGAAATTATAATCCCAGTAAGTGGGTGGACAGTGTAATTATTACTGTGCATAAATTGCTTCCGTAACACCTATACCATAAATCTTCAACACATTTATTTGTGTAGATATTAATGATAAAAATAACCAACATCATTATAACTATGTTATATAAATGAACCCAAAAGAAGGACTCTGTATTGACATCTGGGTCCTTTATTTATCACAGGCTAAGATCAGCTGGTTCAATGCTCCATGTCACCACACTCATATTTTTGCACATTCACCTACTTTCAACATTGCACACTTTGCCTACTTTGTATATGTACAAAACCAACATCTGCTAGCCACCCCTAAAATAAACGTTGTGGTTAAAAGATGGCGAGAAACTGCTGCCCTATAGAATCCTCTAACTCAGAATGTCTCTAGTGCTGGAGAGACACTGTCCCCAGGTCCCTCCCCTGAGCTTCCTTGGCTGACCCTGTTCATCTTCTGAGCAATAACTCTGCTCTGTAGACCTGGGCCAGAAATGCTGGGAGGGACTCCTCCGCCCCCACCACACACCACACCTGTCCCACCTCCTCCAGTGAGGGTGGGGGCACTGCTGCCACCTCTTGGTCTTTTGGTCATAGCCTTTTCCTGATCAGTTCTGAATCCCTACAATCCCCTTACACATTATACACATTATTTTCACTAAGGAATTGATTATACAATGTTTTGTTATATTAGAACATGTGTAATAGTCTATATCTTAATGTTAGATAATTAAATAAGTTTATTAAGGTAATGTTCAGAAGAGTTTCTAAGGCCTGTATGTGTTTAATAGATGCCATTTATATTCATATTAATATTAAGCAACCCCCTACATACCTTACTCTGATACTTGCTACAATTCTAGTTTTCCTCTGACCATGCCCACAGCAGGAGACCCAAGGAGAGAGTTAACATGGCTGTGAATGGACAAGTAAGTCTCCTGGGGCACTGCCTGCCACAAAGACAAATTCCCGAAGAAAAATTGAAAGTGAATCACGAATGACATAATGCTATAGTGGTTTTCATACTACTATATGTCCTATATTTTAGTACATTAGGGATTGAGTTGAATATCACCAATAATCTTGGTAATTTGGAGTTTAAAAATCACATTTTGGATACGTTCTTGAGTTGCAGACTTTCCAAATTTGAAATATTAATATCAATAACAAAGATAACAAAAATTGTATATAAAAATACTGAGTGCAGTCTCGAAGAATTCCTGATATTAGAAGCTAACCAATCATGAGACAAGAGGACTGGCATCTTGAATAGGAATTCCTTATTATTGACCTACCATGGTCTGATTATTTGAATTCACATTTTCTTTCAGTCAAATCAATTTTTAAAATATATTTAGGTTGAAAATTAATAAATGAGTAAATGCTACTTTATAGCATAAGTGATAATCAATAAATTTTCCACACAGGTGAAGCTTGCAAATTTGTAACATACAGTTGTGTACAGATTAAAAAAATCGAATGGGCCTATTTTGTCTACTGTGAGCAATAATTTAATATTTACTTCGTATCATTTAAGATCGTTATAATCAAATACTGAATAGTTTTTGATTACTGTTTCTCTTTTTAATTAAAGCATTAATGAGGTTATATGTCAAGCTTTCCTTGCTATATTTAATGTCATTATATAATCACCATCATAAATTTTCATTTTTTTCTCTTCCACTGAAAGTGTTGTTACATGTATTTTTCTAAACCTGTTGTCCTTCCCTAGATCACTTCAGTTTTTTTATTATTATTACTTTTTATTAAACCATAACTTTGTACATTGATGCATTTATGGGATTCAGGTTACTGCTTCAATATACAATGTGAAATGCTTGCATTGAACTAAATAACACATCCATCACAATTATACTCAAAACTATTTCTTAATAGTTTTGAAATGTACCATTGCATCATGCACATTAGGTGAGGTTCCCCCCAAATACCCTCCCTTCTCCCACACCCCCATCTCCTCCCCTCTCTCTCTTCTTCCCTTCTACTTTCTGGACTGTAGTTATGTTTTGCCATTCATATGAGGTTATATGTGATTATATATTGATTTCATAATAGTATTGAGTACATTGGATACTTTTTTCCCCATTCTTGAGATACTTCCCTAAGAAGAATATGTTCCAGCTCCATCCAGGTAAACATAAAAGATGTAAAGTCTCCATTGTTTAGTATTCCATAGTGTACATGTACCACAATTTGTTAATCCATTTATGGGTTGATGGGCACTTGGGCTGTTTCCATGTCTTGGCTATTACGTAGCTTGTATATATGCCAAAAAGAGTCAAGCTGAAAATATAGTCAAGGACTCTATTCCTTTTACAATAGTGCCAAAGAAGATGAAATGTCTGGGACTTTACCTAACGAAGGATATGAAAGGTCTCTATAAAGAGAACTATGAAACTCTGAGAAAAGAAATAGCAGAAGATGTTAACAAATGGAAAAACATACCATGCTCATGCCTGGGAATAATCAATATTGTTAAAATGTTCGTACTACCCAAAGCAATCTACAGATTTAATGCGATCCCTATTAAAGCACCATCGTCATACTTTAAATAACTTGAAAAAATAGTACTGTGTTTTATATAGAATCAGAAAAAAACCTCAAATAGCAAATTCATTACTCAGAAATAAGAACAAATCAGGAGGTATCACATTACCAGACTTCAGGCTATACTATGAATCTATAGTGATCAGAACAGCATGGTACTGGCACAAAAACAGAGGGGTAGATTTATGGAACAGAATAGAGAATCAAGAGATGAACCCAGCTACTTATTGTCATTTGGTCTTTGACAAGCCTATGAAAAATATTCAGTGGAGGAAAGACTCCCTATTTAACAAATGGTGCTGGGTGAACTGGCTGGCAACTTGTAGAAAACTGAAACTGGACCCCCAACTTTTACCATTAACTAAAATTGATTCTCACTGGACAAATGATTTAAACTTAAGACATGAAACTATAAAAATACTAGAAGAGAGTACAGGGAAAACACTTGAAGAAATTGGCCTGGGAGAATATTTTATGAGGGGAATCCTCTGGCAATTGAAGCAACACCAAAAATACATTATTGGCTTCTGATCAAACTAAAAAAAGCTTCTGCACAAACAAGAGCACAGTAAGTAAAGGAAACAGACAACCTTCAGAATGGAAGAAGATTTTTGCAAGTTATGCTTCTGACAAAGGTCTGATAACTAGAATCTATAGAGAAGTTAGACTTATCAATAAGAAAAGAATAAATAACCCTATTTCTATGTGGGCAAGAGACTTGAACAGAAACTTCTCTGATGAAGACAGGTACACAGCCTACAATCACATGAAAAAATGCTCATCATCCTTAATTGTCAGAGGAATGCAAATCAAAACCATTTTAAGATATCATCTAACTCCAGTAAGATCAGCCCACATCAGAAAATCCCAAAACTACAGATGTTGGCGTGGATGTGGATAGAAGGGAATGCTTCTACACTGCTGGTGGGAATGCAAGCTAATACAACCTTTTTGGAAAGAAGTTTGGAGAACACTCAAGGAGCTAAAAGTACACCTACTGTTCAATCCTGCAATTCCTCTACTAGGTATATACCCAGATGATCAAAAATTATTTTACAACAAAGACATTTGCACCAGAAGGTTTATTGCAGATCACTTCAGTTTCTACTTTCAGGGATCATCATTTTCGGGAGAAATGCACACACGTAGAATGCCACTCATCTAGAACTCCAATACTTCAGTTTCAAAAATCAAAGTTCCTGTCACTTGCCTTGACAGAGACGCTCTATTAGCTGTCACTCACATAAAGACTTTTATCCTCCTACTAGGCCAGCTCCCAAGGGTTTGAAAATATACAATAATGTAGTTTTGCTTTTGGTAGCTTATCAATCAATTCCTACACACTATAGAAGCAAGACCATGATTTTAGGTAACACGAGTTTTTAAGATGCTGTAAATTTACAAGTTTTTGTTTCATTTTATTGAATAATATTTTTACCAAAATAATACTGAAGCTATCAACCTTAAAACTGATGAAGATTGCTTTGAAATAAACATAAACATGCCCTTTTAAACACAGAGAAAGAACAATTGATATGGTTAAAAAAATAGTACATTAGTTTTAGATCTGTATTGTACTTCCATTATAGCATGTGTCCTGGAGATTCTAAATTAGGTAAGGTGCTTTGCAAAATATTTTTATTTCATATTTAATTAGTGAAATAAACATGTGTGCTTCCTCAATGTCTTAGTTTCCTTGGGCTGCCACAAAGAACCTCACACTAGTGGTGTAGAACAACAGAATTTTTATTATTTTTCTATTTAGGAGGCCAGGAGTCTTCATCATCCAGCAGGGTTGGTTCTGAAGGCTCTGACAGAGGGTCTGTTACCTGCCTTTCTCCTCACTTCTCGTGGTTGGGTTCAATTACTCGTGCTCGATGACTTAAAAATCATATATTCTGTATTCCAGATTGCACCAGGAATTCACTTAATTTTAGTGCATTGCTGTTCTATTTATAACCATGAAAGATAATTTCCATATATGTGCTAAGTCTTAATTATATCATGCAAAATAGGAATGTATGAGTATTTTAAACTAAGGAGATGAGATCATGAAATAAAATCATTAGAATAAGAGTAGTTCCCATCTCATCTAATAATCTATTGTATGACCTGGGGCAAGTCACCTGCCTATCTAAAAATTGCATGACTCATCCATAAAGTGAGGAGATGGAACTAAAATCATACTCCAAAAGATAGCAGCCTATCTTTCAGTTTGTTGTTAGTGTGTATTGCCACCAAAATAATTTGAAACAATTAATTTTCTTGTTTGTAGGTAAGATTTAGACTCTACAGTTACGGTCCTTACCTTTCACAAAATGACATATTGTTTGCTTCATCGTTAGAACTTGGGTGATCCTTGAAGCCCTCTGAGTTTGTGGCCCTCAAATTGTCTCTATATTGTATCATGAATCCTAAGTCATAGATGACTTTCAAAATGATAAAGTCACATTCTGCGACTAGTTTGTCACATTCGAAAATGGCATAAATTCCTTTGACTCCTCAAAGGACAGATATTTAATAAGTATAAAATACTGTTCCATGGCAATCTCTTTGTTACTGCTTGAAGCATCACCACATTTTAAGTGGACATCTGCACTTAGCTCCTCATTACGACTTCTAGATTATTTCTTTGAGAGGTTAAAACTAATTCAGTTTCTATCAGTGGATAGGAGTCGTCACAATTGCCTCTGCCCAAGGACACTCATGTAAATCAAATGTTAATTTCATCTCTGGAAGGTGCCATTAAAACAGCAATAAGCTGTCTGCCCGCATTTTAGCTTTCCGAAGACAACATGCATTTAAATACTCTCTTTTATATCCTTGGCCTTCTGCTCACTAGAGAAATTTCTATTCAGGAACACTTTTACTGCCAATGTCTGTCCATCTTCTCCCTCTTCAAAGTAATATCCAGTATCGGGAAGGCTTAATTGGTGCTGACTCACAGAGCCGTAGTTGGATGTCTATATCCTAAATGTGAATAGATTGAATATTCTACTTAAAGATGGGTTTTACAGATAAAGTTAATCTAAGATGGAGAATTCTCTTTTAAGGAGGGAAGGATTTTAGCATGTCAAAAAAGATGCTTGGAGTTTAGCCAAAGAGACAAATGATTATAAAACTATGTATTAGATTAAAATTGTGCTAAGTGCTATAATAAAAATTGTTATTCATGAGAAGACCTTTTCCAGGTATAGAGTTAGAAAGAAGCTTCCTAAAAAGGGACATTAACTTATTAAGGGATATTAATATTACTTAAATCGAGTGCACAGTCCAGTGCAAAGATGAAACATCTCTAGAGTTATTTTCAATATCTCAGACCTTTCAGTTTTATGGAGAATTTTGATTGACAGTATCCCTAAAGTGGCTGGGTGGGGTGCCCATGCCTGTAATCCTAGCACTCTGGGAAGCAGAGGTGAGTGGATTGCCTGAACTCACAGATGCAAGACTGGCCTGAGCATACGTGAGACCCTGTCTCTTAAAAAAAAAAAAAAAAAAAAAATTCCTGGCCTTGTGGCCAGTGCCCGTAGTCCCAGATACATGGGAGGCTGAGACAAGAGAATTGCTTGAGGCCAAGAGTTTGAGGTTGCTATGAGCTATGACACCATAGCACTCTACCTAGGGTGACAAAGTTAGACTCTGTCTTAAAAAAAAAAAATAGTGTGGTAAGGCATGGTACTGGGTACCCAGAAACTGGGGGATCATGGTCTAGGTAATCTATCTGTCTTCTTCATTCCTGATTGAAGAAAATTAATTCTCATTTGTGACATAATAACATTATCCAGAAAGTCATCAGTATTTCATAAACAGCATTTAAACAAAATTATCAGGCATGATAAGAAGCAGAAAGAAACGACTTTAAAAAAAAATGAAGGCTGAGCACAGGTGCTCACACCTGTAAACCCAACAGTCTGGGAGGCCCATGGATCGCCTGAGCTCAGGGGTTCCAGACCAGCCTGAGCAACAGCCAGACCCCGTCTGGTTTGAGAGGCTGAGGCAACAGGATCTCTTGAGCTCAAGAGTTTGAGGTTGCTGTGAACTGTGATGCCACAGCACTCTACTGAGGGTGACAGCACGAGACTCTGTCTCAAGAAACAAACAAAAAATTAGAACATCCATAAGGAATGTAGATATGCACATTCTATATATCTTGCATTGAAATAAAAGTGCTGAATAGATTCAAATATAAACATACACGATGAAATAATATTTTCACAAGAAAATAAGGAGACTAAATTACTGTAATTCAGTGCTAAATATATGGCCTTCACAACAAAATAAATAGGGGAAAATGTTCAGTGTTTGGAAGATAAGCGAGTAAAACTTATGCAGAGTAGAGCAGGGACAGTCAAAAGACAGAAGCTACAGAAAAGCACAAAAAAGGTGTAGGATTCATGGACAAAAGCGCACACACACAGACACGCACACATGCACACGTGCAGACACACGCACACACAGACACACACGCAAACATACGGACACACACACACGTGCACACAAGTGCACACACACACAGACACACACATATGCACATGTGCAGACACACACAGACACACGCACACACACAAACATACGGACACACGCACGTGCACACAAGTGCACACACAGACACACACACACAAACATACGAACACACACATGTGCACACAAGTGCACACACAGACACACATGCACATGCACATGTGCAGACACACACAGACACACGCGCACACACAGACACATGCGCGCACACACAAAAACAGACACACGCACACACACACAGACACACACAGCACTCTCGGTAACTGAGGACAAAGGAGGAAGGAACCCAAACCCAGGCTCAGGAAGACCGAGGGCCCAGAGGAAAGCACAAAAGCAGCCGGAGAAAGACGGCAAATGCGTTTTCAAAACGCCACAACAGGGCGGCGCCCGTGGCTCAGTCAGTAGGGCGCCGGCCCCATATACCGAGGGTGGCGGGTTCAAACCCAGCCCCGGCCGAACTGCAACAACAACAACAACAACAAAATAGCCGGGCGTTGCAGCGGGCGCCTGTAGTCCCAGCTGCTCAGGAGGCTGAGGCAGGAGAATCGCCTAAGCCCAGGAGCTGGAGGTTGCTATGAGCTGTGTGAGGCCACGGCACTCTACCGAGGGCCATAAAGTGAGACTCTGTCTCTACAAGAAAAAAAAAAAAGCCACAACAAAATTACAGAGGAGTTTTACACAAAGTAAAGAATTAGGAAATGCAATCTCTGAGTTCTGCGAGAAGACAGCCACTAATATAGGATTCTGTGTTGCATAGAAATGGAGTTCAAAATCAAGGTAAAAGAGAAATAGATACCTTCTGACAAGCAAAAGCTGAGAGACTGTGTCTCCGCCAGCAGTCTCAGGATGGATTGAGAAGGTATGGAGAATTATAAAAGTGAGCGTAGGGAGAGACACAGATCCGCACTTAGGAAGAGGAAAGATGGTGGCAGAGAGAAGCAAGAAAACACAGAACGAGACAGCCGGCTGCACAGAGGATAAACAGAGGGCTAATTAAATAATGGTGGGGACAGAGCCATCGTGCGAAGTGTAAACTGTGTGTACGAGGTAGTCATTTACTTCCTGAAGAAAAGTAAACTGTAAAAAATTCCACAATTTTAGCCTATCTTTAGATATAATTAAAGTTTTAGCCTACTCTAGATGCTAACTTCTTGGCTAGCTGCTGAAAAGCTAACAAAATATAACTAAAATGTAAGAGCTGAAAAAATATGAAAAAAGTACTATACTAAGCCAAATGAAGCTAAAATATGAGAAATTAGAAAAAAGAACTGGGATAAACAGAAAGTGTAGAAGAAAATGGTAGAAGTAAAATCAGTAATTGCAAAACTAATACACTAAATATGCCTGTAAGAAACAAATATTATTAGTCTTCTACAAAGTATACTTCAAAAAGCTTAATTAGGAGATATGGAATGTTTGCTAATAAAAGGAAAGAAAAGATATGAATTCAAAAATTAGATAAATAAAAGGTGGTATAATCACACTAAATAAAATAAATGACATTTGATAATAAGGATTACAGTCTGCAACGTGATCTTGTATCCAGAAAACCCCAAACCCTCTACCGAGAGACGATGCGAACTGATGATCAATTCCGCAAAGTTTCATGTTACAAAATCCATGTACACAAATCTGCCATACACCTTAACAGTCAAGCTGAGAGTCAAATCAAAACTCAATACCATTTGCTATTAATACAAATAAACAAACAAAAAATGCCTTGGAGTATAGTTAATCAAGGAGGTGAAAGATCTCTGCAAGCGGAACCCCTAAATGTGGAGGAAAGAGATTACAGATGACGGGAAGAAATAGAAAAAAAACATACCACGCTCTTGAATTGGTAGAATCAACTTCGTTAAAATACCCATACTTCCAAAGTGATTTATAGATTCCATGAAATCCCCTTCAAAATACCAATGTCATATTTCACAGATCTAGAAAAAAATAAATGTACCCGTCATTTGGAACCAGACAATGGGAGGGCAGACTGAGGAGTTATTGAGTATGATGTATTCCTTTACCGTGTTTTGCCGTGAGGGTCTGCAAAGAAGCAAGCTGGTAGCTGGGAGAGCACTTGCACTGTGTGTCTGTGTTAATGGAAAAGATCCCGCAAAGTGGAATATTAGTGTTTAAACTAAAGTGAAACAGAGGGAGAGACACACATAGGCACTTGGTGGAAGATGAAGTAGATATCCTGCGATCACTTCCCTTTTCTGAGATAATTATCAATCATAAATATCATTTGAGAGGAACCAGGAGAATGGAATGCTAAAAGTTTAACTGCTAACAGAAGAAATGCACCGAGTAAATAGTTGGCTTGCTCTGAGCCTTAACTAGAGAGCTTACTAGTATCGACGTGGATCTGGAGGTCATCTGGAGCTACCTCCTCCTGTGAGACATGGGACCTTGACATTAGTGTCTATTAACTACTGGCTTTAAAGGTTAGCAGCAAACGCAACCTCTCTGTCTGACTGTCTGGTATAACATCCAGCCCACTGAAATCACTCAAAATGTACTCTCAGAAAATGTTTATAGAACGATGGAATCTATTTGTTCAGCTTTATTTATGTTTGGCTGAGTATTTCACAAATGTTTTTGTTGTGAATGATTGCATTTCATGTTTCTAATGAGGAATTTAATAATTGTGTTTTTTATTCCTTGAATGATAATATGAACATCTTTCCTGTCTTGTTACCTGACATAAGTCTTTTATTTATGCATTTATCTTTATTTCAAAATATTACAGGTGTACAAATGTTTTTGGTTACATGGGTCACTTTGTAATTCTGGAGTCATGGCTTTCTAAAGTGTGCCCATCACCCAGAGAGTGTTCACTGTACCTGGTGGGTGGGTTTGTACCCCTTCCCTTTCCTTGATTATTTTTTATAGCTGAGATGTTCTCCATAGCATGCATATACATTTTGTTAATCCACTCACATATTTATTGGCACTTGGGCTGATTCCACATCTTTGCCGTTCTGTCTTGTGCTGCAATAGACATTCAAGTACAAGTGCCTTTTTGATAAAATGAATCTTTTTATCCTTTGGGTAAATACCCAGTCATAGGATTGCTGGATCAAACAATAAGTCTATCACAAGTTCTATGAGGCATCTCCATGTTGTTTTTGACACAGGTTGTACTGATTTGCAGTCCCACCCACAGAGCATACGCGTTCCTTTTTCTCTGCATCCACGGCTGTGTCTGTGGTTTGGGGACTTGTTAATAAAATATATTTTAACTAGAGTAAGATGATATCTCATTGTGGTTTTAATTTTCATTTTTCTGTTTAGTGGCATTAAGCATTAGGCATTTTTTCATATGTTTATTGGCCATTTGTATATCTTCTTTTAGTTTTGAAGTATGTCCCTCTTAATATAGGCAGTATGTCAGTACGTTTAAGGTTGAATGACTTTAGGTGGACACTTTTTCTCATAAATTTCCACCATCCCCTATTTCATTCCATCAGTCCAATTTATTCATTTATGTTACCTGCGTGACCCTTGCAGGTAATTGAGTTTTGGGTTCTTGATACAATCTAATGCTTTCAGTTCAAGTGATATTTATATTTGAATTAACCAAACAGGATATCTGATGCATAGTGGAAACAAAATAAATACTGGTTGTGAATAATATCCATTTGACTTTTCTTTCTTTCAAATAAAGAAAGTTCTGACAGATATACCACTGCTTGATTTCCAGATGCTTGGATATGTGTCTGTACCCTAAAATAAATCTTGCAAGGCTTAAAGATTTGATTTAAAATTTTTTTTTTTTTTTTTTTTTTTTATTGTTGGGGATTCATTGAGGGTACAATAAGCCAGTTACACTGATTGCAATTGTTAGGTAAAGTCCCTCTTGCAATCATGTCTTGCCCCCATAAAGTGTGACACACACTAAGGCCCCACCCCCCTCCCTCCCTCTTTCTGCTTCCCCCCCCATAACCTTAATTGTCATTAATTGTCCTCATATCAAGATTGAGTACATAGGATTCATGCTTCTCCATTCTTGTGATGCTTTACTAAGAATAATGTCTTCCACTTCCATCCAGGTTAATACGAAGGATGTAAAGTCTCCATTTTTTTTTTTGATTTAAAAAATTTTTTAAAGTATGATTTTTTAATATAGGATGATATAACCCTCAGTTAAAGATTTTAACATATTAAAGGCATATTAGAGATAATCTATTAGCTCCTTTTGGCTTCTAATAAGAACATTTTTCAATCTCTTGAATTTACTTAAAATTCTATAATCTGTCTGGAAAAATTTGCATTTTCAACATCTATCATGTTTAGGTTTTTCAAATGTATTTTACCCTTTTTGGCGATAACCAGGTTCTATCTTGCTGATTTCCTCTTTGTGCATATGCAAGATGATTTAAAGAGAATAAAAGCATCTGTCTATATAATTCAATACATGTTGCTATATAATAATATCTTCTGGTTGGCTTATCCAACTTTTAGGTTAATTTTTGTAACCCCATCCAAACCATATTTCATAAAATACAATTTTGACCTACTTTTAAGGTAATAAGAGGTGAAAGATGAAAAGGAATACAGGAGAAGGCATTAGATTTTAATTTGACTTCACTCAACATTTTTAAAGCAATGCTTTTAACACAGGTGCTTTTTATATTGTTGAATAATTATGTTTCTAACCTAGCTTTTCAATATATAAAACTGGAGGTTACTTTTTAATGTCATAAAATTATTCTTTAATTTATTGACAGAAAAATGAATAAAATGATTTAAACCAATATGAACTTTTATGAAATTCCATTAATCGTTGCAATAACTTTGAAATAAAATAAAGTTATTCATCCAGTAAGTAATGAATTTATACTTAGCATCACCACAAGTTCACAGGTGTTAAATGCCACAAAGGAACTCTTGGGCGGAATCCAGACTTAATAAGAAAGGACAGAAATGATGTTTTAAAAAGAATATGAAGCCGAATACCTGGCATATAACCGATTCAGTCCACAATAATGTGTCACTATTTCGCTGCTATTTTTGTAGATAGGAATTATATTTTTGCTTCTAGCCTCTGTTCTCTTTCTTTCTCCAAGAAAGGTGAATTTTAGAACTGAACTATTTTTTTAACTATTTTTAGACCTCAGATATTTCTATCATTAAACGCAAGTGACAAAGCATATTTTGAAAGGGAGCATGACTTATAAAATGGTTTTCACACTGTGAGTATGTGGGTATTTTTTTAATTCCAGAAGAATATAACAATCAGGTTTCAAAAACCTCTCTAAGTGGCTGCCTGCCAAGCTTCAGCACGCAGCCCCTTGGATTCCCCTGATAGCCAGGACTTGCCGTCTGCCATATAATACAGAGGCTCTTGGCAAGAGTCTCCCAATTTAAGGGGCTTAGAGAATCATAGCCTTGGGCTCTGTTGCAGCCGTAGTTGAGCATCTGCCATTCGCAAAGCCCAGAGTTTCCACTGGCAACAGTTTACCCTGCCAGGCTGGCACGGCAGACTACAGAGGTGCCAGAAGGCTCCCAGAGGCTGCAGACACAGACCCCAGCTGCCAGGCTGTAGAGCTGGCTGCCAGCATCAAGCAATTGATGTTAGGTCACTGCCACGATATCTTACAAAATCTTTAAGGCTACCTGCATTTGAAGCACTTTTGTGCCATCAAGTAACATTTATGTGACCCTAGATCATTTTTAGCCAGAAGAACTCCAGAGTAATAGAAGTACTCAAGTTTAAGGTTGAAGATTTATCAATCTTACACGAGAGAACACCTGAATATTGATACTACATAATTACTAAAATATTAGTTGCCACCGCTGAACATGAACCAAATGCTCCACCTTGTAAAAGTGTCTACATAGATCACATTTTGTATTTTTTGTTTTTTTGAGACAGAGTCTCACTATGTTGCCCTCGGTAGAGTGCCCTGGTATTACAGCTCACAGCAACCTCCAACTCTCCAACTCCTGGGTTCACACGATTCTCTTGCCTCAGCCTCCCAAGTAGCTGGGACTACAGGCACCTGCCACAGCAACTGGCTATTTTTTGTTGCAGTTGTTATTGTTGTTTAGCAGGCCTGGGCGGTTTTGAACCTGTCAGAGTCGGTGTATGTGGCTGGTGCCCTAACCACTATGCGACGGGCCCCGGGCCACACATTTTGTGTTCTTCACTACACTTTCTATACATTGCCATACAGACACAGTCTCATACTAAGGTAGCATTAAGTCATTTGCTGAGCTCATTCGAAGCTTGTAAGTGAGAGAGCTGGATGTAAGTCCAGGTTTCCCGACCCTGACGCCTTTGCACCCCGCTGTTTGTGGAGTGGCTGTCACATTTTCATTTTGACTCTCAGGTACATGAAAGCACAAAAGATTTAGACTTATAAGACTTTCTATACTGTCTGCTGTTTTGAAATCACGGGTCTATGATTTTATGTACGAACTGGAAGTACAATCAAAATTAATTCTCATTAAACCGTCAATAAAGTTTTTGTTCTATTTTTTGAGGCAAGGTCTCACTCTACCTCCCAGGTATAAAAGCAGTGGCATCCTCATAGCTCACTGTCACCTCAAACTTCTGGGCTCACTGTAACCTCAACACTCCTCCTGCCTCAGCCTACGGAATTGGAACTATAGGCGTATACCACACCCATCTAAGTTTTATTTTCTTTATTTTTTAATTTATTATTATCATTTCTTTTTTATATTTTGTAGAGTGAGGGCTCACTAGTCTCAAGTCCTGGCTTCATGCAATCCTCCCGCCTCAGCATCCCAAGGTGCTAGGATTACAGGTGAGTGCCACTGCGTCCAACTTCAAAAACTTTTTAACAATCGATAGTGATCAAAACAGCATGGTATTGGCACAAAAACAGAGAAGTAGATGTCTGGAACAGAATAGAGAACCAAGAGATGAATCCAGCTACTTACCGCTATTTGATTTTTGACAAGCCAATTAAAAACATTCAGTGGGGAAAAGATTCCCTATTTAACAAATGGTGCTGGGTGAACTGGCTGGCAACCTGCAGAAGACTGAAATTGGACCCACACCTTTCACCATTAACTAAGATAGACTCTCATTGGATTAAAGATTTAAACTTAAGACATGAAACTATAAAAATACTAGAGGAGAATGCAGGGAAAACCCTTGAAGAAATTGGTCTGGGTGAGTATTTCATGAGGAGAACCCCCTGGGCAATTGAAGCAGCTTCAAAAATACACTACTGGGACTTGATCAAACTAAAAAACTTCTGCACAGCTAAGAACACAATAAGCAGAGCAAGCAGACAGCCCTCAGAATGGGAGAAGATATTTGTAGGGTATATCTCTGACAAAGGTTTAATAACCAGAAACCACAGAGAACTCAAACGCATCAGCAAGAAAAAAACAAAGGATCCCATCGCAGGCTGGGCAAGGGATTTGAAGAGAAACTTCTCTGAAGAAGACAGGCACGAGGCCTTCAGACATATGAAAAAATACTCATCATCTTTAATCATCAGAGAAATGCAAATCAAAACTACTTTGAGATATCAATTAACTCCAATGAGACTAGCCTATATCACAAAATCTCAAGACCAGAGATGTTGGCGTGGATGCGGAGAAAAGGGAACACTTCTGCACTGCTGGTGGGAATGCAAATTAATACATTCCTTTTGGAAAGATATATGGAGAACACTCAGAGATCTAAAAATAGATCTGCCATTCAATCCTGTAATTCCTCTGCTGGGCATATACCCAGAAGACCAAAAATCACAACATAACAAAGGTATTTGTACCAGAATGTTTATTGCAGCCCAATTCATAATAGCTAAGTCATGGAAAAAGCCCAAGTGCCCATCGATCCACGAATGGATTAATAAATTGTGGTATATGTATACCATGGAATACTATGCAGCCTTAAATAAAGATGGAGACTTTACCTCTTTCATGTTTACATGGATGGAGCTGGAACATATTCTTCTTAGTAAAGTATCCCAAGAATGGAAGAAAAAGTACCCAATGTACGCAGCCCTACTATGAAACTAATTTGGGACTCTCACATGAAAGCTATAACCCAGCTACAACTTAACAATAGGGGGAAGTGGGAAAGGGGGGTGGGTGGGTAGAGGGAGGGGAATCGGTGGGATCACACCTGTGGTGCATATTACAGGGGTATTTGCGAAACTTGGTAAATGTAGAATGTAAATGTTTTGGCACAGTAACTGAGATAATGCCAGAAAGGCTATGTTAACCACTGTGATAAAAATGTGTCAAATGGTTTATGAAGCGAGTGTATGATGCCCCATAATCATATCAATGTATACAGTTATGATTTAATAATAAAAAAAAAAGAGAGAAAAAAAACTTTTTAACACTGGGCATCTGAGGTTTCTTTTACTCAGGATTATTTTCCTTTAACTGTTTCACTGAAGTTCTTCTTAAATGTCAATAAGAAGGACTGTCAATGTCAATAATAAGAAATGTCAATAAATGTTGCCAATGTCTTAGTATCACAATACATATCAGGATTAGGCATTTGAAAAATCTATTACTTAAAAAATTAAATAGAATAATTAAATTACAATTAAATATATCTAACTGGTAGTTCTAAAATTGACACAAAAAAATCATTTGGGGTAAAATTTACATTTGCAGACTACTAGTTAAGCTCAAAATATTTGTTTACCTTTGAAAAATGCTTACTGTATGAGTCAGGGGAATAGACCATGACTATGTGTCACGGTACAGCCATGAATACATTTGGCAATGTAATTTTCATTTGAAGCACTGGCATTTGTGGCATCAAGTAACAGGTATGTGACCCCAAGTCGATTGCCATATATGTTAAGATAAGTGCAGAACTGAAAAGCCCTGTTGTAACAGAAACACATAAGCTGACTCATAAGCAGTATTTCCTGTTTTCTGCTCCAGAATAATTAGTTCAGAGAAGATATTTTCAAGAAATGTTATTTTTTTGTGGAAGAATTTATTTATAAAATTATGACAGCATGTGTTCTCTTTTTGGAGTATGGTAAAAACAATCTTTATTACATTATATGTAAATCAAATGTGATAAAGAAATTGCACACAGAACAAACATAAATAAGGGGTAACGTGATGCATTTCAAGATAATTCAAAAACGATTAAAAAAATAGAAAAACTGGAAACTTTCTGAAAAGCGAATAAATGGTTCTGCTTTTTTATCCAATAAAACTTCAAAACTAATGTTTTAGCCTCTTCTTCTAAACGAGAGAGACAAAAAGAAATACCTGAATTTTCAATATTTCAGAGATGAGTGATAAGTGAAAGAGTTAACAAGAGACTTATCCAGAATTATTAGTCACTGTATTTAAAACGAATCTGATATCACATATTATACAAGTTTCTTTATAATTTGTCTTGTATGATTTAGATTTTTCATGACAGACATTCCCTTTAACTCATTCAGCTAACTTGTTCTCTCTTTTAAAAGTAAATTGAATCTAAGACTAAAATGTACCTTTAAAATAGTCTCGATGGAGTGTAACTAGCATAGAGATTCTGATTTCTACTGACAGTCGAAATGGTTGCACTAAGACCTGGGTTCTTTGTAGGTGTTAAGTTGCCAGGATATTATTAAAAATGTATCAGGCTACCTTGGTGTGGGTGAGATGCCTGTGGAGGTGAAGCAGATGTGACCACGTATCACACACTCTAGCTTCATGGGGACAGTGAGAATTCTACTTACATTTGTCCTTGAGTCATTAACTAGGAGCCTGCTGCCATCAGCACTTGCAAAAACAAAGGCTTGTGTTAGGGATCTGTTGCCCCAGACGTTTACGACTTGTCTGTGCTGGCAGGAGCTTCATGCCCTCATCTGTCTTGAGCCTGGCACCTCAGCTGTGATTACCCACCACTGCGTTCGTCCTGCCTTATATCTGCCACATTAATGTGTATTATCAACAGTGGGCAGACTGGAGAAGGGATTAGCACCCTTTTAATCATAATGTGTCTGAGGGTAAGATAGTCTCATTTTCCTGTTAGGATCATCAATCTGAGATGGAGGGGAGATTAAAGTAACATTAGCATGCTTGTCCATAATCAAAGCTCAGGTCCCAGGAAAAGATCTTTTAATTCAAATTGATACTTAGTACCCCCTTAGCAATTGAGAAAAGAAGAAATCAAAATATCAAAAGAGAAAGACTAATTAACTATGGCAGGCATTTCTTAAGTTCATCTGCAAGACGGATGTGAATTAGTGCTTTCTCGTCTTGAGGGAAGGGAAGGAAGTGGCAGATGTAAGGGGTAGGAGGGTCAAGACAAAGACCCTAAAAAAGGCTAATGGCATTCTAGGCCCCCTGAATGTATTTTCTACAGTGTATTTTTTTTTTTTTTGAGACAGAGTCTCACTGTTTTGCCCCCTTGGTAGAATGCCATGGCATCATAGTTCACAGCAACTTCTAACTCTTGGGCTCAGGAGATTCTCTTGCCTGAGCCTCAAGAGTAGATGGGACTACGGGTGTCCACCACATTGTCTGGCTATTTTTAAAGGAAGGGTCTCTCTCTGGCTCAGGCTGGTCTCAAACCTGTGACCTCAGGTGATCCGTCCACCTCAGCCTCCCGGAGTTCTGGGATTACATGCATGAGTCACCAGTCCCGGCCTTCCATAGTGCATTCAAGAATTATGCAGTGTAATGTGTGTCTTTTGTGAGAATCATGTATCATTATAAATATTATTTCAAGTAGGCACTTTGTGCATAACAGGAAAATGTTTGAATCCAAGTACTTATGATTTTATTAACATCCAGTATCATTAGGTTCATACTAAAATGACTTTGGTTTTAATTTTCTTGTCTGTTACATAGCAGGAAGAATTATAAACTCTCCTTAACCCCCTTTCCAAGTCCAATATTTTCAGAGCCACCGTAATAGTAGTCCAGATTATTTAAATTGAAGCTGCATGGCTCAAATGTTCTGATTTTACTGTCCTTTTGTATCAAATGCTCTGAGATGTCTAAATTTTCAGAAGAGTCGACATTGTAAACAATTTTACAATAGTAAGCCACACCTATAAGAATTATGACTGAAATGGCGAGACTATTAATGAGGTGATTATGCGCAGAATCAAGGACAGAGTTTTAGAGCAAGACTGTAATTCAAAATGTAACATAATGGCTTCTTACGATTATGGAAAATGGGAAGAACGATACTCTTCAACACAAATAAGGAGATAAATTCAGTATGTATGCTACAGAAATGCAGGTTCAGATAGAATAGTTTTCTTGGGATTTCTAAGATGATGTAAACAAATTGTATTGTGTGTGAACATTTCAGTGACCAGTGGGCTCTGCTCTTACAATGGAGTTAATGGAGGAGTCATTTACCAGTTCTCTCCGTGGTTATAGGACTAGGGAGCCTTAAATATGGTCAATGATCACATGAATGCCTAGTGCTGGATGATAGGGAGAGCGGGGGACTGCTAAAGCATGTTTCTGTCTTTTTGTTTACATTTCACAGATTATGACAATTACAGATTTACACTCAGCATCTTTGCATGGTATAATGACATTAGCATGCTTTCCTTGAGAAAATGAGTTTTTTGCATTCCTTCCAGGTCTGACTGTCTTTGAGGAAACATGGATGGTTGCGATGGATTGCAACCATTTGTCTATTTCTGGCCAGGGCTAAAAACCGCTCACTTACCCAGACAGTGCCAAATCTTTTCCATCTTGCTCAATAGACGCCTCTGACATTTGCTTGCAGCTTTCTCTACATGGTTTGGTGTCCTCTCTGCAGTAATTATGGGTACGATTCTATTTTGAAATTCAGAAATGTTTCGTTAACTTTGTCTCTGCTCTAGGACCTACTTTGTTTATAGAGACGAAATGAAATCAATATTTTAAAGCTCTGAGGAAAACCAGTCAGAGAATTCTGACTGTCCCTTCACTTTCTCTCCACTCCGCTGCTCCAACACATGCGAAATATCACCCAACTGCTGCTCCCGTCCCTCTGCTGAGGACAAAATTACCTCTCACGTTCTCTCTTTCATGTAGTTTGTTAGAAAAACCTATTGACTACACCTTAAAAATAGACTCAGACTAATTATTATTTCTGATTAATTTTTTCTTATCACCTCTCAGTAGGTTCATTTTATTTTATTTATTTATTTTTTTTAGAGACAGGGTCTCACCTTACTGGCCCCGTTAGAGTGCCATAGCGTCCCAGCTCACAGCAGCCTCCAACTCCTGGGCCAAGGCGATTCTCCCGCCCCAGCCTCTCAGTAGGTTCATTTTAATACTCATGTCCTCCTAACTCTAGTCTCCCTGCTTTCACATTTCCCCTTTTTTGTTTAATATCCACACAGAAGCCAGACCATGGACCCAGACGTAACGTAAATGAGATCACAGCTTTTCATTTAGGACCTTAATGTGCCTCCCATGTTTGCCCCGTTCAGTGGCCCTTGTGGTCCCTGAGATATGCTTAGATATTCCTTAGAGCCTGGCAAGGCAAGTCATTCTGTCTGTTCTGTTCACTGATGTAAACTTAGTGCCTTAAAAAATGTGGGCACAGGGTAGGAGCTTGGAGAACACTGACTTATGAATAATGTCTGAGCTGTAACTGAATTTCTGATCCAGTTCAGGTCACCAACACCAATGACTGCCTCAGAGCCCTCAGGGAGAGGGGGTGGTTCTGATTTCCTGTGTTACTCTTGTTAGGGCAGAAACGGTGTCCCTGTCAGTGTGCAAGTCTTAACATCCCGACGGATTTGAGAGCAGTTGAGCACTAATTCCTGTTTCCTACTTCCTCTGGGACACCGAGGGCCAGCTGTATCTAACCTCCAGCAGAAGCACGAGAGAGCAAGTAAATATAGTTTCTGGACAAAGAGAAATTTCTCACAGGAATTTGAGAACTTTATGTATTTTATATTTGTAATATATAAAATTTATTATTGGGAAGGGAAACAGATATCTCGATAAACTTTTTTCAATACTCACAGGTGATTAAATGTCACTTCTTAAGGGAAAAAAATAAATCTGCGATTTCACAGTGCCCTCGGTGTCATACAGGCATATCACTACCAGTTCCAGAGTTTCCCTAAGTTTCGCTTTTCTTCACATAAATATATGAACTGGCCCGTTTTGAAGAACAATTTTTTTCTATGTTTAAATTCTATTTGTAACCAAGAGCTCTTTAAAAATGGCACTGGTTAAGGAGCTCAGTGAGACTGTTAAATGTTGGCTTTTAAGAAAGTGCTGAAAATATCAGCCTGATTAAATATATTTCAATTGACGTAAACTTTAAAAACATAAACAATCAACTTCTGTTTCTTACAAGCAACTAAAAAATTAGTGCTATGGTAGATTTCCCTGTGGAAAGGCTTGTGTTTATTTGAATTAAATACGTTGTTCACTTTATTCAAGAATTTGCCTAAGGGCAGTGCCTGTGGCTCAGTGAGTAGGGCACCAGCCCCATATACCAAGGGTGGCGAGTTCGAGCCTGGCCCAGCCAAAATGCAACAAAAAATAGCTGGGCGTTGTGGCGGGCACCTGTAATCCCAACTACTCAGGAGGATGAGGCAAGAGAATCGCCTGAGCCCAAGAGTTGGAGGTTGCTGTGAGCTGTGACACCATGGCACTCTACTGAGGGTGATAAAGTGAGACTCTGTCTGAAAAAAAAAAAAAGAGAGAGAAGAATTTGCCTAATAAATTCCTTAGTTAAATTTACTATATCTCTTTCTAGTACAAAAATTTTTGTTTTCCTATGTAAAGTGTTGCCCTTTGATACCAACATGAAGTAGAATGTATTATAATAGAGCTTAATATAGTAAGAAATTAATTAATCATGTCCTAAACACCTAAGCCTGGTACTATCCCTAAGTTGCCCCCAGGCACTGACTATGTAGTGGGGAAATTTTAAAAAGTAATGAATTAGAAGATTCACTTTTATAATTTAAAATTTTCTAAAGTGAGAAGATATTTTAAGAGCAAGATTAAATATATTATTTACAAAAGTCTTTACATGCTACATGTAATGCTTGCCAATCTTTAGTTTAGTGAATCGGACTTTACCTTGAATCACACGTACTGTACAGTGAAGATTGCATCCTGCCTGGATTCTTCATTATTGCTCAGGAATGATTCCTATTTCCTCTCTTCTCCTGTGATTTTCTGATTCCTTCTGGAAGAATATAACCTCGTCACACTTAAGTGTGCTCCTGCATAGATTTAAGAGAAAATCAATCACCAGCCCCCTCCCTTGAAGTATTTCCAGAATAAATGATCTAAATTATTGCAAAATGCATGGCAAAAATATGAGTGTAGTAAATCTACTTTCATAGCTGATACACGTAATGGAGCAAACCCAGAGACCCACACGCACAGGTAACAGACCATAGGAAGATGTAAATTCACATTAAGTGGAAGGTATCGACTTAGAGAACCACTTCTAATCCTTCCGAAGAATCACTTTTTTCCCTCTTACCTGAGGTATTTTCTAGCTCAATTTCCAGTGAAAAGTGCATTTGCTAAACCTGAACGTTACGTATGTGCATAGAAATTAATTTCCAAAATTTAATTGTCCAATTGCTTTCTCCATTTCACAGTACCTTTAAATGTACTAATAAATTATTTATCAAGCCCAGATACTATTTTTGTAGTCTATGAATAAGCAAAACATCAAAATTTGTTTTTTTAAGTTGTCATTCCAGTTGAAAACACACAAAAAATGCATGCGCACCATTTTTCTTTTTTTTACATTTTGTTAAGTTCTTACTTTCATTTTCACTATGTTTTTCAAATACATTTTCAATATTTTTTAGGACTGTTAGCATGGCAAGTGCACGGATGTGGGCAGGTGACTTATAAATGTGACTTGGCATAATGTTCAACTGTCTCCATCCATCCTTTCATTTAACTTAAGAAAACGATACCGACTATGTGCTGGCCTATGCCAGATCTTGCCTGTACCATCATGAACAAGGCAGCTTAGGTTTTTTAGCCACACAAAGTTAGTTTCTGATTTGTATGAAAAACATGGAGTAAGTAATTAGAGATAAAGAATAATAAAGAACCTAGTGTTGTTACAAAACGGAATAATGGTAACTCACCGAGTCTACAGGTTGTTTGAAGTTTTAAATATGCTTGACCTGAAATGTGTGATAATATAAACATTACGATTTAAGAGATAATTATTGTGTCACATAGAATGCCCAAGCACCTGGTCCACTCTGTATCTGATGGGTAGTAGGCAATCAAAAACATACAGAATAAATAACAGATGAGGAAGAAAAACTGGCAAAGTAGTTGGCGGAGAGATATGAGCAAGGTCACAGAGAAGAAAGCGTGAAGGCTTGAAAGTGGGGGAATATAGAGAAATGAGGTTCACCGTCCCTGGGTGGAGAGATGTAGCTGCAGTGTGAGACAAAGGCCGGGTTTTCTAGGGTTTGTGAGTCGATTGGAACCAACTGAAATGATTTAAACAAACACTCAAATAATTACATCATCAAATTGCTTTTCAGAAAAATCACTCTGGCTGCCCACATTTGGCCCCACTATACCCCTAGCTAGTGGGACCAAATTTGGTAGGAGAGATAATGTAAGACTGTGAAGGTCATCCAGCTCCGGCAGAGGATGAGCTCACGTAGCAGAGATGCGATGGGACTTCACGCTGGTGAGACAGCTAGGTGTGGGGAGATGTGGGCCCTGACGTACGTAGGTACATGATAAAACCTAGTTACAGAGGAAGTGTGAGCAATGTGGGAAGGGAAGAATGAGAGAGGATCCCCCGGTGCTTAGGGAACTAAGACAACAAACGGTGGTTGTTCAGGGAAAAATAGACCTGTGCAAAAAGGACCCGAGGTGCCTGCACGAAGGTGTCCAGGTGAAGAGTGGAAATAGATGTACGAAGGGGTGACCAGTTTTCTCCTCCAGAAAATAATAATTTGAATAGGAGAGTCTATCCAGGGATTTCCATGTCTACTTTGCAGGTAGATAATGAACATTTCCATTTCTAAAGTTCTACTTTTAAACAGACCATCACATTTAGGTTATTGGTACAATAATGACTAAAGAGATAATAGAATCTAAAACACAGCTTGTGAAGTGAAGAGCTCCAGAAAGTGAAAAAAAAAAAATAAATAAAGAGAACGTTCTCCTGAGTCCCAAATAGCATTCACAATTAATTCACCCAATGAGGACGCATTGCCGTTGTTCTAGGTTATTAGTGTTAGCATGTCAGTTTAAAATATTTTGCCTGAAAAACTGAGAGAAAATGGACAATTCTGTCTCTGTACCTCCAGAGAACCCCACTAGTGTGGTGCACGTAACTAATTTCTTAGATGTGACCGTGGTACAGATAGGACGTGCTACTTCATTTATCTAAACAGCAGACTAGGAAAGTGGATTCATCAATGTATTGAGCCAAAACTGTTCAAAAATTAAAGAAGGTGAGAAATGACAGATCCCAACATCTTTCCTTGGCCTCATCCGGTACCGAGGCCAAACAATTCGAGACCAAGTAGGATTATTTTAATATATAGATATTGTTCTCTTAAGGCAAATAGTTTTTTTTTTTTTTGCATATTCTGTGGTACACGGTCATTATAAATATTTTTCTTCTTTTTGTTTTAATCCTGGGCCAAAATGAAGACAAAAATATTATAAAGATTTCATAGTGTGATCAAACACAGACTTATGCAGACAATAAGAAATTCCAATTATTACCTGTTCAGGAGACAATCAATTGACAAAGGTATTTGGTGATCCAGAAGCAGAAAGAAAAGAGAAATTATCATTGAGCTATTAGAGAAGTTAAAGTATCTATTCTATAATAAAATTAAACAGCAGACATTTCACGTTTAGGGCAACCTTGCTTTTGACAAGTAGGCATGATGAGTGTAAGTCAACATCATTGCTAACTCTACCTGCACACCATTCTCCAGAAGATATTTGCTGAGATAAATTATTTCTACCTCTTTAGAAAGGCGAGAGTCATCAAAATAAATGCATATGTTCAGAAATTTCAGTCGGTTGAATTTTTTTGCCATTTTCTTAATTTTTTTCAAAAGTAGCTATAGTTCAGAAATGTAAATGCTTACTTTTCCAAGAAGACAATTTTCTATTTCGAGGAGAAATAAATTACAAATGTCATACACTGTAAGAATCAAAACTCTAAAATGAAGGAGATGTGTCATAAAACTGCTTATCATCGATAAAAACAGAAGGGGTTGTATAAATGCAAAATCTATTGGAGAAACAGGGAATGGTTTCAAGGCAGTGTTCCTGGGATCGGAGCCCTCTGGGCTCAAAGCAGGTCTCAGTGTGACATTGGAGCCTTCCAAGGTGACTGTGAAAGAGCCTGAAAGATGGAAGTCAGGGACAGGCCCACATATGGCACGTCCAGAAGTGCCCATTCAAGGGACAGTCAATGTTTGGGCCATTAGCATGTCTTCTTTGGGGAAATGTCTATTCTGACTCTTTCCCACATTTTAACATTTTTTGATTTTTGGCTATTGATTTGTGTGAGTTCCTTGTGTGTTGGGGATTCTGTTCCCTTGCTGGAGACGATTTCCCTCCTTTCTACAGATTCTCTCTTCACTCTATCTGTTGTTTCCTTTACCGTGCACCAACTGTTCAATCTACTATAGCTCCCTTTTGTCTATTTGGGGATTTTTGTCTGTGTTTTTGAAGGTCTTAGCCATATACTTTTTTCCTAAAACCACGTCCTGAAGCGTGTCTCCTGTGTTTTGTTTAGTAGTTCTGTAGTTTTGGACCTCACCATTAAGTCTTCAATTGATTTTCATTTTATTTTTGCAGCTGATGAGGGCTTTGGGTCCAGCCTCATTCTGCTGCTCATAGTTATTCGATTTTCCCAGCAGCTGTTTGCAGAAGAGACTGTCTTTACCACCCTTTCCCACCTCCTGGGTCAACGGCCCGACTGCCACCTGGATTTTAGCTCACAAACACAAACAGTGTAACCTAACTGTAATGACCCTTGTATTAATCTGAAATTTTAAAAAAGTAAAGTACAAAGTAGGCTTGGACAACATTGTCATAGTGTTAAACTGAAAACATTTATTAAAATGAATGTTCACCCTTAAGCCCCTAGGTTATCATAGTTTATGGATTTTTTTTCCAATAAAGAAGGAACATGTATTAAGAAAAGTTATATGGATAGTTGAAGATTCAGAATAAATTTTCACAAAGACAAAAAACAAAGTTTACAAATGTAAGTTATATAAACAAAGTCTATTCAACCAACAGTCACTGAATTGTATTAACAATTGACGGTAAAGATTCTCCATTCTTCTGGGCCTTGCAGGTCTTTTTTATTGATGTTTGTATGAAGAGGAATAAGACTGTGTATCCTCCCTGGAACCTTTTAGCAATTTCTGAATCTTAAATTATTTATATAAAGAAGCATCAAATAATTCACTAAATGGTAGTTCAGTCTGATTCAATTCTTGGATTTGTTAGCTAACTTTAAGTGTAACTAGGAGGAATAAAAATTTCCCCCAAAACAAAGCTGATAGCAGATTGCAACCATATCCATTATTTGTGCTTTTGCAAAGTGATTTGGTTTCTACCTGTCAAAAAGTGCCACCTGTTTTCCTCACCCTTAAATATGACTGGCCTAGGATGACCACCTTCCTGACTTTCCCAGGAATGTCCTTTCTCTAGTGGTGAAAGTCCTGTATGCCAGAAAACACCTGTTCCAGGTGAAGAGGGGTGTCTGGGATCGTGCGTCCCTCTGGCATGTGTGGGTCAGTACCAGGCTGCAGGACCAGGCTCTGTAGCTTCTGAGGCTGAGCTGTAAGAGCTCTAGGACTTTTCCCTTTCCTGCACAGAAAGCTCCACCTTAGATCTATGGACATGTTGAAAGGATACCTAAGAAGTCATACCAGGAGGTCCACAAGGAGAGGAGGAGAATGCTGGGCCAACGACTCTAGTAAGCCATGAGTGTAGCTGAAAGCCTTATAAATGGGTCCATTCTGGAAACTGTAGCCTTTACTGTGCCACATGCACTTAAAGAACAGCTGAGACATCAGCTGTGCCCCAGGTGACACCACAGGAAGTTAAGAACAGCTTACAGAATCATGAGAGACAGTTAATGGCTGTTGCCTTAACCTCTATCACAGTGGTTCTCAACCTTCCTAACGCTGTGGCCCTTTAACACTGTTCCTGTGAGTCGCGACCCACAGGTTGGGAACCGCTGCCAACTGTTGAAGTTATTATGTACCAATAAGTAACCGAAACAATGAGTCAAAAAAGGCTCCGTAAATACCCAGAAGTTAATACCTTACTATTGTTTAATAACTATGTGTGGCAGAAAAATATTGGGATTGAAATCACCACCCAGGTTTTAAGCTTCAGATCTTCATTTGCTTGCTGAGAGATTTTGTACAATCACTTTCATTTCTTCATAAGTAAACCGGAAATTTCAATATTTTACAAAACTGTAAATAGCCAAACAAGGTGATGCATTTAAAAATACTTTTTTAAAACCGCAGAGGTCTACACACATAGATGTCAATAAAAAATGTGCAATCATCATTATCCTGTTATTAAACTTTACATACAGTCACATGTCTGTTAAGAATATGAATCTCATTAAAGAAAGGCAGTTTAGAAAAAGCAAAATTTGCAACTGATTTTCATAATATTTACTGATGAATTTTTTTTTAACTTCTATTCCAACAGGGGAAAAAATGCCACATCCAAATTTCCAGCTTATTCATGTACACTAAGGTATCCCATAAAATATGAAGATATGTCCTTTCATGTTTACTAAGACCCCATAAAATTATTTTAGACCTGTGTGACTCATTCATCTACGTAGCATTTTATGATGGATTTTTCGGTTTGCTATTTTAAAGTTTCAAAGTTTACTTTCACATTAAATTCTCATTCGTTTTCCTATTTTATGTTCATTTTTTCTGTGATACAGATAATGTAGAAGATAATTTAGACAAAGTAACACCTGGCTTCTCGTGGGTATGTGATGCAGAAAGAAAGTGATTCCCTTGGCAGAAGAGTCTTTGAAAGAATAGAGAAAAACTGAGTATTGTATTTTAGAAAGACATGAAAAAGATCTGAAGCTGACTTTTTTTCTTATTTGTTTTCATTGGTGAAATTCTTTTAATTTTTGTATTTGATTAGTAATCAGAAATGCCAAATTATAGAAAAGTTTAATTAAGAATTCAAGAAAGCTTTGGAAAAAAATGTAACTTTCTAACTTTCAAATCTTGCTATAAAAACAAAGATAAAAAAAAGATCAAAAGAAGCTATTGCACTTTGTCTCAGAGCACATTTTAGAGCACAGGGGGAAAAAAGGTTGAGATTTTACCAGACGAAAATATTTTTATCTTTTTCATGGTTAGTATAATGCTGGGGCATTTTAAACCTGCTATAGAGGACCTATTAAATTTTATTGCTAAAGTTGTAGGAAGGAAAATTACACACATGGGATCCTTAACAGGTTTTGTATCTAACAGCCTTGGCTGGGTCCCACTGATTGCTATCCCTGCCCTGAAGGGCAGCCCTGAGAGTGTCTGCTGTCTGGAGTCTAATGTCACAGCAATTAAATTCCCACAGGAAGCTGCAGCTTTAGGAGATGTGATTAGATTGGAGACGCTGATGCTTGTTTTGATTTTGAAAACGCATCATCGATCATGGCTACTGATTTGAGGCCTGGCTCTGGCTGAGGGGAGGTGTGGGCTAAGCGTCTGGCTTTATATTCAACTTGGGGGAAAATGAAGTCCTCCCTTGCCTGTCAAGTCTTCACTCTAATATCTGGCCAATGCCTTTAGCAAATAATCCCAAGGATGTCAAATAACCTTTATTTCCCAGAGGTCATGTTGATCTTTTTCTTTTCATTCTGACCTCAGAACAGACCTATTCATTTTACATCTGACATCAGATGATGAGGAAAGAGGGTCCGTTTTAGCTTGTTTCCAGAGAGGGCTGCTTGCCGCGGTTCTGTCTGTTAATTTGCTCTCCCCCCAAATAAGTTTGTGATCCGTGTGGGTCTCTGTGCATTCCCGTCAGCAGCTCCAGGCGTGGCAAAGAAATGGTAAGCTCTTCCTTTAAATCAAGTGATTTTTAGAAACCAAGGAAACGTATCATTAATGGTGTTAGTGATTTCCCAGTGAGACAGAATTTCCTAAATACCGTGGTTTGATCACTAAACAGTATATGCATGTATCAAAACATCTCATTTTCCCCATAAACATGTACAATTATTATGTAGCCATCAAAAAAGGATGTCTGGAATGTATGTCTTGGCTCTGTCATAAACATTCCCCAATTCTCATATTATCCCTTGGCAAGATTTCAGAGAATGCCAAGAAGGATGTTGGTACAAAAGGGAAGGAAAACAAAGGAGTGTGATGGGAGAGTTAAAACCTGGGCTGGTGAATAAATAAATAAATAAATAAAAATAAAACCTGTGCTGGTGAGCAGGTGTTGCCCCGCATGTGTCCCCTGTGAAATTATCAGAGAGGTCATTCTCAGCCCAGTGGAGCCCTCCAGACGTTTTCTCCCTCCCGTGACTCTAACTCCTATATCACACCAAGTATCCTTCCATGGACTTGCACATTTGAACATGGAATTAAATGAATCCAATCGCTATAGGGAGAACATAATTTTTATTCAAATAAGACTGTCTCATAATATAGGCATCTTTACATATTGGTCATCGTGTTGAAATTAAATGGTCAGATGAATGGTCAGTTTTAATTGCATATTCACAGTAGGCAGATACACATAAAGTAAATTGTGGAACCAAGTGATTATCTCACCAATTACATCAGTGGAGCTAAATAATCTTTACTCTTAAAAATACCTGAGCTTTCCCCTAAAAGTTCATAAAAATTGTTCTTATTCTTCAGCTACTCAATTACCAAAATATCCTAAGGTTGATGTTTGCCTTGATGTTATTTCAGAAACCAATTCAAAATGTTAAAGTCTTCCATTCCATTTATTTTTCATAATAAATAAAGTTTGCGATCCTTGTATATTTTGGATATTAAGTGATTGTCATATTTATAAATTGAAAATACTTTCTCCAATTCTGTAGGTCATGTCTTTACTCTGTTGATGGTTTTCTTTGCTGTGCCAGTGTTTTCCGTTTGATGCAGATTTATTTAACTGTTTTTCTTTTGTGGCTTGTGCTTTTGTGGTCATATCCAACAAAGTGGCACAGATAAATGTCAAGAATTCTTTTGCCTGTTGTTTGTTTGTAACTTCAGGTTTTACATTTAAGATTTCAATCAATTTTGATAATATATATATGAGGAAATAAACTCAATAGCAAGAAAACAAGTAACATGATTAAAAATAGACAAAGACCTAAATATTCACCGAAGAAAATATATAAATGGGTAACAGATACATAAAAAATCAATATCCTTAATTACCAGGTAGGTGCAAATTAAAAACACAATGTGGTATCACCACTAACCTTTGATCATGGCTATTATCAAAAAGACAAAATACGACAAGTGCTAGGGAGGATGTAAAGAAAAAAGAGCCCTGTGACTCAATCGGTAAAAATGTAAATTAGTACAAGCATTATGGAAAGGGCATGGAAATTTCTTAGAAAATTAAAACTTGAACTTCCGGGCTGGACATGATGGTGACTGATGCCTGTAATCCTAGCACTTTTGAAGCCAAGATGGAAAGAATGCTTGAGGCCAGGAGTACAAGACCAGCCTGAGCAAAAGTGAAATCTGTAACTCCACAAAATATAGAGAAAATGGAGGGCATGGGAGCAAGAGTCCGAAGTCTGAGCTACTTAGGAGGCAGAGGTAGGAGAATCTCTTGAGCCCAGGTGTTTGAAATTGCAGTGAGCTGTGAGGAGATGGTTGGACTCCAGCCGGGATGATAGAGCAACACCTATCTCAATCAATAAATAAATAAAGCAAGTTACCAAATGATCCAGAAATGAAATCATTATGTCAAAGAGACATCTGGACATCCATGTGCACCGCGGCATAATACACAAGAACCAAGACAGGAAATGGACCTTTATCCATCTACAGGTGCACGGACAAGGAAGATGTGTTATGGTTCTATTTATCTCCCACGCACACGAGCCCTGGAAAAGTATTCAGCCTTAGGGAAAAAGTGAAAATCCTGCCATGTGCCACAAGATGAATGAACCTGGAGTTCATTATGCCAAGTGAGATAAACCAGGCCCAGAAAGACAGACGCTGTGTGAGGTCACGTATATGTGGGGTCCTAAATACTCAAATTCGTAGGAAAAAAGTCTAAGATGGTCGTATCCAAGAACTAAGGGAAGAAGGAAATGGAGCTGCGATGAACAAACGTTCAGAATTGCAGTTAGACAGCAGGAATCCTTTCTGGAGATCACACTCATCCTCAGTATAGTTGATGTAAGATGTAAATTGCTAAAAGGGTAGAACAAATGTGCTCACCCGGAGAAACAGGTGAAGCAAATGGAGATGGAAGAGTTTGGGGTGGTCATGGGAGAAGAAGGCTGCACACAGGTGCGCACACACACACACCTCTCACGTACACACACACACACCGCACGCACACATACACACATATACTCCCTCACGTACACACACACACACATACATACCCTGCACATACACACACACCCCACACATATATACCCCGCACGTACACACACACACACAAAACACACACCCACACACACATACACACACTGCACGTACACACCTCGCAATACACACACATATACTCACACACCACACATACAAACACACACATACATCCCCCCCACACACCCCACACATACACACACATACACACCCTGCACATACAAACATACACACACATGCCCCGCACATACAAACACACATACACACCCCGCATATACACACACACCACACCTACAAACACACACATACACACCCCACACACACAAACACACAGGGCAGAAATGGAGCGTGTCGCTGGGTACGTGGTGACATGAAGGATGGACACGTGAAGTCCCTTGGGTCCCCATCCCTCCCTGGAGAAGTGATGACAAGCTGAGTCACAGAGCACGGAGACAGGTGACCAGAGCGTGAGTGGGAAGGAGGCCAAACGTTACCCAGAGGATGCTCAGAGCTGCGAACCGGCCGGGGAGGCAGAGTGCAGAGAAGTACACTCTGGGCAGTCAGGCAAGGGGCAGTCCCCGCGGGTCGCATGCTCCGTGAAGATGCTCTCACTTTATCCTCGTGGTGGGTGGCCAAAGAGCGGCAGAGAAATAGGGCAAACTCCGCAGCATACCTAGAGCGTCTGGCAACAACAGAAAGGATGTATTTCCTGGCGTCTCTGAGATCTGGGTCCTTAACACCTATGGGAGAAAATAATTTAGATCAAGAACCTGAGTCAAATAAAGGGGTTAACTTATTACCTTAGGCTCATTGTTTGAAGGGAGCTATACAAACGTCGTCTTCTCTCGGAACGCGTACCCCTCTATTCCTTCAGCCCATCGGATGTTATTTCTACTTCACTGAAATAACCTTCATAATTGACTGGTTCAATGATGCCATTGCAAGAAAATTTAAAAAAAGTTTCTCAGACTTTCTTGACAAGCATTGACATTGCTGCATGGAAACCCAAGTCCCTTCCAGACAGTGTTGTGTGTGATCACGTCACATACACAAATACACACAGACAGAGGGGCACGAAACTTGTGAAAACTTCACGTTCTAGCTAGAGAAGAAAGGGGCTGAGTGTTTTATGTCATGAGAAATTATAAAAGGATAGAGGAATGTGGATGAATTAGGTTGATAATGGAAAAAAATCCGGAAAGTTGCAATGATATTGAAAATGAGAACCATTCATCAAAAACATACTAGGAAAAGTCAGTCTTCCACTATTACAGATTTAGTGTCTCTGGTTGTTTGAGGAGAGAAATTCCATTATATTTTGAATTTTTTTGTGTGAAAAAAATAAATTAATATATTTTATTAACTTTTTATAAGATGCGAATCACTCAAAGTGTATGATGTACAGTTTTTATATTAGGTTTTAATTTTACAATCATTTCTGAATATAGAAGTTATGGCCAAGTACAAATTATGGTAGTAACTATTACTTATTAAATAGTTTTATTTTGTATATATTTTGTACATGTGTCTTAGACATTTCGCTAATTTTAAGTGGTTTTGTTAAAGTATTAATGATGACAGCTGTCAAGATAGTAAGAATTAATAAATTGATGTAGAAAAAAACATATTAGGAAGTTATCTTGGCATGTGGCAAAAAAGCTTTGATGGGCATGATACCAAATTTTGATCAATGTTAAACATTTATTTTTTAGCCACTCAGTATAAATCAGTTTCTAGTGATGTTTATCATATGTCACAATGAAAAGAATAGTTTGAGGTAAGAGATATAGCCTAATCATCTCAGGATTATGTGGGAAGTTTACCCCTATATATAACAGATAGAGAGGTTAGGGAATAAAATATATATAGAAGATCAGGTATAAAATCCTGAATAATGGCAGAGTGAATTGTGTGATATTCTTGAATATTTTATCTTTTATTTAAAAGATTTTTAACTGGCATCAAAAATATAACAGGTATAATTGGATCAATATTACATTATGCCAAGCTGACTAATTTTTTGCAGAGTTTTAACAGATATACTGTATTGAATGGCATAACACAACACCTCAAACACGTGAAAACACACACACACACAAATGCACACATTCCTTCAGAACCACTGGTGTAATATTTCAAAAAATCTACCTCGTACAGTACAACTAGTGAACTTGGGAGTACACAAAGGGTAGTTTCATAGAGTAATGGAATAAAATGGGAAAAAGTAAGGTGTTCTTTCAGTCGTGAGCGTAATTTAGTAATAAGAATTTGAGTGTTCAAGGAATAACCTATTGGTTTCAGGAAAGTGAATGATTGGGGTATCTGCTGAAAAAAAGTTATATCTCCATGAAGAAATTCTAGAGTTCTTGGAATTGTTGAACCCAGAAATTCATCTCTCTCTCTCTCTCTCTCTCTCTCTCTATCTCCCTCTGTATAAACACACACGTGTATGCAAATGCATACATATATAATAAATATTACATCTTTATATGTAATCGTCCTTTGGTATGTTTTGGGGATTGGTTCTGGGCTGTCATTGATCCATGAATACCAATATGCACAAATGTCCCAGAGCCTTATTTAAACTGGTGTAGTATTTGCATTTAGCTGACACACATTCTCCTGTATGTTTTTATTATCTCCAGATTACCAACAGCATCTCATACAATGCAAATGTTAAGTAAATAGTTGTTAAATTATATTTATTCATTTGTATAATTTTGTATTGTGCAGTTACTTTTGTCTCTTTATATTTTGAATATTTTTGATGCAAGGTTTTTGTTTTGTTTTGTTTTTTGAGGCAGCATCTCATTCTGTTGCCCTGAGTAGAATGCCATGGCATCATCACAGCTCACAGCAACCTCAAACTCCAGGGCTCAAGTGATCCTCTTGCCTCAGCCTCTCAAGTAACTGGAAGGATAGGCGCCCCCTTGGGTCCTGGCTAGATCCATGGTTATTCTAATCTGTGGATGCACATTCTATGAATATGGATATGCACATTATAATGATATAGAAACACATGTATTTTATGCAGGTGTATATTAATATACAGTATATGCACACATAGACATATGAAGTTGTGAAGCACATAACAATACTTTTGCTAATAGTAAACCACATATTACACTAATCAACATAAAAAACGTGGCCTCACAATATTATATCACTGTTTTGATTATCCTGACTCAGTATGGACATAGGCTAATGTGTGTGCTTGCGTAAAGTCTTTAACAAAATAATTCACAAACTAAAAAACCAAAATTACCTAAAAGTAAAAAGTCTGATAGAATAAGAATATAAAGAAAGAAAAGTACTTTTTAGAGTTGTACAATGTGTGTGTTAAGCCAAATGCTATTACAAAAGAGTAAAAACCTTAAAAAATTAAAACATTCATAAAGTGAAAAAAATTACAGTAAGCCAAGGTTAATTTATTATTGAAGATAGAGACATCTTTTTAGTGAATTTAGCGTAGCCTAAGTGTGTTGAAGTCTGCAGCAGTGTGTGGTCACGTCCTAGGGTTCCACATTCACTCACTACTCCCTGACTCACCCAGAGCAACTTCTGGTCCTGCACAGTGAGTGCCCACACCGGTCTACCATTGCATTTCTTTTATGCCATATTCTGATGCCATATGTGTACAAATTACACAAATACCACTGTACAGTGTTCAGGACAATAACCTGCTACACATATCTGCAGCCCCTGTAGCTGTAGGCTATGCTACAGAGCCTGGGTGTGGAGCAGGCTGCCCCTCCCAGGTTGGAGGGACTCTGTGAGGCTGGCACCAGGGGGAGAGGGTCTCTTCAGGCATTTCCCAGGACATATCCTGTCATCAAGAGATACGTTACTGCAATCAAAGGATGTTTGTTGTTTTTTTCAAATAGAAGGAGGATCTTTTATAAACAACAAAATGAATACAAATCTAATTTAACTGGATATTTTCTATGAGAATAAAAAGAAACAACAGTATATTAAAGCTACTGGATTGTTCCTCATGAAGGGAGATGCTGTGTATAGTAAATATACCTTCTTCAAGTTTAGGAAAAGCATGCTAAATGTCAATGAAGTATGTATTGTTACTAATAAAGGACACTCTTAAATGATACCCACCTGTAGACATAAGATGATGTCATCATGTTGAGGGGTAACTTTTGTGAAAGCAAAATTAGTGGTTGTTCTTTCTGGGCATGTGCAGATGATTGATTCAAATAGATGAAGTAAAATACCAATGGCTGATAGAGACCCACCCTGACTCTTACATTATTGTGTATGTTTGAGAGAGAGAGAAATAAAATATGAAAATGACATTTCCCAGTAAATAACATTTAATTGCAATGCACGTGTTTTCATGTAAGCCTGCTTCACAGAAAAGAAATACTGTAAGCTTACGTACAATTTCAAGATTGTCAGGAGAGCTGATTAATTTTTCTCCCATCCCATTTTCTCAACAATCTCTGTCCTCGGAGTGGATAAATGCAGTGTCACTCTGGGTTCGCTTGGCAATCTTAAAATTGTCACGAAAATGGATTGGGTGCTGTTTCCTCTTCTTGTTACAATCTTTGTCATGAGCACTCACAGACCTTTTAATGCTTGATATGCTCTCATTCCCATAACAAAGATTATAATGAAAGAAGAAAATGTCATAAAATTAATCCATTCTTATAACGGTCTATAACGAGGGCAGAAAATTGAGCAAAATTAATCCGTTCTCATAACAATCTGAAGATTGTAATGAGAGCAGAAAATAGCATGAAATTTATCCTTCTCGTGACAATCTTTAAATTGTAACAGGGCAGGAATGTGGGATACAAGATTAACAAGCCCTTGGAACAAAGGCCCTAACTAGAATGGAAAGTCATACAAAATTAATTTGGGGGTGCGCACATGTGTGTCTGTGTGCTTGACAAAGGCCTGAAAATCTGACACTCTAACGCCTGGTTTCCTTCAGATGTCATATTAAAGTCAGTAACTATTTTACATCACCTTAAAATATTAGAGCCTGATACCTTTGCTAAGGTGGTGAATTAAAATAAATATGGATATTTGCTTTTGAAGCAGACCCTGAGGGTGAACTGTGTTAGTAAGTAGCATAGTAAAGACAGTGAGTTAGTTACTCAGTGCAGGAAGAACCCATTTACTATCAGCCACTTTAGTTTAACAATCTTCATGTAACACGAATAAGAGTATATTTAACCTAATATCGGGTAATAATTGCACCATCACAAATCCCAACACATTTATATACTCAAGTGACCTGTGCGTTTGTGTGTGTACATACAGGGCCCCCCCACAGCCACTCCCTTCCCCTCGTAAACATCCCCACTCAAACATTCAGGTTTTTGGCTTATTTTCTATTATACTTTACCTAATGTATAATTTCTTCACTTTAGTCACTTAATGAAATAAATTTGCGATTGCCTTTTACAGTGTTATAATTTTAAATATCCTCAATTTCTAAAAGGAGCTAAGATCAGACAACACTTGGGTAGAGCTCCAAATCTATTCACGCAGAACATGAGCAGCTTTTTATTTGTCTTTATAATTGAAGTGTAAACAATGTAATGAATTAATGTGCTAATTACTCTTATTTATTAGGGCACACATGTTTGTGCATGGATTGTATTTTGAAAATATAAAATTAGCCCTTACATGAAGACATGCATTATAAATGGATTTGTGAGTCTATGCACATTTTATTAACAAGTATGTTTTTTTCCCCCCAGCAGTACAGGATTTATTATAAATAAGTGATTATTTAACTTGCTTAAAAGAAAGTATCACTTTAAAGATGTATATTAGAAGCTAATAATGAACGGTAACATAACAACATTAAATATTTCAAAGTGCTCTATTTGTATAACATCAGAATAAAAAGCCTCAGTTACATTGTTGTTTTCCTCTTTTAGAACTCTGCAACTCCAACGACATTTCAGAAAATTGCGAGTATATCTGTGAGCTTGCCATACATTTTTGAGATGCAAACCTATTCTATGATATTTTTTCTGATATTTTAAAAGGAAACATCCATTTGAAAAACCTCACTGTTATAGATAATTATTTCAATGGTTGAGAATGTATTATTGAACATCAATTGTCTTAAACATAAAAGATAGTATTTTGAAAAATGGAAGGTATAGTTAGGATATTTAAATAATAGGCTTATTTGTAGTTGCAGCTATTAGGTGTTCCGTCTGGAGTCTAGGCTTGAATGATTTGCTAAGCAATATCTGCTACTATTTCTTTTGAAGAGAAGAATGCACAATTGTAGTTATAATTAAGAGTAACTTTTGAGAAAAATAAAATTAGAGTCTAACCAAAATAAGCAAATCTTGACGTGGTATGGCTCCATATTTTGAGAAACACACAAGGCCCGGGTCAAATTTCCATCCATTTTTCAACATCCAGAAAGCAGATAAATATAGTGATTCATAGTACTTGTGAAAACCTTCAGAAAGTAAACCTTTTGCTTCATGGAAAAATGAAAAATTTGGGAGGTTGCACTTTTCATCATCAACAAAAGCTATTTTTGCAGACCAAAGAAGAAATGAAAAACTTTTCATTTATTTAGCTGTTCCTGGAAAGGTTGTAAAAGGTCCTCTGATGAAAGACGTAAAGGAAGAGCTGTTCATACAAAGCTTTGAAAGAACAAACATCATGAGCACAGACGCCTGTGGCAGGTGGGATATGGCAGGAAGGGACGGGGACAAAAGCTCCAGGATATGATCCCCAGAAGAGGAGCCTCTTCTCTGTACTTTTTCCATTGTTCCCACCTTTTATATACTTAGCTAAAGGGATAGTCCAATTTATGGTGCTATTCTGTGTGAAAGCCCGTGTTTTCAGAACAAAATAAATAAGTAGAAATTCTCCTGAAATTTAGTTTTTTTCTACAGTTCACCGTCGGCTGCAATGGAGCTTCACAAACTAGATGCCCGTAATTCCAGCACAACACACATCATTATCCAAATGTGCTCATCATCCAAGATCAGCTGCTTCAAATCCTACCAGTTTAGTCTCCAAGGCCTTTTAATCTGAATTTATTGATGGAGACTACCAGATAATCATACATCTTTTTAGGAAGTAAAAATAGTCACTTCTGACATGGAAAAAACTTACATGCTAAACCTTTTTTGGCACCTAAAGATTTCATTACATTACCTAGTAATTATTGAAAAAAAAACTTTCATTTGCAATATACAAAGAATGTTCTGTGTTTTTATCAATTATGTACAAATTCCTTTCTTGGGGAGAAATGCCAAAATATTCTGGTAGTCAGAGAATCCAATAAAAAGGAGTTTTGAAGAAGGAAAAAGGAAATTAAAACCACATGTGGGAGAGGGACACTGCCCAGAGAAAGGCTGGACATAGCGTGGAAATTCTTCAGATACTAATGGGGTTGGGAGATACTTGGGAAAATCAGTTGTACATTATTTGTCTCAGTGTCATCTAGACAATGTTTAATATTTATGTATTGCTAACTATTACATTTCTATAAATGTAATTTTGTTTTGGGAGCTTGAAGGACAGAGTCAAATGATATTGATGATTCTCAGTTTCAAATCTCGAAAATAAAGAAAAACGAAGAAGAAAGCATATAAATATAAAAACATACATTTTTAACACAACTTATCACTGTATTCAACCATTTTTCTCTATCACATTTATATTCCTCCCTTTTAAAGGTAACTTTTTCCTAATAATTATGTTTTTAAAAATCCTGTGTCTATTTTGAAGCCATGTGACTATCTCTCCAGGGACTGTTCCCCCCACCCCAGTTTCAGTGTTTATTGAAGACAATTTACAAAATGAAAGGAGAATTTTTTAAGAAATTATTACTCATTTACTTATCATTAAAATGTTGTTTTGAATTATAAATTGATCAATTTTCCTGAAGAATATTACTGCCTGGAAGGCTCAAAGATATAAAGAAGGTTATTGTGTCTGAAAGGGAATAAACGGTGAGGAAAATTAGAAAGAAAACAAAGACCAGTTGGGGTGATAAGGCAGATTCCTTCTTACAAGCTATTCTAATAAATTTATCTTTGGTCTGAATTAAAGGAGGAACCACTTTAGAGTTTTGAATAAACTAATATCTAACTTATGCATCATTAAAATCACTTTGAATGTTGGGTTGAGAACAGATTTAAGGCGAATGAGAGTAGAAATGGATTAGCCGTAGCCGGTCGCTGTGATGGATGCCTGTAGTCCCAGCTATTTGGGACGCTGAGGAATGAGAATCACTGAAGCCCAAGTGTTTGAGGTTGCTGTGAGCTGTGAAGCAGAGCACTCTACCCAGGGTGACAGCTTAAGACTCGGCCTCAAAAAGAAAGAAAGAAAGAAAGAAATAGAAAGAGACAGAAAGAAAGAAAAGAAAAGAAAGAAAGATAGTGAATGATGCCTCATGATCATATCAATGTACACATCTATGATTTAATAAAAAAAGAAAGAAAGAAAGAAAGAAAGAAAGAAAGAAAGAAAGAAAGAAAGAAAGAAAGAAAGAAAGAAAGAAAGAAAGAAAGAAAGAAAGAAAGAAAGAAAGAAAGAAAGAGAAAGAAAGAAAGAAAGAAAGAAAGAATAGATTAGCTGAATGGCCTTACAAGAGATGATGGTGGCTTATGCCAGGATGGCAGCAGTAGGCGGGGGTGAGAATTGGTCAGGCACCATCTATGCTTGGAAGGAAGAATTATCATGGGTTCTTGACAGATTGGACTATTTTGAGGATTACTCAAAAGTGTTTGCTCAGAACCACTGTTTTGTTTTGGTTTTTACTCTTCGTGTTTTTCTAGTCAGCCATCCTCTGCATGCTAGGTTTGGCCCTTTGTCTTGCACTCACAGAGTTGCAGAATGATTTCTGCAAGCTCTAGCATCCCCTACTCACGCAAAAATGTTTCATACTAGAGGAAAGAACATTTATCTCTTGTGTTATTCTGCTTTTGAACGGAGGAGATAAAAGTCCCACATGCTCCTCTGTTACATTATCCAAGTTTATTTCTCACTCACCAGCATTCCTAACCAAGGTAAATGTGGTTACCATGATGTGTTAACCCTTTAAAAAGGAGGATTCTGTTGGTAGAAAAGTTAGGGGAATTATTCAGGAAATCAACAGTACTGTCAAAAATAGCAAACTCTCAGCTTCAATTAAAACAATGATTAACTTTCTTTTATTCCATCCTAATTACCTGTGGTGGCCTAGAATTTGGCACACAAGGGCAGTTTTTGCTCCATTGGTCCAGCTATTCTTGTTTGAAAGTTCAGTAGATGAGAGATAAGGTGAAAAGCCCATTAAGTATTGAGACCCTTCACCCAAACTTCCAGTCCTGAGAATTCTCTTTAACAGTGAAAATCTATGTCCACCTTGTACTTCAGTCAAGCTGAGCTAGTCGTTGATTCTACAATAGTTGATTCTTCTACTAGTCAAGCTGAGCTAGTAGCTGATTCTCCAACAGTTAATTCTTCCTTCCTAACTTTCCTGTGACCAGGTAGGGGGAAGGAGCTGAACAAGGGGAGATCGTGAAGAGACACACTTCTACCTACCACAGCCTCCTCTGCACTACGAGCTAATCTGTGACTTCAACTTCTCCAGCTTTTCAGAACACTCTCTTAATTAGCAAGGTTAAATGTGTAGCTGTGCTTAGCCATGTAGGAGAAAAGTCATTTGGAAAATAAAATAGCTAATGGTCTATCAACATAGGGATACTGTCGCTGTAATAATAGCTAGGGGAAACTGAGTTTATACTATATGTCAAACACGTCTTTAATAACTTATGTGTACGTCCGAATTAACTGTCATACTAAGCGTCTATGACATGACAGAAATGCTAGGAAAATGCCCCTGGTCTCACAGACAGTAGATAAGAATTTTACTAAAATAGAAAGGAGAATACGTGTAATGCAGCTGAGTTCTTTTTATTAAGGGTTAACCTTCTACACTTTGTCAATCTGCAAGTACAGATATGATGAAAGATAAAAAATAAATTGTGTATCAGGTGTTCTTGGGAGACTTCGTCTCAACTCCTCAGCGAATTCCTCTTGCCTTTGAGGTAGTTTTAGTTTCTTCTGAAGTTCCTAGGCAGAAGGAGCTCGTGCTGGATCCCAGGAAGATGCTTCCAGGTGGGGTTTCCTGGAAACCCCAGGAAACTAATGGAAAGGTCGTCTGTTATCTCCTGCCCTAGATTACCTCAGACACCTCTGGTGTTAAGTGCTGGACTGTGGAAGTTGTGCTCCATGGATCCAAAGTTTCTATTCTCTGATCTAGACCTGTGGGTGAGTTTTTCCACCTGCCCCTCATTTTATTTTAGGTGATGTTTCCATGCTCTGTTAATTGTCTTCAAGTATAACAAGGACATTTCTGAAGGACATAATCGGCTAAGAACTTCTCTAAGGAAGAAAACTTTTTTCTGAGTCTTATGTTATCTGGGCATTTATTTCTTACATGCCATTTTGGCTGACAATAATAACAGGTTTCCTTCAAGCTCCATTAGTGTAGACCGTTTTATCCTCAAAATATTATTTTTAGATTTTTCTATTTACCAATCACCTTTCTTTAAGTATATTTAGGTTCTATGTTCATTGGATTTTTTCAAACAGGGATATGTAAGCTTTATTATATATTTTTGACTAATCCCTGCACACTGAAAAATACAGTCTTACACCCCCCGTGGAAAACCCAGTACGATATGCTCCGCTGGTAAGATGATCACTGCGTATTCCTCCCCCTGTATTTCGTGTCGCTCATTTTGTCTTCTGAGCAATGTGGAAATTACAAAGTGCTTCTACTCACCTTAAAGAGTGTGCCTCATTCTTTGGGGTTCCACCGAAGCCGGATAGCATGGCGCTGCTACTTCATTTTCGTAAGAAAGGTGCAGGTGACACACTGAGTCCAGCAATATGAATGAGAAGAGAGTGCTTTGTTTAGACACAGCAGAAAAACACCACTTACTGCAGACATTTATTTAGCCTTTATTTCAGACGCCTTCACAATTGTATCCTGTCATTCCTGATAGCTATTTCTGACTAGCAAGCCTGTCTTGAAAACTAATCCTGAGTCCTAATAGCTTTGGAGACTTCGAATAATGCTTTGTAAGAGATAAGAAAATAAGCACCGGAGCTAAAACTAGTTAGAGAAGAGTCAGTCTCCGTAGGGTAGAGGTGGGCTACACCTAAAGGGAAAGATGGAGAGGGATGACGTCTGTTGAGCGTCCGGATGTGGTTAGGGGCTGCTGGAAACCAGAGGGTGTAATAACAGGCTGTGCTTTCTCTGCCTCCTTTTGTTCTTGCTGATAGAATTTAAATTGATTCTGGTGTTGGACAGTTCTACAGTTTTTGGACAAAATAACATTTTTACATATATTTCTATTATCAGTCAATGAAACGTATTTTTCTTAATAAAATATCTTGAACATTATGAGAAAACTTTTTTCCAGAATTTTGTTTTTAAAAGCTACTTATTGATCATATTAACAAAATAAATATGCAAGTGTGTGTCTCTCTCTATATATAATTTTCAAACAATCGTGCATCAAACAATCTGTTTACTAATTTACTTTTTAAATATCTTTGAATGCCAAGAATCATTTCTTCAATTAGCCATTCTTCTATCAAGTACAGTAGAAATCTAGGGGGTTTCAGTGTCATCTCCGCAACGAAATGAAGTAAAAAGAAAAAAGCAAGGTGTTTTGTGTTTACACATGCAAGCAGACAGTACAATTATTCTGCTGTTTTTCCAAGCCATCTATGTTCTGTTGTAAATGGGAGCGTTCGACATTCCACATTAGCCATAAAGGAATTACAATATTTAAGTGAACATAAATATCTTGGAGTAGTAGTTTGGTGTTTTTCTGTCTTGATTTGTACATATGTGAATTGTGCAAAGAGGAAGATACGAAACCATGATTAACATTATCAATTTATTCAGCTGATTTCATTTATTTTTTGATTGCATAACTACCATTTACCAAATTTCATATTACCTGTGTTATCTTAATTACGTTTCTATCTGGGTAGTTCAGGGCTCCTCTTCTTCCAAACATAGTTATTGTGTAACTTGACTTTGCATGACGTCGTGGGGTTCTCTTGCCGTTTCCACCCAAGTCCTTCTGACCCCAAAGCTGCTCCTCTTCCCTGGCCCTTAACATAAAAGCAAACGGCTGTGATTAAATCTATATCCAGAATTTGGTCACCTTTGGAAATATGGATAATATTCTTTGTTTTATTTCCTGAACTAACATAAACATTGCATTGAAAAATTCTAAGTTAAGTTTTCGGAATATTCTTTGAGTTTGAAAGTTATATAAATGAATGTGAAACTAATAATGAATTACATAAATTATTACATTTAATATTAATGGAGAAGGGTCTGGGGGGATGATATAAAAGATACTACATATTCTGTAATTTTACTTTCTGTACTTTCACTTTCTACTTAAATATTACTTCACTCTGAAAACTACACATCACTTTTTAGGGAAACAGACCTTTCCTTAATAAAGTTATGCTTTCATGTTTAAATTGTGAACTTATGAACTGATAATCAATGAAAGAATTAGAGAACATTTTTATGATTGCTTAAATTATTACTTACCATAAAACCTGAACTATTTAATTTATACTGATTACGAGCTAAAGAAATTACAATAATAAACTTTAAAATTTCACATTCATTACTTCCATAATACAATCAAGAAAGCATTATCTTTAGGATGACAAATACAGTTTAGATTTTCCTTATAAAGACTTCTCAATAGCTACAGTGTCGCTATTCAATTTTCACGCTCTAGTTTGCTCCAGTAGATTTTATTATTAAAGATATGTGTACATAACGTTATAAAAATGATATATGTAAATATTTTAAAGTCAAGCAATACATAAATACACAAAGCAAAATTACTTTTTGTTAGCGATTCCATCACAATTTTATCCACTTCTCTACACACATGCACATTTGTGCAAAATTATCATATTATACCTATTTTTGTCAGCTTTTTCATTTAGTATGTCATTTGGACAAAAGGCCTGAATATGGTGAAAATAAAAACATATTGATTTTTAGTAATCAGATACTATTCTGGTTACAGTTGTTTCATTAAAATTGACTCAGTCCAAAACTTAGTAGCTTACACTGATAACAATCCATGAATTATTTCCCATCGTTTTTGTGAGTCTGGATTTGGGGAACGCCTGGCAGATCCCTTTAGACCACTCTTGAAGTTGCCGTCCGGCGGCTGCGGAGGCTGAAGCAGGGAGCTGCTGGAGGAGCTGGGAGCTTGCCGGACAGCTCCTTCTCATGGGGTTTCAGAGTTTGCTCTTGTGATCTTTCTAGGGGTATTAACCTGAACTTCTTCCCACAATGGTGGCTTGGAGGCACCCAGAAAACTCAGATGACAGATCAGGACTCCAGGGCTCATTTTCCACAAAACAAGACTGTATATATCACTTTTTATGATGTAGTTTTTGAATTCACCTAACGCAATTTCAATTTATGATTTTTAGTGAAAGAATCACACGTTTATTAATGCTTTGGAAGGGAGGGTGATCATCCATCCTGGTTTTCTGGGGACTTGCCCCAGTGTTAGCACCAAAGGGTCCCGCATTTTGGGAACAGCTGAAAGAGCTGGTTGCCTTATTTTTAGTTAAGAAGGTCATTAAGTTTATTCAATTTCTTTAGTAAAGTCCATCAATTCTTTTTTTATGGTTATTGATTTTAGGATTCTGAAGGGTAAATCTTTGCCTTTACTAAGCCACAATTTCCAACGTTATATTCTAGAAGACTGATCGTTTTGTTTTTCACAATTCATGTTTTAATCTATCTTAATTTTTGTATTATGGTATGAAGACATTAAGGTTTATTTTATGCTATTATGCCATCTAATTTATTGAAAAGATTACCTTTCTAACAAATTTCACTGGAGGCTTTACACTGAATCATATATTACACTGGTAAATTAACCTCTGGATTCAACATTATACTGTCAAAATTACTGTGAATATCCTGAACATTCACAGTGAAGGTCCTTTCTGTTCTTTTTCAGTATAGCCTTGGCTACACTAGGTCCTTTGCATTTCCATATTGATTTTATAATCTGCTAGTCACTTTAAACAAAAAGGCTGCTAGGATCATGTTGAATCTATATATCAATTTACAGGGAACCAACTTCATGGAAACACACAGTTTTTCGATCAATAACATGGAATCCCTCCCATTGATTTGGTCTTGGAATCTGTCAGTAATTCTCTTTCATTTATAGTTTTAAGGTATTGCTTACTCTTCATTATATAATTTACAGATATTTCATATTTTTATGAGTAAGTGTAATCAGCGTTATCTACTTTCCCCTTTATTGTTAACATATTATATAAAATAATAAATATATGTACAAAATATACTTTTTTATATGTTAAGCTTATGCCTGGTGAAATTCTGAAATAGTTTACGTATGATTGTCAATATTTTATGTTTCAATTATTTTATATTCTCCATGTACAATTCATGTCATCTGAAATAAAACCAATGTATTGTTTTCCTCATATCTATTATTATTTTTTCTTCCTACCTAGTTCAAGGGGCTTGAATTTTCAGTATAATTTAAAGCATAGTGTTGATAGTGGATTTTGTTTTTGACCTTAGTGAGACAGCATTCACTATTTCAACTTTCGGCATGGTGTTAGATATAGATATTTTTGGCAGACTCTGTTAGTCATATTAAGAAAGTTCCATTCTTACTTTTGTGAGAATATTTTAAAATCATGAAATGGTTTGGAATTTAGCAAATTATATTTCTGTATCTTTTTGTTTTTACCCTTTATTCTGTTAACATGGTGAATTAATAGGAATGGTTATCTATAAATAAACACCACATCATTGTCAGACGCCAATCATTTGTTACATACATAGACTAAATATGGTAATTTCTTTTTTTTTTATTTGCAGTTGTGGGCCTGGGCCGGGTTTGAACCCTCCACCTCTGGTATATGGGGCCAGCGCCCTACTCCTTTGAGCCACAGGCGCCGCCCTATATGGTAACTTTTTTTACACTGTCTCTAGTAGTGTTCCTGGAGATACCAGATCTCTAATTTTCTTTCTTCTAATTTCCTTGTCAGATTTTGATATTAGTACTATTATGCTTAGCAAAAACATGAGATATAAAAGATTTCCTGTTTTTCTATGGAATAGGTATTTTTTAGTATACTTGTCATAATTTCTAATTAAATACTTTAAAGACTGCATCAGTAAAGCCATCTGACTCATTTTTTTTGTGGCAAGGATTTTATATATTGATCAAATTTTCATTTTCATGTAGTATTATTCAGATTCTAAATTTATTTTGGTTTCCCTATTGGTATATTGGATCCATAAGAAATTTGTCTATTTGTTCATTCTTATCTATTGATATGCAATTATATATAACATATTCTTGTTAAATTTCTAATATTTATGACAAATATAAGGATATCAACATTTTTATTCTTGGGAATGTTTATTTACATATTCTCATTTATTCTTTTTTTCATTCTTTTGAGGAAACTTTTTTCAGTTTTAGTAAATTTCAAAATACTAAAGGGGTACAAATGTTTTTGTCTTGTGGATAGATTTTATACTGTTTGAGTCTGATGGTGTGCCGGTCACCCAGATAGCGTTTATTTTGCCCTTTAGGTAGATTTTTTTCCCCTCATCGCCTTCCATCTTCTCCCCCGTTTGATCTCCCATGACTTTTACTTCCCTCTGTGCACAAGTGTGCCCCGCAGTTAGTTGCAACTTATTCAAGAGTACATGTGGCATGTTTTTCCATCGTTGAGATACTTCATTTAAGATCATGGTCTAGAGTTCCATCCAAATTGCTACAAAGAGCATGAATTCATTTATTTTAAATTGCTGAGTACTGATAACATGTACAGTGTTTTGTTAATGCACTCATCAAATTCTGGGCATTCATGTTGATTCCACATCTTTACAATTGTGTACTGTGCTGCAATAAACATTTGAGTGCAGGGGTCTTTTTGATAAAATGATTTTTGTTTTGGGCAAAGACGCTATGGTGAGATTCCTGGATGAAATGGTGGCTCTACTCTTAGTTTGTGAGAAATCTGCACACTGTTTTCAATCGTGGTTATACTATTTATCATATGTCATAGAATCTAGATTTGCTATTTTTCTCTAAAAATTATTAAAGTATTTTCTGTCATGCACTTAAAATTCCTTACAGATCATCTTGATCCAAGGAAAGTTTTGTCCAGTGTTTATCAGAGTAAGTCAATTTCAGATTTTACTTTATTCTGGAGATGACAATATTACTCATGGGGTGTGATTTTTAGTCGTGATTAATTATCTTTCTAGAGTTTCAATGGGAGAAAGTCAGATGTTCACCAAAGTGATTCTCTTCTGGCTGTGTTCCAACTCCAAACTCCATCTTTATCTTGTCACTGAAATCTGTGCACATTTCCCCTGGCCTCTGAGTGACTATATTCTGTTAGCTGTGCACCGATATTTGGTTGTTTTCTCTGAAGCCATCTTCTCCACAGGACTCTGTATCCCCCCAAATACCACAGCCCAAAGAGACGCAGCGCTCAGCAGCTTCCTCCTCTGCCCGCTGAGGCCTCCTGACTCTTCTTGGGCTTCTTCCCCACACCAGGAGCTGGACTGATCTTAGGAGGGTAAAGCTTGCCTAACAGTTCCCTCATCTTCTATGTCTACTGTCAAAGATCATGACCTTGAATTGATCACTGTTCAATGTCTTTGCAGAATCCCTTTGCATATTTGGGTAGTTTTCTATGTGTATTTAATTATTCTTGTGGTTGGTTCTGTTTTTAGGGAGAGAATCATCTGAAACCAGCTTTTTGACGGTGATTAGAACTGTCAGCTGTGCTGGTGAACATTACGAGAATTTCCCTCTCTCTACCTGTTTAGATGGAGGATTGGTGTATTGTGTCCAGCTTGGACTAGATGTGGGGAGTGTCTGTGTGCAGAAGGACCTACTGCCTCAGCTGCCTCATCCCCCCCACTTAGTTGCAATGGTGGGAGCAGATGTCTCCTCAGAGTCACACTTGGTTCTGACAGCTTACACCTCAACTCTTTTCTAGGCAGGGAATTAAGCCAATCACAGATAGACAACTTTTACCTGTTCTCACTCATATGTGGGAACAAAATATTGAAACAATTGATCTCATGGAGATGGACAGCAGTGGGGAGGGAGGAGAATATGAGGATGGTTAATGGATACAGGAAGGTGGTGGTGAGACAGAATAAAAAAGATCTACTCTTGGGTAGCACACCTGGGTGATTACAGTCAATTTCAAGTTATGCTCTTCTTTAAAATAACTAAAAGATTGGAATTGGAATGTTCCTAACACAAAGAAAAATAAATGCTCGAGGCAAAGAATACTCCTATTACCATGATTGAATCAGTACACGTTGTTTGCTTGTTTGCCTGGATCGGAATGCCATATATATGCCCATAAATATATGCAGCTATTATGTACCCATGATAATTTAAAAAATTAAAACAGAAGCACTGCCAAAAGATTTTCACTGGCTCAGCACTTGCATAATCTCTTGGAGGCAAAATACTTCACATAAATGTGAGTCAGTTTCCAGTGACCCCTGAAATCCCTTCCCCGCACTTTGTTAGAATAATCTGCTTATTCACTGATTTGCTGTTTTTGATGTATTTCTCTCTTTAGCTTCTCATAATTATGGGACAAACATCTTGCGAGAATGACAATATTAACTGTGTCTTTTATGAAAGATGATAGAATAAAATGAAGTGTTCTGTTAGCCCTTAATGTTCGCAACATTGCAAACAGTCAGTTAAGCCACCAAGATGCCGGGGCCTGTAGGAGGGACTATCTTTCTCATTTCTGATATCCCAATGCTTGTTACACAGCCCCTGCCCATCTGACCTGGAGGTGTGATGTTGGTTGTTGATTCTGTTTCCATACAAAACAATTGTCTACTGTGAACATTCTAAGGAGTTCGAGGCAAGAAATACCCGATTCTTGTGACACTTAAATTGGAGCCTTCAGAGAGGCAGAGAGGCCATGGAGATTAGAATTCATTCATTTATTTATTTATTTCCTTTTATTAAGTCATATATACATAGATCATGAGTACATTCATGCCTGTGTGGGATTCCACGTATTGACTTTTTGTACAAATTGGAGTGGTTACATCCAACTAATGATCAAGATTTCACCTCATTGGTTAATCACTATGTTAAGACATTTGTGTTCTATCCTTGATAGATTTGACGTGTACCCTTGCAATATGCTCCATAGGTGTGGTCCCACTGTTTACCCTCCCAGGGGAGGTGGGTGGTTTGATAGAGGGAGAATAGAATTCAAATACTTAACACTTAACTGAAAGTATGCCAACAATGGATAAAATTAACAGAGGATATTCTCATTTAACTCAGTGCTTGTGTTCCCTAGCGCAGTTCTGTAAACTCGTGTTTAGATTAGAGCTGATACTGCAGCCGCTGCTGGGAGGTAATGGGAGGGCATATGTCCTCTGCTTCAATCTGCTCTGCTGATTTTGTAACACAGCTTAAAAATACATTTCTTTTTCTTTTCTATGAAGGAAATTGGGGGGCATCAATTAATAAAAATTTACCCTTGGGTTTAAGATGGAAGTATTCACAATATAATATTACTTATTCTAAAATTATGTGATTTTCCAAAGAATAATTATAACTCTTAGAAGGGATATTAGTATATGTGGTACGTGCTTTAATCACATTACTGGCAAAGTCCCCCTGGAGGTAGCTACATTATTTTAAGCCTCTTTGCCATGTCCAGGAGTAATAAAAAAATCTAGTAAAAACTACTGAAACACTGTAGTAAATAAATCTTAGCACAAATCACAAATCTTGCTTATTATGACTAAATTCTCTGAGTGCTGGTTTCTAAAGAAAATATTATTCATAAGTATACTGCTTTCACAAAAGTAAATTCCAAATCAGGAAATCTTTTTTTTTTTTTTTTTGGAGGAAGCAGGCATCCTACATAACATAAGATAATTGTTCCAAATTTCATGTGAACACGCACATTTACAAAAGAACTGAGAAATAATCCTTATCTTCCCTTGTTTCGTGTGCAAGCTCTTTTAATATTTATCAAGGTCCATTATACCAGCCTGCTGCTCACAAAGTATTATATTTTTTGTTTCTTTTGTTTTTCTACAATCTAATTGTTCTCTCAGCTGCCTACATAACAGTGACAAGCTGAGCTTGTCCTGCCCTTGACTTCAATCTCAGAGATTCAAAACACCGAGTCCCGAGTGAGGCTCGGGAATGTGAACTATAACAAGGAAAATAGGATCCAAATGGTCCAAAGACCACCCTTGACAAATGCTGCTTTTGCTTTTAGTTTGTAGCAAGTGCTTTTCTGGCTTTGAGATGATGCTTAGTAATAGCGGCACTCAGTTCATCCTATTTCAGTGGATGGAGTCAGTGGTCGACCCTTTTTTCAAACTGGCTTTCAGATATGTGGATGTGGGGCAGCAGCGTTGCCCGCTGCTGAACTTAACATCAACCGGCGATCACAGGATCTAGCAGGGAGTAGCGACAGGTTTGCTTGTATATGACATTTTATACATTTAGCTGGCTTTGTATATGTTAGCTCAATAGCTGCACATGGGTATACAAACACACACACACAAAGGAAAAGATACACACAGAAAACGCTGTACAGATGAGAACAAGCCGACAGAGTGACTTTGAAATCGGGAATCCGCACCCATTTATTCTGAGGAGACATCCACTGCCCCCTCTGATTACATGGAGGTAGTTCATCCGTCTCATCACAGCTGATTAAATCATCAGAGAAAGAGTTTATTGATCTGTTCTGCGAATACTTATGGAGTGATGACTATGACTATGACACAGGCGGTCTTCAAGGTGGCAGATTGCAATCGTTGATAAAACAAAAAAATCTCAGCCTTTGTGAAGAAGAGGAAAATGAAGGAATGGAGGGGCCAGGGTGTGGGCCATGTGAGAGCTGCAGAGACCATAAGTGAAAACGTGCCTGTCAGGTGTGAGCCTCCCACGCGATTCTCAGGGATAGGACTGGAAGGGAGCGCTGAGAGGTGTGGGCACGCCTCTTACTTAGCTTTGTAGCCCATCCATAGCTACATGAGTGGATTTAACGTGAGTAAAATAGAAAGACATTCAAATTTTTGGTGATGTTTTCAGACAAGAACTCAGAACCACTACCTTTTACTACCTTCTTTTGGGTCTTTTCTAGGAATGTTGATTAATGTTGAGTGTTAATACACAGAATAGAGGCTGCTTCTGAAAGTTAGTGCCCCACTGAAACTATGCATTTTTCCATAGCCCATAAGTCCTCGTTAATCCTATTTCCAGACTGATGGAGTTTCTACCAAAATTTTATCTTCCTTAGCCTCCATTTCCCTGGTGTTCTGTGACCAGGACCAGACTCAGCAAAACCAAGAGAGGGCAATAAAAGAAAAAGACAATCCCTCCCAGGTTTTCACTATGCGGTAACGTGACTCTCCTCCATGGGTCACCTGTCCTTGTTTACTTTTCAGAGTCTTTTAATAGTAATTTTGCTGTTGATTCTCATATTATTCAGAGTTTTATTTTATTTATTTATTTGTTTTTAACAATTCCAAAAGTTTATTTCCTTAAATTGGTATTACACAACATTATGCAAAATTATTCAGAGTTTTACTATTGGTAGGTGTTATATGCTGTAGTGAGTTTTAAACTACCAGAATGAACCATGAATCTTCTTCTATCCTTATCTTTTAAGTAGCAGTAATATAAAAATTTATAACTTCTGGCCTAGCTAGGTTTTCTATAAGGTACACTGATTTGGGAGAAAAAAACAGATCTGCACAGCATGAAAGAGACACAGAACAGAGATACTTAAAAGTGAAGTGACTATGGGGAGTCAGGGAGGAATTTTTTTTTTTTAGACAAGGAGGAATTTTATGTCTTGGGTTTCTTATATATATATATGTGTGTGTGTACATATATGTGTGTATATGTGTATTTACATGTATATGTGTGTGTATATATATGTATATATACACATATTTATTTATTTTGAGACAGAGTCTCCCTCTGTCATCCTGGGTATTGTACTGTGAAATCATAGCTCACTACACCCTCCAACTCTTGGGCAAGGACGATCAGTCCTCTTGCCCCAACCTCCCAAGTAGCTAAGACTACATGCATGCACCACCATGCCTGGCTAGTATTTCCATTTTTAGTAGAGACAGAGTCTGCTCTTGCTCAGGCTGGTTTCAAATATGCAACTCCTGAGCTCAGGTGATCCATCATCTGGGCTTCCAACAGTGCCAGGATTACAGGTGTGAGCCACTGTACCCTGCCGGGTTTCTTATACATTTAAATGAATAGATCCATTTATGCCTGAGGGCCATCTATGGTCTTGCCTTTGGTTCATGAACATTTCTTATGTCCTTATAAAATATCAGGTCCTTTATATTTAACTGTGCTCACAACAGCTCTTATTCATAACCCGACCTGTCCATGGGAGAATATAAGGCCTTTACTGATTACTCATTCTTAAATGCTGGTGATTTCAAGCCTTTCCAGAGAGAACAGACTCTGAGATGAACCAAGTGAGATGAACCAAGCACAAATTAAATACTTGACAGCTTACCTTTATGAAAGGGACTTATTCTGTAAAATTTGAGTTCAGTCAAAAGGCTATACTCAAGGATCTGGAATACCACATGTGGGCCCAAGGTGCAGATTCTTCACCACTAGAAGTTCTAAGTTTGAGAAATTAAAAAAAAAAAAAAAAAACATTTAAAGAGCTCATTTTTATGGATCAGGTTTGAGTCTTCCTGTGCAGTTCAGTGCCTGCACCCTGCCGGTGGAGTCTGTGGGCGGCATACACTCACCCTGGGCTCTCGGTTGACAGTTCTCTTCCTGGGGAGTGCTCTTTTTTTCCCCACCACAGTGTGCAAAGAGATATTTTCCTACCATTCCCATGGATTCCCCACAAGACAGGAAACACCCAATGGGCATCAGGAGGAAGACCTGAGCTGAGCTTTTTAGCACTTGCAGACCCAGGCAAGCATCCCCGTGGTTCTCCAGGAAGCACTTGCCTCAAACTTTGCAGCTTGTCTTCAGTTTGAAAACTTTGCTGTCCTCAAAGTTCAGCGCCTCTTCACTTTCTCTTTTAGATTTTGAAATCTGTGGTCTTCTCTTTTTTCTTGCTTAACTGTGTATTTCGTTTTCTTTTACTGTTTTCCCTCACGTATTCTGCTTCCTTTTATGTTAATAAACTGTCGGCTTATCAAAACCACTTGACTCATATTTTTCTGAACTTTTTAAAGAGAAAGCCATATGTTTGGTTCCAAAAGAAACACAATGTAGGGCAACACCTTGTTCTAGGGCAAATCTCCTGACATAATGATAAACACGTTCCTTCTTCCGTGCGGGGGATCTTAGTTTGTTCTCCCAGTTTGGCACTCTCATTCTGTGGATTAGTTAAGCTAGGTGTCCATGAGAAATTGAACACAATGAGATCATAAAATTAAATCTTAATACCATTTTGGGAAATTGCCATAATGCTATAAAATGTGGGGCAGGGTTGTCCTTATTCTTTCAACCTTGAAAACAAATTGGAATTCAATTGCTTTCATGTCATCTTTGCAAGACAAGTCAAGTGTTTCTTGAGTCTTGATGATGCTAGTCAATTCTGACTATGTCAGAATTGGAGAGAAATGACAATTACATTTTTCTCTATGGGAATCATCATCGGATTCTTAACCCCTAGACCATGAGCTGTTGTCTCACTCAGCGACCACACACTTGCTTTCTGGGACACCCAGTGATTCATGAGGCTCTTCCCATATTTGAAGGTCATATCTCTATTCCTCTCTCCCTTAGTTTATAGGAATGGCCATGGAAATTATCTGTCAGAGTGACTAAGATGCTCAATTTTGTTTTATGATGGATACAGCCCTTGAAAACCTCACTGTGGTCTACTGTAGAGACACCATGAACTAAAAGTTGGTCCTCAGTTTCTGGGGGTGACATTCACCAGCTGGAAGAGTCCCACTTCTTTTCTGAAGAATGAATCTTCCCAGGCTTCAAGCAGATGGGAAATTTGAGAAAGTCAAAAGCAAAAGTCATATCAATATCACTGGGAAATAAAGCAAAGGCCTGGTTTTGGCAGAAGACTGTAAAAGTGAGTAGAGGATTAAGGATAAGGCTGGATATACAGGGAGTGCGTCTCAGTGCACAGTAGGTAATGATAGTATTATTACGATAAATAGTACACCTTACCTTGGGCAGTGCTTTGATACTTATAACAAGAATTTCATGCATTACGTAGAGCAGTTGATTTGTATGTGGATGCAGTGGTGGACATCCTCCTATTCTCTTTTTCTAGGAGGAAGGTAAGGTTCAGAATTCATTGCTTTCTTGTCCTGTCTCTTTCCCCTTTACTATGTGGCCTTCAGGACAGAAAAAAGATTTGCAGGACTGAATTTGTCTTCAGATTCGTAACGTTGTTCTACATTTACTCCGGCCTACCCAGGCCATGATCACAGCAGGAAATGGGACATTGGCCGCCCCTTGTTTCAAAACAGAACATAAATGAGGAAAAGAGACAGTGAGATGGGGAGGGAGGGAGACAGGAGGAGACGAGAGAGAGAATTGATTTTCCTCAGGCCGATAATGTTTTAACGGCAGTGGAAGAATTTCCATAGTTTAGTTCCAGCAGAGACAGCCTGAGGCCCCATTCAGGTATTCACTGAAATATGACATTATTAGTAAACCCTCGGTGAGTGGAAATTATTAATGGAATACATGAGATTCTTAATAAACATTGTAGATGGACTGGAGGGGACTTCATGATGTATGTGAATTTATAGGCAAAGAAATTATTTCAGTTTTACCTTTCAGAAAGACGTAATGAGCCTAGAGCTCTATGTATTTATTCAGCAAGATGTGGATTGTCCCGGAAGCTGGTCCTGCCCTCCACTCCCTCCTTCAGTGATTTCTTAGAACTAATGTTGTTCAGGACCTGAAACAAATCAAAACAAACAAACAAAAATCTCAAAACGAGTGGAGCAATGTCTGGAGGTTCTTTCTTTTCCCAGCTCCCCACTTCCCACTGTCTCATCCTCCATCCTCGACCTGGAAGCTTTCAGTACACGACTCTTGAGATTTCCACCCAGGTCACAGTGGCCTGGAACATGTGCAAAGTCTCTCTGGTTTGATCCTAAAGTGGGATCACTCACATTGCAATATAGTTGTTTTTAATTTAAAATCGCTGGTACTGTTTGTACCCTGTTGATTCATTCTGCTTTGACTCTTTGTTGTCATGAAACCAGTCATTTCCTTGTGACACAGTGGTGATAGATACATTGACAAAAATTCAATGTGTACTGATTGCTGTTATATGAAAATAGCAACTGCGATATCATTCTTAATATTTTTAAAAGAAGTTATAACTACAAAATCAAATATGAGACTGCATTGCACAGTGCTTACATTTTCATGGTTTTTATTCTTTTTTTCTTTCTTTTTTTTTTTTTTTTGAGACGGAGTCTTACTATGTCAGCCTTGGTAGAGTGCTGTGGCGTCACACAATTCACAGCAACCTCCAGCTCTTGGGCTTAAGTGATTCTCTTGCCTCAACCTCACAAGTAGCTGGAACTACAGGCACCCGCCACAATGCCCGGCTATTTTTTGTTTGTAGTTGTTGTTGTTTGGGAAGCCTGGGCTGGTTTCAAACCCGCCAGCTCCGGTGTATGGGGCTTAGCTCTAGCTGCTAAGCTACAAACGTGGAGCCAGTTTCCTGTTTTTACTTAGATAAATCATTGAGAATCTTCCAAAGCAAAACACTTGCAAGTTTAGCTTGTTAAAAACAGCCTTGCCTATTATGGTTTTGATGTGCATAATTAAGCAAATAAACAAAAATAATTCTTATAGTTGGACAGGTGTGCTGTTTTCAAAGATGGTGCTCTTGTGAACAATGCTATAATGATTAAAACTATACTTATAATTTTGCAGCCAATGAAATCATGTATATGTAACATAATATTACATAAGGAGATATTGTTAGGTCAAAGGTCATTTGTTCTTTAAACTTAATTATTTGCACAGTTGCCCTTTAAAACGCAAGTGTGAATAAGTCTTTTTCCCCCAGTGGTATATGAGAGTGCCTATTTCCTTATGTCCTTATTAATATTGTGCTTTGTAAATTTTTAAAAACTGTTAGTCTCATAGGGAAAATTGTATTCCTGTCTGAATTCATATCATGTTTCCATATCATGTTTTGCCCATAATATTTGCTGCACTATTTGTGGTTTGATTATGATCAGACCCGTTTTCACTGTATAGAGAGTTCTGTGGTCTAAACATTCTTATTTTAATGTAATCACACTTATCGTCCTAAGCAGAGATATACACTCGCCCTTCTAGCTTTCACTGAGGTTTCTCTAATTTAATTTGCCTCATACTTTTGGGGTTCATCTCAGATTTTTTTCTCAAAAAACTATTTCTCTTAGTAAACTATTAAAAAAAAAAACAAAAAAACAAGACGATGGCCCCTTTTACTAATTTAGTCACAATGTAACCTGAAATTAGAATCTCTCAATACGACCAGAGACTACATTTATCTTCTCTTGTTAATAGAAATCTCTACCATAAATCTGATCCATATTGCCTGTTCCTTTTTTTATGGTTTATTCTTTTTGGACTTTGTTCTGTTTTCTTCTGCCAAAATGTCTTTAATATTCTTCTTTTATAAAATCTTAATAGATCTGAAACCAAGTTTTGAGGGTTGTCCCCATTTCCACACCTCTCTGATCAGTCCCTCCCCTAACAAACGTGTGTTCTTGTGACTTTGTTTCTCAACGAACGTTCCAAGCTTTTTAATCACACAGTCCCCAAATTACTTTTTTGTGTGTGCAGCTGTTTTACTATGTATATCCCATCCTGAAATGAACGTAATTTAGAGAAAACAAGCCAACAAACAAATAAACAAACAAACAAACAAAACCTCTCCCTTTTTGACAGGCACTCCATGAGAAAATGACATAAGGATTCAATGAATATTTTTTCAAAATTGTCTTTACTGCTCTAGGACTGAGTGAATTGGAGTCTGAAAATTTAGTTTGTGTCCTAACTTCATTACCAAATGCAGCATTAATTTGATAAAACTTTCACCATTCTGGCACTGAAATGTGTTGAATTTTCAATTTCTTTTGTGACAAAACAAATTTACTAGAATACGTTCAGGTTTTTCTGAGATTGAACAATTTTAAAAGAATTGTTTTTGTGTGAAAGCACTTTCTTCATTGTGAAGATTAATCAAGATCTTAATTTTTAATATGCTCCTCAGAATACAACATTGCATGGATAAGTATTTAAATAATTGGAGTGTTTTGCATAATCAGTTATTTTTCTTTAACAATGGTTAATTGAAATTGACTTGAAATTTTATAAACATCTGTTGTTCTCAGTCATTAATCAAGTTTAAAGGTCGTTTGAAGACAGCTCATTCTGTCCCCTAAACGTTCCTTTCTATTGCGTTATAGTTGGAACTGGCTCGCTACAGATGTTAATCAGCGCATAGGTCTAATAACTATTACTATTTAAAAATACTTTTTAAATTCAGTATACCTAGATTTTAAACTTAAAATTATAAACATTTAAGAAAATTACAATTAATTGGCTTTCTATTGCTAGTTCATTTTCGTCTTTTTATGAAGAATATGGAGCTATGTTTATGGGAAGCATGCTGAGTCAAGGACAGATAGAATTCCATGCTTACTTCTAGATTTAAAATTTAACTTTTATTTTCTGCTCCACTTGCCAAACTTTCCCGAAGGAATCAAAATGCAGTATCTTTTAGTATCTGATGGGGATTAGCTCCAAGAACTCCAGTAAATACCAAAATCCCTCCCAATGGCACAGCATTTGCATATAACCTATTCTTACTTTCTCATATGCTTTAAATCGTCTCTAGATTGTCTATAATATCTAATGCAACATAAATGCTAGGGAAATAGATGATACACTGTATTGTGTAGGGAATAATGACAAGAAAAAACAGTCTGTGCATGTTTGGTAAAGAATCACTTCTTCCCCACAGTTTTCACCTGCAGTTGGTTAAACACGTGGATGAAGAATCTTCCAACATGGAGAGCTGACAGCTCTCGTTCATGCAAGAGCAAAATCTTACTGTTGTCTCTAGCTCTGCCGCCAGGTCTTGCCTCCCCAAGCCCATCACCACATCCTGTCCATTTTACTTCCACTTCCTGAGTTAATCCACCTTCCATCATCTCTTGGCTGCCATAGTCTTATGTGAGACTTCATCTGGAGAGCTTTTGTACTCTCCAAATTACATAATCACCTCTAACTCTTTTCACCCCTTCAACGAAATATAAGTAATGAATCATCCTGCATTTCTTTCTTACACACACTCATTTGCTTTTTCTTCCCTTTATCCATGTAATATTCATATTCTTCTATAATTTCTATGAGGCTATTCAGAACTCAGAATGTCTCATGAAATATTTGTGCTGTTTCAACATTATCAACAGAACATCCTAATGATAATATAGTTTGTCTCATGTATGTAATACGTGTGTATGTGTTGTGTTGGCTGACCAGTTCAGCTGAAATTTTCATTCTTCATTTGCAGACTGATAAATCCTGCTCTCTGTCACAACATACATAAATCTCACTTCTGACAAGAGTATTTCCCTAGCCAACTTCAGGGCTAGAATTACTTCCTTCTTCGTTTGTTGATCTCCCACCTATCAACATGATTCCTTATTTCTCTATTTCTTTTGCAATAACTGTTATCGTCTGTCTTTACAACAAATGTAGGTCTTCCTAAAATTAGACACCCATGCTTTTTCCAAAGCTGTGTCTATTAGACCTTGACATATATTTGGCCATACAGGAATATTTATTATTGTTTGGAGACAGGAATAATGAAAAGCAGAAATCAAATGATCTGTGAAGAAAGGGAAGCAGATGGGACGTGTGAGACGGTCTCCTTCACCTTGTAGTATTTACTCTTCTCCCACAGCCCTCTTGCCCTTGGTGGCAAGTCCCGTCTCTCATGGGCTGACCTTGCTGAGGTCCTCACAGGGGCAATGCCGTTCCATTCCCGGCTGCCGTCTGCGGCACTTGTACTTCATCGCATGCAAAGGGCTCCTGGATCCTTCAGGTTCTTCCCACTTCACCACTTTTTTTTTTACAGTCTTTTTTCTTTACCATTTACTTCTGATGAAGGGTGGATGCCAAGTAACCAGCTTCACTTCTTGTCATAAAAAAAAAAAAAAATCCTAATTCAAAATGATGGTGTATTTCATAGACAGAAGTGTCTCTCCATATTTTGTGCAAAAACTGTAGAAACATTTCAGCCCACGTAGGAGGATAGGCCAACTGATGAAATGCCAAAGTTCCATAGTGGAAAAATAGGAAAAGGACAGAAATTCTTTTCACCAAAGAAAGTGCTATTGGTCCATGCAGCCCTTAGCTAGTGGAATGAACGCGCCTGGGGCTGAAGTTTGTCTCTGGCAGCTGCAGCACCTGGAGCCCACCCTGTCCTCCGCTCCTGCTCACTCTCAGTCTCATTTGCTAGGGAGGAGGATTAAAAGTGGGTCACGTTCATTTAAAAAAAAAATTACTATCGTAAAATACGGCATTCTGTGAATTATATAAAGTTTTCCCATTTGCAGATATTCAACCGTTCAGCTCGCTAATAGTGCCTTTGTCTCTGCCACCCGATTTTATTCTGCCAGAGCGCAGTTTCAGGGGGTGGCACACAGAAGGAATGGAAGTCGGCCTGGGCTTGAGCAGGCGAAAGAGGAAGTCTTAACAGACAGTAACGATTCTTCTACTTATGTCTTTAAGAATAAAATGTCAAAAACAAAATGTGTAACTATACAAGAAAAAAATAAAAACCTTGAGACAAGAGATCTTGGGTTGATAAGACACGAGTCTTAAGACACGAGGGGGAAGGTGTCTAATAACATTTTTATAAGATAAAGTGAGTGAAAAATTAAAATTCTCTCTTTCCATCCACTTTTGTAATCCATAATACGTTCTGGAAGACAGACAGGTGACTGCACTTCCTCAGACTATGGAGCAGTTCTGTGGACCCTGGATCGGGGGCAACCCTGATGGGCCCACTGATAAATAGGAGTAGCTGTGAGCCACCCAGTGAGCCACCTGTGAGCCACCCCGTGGATGGAATATTTGGTAGGGTTGCTAAATTTTAGCAAATAAAAATAAAGGACATAGAGTTTAATTTGAATTTCATATGAAAAATCACTTTAAGTATGGCATACCCTGGACAAAATACAATGAATACATATTTATTGTTTGACAGTAATTCTGGTCTAAGTGAGCACTCTGCATTTTGTCTAGAAATTCCTTCCTAAGACAGTGCAGGATAGGCACAGTTTTCTTTCCTGTTGTCAGAAAATGCATGAATACAAGATGATTAAGGACACGAGACTCTCCAGGCTGGGAGAAGGTTTCAGTCTTCAGATGTCTTACCTAGAGGAAGTGTGGCCAATTATGCAGTGTTTTCCTTGAGGCTTAGTGTGTTAGGGGTAGACAGGCCTCTCCAGACAGGCCACTGGTGAATATGTGCTTGTCATGACAGTCCAGCCAGCTGGCTCAGCCTCTGCCCTGAAAGCTCTAGTGTGGGAACCAATGACAGAGTCAAGGATGTTTATTTTGGCATTGTTTGCAAGGGTGAAAATTGGAATGGCTGACTTGCCCATCATAAGGAAAATAACTGCAAAACGTACGGTCTGTTCTTTCATTTTGAACACACGTCATGGAACGTTAATGTGTGGATTCTGGACCCACATAGCTTGGGTCAAATTCCAGTTCTATCCCTTACTATTTGTGTAGCACCGAGCAAGTGATGCAATTTCTCTGTGCTGCATTTTAATCATCTTCAAAATAACAACATAAGATATAAATGTAATATAACAATAAAACATAATGAAAAAGATAATATGAAAAAATAAAGACACAGTAAGTTAAACACACCAGCTGTTGGATACAGTGATGGACACCTCGAAATGGTCAGTTAGTAGTAGCTTTTATCATGATGAAATACTACACGACAATAAAATAAATGAACAGAAAGATGTGGACAATTAGCTAACATTTAGGTTAAATGATTAAAACAGACAAAGTAAAGCCAAAAATTATTTAATGCCTACATATGTAGTGAATATGAGAAGCCGCATATTGAATGATTAACACGTCCTTCTGACTGTGGATGTTCCTGAGACGAGAAAGGGTCAGGACTAACAATAGTTACAAAGTTGTTAAAAAAGTTATAATTATTTTACTAAGAAAATGTGAATGCAATTACAAAATGTTAATATTTGCTTATTCTCAGTTTGTGAATATTTGTTAAAATGTCCTTTGTCATTTGCCAAATTGGCTTAATTAATAAAAAAGTGGACACCTGGGTGTAGAGACAAATTCTTGGATTTCATGGAATAAGATCTTTGGTAAAGTCTGACTTTTCGTATTTTATCTTCAGAATCCATGGGCAGATGTCATAATTCTCATCTTTTTCAAATAATTTAAGGCATTTATTAATAGTCTAAAAATAATTCAATAATTTAAGCATTTATTAAAAGTCTAAAAATCTGTCAGATACATTGTAAACAGGACTATTATGTGAAGTAAATTTTACTGTTCCAACTTCAGAAGTAAGAAACTGAGGCTAAGAGAGAATAGTCAACTTGTTGATTATATAAAGCTAGAAAGTGGAGAAGCTGGGAATCAAGTCCCCATAGGCCTTCATTTCACCTGGCAAAACGCAGTTCTACAAATACATGTATATACCAGCTATAATAGAGCGGTAATCTACTTTCAGAAATTATATCCTCTTGTATTTAGAATTCTATTGAAACTTTGAGTGTTCTGTGTGATTTGAATATATATATATATTTCAGTTCTATTTACATATTAGCAGATTTTTCAGGTGACTTGTTAGGCAATTAGGGGTTGGGGACATAATTTAAAACAGAGTGAGAACGAGAACTTGAGCTTAGCACAGTATTTGGAATCATGTGATGTTTGAGTTTAAGAGAAAATACACATGAAGTTCTAATTTTAAAATAGAAAAAAATACATTTTATCCTGTTGTTGTAACAGACCCGAATACTGTCATTTTTAATTTACAGAGATTATTGCTAAAATAGGAGCTTCTGATACCGCAGACAATGTTCTGTTTAATGAAGACACATCTTGTGTGCAACATCACCAGGGTGGGTACTGCATGTGCCCCCCAAACGCTAAGAATGAAGCCTATCCATGAAGTCTAGATGCAGAAATTCAAAAACGTTTAAAGACAGTTCATTTTATTACAGACAAATTTTTCATTTGCCAGCAGATAAAAGGCTGATAACAAAGAACGTTGCTGTTGGCGGCAAAGTATATTTCTTAAATAGGTTCTAAATGCATGATCTCTTTCTGATGGAATTTGATAGCAGGTGAAGGTTAAAAGCTAAATCAGTTGCATATAAAATGAGAACAATTACTCTTAGAGTTTGGGAATGAGGATAGGAAAGACACAGACATGTCCAATTCTTGGGTTGGTTTGGAATTCTGGCCATAGGAGGAAATTGAATAATGCAATGAGTCACGCACAACGCTTTCTCACATACACAAGTTTGAGTGCTTTTCAAAAAGCTTATCGCGGTGAGTTATACTTTTGGAATGAGATAAATTCCAAGAAATAAGGAAAAGATAAATATATTTAATCCAGGATATTTGCTTTATATTTCCAATTCTTTCTTTCAATAAAATTATTGGGAATACCTTGAAATGTTTCTTCTTCTGAGATTAATTTTAATGGAAAAATATTTGAATTTCTTTATAATATACTGCCTAAAAACTTTCAGGACATTTGAAATTCTTAGATTTGCTTGTGTATAATAAACATTTTATACATGACTAGTGGAATGTATGATAAAATATATCTGACATTAGATGCAAGCCAAATAACATATTTGTGTGCAAATAAAAGAATAATTATGTTCCACTTTGTAAATACTTTTTAACAATTTTTTCATAAGTAAAAAACCTGTATGATGTCAGATACACAAAATGAGATAGAGCGAGATTAGCAAACCACAGTAACTTATACCTGTCAGCCACTTTGAGAGAATCACTTAAACAAATGCTTAGTTTCCACCTTACTGTAATTCAAAAAATGAATTGAACTTTATTCTGATAAATTATTTACATACATCTCACAAAGTTTAGTATCACAACATTTAATAGATTTAATAAGACATTAAAATATCAGCACATGTATATTTTTGATGTGAAGGAAATGGACATTTACCATTTATTTCATTTTTTTATAATCCTTAAAGAAAAATTGTTCTTATAACTCAGTTGAAATAGAAGAAAACTCAGTGACAAAATTTTCACTTATTCGAAGCCATGTGTTACAGCTGTAAAAGTGAAATTATATGAAACATTTAACAAACCTAATTGCTGAACTGTTTATCTCATTGTTCTTTGTACATCCTGTTTATGTTCAGGTTTTCATCTGAATTGACAAGCACAGTATCTTTACTCATTTAAAAGAACATTAAGAAGAAATAAAATTTTCTGACGTTGGTTGATATATTTAAACCAGTTTGGAAAAACATTTAAATATATTTCATATTAGCTTCCAACATATACATTCATTATGTTTTTCTTTTGAGATTATTAATATTGTTAAAATCTAGTATAAATCATTTTATTTTAATATCTGTCCTTTAACTGTTTTTCCTCTGCAGGCGCATCCATGAGTCACTGTTAATAACAGTAAAGAGAAAAATGGTAAAATGCTATGGTGGACTAGTGAGAGGGAAAACATACTTAATATTCTGTTTCCCAAAAAATATAATCCCTCTTCATTTGAATCTTATACAAACCTGCAAAATGATAATAGTGGTTGAGAAAAATGAAAATGATCCCTACATCTTAGTGACCGATAGCAAATTAAATTAATGTGTAAGAGAAAGCATTGCACCGAACAGAACTTTACACTTAAACTCTAGGTTATATGAAAATAACTCAGCTTTGGCATCAAATATTTGATAATATAATAGTCCAATATACTATATTTTTAACATACAAATATAATGCAAATGATCATTTATGCACTAGGATATAAAATATGCATGCAACATTGCATAAAGTCAAAATTATAATATAATATTATAGGGGTAATATGCAAAAAGACACCTTCAATATAGGGGAAAAACAAAATTAAATATTTGACCAAAAGGTCTCTTGATTATCTTCACAGATTTTCTGTAAGATCCCAAATAGTCCCTCATCCCAAATGAGGCCATTCTGTATATAATTTGTTTTAAAAAATATTTTTAAATTTCATAATAGTAAGTGGGGAAAAATGTTTTTGTTACCTGGATACATCGTGTAAGGCCTAGGTCATGGTTTCCAGGGTGCCCTCACCAAGTGTGCATCGTTCCTGAGCAGCGGTAAGCCTGCATCCTTCTCCCTTCTTTCCCCTTCCTTAGTTTGCACCCTTCTGGGCCTGAGTGTACCCATCATTTAGCTCCCACCCATTTCTTATCATATCTCCATGTATGTAGTGCAGGGATTGACACATGACAGACACTCCATAAATGTTTGCAATAAGTGAAGCAACCATGTAAATCAGAATTTTCTACTCTTGTTAATGTTTGACTACAGATGGCAACAGAGGGTTTGAACTTAAATGGAAAACCTATAGGAGAATCTTAATTTACTTCCTGAGAGATTAATTGTATAAAATTCTGAATAATTGCAATAATTCTCATTGTGTGAAAGCATATTTACAGATTTGTTCATTGTTTTGCATGAAAGCTTCCTGCTCATGATTAAAGTATTAATAATTTTTTATAATTATTATAACTCTGACTATATACATTAGACTACTATGTGCATTAGTCTATAACATTAGACTACTGAGTCTAATGTTGAATGTGTGAACTTGTACAGTATATGCTATAATTGGGGGGATTCGTTAATAGGTATTTGGTGGTGAACTATTATCATGTAGCTAAAGGAAATTATAGTGTAGCATAGTAAGTAATCTACTTAATTATAAGTCTAAATTAATTTCATTAATGAAATATATCTCTACAGTGCCCCTGTGCTTAGGCTATGATTGTCCGTTATCACTCTTTGGCCAGCTTTGTGAATTATTGAGTTAGGCTAATTAAATTTCATATTGTAGAGTCCATATTAGTAAGTATGGAGGACAATGCAGCTTTTTACAGAGATAATTTCTTGATTATTTGTTTAGTGCATATTTAAAAAGCAAATAAAAAGGACAATGAAATTTTGTTTGCTTTCATAAACAAATATTCAACACCATCAAAATATAACCCAGAAAAAATTCACCCAAAGTGATCATTTCATATTGTGATAATATATAACTGACTTCTATTTTATTGTCTATTCCTGTTAGTAGGAAATAAATTTATTTCAGAAAGATCAGAAGCCACATTAACAACTACTCTCATAATTGTGATAATAACCTCAAGGTGTTATTTGCAAAGAAAAGCGGATTGACAGTGGGAAAAAATATCCTGAAGAGTGACTCAGCATGACTGAGGGTTTAATTTGGTACCTTTATATTAATTTAAGGCATTCTAAACGCAGACTTTTAGCATTGAAACACAGTGTTCTCTTAAGTTTGACCTTTCATAGTTCACTGAAATATGCACATCAAACCCCCAATTTCGGAAATTGTAGTTTCATCTAAAATAGCCTCGGAATATTTATTCTTGGCACTTTTCGCAAAAGTGTGGGAAAAATCAGAGAAAAATTAGGACTAATTGATGTGGTTCAGGGTCTGTTAGGGGGTGATAGAACCCCCACTACCAAATTCTCGAGTAATGAATTCAGGAATTATTTCTCCACTTTAAGCCTATATATGAACAAGACACTAATGGTTGTACCTCACATGTTATACAAACAAAAAATATATAATAAAGGAGAAACATCAAAATATTGCCATGAAAATGATATCCAATGGATATCTTGAAACTTTTGCATTGAAGAGGAACTTTGAGAAAGAATCATTGGGATATACACCTAGTGGAGGAATTGCAGGATCTAATGGCAGGTCTACTTTTAGATCCCTGAGTATTCTCCATACTTCTTTCCAAAAGGGATGTATTAGCTTGCACTCCCACCAGCAGTGCAGAAGTGTTCCCTTTTCTCCACATCCACCCCAACATCTGTAGTTCTGGGATTTTGTTATGTGAGCCACTCTTAAGGGGGTTAGATGATATCTCAAAGTGGTTTTGCTTTGCATTTCTCTGATGATTAATGATGATGAGCATTTTTTCATGTGTCTGTAGGCCATGCACCTGTCTTCTTCAGAGAAGCTTCTCTTCAAGTCCCTTGCCCACAATGAAATGGGATTACTTGTTCTTTTCTTATTAATAAGTTTGAGTTCTCTCTGGATTCTGAAGCATAACCTGTAATTATCCTCTCCTATTCTGAGGGTTGTCTGCTCGCTTTACATACTGTGTTCTTGGCTGTGCAGAAGCTTTTTAGTTTGATCAGATCCCAGTAATGTATTTTTGGTGTTGCTTCAATTGCCCGGGAGGGTCCTGCTCATGAAGTATTCTCCCACGCAAATTTCTTTGAGTGTGTCTCTTGCACTCTCTCCAAGAATCTTTATAGTTTCATGTCTTAAATTTAAATCTTTTATCCAGTGAGAGCTAATTTTTGTTAATAGTGAAAGGTGTGAGTCCAGTTTCAGTCTTCTACAAGTTACCAGCCAATTCCCCCAGAACCATTTATTAAATAGGGAATCTTTCCTCCAATTTACTAGGGGTGTATATCCAAAAGACCAAAAATCACTTTATAACAAAGATATTTGCACCAGATTGTTTATTGCAGCTCAATTCATAATTGCCAAGTCATGGAAGAAGCCCAAGTGCCCACTGATCCATGAATGGATTAATGAATTGTGGTATAAGTATGCCATGGAATACTATGCAGCATTAAAAGGATGGAGACTTTATCTCTTTTATGTTTATATGGATGGAGCTAAAACATATCCTACTTAGTAACGTATCTCAAGAATGGAAGAAAAAATATCCAATGCATTCAGTACCATTATGAAACCAATTTACAATCACTCACACTTTCATATGATTGACAGATCACATCTATGGCTCAAGATGAAGGATGGGGGGAGGGGGTTAGGAGGGGACAGCAGAGGTCAGATCGAGGGAGGGTGAATGGTGGGATCACACATATGGTGCATAATGCAAGGGTACATGTCGGATCTATTAGTACAGAGTATAAAAGTCTTAACACAATAATTAAGTAAACGAGAGGAGGTATATATTAACCAGTGTGATGTAAGTGTTCCTAATTCTATATGAAATCAGCACATTGTACCCCATAAATGCATTCATGTGTGCAAGTTCTATGTGTTTATGATTCAATAAAAAAATAAAAATAAAATAAAAATAGAGAAAGGATCATTTATTGGATTTCACTGAGGGTGTTTCTGAATTTTCCAGATTGCTATGGGTTTTTAACATCTATTTTATTTCTATCTCCTATCCATTTTTTTGTTAAATGAACAATATTTTCAATGGCACTAATATATCAAAGCTATTGATTCTTTCAAAGTGAGTCGCACAAATGTTTCACTCCAAAGCATTTTAATACATACATAATACTTCTCAGTCTCCATACCAAGGATAACTAGTGATCTTTCCCAATGCTTTCCGTCCACGATTCGGTAGAATCCCAGAGAAGGTTACAGGACACATGTGTGGTGTGTCTCTGGCAGGTACACACACAATTAAAGGTAGTGCCACTTCCCTGTCATCTGAGGTAAAGTGGGATGCATTAAAACTAACAAAGCGATAAAAGGGGCCTGAAATTGAAGCAGTTTAAAAAATGACAGTTTAATGAAAGTAGTATAAAAACACTATCACTCTGGTGGAAAACATCTGTCCTCCACGCGTCTTGACTGATGGAAGGTTGTGAAGCTCTTAAGGAATGTGTTGCCAGCCTGTGGTTATATCAACAGCAGGTCAGCCATGGCCTGTCTTTTTAATATCACAGCTGTGACCGTCCGGAGATGTACTGTTCCGACCGGCACTCTGCCTTCAGCATTGCAATACGTTCTTTTAAACTCCGTCTCTTTTCAGTGTTTGTTGGTTCTTTCAATGGAGAGTGGGAATAATGCCAAGAACTATCGGGAGAAAAAAAACCTAAAAGGGCAGATTTTCAATGTTCTCACTAGAAGAAATGATCCCCAAGAGCTGTTTAGCTGCTTGCACAGCAAAAAGCTTACAAATATTATATAAGTGGTCATTACAGCTGTCAAAAAGAGACATATCTTGTTATTTTGTTCTTAAGATTAAATTATGATTGTCATCAATGCTTTATGATTTTTTTGTTTGTTTTTAACTGTCTTCATCACTCCCACAACAAAATTGTTTATAACTAGATAAGCAAACTGTATGTGGCTGGGTCAAGGCTTATAACAACAGTTAAATGCCTTCATGGTGTGAGGAAAGAGTGAGTGTGTTTCTCCACAGGATCTTATTTATTAGGATAGACTTTCACGGGAGAGAGAAAATTTATTTATTTTGCAAACTGACAAGAAGCAAATGGATTAGTCTTATGCCCCCAATTTCAGAAGAAGATTGAAGCTAATACATTTATTTGAAAATCTTTAATTTTTCTCCTTGTTCTCTTATGCATTACCAAGTAATTTTGAAATAAAATTTTGCAGTTGAAAAAACCCTAGACTATGGAACAGACAATTTCCTTGGAGATAAGAAAAAAGTGAAATTGCTTCTCATCAGTAGACATACTTCATCTAGGTGCTACTCAGACGTGCTAATGTTTAGTTACCAGTGAGTTTAAAGGAAATGTGGAAATTTTAGTTCTTCAAGAAGTTTGGCTTTCTGTTTATTCTATTGATGGAAATGTGTGTTTCCATTTTTCCACTAGGATCATTTTTAGTAGGCTTATCAGGACAATTTCAGTTTAATCAATGCCGTCTCCCTTGTATTTAGAGACGTGTTCATGAGGTGCGAGTTGACAAGGGCTGGCAGAGACAGGTAGGGACAGTCATTAAGCACAACAGGGGTCTTCCCATGTGTGGCTTTCACTGCCTTTTTGTTTTTAAGGAAGCATTGGAGCTGATTTGAAGTAATACGTCACTTTCTGTAGTCTGCACTCCACAGGGGGCTTCCCGGGGACAGTTTTGGCAAACTCACAGGATGCCTGGGAAACCTCCAGATATCCATTGTCTGCATCAGACTTTGCAGGGTGCCCTCATGAAACCACAGGGTTGAAAACTGCATTTCAAAAGAGGGCTCCCTGAGTTTCTAGCTTATATACAATAGTGATTTTCATATTTAAATTATTTGACAAATGAGAGTTATTTTTAGATGTCTCAACGTCCCCTATATTTTGCAACATTTTTTTTTTTTTTGCTATTTCTTATGTTTAGGAATAACTCTCAGAGCAACACGTTTTAATTCACTTCTGTAACGCTGACCATCTGTATATATTCTAAAACAGATCTGACTTAATCCTGAGGTAGAAACTCCTCTTCATATTTAGGAAATAAATTTTCTATAGTAATTAATTACAAAAAAATCCATAATAATTTTTTTGGGTACATACTATTCAAACTAATTTTTTAATTCAGCACTTTCTTCCCCAGTGATATTTAAATTTTCCTGATATATCAAGAGGAAAACTAAATTATGTCAATTAATCCTTTAATATGTGACTTTTAAGTCAGGGTAGTTTATAGCATTTGTCAATTCAAATAACATTGATTTTTCTGAGAGCATGTCAATCAATAACAGAATATGCTCAGTTTATAAATAAGCTATTAGTTTTAGCTATATTTAAAAATAAATGGCAGTGAACGAAAATCTAAGAATCAGCTAGTAAATGATACTTTATGAGTATCATTTGAGTATAATAATATTAAATTTAAAAAATGGTCATTAAATATGTCCTAAAATCTTGTTATTCTATCTCCACTTCAGTTATATTAACATTTCCATCAGAATTTCATTTCTATTGCAATTCTGAATAAAATGTTCTGGCCTCTCTTCTCCTGGTAAAATGATGTAAGTCAATGTGTCACCTGATCCTTACCATTTATAACTCCCTTTACATAATTAAGGATTGTTAATCTCAATTAAACTCAATAAATCTTCTTTCTTTCTAGCAACCTATAACCTAGATTTATACTATTCACTAACATGTCAGTCTTTTCAGTGACACTCTCTTTTTAATTTTTCTTTCAATTGCCTGCAAAATTGAGAAATCTTTTACACAAATCCCCTGTCTTCACACAGAGATGGTATGGGGTGGAATGTGTGGTTTTTCATCAATGCCACAGGCGTAGAGTCCAAGTTCTGTCCAGTGCCTTGAGGAGGGCCTGGTATACACAAGGTTCACACTTGCTTTAGTTCTTCTCTGCTTTGCCTACCTTACATCCTTTGCAAGGCTAAGACACCACCTTCCAGGGGTCTCAATATGTCAAATAACCAGTTGTGGTAATATGTGTTCACCCCCATCAGACTAAAAGCCCCACAGGTACGGTAGGTACAGCTGTAACATTAGTAGTAATACAAGCATGAAGAAATATCATATTCTAATTCTTATTTTGCTTTGTAACCCAAAAAATTTTCATTAATTTTAGAGAGTTTAAGCATATTTCTAACAAATTCATAAGAAAATAACCTTCTTCGGATTATTATGCTACTGACATTTACAGATCTTTCTGTGTCTACTAAGCCAGCAGTTCCCGTCTGCACTATTGCACTTTGTTCCAGGGCAGGAGCCACATATAACACACCAGGCTGGATGTAAGGAGTTGGGGAAATGAGGGTCACTTTGCTGGTGGGAGCCAGCAAGGCCTTACAGCGGACACGCATACCCAAACTGCTCCGTGTCAGCTTCCAGAGCGGAAGGTGCCTGCAAGGAGCCTCCCTGGAGCCAAGACCAAAGGAGAGCACATGAGGCTTCTGAAAGGCAGTGACAGCAGCTGCAAGGAAATTTTAAGTTGTTTAAATTACGTACTGTTTAAATATGTCATGATAAAGCTGAAAGTCTCAGTTTTAAAAATAAATTCTAAGTCAAATTTCATAGCAAATCCTTATATCCCTAACATCAGTGGATTTCTGAAGGAAAAGTGAAAAGATAAATCAATTAAAAATACAGACTACACTATGTACAAATGACTTAAAAAAAAAGAAAAAAAATTGAAGCATGCAGCTAAAACAGGGCTTATAATAAATATATGGCACTGGTGCTTATAAGTAGTACCAAACTACTATATTATGTCATTATCATGGGCCTTAGTTTCCAATTTAAGAAAACTGGAAAAGGGTGAGCAAATTAAACACAAATAAAACAGAAGAAATGCTAAAAAAAAAAAAAAGAAAAAAATACAGACTACAGTAATCTCTACTGCAGACCATACGGTGAGGTATTTTGCCACTGAAGAATTAATTTTAATGTTTGTATTCACTATTGGGGTACATAAACTGTGGTTTTAAATGTAAAGGGCTTTCTCGATATCACCTTGTTTACTGTTTCATTAAAAACAAAATATCAGGACACAGAATTCCTAACATTGCTGTTTTCCCTCTATAAATTATTAATTGTGGAGTTAACCTGGAAATAATAGTAACCCTAAGAGATTCTGGTCAATTACTGTAGTAAATCCCACATTTTATAGCAGGAAAATGTTGTTCATTCGTTGTTAATTTACCTGTTTAAATTTTCCTAAAGGACTAGTAGCTCTAAAATATTTTAAGGACAACAAGCCACTTTTACTCAATTATTCTCTTCATATGCAGTCACCTATTTTTTTTAAGAAAAATTAAAAAATTGTTTTTACTGAAAATAATTCACAAAATCAGAGCATAGATTTTTTTTTTTGTAGCCCATAATTTTCATGCTTTACTTTGACCTTGGATAATGTGATGGCACATTTTGCACAAGCATATTCTACAAGCCCTGCACCTGGATTAATTTCCACGTTTCTCTGTGCAAGAACTGTTTGCAATGATAAAATTTCAAATGTTTCTGACTGCTCTAACTAAATCTATGTAAATGTGACTAGTCTTACTTGGAATAAAAAAAATAATTCAACTGCATTTTTAGGCAAATGATTTATTGGGGGTTTGGTTTACTACCTCAGCTTAAGGGAAAAACAATTCAGAAAAAGGTGTGTCATTAGATGCTTGCAACTGATTTGATGTTAAGATGTTTATGTGTTCTTAAAACTCAGACTTTACTTTGTCAAGATTGATATGTTTCTAAAACCTCAGTGGTAATATAAAGACAGAATGCACCATTATTAAAATGTTACGATCTTCCCATCTAACAAGTGACTTTTACCTCTCCATTCATAAAATACAAGATTAAATAATTATTTAATATATTTGACTATTAAGATAAAGCTATGTCTGGAAGACATTAGGACAAAGGAGAAAATTTACTTTCAATTTATATAGAGGAAGTGAGAGAAAGAGAGCAGAGCTTAAAACACAGTCACAGCTCATTCTTTTGATTATTCAGCACCAGAAGCATCAGACTGAGGTCAGGAGACTGCAGAGTTGTCTCTCCTTCACCGTTTTCTCAATATATGTCTGACCACACGTCCACCCACAGAGGAGGTTCCCATGTGTTTATTTGTTTCAGCATTTCTCTAGGATTTCAAAAGTGTCCACCAAGTATGAACTTTAAGTGCAAAACATTTGGTGTTTCTGACTTGACTTGTTTTCATAAACGCTCTGAGGTCTGCTTATGTGATTGAGAGTAAAATAGAGTAAACACAATGGTGAAAACTTGATGGAGAGTCAGAAAAAGGGACAGAGAAAGAGAGGGAAGGAGAGAAAGGGGGAGAGAGAGAGAGAACATAGCCATGCTCAACTCATTTCCATTGAAATTGGGAATCATTTTGTATGATGGAATCTGAAAAGTATCAGAAAGATATAATTTTATACTCCATCGAAAATATTGTAATGAATGATGCGTTTAAAGAACATTCATGGACTGCATTTTTATCTTTTCTTCATAGATTAAAAAAGTATCTAACGTCATCATCTTCCGTGGAAGACAATATGTGTCACCAAACGTTTGATTTGCTAATAAAAGGATCTTACAAAACCTATTTGTTCTTGGAATGCTTTCTTTTTGTTAGCTGCCAACTTACGCATGTAACTTTACTGTATGTGTGCAGGCGTCATATTGCGATAAAGAGATCTCATTTATTTGGAATGAAATCTAATAGTGGACATGTTGCTTTTAAATGACTTGTGTATATCAAATAAGGTATTCTCTATATTAGTGGACCCTGAAGTTATAAATTTGGGGTTATTTTGAATGATCATGTATAGGTATTTACACTTTGGGTCTACTGTTACATGTCACGTGTTACAGATTATAAGGATAGCTTTAGTATGTAATATTGTTCACATAAGATGCATTCTTTTATTTAGTCCAAAGCATCCTCCTAAAAAAAAAAAAATGCCATATTTATCCCATTTAGAAGATGAGGAAACTAAGGCACAGGCAGAATGCCGCCAAGCGGCCAGTGGTAATCGAGGATTTGAAACCGAGCGCTGTGGCCAAGCTCTTCACTGTGGCACCTCATGGCTCTGTCCTGGGTAGGGGCTGTATCTGGACTCACTCCTAAAATCTTGCAGATGTTTAGATTCTCATCATTTTTCTCTTGGTACAAAACCCTTGTATAACATAAAACATTACCCAGCACTTACGTTTGTATTTATATCTGTGATTTCACAGCTACCTCAATTCTCTAAGGAAACATTCTTCACTCATCTGAGTCTCTCAAAAATCTACTTCTAATCTGTATTTGAAAACACAGGTGATGAGCGTTGTAGTCATCAATTTTGACCTAATGATATACAGTAGATATACTATAAATTGCCTAGCAAAAATAATATCAAAATTACCACAATTTTATAATTACATTTCTCCTGAGCCTTACCTATTTCCACATAGGATATGAATCATATTTTGGTCTCATAATTGTTAACTATGTGTCTGCACTTGCATTTAAAAGTAATTAAAGTATGTATATCCTTTGAAAAATGATATAAAATCCATAACGATTACATCATAACATAGAAAAACACACAGCACATACTGTATACAGTTTATGTGCTAGCTTTGAAAATAGGTAGAATTATAAATAAAGATTGTAAGTTAAAATATAGAAATGAAATTAATGAGGTCCAGCTAACTAATCTTTTCTATTATGGCTTACGTTGTTGATGTTGTGTCTAAAATTCTTGTCCCTATTCCAAGGTCATGGAGATTTACCTGTATTTTTTAGAAGTTTTAAAGTTTTACATTTTACATATAAGCCTGCAATGTACTTTGATTTTATTTTTATGAAAGGTGTAAGGTCTCTGTCCAGGTTCAGCTTTTTCTTTCCTTTTTTTTTTGCATTAGGATGTTCAATTGTCCCCTTATCATTTTTTGTTAAAGACGGCCTTTTTTCCTTTGCACCTTAGTCAAAGATCAGTGGACTGGGCTCTGCAGCTCTATTTCTGGGTCCTCTCTTCTGCCGCCTTGATCTCCCCGTCTGCTCTTCAGCCAGCCCCACATCACCGGTACTCCTGCACCTGTTTAATAACGATTGAAATCAGGTGGTGCAGGAACTCCACATTTATTCTTCTTTGGAATTGTTTTGTCTATGCTGCGATTTGCCTTTTCATAGAAACTTAAATATTAATTTGTCATAATTACAAATACCTCACTGGAATTTCACTGGGGATTGCCTTGGATCTGTAGGTGCAGGGGGGATAAAACTCCATATCTTAACAATATTGAGCCTTTCAATTCATAAACACAAATACCTTCTCATTTATTTATATATCTTCCAATCCTTCCTCATAGCTTTCCTCAGTATTACTTTTAGTAATTATTAGCTTAAAAACCAAACAAATATGAATAAATTATGAGCTTAATAATATATCAAAACTGGTCCATTAATTGTGGCAGATGTATCATTAACATGCAAGATGTTAATAAGAAGAGAAGCCAAATGTAGGATATAAAGGTATTCTTAATTATCTATAAACTGTTTATACATCTAAAATGATACCAAAATTAAAATTTTATAAAAATAAGAAAACTGTTGTCAGAGTAACTGGCTTGGGCCAATTTTTTTTATGTTTTTAAAGCCATTAACTTTATACTTGTATTATTCAAAAAGACTTTAATATTGTAGTCTGGAAAGTAACTATAAATTGTACAACCCTTACTCCTTGTTCTTTCAGAAAATACAGTGAAATTATATATATATGTATTTATATAAAACTTTTATAGCATTAATATGTTATATGATAATCTGAACTCATTAACATGGGTACTAGAAAGTCCTACAAAAATTGCGGATGTACTGGGAATAATTTATAATCTAGGAAAATTTGAATTAATTAATATCTGAGCATTTTCTGAAGGCAAGCACAGTATTTTACTATTAACCGTTAAATAATAAACTGAATCTTTTTCTGGTTTATTTATAAAGTATTACTCTACTTCTTGTATTACAAACTGTCCCTACAACCCATTTAAAATGAATTGTTAAATATAATAAAGAAGTACAGGGCCCTTTCAGGGTACAGAGCAGTTTCCTGCGACTGTTGTAACAAATTACCATACACCTGATGCCCTAAAACAAGAGGAATTCTCTCGCAGTTCTGCTGGCTAGAAGTTCAGTATCAATTTCAAGGGCCAGTTTGAAATTAAGGTGTCAGGAGAGCTGGACTCTCTCCGAAGCTCCCCGAGACAATTTGTCCCTCGTTTCTTCCAGCTTCTGGGGGCTGTTAGCATTCCTCCATTGTCAGCACACCCCTTCTGTGCCTCTGCGGTCACGAGGCCTTCTTTTCTGTGTGTAATCTACCTCTGCCTCGGATCCAGGGCCCCCTCAAACAATCCAGGATGATTTCCCCACATCAAGACCTTTGATAACATCTGCAAAGTCTCTTTCTCCTTTGAAGATGACGTTTATAGGTTCCAGAGTTTAAGGCCTGATGTCTCTGAGTGATCATTACTGTAGAGGGTGAGAAATACCATTTTCATGGTGCATACCTATTTAACAAAATGAACTGTAAGACAGTGAAAATTAAGGTTTGTATAATTTCCCAGGGGATATTTAGAAAATCTACCTTTTTTTTTTTTTTTATTTGTTTCCTACTCCTTAAAGCAAAGATAGGTGTATGTTTTATTTCAATGAAAGGTTTTTAACCTTTCCATGTGAAACTAGCATGGTGTGTCTCTATGCATTTCCGTGGGTTTCTTTGTCGTTACGACTAATTCACTATAGAAGAATTCAGGGACAGAGGGAGAAATTGGGAATTTTCATAAGGAGAACTCTCAAATGTAATTTAGTGTAGCTTTCTTGGGTACCCAAATTGAAAGAGATCCAGAGGGTTCAGCACTTCAATAAAACATCTAAAGATCTGAGTAAATCATAACCTACTGAAAATGGCACAGAGGAGAGCTGAGGTCTCGCCTAATCAGATGCCTTTATTTTATTGAGAAGAACACGATTCTAGAGGTGTGGACACTTATCTAATAATACCTAGATATTTAATAATAAACCAGAAATTTAAACCCAGATTGTATGTTGTCTATTTTCATTTAGAAAGAATTAGGAAATGGTTTTGAGGAATGGCATCCTTTGCTTTGGACAGTGGAGTTCATAAGCTACAAACTCAGAACAGTACAGGGCTCTGTGAAACTGCCCCAGTATAACTAAAAAGCTCTCATCTTCCTGCTCTTAGATATATTCATTACTTTTACCCTTGTCAGTGACTTATCATATTATAGAAGTTCAATTTACCTTTGTATTTCTTTTCACTACTGAATATTTGATTTATTTGGTCTCTTTCTTCATTTTTAGTGCTTGGGTGCCATTCAGCTTCTCTCTTCCTCCCTCCCTCCTTCCCCGTTTCCATATCCGTGCACGTATGGATGTAACAGAAAACAGGCGGATTTACCTGACCCTACACCACTCTCCGTCTCAGAATGGCTACCATCTGCCAAACTCAACTTTTCTACAGAGTAACAAGAAAGAAGTGAAAGTGGGCCTTTGATACACACATGCACACCCCCCCAGTGCTACAATGATGTAACATGTACATGACATAAATAATATTAACGTATATCTGTGTGCATCCCTCCCTTCTTCTCTCTGTTTATATGCACAAACATGTATGTGTGTGAACATTAAAGATAATTTAAAGCCACAAAAATAATCACTGAAAATGTATGATATATTGGGTGGTGCCTGTGGCTCATGAGTAGGGCACAGGTCCCATATACCAAGGTTGGCTGAGTTCAAACCCTGCCCCAGCCAAACTGCAACAAAAAATAGCCGGGCGTTGTGGCGGGCGCCTGTAGTCCCAGCTACTCAGGAGGCTGAGGCAAGAGAATCGCCTAAGCCCAGGAGTCGGAGGTTGCTGTGAACTGTGACACCACTGCACTCTACTGAGGGCGATAAAGGGAGAAAAAATTAATAATATATGATATTTATAAGGCACTGATATTCATAAAAGAGAGAAAAAAAGCTATTCAAAAGCTATTTGTGCTGACATAAATGCTTATTATGCTATTTTTCTTTTCTTCTTCTGCTGTAACAAGTTTCTATTGCTTTTTTAAACTGTGTTATCATCTATAAATAAAAGCCTAGATTAAACTTTTCACTCATTTGACATATTTTGGACATTGAAACAAGGTAAGAATACTCAAGTGTATATCTTGACCCACAGAATATATTCACCAATACTTTAGATTTAGTAATCATAATTAATAACTTGCTCATCACCTTTATTTTTTATCATAATACTGCCTTTTATACTTTAGCTTTTGTGTTTCTTATTATTATAATGAATGCTACAGCTTATTTCAAGATCACTTATATCATCTAAAAATATTTGACATCTTAACAGATATTACATATATTGTTGCTCATTAATTTCTGACATCAAAACGCTCCCATAAGTTGCAAAAACCATCATTTGTCCAATAAGAACTTTAAAAATAAACTTTTTAAATGTGAAGCTTGTAACTGAACATATATATTATTATAAAAATTTTCTTAATTTTTTTTATATTGATACTCTTCTTAAATTAATTTTTTAAACTATATTTTATTCCTGATTGCTTCCTATCACCCTATATGTACTTTGAAGTCTAAATGAAATTTATTATGATGTAGCTATAGCTACTTGTAAGATATTGTTTATCCTGGAAAAACTCATTGTAATGCTCTTATAGAAAAAAGATACGAAAATTGATTTATATCTTCATGTCTTTTTTATTTTAATCCAAACTTTGCTGACTCAAACCTACTGAAGTCGGAGTGAGAGCATTTAATGAGCCATTTCTATTAGTAGCATGCATTCTATGATTCAGGTAAAAAGAATCATTAAAATATCTCTGAGAATACCATAATTTTCATGTACAATTCCTGCTAAGTGGAGCATGTCGAATTTTCTTTTCCCTTTTTTTGTTTTTTTGTACATCAAGTAACATTCGTATGAGGCATTCTAAATCTTTAGAAACCGATGTTACCAAAGAAACTACTTTTCATAAAAGAATATATTTTTTAATTCTTCAAATTAACTTAAAATGTGGATACTTGTTAATATTTTATAAACACAATATTTCCTTGTAATTACTAACTCAATTTTATCATCAACAAGAAAGAGTCGTAAAGGCAGCTTCGCTTGTGGAGGAGCCGAGCCTTCTGTTGCCATCCCTGAGACCGAGGAGTATCGTTCAGCAAACACAGAATATCTCCAAATGTTAGAACAATAACGCCCTGAGTGCTTTTGTATATCTCATTAAAAATATTCATTTTAAAAAGCAAAATTCACAAAACAGGTTTTTCTTTTGTTTGTTTCTTTCTTTTTTTTTGTAGTTTTTGGCCTGGGCTGGGTTTGAACCCACTACCTCTTGCATATGGGGCTGGTGACCTTGGAGCAACAGGCACTGCCCAACAGATTTTTGCTTATAAGAGTTAAATAATTGCAGTAAAGTCTTAATAGTACAGAATTTTGTGTTACTTCTATTACGTATCATTGTTTTAATTTCCTTAGTAAGTTTTAATAGGTCTATCAAAATATGCAAAATCTGACATAGGAAAAATGGAATTAGTTGTGGGTTTTTTTGATGGGAAATGGGAATGATAAAATGGAGATGATAAGGTAACAAAATATAAATATGGATTAAGAAGGTATTTGAGTACATGTGTTTCATATAATAACCATTATACCTCTGACATTTGATTTCTTATTTTTACTAAGGAAATTATGGCTAATTCATTGATAGCTTAAAATTTGCCAATGGACTTACATAAATGTTTCATAGATTCTATTGTCAAACCATTTGTGTGGGATTGATGTTAATTGTCTTTGGTAAATGAAGAAAGAAGGTGAAAGTTGGAAGATGACACACTGATATCACGTGCCTACTCTGACATGGAAATCTTCTCAAATTATCCGGCTTCCTTGAACTTTAAGTCTAATAGAGTCATTATCTTCCTGATTGTGCTTTTGTTCTGATTTTGAAGATACTTTAACTTTTTTAGATATTCTTCTGGATGCTTTTTCCTTTTTGAAGGAATCACTTATTCTTTAAGATTGAACTTTTTTTTTTTTGTCTAGACTTTCCTTTTCATTTTACACTCACTGATTTTCTGTTCAAGTAAATGTTCTTCAATAACATGTCAAAGACAAAGCAGAGAGAGGGAAGGAGGGAGAGGGGTGGGGCCTTGGAGTGTGCCACACCTTCTGGGGCAAGAGATGATTGCAAGAGGGACTTTGCTTAACAAATTCAATCAGTGTAACCTGGCTTACTGTACTCTCAATGAATTCCCAACAATAAAAAAAAAAATGGTAAAATAAAAATAATAAAATATATAAAGCACACACACACACACAAAAACCAATATCAACAACAGCAAATTTTCTAACCAGATGAATGTTTAATGTATCCGGTAAAGATTCCAAGGACATATTCAAATAGAAACCCTTAATTAATGTTACAGGACAGTTGCATCTTTTTAGGCTAATATTGCAGCCTTGAACCCATATTTTAGAAGTCCTTCAGACTCTTTCCTCTGCCACTCTTCTCCCTCTAGGAGACACTTTGAATTAGGTCTACTTCCAAAGTTAATCTCTTTAACTTCCATCTCTCATACAATTAGGCTCAGGTTTTATTGACTGGACTCTTTCGTGGTCTGAGTAGCAGGGGAGAAATACCAGCACCCAGCAGTTCCTCAGGTAACACGGCTGTACTCAAAGCTTTTTCTTACGGCATTGAAGGGAAACAAATGGACGTGCAGTTCTCCGTCTGCGTGGAGTCTGTGTGTTCTCCTCACATCTGCGTGAGTTTTCTCTGGGGCGTCTGGGCTCCTTCTGCATCCCACAGTAATGCATGTCAGGCTTATTGGCTTATCTAATGGGTCTCAGTGTGACTGTGGGTGTGGGACTGGATGTCCACCATGGGGGACAGATTCCTCTCCAGGGCGGGTTTCTGCCTTGTTCCTTGAGCCCCTGCTGTGGGCTTTGGCCATCAGGGACCCTGAACTTACTTAAGGGGGTTGAAAATGAATGAATTGGATGAATTATTATCAAATAACAATTTGTAAAATCTGTGATAAGCTTACAGTGCATAAGAATAAGTGACTCAGGGTGATGGCTTTCTCCATGAACGGGGCATTTGTGACTGTTTTTGAACTGTGAAGTAGGAGGAAGTGCTGTCGCCGATTTCTCTTTACAAACATTTTATTCCTTTGACCCACCATTATGACAACTGCCGTCACTGACAGTTCACCAGAAATTGAGTACATTATCATCTTACTTATTTTTATCAATCTTTCTTAAATGTTTTGTAACACATTTATTTAAATGCTTACTAAATGGATAGAAGTATTTTGTATATTTGTATATTCCAACCTTCTAAATATACAAAATCTCATAAGGATTTTCTTATGAGAATTGTGTTACAGGAACTTAACTCTTATTGATATCAATTAGCCTATGGTAAAATGGTTTCATTAAAGTATGTGTCATTTTGCTTAAAGTCGCAGTTTCTGTGCAAAGAACCCATCACAGACGTTAAGTGGGGACTTTCTGTATTAGTATGGTGGCCGCCCTTATTTTTCTGTGTGACACAACTGCACATTTTATTCATTCCTTGACAATATATACCTTGATCAATTATTGTTAGCAGCCGTTATTCCAAGTACTGGGAATACATGTTTGATGAGCTGAATGAAGACAACGTCTCTGGTATCATGAAGATTACCTTCTAGTGATGAGAAGTAGCCAATAAACAAAGACATAGATAGCACATATCTGGTGGTGATAATTGCTATGCAGTAAAACATACTGGGATAAGATACCATCAGTCAGGTGAGCGCAGCTCTGCGTACCATGGTCAAGGAGGGCAGCTGTGTCGAATCAAAATACAGGCCCAAGCGATATGAGGACTCTGGCAGGAGCCTGCAGGAGAGATGGTAGGAAAGGCCACGCCCTGGAGGTAGGAATGTGGCTGCTGTGTTTGGAGAATACAATAGGACCATTCTGGGTGGAGCGGTGAATAAAAAAGGAGACAGCAGGTGAGATGGAGAGGGAACTTGGTACCAGATGGTTTGGGGGTGCTCAACCCTCAGCTGGGAATCTGGATGAGATTCTTAGTGATATGGTAAGACATTAGAGCTTAGGGCAAAAAGAAATGTGTTCTTCACTTTATTGTTAAAGGGGTCTGTGTGGCAGCTGTGAGGCTAATAAGCTTGTCCTTTCATCATCTGCAGTTGAGCATTTACTTCGTACCATGAACTGGGGACGCAGGGGTAACAGCGGTCCTCGATGGCTTTCGGAGTTTAACGTTTAGATTTCCCATCTTGGTGTTCCCTTTCTCAATTCCATTTTCTCCCTGTCCACCTCTTCCTTTTCTTCATTCTGTTTAATTTTTTCTTGAGTTTTGAGATAATTTTTAGCACTCTGATTCCTCTGCCCCATCCCTTTGTCTTCTAGGCATTGTACATTTAAGAACGCCCACATCTGCTTCCCAAGCTTGGAGACGTGGATGGCTTCTGCTTAAGTTCCACCCAAAACTTGGATGATAGTTTCCAACCTAACAGTTCTCACCTGGTGTCATCTCTGTCATCCAACTTCTCCAGCTTCTCTCTCCAATCATTAACTCCATACTTGTTTGAGAATAGTTTGACAAACATTTCATCACAAATAGAGAAAATCAAGATCAGTACACCACTGCCTCCCTGCATCCCTAGTCCCCCAGGGTGACACCAAACTGAATAGCCCAGGAGACATATGACATATGATGATGGCTCATTTAGCCATTGAGTAGCCAACTCTGCATCATAACCAAGAAGTGTCATAATCTACAGCTGCACCCAGTGACGGCAGGGTCAGTAAGGGAAAGTCTGTGGAAGGCAAATAGCCAGGGGGTGGTCTTCCACAGGAGAACCTCCAACGGCACTGAGGTGAATGTACATGATTCCCACCATGTTTCAAGGAAGATCACAGGGCATTTAACATTTAATTTGTCCAATTTAAGACAAGACCAGATTGGATTAGCCTTGCCCATCCTGGCTCCTGTGGAGGAGTGCAAGGTGACTCGGGCTCCATGAAGGGACGCGTGAGAGCTGCAAGGTGACTCAGGCTCCATGAGGGGACGCGTGAGAGCTTATTTCCAATGTTTAGTCCCAGGCCAAGATTGAACTATTTCTTATCTATAGCAAATACTGGTGATCCTGTCATTCTTAGAACTAAAGATTCCCCTCTATTTCAAACCAGTTTTCTTGCCAACCTTAGGTAAAACTATATAAAGATTAAATATGAAGATAAATTATTCTGACCAAAATCTATTTAATGGCTTAACCTTGCTTTTGGAAAAAAGTAACACATCCATAATTTTTAAAGAATTTCTCAATATTGTCCCAAATAAAGTTTCTAGTTGTTGTCAAATACGTGTGTTATTCCCGTTACTCTGATAGATTCACATTTGCTGAGAATTCATTGTAAACTGGCACTTTGATCTGTACTGCTTCACATGCCTACAGCAGTTTCGCATGTCAATATTTTCTCCAGCAACAAAAATCTATCACAAATGATTCTTTCTTCACCATCCTTCTTTGACAATTATAATTAAACTTTCCTGTATCTGGCATTGATCTTACCAGTGTCTAATTATATTTCTACATTAATATTTCTGCTGGTTTATCTTATCAGTATTTACACATATATAACATGTCTCTACTGTGTAAGACACGGGCATCATGTTTCCTTTCCATCTTATTCTCAATATATGAACTATACTCAATACAAACGTGCTCAGCGGATTCCAAGTTATCTATCCTCCATTCCAAACAGGTAACATTTTCACTTTTGTTCGCAGAACTTCTTCCACTTAACGGTTTCATGCTGAAAAGAACAGCCCATGTTAGGCAACTAACTTACAGAGAAATGTTATTGTTACCTCATTAATTGTATGTTTTAACTCATCTTGTTTTAAAACTAATTTTACCCATCATCTATGTCACTTTCCTTCATCCAAAGTAGCTAAGAAAAGATGCCTGGCTGGATTGCTTACCTGGATTCCTGAACTGTTGTCATGTTTTAACGCAACTAGAACGCAGATGACTCCAAAAGTCCATCTGCCACTAGAACCTTACTGACAACTCCTTCCCTGAAATGAGGGTTCCCAACTTGTATTTAGTTTCCCCAGAGTGAGTAGCATTTAGTGTAAGGTCATCTCAGGAAGTTGACATGAAAGAACCAGGAGAAATAGACAGGAAATTAAAAAAAAAGAGAAACAGGTAGGGAAGGAGATACATTATTGTCCAGTTACTGCTCTGGACAAGTGGGGCTCTATCATGATGAGGGATTTCTTGGAAGTCATTTAGAATGCACGGAAGAAAGTCCCTCTGGAGTGGGAGAGGCCAGAGCCTTTACCAACTGGCACACACTCGTCCCTGGCTGGAGAGGGCACTGCGAGTGTGCACAGCCTGGAGTCCTAGGCACAGACTGAGCAGGACTGCGGACATTTCAAGGCCCAGATAGACACAGGCTGGATGGTACTGAGGTTGCAGTGGGAAGGGAGTCAGCGGTCACAAAAATAGCCACAGCAACTTTAGCTAAAGTCAGGTGCAAGACCGGGAGATGTGCTGTGGTCACCAACAGTGTCGCCGATACTAGTCTGCTCAGAGGCCTATTAGGTAGACCTGAGAGGTCCTTACAGGCTTTTTACACATATTTGTGACTTGGTACCAGACAGTACGCAATTTCTTGAAGATGCCATTCAGCCCCAGGTTGCGTCACGCTCTATTCGATCAGTGAGCACCGCTGTGTTCAGGACGCAGGGTCTGGCTGTGCTCCCCTCGTTAGGCACCTCTGCTGGCTTCATCCTGAGCTCAGGAAGAGCTGGTGCCTGACATTGCTCATGTTTCCACTAGATGTCATAGGATTTCCAACAAATGGCCACAGACAACTCTGCTGGTAACAGACTTGTGTCTGGGAGTGTCTACCAAACGCGGAGGTCAATCTGTGCTCTGTGGAACCACAGGAGAGGAAAAAGGGGGGCTTATTTCCCTTTATCAGTGTCGCTCTTCCTCACAGGGAGAGCAACCTAAGGCCATTTGTGGCGCTATAAACGTTCGTTCTTAGAGAGAAGGAATTCTTAATGTTTTGTTCACTGCTATATTCCCAGCATGCAGAAAAATGCCTGGCATATATTAGGCACTACTTTTGAAAGAATGAAAGACTGTCTTACACAATTTTTAGGGGCTTTTTTGCTTTTTTTCTCTCACTTTTTCTTCTTCCTTCAGACTCAAATATAAAGTCATGTTGCACATGGGGGTGGGGGGCAGAAGGTTGTATGCCAAGACACATAGGTGAGTGATACACATCGTAACATTTCAGCTCTGAAATTTGCTCCCCTCACTATGACGTTGTAATGACATTAGTTGGCCCCCCTTTTGGTAAGATGAAATCTCTTCCTGGAGACTCCACTCTTGCAGAGGTAAAGTAATCACAGGTGAGCCATCCCAGTAGTTGGCCAAATGCATCGCTGGTGTCTGAAGGCCAGTGGTCGTCACTTGTGAGTGCCGGTGAAGTCCTCTGCCTGTCAACCACACTTAATGCTTTCTACAATTTGGGACTCCACTTCTTTATAATTTAAAAAATATGGAAAAACAAAACTGCCTTTGTGGAGAAAAAGATTAGAATACTGTCTCAATGAATTCCTTCATCTTACTGTGTGTATCAATGGAAGCGGGAATTATGCTCCAAGGACCAATTCAACTCCTGAAATTCTTTACATGAAAAAAAACACAGGCTCAAAGACACAGTTTACTTTTCCATACATAGTTTACTGGGAAATAATATGATCCAGTTTCCAAACTCCAATGTATTGCTCTTTTATTTCATGATATTTTCCTTAAATTCTGAAAATTTTACCCAAAATGTAAATAATAAAGCAGTATATTTAATAAGTGATAACAATTAATATGGACAGATAGTTAATGTAGCAATCTAACTTAAAAGTAATATTTAGAAGAACACACATTTCAAACACTTTGAATGAAAGTATTGGCTGATTAAGAAGTTTAGCTTTTCTTTCAGATATTGCTATCTTTATACCTTGTGTTAAAATTGGCTTTACAAATTATGGAAAAGGAGAATGGATTAGTGGCTGCCGGTGACAAGGGATGCTACTGCGGAGAAGCTGGGGTGCGGGTGGATATGAAAAGACAACATACAGCTCCTGGCGGCAGCAGAGCTGCTCTGGTCTTGACTGCAGCATGGCCCTGACTGAGGTAAGGCCCCTGCCTGTGGTAAGGCCCTGACTGAGGTAAGGCCCCTGACTGCGGTAAGGCCCTGTAATTTTCCTAGATATTACCATGATTGGAAAGTGGGTTGAGGGTACATAAGATTTATATTATTTTTACGACTGCACATGAATATCCAATTATCTCAAAATAAAATGTTTTAATAAAAACTACAAAATTATTAAACACAGTAAAAATTTGAAGGTATAACACATTGAAAATAAATTGTAATGGAAATAACTGATTATAATGTTCAGAGTATTCAAATTACTATGCATATGTAATGTTTAAGAACAATATTTTTTGTGAAGGTCAACATACCTTATAGTAAAAAATATACTTTCACTGTGGACACCTTGTAGTGTGCTATGATAGGAAGCCTGATATTCTTACTACTTACTTGGGGCTTCCAATATATTTTTTAATTTATCTAGACCTTTAATTTAAATAATGTGCTCCTCAGGCCTTCTTTCTACATCATTTCTTAGGTCAGTGTAGACTTCAGTTTCTTTAATGTGAATATAAACAGCAAAATGACTGCAAAATTTTGCTCTTTTCTTTCTCTGTACTATATCCCGGGCAAGAAAAATAACATATCCATAACCCTAACCCTAACATATCCATATTTTGATTAAAATCGTAATATAACATATTATTCTTGGTGATCAGTGGCACTATTTGACCATTGGAATGTCTTTCATGGCTGAGTGATTTCTTTTGTGAAATGTGAGGGTGGAGGTGGACAGTCTCCATCGGCTCTTCTGATGCTAAACGCTAGGACAGTCTAAGTTAATCTTGCCAATATTTTTTCCAATGCGTTCAGTCTCTCATACAGAATGGAGGCTGCCAACATGCACAAAACAGGGAATTGTCACACGTCAGTGGGAGGCAACTCTCCTGGCTGAGACTCAGTTGGAAAAACTGGGAAACACATTTTTAAAACTCCTTGCCGATCAAAATGCTATAATTATCTGAACTGCAGGTCATCCGTGACATCATAGCAACAGTTACTGTGGGTTACGGCATGATGTTTATATTTTCATAAAGAATAGTAAATAGCTTCATAGAAGCTCAAGTTGGAATTGCATACCCCACTCTTATAAGTTTCTGTGTGTCTCCGAGTGTTTATTTACATGTCCACGTGTAAAAGTGGAAATATCACTTACTGTTTGTGCTCTGTTTTTAAGACTGAACATTTTCATAGCCATTATGTGCAGAGAACAGAAAGAAACAACCCTGAAAAACAATATCTTCATTTAGAATCTAGATGGATTCATTTTCCGATGGGGAAAAAAGGCACACTTTGAAAAAGGAGATGTGCAGTGAATTTTGAAAAAGACCGAAGTTTTCATTCTCATTCTGACAGTGTAAAATTCCTTTGCTGCTTTGTTCATTGAAAATGATTTTGAAGATCTGTTCAGTCTCCGGCCACTTCAGATTAGGCCCTTTCCACGTCAAGTACTTACCTGGTGAAATGACTCCTCTCTCTTTTCTTTTTATTTTTTTCCTTCTTTTTCAGTGTGTCTCGTGACCCATGCACAGCTTTAGAAGGCTTCAAATACTGTAACTTCTCAACTTATGCTCTCGCTAGTTCAACTATTTTAAAAATAACAAGGCAAAATAAACTTTCTTCCTCTGGTTTAGATATTGATTTTTTTTTTATTCTAAGAATGTGCTTTATTCCAGATATAGCACTCTTAGTATAACTTCCTCCCTAGACAATGATAATATACACAGCACAGAGATCAATATCAATTAGCCTCAGTTCAGAAGTGGAGAACGTATCAGTAAGCCTTAAAACATAAACAAAATTAAGGAGCCTGTCTAGGTCTTTAAAGATAATAAAAAGGTTGAATGCATTGGGGATGGCAAATTTAAAGACATTTTCCACTGTTAACTCAGAGTAATTTTTTTCTTGATTAACAAATTATTTTTGTGCATGTATGTGTATGGGTCTGAGGATGACAAAAATGCTCAAAATGGCAAGGCAGCTATAGTCCTGGAAATACCCCAGTTTGATAATTGGAAAGGGACAAGCTGATAGTATCATTAGGCGTTCTGAACAGAGGGCTTTAGTGTCTTGTTGTGTCTTTAAACAACCACCTTTTAATAGAAAGCCTGACTCTGTCAGGATAATATAGTTCAAAGTGAAAAATTGTCTTATTTTGTCCAAATATATTTTATTTTTAAAGCATTATCATTTTAACATTAAAAAATCTCCAAAGGTGTGGCCATTATTTTATTGGTGTGGATGAAATTAGATTTGTAGCAGTGAAACTTAGTAACAGTAAGGGCCAATGGAATGAAAAGTATTTCTACATAAAAATAAATCAATGGCAATACTTACATTTATTACAGTTAAATAGGGCAAGCTGCAAACACAGCTTGATTCAAGGTTGTGTGTAATTAAATAAGTTTTACTGGATGTCAGATACTACAAAGTCAGGCTGTCTGAACATGTAACCATGTTTACAAACTAATTATTCATTGAGTTAAACATGAAAATATTAAACTCCTTTCTTCTTATAAGACTATTCAAATTGGTAGTGTAATTTGAGAAATCATCCTGGTTTCATGAACTTTGAGAGCACCTACTTAGGGAAGAGATTAATTATGAAAGACAAGAGGCAACATTTTCCGGATGTGAAGCTGTAGGTAGTCTAACCATATTCACAGCTGAAAATTAATATTATCTAGAACTCATACTGATTCAATCATTTTGAACTTGCTACTCCAAGTATGATATAAATAATTTGCATAGATTCATGAATAGAAGGTACAGGAAATCCCTGTTTGTAATCTTAGAATCTTTATATATTTACCTACACACTCTCTCTCTCATGCACACACATAAAAACAGAAATGTGAAATTTGTTGAGTTAAAAAAATGTTTTAAATGTTATTTTTTGAGAAAAGTTAACATTTAAGGAGATCCTTAAGTCTATTGGACCACTTTCAGAATTTTTCAGTTTGAGAAAATTTCTCCTACTCAGCCAAATGCCCTCTGGCCATCGTCCTTAACCTAATCAAGCACGTCTGTTATAAGCATCTTCAGCCCACATCAGAGGTGTTGCCAATGATCAACTATTAATTTAAGTTTGATTTTTTTTCTTGTGCACCTTCCTCCACCTACTTTCCTTTTAACACAACCCTCCAAATAAATGTATGTTCTTTCTAGAAATTTCCCAGACCCCACATTCTTAGTTTTGCACTTCCCATTGACTCATTAATGGAACTTACTCAGCAGCACACGGAGAGTTTGACATTGGATTAGTCTCAGTGAGAGGCAGAGGCAGCCGGGCCCTGTACACAATTGTACTACATAACTTGCCACCTAGCCAAGTGCCCCTGGGTCTTGAACTTCATATTAACCCTCATCCTGTTTGTTATACAGTCACTGGGTATATAAGGATAGTGGAGTTGTGCTTCAGTGATTCCTGGCCCAATTCTTTGTCTCAGATTCATTATTGAGTTTATGATTATGTTTGGCTTCAGTGTAGAGAACCTCCACATTCAGACAAGCTACAACAGCCATTAGTCCCTGCAAATAAAATAAGTCAAAACTGCCAAAACGTGAAAGCAATCAAGATGTACTTCCTGGGAGACCGAGGCAGGTGGATTGCCTGAGCTCATGACTTGGAGACGAGCCTGAGCCAGAGTGATGCCCTGTCCCTAAAAATAACCAAATGTTATGGTGGGCGCCTGTAGTCCCAGCTACTTGGGAGGCTGAGGCAAGAGAATCACTTAAGTACAAAAATTTAAGGTTGCTGTGAGCTGTGATGTCACAGCACTCTAGCAAAGATGTCATAGTGAGACTGTCTCTCTCAAAAAAATCCTCATTAAGTGAGTGAATAACTGAAAGCTCACTACATCCTGATACCTGGAGATATTCAGCACTAAAAGCAATAAACTAACAAGGCATGAATGGATGTGGAGGGATCAGTAGCTGCCAAGGGCCTGGGGGAGGAAGGGATGAATAGGTGGGGTATAGAGGACTTTGGGGGCAGCAAAACTGCTTTATGTAACCCTGTTATGATGGTGGGTGCATGCCGTTGTACATTTGTCTAAAACCACACCCGATGTACCCTAATGCAAGGTCTGGACCTTGAGTGATAATGATGTATCAATGCAGGTCTATCAATTGCACAAACGCACCACGTGGGTTGGGGAAACGGATAATATAATAAGGGTCACTGAGCATAGGTGGGGGCAGGAAGGAAAATGAGAAATCTCTATCTTTCAATTTGTCTAAAACTGTTCTAAAAGAAATAAAGTCTCAAAATTATAAAAGTCCATTATTGTGCCTGGCCTCAGATCACATTTTCCTGAGGTCTTGGCTGTGAGTTTGAAGGAAGGCACCTCCTGGAAGCCATACACCTTTGTCTGATTTTTCACAGCTGGTCTCTCTTACACCTGCGCATTTCCTTGTGTTTTAGGAGCAGTCAGAGAGAATGACTATCAAATGGGGACTTGAAAATAAAATTGGCTTTAAACTATTTCCTGTCTTCTTTCATGTCTAATGTCTTCTTTCATGTACTAATGTTGTCATTGCCACAGAGGAAAAAGAGACATATCTGTGTGCACCTCTGAAATTCGACTTCAAGGCCTGGAACTAAACATTAAATAGATCAATGAAAGGGAGGACACCTTGGACAAGGTCACGAAGGTTTGATTAAATATATCAGATTGTTTAATACTAGTTTGTAGAATTTACTAAAGTCATTCCTTTGATCATTGCACTTAAAAAGTCAAATATATACCATAAATACTTTTAGCAAAATAATATTAAGATCAGACGGCAGGAAAACTTTCAAGTCTAATTGGTCACTGGCAAGCCTTGTTCTCTCTTGTAAGTGATGCAATTCTTCTAAGTTTCTACCTAGCTTCTGTTCAAAACCTTGATGGCTCTTTAATTGCTTTACAAGAGGAAGAAGTTATTTTTATCACTAGAAAACTAAAAACAACCATTAACTTCTTCCTGTTTCTCACCCCACAGAATTCAAATCTCATTCACAAATATTTCTTCATTTTTTTCTTTTTTTTTTTTTCCTATTACCCTGTTACTGGCTTAATTCTCATCCCATTGTTTATCCCTTGAATAACTGGCAACCCTTTCTAATAAATAAACATATTCCTTGTTTACTTTCTGGTTTCCAATCCAGCTGCTATGACATTGTTGGTCCTTTCACATATAAACGCTATTCAGCTTTGCGTCACAGCAGCTCCCCATTACTCCAAAATACACCCCCAGGGGTGCTGGGAAGTTCACTCTGATTTGGTTGTGTCTCCCCGAGTGCCTTTCTTTGCCCTCCATGACCCAGTGTGTTCGATAGTTGGAGATTGCCTAATACTGTGAGTTAATATTTAGTCGATTCTGCTTGGTGTTGCCCCAGTACCTTGAACATTTTATGCCTCTGCTCATCTACAGACTTCCTCTGTCACAAAGCTCATCATTTCAGACTTCAAGTACTACTCATTAGCTCTTCAATGACCCTGTTCATGCTCTTTTCCTGTTTACTGTCAGTTGTGTGAAGGGACCCACTGTGTCTCAGGGCGAGGCATAATGTTTAACATCCCGCCCAGACACTCAGCCAAAGGTAATGACCCACTAGAAAACAGACTTCAGTGCAGGTGCTGGACACGTCTGGATGAACTTCTTTATGTTCAGAACTTGGGGCAGAGGGGTCCTCATGAATCTTTTCTGAGCAAGTGCAAGGATCAATGAATGAACAAACTTTGTTATATATCATTTTGGGGTTCCTATGTTAGGAATCTCTCTGACCAAACATTTTTACAATTAATTTTAAATTTTAACACAAACTAGCATAAGCTATTTAATCGAATATACTATAAATTAAATTGTGCATCCATTTTAAATAGATATAAGATGCTTATGCACACAAATTAATATTAATTATATCAGAAAATTTTATAACTCACAAAATTATTAAATAGAATTTCCTTAGCCCACAAATTTTTATATAGTTATCTTTAATACAACTTTGTCAGTTATCAGTCACATGTATCCATAAACAGACATGAGTATCTGCTTTATTCCTAATTTTACTTTTCCATTTCTCTTTACTTTTACATTTATTTGATATAATGGAACAAAAGGTAACAAGACCACATGCAGTGTCAGAGAAGCTGAACTTTTTAGTGTTCTATCAACTATATACCATTGAGATTGTAATTTATTGTTTATTATTAATTTGATGTTTACTTATATAATAGTTTAATGCTAAAATAAAATTTATTTGATACCACATAATTCTACGCAACTTTCAGTTTCTATTACTATAGTCATTGGATTTAGAAATTAGAGGTAACTAAAATCTTAGTAGAGTAAAATTGACATAGAAAAGTGTCTCAGTTTGCCAGAAACAACAACTAAGTCTTCTGAATACAAACTGACCTGTCCAGTCAGAGTTCAGTCCATATCTTTGCAAAAGCAGCTGAGAAGATGGGAGACTCCACCGTAGCCCCGAGAGTTGGCCGTTGTCTTCAACATCTTCCTCTGTATCCGCTGCAAGCCCGTGGACGCGGAGCCAGACCCAAACTGCACAAGTGATTTCAATGTTCCTGATACAGCTCCCTTCTCTGTCGAGGGCCATGGCTCTCTGCTTCTCCTGTTTACACAGTTCACTGTGTGGTTCTCATCCCAAGAATGGCCATGAGACCTGGAGAAAAACAATCAATAAATATCTACTGACAATACTGTGAACCTATTCGGTCCAATAAGAAGAAACCCCAAGACCTGGGTGGGTTATATCCTGGTGAGATGATACTTTTCTCTTACATTACTGCTGTCAGCCTGGTACTCGGAAGCGTAGCAAGGTGAAGTAGAAAGGGAGCTGGGAGTGCTGCCTGTACAGCCAAAGCAGAGCTGAGCAATGAAGGCTTGAGTTCTGCATCAAATCGTGCTTGAAGCCAGAATGGCAATGAATTGCGGTTTAGGTCAGTAAGGTATTTTTTACTTAAACCAGTTCGAATTGGGTTTTATTTCACTTACAATTGAAAATGTCTTAGCATTGAAAACACCTAATAATAAAGTGAGACTTCTATAATGGATTTTCTTTATTCCATCCTATTATAATATACGTTAAGTGTATATCTTCCTATCTAACATGGTTCTTTGACTCAGATTTATGAGAGTAATTCTGTGGCTATTTTTGTGTCCATCTTGTCTTTTCTATTGGAAACCAACTTCACAGATAAGAAAATAGAGGTTAGAGAGGTATTGTAATTTATTCATTACCATATTGCAGATAAGTGATGGAGCTACGGTCTCAGTTAGTGTCTATGACTCCAGGAGCATGTCTTCTTAACTGCCATGGAACACTCAGAATCCAAGGTGACGCTTTAGTGCTCGTTGGTAAGTAGCACAGTCCACAAGTGGATGCAGCGGGAATGCAAGGGAGGTAGAAGATGGTGTCACTGAAGCTGTAACAAGATCATTTCCATGCTGTAAATACTAAAGAGCTGAGCAGTCTTAGACAGGATCTGAAGACCGTGGTCTACTTCAAGAGAAGTAAGCAGCCTGCTTAAAAAGAAGACAAAATGTGAAACTGCTTCTTCTTTCTTAGATTAGATTATTATAATATCCAAATGAACTCTTTGTCCTTCCTAATATTACTTAACCAAAGAATACCTTCTCTGAAATATAGGGATTTTCACAGACTCAGCATCACTCCAATCTCTGGGGCTACACTCAAGAGTGTCACTCACCTCAGGGTATGGATATGAGATGTGGCTTACTACAATATTGTCCCAGAATAATGTTTATGAAAAATTTTAGCCCCGGCCGAACCGCAACAAAAAAATAGCCGGCATTGTAGCAGGCACCTGTAGTCCCAGCTGCTCTGGAGGCTGAGGCAGGAGAATTGCTGAAGCCCAAGAGCTGGAGGTTGCTGTGAGCCGTGTGACGTCATGGCACTCTACAGAGGGCGGTACAGTGAGACTCTGTCTCTACTAAAAAAAAAAAAAAAAAAAAAGATGTTGTGAGAAAAAAATCTGAGGAATTCGTTAAATGCTGCAGAGAACATCATTTTCTGAAGAATGCAAAGCGGATAAATAATTTGATAGCTCTAAGTGGGACTTCAGCAATATTTGCTTAGCATTTTTTTCAAAATGAATATTTCAATAGTATTTTTCTGTGAAACACTGATTGGCATTTTATACTAAAGTAGGGATGTGCGCATTCTCTTCAATATCAAATTCTAAATGATATTATTCTAGTTTTTCTTTTTTTTTGTTTTTTTTTTTTGTAGAGACAGAGTCTCACTTTATGGCCCTCGGTAGAGTGCCGTGGCGTCACACAGCTCCCAGCAACCTCCAACTCCTGGGTTTAAGCGATTCTCTTGCCTCAGCCTCCCGAGTAGCTGGGACTACAGGCGCCCGCCACAACGCCCGGCTATTTTTTGGTTGCAGTTTGGCTGGGGCCGGGTTTGAACCTGCCACCCTCGGTATATGGGGCCGGCGCCTTACCAACTGAGCCACAGGCGCGCTCATTATTATAGTTTTTCATTCCTTAGTATTTTTTAAATAAAATCACAAGCTTCCATTCAGATGCATAAAAATAAAAATACAAATATGACATTGCAGTTTAACATTGGTGTTGTACCATGCTGCAAAGTGCCTTTGTTGCATTTGATAAAACTTGCAAACTCTAATGTGATCAAGAGGTATCTATTTCAAGTATCTATAAGTACATGTGCATATTTGTTTTAAAGGTTACATAGTTGTCCTTCCAGATGTTTAATACAGATGCATGCAGAAATGTTTATTCCAATATGAATATCTGAGAAGTATCTATCTCTCTGACAAAATAGCCCTGACTCAGAGTTCCATGTTTTCTAAGCAGCAAGAAAACTGAGTATGTGTGAAAAGCTAAGCTCAATTATGCTCGTCAGGGTGAGTTATTCCCAGACTTTCCCAGGTTTCGTTTCTATGAGCTGTGTCCCAATCAGCTGCGTCCCAATCAGCTGCTGTATCAAAGGAGGATTAAAACCTGGAAGACATTGAGAGTAGAGCAGACTGTGCTCAGGAAGCTCCCTGAACAGGAACCCCTGGAAATGTTCAGCCCTGATAAAAATCACTGTCAGATTTTCTAGGAACTTGAACCTGGAAGTGATGGAAACCCGAATTTCCTTCTAATTGGAAAAAAAAATTTAAAAAGATAAGATAAAAAAAAAACTGGCTCTTCTATTTGACTTTAGCATTGGATAATTGAATTATATGATCCTATGCCTTCCCATGTCATTGTTTTATGTACAAAGAGGAGAGAGGTATTATAAAAACCCCTCATTTTCTAAATGATTGTAAAGCCAAAATGAAGCCAAAACAAAGCTATTTCTTATTAAAATGTTTCATAAACATTATTCTTAAAATGCAAATAATTTATAAAATATTATGATTAAAATCACATATCTGCCCATGCTTCGGGGGTCAATTTCAATCCCTGAGGGAGAGCAAGGGCACCCTGTCTCTATGAATAAAATAAAGCCTTTATTTTCTAATGTTTAACACTGGAAGGAAGATTTCCAGGATAAAGTAGCAGGAACAAGTGGCACTAACTCTGTCACTTGGAAATTTATCTTCCCTTGCTGTCTCTCATTTGTTTTCTCTGCCATTAGCAAGCACTCTGCCTGGGATGCAGAATTCACCTTTTAGCTGTTTGCTCCAGCAGCACACAAAACTGACTGTGTTTAATAGAAGACATTTGAAACTCCCAAAGACCTTTGTTAAAGACAATAAACAAAATCAATAGATATTTGGCACAAATACGTGTCTATAAAATATTGGGGCTTCCAGTATAGGGTTTTGGAACTTATACACCAAGTTTCCTCTTGGGTATATAAATGCCACACAGATTCAACTTATTTTTGCTAAACATGTCTGTGTTACACCTGAAATTGTGATATGAATTTACCATATTTTATCCATGTTCTTTCCTTTCATATCCAACTCTACCTTTATATAAAGGATATCATGCTCATGTATATTAATCAGGAACTATTTATTGGCTATGTTGACAGGGTCATGATTGTGTAAAATATTACTATTGTTCTCAAAAGTTTCTTCTCAGGCTGAGCATGGTGGCTCACACCTGTAATCCTAGCATTCTGGGAGGCCGGGGGTAGATGTATCACCTGTCTGAGTTCAGGAGATTGAAATCAGTCTGAGCAAGAGTGAAACCCCATCTCTACCAAAAATAGTAAAAATAGCTGGGCATGGTAGCATAAGCCTATAGTCCCAGCTATTAGGGAGGCTGAGTAAAGAGGGTGGTGTTAGCCCAGGAGTTTGAGATTGCTGTGAGATGCCATGGTACTCTACCCTGGAACAAGGAAGTGAAACTGTCTCAAAAAAAAGAAAGAAAGAAAAGAAAAGAAAAGTTTCTTCTATTCTTATGTATAAGTTATATTTCCTTATCCTGAGCATGTCAGGCCTGGCACATGGCCCTTCAGGTGACTTATAGAGGGTCTCCCTCTGAGGATAAAGCACAACCCTCTCTAGTGATATAGGTTTAGTTCCTGTGACTTGCTAGTAAAACTTTAAAAAAGATAACATCACAAAAACTGCCTCTTCTATTTGGCTTTAGCACTGAATAATTAAATTATATGATCCTATGCCTTGTCAGCCATTGATTTACATACAAAGAGAAGAGATGTTAAAGGTATTATAAAAATCTCATATTTTCTAAACTATTGTAAAGCCCAAATAAAGCCGAAGCAAAGACATTTCTTATTAGTTTTCATAAACATTATTCTAACAATGCTTAAGAATAGGACACCTTAAGAAAGGAAATAGTTGTCACCTCTTAGCAGGGTCTTTGATATTATCAATTCTGAAATGAGGAGGGCAGAGCAAGAGGGCTGAATAGAAATAACCAGTGATCATTTCATGGCTCAAACACAAAATTCAACAAATACACACAGAAGCAAAAAATCTTCAGATAAACCAAAACATAGTCAGTTTTAACAAAGACAGTGCCACAAGGATTTTGCAATAGTGACAGCATAATTGGTCCCAGGGAAACCCAGTCCTGATAAAATGCCATGACCAACAACATGTATTTAGTAACAACACTCAATTCCCTTTGACTATCTGGAAAGCCTTCTCAAGAAGGGCAGGTCCTAACAACCCTAGACATCATTGATTAAAATAAGTAGCTAACCCTTAAATGCCCAGACAGTATGGATATGCACACACATCAAGAACACACAGGAATATGTGACCTCACTAATTGAACTAAATCAGGTACCAGTGATCAATACAAAGGTGATGGAGATATTTGATCCTTCAGACAAAGAATTCAAAATAGCTGTCCTAAAGAAGCTCAGTGAACTTTAAAACATTACAGAGAAGGAACTCAGAAGCCTATCAAAGAATTTTAACAATAGATTGAAAGAATTTTTAAAAATCAGGCAGAAATAATGGAGCTTAAGAAGGCAATTGACAAATTAAGAACTGCATCAGTTTCTCAACAGCGGAGTTGGTCTAACAGAAGAAAGAATTAGTGAGCTTAAAGACGAGCTATTTGGAAATGAGCAACTGGTGAGAGGAAGAAAACAAGAGTACAAAAGATGGAGGCATACCTACAAAATCTAGAAAATAGACTCACAAAAGCAAATCAGAGAGCTACAGGCCTTAAAGAGGAAGGAGAGAGAGAGAGAGATTGGAATAGAAAGATAATTCAAAGAAATATTAAAAGAAAATTTTCCAGTGTTAGGGGAAGATATCAATATTTAGGTAGAAGAAAGTCATAGCACACCAAGCAGACTTAACCTGATAGGGATTGCCATGATACATTTATTAATAAAGTCCCCAAAGGTTACAGATAAAGAGAAGGTCCTAAAGGAAGCTAGAAAAAATATAAACATAACATATAAAAGAGCTTCAATACGTATGCCAACAGACTTCTTAGGCAAAACTTTATAGGTCACGAGGGATGACATGACATATTCAACATGTTGAAGAAACGAAAGTAACCCTAGAATATTATACCCTGAAAAAATATCCTTCAACTATGAAGGAAAAAACGCAGACTTTCTCAGACTAAGAACAACTGAGTAATTTCATCAACAGCATACCTGTCCAAGAAACACTAGAAGATATTCTTCAACTGAAAGAAAAGGAAGTTCATAAATGACAAGAAATCATCTGAAGGATTATAGCTCACTGGTAAAAGTAAGGATCAGACACAGAATACTTCTTGGCTGTAACTGCAGTGTAAAAGTATACAAATCTTGAGTAGGATACAAACCCATAAAAAAGCTACAACTCTTTGAGAGATAAACAGACATGAATGGAAATAATAGAAAATTAATAAGTGGGGGAGATGGGATAAAAGGGTAAAATTTCTCTAGATTTCCTTTTGCATGATTATTTGTCATATATTTAAAATCCTGGTTGTATATAAAATATTTTCTGCAAGCATCAGAGTAACCGCAAGTGAAAAAAAAAAAAATAAATATAGAAAAGCAAAAGGCAGGAAATTAAAACACACTACCAGAGAAAACCACTTCAATCAAAGGAAGACACAAAGGAAGTAAGAATGAAAGAGATAATATGAAAGTAAGAATGAAAGAGATACTTACTACTTGGCAGCAGTAAGTTCATTGCATCACTATTACACTGAATGAAATGTATTAACTCGGGCGGCGCCTGTGGCTCAGTGAGTAGGGCGCCGGCCCCATATGCCGAGGGTGGCGGGTTCAAACCCAGCCCCGGCCAAACTGCAACAAAAAAATAGCCGGGCGTTGTGGCGGGCGCCTGTGGTCCCAGCTGCTCTGGAGGCTGAGGCAAGAGAATCGCGTAAGCCCAAGAGTTAGAGGTTGCTGTGAGCCGTGTGACGCCACGGCACTCTACCCCAGGGCGGTACCGTGAGACTCTGTCTCTACAAAAAAAACAAAACAAAACAAAAAAGAAATGGATTAACTCTCCAATCAAAAGACATAGAGTAGCTGAGTAGATGAAAATACAAGAGCCAAGTATATGTGGTCTGCAAGAAATGCACTTCTCCTATCTAGACACAATAAGCAGGAAACAGAAGGATAGAAAAAGATAATTCATGCAAATTGAAACCAAAGAGAGCAAATTAGACAAAATAGATTTCAATGTTTATAGAATATTTTGTCCCACAGCTGCAGAATACACATTCTTCTTAGTACATGGAGAATTCTCCAGGGTAGACCATATGATAGGTCACCAACAAGTGTTAAAAAATATCAAAAGAAAAAAAAAGAAATTATCAAGTATTATCTCTTACTGCTGTGGAATTAAACTGGAAATAAATAACTAGAGAGACATCAGAAAATATACAAACACAGTGAAATTAAACAATCTGCTCCTAAGTGACCAGTGGGTCAATAAAGGTATAAAGAAGGAAATTTAAAAATTTCTCAAAAAATGAAAATGAAACTGTGACATTTCAAGACCTATGATATGGAACCAATCTAAATGTCTATCCATTATCAATGGATAATGAAATTGATACAGACATACAATGTATCAAAAAGAAAGAAATATGGGTGCAAAAAATAATGAAATCCTACCATTTTAACAACATGGATGGTACTGGGGAAGATGATGCTAAGTGAAATAATACAAGTCCAGAAAGACAACCCTTGCACGTTCTGACGCGTGTGAGTTAAATATTAAGATAATTGATCTTGTGGAGACAGAGAGTAGAAATGATGGTTCCCTGAGGCTGGGAAGGGCAGCGTGAAGTGGAGAATAAAGTGGGGATGGCTAATTGGTGCAAAAATTCACTTAGATAGCTACAAAGAACAATATTTGAGAGCACAACAAAGTGATACTGTCAACAATTAGTTAGAATACACATTCACTGAAAGAATGGAATTGGAATGTTCCTAACACAAAGAAAGGATAAATTTCCTATTGATAGATACTCCAATTACCCTTTTTTCATTTGTTCATATTGTTTGCCTGTACCCAATATAGATATACAACTATTATTGCCATATAGATATGCAACTATTATGTACCCACAATAATTAAAAATTTTAAACAATTATCAATTCTTTCCATAATGGTTTCCCTCAGTGGTAAGGCCTATGAGATTGCTTCATGGATCTTGGTACCATAGTAATAAACATGCAGCTGACCCATGATAGACATGTATTATTAGGGAGTAAAAAAAAAACAAAATTACGTACTATTGAATTTCATTAAAATTTTTGGTGTCATTTGTTATCCACAACATAACTTACCTTGATGTGATTGATACAGTGGTCAATACCAAAAACGGTGTTTCCACTCTGGAAGATATTGGCTTGGAATTATATATTTCATATTTTAATTTTAAGAAGTTCCTGTGTTATTCCTTCTTCACGATACTGAGACAATTTTATGCCACATGCACTTGGTGTAACAAATGAGAAGCACATTTAAAAGTATTCCTTACATAATGGTTCCTCCTGATCCATGATGGTTACGTTCCAAGACCCCCGGTGGGTTCTTGATATCATGATATATTGAACCCTGTGTCTACTATATTTTTCCCTCTATGTGCATAGCTATGATACTATATAGAGTGAAGATAATAAACAACAGTGAAGTATTGATAAAATAGAGCAACTATCACATTGTAATAAAACTTATGTGAGGTGGTCTCTCTCTTTTTTCTCGCTTTCACGGCATCTCATTGTATTGTACTCACCGTTCCTGGGATACTGTGAGATGATAAAATGCCTGCCGGTGAGGAGAAGTGAGGGGGTAACTAAAGCACTGGGATTCAGAAGGACAATCACCTGCTTTAGGTGATCCTGGGTCATCCAGCTATGTCAATGCTGAAATGTCGCTGTCAGGAATAGACAGTGGCAATTATTGACAGACCAGTGGTATAGATAGCAGGGATGTTCAGACAAAGGGATGATTTATGTCCCGGGACATCTTGATGGGACAGAGAGGGACAGTGTGAGATTTCATCACATTATGCAGAAGGGCACACAATATAAAACACATGAACTGTTTATTTCTGGGATTTTCAATTTATTACTTTGATTATGGTCGATCCCAGGTAACTGAAGCTGTGGAAGAAGAATTGAGCCTGGGGGAGACTATTTGAAAATTCTGAATGAACTTACAATAGCCATATGAATAATTATGGGTCAAGAAAGCTACTATTTTTATACAAGGTAAGGCATTGATTTCACAATTTCATCATTAACATTTCGTATGTAGAAGGCAAAATTTCCATGGAAGGAACTACCAGATCATTCTGAGAAGTGTCAGCTTCGTGGCAGAGCTGAAAAAGCCCACTGGCTGCCCTGAACACCCTGGCAGGCCATTGCAGAAATCATCCTGCTGGAACTGGTCAGCCTGTTCACACCGAGGTGAGGCTTCCCGCTGACGTGTCTGATTGCTCTCAGGTAGCTGACGCAGATGTAAAGGGAAAGCGATACAGCTTTGTGCGTGCAGTCAAAGCCTGCCTGGGGTGAGTGGGCATGCCCAGCCCTGACAGCGTTTTTAATCTTCTGTACACGAAAAGAGACAGAAATGACAGTGGCAAGGAGATAGTGGTTTCACCACAGGGATTGAACCTAAAAATCAGAAAACCCCAGACAAATATACTTCAAGTTGGTTTTAGTTCCACCATCAGCCCCGATCACCATTATGAATCAGGCTGGTCCTGCCCTTCTCGCTCCTTTCAGGACCAATCTTTTTGATGAATGAAAGGGTCTTCCTTCAGGTTGACAGGCTGCACTCTGAGGACTTCCACATGGCTCTTTCCCAAGCCCTCATCACTGTACTAACTCCTGAAGTCTCCTTCAACACAGCCACACACTATAACACACACCCTTGCCTTTCTAAGCCACTCTGTCCATTTTCAACTTGAAATTGCAAAGCCAATTATTTTAAACGCATTTCTGTTTGAGGAATAAATATGAATCACGTGTATCTCTTACATTCATGACAATATTACTTAGAGTGAAGATAACAAAGGAGATATTTGGCAGATATAAGTTGCAATTGCCTTTGTACTTAAATCCCATTGTTGCAATTAAAAATAAAACATTATTTTTATTCCTTAAAATAATGTATTACATATTTATTTTTTACTGTTTGAGACAAAGTCTCACTTGGTTACCCTTAGTAGAGTGCTGTGACATCGTAGCTCACAGCAACCTCAAACTCTGGGGTTCAAGTGATTCTCTTGCCTCAGCCTCCCAAATAGCTCATACTACAGGCACCCACCACAGCACCTGGTTATTTTTTTATAGGTGGGGTCTCACTCTTACTTAGGTTGGTCTCTAACTCATGAGCTCAGGCAATCCACCTGCCTCAGCCTCCAAAGTGCTGGGATTACTGGCATGAACCACCATGCCTGGCCTGTGCTATATGTTTTAAATAAATATTTTTCAAAAGTATTGTGATGTACTTCATATACTCATCAACCAAAATAAAATTAAAAAGGACATTTAACTTTTTAAAAATAATATTTTTAATAAAATCCTCCTATTTACATCAGTAATAAGTTAAATTCTTGAACCTAAAGGAAAAATCATACAAATGTGGCTTCTTATTTTGCAATAGTAATAATAATAATAATAACAATGGTATATTGCAGAGTTTGGAAAATTTCAGTATGTTTTCTTAGAAATTATAGATCTTCTTTCTTCAAAATTACATCATATTTCCAATAAAGGCAGGAATATTTTACAGTAACTCAGTCTTAAATACAAAACTGTTGTCACTATTTATTTATGGATTAAAATCATTTGATTTCTTTAAATGAAACCAAAATATTATTATCAATAATATTTAATACATTGTACAGAGAAAATCTAGTTAAAATGATAAATGGTGCTCAGAATTATCCTACTTTTGCTATATTCAAAGTATATTCAGTAGCATACATCACATTAGAATTTTTTTCCATTTTGAAATTTATAAGCAGTTAATCTAAATTTGTTTCTACTTAAAATCTAGGATATATTATTTCCTGTGCTATTTTATATACTAGTTCTTCTCCTCAGACAATACTTATAAAAACACTTATTAAGCATGTATTTGTTTAGATATATAAGATTGATATTTATACTAAATAATTGAGTCTAATTTTACAATTAAGGCATAAAAAGAAAAAATCAATATAATTTTCTTTAATAATTTACCCAGAGAAAAATCATAACCATATATTAGACCAAAGTAGGTATCAATTTTGGACCTTACAAAACTTAACATACACTGGAGTATTAGTTGCCTTCAGAGAACAACATGGTTTTCTCAGAGTATGAAAAAAACTAACATTTTTATTGATTAGGAAGCAGCACTGAGCAAAACATTGACTTAATTGTCCAATAATCTTAAATGGAGGTCTTCCTTCAGTGGTTCTGTGTATGTGCGTGTATGTGCATACATGTTTACACATGTAGGGACAGATTTCCAAAGAAACTAATTCAGAAAACTATAGATTCTTACGAGCTTTTTAATTTATGTTTACTTGTCTTAAGGGGGCAGCAAAGGCACACAGAGCATTTGATGGTATTAAATTCATCTGCTGTGTCCTAAACTAAAATGAAATGCAAGCATTCAAGTGATAATAGAAGTTAAAGACAATGTGGTAATGTTTCTTGTTTCAGATCTTTCTAAAAACAAGTCCAATATCTTAGTAGGATGCCATCCCTTTGGCATTTATTAAAGATGTGCAGTTTGCTCCTTCACAGAAGTACCAGCCACGTATCTGAGTAGTATGGATGGACAGGTCTAAGGTGGTTGTTGCTGCCGTGTGCTGGGGCTGCCCAGGCATGTTTTCAGAAGCATAATCCACCTGCAACTGTTGTTTTCAGTTATAACCAAAGGCTTGGGAATAGAATACATACAAATAAGATGCAAATTTCATACATGGTTTGGTAAAAGGACCAAGTTTCTATATTGACATGTTGATTCATAAATAACTTAAATACAACTTGGTTAAACTAACACAATTTAATTTTTTAATGCTTTTCAGATTTTGTTCAAAGTAGTGTCAAACATGCATTTCCACAACAAGACAACAGCAATTGTAAAGCAATCTACACTCTTTCAAAAACAGAAATGTTACCATTAGAAAATCACAGAATCCTCTTAAAATCACTGGGTAGTTATTTGTACTAGGCTGTTGCTCTAAAGCTTGCATTATAATACATAAAATTTTAAATGGCTGGGGTGGCGCCTGTGGCTCAGTGAGTAGGGCACCAGCCCCATATACCTAGGGTGGTGGGTTTGAACCGGGTCGTGGCCAAACGGCAACTAAAAATAGCCGGGCATTATGGCGGGCACCTGTAGTCCCAGCTACTTGGGAGACTGAGGCAAGAGAATCGCCTAAGCCCAAGAGCTGGAGGTTGCTGTGAGCTGTGATGCCACAGCACTCTAAAAAGGGCAACAAAGTGAGACTCTGTCTCAAAAAAAAAAAAAAAATTAAACGGCTACTGTAAATCTTTCCAATCAAATACAAAAGATAGAAATGTATAAAATTGATAAAAATACTCCTGAAAATATATATTTGTATAGTATATGTATATCTCTGTGTGTGTATATATATACATATTTGTCTCTGTGTTTGTGTATAAAAGTGATGAGTAAAAGCTTAAGCATCCTACCAGTACTCATATCGTATTAAACATTTATGTTTTTAAATAATTCTATCAAGCCTCAAGGTGTGGTTTCTAAACCCTCACCAGATTAGAAATGACAAATTGGAAACTGTAGACAGGCACAAGGGGAAGCCTAAAGTGATATAAGATACAGCACGTGTTGAATCAAAGAAACAATAAAAATAAATCACACCTAGAAACTTGAACAAATTCGAGAATGTACAGAGTAAGAATAGCTTTATAAAGTGGGAAAAAAAAGTTACAAGATAAAAGAAAGTAAAGTAGTTCTTGAATAAAAGCATAATTTATGTAACATTGTGTTACGGTAAATGAAGATAAAGATCATTGTGCTGTCTTCTAGAAAAGCTTAAATTATGTTCAAATTCATGCTTAATGAAGCAATAAACAAATATCCAAATGTTTATAATATTTCAAAATCATAAATAATCTACAATTATAATAGAGAAAAAGTTATGGTAAATAATCTTTGGAATATCCAGGTGCTAGTGTGTTATATACTCACTAATTATCAGTTCTTTTTCAAAAAGTTGTTAAATTAAAAATGAATGTAATAGGCAAAATGCACAAGATAAAAGAATATTTTACCAAAAGAGATACTACATAAAAGTGAAATCAAAGTTTATATTTTATAAACTTATACATATATTTTATGTTTAACAATTCATCATACACAAACATTTATTTTGTTGGTTACAAAAATACGCTCTGAGAATACATTCAAAGTCAGAGAGTGTGACCTGACCTGAAGTTTCATGAAATAATGTTGATAAATAGGACATAAGAAGCATCGATACATTTTGACTTGACAAATACATGTTATTTTTTCTTTTTTTGCTTTCAACAAATTTCTGTTAAACCCTCACTGTGTATTATGCTGTTCCAGGTCATGGAGATAGAGTAAAGAGAAGTATAAGCCTTTATAATTATTGTTAGAGATCGATATGCAAATAGGTGATTATAGCAGAGCAGGAAAAGTGCCTTGAAATAGGACCCACAGCAAGCTGGAAAATTACATGAAAAGCATGGGACAATTACACAGAAGAACACGAGAAACAACCTTCTGAGGACAAGTAGTCACTGAAAAATGTGAAAGATTCGTCCAAGACGCTCAGGTAAGGAAAGAGCAGGAGGCGGAAGAGGAACAACACGTGTGAAGGCTCCCTGAGGGACGGCGGGTGTGAAGAGGGATGGAGAGAGGGGTCTGCATGTCCAGGCCACACGGGTGTGAAGAGGGATGGAGAGAGGGGTTTGCATGTCCAGGCCACACCGGTGTGAACAGGGATGGAGAGAGGGGTCTGCAAGTCCAGGCCACACGGGTGTGAACAGGGATGGAGAGAGGGGTCTGCAAGTCCAGGCCACACCAGTGTGAAGAGGGATGGAGAGAGGGGTCTGCATGTCCAGGCCACACGGGTGTGAACAGGGATGGAGAGAGGGGTTTGCATGTCCAGGCCACACCGGTGTGAACAGGGATGGAGAGAGGGGTCTGCATGTCCAGGCCACACGAGTGTGAACAGGGATGGAGAGAGGGGTCTGCAAGTCCAGGCCACACCAGTGTGAAGAGGGATGGAGAGAGGGGTCTGCATGTCCAGGCCACACGGGTGTGAAGAGGGATGGAGAGAGGGGTCTGCATGTCCAGGCCACACGGGTGTGAACAGGGATGGAGAGAGGGGTCTGCAAGTCCAGGCCACACCAGTGTGAAGAGGGATGGAGAGAGGGGTCTGCACGTCCAGGCCACACGGGTGTGAACAGGGATGGAGAGAGGGGTCTGCATGTCCAGGCCACACGGGTGTGAAGAGGGATGGAGAGAGGGGTCTGCATGTCCAGGCCACACGGGTGTGAAGAGGGATGGAGAGAGGGGTCTGCATGTCCAGGCCACACGGGTGTGAAGAGGGATGGAGAGAGGGGTCTGCATGTCCAGGCCACACGGGTGTGAAGAGGGATGGAGAGAGGGGTCTGTATGTCCAGGCCACACGGGTGTGAAGAGGGATGGAGAGAGGGGTCTGCATGTCCAGGCCACACGGGTGTGAAGAGGGATGGAGAGAGGGGTCTGCATGTCCAGGCCACACGGGTGTGAAGAGGGATGGAGAGAGGGGTCTGCATGTCCAGGCCACACGGGTGTGAAGAGGGATGGAGAGAGGGGTCTGCATGTCCAGGCCACACGGGTGTGAAAAGGGATGGAGAGAGGGGTCTGCATGTCCAGGCCACACGGGTGTGAAGAGGGATGGAGAGAGGGGTCTGTATGTCCAGGCCACACGGGTGTGAACAGGGATGGAGAGAGGGGTCTGCATGTCCAGGCCACACGGGTGTGAAGAGGGATGGAGAGAGGGGTCTGCATGTCCAGTCCACACGGGTGTGAAGAGGGATGGAGAGAGGGGTCTGCATGTCCAGGCCACACGGGTGTGAAGAGGGATGGAGAGAGGGGTCTGCACGTCCAGGCCACACGGGTGTGAAGAGGGATGGAGAGAGGGGTCTGCAAGTCCAGGCCACACCGGTGTGAACAGGGATGGAGAGAGGGGTCTGCATGTCCAGGCCACACCAGTGTGAAGAGGGATGGAGAGAGGGGTCTGCATGTCCAGGCCACACGAGTGTGAACAGGGATGGAGAGAGGCGTCTGCACGTCCAGGCCACACGGGTGTGAAGAGGGATGGAGAGCGGGGTCTGCACGTCCAGGCCACACGGGTGTGAAGAGGGATGGAGAGAGGGGTCTGAATGTCCAGGCCACACGAGTGTGAACAGGGATGGAGAGAGGCGTCTGCACGTCCAGGCCACATGGGTAGGAGGTAAGGGCCAAGCTGAGGTGGCATGAGAGGGCCTTGTACACCATGGTAGTAATTTTGGAGTTTGTCCCAAGGCGATGGGGGGCTGTGCATATTTAGCAAGTGAAATGGTGTGATCAATTTGAAATTTCAATTGGTCATTCTGATTATAAGGTATAAAATGGTTGGGGGAGGAGGGAGAGAGAAACAACAGGGACGCCATTTGCAAAATGGAAGTCTTATAGCAATTTAGGTCAGGGAAATATGGGCATCTGAACGAGGATGATGACAGTGTGGGAGTCTGAGCAGAGGATCAACACTTACGTAGCAAATGCAGACACTGAATCCTCCTTGTGTGATCGGTCTGACCTGACCATGCAAATGCTGTATCCTCCTTGGGTGAACTGTCTGAATTGACTATGGAGACATGGAATCCTCCTTGCATGACCTGTCTGAGCTGACTATGGAGACTCTGAATCCTCCTTGGGTGACCTGTCTGAGCTGAATATGGAGACTCTGAATCCTCCTTGGGTGACCTGTCTGAGCTGACTATGGAGATGCGGAATCCTCCTTGGGTGACCTGTCTGAGCTGACTATGGAAACACAGAATCCTTCTTGCGTGACCTGTGTGAGCTGACTATGGAGACACAGAGTCCTCCTTGGGTGACCTGTCTGAGCTGACTATGGAGATGCGGAATCCTCCGTGGGTGACCTGTCTGAGCTGACTATGGAGACACAGAATCCTCCTTGGGTGACCTGTCTGATATGACTATGGAGATGCTGAATCTTCCTTGGGTGACCTGTCTGAGTTGACTATGGACACGTGGAATCCTCCTTGGGTGACCTGTCTGAGCTGACTTTTATTCCCTGGATCTGGGGACCCCACAAATGACTTCTTACACTGCTGGATGCTGGCTAAATAACCTGATAGATTTCTTTCCTTCTTTTCTTTTTAAAATCCAACACTCAACTCTTTTTAATGCTAAAGCATTGAGTTTAAGTCAGAGAGTCTTTTTTCCAGCTACTCTTACCATCACAGGCTGATTCAATGATGCTGACTGGTCATATCCCAGCCTCTTTGGACTCCTTCACCTGCTAATAACAAAAAGCTGCAGAATTCTTAGTTGAGCGTATAAAGAATGTACTTATTCAAAACGTGTGTCCCATCACTTACACCTGCTGCTGCCAACGGCCTCTTCTTCAGCCAGAGCTGGTGGACAGTCTTCCTCAGTCGACTGCCTACTGATGACAGCAACCTGGGACAAGGATGTTCTGCAGATGGGCACATATGCTATTATCACTTCCTAAATTTCAATTTTGAGATATATAAAATATACTAACTGATCCTAAACTACTTTATAGAAGAGGCCAGAGCAATCATGTGTGTTAAATATTGCAGCAGTTTCATTAAACTGACCAATTGCATATGAACAGTCAGTGTACGTTTGATGCACTGAGGCACCATTTGGTGGGAGATGACTGGAGTCATTCTAGTATTGCTATGACGTGAAATATTATTCCTACATAGATGTCTGATGTCTTAAAACTGAAAATGGGCTATTAAAATTTGAAGAAATATTATCCTATATTCCTCTAAATAAAAGGAAGTAGGGATAATAGGAAGAAAGAGTTCTTGGTAAAGACAAAATAATAGATAAGTGGATCAATTTCAAAATGTATTTTACACTCACTATTCACAGATTAAATGGGTTCTAATATAATTTTTACTCAGCAATGCATAACCATTGCCTCTCACTTTATACTGTACACGACTAATGATAATTGATAATAATAGTGTTAGTTCACTTGTTAGGCAATCTACAAAGAGAATGTGATTAGTGATCAATGCCAATTAAATTAAAATTGCAACATATGGTAAAGTGAATCTTTTTCTTTTTTTTTTTTTTTTTTGCAGTTTTTGGCCAGGGCTGGGTTTGAACCTGCCACCTCCAGCATATGGGGCCAGCGCCCTACTCCGTTGAGCCACAGGAGCTGCCAGTAAAGTGAATCTTTTTATACAGTGGCATTTAGTTGTTTGGGACCATGTACCAAATTAATGGGAACATCAGGTAAATTTAACATCTTTACTGTTTTAATTAGTCCTGAAGTAGGTGATTATGTTATCTATAAAGTCGGTTTGTCCTTTTTCAATTACTTATGATGTACGCTTGTACACCAGACATACACTAATCACAATGCAATTGTAATATATATAATAGGGGCTATAAATATTTATATATATATGGTTAGGGCCTGCTCCAAATACAGCCGAAGGCATTAAAGAGGGATAAGCTGGCTGTTACTGAGGGACACATTTTTATGTATTGAAAGGTTGTCTTACTGTTTTGGTTTTAGTTACAGTACAGGTGTCATAAATATCTACCATTGTCTTTTGACTTTTTAAATCTTTAAAAATTTATAATACATGAAGAGCAACTTAAATGGTTTCTCTTTTGAATTATTTTGTCTTAAGGCTAACCGGACTGTTGTGGGTCTTAAACAGACCAATTTCTATCTTGTTAAACTTAAAGCTTTTGGATAAAGAAAACCTGCTAAAATTTTTTAGCTCCTCCTTGGAAGAAGAGGCGATCTTTTCAGTTGCCCCTTCTCCAGTGCTTCTCAATGTTGACAGCACATTTCAGTTACCCACAGAGACAGAAAAAGCCACAATTTCCAGGTCCTACTCCTAAATGATTCAATTTTCGCTGGTCTCCATGAAGGTCAGGACAGAGGTGGCTTTACAATTTCTCCAGGTGATTTTGACGCACAGCAAGTGCTAATAACTGTAGCACTAAAGGTGGAGCCTACTTCAACAGGAACAGCTGAAAATTAAATGTATATGCTCTTTTATGGCTATGTTTATAGTAAATTATAGATTGAATAGATAGGAATAAAAAAGAACATCGGTCCCACTGACATTTGGAAACACACATCCAAATTGAGCAAGATGAGCAGATAGCAAGAAACTGTTAACAAAGATTAGTATTCAAAGTCTTAATGAAGTTTTTCATAAAGTTTCAATTTTGCAGCTTAAACACAAAACAAACAAAAGAAAGAGACAAATGAAACAAAGATGGAGAGACAGGGAAGGACCAGGGATAGAGGGAACGGCGACTGGGTGGATGGGCCAGAGTCTGCCCTGTGGCTGAATTCCAGAGGACCTTATGAATGACTGGAAGTCGTCAACCAGGTGATGCTCTGGCTTCTAAGCCTGGAGAAGCTATCAGTGATATCATAATCGCCAACAATTTCCCTGACTTTCACAGAAGGATTAGAAAGAGCCCTGGGAAAAAAGCAGAGAGGTGTTTTCACTGAACTTTGACACTCCTGGATGAAAGGTGTAATAACTTTGAACCGGTTTGAATTTCTCAGCGTATCAGATGGTGTCAGAATCAAGGCCAGCTATTTAAAACAGATGCATATTCTTTAGGGAGGATATCAGATTCAGTTCCTATGGATGCAGTCAATAAAAACACGTTAAATGTATCCCCTTTATGTTTTGAAGTATCCATGCTATTTTCCATTAATTAATACAAAAATTTTGCTTTTTTATTAAGCTCTTTACCGCATAGCATAAGGAGAGGATTATGTATCTATAACAAAAAGTAAATTTCCTAAGTTCTTGTAAGATTGTGTATTTATTTAATATTTGTGAAATCAAGCACATAATAAGTTTAGAAACAAATAGGAAAGATATTTATAAAAATATAAATGCTTTACTTTTTGTCATTTCTTCATAATATCTTCTTGTGGGTTTAACACAGACAATAAGTTGCATTTAAATATGAAATAAAATTAAATGATTAGTTAAAGCTGCTTTATAAAGTATCATCTAATCCTATAATTACAGTAATATCTCAAAGTAGTATTTGATGGCGTTCAATGTCAGTGATATGCTGTATTTTGTGTAAAAGCTTATAAGTTAAAAACGTATACCATCATTTTATTTTAACAAAGGAATATAATGTGTATAAATGATGATAGAAAGAGATAACCCCCAAACTATGCCCAACAGTGTGAATGTTATTTATCTCTGAATGGGGAAGTTAGGAGTTTACAGATTTTTATGACTTTTTCAGAATGAGTGATTTCTACATTATACACAATGAATACATAATATAATTAAAACTAGGTTTTTATGATGGTATCAGGTGAATGATTAATTTTCCCATAGGAAAGGGATATGAAGTTGGACGGCTATAAGAAACTGTGTAAGGTATAGGTTTATGTGCTTATCTCCTTTGAGGATTAATTAACATGTTGCTCAAGCTTTATGTATCTGTAAATGTCTATATAAATAAATTAATTAATTAAATATGTTGTTAAAAGTGAAACTTCCTTAATAGCCATGCTTTAATCTCCTCACTGTGGTTTCCTGCCAATAAAATGAAAGCAGATCCCTGTCCTGGGTGTGTTACAATAGAGCACCTTGCAGGCAGTTAGAGATAGCTGTCCAGGTACCTCTCGCCGGGAGTTACCTTAATTGCGAGTTGCATTATTCTTAGCTCTCAACATCCTTTGATCTATTTTATGATGAGCTGAGGTGGAAAATAGCAGTGTTTCCAATCAAAAACTATTTTGGATAAAGTACTTTTACTAATATTTCCTTTTTCACTTACCTGCAAAAGTCTGAACCTGAGAGTCTGTATTTTGGTAAGTAGAATGCTCTTTAATCATTCTGATTATATTAACTACTAGGTGAAATTTTAATAATGAGTTACATATATATGTCTTTTTTTTTTAAAGAAAAATGAAAATTATCAGTTAAATAAAATTTTGGTTTACTGGAATGAAAACCTTGCAGTAATTTTAAATAAAATTACCTTAATAAAATACAAAAAAAATCTCACAACTAGTTGCAAGATGTTAAACTAGCTTTATGTTTTCTGGCAATATCAATAAAGCATTCAAAACAACAACAACAGAGAATAGGTTTTAGGCCTTTTGAATAAGACCAAGTGTCATTTCTGTCCTTAATAATTTTATAAATAAACTAACAGTGGTATTAGCCAACACTGTCAGAGACTCAACTAATCTGCAAAGACTCAACTAAGTTTAAAAAAAAAAAAAGAACTGGCAAAAGTGTTACCACTTTAGTTAAAACCATCTTCTAGTCCCATAAGTACACAGCCTAAATGTTCCTACTTAAAGATCAAAGAGAGAGTAGAACAGTTGGAGACTTTGATCTTCAAATGACTGCTGGAGTTTCAAGAAGCACTTGAATAGGGCCCCTCTTTGTCATCATACTATTTGTTTCTTCCAGCAATCCCTATTATCTGTTAAACCAAAAGAGCAGGGATGCTCTGGAAAGAGCAGAGCACGGATGGAGAAGCCCAGGGCAAGAACAGCTCGGGGACAGACACACATCTATCTTATCACAAGTGATTTTCCTACATAAAGATACATGTTTTAAAATGTTTGTGCTCAATTGAAGAACATGCATATGATAGACTTTTAATGTTTAAAGCAATACTTTTAGACTCATCAAGTAATGAGTATGGTAAGAGGGCATTAACCAGAATGTCCAGGTCTTAATCTCTTCTACATTAATTACAGTCAAAGATACTTGAGATTTTGTTTCTAAAGTTATAATCAGCACATAATACATACAAGTCATTTATTCAAATAATTGCTATTCTATGCAATATAAAGAAGTATAACTTCATAAATTCTGTCTTACCAGTGAGACGGACAGGAAATTAATCTGACTGTGTGTTTTAGAAGGTCCATCTCCATGGCACTCACCACCAGCCCTAACTTGGTCCATCACTCCCACTTTGCTCTTCACAGTAGAGCAAAATAGAGAGCAGACTAAAACCCAGACCATTCTCTTAGAATAATTTTTTCATCTGCATGACCTCAATTTATATTCTCATATCAATAATGACCCACTCTATTTAGATTTATTAATGTTATTAAAACTTCTACCTTTTTGTCATATCTGTGGACTATTTCTTTCTAGCTACTGTCAAGCTAATTTCGGACTGAAATAAGCAAGACTAAAAGAAGTAATATGAAAAAGGTGCCCTTGGGTAGCTAAGCAAATTTTTAAGTTAACTTTTAACTGCTTAAAATAAATATTAGATAAATTCCACCTCATTTTTATGGTGTAGTTCTACACAGGGCACTGATACGGCAATCGGTTAAAATTACTATGTCCTGGAGAAATAGGGAAGTCTAAAAAATGATTAAGAAGAAGAAAGAAGTATACATTGATTACGTATTTAATTATATAGACCATTAGCGTGGACCTATTGCTAGAGATAGTTGGAAAGGCATTACCCGGGGAACATTTAAAACAAAAAGAATCCTTCCTCCCTGGGAGCCATCATGGACCCAAAATAGTTTTTCTTCAGGATTTTCCTATCAAAAGCCTGTTTGAACTTAATAAATAATTTGAAAAAGACTTCCATAATCATCTTGTGAGTAAGACAGAGAAATGCGATGAAGGACATTTATACTAATCTGAAGAAGTTTACTAATGATTTAAAATTAGGTTCTTTCCAACTTGAAAGTGAATTTTGAGGAAAATGTGCCTCCCAGGTATCATATAAAATGATTATTCAAATTTCCATTACTTTTCTTAGGGAGAAATAAGGTAGATTTTTGCTGATACACAGGGTAAGAAAAATGAAATTTTAATTGATGGCATGAATGGTGGATCCAGATTCAAAGACTTTGATTAGGTGAAGTGACATGCTTATCATTTCTCAAATGGTAGTTTAACTGAGAAAAGTATAAAACCCTATGCTTCAAAAAACATACAAATAAGCAAAAATGAAAGGAAATAAGAAAATCATAGGTACAGCACTGGTGATTATGGGCAGCAGCGGGAGATCAGAAACCTATAATTCAAAAAATTGATTTGAAACAATTAGTGTGCCACCCAGGTAAAGCTGGGTCCACTCGTGGTCAGTACCATCATGGTTTCACATTCAAAAGAAACAAGGTTTAATCGGGTAAAAGTAAAGCATCTAACAAAACATTAACAGTGCAATTTTATAACCGATGAAATCTCCCAAACCTGTTGAACATAGTACATTAAAAAAAAAAAAAAATCCGAAGCTTATTTATCATAGTGGCTCCTCCCTAATGATTCCTCTTGTCTTCCTCCTCCCACTCACTCCCCTATGACATGGTTCCTCAGCTCCAGGATTTCCACATCATGGTCATTTTTATCTATTTTATGTGTTTGTTCAAATATCACCATATAAGCAGACATTTCCTAACACCTGTCATTTTTTTTTTTATTCATAAGGTCATCCTTCTAACATTTTTTAGTCTACCCTCCCTATAATAGAAGCTCCACAAATAACTCTTGAATGGATGCTTGTTAATCTTCTACTCCCAAATTTTCATATACTTTTCCTGAAAAATTATTTTCCCCTTGGAGTGTAAGACCTAATTTCAGTACAGACTGGACTGTTCACCAGTCTTCTTTATCCGTAAGTCTATCCTGAGTGCACTTTTCTCTAAAATCATAGCCTCTTGTAAGTGGGAGAGGAGAGTGAGTTTCATGGAAGAAATTACTTTTATGCCTTTTGGTTTGTGAAGATTATTTCCTTCCTTCTGTGTGTTCTAAGTTTGCAAAAAAACTTTAATTTTCTTTCATTGAAAACTCCCTTTCTCCACTGATGCTTAGTTTGAAGTGACCACTTGAGTTGATTAGTTAAGCAAGAACAGGACTTTAGGACCAATATATGGCAACATGTTAGGGGATTTAAAAAATTGTATGTAATTTGGTATTGTCCAAAACTTACTTGAGAATTGGTTTCAGTTCAGGGTACTGTATTTAAATAATTATATTTACTCCATTATCAAAGTAACCAAAATTAGTTATAATTATAATTTAGTTGTGATTCTGAGGTAAATAATAACAATCTATTAAGCAAAGTAGTACCTTATGACCATTTTCATGCAAGCTTTGGCTCCAAGTCTTTGAAATTTAAGAAATGAAATCAAGCAAATTCACGAATTATAAAATAGTTAATATTGATCTAACATAACCCTGAAATGTCTGCATATTCATATAAGACTTTTGCCTTCTTTTTTATATAGTAATAAGGTTTGGAATATTCGACACAAATATTTCAGACATAGGTGCTTTTATTTCAGATATAATATTCATATATAGTTCAAGTGGTATCTGAAAAATTCAAGAGCTAACAGCGAGCTTCAGGGAGGCTGAGGACCTGGAATGATACAGCTCCATATTATGTCTCCTTTTTCCTTCCTAATAGATTGCGTAAGTTTTCTTTTTATTGGATTAAGTTTCTCTGCCGCTTGAACGTGCGGATTCACAGGAGTTGTGCAGCCACCTCTTTTTGTTTCATGTATTATAGATGAAGCAACAATAAAACTAATCAATAGTCTTACGATTGAAAATTTCAGAGAATAAACTGCCTAGTCTAGGTTTTAATTACTTTTGGTGAGGAATATAGAGAACCACTAAATAAATAAGGCTATCAATGAAAGGGGTTACTGTGAACCATCCAGGCACCCCAAATGTCCCCAGGTCCTAAACTCTTGACTTCTAAGCTACAGTGATGTTAATATCTTTTTTAGTTATATTTTGAGTGGAATTTTAAATTATTTTCTTAGTTTCCTCTTTCTCTGAAAGTGAACATGTAAAATTAAATCAATCCTGGCCTACCTCTGTTTCTACAACCAACCAACTGTAACCTAGATTAATATGTAAGTAAACTACAAGCTAAATTGAGGACATCTCGCGACAAGTGACCAAGTCTTGACCAATTATGACGACTGAGCCAATTATGAGTGATTACAGGCTTGAGCTCTGTAGATTTATGTTTTGAGTTCTGTGACTTTATTTGAGAAAACTGGACTGGGGTAGGATCAGATTGGATGTAGCCATTAACTGGACTGGATCTAGCTAGAAACCTTAGAAAGGAACTTTTTAAACATAAGTTTGTCCGAATCTAAAGAGCCTAGAACTCTAGGACTCTGAGATTCTGGTTTCTGGGAAACTGACTAAATTAATGTACAAAAATGATGAGCCCAGAATCTATGTATTTTTGGAAAAACAGGTTAACCTTACTATGGACAACCTAGAATTACAGTGGCCAGAGTGGGGAATGTTTTATATAAAATCGTTCACTTAAAAAGCACATTAGAAAATAAAAGATCCAAAATATCACCAAAGTAAATGGCTTAATTCTTTAACTATTAAGCAGGTGCAACTAAAATATAAAATTAATCAATGTTTGCCTTTTTGAAAGATTCCTTATAGAATGTAAATTAAAAAATATTAAAGTACTTTCAAACAAATATTAACCAACAGCTTTACCCATCTGGGCAGGAAATCTGTTTCATTGGACAGAAAAACAAGTAAGAATTAGATATTCTATAATAAATTAGTGAGCTGGTATTACTCTTTGGGACACTTGAGTATAATTTTAGAATGAAAGCTGTAAGATCTATTCCTGCCTGTATGTTTGTGTCTGTATGTATGAGGTATATGTGATTTTTTAATGCAATCTCTAAATTACATTCTAAAAAAAGTTATATTTAATTGACCTTAAGAAAAATAAGTGCTTGTATAAATAAAATATTCTTTAAGAAAAATAATAACTAACCCAAATGCTTTTCAAGTTTACATGACTAATTTTTGATAAATTAGAATATTTTTGGTTTGATTAAAAAACAGGTCTGTTTTCAGATTTGTTGGCATTAAATGCAATGTACTGTAGATGCGTGACTTTTCCTACCTACATTTAAAAGGTTAAAAAAAAAAGCTTTTTTATCTCTCTTCATGTAATACAATTTATTAATAAGAAAAAAAAATGATAGGCAGCTATCTAATATCTCACCTTTATAAGAATCTGAGCCTAATTGTTGAAATTAAGTGAGTTAAATAGACATGATAATAGTAAGATAAATTTTCTTGTAAATGGTCTCCTTCCTATATCAGAATGTTTTAACATTCCTACCAACAAGAATGGAAAGATGAGACTGCGGGATGAGGGAAATCTGTCCAAACAACAATTTAATTCTCAAGCCTAGAACAAACAAACAAACAAAAGCTTAGAAGTAGAGAGATAAGATTTGCCTCTTTTACAGTATCTCATTACACAAATACTAAAGCTCCGTGAGACTGTTAACAAACATAGTCTTTGCCACCTTGGCAAATGTACTATGGGAAAGCACATTCTTCTGGAAAGTATGACATTGTGATTTGTGGATTTGCCAAGATACAGATTTTTAGTGATAGGTAAGTCACAAAGTCACAGCTGTTTGCTTCCTACTATTCACTGGACATTAAGATTACTGAGAGTTAAGAATTCCAATTAATATATGCAATTAAAATTAAGAGAAATAATGAGGAAAACAATTCTATCTGAAAGTATACAAAGATGAGATGTGCCATTGTAAGGAAACGCCACAGGGTATGAAGATGTTTCATTTTATAAGAGGAAAAGAGTAATATTTGTTTTATATTAGAACGACTATTGCTTCAAATGGAGAAAAGTAAATATGAGGTCAGACAACTAAGTTTGCAAACTTATCCTAGAAAAAGTGCTACACCCTTCATTTCTGACTGTCCTTGAGGTCACCATCTAAGTACTCCCCTTGGTGAATATCACTACAGTCACCTTTGGAGTACTTTCCTTGGTAATCCACGCACCAACACCAGCACACAGCCTATCCTTCCAAGTACATTCTCTAGAATGAGCTCTTGAATGTTAAGTCCAACCTCATTTTATGACAGCTGTGTTGGCCATTCCAGAAACAGAGTTCCAAAAGTGCTTTGAAGTAAGTAGGACGTAGGCGCTGGTGTGGGTGCACTCCCCCTGGTGACTGCTCTGAAAGTGACCTTATATTCAGCAATGAGGTATGTAGCACTTTTTCTAGAATGAGTTTGGGAACTTAATTGTCCAACTTCATATAAGACAAAAACTGGATGAGAAAGTTGTAGAAAGTCTGTTGAAGACAAATCTCATGAAAGGAGTTTAGTGTGTTATCCGATTAGCTAAGATTAGAAAGAAACTGCTGTTTTCTAAAAATCAACATTAATATAAAAGTACACTTATATAAAACTGGAATTGGGTCCTTTATAAACAACAAGGCTCTCTTGTTGCTTTTAATGGAAAATTATGAAAGATTTTTTTTTTTTATCTTTTAAGTTATTGGCCTAGGACACAAAAATCCTATTATTTTACCATGATGACTTCCGTGTTACAAGTCATCTTTAATAAGCTTTTGATCCCTTGAGAAAACTGAGTTCTTTCTAATAAAATGAGCTAAAGTGTTTCTATGATTATGTAACTTTCTGTATATGTGGTATATTAATCATCATTTTGGTTAAATAAATGACTATTGTTCACAGCGACCAGCAATGTTATTTTGTTCAAGTGTTTTGAAAGTTTGATATTTTTGATGAACTTGCCAAAGTAAATTTCTAAATTATATATTTTTGTTAAACTTTTTAAAACTTGAATTGACTTCTCTATATTCTTATAAAAATATAGACTTTAAACTTATTGGACTTAATTGATATATTACATTTAATGAAAGCATTGTCAAATAGTAAGTAATGCTAAATCTTGCTTGATTTATATTTGACATGTATGTATTATTAATATGAGTTTTTAAAAATGTATGAAATTCAAGGAATTATAATAATATTGGTATAAAACTATAAGTCATAATTCTAGTTATTTTCATAAAATGTTGCATGTAACAAAAATAACATTTCATGTCAATTGCATTATTGTTTTAATGAATTTTCATTAGATCTTTGACTATGGGCATTTTGTGTCTTATCATTGGGCAGGTGTAGTGGCTAACACCTATAATCCCAGAAATCTGGGAGGCAAGGTGGGAGGATTGCTTGAGCTCAGGAGCTCAAGACCAGTGTAAGCAAAAGTAAGATCCCATCTCTACTAAAATATAAAAATTAGCTAGATGTTGTGGTGCTGCCGGTAGTCCCAGCTTCTTGGAGGCTGAGGAAGGAGGATCACTTGAGCACAGAAGTTTGAGGTTGCAGTGAACTATGATGATGCCACTATACTTTACGTAGGGCAAGAGAGTAAGACTCTGTCTCAAAAAAAGAAATCTTATCATTCACTGCTGGTTAGTTGATCACTCTGGCAATTTCTCGACAAATATAAGCTTAAACTATTTTCTTCTCAAAGAGTTACATGAAGAGGTTTTTGACAAGTACAGGTTTATGATAATTTTAACATCATACTATTGTTAATCTGACATGGGATTAGAGTTTAAAAATTGTACCACTGGAATGGGAAAGAATTCTCAGAACTCTTTTGAGAAAATTGGTTCATAAAACTGATAATCCAACATCAAGCAGAACAAAATGATTAAATACCAAAGAAATTATTTGGTGGATATTCAAACTAAGTCAGCCAGTACCACGACTGTTAAAATATGCATTTTAAATGAGGCTTGATCCAAGACAAACTGCTTATGTTAATTTATTTAATAAGAAGAACTAGGCATCTAAATTGGAGAAATAAATTTGGTATTTAAGGGAATGTGAATTCCATGTTAACACGGACTCACAGGGAGCCTGGACAAGCACCTGGTCCTTCCTGAGTCCTCAAATCTTCCCTTATTAAAAATTCTGCACTCCATAACTCACCAAAAAGAGTGAAAATGATTCAAATTATGAAAAAAGTATTTTGGGGGTGATTCTTCTAAAATTGCTAAAATTATTTATAACTAATGCTTGGTTTGTCAAACTTGTAATTCTGGTAAGACAATAAAAAAAAAATTAGACAAAACATTTCTTGCACCTGCTGGATCATCTGAACTTACAGATGGAGTTCGTTCAATTGTCTCTTTCAATGTGTGTTTTTGTTGTTGTTTTATAGAAGGCTCCATTCAGGAAGTTTGATTCTTTAACTGCAGCTAAAAGGTTATTAATGGGTTTCCCTTAAGGTACATATCTGCAGAAAACTCCAGTGATGAAGGTAGTTGTGTGTTGCACAATTATAAAGCAGTTGAGTGAGATTTTGCAGACATAATGGGAGGCCAAGCTAACTGAATTAATTGGATTGATTTGGTCGAAGGCACTGCTCATTGATGACAATAAGATTTATTCCCACCAGGATATATAGATTGACAACTAATGAAAAGGTCCTATGCTCATAATAACGGAAATTTATGTTTCTCCCATTCTTATAAACTGTCATAACTCAATAGTGCAAGGCCTTAATACACTATGCAAAATCGTATTCCACCAGATAAGAAGACTTTTGTGATCTACCAGCTGATCACAATGACATCCTCACAAACTAGGACCAGAGCGTGTGTCTTTTGGAAATGACACCAGAGAAAGAATGCCCTTAAACTCCATAAGAAGAGACCACACCAAATTCTTTGGGAAAAGTTCAGAGCTTTGAGTCTTGAACCTACATGTCTCAACTCATAAAGGCCCCTCCATAGTCCTGAAGCTGTGTACCCATAGCAGACCTTAGAGTAAAGCTACCAGGAAAGTGATTTCCCAGAAGCAGGTGGCATCCTAGACACAATAGCTTTTCCAAGATCAGAGAACAAAACTTCTCTGTCATCATGAAGGCCTGACTTATTTTCCTTGTTCCCATCATGTCATGTGATTCTCATCTCTTCCTTTTTCTTACAAAAAGGCCCATGAGATCATGATTTGCAAAGGGCATTAATAAAGGCTGACACTCTATTAAAAAACAAGAAAGAAGATTGGGTTTGTGTTTAATGTCCTCAACTCAGGAAATAATTTCACTGACACCAGTGGCTCTCTGTTCCCAGGGAGAGTCTCCCAGGTGAAACCCAAAGGAAGAATAGAAAACTGTCCTGCTATTGTAGACATCATTGCTGCTTGCTTTCCTGTACTCCCTGGAAACAGTACTCTGCCCCTTCTAATTAATAAATTATCACAACCAAATATAGAAATCTACAGGATTGATCCTGCAAAATGCATGTTGTGAGAGAAGGCCTCAAGTGCTCTGCCTGTCACTGGACATGAGTAATTGTGTGATGACTAAATCTAGAGAGGTCTCTTTCTACTAAATGTCTCTATGCACCCATATAGGATGCTCTGAGGGACCACAAGAAAATAATTTTGCCACTGGAGCTTGTTTAGGAGCTACGGAGCTGCATGGGTGAACAAATTTAACTGCACATTTCTACCGTGAGTGCTGATGCTATGATTGGTAGAGAATTTGCTGAGCTGGTTCTCCCTCCTCACTGGTTGGGATCTTGATATTTGGCCTGATTCACTGCTGCATCCTGCATAGCTTTTCATGAAGAGCCCTGCAACGTTTCTCATAGTCAGAAGCCAAAGCAGTCAATGATCAAAATTAGTTCCAAGCTCCCAGTAGACAGAGATATGTCGGTTTCCAGTGAGGAAAGGCTCCAGTGAGGTTCCTGAGGGCTCACTCCTGGCAGCAGTGAAGTGCTGTTGGCATGGAATTTGAAGATAACACATTAATTGTGAAAAATCTTGGCATTTGTAGCCAATCAGACCTCCCAGCATTTCAGAAGGGCAGCAGCCACTCTCTGAAAGGTGGAAGAGAATGTGTCCCAGAGAAGCACATAACAGAAAACTCCGTAGGTGTAGATCTCTTTGTCCATGTTGGGCTTGTGAATAGTGCTGAATAAAATTAATGTTGTGCTTTTGTTTCCTCTAATATTATCACCATAGAAAGTTTAATTTTTGAAGTGACTGATACTGACTTTGCTCTAAACCAGTGGTTCTCAACCTTTCTAATGCTGCAATGTATTTTCACTGTTGAAAAAGGGGTTGTGACCTACAGTTTGAGAACCGCTGCTCTAAACAATGCCACCAAATGCATTTCTAAACATTACTCAAGTGAAAGCAGCACATGGCATCTTCTTGATGCTCCTCTCGTGTCATTTGCCAGCCTCCTGAATGGCGGATGGAAACCTTATATTTAGGTTTTCTAATCTTTATGTTGCTTTTAGTGGGTCTCCAAGTTACTATGACTTCTGTTACCAGCCTTGCTACAAAAATGAGTATTTCTTTATGTTAAGTCATTTTATAGTAAACTAGGGTCATTAATTGTCAAAGACTGTGACCAATTTGCCTTTGAATACTGTTGAACTGTCTTTATTGCATGGACTTTGAAGTTTTTAAAATTGTCATTAGTTTGGTTTATGGAGACTCCTGACAAGTACTGTAATTTAGTTTCTTGGTGTTATTTTCCTGATAAATATCATAATAGTCTCCCTGATGTGTTTTCTCCCCTTAAGAGATTTAAATTCTCAGATGCAGCCATATTTGTATGTCAAATGACCTCATTATGGACAGAATTTCAAAAACATGACAGCATAAAGAATCTCATCTAACTAATTTAACATGTAATTGTGAATTACATACTGAGATCAAACAAGTTTATTATAATGGCAACAGAAATTGCTATCATTGCCCAAGGTTTTGTTCAATCTCAACACTGAAAATCTTGGATTTTGCAGCCCATCAGATCTTCCAGCATTCCAGATGGGTAGAAGCCACTGTTGGAAAATTGGATGAAAACATTTGTGTTCAACAGGAGAACTTAATGAAATATCAAACAGTTTTAGGTGTCCTCTTTGGCCACATTAGGGGCTTGTAAATACTGCTGAACAGACCTCATTGATGTGCTTCACTTTCCCCTGAGATGATTACCACCATGGAAACTTAAATTTAAAAGCAGCTGATATTGATGCTTCTGTAAACACTACCACTAAATATATTGTGGAAAAATTCTCAGGTGAAACATCTGATGTATTAAATACAATTGAATTTGCCCTAAATCCACCACTATACATAGTAACATATAACTTAACTTAGCATGTAGACAAACTGTAAACCAGATTGAGAGTTACCCTTGTAGCAAGTAATTGAGTCTTGCCCAGTCAAAGCAGCTAAGCTTTCACCCAGGCATAGGCTGCAAACTACTCAGAACTGTTCAATAAAGCAAATGCTGATCCATAAGAAATCAGACTATCTCCATATGTCCCTTCCTTTTTCTATCTGTAAATTTAGCCTGTCCAAGTTGCTGAGCAGAGCTTTCTGAACTTTCACTGGTTCAGAGTGCTGCCTGATTCATGAATTGTTCATTGCTCAAATAAACTCTGCTAACTTTAATTTCTTTCATAGTTTTTTCTCTTAACAGAAGAAATCTATCATAAGACAGAAGCTGTGATAAAGGAAGACGAATTATAAAGATTACAAGTTGCAAAATTCTCTTCTTATTTACCCTAATTCCTTTGGCCCTGGGGCCAATGAAGTGCAAAGAGAGAAAGTCGGCCAGTCACAGTGCCCATGTGACACCACCTCTTAACAGCTGCCCTGCTTCTCTACCTTGTACACATGGTATACTTCACTCAGTAATGCCAGTAGGCTGTAATGGTAAACTAGCTATAGCAACAGGAAAAATGACAGGTTTTTAAGCAGTGCCCTAGATATTTACGATTTTTCCAAAATAAAAACTTCTGTTATCCAGAAATAATTTTTTTTGTAATCAACTTAGTTTCTATTCTTTGCTTAAGTTTATTTCAAAAGACACCCCAGTTACACCTTCTGTTATGTGAGTCAACCAACACAAAAAGGAGAAGCATGGTAATGACTGAGATGGAATTCCTTGGCAACTGGGATAGGTCAGGTACAAAGCATATTTACTCTCACTGTATAAAATAAGTGTGACTACTTTAGTAAAAAAGCTGGACTCAGTTGGATGCAAGTAGATTGTCTCCTGGTTTCACAATGGTATTGAATAGATTGGATATTTGCTTCTTCATTCTTGTGATAGTTTACTAAAATGAATGTGTTTCAACTCCATCCAGGTTAATACAAAAGATGTAAAGTAACCATATTTTTATGGCAGAATAGTATTCCATAGTATATATATATATATATATATCTGAGATCTTTAATCTATTCTTGAGTTGATGGGCATTTAGGTTGTTCCCATATGTTGGCAATTGTAAATTGAGCTGTGATAAACAGTCTAGTACAAATGTTAGTATAAAATGATCTCTTTTTCTTCTTGGTAGATTTCTAGTAGCGGGACTGCAGGGTCAAATGGGGGATACAATTTAATTTCTTTTAGGATTCTCTATAGCTCTTTCCAAAGAGGTTGTATTAATTTGTAGACCTTCGGGACTTTGTGCTGTGGGCTTATCTTATTGGGGTGAGGTAATATCTCAGGGTGCTTTTGATTTGCATTTCTCTGATAATTAGGGACAATGGGCACTTTTTCATGTTTTTTTAGCCATTTTTCTGTCTTAAAGATTAGATTTACATCTTTAATCCATCTTCAATCAATTTTTTTTTTTTTTTTTTTTTTTTGTAGAGACAGAGTCTCACTTTATGGCCCTCGGTAGAGTGCCGTGGCCTCACACAGCTCACAGCAACCTCCAACTCCTGGGCCCAAGCGATTCTCTTGCCTCAGCCTCCCGAGCAGCTGGGACTACAGGCACCCACCACAACGCCTGGCTATTTTTTGGTTGCAGTTTGGCCGGGGCCGGGTTTGAACCCGCCACCCTCGGTACATGGGGCCAGCGCCTTACCGACTAAGCCACAGGCGCCAATCAATTTTTTTAAGTGGTAAAAAAGGAGGGTCCATTTTCAGTCTTTTACATGTGGTTATCAAGTTCTCCCAACACCATTTATTGAATAGGGGTTCTTTTCCCAAGTATATGCTTTTGCTTGATTTATCAAAGATCAGATGGGTATAAGAGACTGGTTTCATCTGTTTGTTTTCTATTTGGTTCCAAACGTCTATGTCTCTAATTTTGTGCTAATACCATGCAGTTTTGATCACTGTGGACTTGTAATATAGCCTAAAGGGTGTCTGGGTGATGCCCCTGGCTTTGTTTTTATTACTAAGAACAGCCTTAGCTATACAGGTTTTTTTCTGGTCCCAGGCAAAATGAAGTACTATTTTTTCCAGTTCTTCAAAATATGATGTTGGTATTTTAATGGAGATTGCATTGAAACTGTAGATTGCTTTGGGTAAAATAGACATTTTAATAATGTTTATTCTTCCCAGCCAGGAGCATGGTTTACTCTCCCATTTGTTAACTTCTTCTGCTATTTCTTTTCTCAGGGTCTTATAATTATCTTTATAGAAGTCCTTTGCCTCTTTTGTTAGGTATATTCCTAAGTATTTCTTTTCTTTGAAACTACTATAAAAGGAATTGTATCTTTGATTAGCTTCTCAACTAGGGTGTTATTGGTATTTACAAAGGCTACTGATTTGTAGTCACTGATTTTATAACCTAAGACATTACTGTATGTCCTGATCACCGCCAGGAATCTTCTGGTTGAATGTCTGGGATTCTCTAATATAAGGTAATATCATTGGCAAAGAGCAAAAGTTTGACCTCCTTTGCCCCCATTTGGATGTCTTTTATATCCTTCTCTTGTCTGATTGCATTGTCTAGAACTTCCAGAATTATGTTGAGTAGGAGTGGTGATAGAGGACATCCTTGACTAGTTTCAGTTCTAAGTGGAAAAGATTTCAGTTTTACTCCACTCAGTATGATGTTAGCTATGGGTTTGTCATGAGCACTGTTCTATCTTAGTAATACGTTCTTTACAAAAACAAGTACATGTTGAAGTTGGATCATAGAATGTAGTTTTCAAAACTTGGCCTTGGATTGTAGAACAGAGAGCCTGCTTCTTCCTTGATATATAGACAATAACATTTTACAATTTTGCAAATAACAGTAAGGATGATGAGCAACAGACTAATTAAAAGGCCATAAGGAAGATAAGGTGGAAGAATGTGGGGTGTGTGTTTCTGGATTGGTCTCCTGGGTGACTGTTCTAAGGTGGATATAGATAGAGTTGATTTTCTTTTTTTTTTTTTTTTTTTTTGTAGAGACAGAATCTCATCGTACCACCCTCAGGTAGAGTGTCGTGGCATCACACGGCTCACAGCAACCTCTAACTCCTGGGCTTACGCGATTCTCTTGCCTCAGCCTCCCGAGCAGCTGGGACTACAGGCGCCCACCACAACACCCAGCTATTTTTTTGTTGCAGTTTGGCCGGGGCTGGGTTTGAACCCACCACCCTCGGCATATGGGGCCGGCACCGCACTCACTGAGCCACAGGTGCCACCCGATAGAGTTGATTTTCAACAGGTGTATCAAAGAGTGTTTTCTTTTATTGACAAAATTTTTATACATAAATTCACAATCTATTATATAATTCAGCAAGAAAAAAGGTACTAGCATTTTTTGTCATTTAATACCTTGAATACTGAAACTTTTTAATAAGTAGAATCTGCAATGATTTCAAAAGAAAGGAAAGTTTGTTCCAAATGATTTCAAGGAGTAGAAATCCTGACAAAAGAAAGAAAAATGAGGAAATTCCTTCAGAGATGGGTGCATGTGTTTCATATGGAAAAAATTAGGATATACTCTTATTGACAGAGACAACGTTTTACCCTTCTACTTTCCCCAGTGTGGTTCCTGGTCCTTCTTCCTGAGTGTTAGTCACTGGTACTTGAATGAGGCAACATTACGTTATTCTAAATAAGTAACATTCAACATAACAGACAATTCAACATAATAGACATTCAACATAACAGGAACTGTCTTATTGGGCATGCAATGTAATGAGAACACTTACACTTACATTTAGAAATTGGATTTCAACTTTACACCTTAGATGTAAAGATTCTCATAGAGGAAGTTTTCACCCATTGATAAGTAATGAAGAAAGAATAAAATAGAAGAAATAATCATCGTGGAGAATGTGAGGCAGCACAGCTCCACACTAAGAAGTGGCTGTCTCATAGCAAACAAACGCAGCTCCCACCTGCTAGACTGATGCTGACATTCTATGGGGCAGGTTGTGTCAAAGACCATCTGCAAGGGACGCTGTCTGCCTGCGGAAGGTCGTGGAGTTAAACTGTCCACCACGCTGACTCGGCACAGCAGCATTTATCACAGCACACAGGTTTCTTCCACGGCAAACAGAACCTCCTCAGGCGTGCGGAGAAGCCTGGCATTTTCTGCTACCTGCGGGCTTCTGCCTTTTGAAGCCAGGAAGGACATCTGTAAAAGTTGGCTGCCCGCGTGGCAGACCCTGCACAATGCCAAGAAGAGTGATTTATGTCCTGTTCTCCAAGACGAAAGAGGAAATACACCGAGATTTCAGAATGAAAGGTCAGGACAGTGAAACTTTTTCATTATGATTCTTTCAAAAAACATAGAACAAAAGACACATAATTATTTCCACAATTTACAAATTTCCACTTCGTGTGGCACTTGCATAGCTATTAACACGTAATGTCACTTTTGTTTTCTTTTAAAGGGTGAATCTCAGCTTCAATTTGTTTCTCAAGGGTAAAAATGTAGACTGCATTTCTTTTCTTTTACCCATCCCTACTTTGAGAAGTAAAATTTTTAATTATATAAAATATTTTTCATCGAGTGTATTTAGATACAGTCAGGACACCCCACTCGGATAACTAGTAGGCTTATAAGAATCATAAAATCTGAAAGTTGGAAAGGAACCCAAAGATAACCTAGGAGCTAAATTCCTTCTTTTTCAGAAATGTATGGACTTGTCTGAAAAGTTAGACTAATTGGTGAATTTTCTCATGGAAAAACTAAGCAAATCATAGAAACAATTGGCTTTTTCCAAATGGCTTCTAATTTCCGTGCTTATTAACATAGAAGTTGGAAATCTGAAGTGAACGGCTAGTGACTAATTCATTTTTATCTAATTTGAATTTGAAAGCAAAGTAGTTTCTTTACTTGTCCGTCACTCTGGGACAAATTCTTGATACTCCCTCTGAAAAGCAAAAGCTGAGCCCCATCTAAGGAGTAAAGATGAGCCGAGCTTGTCCTTTTAAAAAAGGAACTATTAGAGCTTTGGTAATTTCCTCAATAGTCCCTCAGATTTAGTCATTTGAATAATTTATGTGTTTATCATTATGCCGTTGTTGGAGTTTCTCAACACATTTACAAGAGAGAAGAATACAGAGGGGTTCTGTCGTTGTGGTTTACAGGCTAATGGACAAGAAAACACGAGTATAATCACACACACAAATGCATTTTAATTCTTTAGTGGGTGATCTCTGGCTGGAAGAGCAGAAGAAAAAAATAAACAAAATGATATCTAAATATATTCAAGGATTCAAGTAGTCCCACACAAAAAATAGTGCTCTTTGAATAAGTAAGAAAATAACAACAGGGTTGGTATGATTTGTCCCGATTCAAACAATGGGACTGATCAGAATCTAATTAACTTTCTTTCAGCTTAGGCTTAATGTACCTATTTATCATTTTTAAATATAAAAGAAGTTATATCAATTATGTTTTACCATTCAGCTTGCTACATGTATTATTACTTCAGCTAACAAAATAAATATACTACACACAAGCTTTAACAGCTCCTTTGTTTCTCCCAAGGTTCAAATACAAAGTAAAGAAAACAAACTGAAATAAAAGCAGCCACAAAGTACCTGGCATGGATGGGTGGTTGTGAGCTAGTTTATCTTATTTGGCCATGATTTTATTTCCACATTTCAGCAACCTGAACTACAAAAGCAAACGAATAAACCCACCAGCTTCTTTCAAATTATTCTGCAAGCAGAACACTTTTAAACCTGTTAGATGGTATATATTTCTTATTGTGGATACAGAAAACCTAGGGTCTCTCACTGAAAAGCTACACCATATATTTTTGAGATAGATGTAAATTCACAAGAAAAGAAGGCATTTTAAGTTATGAAGCAAGGAAGCATTTTTGATGCAGCAGTGAAAACAGCAAGTTACTTATTTTTCTCAGGCCCCAGTCTTCTTATATTAAAGCTGTGAAATAAAAGCTTTAATTATAGTTAGCTTTCACTATCACTATCACACCATCACTAAAGCTTTATTCAGTTCTAATATGTACTGTGGGATGTATTAAATGACTTTCTCTTGTTTTCTTGTGATTCACCCATCACCTGCCCAAACTTGAGGTATCACCTTACCCCAGACAGGATGAATTTATCGACAACGTTAAAAACAATAGATGTTGGCATGGATGCAGCGAGAAAGGACCACTTATCACTATTGGTGGGACTACATGTTAGTGCGACCTCAATGGAAAACAGTATGGAGATTTCACAAAAAACTGAAAGTAGACCTATCATTTGATCCAGCAATCCCACTACTACCCAAAGGAAAAGAAGTAATTTTATCAAACAGACACCTGCACTCAAATGTTTATTGCAGCATAATTCACAATTGGAAAGATGGGAAACCAACCCAAGTGCTCACTGGTTCATGAGTGGGTTAACAAAATGTGTTATCTGCCTACCTCAGAGCACGGATCATCCATGAGAATGGTGACTTAATGCTTTACAACACTTTGAATGGGACTGGAAACCAGTTTTTCAGTGTGAAGTGTATAAATAATGGAAAAATAACTAACCACACACTCACTGTTAAACTGAAACTAACTGATCAGCATATATGGGCATAGAGTGAAGTAAAAGTCAGTAGAAAAAAAGGAAAGGGGTGAGGAGATGGGGGCTGGGGTAAAAAATGACCTAATGGCAGTGAACAGCATGTGGGTGAAAGGCCCACTTTCGACCTCGACTCAAGGATTAGAAAAGTAATCCACATAACGAAAACATTTCTAACCTCTGCAATAATTTAAAATAAAAAAAGATAGATTTTCCTATGTTTTAGGCATTAAAATACATACGTTGAAAGTGCGTTTAATGGAAAACTATTAAAACACTACAATAATAGCGCTATTAACAATGAAACAACAAATCTGAAAAAAAGACTCAAATAGACTCTACCAAAATGCATCTCTGTATTTGAAATAAGAATTCAGCATAGGGAATTAAACCAAGACTCACAAATGGGGGACTAGTTAGTAAACTGAGAGATCGTTTTGAAGAAATAATCTAACTCTGCCTGTGTCTTCTGAGGTCCTCTTTTAATCACTTCACGTTGGTTCCTTTGAATGGGCGTGAAGAATGACTTGCACCACAAAACTTACCAAACCCTAAAAATCAGGGATGAATTTTCAGAGGCCTCGTCTGTTCATGTAGTCTGACTTGAACATAACAACAGCAGGTTGGTTACAGAGCCAGTGTTAGGAACCAGCTTGCTTCAGTAACATGAGACGGAAAAGACAATTGTCAGAAAAGGCAGGGTGCCTCTTTGGAGGGTTGTTTCTGTTCTTTTGCTCTGAAGAATGTAATTATTTTCACAAATATGTTTTGAAAAAGTATACTTATGAATGGTAACATACAATAATTTCTTTCCCATTTTTTTTTTTTTTTTTTTTTGTGGTTTTTGGCCGGGGCTGGGCTTGAACCTGCCACCTCCGGCATATGGGACCAGTGCCCTTCTCCTTGAGCCACAGGCGCCACCCATCCCATTTTTTAAATGAATATCCTTTAGCACAAGCCTGATGGTGGTAGGTCTGTCAGATTCTCTTTCATATCCCTTTTATTTCATTTATTTTTTTATCCTGTTTCTTAAAATTGTTTCATTGTACTTTATTATCTACAAATGTGTATTTTCTGGATTTAGAATTCTAGCTGGACAGGGGATTTTCTTTGATTTTTCCCCCATATTTTGGATGAATAACATTCCAATATTTTCTGTTTTTTTTCTTCTCTTTTTCTGTTCCTGAGTCAATGTGTGTTTAGTTTCCAATCCTTGGTAGATTATCTGTCATTTGTTGCTGGCTGCTTTTGAATTGTGTCTTTGTATTTTATTACAGCCATTTTGCTAGACTATGACAAATTGCATATTTCTTTCTATATATCTTACTCATTAGTTTTGGGACCTTGTGACTATCTCTAATCTATGGTCTTATTTCTTCAAATATTGCTTCGGAGTCTTTCTTCTTTCACCTCTATGTGGAATTCAAATGACCACGGTATGAAAACCCTTTAAGATCCTCACCCTTCCTCCTCTCCTGCCGTCACTGGTGCCTCTCTGATTCATTTTCTGTGCTTTCCTCTGACTTGTGGGCTCTTCTTCCTGCTAAGCCGCAGGATGAATGCAATGAGCTCCTCGTTTCCATTATGGGATTTTCAGTACTAGAGATTCAGTATTTCTTCAACCCAAGACCAGAGAGTTGAGATCATGGAGAAGTGGATCTCATCACTGCTGATCGCTAGTCCATTTGAATTCACCCTTATTTCTCGGTTAAGCCTGGAAGGGTCTTGGTCTGCAGCCATGAGAATCTGTCTCAAGTGTGACCCAGCGGTCAGCTTCCTCCACACTCATCCAGTGGTTTGAGGAAGAAAACATCCTGAACTCCAGGATGTTTTAACTCTTAAAACTGTAGCAGTTTCAAGACATTGTCTCAATTTTTTTTATGCTTATTCTACTAAAAGATAGGATATTTTTCTCTTTTCCTTGAATCAGAGCAGATTGACAATGAGTTTATTCAATAAAGTATAAAGCAAAGTGAAGCTTTTTGACTTCTGGGGCTAGTTTGTAAAACGCCAAGTCATTCCACCTTGTCAGCTGGTACACTCACTTTTGGGGTCCTGGATGTCACAGCCCCGGTCTCTATCGCAGCAAGAAGGAACCAGGCCTGGTGCAGATTAGAAGTACAAGCTTGCAGGAGGTGGGCTAACCATGATTGCAGGGTAGCCCAGAGCAACCTCCACAGTAGCCTTTTATGGAGACGGTTCATAACAGGTGAGGGGAGTATTAGACAATGACTGCATGCCTAAGGATCACCATGGGCTCGGGCTCGCCACAAGGAACACCTACGGACAAAGTGTCCAAAGATCCGACCCCAGCTGCAAATCATCTTGCTCAGAGGTCATCTGGCTCTTGTCATCCTCTACACTGGGATGCTTTGTAAAATTATATTGTCAAAGGCTATCATGCAAGAGAGACTGCATTAGACTCTCCATTCAATGGTCTCAGCTGCTCTCAGCATTCCAGTCTTCCCACCGAGGCATGTGACAAGTGAAGGAAGATGATCTTCAAAGGCGCCAACAGCTAAATATCACCAAGTGACCTCTGCCATGGTGGGGAGAGACAAATTAGTCACTCAAGCATATTGCTGTTTCATACCACATGGAACAGAAGAATTATGAGGCTAAAATTCCTGATTTACATAATCGAGAGACTTAATAAAATAGTTTATGTTTTAAGCCACTAAATTTGAGGTGGTTCATTACAAAGCAAAAGGCAGCTGAACTCTATCTTTTCGTGGATCTGGTCCAGGAATTCTTGACTACATTGTCAGTTTTCTAAAGTCGTTATGATTTTGACAGACATCATTTCCAGATATGCAGATATCCTTTGTTGGATAAGTAATCCAAATTAGCTAATTTAGAAAAGTAAACATTTATTTTTAATACTTCTTAAGTTTGATACAATTTTCTTTCCCACAGAGAACACTTTCCTTGTGAGTTCTAAAACTTAAACTGCTATTTTCAAATGGTCTCGAATTACCTTGTTTATTTTTAAAGATGTTTTTCGATATTTGTAGCATCTAAGTGGTCATGAAGAGGAGTTTTCTGTTACCCAACAGTCACTAAGAAATAATCATTAGCATGTGTCAGACAGGACCATTTTAAATCTGAAGCACTCCACTTGTAGAGTATAAAATAAACAGTGATGATTAACTTGATAATGTTTCCAAGTTTCAAAATATGCTTTCATTCTAAAGTGGGCAGTAAAAGAGACTTGTCGGTTTCAGTAAATAGAATGGGAGATACGGAACAGGAGTAATAAAATTGTGAGGCACAAAATGGGATGGAAAACTCAGTGAGTTAAATAAACACTTGGAAGGTGTTTGGACAAAATTTTCTTGGCTTGGTTATAGGGTGATGGTTATCGCTTAACTCGGAAAAGAAAATTATTTGAATAGTTGCTATTTAAAGTTACTAAATATATCTTTGTTTTTAAACCTTCAAAAACTTTATTCTGAATAAAAGTGTGTTCTACAGCGGCTAGTCAGGGGTAAATTTTGAAAAAATGTAACATGAAAAAATGAGAACAATGTTACTCTTAATCTAAGGTAATGGAAATCACAATAATATTTGATGAGTGTATTAAGAAATCATTCTTTCTACAGATTTCATTAATAGCAATGACACATTGCTCTTATCCAAGAAAAGAAAAAATATTATTTTATTTGTATATTTTATGTACTCTCATTCTGAAAATACAAGTCCCTTAATAGATTTCCATATAAAGCTACTGCTCACTTTTTGGGGAAATATTTCTTTTTTTTTTTTTTTTTTTTTTGGTTTTTGGCCAGGGCTGGGTTTGAACCCACCACCTCTGGCATATTGGACCGGCGCCCTACTCCTTGAGCCACAGGCGCCACCCAATGGGGAAATATTTCTATGCCAATGAAAATCTGATACCGTGATAAGTGATAAATTCAAACCTCATTTGAGTCTTTATATCCATAGCCACAGTTTATCAGATTAAAATATATTAATCATGTACCTTCTTATACATAATCATATAAATAATCTATAATAATTTATTATATATTATGCTGTATAATATTTTTTCAAGTAAAAATTTGCATACTTCTCTCTCTATGTGTTCCTTTTATCTCTAGTATGAAAATCGTCTTTTCTGAAGCCATTTAGTGTGGAGCAGTTAAGATGAATATATTTTAGAGTCCAGATTATCACTTGTCCTTAATGGAAATATGGTCACCTCTGTCCTATTGGTTAAGCATAATTCTTTTTCTTAACAACCGCCACTTCCATGTACGGTGTTTTCATTGTGATAAAATTCTTTGAGATGGGATTTTAATATTGCCTGATGGAATACATTTGAACTTGGACCACCAAAACAAAATTTCAGGAAGCTTTTTTCATTTCATAAATTATACAGTGGAGGAATACTAGGAAGAAAGATAATTTTTCACATCTTCTTTGGTCATGTGGATAAATTTCCCGTACACACAGGACCTCCTTTACATTTTCTAGTTAAATATGAGAGACAACAGGCATGTTAGACACACAATAAGTTTAATGCCAAACTTAATCAGTCATTTATTCTTTATATAACCTTGAGCATGCTACCAGTGCTCCCTGTTTTTTCTCAGTTTTTTGACCTATAATGTGAGGATAATAAAGACTGCTGGATGAGATTCTTTGAAGTTGCTGAGAGATAATGTATGCTAAGTGCTGTAGCTCCTGACGTGATCAATAAATGTTGTGGTCCTCCCTGCACATGACTAAAATATAAAAGCTCCTTGTCAGGCAAGATAAAGAACCTAAAATAGTTGAACACATCTAAGGCTACTCCCATATAAACGCTCAGAAATTATAACTTAATGATTAACCTCATACTAATATAACTAGTTTTGATCAGGTTAAATACGATGAGTAAAGAATAAATAACTTCTCCAAGCCCTGCAATGTATTGTGTAGAATCTCCATTTTTTTCACTGATTAATGGCATTTTTCATATTTTTCCTGCCTTTTCTTGTTCAGCTGTAATAGTCTGTATGGTTAAAAATGCTAAAACTCAAAGTTGATTTAAATCTCATGTCCTCCCCAGTACCTATGTACCAGCTTGCACCTTGGCTCAGGGGCGCAGCACCACAATCTACTCTGCTGTTTCCTTTTTCCCCATTCCAGAACCTTGATAGGGAAAAGTTGTTTATGAGTGGGTGGGGTTTGTCTCTGAGAACAACATGCCTTTTTACATTCGAACTCTAGCTCAGCCATTCTCAATAGAAAAGCTGACACCTTCTCGTAAGCATTCTAGAGATGTATGTGTACTTTTCAAATCACAATGATGGGAGGGCACTTTGGGCAGTAGTCAAGGTCAGCAGACAACCTGTCACACATAAAAATATTCCTTCATAATAATTATCCTACATGACAGCTCATTGAGGCTGACCCTACCACAAATACATATCAGTTGCACCGGTACAAAATAACATTTAAAAATTTTACAAGAAGCTGAATAAAAAATCTTAATACTTGAGAAGAAGCTCATCATAAAGTGATAAAATTAAATACAAATTATTCCTGATATTACTGAATGAAGTATTCATCTGTTATTCTGCCTCCTCAGTTATAAAACCGGCACATTGGCAGTGAGACAATAATTTTACCTTTGTTTTATATTTTCTATTATTATGGGTAAAATGCTGTAGTTATACTTCACATATGCCCTCGATATTTTGTTTATAATATTCATAAAGCATACCATGTCCTTCAAAGTAGTTTTGGAAATCTAGTGACTTGTCAGGGCAACGTATGAACATGATTTGCTACTTACTTTCAAGGCTCTAAAATTTTACTTTAAGTATTTATTTTTTTCTATATGCTTTGTCTGTGGAAATTAAATAGAATAGAATTTAAAAGTAAGAAGGAAATTATAAAACACTGTTTTTAATAAGGTAGGATGTGGGTTATCCTTTTCCCGATTTCTGCCACTGTTGAGGGTTTAAAGACAAAAGAAAAAAAATAACAAGACATTCTTACAATTATTATTTATTTCTTGTCTTTTTCCAGATCTCAGTATCTTCTCATTGTTTCCATTATATACTGCTGTTTAAACATTTGACTCAAAATTAAGTGTGTCGAGATAGTATTTTATGCTGATAATTCTTTTTGGCTATATATTTGAACAGAATGCCCAGGGATGGCTAATATTTAATCCATGGTATTCTGGCCTTAGGAAAACTGGATCCCATGACTGGAAAGAGTTAGGATGACTCAACCAGTGCATTTATCTGGGACCGTGGCTCTAGTCCTTGCTGGGAATCTTGTGTCTCCCCATGTGACTTTTCCTGGAGCTGGGGTATTCAGGTTCGCGTCTTACAACTCGGCTGAGATGAATGGAGTGTCCCGGGGCTGGCAGTGACCATTGGTCTTGCCACCTGCACCCTCCAGAGTGTCCATCTAAGGGAGTCTGGCGTGACCCAGAATACTCTGCCGTCTGCAGAATAATTCCAAGAGGCCACGGTAGAAGGTGTATGTGTTCTTATGATCTATATTCAGAAGTTATTTAGTTTGACTTCTGCTGTATTCTGTTGGTTACAGAGAAAGAGTGCAGTCTCAGTAAGGAAAGGAAACACCCAGGACCCTAGAAGCAGGAAGAGTGGCTCTGAGGCTGGAGGCGCGATGGGGAGGCTGCATGTCTGTGATTCCACCACTCCACCCCCACGTCTCCACTCTTCCTCTTTTCTTTTATGAGCGAGTGCTTCAGGTGCTTTGCTTTACTACCTCCTGTGTTATTCACTGACTTGGAAGATCTGGCTTTCTAAACATTGTTTTCTATTAATCATCTTTTCCAAGAAGATGCTGTCTTTCATCTCACTTCTCACAGGACCCTGGAATAGGGAAGGCAGCCCCTTGGGTGAGATGCCAGTGAGATGACTGTAGCCACCTTCCGAATTTCCCCTAAGCCAATGGAAAACTCAAGCATCCTTTCCGTACTGAACTGTGAAGTGCACGGATGTAGGAGCATCTCTCTCTCTCTCCCTCTCTCTCCTACCTGTTCTCTTTATTTTTGTACAATTTATTTTTCCTCTACAACCAATAGCCACCCTAGCTATACTTAAAGGAAGACCAAATATTTTTCTTAAGCTGATATTGAATGTCTGGGAATGACTTTCCTAAAGGTCTCCTCACGTGGCCTCTGATGAGGTAACGCACCTTCTGCTCTTCCCATTTAGAAAGGAAGTTTTTATTCATAAAGAGTATTGTGCTCACCAGCTGGATGAAGATTACAACCTCGCTGACTTCTCTCTTTTCCTCACTTCCTCCTTGTCCCTATCTTCTGTTTTCAATATTTTGGCCGAGAGTCCTAAGTACGAGGAGGCTGGTTATTGATCATGTTTGCAGTGGATCCAATTCTTCTGCTTCTAAATGAAACTTGAATGAGAATATTTGGCCCTCGTCATAGGTGACTTTCTTCAGAAAACAGATAATTGGAGCCCTTGGTTTTCTTTCACCTGGAGGCTCTAATTGCAATTCCAGTGGGAAAAAAAAAATCCCCACTCAATATTGTCCCAGGCAAACAATATGACCTTTTGTCTACGGGTCCCTAATTTATGAAAATATTCTGATTGATTAGAGTCATCATTCCTGCAAGAAGGTTTAATGAGTTTCTTCTAACTATACGCTTATATAGCCAGACAGGATGGTGCAAATCAATTTTGAAGAAAAAATAATAACCAACACAACATCTAATTATATAAGATGAGCCGCTGATTGAAAAGTGCTAGGAGCTAGGGCTTAGTGTAGGGCCTCTAGAAAATGTTTTCTCCATAAATAACAATTTATTTAAGTAATTTAAACAAAAAAAAAGGAGGGAAATGACACAAAGAAAAATGAAAGTATTGTTTCTACCTCTATTTAGAGAAACATATCTTTTTTTTTTTTTGCGACAGAGTCTCACTATGACACCATTGGTAGAGTGCTGTGCCGTCACAGCTCACAGCAACCTCAAACTCTTGGGCTCAAGTGATTCTCTTCCCTCAGCCACTCAAATAGCTGGGACTACAGTTGCCCTTCACAACACCCAGCTATTTTTTGTTGCAGTTGTCATTGATGCTTAGCAGGCCAGGTTTGAACCCGCCAACTCGGTGTAATGTGGCTGACCCTGTAACCACTGTGCTATAAATAGACGCTGAGCTGAGAAGCGTAATATCTTCCAATTCTTATTTTAGATTATTTATTTAACATGAAAACATTTTATTATAACAGAGTCATATTATGTGAAGAATTTTTCAATGGCTATCATTCGTTCTTTTGGGGCACAATTTTCCAGTATTAACATGGGAAGTTTTAATTGGTATTAGTGTGATTCACTGGGAAAGAATGAGGGCGCTGTGTGCAGAGCATTGAATGAGTAAAAGCTGCCCCACGGTCAGAAGCATCACGTTTAGGGTGGGTCAATTTAGAGTGAAGTAATAAACTTGGCATTACGTAAAATAGCAAATATTAACTAACACATGGCAAATATATTAGTCATTTATATTACTGCAATTTCTATGACAAGTGGTAATGGAACTCGTGATTACAAATGAATAAAATGTTATGTTAGTTAGAACTCTTTTGTTGCAAGTAACAGAAAACCAACATATTTAGCGATTAGATTAAAATTGCCTGTCTGAGAGGGAAAATAGAAAATAACAGTCTAATAAAATAAATTTCATTTATCTTTAATAAAATCATAGGTAGTCAAAATTTCACTTGGTGGCAGACATTGGCCTTCCTTCCATTGTCTATAGAGACGGTTTACAAGACCTAAGAACAGAAACGTACCTGGACTTGACGTACAGAGTGGAAATCTGTGCTCCAAAGGCATCTAAACGTCCGCCTGTCAGTTCTGTCTCTCCGTGGGTCTCTACTTCTCTTTTTTCCTCAAGCTTTCCAGTCCGTTTACACTAAACATGACTACTGACAAGGTTGAAGTTTTACAATTCTCAGCTTATTCTGTCACTCACTTCCCGTTCTGAAATTCCCTGAAGATGCTTATCTCAGTTCAGCTTGGGTCAGCCACCTATTCTTGGACCAATCAACTGTGACCAGGGGAGCAAAGTCACAGTCCATGAAACAGCCATTCCCACACCAACAATTGATGGGGAAGAACCAGCTGTCACAATAAAGAGGAAATTGGATTAAACAAACTGAGTTCTAAAGGTATACAGTTTCCTCACATAAGTAATAGGAATGATACCCGTGAAAAAGAATTTCTTGACAGGCTCCCAGAACAACTTCGATTTCCAGCAGCAACAGTCTTTGTTATTTGCTTTCTGTTTGATGAATCATAATGGTAATTGACTTTCCAATTTCAGTTCTGGTCATTTGCAATTTCTAATTAATATACTATTTTGAAGTGTTTTGCATTGGACCATTTGAATATGAAACATCTAGTTTTTACTTTAAAGTGAAAATCGAAATCACTTGATTCTATGTGATGTAAACTAAGTTAGGGGTGAGTTCTTAATTAATCCTGATTACTAAATTTTATTTAGTAATTGTGTTTATTTTGTCAAAGTAGGTGTTTCTTGCATGATTTACTCTTTTCAATCAGCAAGTTAAGAGTATACTACAAATACCATGAGTGTGTTTCATTTTATCAGAACTTATGTTCTGGTCTTTTAGAACCTTTTTCTGTGTTCTATGGACAAGAGTTTTGCTCATTACATTTCTGGATCAGATAAGCTTACACAGTAGACTATTCTCTAAAGACTTTATCAATGCAATGTGCATTATTCAGGTGATGGTTGTGCAAAAGGCCCAGACGTCATCCCTGGGCAATATATCCCTGCAACAAAAGTGCACTTATACCCCTAAGTCTATAAAAATGAAAAGAAAAGAAACGGCACAACCTAAGGAAAGAGCAGAGCTGCGTTTAGAGTGGAGAGAGCTGTGAGGGAGAGAGTTGGGGGAGAGGTGTGGGGGGAGAGATGTGGGGTGAGAGTTATGGGTGGACAGGTGCTGGGGGAGAGTTATGGGGGGAGAGTTGGTGGGGAGAGGTGTGTGGAGAAAGGTGTGGGGTGAGAGTTGTGGAGGGAGAGGGCTATTGGGGGAGAGGTATTTGGGGAAAGAGCTGTGAAGTGAGAGCTGTGTGAGGACAGGTGTGGAGGGGAGAGCTGGGTGGAGACTGCCGGGTAATGAAGTCAGAGACACAGGAACGCAGCCTATAGGTCGACCCTGCAAAAGGGGAAAATGTGGTTATGATTCTGAGTAATATGGGAAACCCTGGAAGGATTTGAACAAGAAGGGCATAATATCCTTCATGTTTTTAAAGCACCACTTTGGGAAGGTGAGGAAATGTGCTGTGTCAGGACTGGAGCAGGCAGGGAAGCCGGGAGCAGACTTCTGTAATGGTTTATGTTTAGTGCTATATGACAATTCAGACTGGAATCAGGAAGAAATTGCATACAAGATAACCAGTTTGTTAAATGCTAAGAAAAAACTAGAAACTCCAAATTATTAAAAATTAATAAAACTATGATGTCAGTGTTTTGGATTTTGGCTAGTCAGACAAGTGGGTAGGGATCTCTCACTATTTTAATTTTCACTTCCCTGGTAACACCTGTGGGTCGAGTTTTCATATCATTACACCAAATGATGGCAAGGGTGTTGGTCACAGGTGCTCGTGCCTTGCTGGTGGAAGTGCAATGTGGGCAAACACTTAGCAAGGCATCTTGGCCATTTCTTACACAACTAAACACTTACCATCAGATGGAGCAGTGGTGCCTGTTGGTATCACCCAAACGAGTTGAGAGCATGTTGACACAAAAACCTGCACACGGATGTTTATAACAGCTTTATTCATATTTGCCAAGACTAGGTGCAACCAAAGTGATCTTCAGTAGATGGACGAACAAATGAACTGTGGTCCATGAAGACAGCGACATTTACTCGGCCCTAAGGAGAAACGAGCACATCGTGAAAGGACCTCGAGCGGACATTAGTACGTGGAAAACACTAACACTGACTTGGAAAGGGTGCACACTTGGTTGGTTCCAACTATATTACATTCTGGGGAAGTAAAAGCAAAGGGGACAGTAAAATATCAGCGGTTGCAGGGGTTGGTGTTGAATAGGCAGAGTACAGAGCAGAGGTGTCCAACCTTTTCTTTCACTGGAAGAATAAGAGTTGTCTTGGGCCAAACATTAAATACACAAACACTTAGGGAAGCTTATGAGCAAAGAAAAAGTTTCATGCTTGTTTGTCATCACATCCGACATCACAGATAATCCAAAAAAAAGCTCTCACAAAATCAGCATGTGGCCCACTGCCCGCAGGTTGGACACCCCCGGATAGAGGGTTTCAGAACAGTGGAACTGCTCTGTATGATATGGTAATGAGCATGCATGTCATTATACATTTGTCCAAGCCCACAGTACATACAGTCATCTGGAGTAAACACTAGTGGAAACTATGGAGTTCATCAGGATTATAATGTCTCAGCGTAGGTTAATCAATTGCAACACATGTACCCCCCTGGTGGGGGATGTCAGTAAATGTGAAAGCAAGGTGTGGGTGAAGGTAAGAGGAAGATGGGGCATTTCTGTACCTCCCTTTCTAGTTGTTGTGAATCTAAAACTACACTTTAAACATAAAGTCTTTAAAAACCAATCCACCCGCCTATTTGATAAAATTATAAGCAGTCTTCATCCCTGGTTGCTTTCCTTTTTGCTTTTTCTACTATCTCACTTTGTACTTGCTTCTCTCCAGTAAAGAAGTCAGGAGCACTTTGTAGCTTCCATAGATTCAGGATCCATTTGTTATAATTTACTGGTAAGGTAATTCTTTTAAAATGTAGAATAGGCTGTGTAATCAACTTCAAACAATTAAGTATAAATCGATCATTTACTTGGGTGAGCCAACTTGTGAAATACTAATCTTTTCAATAACATTAGTCCCGTTTTTAATGGAAATAATATTTGACTAACATTCTGATTTTCTTAAAAAAGTAGAATATGTGAGATTTCATGTAATAGCCACCTTTGTTTCACTCTCTATTCAAATATCTGATCTTTGCAAGTCTAACCGGGGGAATGCTCCAAAATAAGGTTCATGGTAAATGGAATTCATACACTCTCTTTTGCTTACATCTCACTATTTTAATTTCCAAGATCCAGGAGCTCTTAATTAAAAACAAAATGGACATGCCTTGGTGCAAAAGTCGTTTTTCTTTCTGAATGAGCACACTTGTGAAACTGATTTCCTCAATAGCAGGGCAGGTGGAGGGATGGAGGTCACCTCTGGGTAGCAGCGTGCTCTCCCAGATCGATAGGAAGCCGGCAACGCTGTCTTCCTCGGTGGCCAGATGGGCCAAGTCCTGCAGAATTGTCCACAGCCAATATTCTGTGCATCAGGGTGTGCAATTGATTTCAAGATAACAGACAAGAGGGAAAGGGCTGTCAGGCTTGACTGCCTCCTGTCAATGCAGGAGGCCTGGAACAGTGTATTTCAGAAACTTTTTGTCAATTTGGGTGAGCTACGGTAGAATCCTGACAGGGTGATGCTTTACTTGTCATGCTGTTTGAAGGTGCAGTGAGGATTCTGTTCTTTGGTGCCTGGGCAGGGACTAGCCCCGCCAGAATGGTACCTTGGGATGCTTGGTTCAATTTTATGGGAAACCCCCATGGAGGACTTTGTTTTCTAAGCAGAGTAGTAGAATAAAAAAGGTAGAAGTGAAAGGTGGAGTTTATGTTTCAAAGCTTATCTAAGATAATTCCATTTCTCTCAGAATTCCTTCTTTCCCTTTTATATTATAAATGTATTTACCTCTCAGTTTCTATTCAATTATATATAGAATATAAAATCCCCTCTCAACATCTAACCTAATCACTAATAGTGGAAATTAAGAAACCAATGTTTCAGGAACACGAAGGCGTACTCTGTAAGCATCCGCACAGTTACATTTTCACTTGGATGGGGTAAATCAGGTTACAATAATTGTGTCATGTACAGATGGATTTAAAATTGTGCATCAGGCTGTGCTAAATCATGTGAAAAGTGTTTGAATGAAAACATTAATTACATCTCATAGGTAAACATCAAGGAGACTAGACAAGTCATGCTTTTGTTTTGTTTAATACTGGAAATGTCAGAGCGACTTGACTGCAAATTCCCTGGGGCCCCTTTGTTTTGTCATATTTCATCTGCTCTACAACTTCATGAACAGTTAGGTTGTTGCTCTATGATTTAAAAATAATGACAATGTCAATGTGGCTTTTTCCAAAGTCCTTACTAAAACTTTAAAGTAGGAACTTACGGGTCCATTGGACTGAAAGGTAACATTCTGTTCACTATACAGTGAGTGCTCAGGTGCCTATTGGATAAAGTAAATACGATGAATAAAAGATAAGCCAGTTACAACTCACAGTGTGTTCTACAATGGATGATACTAGGAAAGTTTTTGAAATAAAATGGATTTCCTATTTGGAATACAAACACACATATGAAGAAACCAAATCAAACCCAATCTAAAACAAAAAAAATTCAGTGGTGGTCTATGGCTTTAAGATGTAGCTTTAAAATAGTTTAGTAGTATGTTGTTTTATTTTTAAAGAGACAGAATCCTTGACTTCAAGGAGTTTATAGTATAGTGGAAGTAGTCTTTGAACAAATACTTAGCTCCTAATAGAGGGAGATGTGGAGCCACTCTGTCACTTTAATGGTATTTCTAGAAGTTATTGTAAATATGAAACCTTAACATTTACCTTTTTAGTGATAGTTTGTTATATAGCATAAATAGCTTAATCTCATCTTTTGGCTTAATACATATATTCATAATTTTATTTGGTTAAAATATGTACTGTTGTTTACTGTAAATAGTTGCAAAAATAATCATGAATGATTCATAATTTTAGTATATTAAATATAATTATAAGCAATTAATATTTTATAGTAAATAAGTAATATAGGACAGGCCCAAAAGAAACTTGATTTGAGATTCATTAAAAGTTAATTTTGAAAATGAGGAGAAAATTTCAGCTATAATAAATAATATCTTAACAAATTGATTTATGTTGCATCTGCTTATCTGCAGATAGGCCAATAGGATTTGCATATTCTTTCTTGATAGTTTGTTAAATTTAGCATTTATCATGGTACAAGTTCAGTTTGGAAAAATTGTTTGCATTTGCTGAAATAACTTTTTGGCTTAGTCAGGATGTATAATATTTTTAAATATTGACAGATTAGGTTGATTAATATTTCATTAAGAGTATTTTCATTGAGAGTATTTTCTTCATGAGAAATATTGACTTATAGTTATCTTTTCTTATATTGTCTATGTCGGTACTCATCAAACAAGCTGGAAAGTGGCTCCTTCTCTAATTTTGGGGAGATTTTGTGTGGATTTGGCATTATTTCCTTTTTCATGTTGATACACTTCAATAGAAAATACAGCTAGACCCAAAGTGTCCCTTGCAAGAATATTCTAAATTTCAGATTCAAGTATCAAAAAATACACAAAGGATTTCAGCTTTTCTATTTATTCTACAATTTTGACTATTGGTGTTTTTCAAGACATTTGCACTTTTCTTCTATGTAGTTGAATTTCTTTAGGTATCTGGGAGCTCCTGAGTTGGGCACATATATTTTTAGGATTGTTCTATCTTCCTCTTAGATAGCAGGCGTTACCATTCTATAACGACCCTATTTTTCACTCTTTACCTTTGCCGGCTTTAGGTGAATTTTATCTGATATAAGAATGGCTATCCCTACTGTCCTTTGGTTTCCATTCATGTGGAATATACTTTCCATCCTTCGTCCATGAGACTGTGTGTCCCGTGATTAGATGTGTTTCCTGGAGAAAGAAGACACTAGGTTGTGTTTTTTGGTCCATTTGGCCTGTGATGTTTTGATATAGGCAAACAATGTGAATCACTCAAGCCAGGATAGTTCAGGGATCCATCACCCGCGGCTTTTATCACCATTTTTGTGCTAGAAGCATTACAATTTCACTTTTAGTTACTGTGAAGTGTGCTCAGACTTATTGTTGATTATAATCACTCTGCTGTGCTTTCACATATTTTTCATTCTATCTGAAATTATCTAATTATATTTTGTACCCATTAACCTTCCCCACATTCTTCTTCTTCTGTTGCCCTTTCCACCTTCTGGTGTCATTATTCTATCTCTTCTCCACTGTATTAGTTGGTTTCATATTTAACTCCCACATGTGAGGAAGAACAGGCAAAATTTGTCATTTTGCTCTTGACTTATTTCATAAATATAATATTCTTCTATTGCATCCACATTGCTGCAAATGGCAGAATTACATTCACGTTGTAGCTATATAGTATTTCATCGAGTACATACACAAAGTTTCTTTATCCTCTTATTCTCTGGTGGACACTAGGTCGATTTCAGATCCTGGCTGTTGTGAATAGTGCTGCAGTAAACAGGGAGTATGGGTCTCTTTCTGAGATACACACCTCCCCTCCTTTGGATACATACCCAGCCTTAGGATTTCTGGGTCACGTGCTGGTTCTATCAGCTTCCTGCAATGAGTTTTCTACGTTTGTATTATAATCCTAAGAAATAACACTTATTTTTATGTTGTTATCAATGTCAATATCATAAATTGGCTCAGCCTAATTTTTTAAAAATTTATAAGGTGAAATTTTTTTCTAGAGATTTTAAATTCCTAGAGCAATATAAATGTAAGAAATTCTCAATATAAAGAAAATAATCCTTTTTCATGAATAGAAGTATTTTTTTAAATATTGAAAACACTTTCATGTAAACATTCACTTTTCTTTTTTTTTTTTTTTTGTGGTTTTCGGTCGGGGCTGGGTTTGAACCCACCACCTCTGGCATATGGGACTGGCGCCTTACTCCTTGAGCCACAGGCGCCACCCTAAACATTCACTTTTCATAATTTCTTTTAAAAACTGCTTTAAATAATATACTTTTAATAATATATAAAAAGTACATGTATTTCCCACTATAGAAAGCAACTAACTCATTACACTGAATGTGTTTATGAGTGTATATATATATATATATATGCACAGGTGATATACAAATAATTATCATATATCACAAGTGTTTCATACATGTCATTGTCATGTCACTGAATTATAGAAATAAAAGTAAAATTCCAATGAACATATTTTAGATAAGCATCATCAACTTCCTTCAATTCATAGAAAGAATAGTATTGAAATTCCTGATGGTGAATAAAAGGATAAAACATACAGCCTTTTTCAAAGTGTCATAGCATGACTATTTTGATCTTGCCATTGGTATTTTTTGTATTTTTATATTTATCTTATTTTTTTGTGGAAGGCAACACAATTAGCATGGATAAGTTGAAACACAAAACACTGCAAAATTTTTGTCAGTAAAAAATGTTTGCACTTTTCTACTTGTTAATCTCTACTCATAAAAGCAAAGCAAATGAACTATCTTCACAGTAAGGCCATAGAAAGGCAGAAATGACAGTCTTTTATTTTCTTATTCAAATGCAACCATATTCCAGGAATCCGTAATTTTGTATCTGCTTAATACTACGTATCACATGTATGAACAATGAATGCAAATGGCTGCTGAAAAATAATTTACAAAGTTAAGTATATCTTGAGAGTTTCTTTGTTTGAGGATTTTTCAGTTTACTAAGACAAAAATTGCTTTCAGCGCTTTAAGCGTGATTATGTGGTTTAGATGCACATTCTCAAGTGTTCTTAAGCACAGATATGCATCTAAAATGTCAGTGGGGACTGTCTGTGCTAATCCATCCTTTTGCAGACGAACATGCCCTTGGCAGTTCTATTCATAATTCAATGATGCTGTTTAATTGACAATTTAAAATTTGCAACAAGCAATGCCTCTATCCCTAATCCCCCAACCATATTTATGTCTCTTGTAAGTCATAAGCAGGCCAAGGACAGTCAGGTCTTTAAGTTTCCAGAGCCTGTGCGATCGGGAATGTATAGCAGCCTGTCCATATGAAGCCTGCTGAGAAATAGCAGTGGGGCAGAAAATATGATGCTGCTCCTTGATCACTATGAGTTAAACGGTTCTTTATTCTTCCCCCCCCCCACCGCCTTTCATTGTGTATTTCTAGCTCAATGCTGTGAAACCCACTAACAGTAAATCCCTAGAAACTCGGGTGTGAGAAAGAAGAATTTGTTTACTTGTAGGGAAATCGCAATTACCCCCTACAGTTTTTGGGGGATACAATTTGCAGGCCACTTGTATTGAGTGTAATTTTTATCAAGGGCAAACATGTTTTGTTTTTGATGAAATTTAAAATTCTCTCTGTGGCAAGGAGGATATATTATTGACAGAAGAAAGTTATGGATACATTTAATAAGTAATAGAAGTTTAAGGAAACTGTATCCATTTATAATGTCTTAGGTTGCTAATCAAATGAAAGGGATACAATGAAAGAAGGGGAAATTCATAAAAGTAGTGAGGATAGAAAATGACTGACTGAATGAAAACATAAGCAAATGACATCATCCCACATTTCATGCATAAACATGAAAAATTATCATCTTTTGAATGATTCACAGAATTTCCATTATTACACTAATATGTTTTCTTTATTTCTCTGTAAGAGTTGTATAAAAGGAGAGGTAGGCATGTCTGCTTGTACAACACAATTTGTTATTGTTTTTAACGGTCAGAGACTTAGAAATAGAAGTGTCTGAGAAGTGATAATAAGAAAATGTTTTAAGGTATTTTAAAGGTATCTTAATTACCCGAATGTTTAGAATAAAGTAAGAATAAAAGCAGTAAGAAAGCCCGGCTATATAGCCTGTCTTCTTTTACACGAATACGTGAGGTTTTACACATTTTGTGCCTGGGAACACTTTTCTTCTTATGGCTCAGGGAAGTGGAGCCCAATAGGGAAGGGCCGTTATCTGATGTGAGCAGGTCTCCAGAAGACTTCCAGGATACTGAAGTTACTGAAATTCATGGGGGAGGATTAACGAGGAGGTGAGGTTCATCAGAAATTTGGGAACGGCCTCCCCAGAGTTCTTGATGGATCTCTGGGATAGTCGTTCACAGATGAAAGTCTGCCAAGCTGAGAAGAGAAGTTGCTGCTGGAATCACAAACGAACTAGGACTCCAGAGGCAACATGTGGCTGGGAGTTCAGCCCACTGGGTATGGAAAGGAGCTTTGGAAAAGCCTTCTGCAAATTCATGCAGCAGCTGAAATCACATCTTAAAAATGAGGAACATGCTAGAAATAAAGGCTGTGTCACATACTAAGCAAGAACTGCCACAAACCTGCCTTAGAGACTAAATAGTAATATTTACTATAAATGCTACCTGTCACTGGGCACAGTGGAGTATGCCTGTAATCTTACCCATTTGAGAGGCTGAGAGGAGGGGGTTGTTGAGCCCAGGAGTTGGAAACTAGAATGAACTGTGATGTTGCCACTGTACTCTAGCCCTACCCAGAGAGTGAGACCATGGTTCAAAAGAAAAAAGAAAAAACAGAGATAGGAAAAGAAAAAGGAAAGGGAAGAAGAAAAATCTACCTGAAGTGAACACTTCCGAAGGAAAGATAATAAAAACTGCACGCTCTGTGATATATAATCAACACAGGCCACTATGGAATTAAAAATCTTCCTGACGTGAAAAAATTAAAAAGTACGACCCTTTCACAAGGGAAACTGAAACTAGTAAAAGTCAATTCTGAGGTGACCTAGAATGAGCAGACAAAACTTCACAACTATTTTAAATATATGAAGTCAGTAAGGAGGGCAGACACAGGGAACCATCGGCCGCGAGCACATCAGAGACAGCGTATTAAATAAGAGAGAAATGCAAGCTCTGTAGTTGAACAGAACAACATCAGACCGTATAAAATCATCACGGAATGTTCATAGCAACGAACCAGTGCATTTGATGACACATTCATACAATAGAGAAAATATTAAAGACAAATATTAAACAGTTTTAGTCATCTGTGGGGCAATATCCATTAGATGGGTATTCTGTGAATGCCTCAGAATACATGAGAAAAATGGGGCAGAGAAAAATAATTGAAGAAAAAAGCCTTAAGATTTTTTAAAAATTAGTGAAAAACCTACTTTCTGTGGTTTAAAGCATCTGTAATTGCACAGATCAAAGAAGTGCAATTACAGAAGACTTCGAATTGGATAAATGCCTAAAGCTGCATACCTGGGAACACTGTAGTTAAATATTTGAGGATAAAAAATAATACAAGAGAAAAATGCTATTACAGACAGATAAATTATAACTAGAAAATAGTTGACGTATTTTCAAACACAATGGAAGCCAGTGGTTGATGGAACTTCTTTCCAGGGTTGGGGGGTAGTGGTGAAACATATCTATCAAAAATGAGGGTGAAATAAAAACAGTTTCAGATAATCAGAAAAAAAGTTATTGTGATGTAAGGGCTGTGATACCAGAAAGAAGCTTTGCTACACAGTAAGAAAAACTGAGCTTAAGAATTGTTAATTATCTGAGTATATATAAGAGATCTGTTTATACTTTTGATTTCTTTAAATGATAGCTAAAATTTTTAAAGAAAAAATATATAATAGTGAAATAAATTACATACATGATAACAACAGCAGAAAAGACACAGAAATATAAATACAATTGTATTAATAAAACTTTCTAATGGCTAGCAAACATATGAAAAAAATGCTCATTATCCCTAATTATTAGAGAAATGAAAATCAAAACCACCCTGAGCGAATGGCCCACATCACAAAATCTCAAAATGCAAATGCTGGAGCGGATGTGGAGAGAAAGGAACACATTTTAACTTCCAGAGTAATGAATAAAATGTAATACTAAGATGTAGGGTGGTGCCTGTGGCTCAGTCGGTAAGGCGCCAGCCCCATATACCGAGGGTGGCAGGTTCAAACCCGACCCCGGCCAAACTGCAACCAAAAAATAGCTGGGCGTTGTGGCGGGCGCCTGTAGTCCCAGCTACTCGGGAGGCTGAGGCAAGAGAATCGCTTAAGCCCAGGAGTTGGAGGTTGCTGTGAGCTGTGTGAGGCCACGGCACTCTACCGAGGGCCATAAAGTGAAACTCTTGTCTCTACCAAAAAAAAAAAAAAAAAAAAATACTAAGATGTAAAAATTCACATCAAGTAAATTAATTAAAGTATAAAGATGAAAGAGGACTTTATTCCCCCAAAATTGCAGAAATGAGAAATAAATAATCGGAAAAAAAATTGAAAGGACAAAAAATAAATAAATGGAAAGGCAATAGGTTTTAACTGAAAGGTACAATTTTTATATTACATATGTATTGATGAGATATTCTAGATAAAAGAACAGATTATAAAGCAGTATATAAAAATAAGTCCTAATTTTATGCTGTCTACAAGATATAGATTTTAAATGCAAATAGCTTAGAAACAAAAAATAATATGAAGAAATACAGCATGGAAAATACGTAAAAGTCTTTCCTAATATAATAATAACAGGAGAAAAAGTAGACTTCAAGATTACTAATGCTAGAGATTTACAGGCACATAATATAAAGAAAAAGGTTAATTCATTAAAAATTAACAACTGGAACAATCTGAAATGTGCATTCACCTCATAATAGTCTTGAAAATGTATGATGCAAAAGTCACCAGCACTATTGAAAAAAGTAGAAAAATAAATATTCATAGTTGGAGACTTCTACATCCAACTTTTAGTAATGTCTAAAAGAAGTAAGCCAAAATCTGTAGATTTAGAGGACTGGAATTATACCACCATAGAAATTGAGCAAATTCACATACATAAAAGCATAGTGCCCATAAATAAAGAATATACAGTATTTTATGTGCACATAGAATGCTAATAAAAATAAACCAAATGCCCAAAATATTACAACAAATATTTTTAAATAAATCTTACAAAATATGTTGCCCAAGAAAAACACAATAAAATTAAAAATCAGAAAGAAAAAGATGCCAAGAAAATAACTTAATCATTTACAATTTCTAATGAAACCAAGATCAATGAAAAAAATTACAGGGAAATTTGAATATATTTAAAATATCTTATTTGAAAACCCCAACCTAAACCTAACCTTAATCCTAATAACAGACAACATAAAATTTGCATGATAAGCTAAAACATTACTTAGACGAACATTTATAGTCTTAACAAATATCTTAAAGAAGAAAAAATACTACACAACTACAAAAAGTGATAACAAGTAAAATTTCATCATTTTGAAACGGGAAATGTCAAAGAGAATTAAACTTAAAATAAATAGAAAGAAGAAAGTGATGAAGATGATGCAGAAATAAGTGAAATATTATAGAAAGGTGAAATAGAGAAACAGGGAAATCCAGACACTGCTTTCATCCCACGGGTTAATAAATATTCTAGGTCCCCAGCATGTGAGTGCACGTGGTGTCTATTAAAAAGTGAGGTGGGGAGGTGGGAGGGGAAAGAATAAAAATGTGGAGGTGTGAGAAGGAAAGAGCGAAACACAGATTGTGGTTGTCAAGGGTAAATTCGTCACACACTCTGAACATACTGAAGGACTATTGTAATTATTGTGCAAAACGTTATGCCCATCATTTAGATGAAATGCCAAAAAGCCCAGAATGCCTGTGGCTCAAAGGAGGAGGACGCCAGCCTCCTATACAGGAGGTGGTGGGTTCAAACCGGGCCCTGGCCAAAAAAAAAGCGCCAAAAAGCCCTATTCTTTAAAAGCTCAAATCAATAGAATCAGCGAGAGAAAAATTGAAAATCTGAATACATCTAAAACCACTAAAGAAACGACATTTTTAACATGAATTTCAAAAGGACATTTCTCTTTCCAGACTAAGTGTTAAATTCTATTTCCTAGTTCCAAATGAAATAATTCCAATAATATACAAACTAACTTAGGAAATGTAGGGAAAAGGATATCATTACAACAAAAAATGAGGAAGATTTAAATGTAAAAAAATACAGATCACCATGCCCATAAACAGGGAAAATCTTTGTCACAAACCTATTAGATGTAGGAGATATAACAGCTGCTTGGTTTTGAATCTTCCCATGAAATGTTTCCAAATAATCACAAACTCCACAGCATCGCTGGAGGGCAGATTCAACATCATCTTCCACAGAGCCTACCTGCAAATGAAGAGATAAACCAAATTTGTAAAAATAAAAATAAAGTATCCCCCATGGTGCTGTAAGCCTATGGATGGTCGGAAGAGATAGCTTGAGAAACTGTATACCCGGGTGTTAGGGCACAGGAGTAGATACAGTGGGTAGATCTCAGAACAGGAGGAAACTCTAATGGAATGTCTCGTGCTGAACTGAAGATGGGGCTTGGGGACCGGGCTAAGTGACACAGCCTTGCCAGCAGGCACTTTTTCACAGGGACAATTGGATATATGGGAAGGGATGGTATGCTTCAGAGAAGTGTCAGTGAAAGGAAAGAAGGAAATAAAAGGGAGATGTGAGACTTCTAAAGAATTAAAGAGAGTTCAGACTTTAAAGCTCTCCTCCCCACCCTTCCCATCAACATCACACACAAAATAAATTGCTCAGAAGAGAGCAGAGCTGACAGGAGTGGGTACTGTCAGCCTCGGGGCAGCGCTTATAAAACACTTAGGGATTAAATAAAAAAATCAGACTGTACAGAAAAGGCCAAGACAAGCATTTAGGCTGATGATTATTTTCTCAAAAAAAAAAAAAAAATTAAAAAGAAAAAAATAACCAGAAAGCTGAGCAAATTGTGAAGCCTAATGGAACTCAATATCCCCAAATGTTCCAGAGCACTAAGGCATATTTGAAAAAATCAACATGAAACAGAAAAGTACAAAGAAGAGAAATGTCCAAAAAATAGAAAAACAAATTAATAAGCTTTATGCAACTAATAAAATAAAAAATTATATAAAGTAAAAACGTCTACAGTACAAAAACAAATACACAAAAATTGTTATGGGGAAAAATACCTTTTGGTCCTGTCAGATATATTAGAACATTCTATACACATTAAAAATAACTAAATAGCACCAAAATAAATGAATACACAATCTTATTCAACAAAATCTAGATGCCTAGAAATGTTCAACTGAGCCTTATCACTGAGAGTAAAAAGAAAACTGATATAAATCATTATAACTGATTTTTTTACTTGATTATCATTCAAGATAAAAGTTATAGTTCAAGTATGAAAAATGGGTTTATGATGCTAAGTGTCTGCAGAGTGATTTAATATAGTATGCAGTTGGTCTCATGTATTGAAAAGAAAAGAGAAGAAGAAAAATAGAAAGGAAGGAATAAAAAAAGAAAAGAGGGAAAGGGAGGGAGAGAAGTACACCCTCACAGCAACGCAACAGACATACGTGTAGATGAATTAATTATTTATTTTCCATACTACCAACATTTGCTCAAGCAATATACTTGCTTCCACAATATGTTTTAAAATTGTATTTCCTGAAATCCTGCTTTCAAGTTTTCATTTTTGTGCCATTTTTATATCTAATGCTAAATTTAACTCAGTTTAAATTAAATGGTATCTGAAAATTCGAAGACAATTTGCTTCATAAATTGGACGGAGTTGAGCAGGAGAAGTCATTGCCCACGGAAAGCACAGAAGCAAAAGCTTTTACTTTAATACATGGTCAAGGTCGCTCCTACTTAGAGTTCTAATGTGTGTTATTGAGCCAGTGTAGGGCAGCTGATGGGAGCAATGGAACTTCTGTCCCATTATTGGGAAATAGTCTCTGCCACTAATACTTTCCAAAAACAAGTGGGTACCTTGGAAATGTTAAGTTTACTTCCACAAAATTACACAAGTACATGCTACATATGTGTAGTTTAAAGACATATTTAATAATTAACTAGTCAATTCTATTAGAAAAGTAATTCAGATTCCAGGGTTGTTGGGATGGAGGTGTGGATGAGGGCAGTTTTGGGACACTGACGTCTTATGAGTTATTTGGCAAGCCAACAATAAATTATTTAAGAACATACTCTGTTCTGTGTATTTCAGGTGCCTCTCAGTCCCACTGCCCCTCAGATCAGGGGCAGAGACGGAGCTATACCCGGCTTCCTCTTCTTTCTGCATAACTCCCTCTTAACCGCTGCTCTTCAGAGCCCTGCTGTCGCACAGAAGTCCAGACCACAGCACAGAAGGAACTTCCCACTTTCCCTTGGTCTGTTCCCAGATGTACTCTGAGTAAATCTGCCACAGGGCAAGAATCTAATTTCAGGGATTTGGCCTGAAAGTTAAGGTGAAGAAGAAAATCGTTCATTACTAAAGACATCATGTTGATTAATATTTTGTATCAAGCAAGATATTGCTTCTACTCTAGTTATTTTCTCAATTCCTAGAAATTCATTCATTTCTAAATTTCTTACTCATGCATACAGAGCTCTCTGGTAAAGCTATGTTAATATTTAAACTATTGATATAACCACAGACATATAGAATATTGACTGAGTTTGAAGGAATTTGTATGAAGTCTAAGTTTCTGTTAATTTATCTATTTTTATACCAGCCATTTGCGATGCATTTCATATAAACCAACAGCATATTGGTTAATACAGAGAGAAAGACTGAACATATATGTTCTCATTAGTCCATTACAAAGGACAAACTGTAAACCAATGATTACGTTAGTAGGTGTTTTCCCTACTGTATGATTTTAAGACAGGGAAAGGAGAGATCATCTTTGGTTAAGGAGGGCAGAGATGGCTTTATAAGGACGTGCTTGAGCTGAATGATGGAAATATGAAGGTTACATCCATCAGAGAATGGGGGAAGGGCAGAGTAGGCAGAAGATATATAATACAAAAAATCTTTGAATTGTAAAATTATTGGCAAAATCAGGAAAATAAAAATAAATGAATGAATAAAACCTCCTTATGGTTGAAGATAGAAGAGGAGACATGGGTCAGAAGGCGTGGACCCAGGGAAGTAGTTAAGAAACAGCTTTAAAAGGGCTTTATGCTATAATAAAAACATGGGATTTTTCAGACAGACTATATGAAGTAATATTTATGTTTTGAATAGCAATCATAGCAGAGCATGCAACATTTACTGCTCATCTCGTATTCAGCCATGCTGAGCGTTTTTATTTCTGCAGTATCAATTGTCACAATTTTGCAATAAAGAAATAGATAGAGAATATTGCAGCTTGTGTCTTTAAAAATTACTTTAGTACTAGCATGGAAACAACATGAGGAAAAGCATGCCTGCAAGCAGAAATAATGATTACGTATTTCACTAGAAGCACGATTGTCCTTTTCCAGGGATGTAAAATGAACTGTGGTGGGTTGGACAAGGTCCAGTTCTGATCCCGATTTGAGGTACTGGCCATTTTTACTTCTGTGGGTCTCAAATTTCTTGCGAGTAAAGAACGAAAATTGAACTAGAAGGCCTTCAAAGCACTCTGAGGTTTAGCTTACTTTTTCCTGAAAGCAGACCCAGAGGCAATGGTTTAGAAGCAGGTCATTGATTTGGAAAGTGATTCTAGTGAGAAAAGTGAAAACAGGAAGGAAAAAAGTCAACAAAGGATAGGAGAGGTTCTGCTGTGGGCAGCAGGGCTCAGCTCCCCAGGGGTAGGGGCTTCTGAGGAATCATTTTACATGTACCGCAAAATATCCCAGTGTGGAAAAGGAACCTGAGATATTTATTACTAACTTCTAGTTGATAATTGCCTCTGGGACATTAACTGTCCTGCACTTCTGAGTTGTCCCCCTCATGGGCTGACTAAACTACCTGACACTGGAGAGAATCTTCAGGAGGAAAAGTAGAAAGACATCTGTATTTGGGGTAGAAAGAAATTGCTATGATTGGGAACTGTTCCATGCAGCTGGGCAGATAAGGAGCTTTCATAAACAGTCCAGGAAGACACAACACCTGCTACATTTTTCTCCCAATGTTTCCACGAGCCTGTTTGATCTTTGCCTCTTCAGTGTGGCTTTCGGCAGCCCAGAGGGTCAACCAGCAATTACTCGTGTTCCTGAGAACAGGAGTTGTTAAGGTAAGCCCCAGGACTGTTCAGTGAAGCTCAGCCGACAGCTGTCCTCTTACATATTTTAAGTTGAGCCTGAAGGTTCCTCATGCGTAGTGAAATGTAAGCTAGCTAACTGTGTACGCACCCTATAACCTACTCTTCCATCAGTCACCAAGTTGCAGCCAATCAACACATGTTCAAACGAGGAAAATGCCACGATGTAATAACCAGCCTGGCTTCTCACGCCTCACTTTTCTATGTATCACTTTCCTTCATCTGTCTTTTAGAAATTCTAAGTGGAATCTCTCTGAACCTGGTCTGGTTCACAGGCCTGCCACATTTACAAATCTTTCTTTGAGCAGTTAAACTCTGTGTATTTTATTTGTCTGAATACTTTGTCTTTTATCACAGGGTCTCGGATAGGAGATGTGAAAGAGAAATGAAGCAGCATTTCTAGCGACCCCAGCAGCACTGAGAGACCCGTGTGATGCCTGCTAGCCGCATTGTGTCTGAGGCTCTCTTGCAGCAGGTCTGGACTGTGGGTAAGTCCCCCCGTGTATTCCAAAGCGTCTCAGGTTTGTGTTTTGAGCCATATAAGTTTGTTTGAACCAAATTTTGGTCCAAACTGGGTGCAAAGTTGTGATCGAAACTGAGCTGGGCTCAGGAATACATTGGTTTGAGTGATTTCTTTCTTTCCTCCCTCTCTCCCTCCCTCCCTCCCTCCCTTCCTTCCTCCCTCCCTCCCTTCTCTGTCTCTCTCTCTCTCTCTCTCTTTCTTATTTAGATACATTTTAAGGTCTCAGACATCCCACTGGGCCAGATAGAAATTCAGTAAATGTCCATACTTCACGGGGTACTAACAATGGCTTTCTGGAATTCCGAGGAATTTCTATGTACTTTCCCCTTGGTTTCTTTTTCTTGCTTATGTACATATAGAAAAATCAATGGTTAATTTGACCAAGGGGATCTGAGAACCAAAACCAAGATTCAGTGTAAAAATTGGATCCTAATTTCTGAAGAACTGAGCACCCTACCTTCTGGCTACCCCAACATTTGCACGCATGAGTATGAGGCCCCAGAAGCAGCAAACACTCACGGAAAAGGCAAAATCTTAATATATCAGGTTGGCAGTCAGTCTGTTCTTGGTTCTTAGTGTGCTCTTGGCTGAAGTATGACTAGACACCCCAAAGCAAGGCAAGCTCCAGGAGAGGTTTATTGAGGAAGAGCAAAACAGGCTTACAGAGCAGGAACAAGATACATTTGCCACGGACAAGGAGCGAGCCTCCTGTCATAACAAAAGGCTCTGGTTATGGTCGGGGGTCCTGTTTTATAGTGTCTAGATTGGGCCCTCCTCGTGGTCCAGCTGTCACCATAGAATCACTTTGATGATAACTAATGGCATGATAATTAGTCTTCAGTTGCTCCAGGGCACTTTCCACACCCTATTACATCTGGGCTGCCTGCCCCATGGGCTGGAGAACTCGCTGCATTTGCAGAAGAGCAGCTGTTTCTCCTTCTCCCAGCTGCGGCCATTACTGGGGCGACATCAAGGTGAGGCAGCATCAATGTGGAGCACCTGCCCTTGTCCCTCGGCCCCCAGGAATGGTCATTGCGCAAGGAAGCACCAACTAAGGCACCTGCTTGCAAGGGCCAGAGACGCTTGCTATCTACCCACCAAAGATTACTTAAAATCACAGTGCAACATTTCAAATGAACAAAATTGCCCTTTAAGAAGAACATTTAAAACGTAAGGGCTCCCTTCCTATTGGTCTCATCCAGGGATAGCTAAGTGATGCGCCACATTGTCTAAAGAGATTTAAATATTTTTATTCCCTGTTTTAAAAGACTATAATGACAAATATAAATCTCATAGATTAGATGATAAGAAAAATTAACCTTTTTGGCTTAGTTACTATCTTGCCCAAAAATGAAATATAAGAGAAAAAATGAGTAGGCCCTGACTTAAAGTAGGCTCGCCTTATTCTAGATCTCTCCTTGTTGAGCCCCAGCATAGAAAATGATTTCTTTACACTATTTATTAAAGGGATCTATGTTGAAGTCAGAAATCTTACCAGGAAAAAAGCTAAATTGAAAAAAACACATCTCTAGACCCAACTAGATGGGTCTCCAAAATACATTCTGTCATTTAGCTTGCTATTTTGAAGTCTTTTATTAAAAATAGAAAATTACACCTATAAAAGAAATCTCCATATTTAATGGCATATCCCTGTCTGTATTTGAACACTAGAAACTTAGAATGAGAGAAGACTTTGGTTTAAAGTGTATGTAACAAATCTCACCATTGTTTAAGATACTTTCCTGGCAATCTTGTCTTGAGTAAGCCTTTTCCTTAAGCCCTCCGTGGTCTCCGTGAATAATAATGTTTAGATCTAAGTTCTGTGCCTTTGAGGTGTAAATTTTTACTTAAGAAGTCATATCTTTAGAAGAACAAATTTCAAATTTTCTAGTGTCTGGGACTAGTGCTAAATTACATTGTGGGTTTTCTTGTAGTGACTGGTGGAGAAGAGAGGATGAAGGAAAAATGAAAAGACAAGACACAAGAGAAAGTTTTAAAGTTGGGTCAAGAGACTGTTTTGTCTTTTGTAGTGAGCACCATCAGAATAGCCTCAGGTTTTAGGCTAGTTTTGTTTTTATTTTATATATTATAATTATAAATTTAAATTTCATGAAGGAAAGGTTTTTGCTGTGTTTGCTGTGTTTGTAATTTTTTTAACTAAATTATTTCTTTATCTAACTCTGTTAATTGGATAGATTTATTTTTTATTTTTACTCTAAGGTATTTCTGAGCTTAACACAAACAGAACCTGGGAGCGTAAACACAGTCTGGAGCAGGATGTCAGAGAAGACCCCAATTAGACCCATGCACACAAATTATAGGAGTGACAATTAACACTAAGGAAGTCTTGTGTTCAGACGGAAGGACTCTTGGTTATATCAAGGTGACGGAAGAAAAGAAATATTTTTCCACTGTCTGGTCTGGAGTAACTCTGGCTGTCTTTATAGACATTTAAACATTTTATGTTTAAAAATATTCACTCTCCTTGAGAGGACAAGTCCATCCAAGGGAGCCTTACCTGTTCAGTGACCTCTGCAATACAGCCACGCTGTGAGAGGTGTGTAGTTTCAATAAGATAATTTCTTGAGTTTCTTGAGTTTCTTGAGTTTGATGAGCCCACAGTGCCTTTTGCCCTGGACTTAGGGGCTCTTAAATCTACTTTTCTATTGATTCTGTTCTTTTTTGTCCATCATCTAGTTTTTTTTTTTTTAAATTTAACTTAAATCTGCTTATAACTAATAATTAAATATTAGTTTGAAATGTATTAAATTAAGGCACCGGACCCATATGCTGGAGGTGGTGGGTTCAAACCCAGCCGCGGTCAAATACTGCAAAACAAACAAACAAACAAAAAAAACCCCTTAAATGTATCAAATTATTATTAACAATATAAATACATCAAAATATGACTCTTCTCCTAAGCACTCAAACATGCACCCACATTCTAGCTAACTTTTTTTTATTTTAGTATTTGATAGTCCACAAGGAAAAAAAAAATTATTTGAAACTTGAGAAGTGAGATACCTTATAAAGTTGTAAAATCTGCTTCTGTGTGTATGTCTATATGTCTTTATGTTTATATGTGTCATAAGTATGTGATGTTTTTAGTTAATTTTAAAGAAAAGTCAATCACTTAAATATTTTATCAAAAAATGCAGAAGTAACTCAGTTATTTTTAGCTCACAAAACTTTATTAATTTTTGGTAACTAAAAGTAGTTTAAAATTGTTGGCAAATACAATTAGAAAGCTCAGCACTTGTTTCTAAGACTGCACAAGCAGTTCATGAAAAGGAAAATTAATTTGCTGGCAGATGAGGAAAAGGGCACCCTCCCTGTGTAAGTATCATTGTCCAAGACAGAGCAGAAATACAGAGCTTTTAAATGGAGGGCTTTCTGATTCAGAGTGCTGTTGGAGTGTTGAAGTGTTTACCTATACTTTATGGTTCTGAATTATATCTCATCTCCAGTGAAGACAATTTCATAACTCCACTCACTCTGACCTCCTGAATCTCCTGGACCTAGACAATTCCAACAGTTCTGTTGAGCCTTATCTAGACAATTCCAACAGTTCTGTTGAGCCAAATCTGTGTACAAAGAACAAATGTGATATTTTTAGCTAATTTTAACTCTCTTTCCCCTCTTGACAACTGGCCTATGGCAGGGATACAATTTTTAGTTCTCAGCTTTAAAAAGACCAAAACCATTTTTACCCTTTTTCAGCCCATTCGCTCTGTTACATCTTCAGAATTGTTAGTATTATCTATAATTACAGACATTTTGCCTGTTCCTAATAGTCAAATAGGTTAAGGGTGTTTTAATGTTTTAAGGTCATAAACTTTTGCTTCTGTACTATTTTTGATATTTGTTTGATTTGTTTATGAGATTATGTTTTTGGTTTCAAGCCTCTGGACTATTGGGTCTAGATAGGTGGCTACAGGAAGGCCAGAGGACATGTGCATAGGTTACACCCCCGCATGCAGGAAGAGTCAGTCTCCATATGGCTGCTCCCTTCCTTGGTCTAGACTTAACTCTCGGCTAATCTGGAAGTAGCTAGATCCTCCAAGTGGCCTCTCCACAACTTTGTCCTTTTTCCTGAGCTCTGTACTTGGTATGTCAATGCAGGACTGTATGAGTCCTAGTCTTCAAAATTGTTCTGGATGACACATGGCTACTGGGACCCCAAAAGACTAGGAAAGTAATTAGAAAGGGTACTTGTGTCATAGTTTCAAAATTCTTTCAGTAAATTAAAAGCTTAAAGTCATGTTATGTTAAATTAAAAACAGATAATTATAAAATGTCTGAGTCATTTCTACGTAAGTTAAAATACTGAAATGTTAGTTAATCACATAAGTTTAAGTTTACATGCTTTGGCATCTTATTTTTATATGGTATAGAGAACATAAATATATTTTGAACTGTTAATAAACAAACACTTGATACTGATATAAAACAGTTCAAAATTATATTATACCTTTCACTAGAGATTAGGATTACTGAACGTTAAAGTTGTTTATATATATATATATATATATATATATATATATATATAATTAAAACTACAGTAGAACCTCCATTGTTGACCACCTACCTATGTTGATCACCTCCTTAGGTTGATTCGTTTCCATGGATGAGACACGTGTCACATGACTATATGTGTGTCAGTACAGTAGGGTTAGTTTCTTATGTTGACCACCTCGATAAAGGACTAAAAAAGATATACATACATATGTACACTAAATTTATACAAATATTTGGAAAGGAACAGAAAATTTTTTAGAAACTATAAAAGTTTATGGAAATGTCTTGTGGTCAAAAGATAACTGAGATTGGATGGATTTATTTATAAATTTTTATTAAAATTAACTTTAGTATTGAGAATAATATGAAAGTAAAATTTGAACAAGAAATTTTGAACAAGAAATTTCATGTGCTTTTTTTTTTTTGAGACAAAATCTCACTTTGTTGCCCCTGGTAGAGTGCCTTGGCATCACAGCTCACACCAACCTCAAACTCTTGGGGTCAAGCGATTCTCTTGCCTCAGCTTCTCAAGTAGTTGGGACTATAGGCATTCACCACAATGCCTGGGTATTTTTAGAGACGGGGGTCTCACTCTGGCTCAGGCTGGTTTCAAACCTGTGAGCTCAGGCAATCCACTCATCTCTGCCTCCCAGAGTGCTGGGATTACAGGCATGAACCACCATGCCTAGCCTTCCGGTAGTATTAATAAGGGATAGTAAAAAAAATTGTTTTCACTTTTTGAGTAAACTGTCAAGAAAAGAAGGGAGAAAATAAAAAGATGAGGAGAGAAGGAGAAAGTAATTCTTTCTCATGCTGTTTATTGTCAGGTCTATTTATTGAAAAAAAATGAGCTCCCTTTCTTTTTATTTTATTATTATTATTATTATTTTGTTTTTTGGTTTGGGATTCTTTGAGGGTACAAAGAATTAGGTTACACTGATTGCATTTGTGAGGTAAAGTCCCTCTTATAATTTTATCCCACCCCAGAGGTGTTCCATACACAGTGACCCCCCCATCCTCCCTTCCCTGATCTCTTGTTTCCCTACCCCACCCATTGTATTAGCTCATCTACTGCCTTCATATTAGTATTGAGTACGTTGGATTCTTGCTTCTCCATTCGTGTGATGATGCTTTACTAAGAAGAATGTGTCCCAACGCAATACAGGTTAATACAAAATATATGGTCTCCATCTTTTTTAATGGCTGAATAGTATTCTATGGTGTACTTATACCACGGCTTGTTAATCCATTCCTGGGTTAGTGGGCATTGAGGCTTTTTCCACGTTTTCACAATTGTAAATGTAGCTTCAATAAACAGTCTAATACAAATGTCATTATGACAAAAGGATTTATTTTCTTCTGGGTAGATGCCTAATAATGGAATTGCAAAATCAAATGGGGGTTCAACTTTGAGTGCTTTGAGGATTCTCCATATTTCCTTCCAAAAGGTTGTATTAGTTTGCAGTCCCACCAGCAATGTAAAAGTGTTCCTTCTTTCCACATCCAAGCCAGCATTCATAGAGTTGAGACTTCGTGATGTGGGCTATTCTCCCTGGGATTAGATGCTATCAAGAAGAGAGGCTTTTTTTTTTTTTTTTTCATTTGTCATTGCATTTTACAGTGTCCTGTGATTTTATTTTAAGTAAGTGTTTTAAGCTTTTGATATATTTGACAGGCTTCTAAAAATCAAATTTCAAATTCAAAATGAAGTCTTTTTGACCTCAAACTTACGTTGGGATGCTACAAAGGGCCCCTGCAGTATCCAATAAAGAGATAAATAGGCTTGATATGTTAAATTACATATAAAACATTGCCAAAAAGAAATGATGTTTAATCTCCTTTGAATGATATTTTTATGGATATGGTACTAATGTATGTTCTAAAATATATTTCATTGCTAAATTTATGATATGTTTTAAGATGTTATTGGTCACGTCTATTAAATTATTTTAGTCCACAGAAATAACCAAATTTTCTTGTCAAATGACATCTTTAACTGTGATCCTTTTCACAGTTAATTTCTTAATTCTGATGCATTTTCTGAAGGCTCTTTACCAGCAAAAAAAATACTAGAGAATTATGTCTTCAAGGAAGTTCATGGAAAGGATAAAAAGAACACTGATAAACTTTCTCAAATGCAGCTTTCTGATCACTTTAGGAAGATATAATTTGGGCTAAATAGTAATTCCCAGAACTGTGAGGGAGAGACTGACTAGTTTATAAATCTTCCAACCAAAGCAGCACACTAATTAATTGAATACTGAGAAAATGCCTTACCAGATTTCCATGCTAAATCAGCCATTGCTGAAATTGTTTATGCAGGCAATTTCAATGAACACCATGTTCTAAGTCAAATTACCTATGATATCCCATCTAATAAATCGTGCTATGCACCTGATTTGGAGAAACAGAATTGGTATTTGAGAGGTTATTATCCAGTGTTTAGTGTGGATTCATGGAGAGCCTGGACAGTTCCCTGGTTCTTCCCAAGTCTTTACAATTTCCTTTATTGAAAGCTCTGCACTCCGTAACTCATCATGGACAAAATAAGATTGTATACAGTGATCTTATATATAGTTATTATTCTAAATTTCTAAAAATGTTTATGATCAAAGTTTGGTTTAGCAAATCTATAATCCTGGAGGGTGGGTCATTTGAACATTTACAAAGGGATTTCATTCAATTGTCATCTCAATACATGGGCTCTAAATTTACAAAAGCTTTCTCATGCAAGAAGTCCAGCGTCCTTTGCTATAACAGTAGCTAATCAGTTATTAAAAAATATGTTTCCCTCGTGGGGCATTCCTGGAGAGGTCTTCAGTGATGAAGGCACTTGCTCTCTGGATAAAGTGTATCACAAAACAGTTAAGTAAGTATTCTCTTACAGATAGACTAGTATTAAACAAAACCAACTGAATAAACTCGGTTGACTTGGTCAAAGGTACTACAGATTAATGACAATCAGATCTACTGCCAGTGAGAAATATAAGCTGATTCCCTTTAAAATAATCACTGGCAGATCTATGCTCCTAATTGTAAAAGTTCCTTTATCTTCTACTCCCAAACTCTGTTATAACTACATGTCTCAAATCTTCAATGATATATGCCTAAGTGCATTTTCACCAGGTAAAGGAAATATTTCATGATCCACCCACTAAGGAAAATCAAATTGCTCACAATCTAAAATGTGGCGATTGTGTCTTCAGGAAACCACATCAGGAAAGTCTGCCATTTCCACCCAAATATAGAAAAATGTTGGTATTTTGAAACTTGGGTCCATAATATCAAAATTCCAAGGGGTTTCTCCAGACTCTTGGAATCATATACTCATTGGGAAACTTAAGGTGAAGCTAACAAGGGAAATTTTCTCTCTAGAAGCAGGAACATCCTAGGTGTGTTCAGCTTTCCCAAGGTCATAGATCAAGACTTCTCTGTTATCATTAGAATCTTTTCCTCTAATTTGTTTTTTTTTACTTTATTTTGCCTCTATGAAAAAATAGAATTAGAAAAAGGGTCTTGTGTGCCCTCATGAGGTATATGTTATTTTTACAGGATTTCTCAGCCCACCTTATACATGAATACTCTTATGCCTTGATGGGTGGGAGATGGAAGTCCAACAAAGGCAAGACATCTCAATTGCACCTTTACTCTTTACAGTCAATTATAAAACATACCATTGGTCCATTCCTCTTAACCTGTATCATAGGTTAAAGAGAACATTGCAAGAAGGCCTTAATTCTTCTGGATGGGCATCATTGATGAGATCTCTTTTTCCATAGGTTGGAGTAAGTAAGGCAATATTTAGAAATTCCCCCCCTCATTATAGGCTGTATAGCAGATTCTATTGCAAAGACTATGGCTGGAAAACAAATTTTAAGTTATTTTGCTAAAGTTGTGCTGGGTAATACAATTGCTCCAGATTACTTGCTGGTTGAACCAAGGAGAATCTGTTCCCTTGCTGACACTTCACCTTGTGCGTGGATGAACACAGCGGGTATCACAGAGATTCAGTTGTAAGGGATTAATGAACAGGCTGCTTGGTTGAAATGAGTTGATTTTTTATCTGGCTCATTCTTTGATCTATTTTCTTTTAATTGGTTTGGTTCAGGGAGACACTCACTAAGGAGAGAATACGCTAAACTGTGGGTATCATCCTCCAGAGAGTCATAATAGTAGTTTCCCTGGAGTATTACTGTATACTATCAAAGTTTTAAATGTTTGCATGCAGTTATCTATAAAATGTCAGATGGTCTCTTTTCAATGGGAATGACAAAATTGCAAAGAAATGCACCATTATGGAAACACCATAACCCTTGAATGACGGAGGTGCTGAGATTTGAAACTAGAAACTCACGACATGTAGAGTGATGCTGAAGCCCTGTGTTTGTGTCACTGCTTCACCAAGTGATAACTTGGCTGAAAGGGGGGATTAGTAAACAAAATGCCAACAAGTTTCGTAAACCTGGAAAGTGGAGCTTTAAATCCTATAAAGTGTTGGAGCCTCCAGGCAGGTCATTTTGCAGAATGACCCTGGGCAGAAACTGAGAGCAAGCTCTTCAGGGAATGTATTCTGAGTGGCATGGCCCAAACTACATATTTAATAAGCTATAGGAGAGGCCATGGGTATTTATGAAAGAAGCAGGTGCATGTACTCTTGATCTTCCTTCATGCATCCCATGTTCAAAATAGCTACACTAGCATGTTACACTAGCATGGTCTGAGGGTGGAGTGTCAGCCCTTTGGTGTCAGAGGTGGAGCAACAGACTTCAAGAGCCTCTGAGCACAGCCCTTGTGGATTGACGAGAACCACTCTATAGTCTGTGGTCTCTTAAAAGGAAGTGATACTGGTCAGCAGTTGTGTTGAAACCAAAACAAGGAGAAATCATCAATTTAACTGAAATCAGCAGTGAAGCAAATCTGTGCAGAGTCAATTCTGGAGATTAACAAGGGTAAAGCCTTGACTTACGAGCCACCCTGTTAAGGTCAGGATTTCAGGTTTTAAAGTTTCTCTGGAGTCCCCTTGGCCAAGAGGGGTCCATCCATTCAGCTGAGAGCTTAGGACCAGACCAAACCAAACGGAGTCACTCGATGATAAATGTGACATTATCAAATTCGAACTTTAGGGAAGCAGACAAATCCCCAAACAGACCTTTTTTCCCCCTTCTAAAAACAGGACATTTCAGTATAATAAAGAAGTCTCCTTTGCTTAAACACTTACAAACAAGTAACCTAAAGTCTTCTGTCTCCACCTTTAACACCCGCTGTCACGCTATCACCCAGTGGGATTTGAGACCACGGGAGAACAATTAGAATGGTGACAAAGTGGATCAATGTCTAAAGTTTTAGTCAACCTCCAAGTGTGGGGGACATTTTAGATTAAGCCTAGAATTGCCTCTTTACATACTTTAAGTTCCATTGAAAAGTTTCTCATACAAAATGAACTGTGAGCTAAATGGATGTATTAACAAATTGTAACCAACTCTTGTACCAGTCAAGAGCTGATCCAAGGTAGCAAAAGGTTTTAACCCTGTTCAAACAAGGCACATACCAAACTGTAACTAATCTGGCTGTTTCTGCACCTCACTTTTGTTTTCAGCATAACACTGACCTCTCTGTCCATAAACCCTCTCAGACTAGCAGCAATCTAGGTGCAGTCTCTCCGAATCTATTCTTGTTTGGGGGCTAATTTGTAAGTCACGGGTTGGTGTATTAAACTCTGCTAAATTTAACTTGTTTAAAGTTTTTTACTTTTAACAATACTCTGAGGTTTTAGTGGTTTAGCATCTCAGCCCATTCTGAACACAAGATTTTTAAGGAAAACAGTTACAATGAGGCCAGAGCGTATGGCGAAGCTCATTAGAACTTGCCATGACAGTGCATTCAGAGTGAGTGCGAGAGTATGTCTCTCTGCAGTGCTCTGAAATTCTCACTCCAAATTTCATATTTTGGGTAATTAAGTCAGGAGTGTAGAGATGGATGGGATTCAAGTCCTACAAAAGGCTAGAGGTAACTGGGTCCTTCCTTCCATTTCTTCTACCGTGAGAGGACAGAACAACATGGTGCTACCTTCGAGTGGGAGGCGGGTCCTCGTGAGGCACCTCAACCTGCCTACATCTTGACCTTGGACTCCCCAACTCCAGAATGCCGCGGACCGCCAGTCGAATGAGTCTCAGTCCGAGGGCTTTCAGGGCGAGAACGGCTCAGGTTGATTGAAAGGGCGACGCAGGAAAATGACAAACTGCCACACACCAAGGATGATGAAGAAAGCAGTTGTACTTTACTGATTTTTAGGCATGGTATTTATACATTTTTGACAATGTCTTACAAACTACAAAAGATATTTTTATGACTTGCTGATGCTTACAAAGTTCTTATCGAGTTTTGTAGATGGGAGTAGTCAACTGTCTTTTCTTAGACAATGTTTCTGCCCGTAAGGGGGAACAAAGGACTGCTGCTTATCAGCAGTTACTCTTTTACTTCTCTTTATCTATGTTTAAACCTTCTTTCTTTGTAAAACTGCTTTGTTCACATTTTGTATTTTTATATTTTTATATTTGATTATGATTTTTATGTTGTTAGTGAATTGATAGTGAATTATGTATATGTTTTAAGTGTATAGTGACAAAATTATAGAGAAAGCAATTTTATAGAAAACTTATTTCAAAGAAACAGTTTCAAAGGGACATAAGGTAGAGATAAGAGACCGGAGGGAGCGGGTATCTGGTAGGAACATCTTAACTTATCATCCCTGCATTCTCTTGATACATTGTTTCAATTAACTGACCTTTATGGTGGGAACGTGTTCCCTTGGAGACATTTAGTCTCCATTGTATAGATGAAGTCATGGATTAGTAAGTCATTATGTTTATTCTTAGTTTCTGAGGACATTCAAGCAACAATTAACCATTCAACTCAACAAACAAGTTTCAAACAGGTTTCAGGGTAAAGGTTATTCAGGCCTTTATGCCGCACCTCATGAATTCTTACGTTCACTAAAAGGCATGCTAGGCAACTTATGCGCTGCTGTTGCAGGCCAGGGGGACCGGGGGCAACGCTCCGGGGAGCACTCACCGCCTTACCACAGTTTTTACAACGCGGACAGAGCCATCCCGCCACGGCTTGATGCCGGGGGTGCGGCATTTCCCCCTTTTTTGTTAATGAAACGTAGCTCAAAGAGGTCTTGGCGAACAGCCTTTAAGGAGGAAAAGACACAACGAAGGAGACAAGGTAACAGTAAAACAACACAGAATATCAAGCATCCAATAATGACAATAAACACAATGTACTGAATCCAGGACACAGGATTTAAAGATTTAAGATTGTCAGAGAGGGATTGAGCCAGTGAATCAAGAGAAGTGCTAGGTAAATGAGCTTCACTGATGGCAGTGATATCCTTTTGGAGAGTATGTAAATCATGTGTAATATCATTGTCCTTCCAGACACCCTGTAGATGAGCTTTAGTTTTGTCCCAGGAAGTGGACATATTATAAGGTAAAGGAGTTACACAAATAGCAGGAAAGGCAGAATGACATCTGGTTTGAAGTTTATGTTGTATAAACTTTATATCTTGTCCTAAGGCTAAAACTACTTCTTCTAGGATGTTAAGTTTTGCTTCAAGTTTATTATCTATGCTGGCTTGAGTCATTAAAGCTAGAGTTATGTTGCTGCTGAGAGAATTAACAAAGTGAGCTGTGTGAACTTCTTGAACCAAAGCAGTAGTGGCTACAGCAAATGTTGTGACTATAGAAATTAAAGCTAAAATACCGAGAATTAAAGCAGCTACAAACCTCTTAGGTCGAATTAATTGATTAACAGTATGTAAAACTTGTAAAGCGGAATTATCATACCAAGGATCATCTTGTAAATCAACAGGTAATAGTACATAAGAGGGTCTTTTAACAATTAAAACAGAATTAAATAAGCGGTCATTGAATAAATCAGTAGAAGTAAGACAATTTGTAACTTTACAAGCGGTACAAGAAATATGATAAGAGTTTTTAGATTGTGTAATAGTTAAATACTTATTTGGAGCTAAAAGTAGAGCATATGGATATCCAACACAAGTTCTTACTGACATTGCATTTGGTTTTGGCATATTAGGTTTCTTTTCTAAAATTAAGTTGGATGCAGCAACAAGTCTAAATAAATCATAGTGTATTTGAGTTTTATTTTTGTCTTGAGCTACCCATATGGGCTCAACTAGACCAGGTGTGAACCATCGTCGTATTGGTTGGGGAGTACCAGACCACTGATACTGATGAAATTTATCTAATTGGTTCGAGAAATATTTATTATGATCAAAACAAGAAGTAGGAGAATAATCCCAGATGACTGTGTTTGAATTTATAGGAGAATGCTTGTTGGCAGCATTTGGGAATCCACAGGAAAGCCAAGTAGGTGTTTTAGTTAATGATGATTCCCAGAATTGATTTTTATTTCTATATTTTTCTTTACAGTTAGGGAGAGGTAATGAGTTAACAGATAAACAGGTTTCATTATAATTAGGACTTCCAATAGTTTGTAACTCATATTCTCAAACATAACGTCTATTTGCATCATGAGGATCTGGAGCATCAGTTAAAAATACCCTGTAGCTAGTAGGTAAACAAAAAGGAGGTGTGTTGCCTCTTAAAGTAAAGCAAATAGGCAAGGAGTCGGCTTTGCCAGTGAAATTAATTAAAGCCGCAGCATGATGTCTGGATTCTGAGTCAGTTAAACCTCCTAAGCGGATAGAATCATTAGAAAGAATTTTTATGGGGTCTGGATCTAGCCAGCCCACAGGGTGTAGCAGAGGAGGATTAGGCACATAAGACCAATAAGCTGCAGTTTCTACCTTAGGAGTAGAGATTAGTGATAGAAACGCAAGAAAGTACATTGTAGGAGTTAGAGGGTTTCCTTGAGATATGAGAAGTTGTTTAGCTTGTTTCACCAGGGCACGGATCTGTGTCCACGTGGTCTTGGAGGGTTTCGGTGAAATTTCCACAGTCGTCCTCATTTGTGCAGATAGGATCTTTATCCGCCGCAGGCGTTGTCTTCTGCGCCAGGGTCTCCGGAGGAGCCGGTTTGATGAGCCGGTCTGGAATCCAGACGGGAGAGTCGGCATCCTGTGGAAATATGCAAGCATAGCCTCATCCGGAGGTTAACAATACATCAGGGCCTTTCCATTGGCCCGATAATAAATCTTTCCAAAGAACTTTAGGAAGGGTGGCAGCCGATTGTGGCTGCCAATGGGAGAGAGCAGGGGTTAAATTGTTGGAGTTTACATTAAGGTGATTTAGGACGAATAAAGCATGGGTTAAAATATGATGAGGAGAGAAATATTTATGAGCTTTTTGAAGGCGTTCAATTTGTAATTTTAATATTTGATTAGTTCTTTCAACAATCGCCTGACCCTGAGGATTATAAGGGATCCCCGTAGAATGAGCAATTTTCCACTGTATACAAAATTGTTCAAATGCTCGAGAGGTATAAGCTGGAGCATTGTCTGTTTTTAATTGATGAGGAACACCTAGCTGCTGAAAGCAGTAAAATAGGTGTTGTACAACATCTTTGTAGGCCTCGCCAGATCTTGCAGAGGCACAGATAAAATGAGAAAAAGTATCAACAGTAACATGTACATATTGTAATTTTCCAAAACTAGACACATGTGTTACATCCATTTGCCATAATACATTGGGGCGTAAACCCCGAGGATTAACACCAAATTTTAAAGGATGATGAGTAACAGGACAGGATTTACACTTTAAGACTATTTGTCTTGCCTGTTCTCTAGTAATTTGAAACATTTTTCTTAATGCGTTAGCATTTTGGTGATGTAAGGCGTGGCTTTCTTTAGCGTCGGCCACTGATGCCACTATAGTACGTGTTAATAAATCTGCAGTGGCATTTCCTTGGGCCAAAGGGCCAGGTAAGTTAGTATGTCCTCTTATGTGACCAATATAAAATTGATTATTCCTTTGCTGAATTAAAGTTTGTAGTTTCTTTAATAAAGGTAGAATAGTTGAGGTTTCTGTTAAAAGAGCAGTTTCAAGAGCTGGAAAAAGAGAAGCAATATATTTTGAATCTGTGTACAAGTTAAACCTTTGTTTGAAATTATTAAAGGCCGAGATTAGAGCCCATAATTCTGTTTGTTGGGCAGAGGCTTGTGTGACCTCTTTAATAAGAGGAGACAGGCCTGGGCTAAAAACTACAGCTCGACCTGTAGAGGAGCCATCTGTGAACAAGGTTATTGCGTCAGACAGAGGCTGTTTGGAACACATAAGAGGAAATATAAGTGAAACTGTTTTTGTAAATTCAATTAAAGGATGTTTAGGATAATGGTATAAGATTTGACCTGCATAGCCTTGTAAGGCCAATACCCAATCATCATTATTTTGAAATAGTTGTTCCACTTGAGTTTTATTATAAGCAGTTACAATTACATGAGGATCTTTACCAAATAATTCCCGTGATCTTTTTCTTCCTTTATCAATTAATAAAGACACCAGGTATGGATAATCAGCAACAATCTTTGTCTGAACATGTGGTAAATGAATCCATTCTAAAATACCTTCCTGCCATAGGCAAGCTGTAGGAGTATACTCAGTAGAAAAAATGAGTAAAGACCATGGGTTTTGATAATTAATTTGTTTAACCCTAGCTTGAGTTAAAGCCTGTTCAACAACTTGTAAAGCCTGCAAGGCTTCTGGAGTTAAATGTCTAGGGGAACGGGGATTAGAGTCTCCCTGTAAGATAGTAAACAAAGGACTAAGGGTTCCCGTAGTAATCTTCAGAAAAGGTCGAATCCAATTTATTTCTCCCAGTAATTTTTGATAATCATTAAGAGTTTGTAATTTATCTCTCCTTATTTGCACCTTTTGAGGTGCAATATAGTCAGAGTGAATCCATTGTCCCAGATAACTTAATGGTTTATCTCTCTGAATTTTCTCTGGGGCAATGACTAAGCCAAATTTAGTTAATTGTTCTATAGCCTTTTCTAGCATTAGCTGTACTTTTGGCAGCTCAGGATGAGCTAGCAAGATATCATCCATATAATGAATTATGTAAGCACTAGGAAATTGTTTTCTCAGTGCTGCTAATGCAGCCGCCACAAATTTTTGGCATAAGGTAGGGCTGTTTTTCATGCCCTGTGGTAAAGTTTTCCACTGATATCTTTTAAACGGTTCCTGTAAGTTTAGAGAAGGAACACTGAAAGCAAAACGAGGACAGTCCTCAGGATGTAAATTAATAGTAAAAAAGCAGTCTTGCAGATCTATAATTATAAGTGACCATTGTTCTGGTACTGCTACAGGAGACGGAAGCCCAGGTTGAAGGGAGCCCATGTCTTCCATAATGGCATTTACTGCTCTTAAATCTTGTAAAAGTCTCCATTTGCCAGATTTTTTCTTAATGACAAACACAGGAGTGTTCCATGGACTAGTGGATTCCTCTAAATGACCTTTATCTAATTGTTCTTGTACTAAAATTTGTAATGCCTGTAACTTTTCTGTTGTTAGGGGCCACTGACTAACCCACACAGGAACATCTGTTAACCATTTTATCTTACAGGCATAGTTTTCTGCAGTGGCCCCTATGAAAAACACTGATCGTTCAGTTGATCCCCTGTGACTAGTTTCATGTCTAGGACATGTAAAAGATCTCGTCCCCATAAAGTATAGGGTAGAGAGGGTAACACATAAGGTTGAAAGTAAATTTTCTTGTCCTTATATTCACATAACAAATGAGATGTACTACGCATGACACCAGAAACAGAACCGAGACCAACTAAAGAAGACCCAGTTCGATGAACCGGCCAGGATCTCGGCCAGTCGGAGGCAGCAATGCAGGTTACATCAGCGCCTGTGTCCATCAGGCCCTTAATGGGCCTGCCTTCTATTTTCATTTTTAACATCGGTCTATCATATAAATCATGTATAAGAGCCACACAATCTTTATCAGTAAATCCAAACTGTCCCTCTCCCCTGGCATCATGTAAGTGATAAGTGGGGAGTGGTATATATGGCAACAATAGTAATTGAGCAATTCTTTGTCCCTTATGAATTTGTGTAGTTTCTACTAGAGACTTTACCATGACTTTAATTGTATTTTCAGTATCAGAATCGATTACTCCTGGAACAACTTCAAAATGTTTGGTGTAATTGGAACTTCGTCCCAATATAACACCAACAGTACCTGGTAATAACTTTCCTTTTATTCCTGTGGGAACTAACACAACACCATCATGTTTGGATATGATTATATCTTTAGAACTGGCAAGGTCTAAGCCTGCACTGCCAGGAGTCCCACGTGGGAGATCATGAATTGTCCATTTAGGTGGTATACAATTAATAGTAGATGTGGGCTCTAACTTAGGTCGTACTGCGGTAGAAGCAGGAGACTCTCCCTTGGAGTCGGGGCTAGGAGAACGCCCCTTATCTAGTTTTTTGTCTGGTTGGTATCAATAAAGTTAGCACCCTTGTCTGACAAGGGGGTTCCATCTTTATGAAATTTAGATTTACATTCATTTTTCCAGTGCCTGCCCTTCTTACAACGAGGGCATGGTCCCGGGGGTAATCCACGGGACTTATTATTATTATTATTAGCACCGGTGGATTTCTTACAATCCTTCTGTATATGACCTGGCTTCCCACAGTTATAACAAGTGGGCAAGTCATGTGGGGGATTACACCCAAAACATGTATTACTGGGGTCTCTATCAAAAGCACCTTTAACATATGAACTAAATTTTTGACCCCGCATAGCTGCAGCAAACGCCATTCCCTGGACAATTGCTGGTGAGGCATCCATGCATGCTTTAATATAATCTTGTAAGGTACCTGTTTTCCTGAGTGGACGTATTAAGTCTTGACACAGCGTATTTGCATTTTCCCAAGCCAATTGCTTGAGTAATAATTCTGTGCCTTCTGATGGTGGAAGCATTCTATTAATAGCTTCTTCCAGGCGAGAAATAAAGTCAGGATAGGACTCTTCCATACCCTGTTTTATGCCTGCTAAAGTTGTGCCCTTGGTTCCCGGAGGAGGTATTTTTCGCCAAGCGGAAACTGCATTATGGCTGACTATCTCTAAAAATTGTCGGGGTAGTTTAATTTGATTTTCAAAAGAAGCAAATTCATCTGTCCCTAGAAGCATGGACAGCGTGGGCTGTGCTTTTCTTCCTACATGTTGATTAATACTTTCTCTACATCTATCTTCATACTCTGTTCTCCATAAAATATAATCACCTGGGGAAAGCGTGGCTTTGGCCGTTTGCTGCCAATCATACGGGGTAAGCCATTGACTGCTAATTGATTCCACAATTTGTAAGGTATAAGGGGCAGAAGCTCCCGATGTACGGACAGCCTGTTGCAGTTCTTTAAGCGTCTTTAACGACAGAGGTTCCCAGGTGGGTGGTGCCCTATCCTCAGTGGGAAAGCGTACCGGGAAAGCAAATGTAAAATCTCCCTGCTGACGGGCTTCTCGCACCGCCGCTTGAAAACCCGCGGGCGGCGGAGGGAGACAAGGAGGTACGCGGGGAAGCGGAGCTTGTGAGGTTGTCTTAGATGTGACTTTTGGGACACGAACTGCCGGGTAAGCTCGGCGGGGGTGAATAAAATCATTCATTCTGTCCCTCTCATCTGGTTTAGTAAATTCATCGACCACATCCCACTTGTCACTGTCTGAAGAATTATCAACCGGTGGGAGTGGTGGTAGAATGTCTTTGAGCGTTGGAGCCGAAGGGACAACGCTCTCAGTGTTTGGTACCGGTTCAGGATCTTTAAGAACCTCGGGGGGAACCTCATCAGGAATCGGTGCCCCTTTAGATTCAGGATCGCCAACCTCCGAATCAGTTTCTCTTATAAATGCTTCTAAAAAGGTATTGTCAGCTAAAAGTTCTCTAACTTGTAACCATAAAGGAAAAGCCTGAGGGGGCAAGACCTTCTCTCCATGTTCTTGCATGTATTTCCGCATTTCGCGTCCCACTCTCTTCCAGTCGGAGAGAGAGAGAGAGCCTTCCTCCAGAAACCAAGGACTAACCAACTTTATGAAATGCATAAGCTCCTCCAACCGTTTGAGAGACACATGAAAACCATTTTTTTCTAACAAACGCTGTATCATGACACTGAGCATGTGTTCTTCCTTACCCAATGTATGCCCCATGTTGTCCTGCGGATTACTCACACTTAACCGGTCAGCCTTTACCGGCGGGACTGCAGCTCCCTGGTGAGAGTCGCCTTCAATCTGAAAAAGAGAGGAAAGAAAGAAAAAGAAAGATCACCTGTCCTTCAGGTCCCTGTTCGAGGCGCCAGCTGCCGCGGACCGCCAGTCGAATGAGTCTCAGTCCGAGGGCTTTCAGGGCGAGAACGGCTCAGGTTGATTGAAAGGGCGACGCAGGAAAATGACAAACTGCCACACACCAAGGATGATGAAGAAAGCAGTTGTACTTTACTGATTTTTAGGCATGGTATTTATACATTTTTGACAATGTCTTACAAACTACAAAAGATATTTTTATGACTTGCTGATGCTTACAAAGTTCTTATCGAGTTTTGTAGATGGGAGTAGTCAACTGTCTTTTCTTAGACAATGTTTCTGCCCGTAAGGGGAAACAAAGGACTGCTGCTTATCAGCAGTTACTCTTTTACTTCTCTTTATCTATGTTTAAACCTTCTTTCTTTGTAAAACTGCTTTGTTCACATTTTGTATTTTTATATTTTTATATTTGATTATGATTTTTATGTTGTTAGTGAATTGATAGTGAATTATGTATATGTTTTAAGTGTATAGTGACAAAATTATAGAGAAAGCAATTTTATAGAAAACTTATTTCAAAGAAACAGTTTCAAAGGGACATAAGGTAGAGATAAGAGACCGGAGGGAGCGGGTATCTGGTAGGAACATCTTAACTTATCATCCCTGCATTCTCTTGATACATTGTTTCAATTAACTGACCTTTATGGTGGGAACGTGTTCCCTTGGAGACATTTAGTCTCCATTGTATAGATGAAGTCATGGATTAGTAAGTCATTATGTTTATTCTTAGTTTCTGAGGACATTCAAGCAACAATTAACCATTCAACTCAACAAACAAGTTTCAAACAGGTTTCAGGGTAAAGGTTATTCAGGCCTTTATGCCGCACCTCATGAATTCTTACGTTCACTAAAAGGCATGCTAGGCAACTTATGCGCTGCTGTTGCAGGCCAGGGGGACCGGGGGCAACGCTCCGGGGAGCACTCACCGCCTTACCACAGTTTTTACAACGCGGACAGAGCCATCCCGCCACGGCTTGATGCCGGGGGTGCGGCACCAGAACTGTGAGAAAGAAATTTCTGGCCTGTATATATACCCAGTCTGTGTCATTGTCTTATAGCATCACCAGTGGATTCACAAAATTTTAAAAAATTTTGCTTGATTAATGACATAATATTGATTTTTTTTATTTTGGTGTTTTAACAAGTGTGAATAAAAATTTACCAGTGGTGGTGTGCATAATAGAATGCAGTGATCTTTGGAATACATGAGTACTTTGGGCACCAACTTTTCATACAGGTGAAAATCCATGTATTACTTTTGACTCTTAAAACAATGCTAGACCTATTGTTGACTGGAAGCCTAACCAATAATACACAGGGAAGGACAGTCACATCTTTTGTGTGTTATTCTCACAATAAAGTAAGCTAGAGAAACAATGTTATTAAAAAATTTGTAAGAGGCCAGACACGGCAGCTTACGCATATAGTCCTAGCACTTTAGGCTGCCAAGGCAGGTGGATCTCCTAAGCTCAGGAGTTAGAGACTAGCCTGAGCAAAAATGAGACCCCCGTCTCTACTAAATATAGAAAAACAAAAGAAAAACCTAGTCTACCGTTGTAGAGGGTGCCTGTATTCTGAGATATTTATGAGGCTGAGGCCAGGGGATCGCTGAACTAAGAGATTGAGGTTGACGTGAGCTATGATGCCATAGCACTCTATCCAGGGTGGCAGAATGAGATTCTTTCTCAAAAAATAAAAAAAATCATGAGATGAAATATATTTACTATTTATAAGAGGGAGTGAATTATCATGAAGTTCTTCGTCCTGGGCGTCTTCACACTAGGAAGAGGAGGAAGGATTGGTTTTGCTATTTTGTGTGTCAGCAGAAGGGAAAAATCTGTTTCAAAGTGCCCTGTACCATTCATACTTCTGAATGGTGGTATGTTCACATACTTTGTTTAATGGTGGTGGTGGAGTTTCATGGTAGTGGAGTTTCGTATACAATAGTGATACAGATGCTAGATTTGAATGATAAAGATTAACGATACTTTAGCTGTACTCTTGACAACTTTAGCATGTCTTGAGTAAAGGCATGACACTTGCAAAATACAGATATTGATCCAAGTGGCATCACTAACGCCTACATCAATCTGTATCTCAAGGAACATGTGCCATAAGATACTTGTTTTCATTTATGTGGCAAAGAAGTTAACATTAAAGGAAAATGGGAATGAGAATAAAATTATCAGTCACTTGAAATTGAAAGAATACATTTAGTGCATTAAAGGATTGTTTTTTAAAAATTAAATTACTTGTTTTTTAAATATCCAATTTCCAAAAACCTAGATATATTGGAGTCTGATATTGTAAAGGAGTAATTAAAGCTCTCTCTAACAAATAAATCCTTTATATAAAAAGGTTCTATTGCAAATTATTATCTATACCAAATGCCTGTTTCATCAATTTAAAACTACATTTTGAATGTTCATCGACAATAAAACATATTCTACCAACCAACCTAATCCCATTCAGTGGGCCAAGCCTTTCCCCAGAAGACATTTCTAAGGTAATTATCTTTCTAGAATTCCCCATTTATATTACACTATTTTTAGTTAGTCTTTAAGTTATTTGGGATTTGCAAAATTAAAAAAAAACCTTTTATTTAAAGTTTTCTTCTATCCGTTGAAGTAGGGAAAAGGGTATTTTTGTCTAGATTTACTCAGAACTTACCTGTACATGTATATAGGACAAATTCTCTTTTACAATTTTTAGTCCTTGAGATTTTAATTTACATAAGGAATATTTTCGTATTCTGGGTTCTAATTAGTGCAGTTTAAATGCATCTAGATGTACATATTTGTTGTTATTTTTTTACCATCAATATTTTAAACCTGGAAAGAATATAATCAAATTTATACATGCCATCTTTACCATATTTCAACAGAGAAAACTTTTGGCTCTACCGGCAGATTGGTTTTAGACATGATTGTTTATATTCATATGTTTCATAATTTAGTGTCTGCTATTATTACTATAAGCTCTGAGGAAACATGAGCAAAATATATTTTTGGAAAGAATAAATTATTTAAATTTTCTATCTATATTGTTCTAAAGTACAAAGATTATTACTAGATTCTATTACTCTCATTTTACAAAACATATGCAAATAATATAATATGGAACTGAGTTAAAGAATTTTAAGTTTTAAATTTCATTCTACTTTTAATTTTAGAATTTAAAATTAAAGAAGAATATTTCTTCTTCTTTACAGTGCATCTCACTGTAGTCTTAATAAAATTTTTATCCAAAAATTATCTTGTAGATCCATCAGATTATATAGTTAATAACAGAGATGTATGAAATCTCCTTGTCCTTCAACAAATTTGGAAATAAGTTTTTAAATCAATAAAATGTATCACAGGACTTCTGCAGAGTTATTAGGTTTGGATGATAGTTACAAGTAATATTTTACTTGTTTACCTGACCACAATTAGTATGCTTCAATAATATCTGGATGACTAAAAATTTTTTTAAATGAAGTTTTAAATTTTTCTTGTAAATATTATACTGATTAAAAGTCTGATATATGGAGGTGGAGCATGATGGCAGACAGGATGGATGTTTAGCCCATCTCTCCCATATCATCAGGTGAGAGTGATGTGGCTCTAGATCTTTTCCCTGCGTGGAGTGTTGATGTTGATAGGCAGCTAGAGGTATGCAGCAAATTGGTGGATTGCTGTATTTGAGGTGTAATCCAAAGCCATGGACTCTGCTGTAGAAATTTCCCCTGCGTGCCAGCAACTGGCAGCTGGCAGCTGGTCCCTCCCCCATGGAGGAATGAAGTTCCCAGTTCGTGGAGAAACCTAGGTATTTGATGGAAATTTTGGTGAAGTGTGGATTTCTGAGTGGAATTTGGTGACCAGAAAGGGGTGCCGTTTGGAGCCACAGGGGGCTAGGCAGCCCAGTAGAAAATTAAGAGCAAAGGATCCTGCCTGGGAAACAGACACATTTCGAAATGTCAGAAATGGTGGACACCTTTTCCCAGAACAACAGGTCTGAATGAATAGACCGGCCATTCCTGGCAGGGAACATTGATGTGGACTGGCAGTTCAGGGTGTGCGGCAAACTGGTAGGTTGCTGGACTCAAAAGTGAAATTCTGAGCCACAGAAACTGATGGAAAGGTCTCTGCACTGCTGCTGGGATAGCGGGAGCTGCTGGTAACCAGCCTGTCCCCCACAGAGGATTGCAGTTCCCAGTTCATGGAGAATCTGGGAGCTGAGTGGAAAGATTTCTGAAGCATGAACTCTTGCACTGAGTTTGGAGGTCAGATAGGGGTGCTGTCTGAAACAGAACAGCCAAGGTTAGGCAACAGTTAGGAAACAGACATATATTGAAACTTCAGAAATGGCCATGGGGCCAGGTATGGTGGTTACTATGGTAACAATGTAAACTGTGAATCAGGTATAAGCCCAGGAACCACTCACAGAGCCACCAGGTGTCCAGAAAGTATATTGAAATATAAATATATTCCTACTAAAGTTAACCACTCCGTCATACGTATAGTTGTATATTTCTATAAATATACAAGAATAATATTTTTGGGGTTGGTGCCGTTTTTCCCCCTCTCTTTTTTCATCCTTTTTCTTGGAGGAGTTATTGTTAATTTTTTTTTCAATTATTTTATGATTATCATTATTTTTGTTGTAGTTGTTTTTTGTCTGTATGTCTATGTGTTTCTGATTGTCCATGCATCTATGGGCTTGGTGTGTCTGGTAGCCTTTTTATCTGTTTATTTGCTCATTTGGCTTCAATGTGTTTTGTGTTTTGCTAAATCCTCAGGTCGGCTACTTTCCTTAACTCCAGTTTTCACATTCAAAAAGAACAAGGGGGAATGGGTGATGATGGCTGACTGGAGCCAGCTCTCAAAGAAGCTCTAGTCCATAGGGAGAGATAACAGCCAGAAAGAACCCAACAAAGCTGAAGGAAGGGAGCCGAGGTGAGAGATGAGATAGATAATTGCTCGTCTTTCCTGCTGAGGCAAGCTTTGACTCCAAAGAAACTAATTTCAGGTACAAATCTCATCCCAAAGAGGGCCACACAAGTGGCCATCCCCTCCCCTAAAAGAGTTGCTTGCTTGCTGTGTGATCTCTACTAATGAGCGATGAACTGAAGCTTTCCTTTCTCACCCCACCGGAGGGAATTACTGGAAGTTGGGACTCCTTCTCCAGTGAGCCCCTGCTGTGAGCCCAGGAATTCCCTTGTCTGGCAGGAAGTTTGAACAAATATTTTCCTTGCCACCTTGAACCTCCAGTCTATACCTCACCCCTGGCCTGGCAGTCTAGAAGTCCAACCCCTGCAGAAACCAGAATGTCTGCACTTCTTGGCTAGGACTGGGCATTGCATAGATGGAGGCAATATAGCTGTGCTGTATCTATGAATCCAGTAACCATACAGAAAGACATAGAGGGAAAGGTGACTGACCTGGCCCAGAAAAAGTGTATCTCAGCTGCGGACAGAGGCTTGGGTTTCTGCATTGCAGGTGGAGGCTCGGAAACTTCTGAGGTGCATGAACCCAAGAGGAGGCATCTCCCACCCAACATCATTAGATACTGCTGGGGTCTAATTTTGGAGGGTCATCTCCCCAACTCTGTGGCCTGCCAGAGGGAACAAGACCTCGCCCTATAGGGATACCAGAGCTGCAGAACAATGGCAACAAAGGTGCAATGGCTGAGAGAGAAATTATTTTGCTGTCTGGATATCCTCAAGTTTAGATTGAGCTCAGGTTGAACTTTCTTCAGTTGCCATTGAGCACCTGAGGCAGGCAGACCTCCGCTTCCCCTGTTGGATGGTGGCAGAAGGTGGTAACCACAAGGAGAAGGCAGTGACCTTACTTTGACTCTAGCAGGCACATAGTCCTGGCACATTTACTTATTGGACATAACTGGGCCACAGAGACTGGGTTAACAGAGACTGCCGGCAGGGCAGCAAGAGACTGGGGTGACCAGAATCCAGTGGTGAAGGGCAAGCAAAGTGGGGAAAGAGGCATCAACCCCCAGCTTCAAACCTCCTACTGGACAGGCCTTTCTGACTCCTCAGAGCACCAGACGCACTCAAACCACACTTGAGCTACCAGTAGATTCCTAATATCTAGTAGCTGGAGTCCTTTTGAACTCTCTAGCTAGAGAGTGGGAGATATTTGGAACAATTGGTCTGGAACTCTCGAACTGGACAAATCACCTGAGGACCCTCCAAGGTGCTACCCCAGTTTTGCTGTAGTGGGAAGGTTTGATTGTCCTCTTCCAGATATTACTGGTGGGGGAAGGGATGTCATGGTTGTTTGTATTTCTCCAAAGCTGAGACTGCAACCCAGATTCACTGATTCACTGGGATTGGACAGAGATCAGCTGTATATAAGACAGAGAGACCTATCCCCACTATACCAAGCAGGCCTCTTGAGTCATAGACTGTAGTACTGTACGGGTCCTTTACAAAATTGTAGAGGAAAACTGCAGTCACCAATCCCAGTTCCTTGGTGAAGGGCTGGAAAACCACAACCCCAGAAGTCTCCAATCCAATTTCACCTTACCTGCTCATCTAGCTAAACACTGAAAAACAATCATGGGGTGAAATCAGCGGAAAAACGCTGGCAACATGAATAACCAGAACAGTTCAACTCCCCCAAGGAATGACAAACCAGGCAAACCAGAGGATCCCAGTCACAAACAGATGGCCGAGATGTCCAAAATCGCATTTCAAATTTGGATTACAAATAAGATCAAAAGAATGGAAGTAAAGATGGAATTAGAAATTGTACGATTAATTCAGAAAATGTCTTAATAATTCAATGACTTCAAAGACAAAATCAATAAAGATTTAAACACATTGAGAAAAAAAGTTGCAGCCTTACATGATCTGAGAAATACAGTAGAATCCCTTAGTAACAGAATGGAACAGGCAGAAGAAAGGATTTCTGACATCGAAGACAACGATTTTGAACCATCCCAAATGCTCAAAGAGGAAGATAAGTGGAGAACAAAAACAGATCATTCTCTCAGAGAGCTCTGGGATAATTCAAAGACAATCAATATTCGCCTTATAGGGATCCCTGAAGGCAATGAAGTAGCTTCGCAAGGCACAGAGGCTCTTCTTTGAGATTATAAAAGAGAAATTTCCAGACACGCCAAGATATCCTGAAATCCAGATAGCAGACAGTTTCAGAACCCCAGCACAACTCAGCCAGAATAAGACATCCCCCAGGCACATCATAATTAACTTCACTAAAGTTAATATGAAGCAGAAAATCCTGAAAACAGCCAGACATAAAAAAAACCATCACCTATAAGGGGAAGACTATTAGAATGACTGCAGATCTGTCTGCTGAAACCTTTTAAGCTAGAAGAGGGTGGTCATCGACTTTTAATCTCCTAAAACATAATAACTTTCAACCCAGGATCCTGTATCCAGCTAAACTGAGTTTCATTTTCGATAGAGAAATTAAATACTTTAATGAAATTCACAGGTTGAAGAAATTTGCCATAACTAAAACAGCTCTTCAGGATATCCTCAGACCTATTCTCTATAATGACCAGCACAAAACTCCACCACAAAAGTAAACTCACTCTGAAACTTTTGATCAAATCCCAACTTCCACAGTGGCGAAAGGATTAAAAATGTCCAATGGCCTTTTGAAAAACTCTATACCCTAAATTCTACCAGGCCTATAAATATTCTCAATTAATGTGAATGGCTTAAATTGTCCTCTAAAGAGTCACAGGCTGGCTGACTGGATACAAAAACTCAGGCCAGACATATGCTGCATACAAGAATATCATCTTACCTTAAAAGATAAATATAGACACAGGGTAAAGGGATGGTCATCAATGTTCCAGGCAAATGGAAAACAGAAAAAAAACAGGTGTTGAAGTTTTATTTGCAGATACAATAGGCTTTAAACCAAAAAAAGTAAGGAAAGATAAGGAGGGTCACTACATATTTGTTAAGGGCAGTATTCAATATGAAAAGATTTCAATTATTACTATTTATGCACCCAACCAAATTGCACCTCAATTTATAAGAGAAACTCTAATGAACATGAGCAACTTGATTTCCTCCAGCATCATAGTAGTTGGAGACTTTAGCGGTGTTGAATAGATACTCCAATAAGAAGCTAAACAAAGAAATTTTAGATTTAAACTTAGCCATCCAACAATTGGATTTAACAGACATTTACAGAACATTTAATTCTAACAAAACTGAATACACATTCTTCTCATCAGCCCATGAAACATAATCCAAAATCGATCACATCTTAGGTCACAAATCTAATCTCAGCAAATTTAAAAGAATAGAAATTATTCCTTGATCTTCTTGGACCATCATGGAATAAAAATGGATCTCAGTAACAACAAGAATCTGCATACTCATACAAAAACATGGAAACTAAATAACCTCATGCTGAATGATAACTGGGTCATAGATGAGATTAATAAGGAAATTAGCAAATTTTTGGAAAAAAACAACAATGAAGACACGAATTATCAGAACCTCTGGGATACCGCAGCAGTCCGAAGAGGGAAATTTATAGCACTGCAAGCTTTCCTCAAAAGAACAGAAAGAGACGAAGTTAACAACTTAATGGGACATCTCAAGCAATTGGAAAAGGAAGAACATTCCAATCTCAAACCTAGCAGAAGAAAAGAAATAACCAAAATTAGAGCAGAATTAAATGATATTGAAAACTAAAGAATTATACAACAGATCAATAAATCAAAAAGTTGTTTTTTTGAAAAGGTCAACAAAATAGATAAACCTTTGGCTAACCTAACCAGGAAAAAAAGAGTAAAATCTCCAATTTCATCAATGAGAAATAATAAAGATGAAATAACAACAGACTCCTCAGAAATTCAAAAAATCCTTATTGAATACTACAAGAAACTTTACTCTTAGAAATATGAAAATCTAAATGAAATCAATGAATACTAGGAAGCACACCACCTCCCAGGACTTAGCCAGAATGAAGTGGAAATGTTGAACAGACCTATATCAAGTTCTGAAATAACATCAACTATACAAAATCTCCGTAAAAAGTAGAGCCCATGAACAGATGGTTTCACATCAGACTTCTACCCAACCTTTAAAGAGGAACTAGTACCTATATTACTCAAACTTTTCCAAAATATAGAAAAAGAAGGAATACTACCAAACATTCTACGAAGCAAACATCAACTTGATCCCTAAACCAGGAAAAGACCCAACAAGAAAATAAAATTATAGACCAATATCACTAATAAATATTGATGCAAAAATATTCAACAAGATCCTATCAAACAGAATCCAGCAATACATCAAACAAATTATACACCATGACCAAGTCGGTTTTATCCCCGGGTCTCAAGGCTGGTTTAATGTACGTATATCTATAAATATAATTCAGCACATAAATTAAAAACCAAATACTATATGATTCTCTCAATTGATGCTGAAAAAGCTTTTGATAATATCCAGCATCCCTTCATGATCTGAACACTTAAGAAAATGGGTATAGAAGGCACATTTCTTAAACTAATAGAGACCATCTACAATAAATCTACAGCCAATATCATATTGAATGGAGTTAAATTGAAACCATTTCCACTCAGATCAGGAACTAGGCAAGGTGGCCCATTGTCTCCACTGCTCTTTAACATTGTAATGAAAGTTTTAGCCCATGCAGTTAGGGAAGAAAAGGCGATCAAGTGTATCCACATAGGGACAGAAGAGATCAAACTTTCACTCTTCGCAGATGATATGATTGTATATCTGGAAAATACCAGGAATTCTACTACAGAACTCTTAGAAGTGATCAAGGAATACAGCAGTGTTTCAGGTTACAAAATCAACACTCATAAATCTGTAGCCTTTATATATATCAACAATAACCAAGCTGAAAAAACAATCAAGGACTGTATTCCATTTACAGTAGCGCCAAAGAAGATGAAATATTTGGACGTTTACCTGACAAAGGACGTGAAAGATCTCTATAAAGAGAACTATGAAACTCTAAGAAAAGAAATAGCTGAAGATGTTAAACAAATGGAAAAACATACCATGCTCATTGCTGGGAAGAATCAACATTGTCAAAATGTCTATACTACCCAAAGCAATATGTAATTTTAATGCAATCCTTATTAAAGCTCCATTGTCATATGTTAAAGATCTCAAAAAAATAATACATCATTTTTTATGGAGTCAGAAAAAACCTTGACTAGCCAAGACATTACTCAGAAATAAAAACAAAGCAGGAGGAATTACTCTACCAGACCTGAGACTATACTATAAATTGATAGTGATCAAAACAGCATGGTACTGGGCACAAAAACAGAGAGGTAGATGTATGGAACAGGATAGAGAACCAAGAAATGAACCCAGCTACTTACCGTTATTTGATCTTTGACAAGCCAATTAAAAACATTCAATGGGGAAAAGATTCCCTATTTAACAAATGGTGCTGGGTGACCTGGCTGGAGACCTGTAGAAGACTGAAACTGGACCCACACCTTTTCCCATTAACTAAGATAGACTCTCACCAGATTAAAGGTTTAAAATTAAGACATGAAACTATATTGGGGTGGCACCTATGGCTCAAGGAGTAGGGCGTCGGTCCCATATGCCAGAGGTGGCGAGTTCAAACCCAGCCCTGGCCAAAAAAAAAAAAAGACATGAAACTATAAAAATACTAGAAGAAAATGCAGGGAAAACTCTTGAAGGAATTGGCCTGGGTGAATATTTTATAAGGAGGAACCCCCAGGCAATTGAAGCAACATCAAAAATACACTACAGGGATCTGATCAAACTAGAAATCTTCTGCACAGCTAAGAACATAGTAAGTAAAGCAAGCAGACAGCCCTCAGAATGGGAGAAGATATTTGTAGGATATGTCTCTGACAAAGTTTTAATAACCAGAATCCACAGAGAACTTAAACGTATTAGCAAGAAAAGAACAAGTGATCCCATCACAGGCTGGGCAAAGGACTTGAAGAGAAACTTCTCTGAAGAAGACAGGGGCACGACCTACAGACATATGAAAAAATGTTCAGCATCCTCAATCATCAGAGAAATGCAAATCAAAACTACTTTGAGATACCATCTAACTCCAGTAAGATTAGCCCATATCACAAAATCCCAAAATCAGAGATGTTGGTGTGGATGTGGAGAAAAGGGAACACTTCTACATTGCTGGTGGGAATGCAAACTAATATGTTTCTTTTGGAAAGATGTTTGGAGAATACTTAGAGATCTAAAAATAGACCTGCCATTCCATCCTATAATTCCTCTACTAGGTATATATCGAGAAAACCACAAATCACATTATAACTAAGATATTTGTATCCGAATGTTTATTGCAGCCCAATTCATAATTGCTAACTCTTAGAAAAAGCCTAAGTGCTCATTGACTCACAAATGGATTAATAAATTGTGGTATATGTACACCAGGGAATATTATGCAGCCATAAAAAGATGGAGACTATACCTCTTTCATGTTTACATGGATGGACCTGGAAAATATTCTTCTTAGCAAGGTATCTCACGAATGGAAGAAAAAGTACCCAATGTACTCAGCCCTAATATGAAACTAATTTATATCTTTTATACGAAAGCTATAACCAATCTCAGCACAAGAATATGGGGAAAGGGGGAAGGGAGGGGTGAGGAGAGGGGAGAATGGGTCCACACCTACGGTGCATCTTAGATGGGTATAGGTGAAATTTACTAAATGTAGAATAGAAAAATTCTGAACACAGTAATTAAGAAAATGTCATGAAGGCTATGTTAACCAGTTCAATGAAAATATTTCAAACTGTATATAAACCAGCACATTGTACCTCATGATTGCATTGTTGTACACAGCTATGATTAAAAAAAAAAAAAAAAAGTCTGATATCTGGATCCATACTGCCAGAGTTTCCCTTTTAGTTCCACCACTTCCCAATGGCATGACTTTGGGCAAAATCAGAGTAGTTTAATGAATTAAATGCATGAAAGCACTCAATGATTCAGCTAGTAATTATAGAACACTAATGCAGTGAACATTGGTGCTCTAGGGATTAGGCATAGAGGGGTGAAGAGGCAGAGCCACTGGTTCCAGGTGTTCATTCTAGAAAGGGGAGGCAGATAATAAACCATCAAATATATGTGGCAAATATAGCGTGGTGATGTTAGGACAGAAAACAAAGCAGTGTTCCAAGAGGTTATGAAAGCTGTGTCCAGACTGGGTAGGCCTTCGGTGGTGAGGACGGCGGCAGTGCCGTGTTTGGGGAAGAGAACAGTAGAGGCAAAGGCCTTGAGCAGGGCATCGGGGGGCTGGTGCACGGTGAGGAGGGTGGTGGGATTTCAGCTGAAGAGAAATGGAAGAGAAATAGTGAATGGCAGCTAAAGCCAGTCCATGTTCGGCACTGTAGGCTGTGTAATATGACTTGAGTGTTTCTTTTCGGTAAAGGAATGGGAACTGAGTGGTTCTGAGAAGAACAGATTGACAGTCAGTCCATTAAAAATCTGTTTTTGCCATAAGTGGTGGTGCGTACCTGTAGTCCCAGCTCCTTGGGAGACTGAGGCGGAGGATCCTTGGAACCAAGGAATTCACAACCAGCCTGGGCAATGAATCAAGACCTTATCTCAAAAGAAAACTATTTTAACTTGAAATATACCCTACATTATTAACTGTGGTCACTATGCAGGGTGCTAGATCACTAAAAATATACTCCTTCTGTCTACATGAAACCTATTATGTCATCAGCATATATATATATATATACACATACATATATATGTATACCGTGTATATGTCTGTACATATACACACGTATGCATAGATTGAACATACAATTAGCATCTTGTTCCCCACATATTTATATACAATGATTATTTCTTGATTAAAATAAACAAATAAATATTCCTTAAAAATTACTCTGGCTGCTAAGTAGAGAAGAGAATCCAGGACAGGATGCACAAATGCAGACATGCCTATTCAGAGGTCATTGCTGTGGTCCAGTGGGCCCTGAAGTTCGCAGTGGTGACTGTATTCTAACTCAGAGCTGTAAACCGTGGTGGTCACTAGTCTCATGTTGTCATGAGCACCTCAAATGTAGCTAGTATATTTGAGGAGTTACATTTTTAATTTGATTTAATTTAAAAACTATAATTGTAATTTAAATAGCTACATATGGCTTGGGGGTACTGTGTTAGACATTGAAAATAATCTATGAAGAATGCTTGTGAAACACTTGGCACATAGTGAGTGAGGATTCAACTACCATTATCTTGTTTCATTACAATCCCATAATTAATGAAATTGAGTTACATTTGTAGCCGAATAATCTAAAGCCTTTTACACATAATAGGCAACTATATATAATGTTTTGTAATAATAATTAATAGTATTAACACTTTACGTATGATTTTCTAGAGAACAGAACCACTACGGGTTGTGTAGTGTGTGGTGTGTGTGTATGTGTGTGATCAAGATACACCTTGCACAATTGTGGGAACTGGTAGCCTGAGTTCAGACTACTCTCTACTGGAGACTCAGGGAGAGCCTATGTTCCAGTTAAATGGCTGTGATTTCAGGGAAACATAAACTATATAACTAAATACTTACAAAATTAAGATTAAACATTTATAGAGAAGAGTTAGTGTCAGGGTCACATGCCAAACAAAAACAAAACTCTGAAATGGAAAGGAATGATCTGAGAACGCTAAAGTTGACTTTAAGAATTTAGAGGGAATGCTTCGTGAAAATAATTCAGTACACAAAGTAAAAAAAAAAAAAAAGGAAATAATATGTGGGCGAGGACTGATTTTTCTGTGCTGTGTCTGGAATGGAGAATTATCATTAGGGTTAGAAAAGTTCAATTCTGTAATCACCTGTTGAGATATTAGAAGGCAGGCTATTGTGGGATAAGAATTGGAATCCACCACACCTACATACTTTGGTGGATATTTTTAAAACATTCTCAGGATGTTAACAATTCTGTAGATAATGTAACCTGTAAGTTCAGACTTTATCTGTGACACTGGCTCTTCCTGCTCCCCCAGCAGACTGCCTTTGGACTCTTTCTGGAGTCTGCAGCCTGCTGACCTCCCCCATCAGACATTGGTCTCACCACACTTCCATAATTGCAGGAACCAAGTCCTTAAAATAAATCTCCTTCTTCATATATACACATCCTACTGGTGTGTTCTCTGGAGATCCCTAACTAATGAAATGTGTAATTATTAAATTAAATAAGATTATAGAAATGTAGTTTACCTCAAGTAGAGTTAAAATCATAATTATAAAAATTAAGAATATCGACATATGCTTACCTGAATTTAAAAGCTGCACTATATTGATAATTCTGCCATCAAATTAAAAGAATTATGTTAGATATGAGGTATAATTTAGCAGATTAACATGAATTACACTATAAGTTTTATGCTCAACAAAATTATATATTAATTGATTTTCTTAGCTCTTTTGGTATGGGATACCTGTATTTAATCTGGCATCATAATTATATAATGAAGAAAAAAAATTCCTCAGAGTTCTAATATTTTAATAGTGATATATTGAAATTAAATGGATGATATTTTATATGAGAAATAATTTTTATTTAATATTTTAACATATTTGCCTTGAAAACTCATTGCCCTTACAGCAAAAACTTTTACATAATTGGGTAGATATCATTTTAGTACTTTTACATAGATCATTTATCCTAGTGTATATCAAAATTTATCACAATTACTCTTCATAGAAACTAAAGTGAACAAACATCAATTTATTTCTCTATTTTTAAAGAACTATTCTTTTAAATCATGGTCTTATAAATGTATTTATTCATGGAATATTAATAACTGATACTACAGGACTTCAATTTCCATGAATACATTTGCTCAGATGGTCTGATTGTGATATATTGCAAAAATAATCATTTTCTAATGATTACAGCCTGTATGAGTGATATAAGTACATGAGAAAACGTGTGGTTTTAGAAAGATATTTCAAAAAACAGAGTGAGTTTCTAAAATGTGAAAGGAAATTAAAATTATTCAGTTAAATCCAAGGGCAATGTGTCCTTCAAATAGCATAAAACCTGAAAAATTTCTTCAAACAGGAATAAATTTTCCTTTCTAAAGATAATAAAAGACTAGATTTGGGTTTAAGTAAACATAAAATACAGACTGTATTTCACTAAATAACTTGTGTACTTTTGAAACCTTTGGCCGCAAGGGAAAATTCTGGACCTTGTCTTATTCGTTGCTTGTAATGCTTGAAATTATTTTCACGCACGTCAGGCAGTTTAGGACTCTATCTTTTGTGATAATTACCCAGTTTGGGCAGGAGGGAGTGGGGATGACTTGCATGTTTCCTCTGGTTCATTTTGGTGATAGAGCTCGTCATACCTTTCAGGACATGGGAAGCATGAAGCGTGCTTGTGATAGACTGCCGTGATCCAGGTATAAAAAGGAGACAGCTGGGCCACCGCGCTCACCTGAGCATGAACCAGGTGCCCTTTGTGCACCTACGGGCAAGCTCGGCCAACACTCCATTCTACTGGGGTCACCAAAAACACATGGGCAAACCTGGTTTCTCTCCCAAACTATATTAAAGTTATCATGCCATGAGTCTATCTGTAGCAAATATTACGCAAATGTCAATATAATTTTTATTCAAGCCATTCTCATCTTTACTCGAAATATATTATCAAACTAATAGCATTTTGACTTCCTATTTTGTCTTTCTTTTTTTCTATAGAATTGCAGTGTGTATCCCTAATTGTTTTGTAGTAGAACAGCACGAGTTACTCCTCCCAAACCATACGATACCACCCAAAATGATGCCTTTGGGCTACCAATCATTGGAAAGCACAGCATGAGGGTTATAATACAAGATGTGAACTTTACCCATGATCCACAAAGACATACCTTGTCTATGTGTCTTAATAATTTTACCCATGAAAATTTATTTCAAGGAAGATTTTCATATTTTAAAACAAAAAATTTCAACTGGAAACTTCTATGGCAGTTCATAAAGTTTCTCTTGAAATGCCAAACAGCTGACATTGACCAAGTCACAAAATAAAGATAAATTTATCATAGGTTTTCTTTGTGTCTATATTTTAGTACAATAACTTATCTTTAATGTAATATCTTCTATCTTTTAATATAAGACAGTTACATTGCTAGTTGTTTGCTTTCTTTTTTGTTCGTTTTTTGGCTGTTTGATATTTATCTAAAGTGAAACTTTGTGAGTAAACTAAACTTTGATAAACATTGGAATTTGAGTACTTTTTTATTTACTTCAATTTATTCGTAGTCATTTAAAATTGGGCTCTGATTGTTGCAGAAGATAGAAACACTGCAGCAATAAAAATGAATTGAAAGGACAGAATAAGGCCAAAGAAAGTTTTGTCCTTTTAACAATACTTGCTATTTTTCTTAAAGAACAAAATAGTCATTTTTTATACTTTCTCTTTGGCAATACACAGTCTTTGGATAATTATTGAATATATTGCTTACTCAAAATATGCTTTATTTAATATAGAATTTCTGGATGAGATTTTTGAACTCATGACTACAGAAAGCAACTATATTTAAAATCATTTTTTTCCTCCTATAGAATAAGATAACTCCTGCTAACATAAGAAAACTGAAATACCCCATTTCTTTCCTATGTCAAGGAATATAGAAACAAAACTGTCAAAGAACAAGAGCATAATCAATGTGGCTCCCCAAACCCAGACTGGAGAATCCCAGGATTTAAAGAAGATGGATGGTAATTAACATGGTCTCTACCTAATTTTTCTTAGGACATTGTTCATTGAATAGGAAAAATAAATTAAAGTAATTTATTGATGATTCCAGAATTTATTTTTTTATCTTTATTATGAATATATTGTTTGTTGTACATGCTAGAATAAACTTCTTCTTTTTTAACTTCAAATTAATATGAGGGTACCAATTTTTAGATTACACTATTCTCACTTACAAGGTAAAGTTCAAGGTAAAGTTATAAAAGAGCCCCTCACTTACAAGGTAAAGTTATAAAAGAGCCCCTCACCTGGAGGCTTGGCATACACTCACGCACTATGCCCATTCAGTGAGATCCCGCCAACTGCCCTCCCTCCTTCTGCTAATTATCTTTTCCCATTTCGCCTTTCCCCGTACTAGACTACATCTGTATTTTATTATTCATATGAGCATGTAATTGTTTATATATTGGTTTCATATCAGTATTGAGTACATTGGGTATTTATTTTTCCATTATTAAGATAATTTACTAAGAAGAATGTGTTTCAACTCCATCCAGGTAAATATAAAAGATGTAACCTATGGTGCATCTTACAAGGGTACATGTGAAACTTACTAAATGTAGAATATAAATGTCTAAACACAATAACTAAGAAAATGCCATGAAGGCTATGTTAAGCAGTTTGATGAAAATGTTTCAAATTGTATATAAAACCAGCACATTGTACCCCATGATTGCATTAATGTACACAGCTATGATTTAATAAAAAAAATAGAAAAAAGTAAAGATATAAAGTCTCCATCTTTTTTTATGTTTAAAAAGCACTCCATAGTATGCATATACCACAGTTTGTTGATCCATCTATGGGTTGATGGGCATCTGGGTTGCTTTCGTGACTTGGCAATTATGACTGAGCTGCAATAAGTATTCTTATGCAAATATCTTTGGGGTAAAATGTTTTTTGTTCTTCTGGGTAGGTACCTACCAATGGGATTGCAGGATCAAATGGAAGGTCTACTTTTATTTCTTTGTGCATTCTCTCTGCTTTTCTCCATAAAAGTTGTATTAGTTTGCAATCCTACCAGCGTGGGAAGTGTTCCCTTCTCTCCACGTCCATGCCAACATCTGAAGTTTTTGGACTTTGTGATGTGTGCTAATCTTACTGGAGTTAGGTGATATCTTAGAGTGGTTTTGATTTGCATTTCTCTGATGATTAACGACAAAGAGTATTTTTTCACATGTTTTTTGGCCATTCATCTGTCATCTTTGGAGAAGTTTCTGTTCAAGGCTCTTGCCTACAAGAAATGGGGTTGTCTGCTCTTTTTGTTGATTAATTTGAGTTCTCTGTAGAACTCTCTAACAGGCCTTTGTCAGATTTGTAACACATAAAATCTTCTCCCATTACAAAGCTATTTGTTCACTTAGTTTGCAGTACCTTTAACTTTATAAAATTTATAATATGGATGGAAAATAAGACGACTGGGAAGGATGGAAATATGGAAATAGAAAAACAAAACATAGTTCAGAAATTGTCTCAAGAATTGATGAATTAAAAGACATAGTTGCCAAGGATATAGACATAGTGAGAAAGGAGGTAGCAGAGCTTAAGGAATTAAAAAAGGCATTTGAGGATCTTCAAAACACAATTTAGACCCTCAGAAATAGAGTCGAACACAGAGAAGAAAGAATCCAGAAATTGAAGACAAGAATTTTGAATTATCTCAAGAATTTGAAGAGGCAGAACAAAGGAGAACAAGAATAGAACATTCCCCGAGAGAAAAATCAAACATCCAAATTATAGGGATCCTTGAAGGAGCAGAAAATGGTCCCCAAGGAACAAATGCTCTACTCCAACAACTTCCCAAGTATTGCGAGAGAAACAGAAATTCAGAGAATAGATAGCGTGATTCATTCCAAACAAGCATCTCCTAGACACATTGTAATTAATTTTGCTAATGTTAATATGAAAGAGAAAATTCTGCAAGCACCGATGCATAAGAAAAGTATTACAAAGGGAAAAAAATATCAGGATGATTTCACATCTTTCAACTGAAACTTTTCAAGCTGAAGAGGATGGTCATCGACTGTCAATCTTCTTAGACAAGACAATTTTCAGCCCGGGATCCTATATCCCATTAAATTGAGTTTCATGTGTGATGGAGAAATCAAGTACTTTACTGACATCTGTATGTTGAGGAAATTTGCCATAACTATACCAACTCTACAAGAAGTGCTCAGACCCATTCTTCCTAATGACCAGCACAGAGTTCCACCACCAAAGTAAATTCACTCAGAAGAATTTGGGTGAGTTTACTTTGGTGGTGGAACATTTTGCTGGTCATTATGCTGTGCTGGTCATTATTTAAGCATTTTTGTTCTTAAATTTTTAATTAAAAAATTTTTGTACTTACATTTTGTTCTTAAATTTTTGTTCATAAATTTTTAAATTAAGGTGTTATCTTAGGGTGATTTTTTTTTTCCAGTTCAATAAATTTTTATAAAGTAAACATGTCAGCAGCCATATCAAGAAACAGAACATTTCCAGCCTCCCAGAAGCTCTCTCATGCTCCCTTCCTACTACCCTCTTTAAGGGAGCTCATCATTCCATTATAACTTCATCCTGCAGATTAGTTTTGTGATTGACTTTTTCCACTCACTGTGTCTGTGAAATCCATCCATGTTGTTGCATGTGACTGCAGATCATTCTTACTGCTGTGTGGTATGCCATTTCATGAACGTACTGCAATTTACTCATTCATTATATTGTTGATATACATTTGGGTTGTTTTCAGATTTTGGCTATTACGAACTGTGCTCTGAAAGGCCTTGTCTATGTCTTTGGGTGAACACGTGTACATTTCCAATGGGTATATATCTAGGAGTCACATATATTTAGCTCTAAGGGATACTGCCAAGCTATTTTCCAGAGCAGTTAGACCAGTGTTTCTACCAGCCGCATACAGAGTTTGTCCATTTTCTAATTGGTTTGTCTGATATTTTCTTGTTGATTAGAAGGAGTTATTTACATATTTTGTATAAGCATATACTCCTTTCTGTGTCTTGTCTTTTTACTTTCTTTTTTTTTTAATTCTTTCATTGTTTTATTTTTTCATTTTTTTAAATTAAAAAATAATATCTGTATGTATTCATGGGGGACATAGTGACATTTCAGTACATATAATGTATAGTGATCAGATCAAGGTAATTACCATATTTGTGATCTCAAACATTTTTCTTTAATTTCCTTGCTTATTTTTTATTTTTATTTATTTGGATTTTTTTGTTTGTTTTGTTGAGACAGAGTCCCACCCTATGCCCTGAACAGAGTGCAGTGGCGTCACAGCTCACTGCAACCTTAGATTCAGACTGTGGGCATCCCGCAGCCTCAGCCTCAGGAGGAAGCCACTGTGGTCTTAAATTTTTAATTTAAGAACGAAATCTAGCTTCCACGATGGTGAAAGGAATAAAAAATAAGCTCTGCACCTCTGAAAAACAAGATGCCCTAAACTCCATCGTATCAGTTCTCTCACTAAATGTGAATGGCTTGGATTCCAGAATTTCTAGTGAAGCTGAAATCGGAACATGACCAAAGGCTCTGGAGTCTCGCTGAAAGAAGATCTACTCTGTCAAACTGAACAAGGAAGTCCATCGTGTCACTTGCCCAGTGAATCTTTATAGGGTAGAAAGAAAACTAAGAGAACTTGGTGTTTAAGGATTAAAAGTATATATATATTTTCAGTAAGATATTTAGTTAATAGTGCATTTTCTGGGTTAACAAACCATTCCTCTAGTTCCTTGGCTAATTCAATATTTTTTGTCTTATTTTTTGGTCTGATTGAATTAAGACATGTATAAGTGATATATCGTAAGTTTATTTGGTAGGAGTTGAGGGGGGAAAATATTTTTCTTACACAAGGTTAAAGCATAAAGCCTAGAGCAGTAAGTTTGCTTGAAACGAATTTATCAACTTCTAACTGTTTTCCTTGGCTATTTCAGGGTGAGGCTCTGAAGACATGGCTGGTATACTATATTTCTTTCAGCATAAATGTGACTCTGTTGTGAAAATGAAAATTTTGTCTAAATCATTCTGTAACACCTTCAGGTAATTAGATTCATAGAACATTTTTACTCTGAACCAGTGCAATTGACTTATAAAGACACCGTTAAATAAATTTGAAATATTTTATTTTCTCTCTCATGTAACACATATGTAAACAGCAAATTATATGACATGGTATATACATTAAATGGAAAGAAATTAACTTTTGGTTTAATTTATTGGATAAATATATTTGACTCTAAAGGAGTTTACTCCTATTAAAAGATTATATTCTATTTGAATGAAAACATAGCTTGTTCTCATTAAATTTTAATTTTCATAATTAAATGAAAAATTGCATTTTAACAGTAAACATATTATAACAATTACATACTTGTAATTTTAATATTATATTTACTTTTATAATTACATTTTGTGAATTGTTGATTGTCATACATGAAATAGACTTCTGTACACTTTTGTCCTGAACCAGAACCAGATGATAACAGAGAATGGTAAACTATAAGGAACACACCAGCAGAGAACTGAATTCTGCCAACAACTAAAAGGAGCGGGGAGTGGGTTTTCCCTGAGAGCCTGTAGAGAGAAATGTCAACACCTGGATTTTGCCAGACAAGACCCACGTCAGAGTTCTGCCCTACAGAACTGTTAAGGTAATAAGTTTGTGTTGTTTAACTGGTACCCTGGTGGTAGTTCATCATGGAAGCAATAGAAAGCTTGGTAAAGAGGAATTGACCCACAGATATCAACACCACCTGTTTCTCTCTCTTTCTCTCTCTCTCTTTTCTATTAATTACTGACTCAGGCCTGGTCTTGATTTCCAACACGTTTACCATCTTAGTGTGGTAAGAGAGGATGCCTGGGCCAGGGCTGCTCTTCCAGTGGAGTTAGCAATATTCTTTGTTTTCTTAATGAAAATATCAGCAGCTTTACAAAAGCGTATAGAATTTGCGCTGAAAAGTAGTAAGAAATAAAATTGGTAGATTGAGAGAAACAAAATTTAGGGTAAAACCTGAAACATTGTGGACTTATAGAATTTGGACCTATCAGCCAAATTACAAAATGCTCTGAACTAAGCGTCCAAGAAGTTACAAAAATGCAGGACCTTGTGCCTCATGGAACTTAGTTTAGTGATGAGGATGACCAACCTTGAAATAATGTGTGGCTAGCAGAAAGAGGAATAGGTGTATGTAAACTTTTACATTTTGAAGAAATAAGAACACTCCTACAAGTATTTGTTGAATTCATCTCTCATTACCATAAAGACAGAGCTAGATTTTGGTGAAACGTGGTGAAAACAGATAGATTTGGCCGTCATGAAGCTTAAGTCTCATGCAGGAGGCAATCATTAATCAAATAGAGAAGAAACTCAGAATTAACCCCCCTTAATCAGAACATATGCCTTTCTTCTTATGTGAAAGAAATTTTCATATTTTGACATATTTTAAATTAAACCAAAAATAACTTGTTTTCAACTAAAGAAGTTGAATATAATTTACTGTGGTCACACGGGTGTGATTTTAAATGATATAATGTTAGGCTTTTGCAGCTATTGGGGTGTACCAAGTGCATCTAATACAGTCTGATGGCTAAAAAATTCTCTAGAGAAGTAATATAGGAAGTGGTAAAGATAAGAAATAATGGATGAAGAGGCTTAGAGATTATAAAAGGATTCCACAGTTGCAATGGCTTCCTCATTTTATTTGCTTTCATTTATTTAAAACCGCTGACTCTATTTCTCCCACAGTTCAAATACTCTGGTAGGCCCTAGAAATATAAAAAATGAATTAGAAAGAGCCTCTACCACCGAGGGAATCTACCTCTCAGGAGACATTTTCTGCACAAGCGCAGGGATCCAGTATGAGTTTGCTCCTCATTTCTTTCTCTTGTATGAGGAATAAAAGCAAAAGCTTGTTTCAGTATCAAATGATACAATGAGATGCTGAATATTTGATGATTCCAATTTTCTAGTCTTCCCTGGTGTTCACGGGGCATTGAGCATTTTTGGCAAGGGTTTAGCACTCTCTTCAGCAGGTCACTCATGGCTGATGCTGCAATGGCTGAACAGAAGTAGAGCGCGCTCTCTGCAGCTGATTTTTTTTCAGGTGTTCTCTTTACGGCTGCCCTAATGAGCAGACAGCTCACGGCATCTCTGGCTGTTGGCATATGGCATCCAAGAGGACAAGGCCGCCCAGACAGCCCATCAGATTAACCATGTAATAGACCCAGAAGCTGCTTCAAAGCCGTAAAACAAAATTGCTTATGGAGTCTGCCAGCACGCCAGATGCTGCTATTGGAAGAAATACCTTCCAGTGCTTAGCATCTGGGTCTCATGGTTGCCAAATAAAAAAGAGAAAAAGAATTGGCAATGCACTGCTGATGAGGTTGCTTTTGCAAAATTAGATTTTGTTTGTATTTTTTAAAATGTCAGATGCATTATGTTGTAGCAAAGGTTAAACGTAGGTATCTCCATGTCCTTGTAGATGTGGCGCACCATTAAGCCACAGCCTCTGCTCCATCCTTAGGCAGCTGGTTTGTTATTATCTAAATAAATCAAAATACTGGGAATCTTGAATTTGGGAATTTTCAGTCTGTTTCCAATATGCTTATTTTATTGGTATTTTGCATAATATTATTCTTGCCAACTGAATATAAATTCTATAATTGAATATTATAACTAAAGTTATAATTAATCAATTGCTTCTCCCCCCAGTAGAATTTTTTTTCCTAAACTTAATATCCAACATATTTGACTAATATAATTTAAAGCCAATTAGATTTAATCTTTATGCCCACAAGGTCAATTGTTTCTTTATGCTTTATACAAGTTATCGATATTGTCTAACCTCTGAAGAATAACACCTGATATATTTAGATATCTTAAAATTAATACATGTTTAGTATGTGCCAAAAATAATTTGTGTTTGCTCTCTGATAATAACTACTAGAATGTTTTACTTATGTAGGGTGATTATTTCTATAACTGCTCACACCAAATTAATTGAACATAAATATTGAATAAGAGGATCCCAAATTTGTAGTTTTTTATGCTCCAATATGTAGCTCCTAATATATATGCAATTCCAAAAAATCTATTAATTCTCCACTTTGGCCATAATGGTTAAAGGTAAAGTTTGAAATAATTTTAAATCCAAACACCTGAGCTTATACTAACAATACAGTCAAAAGCCCGCTATAAATTGTAAGTATTAATGAAGTAACAATTATTTTTAGTCATTAACATGCATTTAGAAACAATAAAAGTATGCTTATTTAGATATTGTAGTATACAATCTCAGATTATTTTGGATTCCCTCTTTAAATGTAATTATAAAAATCATTTGCCAGTTTTCTCAGGGGAATGAATTGGTAGGAAGAATTTTATCTATTCTGAGTTTTTCCCCCACAAATGTCTTTTTAAAGTTCTTTGATTATAAAAAAAATAGATCTTCAATGATGACAATTTTGAAGAATTACATACTAGTATGCATAAAATTTTAAATGCATGCACTTAGATGTAATAATTATAAGTTAAGAAATCTAAACTGTGTTTTCACATGGGTATGGTTGTGTGTGTGTGTGTGTGTGTGTGTGCTGACACGTGTATGTGTAAAGATATTCACTGTAACATTACTCGTTATTGTAAAAAAAAACAAGTAGAGGGCAGCACCTGTGGCTCAAAGGGGTAGGGCACTGGCCCCATATGCTGGAGGTGGCAGGTTCAAACCCAGCCCTGGCCAAAAACTGCAAAAGGGAAAAAATAAATAAATAAATAAAAATTTTTTAAAAAGGAGAAATTACATTGTCTTTATCAATGAGGATAGATTAATAAATTAAGGTAATTGCATAATGTTGGTTATATCTCTTCTTAACAAAACAAAGCGGATTTATTTGTAATGTCATAAGAAGAGCATTAAGATGTAATATTGAGCAAAAAGAGCAAGATATATGTATTTCCTAGAATATGATCCCGTTTGTATAAACTAAAGTATCTAAATCGATAGCTACAGTTTCATATACTTACGTATGCATAATGGTGTCTCTAGGGATGAAAATAAAGTGGCGCTATCGTTTCCTTGTTCAGAATAAGCATGCATTTACACATAATATACTACTGTGCATATGATAGATGTTTTTTAAACTTTGAATTTAAAAGCATAAACCCACTTGCCAGTTTCATTCATTTACTCATTAAGTGAATATTCCTCTGTAAGTACCATATCAGAGCACTCTGCTGGGGGTGAATGTGCGCGGCCTCCGGCGTCAGGAAGTGTGAGTAAGTGACGGGTAACAAGCAAATGCAGTAGAGAAAATAGTAGAAAAGTGCTACAGTTGATGCAGGAGTTAGAGGCCTGCTGGCATCATGATCAATGCTGTTCAAAGTAAGGAAATCTTTCCAGAAGAATAGAATCGAGAAATGAGTCTTGATTGGCACACAGAAATTATGCCAGGCAGGCAGAAGAGATGGTTAGATAGAGGGACAATGAAAAAAAGTGGAGAAGGGGAGCAGCTGAATTGCTTTAAGGGAAAAAATACCAAAGTATGATCTGGCTTTGAGAGATGAGATTAGTTTAGAGGCCCAGGGCTTAAGTTTGAGAAGTCAGGAGGGCCAGATTGTAAAGATCCTGGTCGATTATGCCAAGGCGTTATTTCATCTTGTTACTCCATGAATAATGGAGTTCCATTAGAAAGTTTAAAACCTAAGCCTAGGAATCAAAATATAGTATTAGAAAGATCACTATCTTGACAAATGGAAAAATAAATTAGAGTAGATTAGAATAGAAAAGAATACATAAGAAGAATCTGGCAAGGACAGTATTTAGGAGGATATTTCAATGGTCATTATGTGAGTAATTGAGGCTAGTTCCTGAGTGAGGTGGAGGTGCTGGGAGTGGTGGCGTTGTTATTTCACAGTTTTTAAGCAGCAATAAAATGATGGGCCTTTCTGTCTATGTTTTTAAAGGTATTCATGATTTCACATGAATTTCACACTTCATATATTTCTCTGTATGTATATGTGTTTGTTAAATTTATGTAGTTAGGAATTGTTAATGTAGGTTTCATGCTTTATATTCAATTTTATGTGTAACTTCATATAGATATATGCATGATTTGTGTTTTGTTGTAAAATGTTGTATGTGTACCTACGTGGCCTTTTAGTTATACATGCAGGGTTCATAGGCTCACACAAACACACACATATGTATTAGTTGTATACCTTTATTTTATGTATATATTCATATATATTTAATATGTATCAAATCAAATCAAGTAAATACCAAGTTTGGAATGTCAGAATTAAAATGAACTAATTAGAATGTTTTTACTTTACTATTCCAATGATAACATCATAAAAATGACATTAAAAATGTTTATAAAAAGAGGAAAAGAATAAGAACAGCCCTTATTAATAAGATGAAAAGAAATAATATTAAAACCTAAATATTACATGTTTTTAAAATCAATTTCAAAGTAGATTGATAACTGGCAACAAAAAAACAAGCAAAACAGAGTGCAATTAAAAACTAAACTAAAAGTTTCTGCATAGAGAAAGTTGTATATTTCTTAGAAATTTACTTAATACCTAATATATGATAGCTCAGATGACATTATTTCTTGACTTAACATACAATATTTCTATCTCTAGTTCACAATTGTTTTTTATTTTTCTTTTGACTATACAAGTGACTTGATGTTCTATGATTTGTCCCTTTCTTTCTACTGTTAAATCTGGTTTTGACAAAACCTACTATCATTTACTTAAAATCTCATTGTGTAAGGCAGCCACTATTGTAAGGACTTTGAGGACAAATGCTATTATTTCTATGACACAGATGAGGGAACCAAAACATATCAAGCTGAAGAAATGAGCCAAAAATTATAGACGACTGGTGAGCAAGCCAGGGTTTAAATCAATAGTAATCTGATTCCAGACCAATATTCTTTCCGCTATCCTGTGTTAACTGGTTTAAAGCAAATTAAATTAAGACTGTGATCATACATTTTCATGACAAAAGTTGGTCTGTTAACTAGATCTACATTCAGAAAAGAAAAGCTTGGTTATTTGACAATAAGTTTTTGGATTGAAAGCTTTCATTCTGACACAAATTCAATTGGCTAGATTAGAGTTATAAACCAGATATATGGAGGTAAAGTGAATATTCTCATATTTCTCGGCTGCAGTAAGACTTTTTTTTTAATTTTTTTTTTTTTTTCTTTTTTTGTAGAGACAAAGTCTCACTTTATCACCCTGGGTAGAGTGCCATAGCATCACACAGCTCACAGCAACCTCCACCTCCTGGGCTTAGGCGATTCTCTTGCCTCAGCCTCCCGAGTAGCTGGGACTACAGGCATCTGCCACAACACCCAGCTATTTTGTTGTTGCAGTTTGGCTGGGCCTGGGCTCGAACCCACCACTCTCAATATATGGGGCCGGGGCCCTATCCACTGAGCCACAGGCGCCACCCAGCAGTAAGACTTTTATACCATACTACTTACCTATCAATAAATTTTGTAAAAACACAACTTGAATCACTGAACTATCCCCCAACAGTATTATTAAATACATTATTTGCTAGGAATAATGTCCAAGAGCATAATTGAAAGTATATAAAAACAAACAAACAAAGAAGAAATTTGTGGTATCAGGAAATGTATGAGCTGATCAGGGATCTTTAAAGTACAATTTTGGAATGAAATCTTGAAAGTTTATAAAACATAAGAATAAGTATTCAAATGTTATTATATCACATACTTAGCTATTCATTTGTATGTGAACATTGTTCTGTACATGTATGTATACACATCTATCATAAGCATGCTTTTTAAAATTGATTTATGTGTTTGTATATACTCAACAAATATGGTAACATTTTCAAAGCAATACTAAAAGTTTTTTTTTTTTTAATTTTAAAAATGTATAAAATGCATGTAGTGGTAGCCACAATAAAGGTCCCCCAAAGATACTCATGTTCTGTAATCTGTGACTACATTAACTTCATTGCAAAAGCACCTGGCAGAGGTGATTAAATTAAGGGTATTAAACTAGCAAGATTATCCTGGACTGTCCAGCTGGGTCCCAGGTTATAGCAAGGGTCCTTATGAGAACAACAACAACAAAATAAAACAGAAGATTGGAGTCACAGAGGTAGATGTGACAATAACAGAGCTTAGAGAAGAGAGCAGAAGAGGAGAGGGAGAAAGGGAGGGAGGCTGAGTTAAAGGCGGCACACCACTCCACGTCTGGCTTTGGTGATTAAGGAAGAACACGGAAGGCCTCCATAATCTGGGAAAGACAAGCCTCTCTCCTCCAGAGCCTCCCGAAGGAAAGCGGCCTGCTAACATCTTGTGTTTAGACTTCCTACCTCCAGCTCGGAAGGACAATGAGCAAGTCTGGTGTCAAGTTGCTGAGGGTGGGACGGTTTCCTGCATTAGCAATAGGAAGCTGAGACACAAGCACCTTGCTGTGTGCGGTCAGTGAGCACACGGGGACAGGAGGAGAGAAGGTAAGAGCACGGAGGAGGAAGAATTGGGGATAAAGGAAAGGAAAAGTAAACCAGACAAAAATGGATCACAAGGGCATCAATGCTACTTGAAAGGTCTAAGAGAAATAACAAAATAGACGTATTTAACAGTAAACTCTAACCCAGATAGAGGAAAACAGTATGTTTTATTGTACTGAAGAAAGACACCTGGCTGTACGTTGAAATATAAAATTTGAATTTTAATGAAATTATGGGTAATTAACAAGCTAACAGAAAAGCACTTACTAACAAATGAATACGTTAACAACTTGGAAAATGAATAAACTGTAGAGAAAAGATGAAAAGCAGTTAAGGAATCTATCATGGTATCATATGGGTATTGGTTTGAAGTAAATTAATATTTCAAAGTAGGTTTAGGTCACTAAGAAATTATTGAATGGCATGTGGGAAGAGGTATATGATCTATCCTATAAGGTTATAATGAAAACCATATGGCCTAGATGATTTAATATCATTTATTTGTGAGTGTGATTAGCTATAGCTGTGCTGACCAATGTAGTAGCTTCTTGCCAAATACAGCTATAAAAATAAATGTGTATTAATTACAATTAAATACAACTTAAAAGTTATTCTCTCAGTGGCACTAAGGACATCCAACATTCCAAGTACCCACTGGCCACATGTGGCTGCTGGAGACCGTATCAGACAGTAGAGTGGGTGAAGTTCACCCCCACATATGCAAAGATTGAATTGGGTGTTAAATGGATACGGAACAAGCCATTTCACATTTATTAGAAATATCAAAATATCTCATTTTGAAGCATAAAGTAAATCTTACGTAGAAAGGGGTCACTTGTCTTGAATAACCATAGATATTTTTAAGCAGAATAATAATAAATTCACTTGGTTAGTGGGGTGGATTTAGTTAAGTTACTAATGAATGAAACTTAAAGAAGTAAATTTCCCTTCAGCACATTTGAAAACATTGACTTATAATAAAATGTATTTTCACTTAGTATGCTCTCTATACTCAAAATTAATACTATTGATTAATAGTATTAATACATTAATCCTATAATGTATTTTCACTTAGTATTGGTATGCTCACTATACCCCCAAATTGTTTGCAACTATGTTATACTTTTTTTGAATAAAGTTATGGGACGAATTATTTCCTACAGATTCTCATCAATCCATAAGACACGATTGAGAAGTCTTCTCCAAAGGTGCAGGTGTGCGTGAATGTGTGTGCATAGATGAGGGAAGGCTATGTGGGAAATCACAAACCATAAAGACTTTTCTAGAACAAGGAGGAATAACATATCTCTACTAACACTTTAAAAAGAGATTGCTTCATTTTGGCTGTATCCATTTAGGGTGGCAATACTTCTTTTATAAAACAAATATAATTAAATAGTTAGCTCCTGTCTTGGAGTAGAAAAGAGACTTATTTAAAGACTTCCTAAAAAAAGGAAATAAAATAAAATAAAATAAAGAAGACTTCCTAATGAAAACAAATTGATAAATACTACGCAGTATAATTTCAATGTCAAAAAATTCTTCTTCCTCCTCTTTACACTAACCGAATAGTAGTTTTTGCAGTGATGCTGAACTAACCGGTTTTCTGATGTCTTCAACAACCAGAAAATAGAGGGATGATCATAGTTAAATTAGTTATATTGATCATATCAATGTATTGGGTAACTAGCACTTTAATATCTTAAATGCATATTATGATACGATTCACTTCGTTTTCCCAAAGTAGATTTTTGAAAGTAAATGATGAAGGAGAAAGCACAAAGGAGCCAAATTCTTGTAAGAACAGGAAAGTTCAGGAAAACAAAATGAAAATGACAGAGGGTATAGGAAGGCACTGACATTTGAGGATCCGTAACAACAGCAAAACAAACCACAAACTACTTTTTGTTTGAAAATATCAAGGTCAATAAGGTAAGTGATAAAAATATTTCAAGGCACGAAAGGTATAGATTCTATTGTTTAATCTTGTTCTCTCTTGAAACCCGAAAGAGATTGCCTTAATTTCCAACAAAGTATTGTTGACCCCTGAACAACATGTTGACCCCTGACCAGATCCTCGGTTAAGTATAACTGTTGACTCTCCAAAACTTAACTAATAGCCTACTGTCAATCAGAAGCCTTGCCAATAATTGAAAAAGTGGATTAACATTTAATGTGCTATATGAGTTATCTATTCTATTCATATAATAAACAATGCTAGAGATAAGCAAATTGCTATTAAGAAAAACGTAAAGAGGGGAAAACTTATTTACCATTTGTTAAATGAAATTAGATCATCAGAAGGGTCCTTAACCACATGTCTTTACATGAAGTAGGCTGAGAAAGACAAGGAGGTTTTACTGCCTCAGGAATGACAGGAAAAGAAGAAAACTGGCTTATTAAGTTCAAACTTGCATTGTTAAAGTGTCAATGGTACCACTTACTACAAAAGACATAAATTAAAGACAGTTATTGATTACCCATGTAATACAGAATAGATCCAAGCCCCCTTCACAAAACAAAATGAAACCAAAATAGATCAGAAAAAATAAAGATCACATATCCAATATTTGTTTAATTTTAATTTATTTGTTAATTGACAAGTAAAAATTGCTCACATTTATTATGTGCAATATGTTGTTATAAAATATGTATACGTTGTAGAATGGATGACTTGAAATAAGATCTCATTTGTATGTGGAATCTAAAAATGTTAAATTCATAGGGGCCGAGAGTAGAATGCATGTTGCCAGGTGCTGGGAATGTTAATTAAGGGCTAAAAAAATTTCATTTCGATAAGAGGAACAATTTGAGAGATCTGTGACATCTTTATGATGATCATATGTTAACCATTTTCCTTGTATTTTCAGAAGAATTTTGGTGATTATAAAGTCCATGAAATGAAAAAAGAAAATCAGTGGGGTAATTCTTGGTAGGAGATCAGCCCTGTCCTGGGCCGCAGCTGGCCTAGCTTCTCTGTCATAAGCACCCCACTTTATTAGATACTCCATGGACCTTCTAGTCCTCACATACATGTCACAGAGACTCATGGATTCTAAAAATATTTATTAAGCTCCTACAATGTGCCAGACATACGATGTTTTGTATCTGAACATAGCATGGCTATCCTTTTATTTATCTCATATGTAGAAGTATAAACTATTCCTGTGTGTCCTGAAATTGCATTTTCCTTCATTTACTGTTAATATTCTATTTACGTAAAAGAAATTAATGAAAATATGTCAAGTATAACTTGTTTATCTTGTTAATTCCCAACTCTCTGCATCTGCTAGATCTTCCACAGATTTAGTTTGGATTCCTAGAAGCTGACCCCTGGTCACTTCATTTTGGGTAGCTTATGTTTTAATTCTCTCTATTTTTTCAGGTGGACATATCCACGCCTATGGTTCTAATGTCTGGCTATAGCTGGGTGACTCCCAAGTCCATGTCTCCTACCAGAACTACATCCTGAATTCCAAATACTTACTGGGCATTTCTACTTGACTGATGTCTGGGAACATATGTTTAACAGATGCTTCACTAGAGACCTTGTGTTCCTCTGATCACCAACTATACACCCAAGGTTAAGTTACTGTGCAATTAATTAATAGGGAAGCCAGAACCCTGGGTGTCTTTCTCGACTTCCGTCACTTTCCACTTAAAAAATGATTTTTATAAATACTTTCATTTGTCTTCTGAATTATAACTGAATTCTTTCCTTTTGCTTCATTTTAACTGTTGTATCCTTGATCTGGATAATGGTGATTTACCTTAGATTTCATTGCAAAATAAACCCTTCCTGGCTTTGGGCCTCTAATGCCTCCAAAATACTCACCACGTTTTCATTTGGGGGGTAATATTTTTGTAAACATATTTGCATATCTCATCATTAAATCCCTTTGCTAAAATATTATTCAATGCTTCTTTTTCTCTAGAATGCAATCAGTTCTCCCAAGTATGACAAACATGGAATGATATGAATGTGTCATACTAAGGAGAATATTTCTAATCTCTTCTAAGATAATCCCTGTGTCACTCTGAAGCTTCGTTTTACCCAATTTAAACTGTCACACGCCCCAACCGTACAAGACATTTTACATGCACCTTGCATCATCATGTATTCCTAGCAAGTGTACTTGAAGTTCCTCTGTCAACTTTCCACGGCCACCTAAAGAAGAGGTCATGACTTTCTCCTTGTACCATTTCAGAACCAGATAAGGGCGGCGCCTGTGGCTCAGTGAGTAGGGCGCCGGCCACATATGCCGAGGGTGGTGGGTTCAAACCCAGCCCCGGCCAAACTGCAACCAAAAAATAGCCGGGCGTTGTGGCGGGCGCCTGTGGTCCCAGCTGCTCGGGAGGCTGAGGCAAGAGAATCGCGTAAGCCCAAGAGTTAAGAGGTTGCTGTGAGCCGTGTGACGCCACGGCACTCTACCCGAGGGCCGTACAGTGAGACTCTGTCTCTACCAAAAAAAAAAAAAAAATATTTATCATGTTTCTTGATGATCTTTCTAAAACAAGATTTCTCCTTCTCAGCATGACTGATTGACATTTTAAGAGGTTTCGTTTTTGGGGGGGCTGTCTTATTCATTGTAGGACATTTACCATCATACCTCATCTCTCCCTAATAGGATGCTACCCTAATTAGGACATTCAAGCCTGTTGCCAGTTATTTTAAATGTCCCTTGGGAGCCTAGAGTTGACCCTACCATTCTAATTATGCATCTTTCTGACATACCTTGCAGTTTTCCTTAACACTTAATATTTTGCCTAACCCATGAAAAGCACGACAGAGATCATTGTCGTTTGAATGAAAATGAATCAGTATTTTAACATGTTCTTCAATAATATTTTCAATAAAAACCTGAAGCTGCATATTATTTTCCCATTTTTTTTTTTTTTTTGGAGAATAGGTAGAAAATACTACAGGTTGCATTGTTGTGTAAAGTGAAGAAGAAGAAATGTTTCACTCACCATCAAACAGTCCTTGCTTGCATTGATTCATATGTCAATTAATCTATTAATTCATTCAGTAGGTAAGTACTTACTACAGCGCTACATTTGTGTGCTGTCAGAGGTAGAGAAATGAAGAATATTCAGATACAGCTCATGGTCTAAAGCGGGGTATAGACATATGAAGAAATAATTGCAATATACTGCGATCAGCACCATGCCATGTAAATGTACAGAGTTCAAGTAGACTTTCAGCACAATCTCTCATGGCACGTAGGGCAATTTTTTTTCAACACTAAATCCTACACGTTTGATCCAGCCTGGGCTGGTTTTGCATTTTATGTACTCTAATTGACATTCCACTTCAAAGTAAAAAACTCCATGCTTTTTTTCCACCCTAGTATGTTGAAAAGATTTTTTTCCTGATGGAAATTGGTTCACCTTGCCAGTGGCTTGTGAACTTTACTCATAAACATTTAGGGATGCATGCTACAGTGGAAAAAGAATGAATCTGAGAACCAGAATGACATAGATTTAAGTAAAACAAACCAGAAAATGGAAAGGGGTGTCCGTTCTAAGGTATGTTGACAACATTGTGCAATGTGTTGTCTGTATGAACGATGTTCTTGAAATCCCTTTGAGTAATTAGCATGCACAATGCGGCTTCACTTGCTTTGTGCATCTGGTTGTTTAAGGACCATGCCACACCCAGTTGGTGTGAGCACGTGTGTGTGTACATATATACATGCATGCAAACATACAGATTTTTTGTTTATTGCATCTCTCACACAATTGTATTAATTAGTATTAATTAGTCCACCCCATTCTCTGATCAAATAAGATTGAAGCAGAAACATTATGGTAAGTGTAAAATGAACATGTGGATGTGTGTGAGGGAGAGTTCTAAGGTAGACTATGTATGTTGCATGATTAATGCATTACAACCTCACAAAACCACAGAACTACATTGTTGCAAAGATACTTGATCCAATACAAGTAATTGGCCTGCTCTAAGAATTGTTTTAGTGAGCCCATTAAGAACATCTTTTAAAACAAGGGCAAAATGAAGACATTTCAGACACATGAAAGCTGAAAGTTTGCAATTTGTTAATTTCCTCTTTAACCTGAGGAAATTCTAATATATACACTTCAGATAGAAGAAAGGTATTCCATTGGTGGTCTGAGATTGAGGAAAAGGTGATAAAACAAATGTAAAAATATGGGTAAATCTAAGCAAACTGTATAAAAAAATAATTTTTCAGGAGCTAAAAAAGATAGAGCTAAAATACACAGCTATGAATGGAAAGGAACTATGAGAGTTAAAGTATTCTAGAGATTTTGTATTGTTCAGAAGGATGATACAGATATTGATAATTACTGAGTTTGTAAGTTATACATTATGGCCAGTACAAAAGTAATTGAAGTAGAATGGACTTACTGTATTTTCAGATTTTTCCTTTATGGTTATTACTTAGTTAATAAAAAATAACCCAACCAACCAAGACTGAAATCAGATAACATTCATAAATAAAAATGTATGAAGGCCTTTGTTAAAAAAAAAAAAAAAGAATTGTTTTAGTGAGGTGTAATTGCAGAATGGTTCAACTGGGAAGAATGGTATAGGTCAGATTTGAAAAGTAAGTAATAAATAAGATTAAGTCGGATTTGAAAAGTAAGTAATAACTAAGATGGAGCCACACACAGGAAAAGAACACATCTTAATAATCTTTAGGAAAGGGTTCATGGAGATGGTGGCATTTAAAATAGACCTTGAAGGATTAAGATAATTTAAGTAGATTATTGGGTGGATATTCCTTGGGAGCAGGGGAATTTTAAGAGAAGAAAAATTGTGGATAAAAGCATGGAGCAAGGTGGGCAACATTAGGCGTATTAAGTCAATACCAGTCATTAAGTGATCTCAATCCATGAAATTAAACACAAAGACCAAAGTAGAAAGAGCACCAAATTTTTAGACCGAGGAAGCCGTTGAGGATTGAAACTGAGGTTACAATTTGTTGGCCTGGAAACCAATTATATGTACAACATACGTACACACACACACACCCCTTCAAAGTGCTTTAAAATATCAGCAAATTTTAAGAATAAAACACATTATAAAATCCAAATTTGAATTTTCCATAACAGAACGAGAATATTTAGAAACATGAAGCTTTATTGAATGTAGGATGGATATAGATTTTGTCTGTTTGTTTTGCATCTTAAAGGCAGTCTCCCTTTTTCCTCCATCCCCTCATGGTGGGTAAAGAAAGACCTCCCAGACCGGAACGCACAAACTAGCCTATAAACCAAGGAGGCTGGGCTGGGGGAGCGGAACCCTGGGGTCTGAGCTCTCAGTCCTCTTCACCTTCCTTCCAAGCCATTCCAGGTGCTTCTATTTCCTAAATACAACATCCTAAATCATCCCCTTGGGGAAAATCTACTTTATTTCATTGTCCCTAAATTTTGCTGTTGGTTGAGGAGAGAGAGCTCTATTCCAAATAATATTTTTTTCTTCCCAGGTTTCTACATTTTTCAGTGAACAAAATATTATTTTTCTGCTTTCTGTTAGCTTTGCATTAAACATCTTTTGTATTAAACGTGTGCATGTATCAATATGGCATTTTAGCAAATGCTAGAACGATGCCATTTTAAAAGATGAAGAAATTAGCAAGGGTATCAGAAGCCTCCATGTTAGCATACAACAACTTAGTGTCAAAGTCAAGTTAAACAATCTGTCAGACAGTGTATTTTACTGTTAATTTATCTCAGTCATTTATCATTTCCTTTCCACAGTATTCTATGCATATTTGCTATGGTGTATTATGATTTTTCTGTATTGCAGAGACCACCACCACTGACAATGTGGTAAACATATTGCTGTCTACAATATGCTACCCTAACTGGTGCTAGATGCAGAAATACTAAACAGTGATAAAAGGTAATAAGAAAAAAAACTTAAAATACTAATATTTCAGGAGAAAAAACATTCTCAAAAGCAAAATATTATTTGGGTCAATTAATATGTTCGGGGCATCATAAAGTATATTTTAATTATTTAATATTTGTCTACACTATGGAACTCTCATATATTCATGCCCGACGTACTCAGAGAATAGGTGGTTAACTCTGTGTTACAGCTCCAAGATAGTGTGCTTAAAAGATGCTGTGATTGATTACGAGTCTGCCAACCGATATCCTCCTGCATCAAAATTCAACTGCATTAGCGCAGCACAGAGGGTGTTATGGCAGGTGTCATCCAACTGCTCCGCGCCTGCATGATGGATGGTGCGAATGGTGATTGATGCTATCGACACGTCATGGCACCTAAAATAGAGGGAATGTGCGTGTGTGCGTGCATGCGTGTGTTCATATTTGGATGAAAAAAATGAAAGCAAAATTATAAGGCTTGAAAAATAATTGACCATAGAAAAAGAGTGAAGTACATAGCAAATGCAAAGCTGTATTTGAAAAGAAAGAATACAAGACCAGCAAGAAATATATCTGCAGAGAAAAATGAACAGGTTTTGTTTCACTAAGCAGAGAAAAAAAAATGCACGGCTCTCCCTTTCCCCTATGTTTGTATGTCACTTAATTACATCACTTATGTAAGAGTTGGGGTAGAAAATGGCGCTAAGTGTCCATGTTTTCTTTTTAATAGAAATGGCATTTTATCTTTCACACTTCACCAAGTGGAGGAATGAAGAATAGAAAAGAGAGATACCGAAGATCTGAAGGTTAAAATGTCAATGGTATCTTGTGTAATAATTTTGTACCAAATATTATTTAAAGTATTGTCTGATGTTCAGCTGTAAAATGTATAGATAGACAAGGAAATAGCTCGGAATTCTGATGATATTTATTTTGTCTATTCAATTTGGAAGAAAAGTTATTATAAAAGTGAGGGCAAATCAGCTCAGAAAAGAAAGTCATTTTAGAAAAGCAGTTAACTATTCACATCGATAAGTGAAATAATTTTATGCAAGTCAGTTGGAGAAGGAAACCTGATTCACCTTATTGAAAAGAGTGAGACAAACAGGAACACGGTCCCAGAGCACATGACACAGAGAGGATGCTGAGTGCACATGAAGTCACTGCAGAGACCTTAAGCATTATTGATTATATTTTTTCCAATGGTTTTTCAGTTGAGAAGCAGCTATTGATTTTTTTCCTGTGGAGATAGAAAAATACTCTTTCCTACTTTTTGCATTCATTTAAAAACCATGAACTTAATAGCATAAAAAATGCACAGAAGTAGATGATATGGTTAATTTTCATATATAAGAAGCAAGCTATTGAAATTCTAGAAAGAAAAAATCACTTAAGTGAAATAACATTTATTTATATTTATGCATATTTTCAGAGTTTTAGAAAGTCCCATAAGCAATATCTAAGATAAATTGAACCATTATCATGCATCAGGGCTTATTCTAAGCATGATATATGTGAATTCCAGGCTCTGGCAATACACACATACACACGTACCTACACCCCCCCCCACATTAATTAACACCCACAATCATCATGTGAGGAAAATATAAATGTTATTCTAAATTTTTCAGTGAGGAAAATGAAAAAAAAAAAAAAAAGGGTAAGTATCTAGCCCAGTGTTACACAAGAAGGTCATGGCTAATGGAAATGGATGGTCTACCCTCTGAGGCTGCACGCTTAAACACATGTCCAATGTAGACGGCTGCAAGCATAGGAAAGCAAAGCCTAAAGAAAGTGGTAATATTATTGAAAAGCCAACTGCTCGTGTATATTATGGACACAGATATGGTATTTATAACATGTTCTAATCTCTGGATTCTCAATTTGGAGGCCGTGGATAGGCTGAAAACCCATCCACAATGCTATCCTGGGCGCCTCTTTTTCTGTGTTTTTTTGGCAGAGAAAGTTTCCAAAACTATCTTCCAATTCTCAGAGATATTTGACTACAAATGTATGATTGATCTAACCTCAACCCCTAATTTTACTCATGATAAAAAATGGGACCTGGATCTGTGGCTGGGTCTATGAAAGGTACAAGTGCGCAGACCTTGGCCCCTCCGTTGGGAGGAAAGGTCGGTGCCGCCTAGAGAAAGGTCGGCACTGGACTCAGGGGCAGCGCGAGCCTGGGAATGACTGTCCCTCACTCAGGCTTTCTGGCTCCCACGGGTCTGCCTTGCTCTCTCTTCACTTCTACTTTTCTCTTACCCCAGTCCTCCCTCTAGAAATATACTCTATCTTTTGATGCTCAAAAGTTTAAAAATGTTATCTGTCAAGTTTGCACTGCAGAAAGTTATTTTAAAAATGCTACACTAACAGTTTTATATACTTACACAGTAGCCTCATTGGCTCCCTCCTTTGTCATGAATGATGAAAGAGCAGCGATAGAAAACCTTTTCTTGGGCAGCGCCTGTGGCTCAGTGAGCAGGGCGCCGGCCCCATATGCCAAGGGTGGCGGATTCAAACCCAGCCCCGGCCAAACTGCAACAAAAAAATAGCCGGGCGTTGTGGCGGGCGCCTGTAGTCCCAGCTACTTGGGAGGCTGAGGCAAGAGAATTGCTGAAGCCCAGGAGTTGGAGGTTGCTGGGAGCTGTGTGAGGCCACGTCACTCTACCGAGGGCCATAAAGTGAGACTCTGTCTCTACAAAAAAAAAATAAATAAATAAAAAAAAAGAAAACCTTTTCTTTTTCCCTCTGAGAAGAGGGTTAGGAGGTAAGACTCTCATTCTGTAAGTACATTTATAAAATACTAAGATGATAAATATTCTGCTTTAATTTTTGAGAGCTGGTTTAATAAACTTTAATTGTTAAAATCTAGATTTCTTATTGACATAATTACCAGCCTGAAGTCTTTCTAAATAGAAGCAAATTTTGGTGCCGTATATAGACAACCTTAATCCAGACGATGCTCTGACGCTCAGTAGCCAGTCCTGAAGGGATTATTTGGGAGGCAATCCAGTACCACTGGTGACAGTATACATCACTGAACATAAATCCACAATAAATAACATGCTTGATGCTCTAATTCCTGAAAATCAACATAAAAACCTTGCAAACTATTTCATGCCAGGTTTGACAGGTGGCAGTAATGTTTGGGGAGGCAGAGGATACTCTGCAGTGATAAAAATGAACGGCGCAACGTTCCAACTGTGCTCGGGGAGAGAACAAAACAAGGCTAAAGAAGTTAAATCCAGGTGTTTCTAACTTTGTGGAGCTCCTTTTTAACTACCTTGAAATATTTTCTAGTTTTGGAAAGTTTTAGGGATCAGCAGTGCATAAGATGAAATTCAGATGAGAATCCAGATGATAATTTTATAATCAATTACAGATGGCAATTTTATAAAAATGAGATTTTGCAAAGAATAAAAAAAAATTCTGCACAAATGAATATTTGATTTTAATCTGTGACCTTACTTACCAGCTTTGTGAAATCTTGGCGTATTTTCAGATTTACTAATGCTACTAATTGCAGCTTTTGTTTTGTCCCTGTGTGCGTTGTGAATCTCCCCTTACCTCTGATCATGTTGAAGGGCTTTGGATACTGTTCTCCTGGGTGTAGGAAGTCAGATAGGAAGTATTATTTTTTAGTTTCAGTTTCCTGTAACTGTGCAGTAGACAGAACTGTGATATCAAAATTATTACATATTAGCTACTAAGCAGAGGGATGTGCTAAATGCTCCCCAAATTGAGTTCAAAAGGTAGACTAAAAAAAAAAAAAAAAAAAACTACCGTGGTTTCTCCACAAAAATGAAAGAAAAAAATAAATTGAAAAGATAATGTGTCCCAATCACAAAATAAGGAGTACCAAAATTGTCACTTTCATTTTTGTCGAGCATGGAAAAAGATTTTATATTAAACACCTTTAACTTATTTAAACACAGAATTAATAAATGTACTTCTATCCCTGTGACTAGATATAATTTTAAAATCACCAAGATGTTTTTCTCTCTCTGTACCCATGTGGAATACTCCCTAGGATTTCTGGAAGATTTGCCATATGTTTTTATTTCTTCAAATCAATATAAAATTAATATATCCATATTGAGTTCCTACTAGAAGTGAGGAATGATGCTCAATGCAATGTTTTCTCAAAGATATATAATTATGATCCCAGACGTCAGGGATATCTGAAATAATATCATATATTAAATAATATATATTTCAGTTAAGAAAGAGTTAAGTAGAAGATTATTTTTATGCACACTGAAATAAAATTAAATTATAAAAGTGAAAACAATTTAATATTTTCTATAGATTTCTGAACCTCCAGATAAGTAATCTGTGATTTTGGTAAACGAGACCTTGTTTCTCAGAAAAGATGGAAAAAACAACATTCATAGATTAAACAATTGAATGCAGCAGAAAAAATTCTTAATTTGACTTAATGGTCATATTCAAAAGAAGAACATGTTACAATAAAACTATTTGAAAAATCTTCACTTTTATTATGTAATGTAAATGATAAGCACAGATACTCATTTTGATGCTTCTTTATAACAGTTCTATAAACTTGGACAATCTTTCTTGAAAATGAGATATTTTGAAATTCCTTCCCTCTCAGAATATGCATGTTTTCTCTTTATGAAATACAATTAATTAAAAAATCAAGCCTATATATAGAACTTCCTTTTATTTCTTATTTTAAAGTATCGATTTGTGTGAGCCTGCAGTCTCGCATTTAAAAAAAAAAAGATCTGTAGTAAAGAATGAAGAATGAACACAAAGCAATATAAAAAAACTAAGGATTACAAAAAGCAATTATTATATATTTCAAGATTTTTAAAAATGAATTTAATCAGCAAACATCTATTTGTATATTTTATATTTCACATTAAAATTACTTGCTTTATGGCGTACTGAATATTTTTAATACATCTTTTATCAAAAATTATCATTAAAAAAAGGCCAATTATACAAATATTATTGGGGGAAATATAAATGATTGATAGTTTTAATTTTATTCTGAACGTTCTTATATTTAGTCTTTCTGTATGAATTTCCTATATCAAATAAGATTCATTATGAAACTAGATGCTTAGGAATTGTTGTTTGATTTTTATTTTGTATGTAATAAATGTAAATATTTTTACATTTAAGAAAAAACATGATTTTTTCTTGTTATGTAGGCAGCTTTGACATTTATGTCTTATAAATTGAAAAGCCAATGGAAATGTAATATAATAATGATTGGAATGCATTCAAGTCCTCTGACCTCTCACTCTTTAGAAGATTCCCTAAGAAAATTACCATTAAAATATGACGTGAGGTCATTTACACAGAGCCGACTGTTTTCTGTTAGCAGTGCAGTAAATATTTTTTCAAAGTGAGAGCAAGCAAGTATAAATGCACAATAAGATTGCTTTCTTATTGATTTATAAAGTATTTTTATGTGTAAATACAGCTTCGTACAAAAGATGAGTTTGGACACTGGTTTATCTAGTAAATTAAAGTCTTAAATAATTTCATTGCAAATTATTGAGTATTTTTTCTTTCTTTGTAACTAGATTTCATTTTTAAATGGAGAAATGAATTCTCCTTCCGTTGAGTGGCGTCCAACATCACAATCAAGCAAGGCTCAATAACGCTGTAGATCCACCCTATAAATCATGAGTGTGATCCTTTAATGATCTTAAGTAATGAATTTTCTTCCGGTGTTCAAGCCGTGGGACAGGTCCCTGTGGTGGCAACATATGTCTGTCTTTAAAACTGCGGATTTAAATGGTACCTCTTCAAATGTTCTCATTATAAATGACCTTTTATTATGGTTCTATGGTTTCTTCCAAGAATATTGTTTCTAAAATGAAATCACTGCCCAGTTAAGAAGTTAATAACAGTCCCTGGCGACAACTTTGTGTACATGACATTTATTTTAGAAAGGAGTACTGTGAGAAGGAAAGCTCCGAGCCATTATCGGGTTGGAGAGAAGCCCCCCCACGTCCTCACAGAGCAGAGAAAGCCATCTTCAATCTGGGCTCCTCTCCCCTCCCTGATGAGAAGGGTGCCAGTAAGTGGTGATTTTTATGAGGCAGACACCTGTTAAGTAGCAACTGAACTGTGACCATCAACTCATTTCCCACACACCACTAAACAGCCATCCATTTCTAATGACTTTGGGCCAATGTTTGTTTCTAAGCCAGTGGTTCAAAAATGGTCCACGTAGCATCTAAGAAGCTCTCTTATGTATGACAATAAAATAGAAGTGAAATTATCTGTTTTGAGCAGAAACACAATACAAAATGGTACATTTAAAAAAAATTTTAAAAATTGACATTTTCATCCATTAAGTACAACAAATAAATACAGACATATGCATCTGACATTTCTAAGTAGCATCCGTGAACTCCGTGCTGTGGGTGTGTGATGTGTGAGTCTGGGCAGAGCAACACCCGTGCACACGTGGCAGGCAGGGCGGCTGCTGCCCATCTCACTATTGTCCCTACGCCTCTGCGCACCCCTTTGAGTTTCTTCCCTGCTTTACAGGCACATCTCCAAAAATGTTCTCTCCAGAATTTTTTTCTAGGCTAATCTTCAGACAGCTCCATCTCTTCCCCATGAACATACATCTTCTGATCCAGTGGTAGTAGACTGATCATTAATTTGTAACAGGCCCTGAGCTTTTTTTAACTGTCTCATCTTTTCATTCTCATTGACTAATAGTTTTCCCCTAATAAGTCTACCTAGAAAAATACTTTTAATTTTACTACTTCCTACTTCAGTGATGTCTTAGCTACATATTCTCCCTCTGTTCTCTTATTTAGAATTAATTCTTCTTTCTTCCATGTTTATATGGTGATTTCTACCTTTCTAATATCATCAGTCAAGCACGTGAATATTCTACTCTCATTGTGTTTGTTCCATTACTTATCTTCCCGACTACACTAGAAGTTTCAGGGTTCTCTATCTACACCCTAACATTTGGTCAAGCAGAGACCACGTCACATACTGGTGTCCATGGGAGCAAATGTGATGTAAGAATGAAACAGGGTGGGGGTGTAAATTGTTGCCGGGCAAGTAGCTGGTAAAAAGCAAAGCCTCTTAAAAATACTTTTTTGTTATATTCTCTACAGGACTCACAGTTTACATTGCTTTCTCGAAATGATTTTAAAACCTCTCTTAATACTTTGTTAAGTATTGTACCTTAAAATAATTTGTTGAAAAGGTGTCGGGTATGGAGAATTTTCTCAGGTGGGAAAATTGCTGGCCCTTCTTCCACAGCCAGTGCTATGCAAATAGCATAATGCAAGTTCGGACACGCTTGTAGATAAGCTGTATTTAAATGGACAAGTCTAAAATCCCGATAGAAACAAAATCTGCTCTTGTTTTGACATTCATAAACTAAGACACCATCTGACAACCAGACAGCATTATGTAAATAGAGTTGCCGTGATCTCCAAGGAGCTTCCCCGTAACTCAGATGTGCACAGGGCGGACAGTCTCTGTGCGGTCCACACGCGTTCAAAGCAATTGTTTTAAATCTGATATGAACCCTCTCCCAGTGATAAATATAGTACTCTGCGAGTTAAATTAGGACAGAAGGAGGGGACGTGCCTACCAAATATTTTCAGGATGACCCCAGAGGGTATCTGTCTTTCTGATTTGGAACTGACCCTGGTGTTAAGGCTGTGTGGATCAGTTCCAGTCCAAATACTCTGGTTTTAGGCACAGAAAAATGAAACGAGCTCCGGGTTGCAGCTAATCAGCTTAATAACCACATCAGCATCTGCTCGGTGTTACAGCTACTCCTAACCTTGGTTGGGTTCCTACTCCGTACCCTGATCTTCCAGAGGGAAGATGCTTATCAGATCAGCTCACTCCCTGCCTTGCACTGGAGTGTGACTGCCAGCTGTTGAATCTGTCTCTTCATGGTGTGCTCCTGCACGGACGCATCCACGTGAATGCTCTGGTCGTCTTCTCTGGGATGTTCATGGAGTTCATGTTCTTACTGTGCCTTGCTTCTCTATTTATCTGTACATGTCAAATAGTGTCTTTTAAAAATCATTTTACACTCTAAAAACTATCGTTTTTCAGGTTAATACGGGGTACAAGTGACCAGGTTACATTGTTTGCATTTTTAAGGCAAGTTCCATTTCTGGAGGAGTCCTTCGCCCTGAAGGGGTGTGCTGTGTGCCTGAACAACATGCACATTAGGAGAGTGCTCCGCAATCTGCCTGCCTCCTTCCCTGTCCCCTTCTCTCCTTCCCCTACACTCACTCCAATATCCAGAGTTTTTCCCTCCTGTGGGTGTGCAGCTGTTTTTCTATTAGTTTGATATTAGTATTGAGTACACTGGATACTTGTTTTTCCATTCTTTTTTTTAATTAAATCATAGCTGTGTACATTAATGCAATCATGGGGCACAATGTGCTAGTTTTAGATACAATTTAAAATATTTTCATCACACCGGTTAACATAGCCTTCACGGCATTTTCTTAGTTATTGTGTTAAGTCATTTATATTCTACATTTAGTAAATTTCACATGTACTGTTTTTCCACTCTTGTGATACTTTTCTAAGAAGAATGTGCTTCAACTTCATCCAGGTAAATACAAAGATGTCAAGTTTCCCATCAATTTTATGGCTGAACAGTGCTTTGTGGTGTACACATACCACAGTTTATTAATCCATTCCTGGGTGGATGGGCACTTGGGTCTTGGCAGCTGTGAGTTGTGCTGCAATAAACACTCTAGTTCTTGTGATAAAATATATTTTTTTCTTCTCAGTAGATACCTAGTAATGGGATTGTGTGATCAAATGGAAGGTCTACTTTTAGCTCTTTGAGGATTCTCCATAATTCTTTCCTTGGAGGCTGTATTAGTTTGCAGTCCCACCAACAGTGTAAAAGAGTTCCCTTCTCTCCACATCCACACCAGCATCTGCAGCTTTGAGACTTTATGATGTGGGCCATTCTCACTGGCGTTAGGTGATACCTCAGAATGGTTTGATTTGCATTTGTTTTATAGTCAGGGATGATGAGCATTTATTCACGTATCCCTTGGCCATTCATCTGTCTTCTGCAGGGAAGTTTCTGTTCAAGTCCTTTGCCCACTCATAAGTGGGATTGTTTGCTCTTTTCTTATTGATTAATCTGAGTTCTCTGTATATTCTAGTTATCAGTCAGTCCTTTGTGAGATTCACAGCATTCTAATATCAGGTCCCATTCTGAATACTGTCTGTTTGCTTTGGTTGTGATACCCTTACCTGTGCAGAAGCTTTTTAATTTGATCATGTCCCATTTATTTATTTTTGATATCACTGCAATTGCCAAGGGGGGCTTCTTCATAAAATCTTTTCCTGGGATGATAGTGTCAAGAGTTTTTTCCTGCATTTTGTTCTAGGATTTTTATTGTTTCATGTCTGAAATTTAAATATTTTATCCAGCAAGAGTTCATTTTTGTAAGTAGTGAGAGGTGCAGGTCCAGTTTCAGACTTCCTAGAAATTCGTTTCCCCAGTGCACGCTTCCATTTGGTTTGTCAAAGATCAGGTGGTGATACACGGCTGGGTTCATCTCTCAATTCTCTATTCTATTTCCTAGATCTATATCTCTATTTTTGTGCCAGTACCCTGCTGAGCTGATCACTGTAGCCTTGCAGGATAACCTAAAATCTGGCAATGTGATGCCTCCAGATTTGTTTCTAGTTCTTAAAATTGCATTGGCTATTCAGGATTTTTTCTGATTCCATATAAAATAAGTATAATTTTTTCAGGTTCTTCAAAGTATGACATTGGTGCTTTCATTGGAATTGCATTAACTCTGTAGATCACTTTAGGTCTGGAATTACCCCTTACATATATATATATATTTCTTCTTTCATACTCTCGGCTTAACAACACTGTCCCTTCATCAGCTGTGTTTCATGATTCCATGTTCTCATGTTTATCAGCCTCTTGGTTCATCCTTAGTGCGTATCTGCAATTTCATTTCTGTTAATATGTTCCAGAAGGCATCTGCCCACTGAGAAGAGTTGTGCTTCCTTTTAAAATACAATCAAATATAATAGGCTGTTCAGAAATGTGTAAACATGAACAATCTCAAGTCTCATTCCCAGCTTTTAATTTTCAGGACACACACTACATTAGCAAGAAAGTTTAAGAGTCGGTAACAAATGACACTTATTTTGCTAACTCGGCGACCTGCAGTAGCTATAGGCCTTTCTTGGAGACAGATTCCAGCAGAGCCTGGGAGACTTTCGGTCTTCACCCCTTGCTCTTCAGATACGCATTTTGCACCTTCCCTGAGGTCAGCAAATCTAGGCTCATAAACAGTCTGTAGCTTAACTACTTTGAAAAGCTGGACAGTACAAATCAGGTTGTCTCTCATCTGGGAATCTGAAGTAGAGGAACAAGTCAGGTAGCAGTGGCAACTGGGTATAAAAGGACGGCAGAAGATACAATTACATCTATGAACACAGGTCGAATTTATAAAGAGCAGAAGGTATGAGGAAAATAGAAATTATGAGTTAGTAAACAAAGTAAGGATAAGGAAAGGAAAAATGGAAGAGACTCATCTTAAAAACAGACATGGGCAGAGCATTAGTGAGGAGGAAACAAAATTCATATCCTTACTATGGAAGTTTTTGGAACTGTACTGAATTCTTCCACTTTTAAAAGGAGAGTCCTTTCTTCATGAGAGCTAGTGTGTTTCTTTCTGATAGCTTTACACTGAATCTCTACTTTCCTTCTTCCTACATACACATCGATAATACAAACATGTATTTTTTAAATTTATTTCTCATTCCTTGAAAAAAATTTAGTGTGCTTTTGTTCTTTGCAGCCAGCAGTGCCATGACACAGCACAAAGGCCATTCACTCCCAACCCTCTGTATCTGTCCCATAAAAAGTAAGAAATACCAAAGTTTGAATAACCTTTAAAACAATTATTTTCTTCTTCTTATCTGAATGACCTAAAACAACCACATGCTATATATTTAAAGTTATATTTTGTTGTAGTTGTGCATGAAGGTCTGTATGGGAGTGAATAATATTCTTTACTTGGATCTGTGAAACATGAATAAAACCGAGCATTGTTAGAAGATGGCATAGTATTGTTATTATCATTAATAAAATCGAAACTACGTGTTATGTGGTGACTTGTTTCAGTTTCCTCTAAATTGGAATAAACAGTTCATGTAATTTGGTGACCCGTGGTTAGCAGAGATCACTGATTTTTGTGAGTCCCATGTTCAAGAGCGCTGACAGGCCTCAGCGACCTTCACCTGCTGATATTCTGGTCTTTTTGTCTTCCCTGCCCTTGAACGTGGTCCAAACTTACTGACTGCTTCTAAGAAATAGCATACGGCAGAAATATGGGATGTTCCCCCTGACCGTGGGTTCCCAGGAGACCGTGAGCACCTCTTTAAGTGCCCACTATTGCTCTTATTTACCAGCTACTAAGGAAGGTAACGACCCTGTAAACACTATGGGGCATGGGGCTGGGCCAAGTCTTCAACCTACACTATCACTTGAGACCTTTGGTCCAAGGGCCCACAGTGATCAAATTTTCCAGCACTACATGCATGGGCATGGAAGCAGACCCTTTTCCCACTGAGCCTTCATCTGAGAAGCAGCCCTGGCTGGTATTTTGATACAACGTGTGAGAAAGATTGAAGCAGAGGCCCCCCCACTAAGCCGAGCTGGAGGCCCTGACCACAGAAGCTGGGAAATAACAAATGTCTGTTGATTTGTGCCACTAAGTCTCAGGGCACCTTTTCGTGTAGCATTGGATTACTAATATCACACCATCAAAAAATTTAATTTTTATTGTGAAAAATTACTAAGATGAATAACAGATCCTGTTGTAAAAGAAAAAAAAAATCAAATGTCATCTTTTGTCTCATTCTTATATATCCCAATAATCATCACATTGAACCTATAGATAAATCACTTCTTGTTATTTTCTAGACTGAAAAGTTTATGGTAACGTATTATGATCAATAGATAATATTCTGCCTTTTGTTACATACTGGTTTCATTTTTTTTTTTTTTTAACTTCAGGTTTTTTGTATTAACATAATAATTCCAACATTTAAGGAGAAAATCAAGATGGTCTTTCTGTCCATTATAATTCAATTTCGCTTTCTACACAGTATGTTTTTATATGAATATTATCTTTTTAAACAGATCACTGGTTTAGCACAAATGTTAAGTTTCTAAAGTTTTAATTATAGTAGCTCTTTTTCTTAGTAAACATTATACATTATTTTTCTTTCATGGGTTCTTTCTTAGTGCCTGTTGGACTCATGTATTTCTCTTTAACAAAACACTCCCGAACTCTGAATCAAAAATAATCTCCATTTATTTGCCCATGAATCTGCAATTTGGACAAGGCTCATTTTTCCTCTATGTGATTGGCTGGGATAATCCATGCTGTGCATTTGGCTGGGAGCTTGACAGGAATTGAAATATCTAACAGGTCTTTGGTCACAGGAAAGCGTCTCTGCTGCTATGCTGGGCACAGCTATGGGGTGGCCAACCCACTTAGTTCTTTGTTTCCTTCTTGTTTTCTGCCGTAGGGAAGCCAGACGTTTTTACACATTACCTAGGGACTCCAAATGATTGGAAGGTAAAGCTGTTAGATTTCTTAAGGTCAAGGCATGAAACTAGTACAGTGTCAATTTCATTACATTCTATTGATAAAAAATGAATCCTAGCAGCAGCCCTGAATCTACGGGAGGAGAATCAGACAAGAGCTCTTGACGGGCAGAGTGGCATCTATATGCAGAATGGAAAAATCGATGGTGGCTCTATTTGGGAATCACGTCTCTCGGTGCTCACAGCTTTTAGCTTTAGCTACGTGATTCCTGTTCTTGGTTATGGCTTTAGGAAGAAATACAAATGATTTGGTAACAGATCACACTTGCTAACCTTAATACGTATATGTCCCTATGAGACACTGATTTTCGTTTGAGTTGTGTTAATCTTTACAAACACACACACACACACATATGTATATAAAGATTAACACAACTCAAATGAAAATCAGCATCTCCCTGCTCTGTAGATTGGAAATGGTAACCATAGGAAAGGTGAAAGAGATTGCAACATTTTTTAGATGGAGCAAAGGATATTAAAGTCCCAAAATAAACACCATCTGAATGGTAGAGGAGTCAGCAGAAACTTTATAGTTTAGTGGAAAGAGACGATGAAAGGAAAGCATTGAGGGGAGGGAAAAAAATTGGTAAAGATAATCTTTAAAGAGTTAGAACAGCCTGGCTGTATAGTTTAAACAGAGAAGAGAGGCAGTTTCCCTGTCAAAAGATATTAATAAAAGAAATAGCCACATGATACGTTGTAGAGATTTATGGACCACATTGTGATTTGCTGAGCCCCTGTTGCTTCCAGAAGTATGGTATTCATATTGTTAAAAATATAGTAGAGGAGAGAGAAACTGGGTTTGTAATCTTAAAATTTTAGCTTGCTTTAAAATACGAAATCTTATCTTATTTTCAGAGGAGAATTGAGGAGGTTGCTATCAGTGAGTAGAAGTCTGATAAATGGAAGGACTTACATAGGTGTTTGCAATAGGATGAAATGTGCACATTATAGTTCAGGAAACAATGGAATCACAACAAAGAGAATGCTTTTCAGAATCCAAATTCAGGGATCCTCCTGGACAACTGGAATGGTTTGTGAAACCCATATTACTTCTACATGATGAATTATGTCTATTAATAGAAATTAAACTATATTTAACCAACTGGTACATCATTTTATTCCAGAATGATTTGTATTAAACAATTTACCATATTATACTAAATTGTTATTTATATGTATCTTAATGTAACATTAACATTTTAATTTAGATGTAATTATGTCTCAAAATTCACACATCTAAAATGTACAATTCAGTTTTTTAATATTTTCACAGAGTTGTGCAACCATTACTACAACTTAATTATAGAATATTTCATCAATCCCACCAAAAAAATCAAGTGCCTGTTACCACTCAGTCCCCAGTGCTATGAACTACTCCATACCCACATCTCGACAACCAATGATTTATTTTCTTTCCATATAGATTTATTCATTCTTAGTATTTCATAAAATGGAATCAAAGATTAAGTTGTCTTGGTCAATGGATTCTTTCACCTATTATAATAATTTCAATGATAAGATATGTAAACATTATTTGTGGAATTTCAATTCTATTCCATTGATCTATATTCATTTATCCATGCTCTGAAATGTGTAAGCATTTCTATTTTCTTTATTGCCAGGTAATATTTTATTGTAATAATGTATTATCTTTTTATCCATTTGATGGACATTTTAATTTTTGTCTTATTTTTGATTATCAGAAATAATGTTGCTATCTATGGGTACTCCTGAATTAGTTTATGTATAGATTTTATTTCTACTGGCTATCCCAGGAGAGAAATTGCTGTCATAAGGTAATTCAATGTTTAATAATTTGAAGAAGTGTCAAAAATATTTTTCCAAAGTGACATCACCATTGTACATTCCACCAGAAATGAATGAGGTTTCTAACCCTGCTGTTCTCACAGCCATTCTAGTGAGTGTACAATGCTTTCTCATTGTGCTTTTGATTCACATTTTTAATCACTAATTTTCTCAAGCAGTTTGTCTCATACTTATTAGCCTTCTTTGGATAAATGTCTATTCAGGTCTTTTGCCCAATTTTTAATTTCTGTGTTTTCTTTTTCATTGCTTTATGATGCTATTTCTTTGAGCATAAACATTTTTAACTGTATGTAGTCAAAGTTACGTTTTCACTTGTTTGTTACTTTGGTTTCACAGCTAACAAAGCATTGCCTAAGCCAAGGATTCGTGATTTATTCCTGTTTCCTTCTTAAAATTTTAGAATTTGGGCTCTTAGGTTTAGGTCTATGTTACATTCTGAGTTAATTTTTGTGTGTGGTATTAGACAAGGGTCCAACTTCACATGCATGTGGAGATCCAGTTATTCCAGCACCAATTATGGGGAAGAAAATTATTTCCCTGCTGAATCAATTTGCCACCCTCATTGAAACTAAATGATAAGAGATATAAACATTATTTCTGGACTTCAATTCTATTCCATTGACCTCCATGTTTATCCTTAGACCAGGATACGTAATCTGAATTGTAGTAGCTTTGTAATATGTTCTGATCTAGAAAGTATTATTCCTGTGACTTTATTTTCAATCGAGTGTATTATCATTTATTCATACCTTGCATTGTATGTAAATTTTAGAATCAATTTGACATGTTCTGCCAAAAGGCAGCTGGCATAGTTATAGGCATTTTTGTTATAGGCCATCTGGGGGAATATTTCTATTAGTATTATTAGGTCTCCTAGTATATGAATGACAGATGCCTTTCATTTGGTTAAGTCTTCTGAATTATTTTCAAGAATGTTTTGTAGTTGTAAGTGTACAAATTTTATGTTACTTTTGTCAAGTTTATTCATATTGAATTTATTTTTGTTGTGCTATTGGAAATGGGATTGCTTCCTCCATTTTTGTATTTTTCAATGTTACTATGTAGAAATTTACTTAATTTTTAAATTTTGATCTTATATTCTATAATGCTCATGAAACTGGCTATCAATTCTAGTATTTTAATTGAATTCCTTAGAATTTTCTGGGAGGTCATACCATCTGTAAATAATTATACTTTTATGTCTTATTTCTAATTTCTACAATTTTTCTGTTTACCTTCTTCAATTGCCCTGAACAGAATTTCTGTTATAACAATGCATAGAAGCACTAACATCCTGCCTTGCTTCTGATTTAAAAAGGAAAGTTTACAGTTTTTCACCATGACCTATGATTTTGTTTGTGGGGTTTTCTCTGGTAAATACTGTTTTAATCTGGTTGAGAAAATTCCTGTCCATTCCTAGCTATTGTTTGGTAATAAAAATGTATTGTATTTTGTCAAATGTTTTTTCTGCATCTGTGGTTACAATAGTGTGGTCTTTACTTCTTTATTCTTTGAATATGATATGCTGCATTGATTGGTTTTCTTGTGTTGAACCAACCTTGCATTCTTCAGATAAATCCCATTTGGTCATGTATTATCTGCTGTATTTGTTGCTGCAATAGATTTCATGGATTGTGTTCAGGATTTTTGCATCTAACTGTAAAGGGCATGTTGACCTGTAGTTTTGGTCTAACAGAATGAGTTAAGAGGTGCCTTTCTTCTCCATTTTGTGAAAGTTATTATTAATTCTTTATAAAATATTAGTAGAATTCACTGGTGAAGACACTAGTCTTGAGCGTTTCTGGTCATGGGGAGGAGTTTCCCATTTCTGGCTGGAACATTTTACCTGTAAAGGACCCATTCATACACTGCATTTCCTCTTCAGTCATTTTTGGTAGATTATGGCTGGCTGGGGTTCATCGAGTTTATTTTTTGTTAGCTAGAAGATGTTTATAGTATTTCTTAATCATACCCCTCTCCCCCAATTCTGTAGTCATTTCCTTCCTTCTTTTATAATTTTGGTAATTCCAGTCTTATCTCTATTTTCTTGGTCAATCTACTTGATTGCCAATTTTGTGAAACTTTTTAAATTGCTAATTTTTTGTTTCACTGATTTCCTGTATTATTTCTGTGCTCTTTAATTTTTTATACTATTCTTTATTATAGCATTTCTTATGTTTGAGCTTAGTTTTCATTTCTCTTTCTAATTTCTTTTTAATTCTTTCTTTCTAATTTCTTCCTTTCTGTCAAATTTCTTTCCTCCCTTCCTCCCTCACTACCTTCCTCCCCACCTTTATTCTTTCTTTTCTTCTTTCCTTTCTAAGACAGAGTCTCACTCTATTGGTTGGGCTTAGAGTTCCATGGTGTCAGCCTAGCTCACAGCAAACTCAAAACCTTGGGTTCAAGTGATCCTCCTGCTTCAGCCTCCCCAGTAGCTGGAACGATAGGCACGTTCTATGAAGTCTGGTTGTTTTTTTGTTTGTTTGTTTGTTTTGTTGGTTTTGTGCATTTTTTGGCCGGAGCCTAATTTGAACCCATCACCTCCTGTATATAGGGCCGGCACCCTACTCCTTTGAGCCACAGGTGCTGCCCTGATTTTCAATTTTTAACATAGCATAGTGTCTCACTCTTGCTGTGGCTGTTCTTGAACTCCTAAGCTCAAGCTATCCTTCTGCCTCTGCCTCCCGGAGGGTTAATATTTCTTTCTAATTTCTTAATGTGGGAGGTTAGTTATTGACTTGAGATTTTTTCTATTTATTGGTATAGGTATTTACTTCTATAAATATCCTCTGAGGACTTGTTACCTTGTGCTTTTATCTCCATTTATCTAAAATATTTTCTTATTCATTCATCTGAATGTATTTTCTAGTTTCTTGTGGGATTTTGTACCCATTAAAAATTTAGGAGTTTGTGCTAATTAATTTTATTTTCAGCCATATGTCCCTTAATGACAAGGATATGTTTTAAAAAATAAGCAACTTTAGGAAATTTCCTCATTGTTTGGACATCATGAAGTGTTCATATTTGCTGAAACCTAGATGGTATAGCCTATTACTGACCTGGGCTACAAACCAGTATAGCATATTACCGTACCGAATTGTGTAGGCAATTGTACATGTAACACAATGGTATGTATTTCTTAAAACATTTAAATATAGAAAAGGGACAGTAAAGTATTATAAACTTTTGGCACCAACTTCTTATATACAGTCCGTCATTAACTGAAATGTTATTAGGTGGTGCTTGATTATATTTACAAATGTCCTGAATCTCTTTCTGTTCTTGAAAATATACCTTGTACGATTTCAAAAATTTATTGATGTTTGTTTCATGTCTTAGCATATAGTCTATCTTGGGGAATGTTCTACGTGCATCTAAGAAACATATATAGTCTATCATTGCTATTGCGTGAAATGTTCTATAGATAGCTCTTATCTCTAGTTTATTTACAATAATTTTTGAGTCTTCTGTTACCATCTTGATCATCTGCCTATTTATTATTTGTATCTTTGAAAGATAGATACTGAAGTCTCTAATAATAATAGTTCAATTTTCTTAATCATACCCCCCCAAATTCTGTAGACATTTATTCCTTCAATTATTAGTCTTTGTTTTATTTATTTTGGGATTTTGTGTTTGTATGCATCATTTCAGATGCATTAAAATAAAAACACAGCATACAACAATAGATGCAATACAGCTAAGAAAGTGCTCAGTAATATATGTATTCATGTAAAACGCACATATAGCTATAAACACCTGTGTTACAAAAGAAGAACTATCTCGGATTATCTGAAGAGTTGAGCCTTTGGTAGTCATGGAATATCCCTCTTTATCTACAGTACCATTGCCGTGTTGCTGTTTTAAGTCTGTTGTGTCTCATATTATCGTATCTACTACAATTCCATTTGCATCATACTCTATGTTTCCTTCGTCCTTTACTTTTAAGCTCTTTGTGTATTGAACATACAGTGCACATCTTGTAGACTGAATGTAGTTGGATAATCTTTGAAACCCCAGTTGATAACCTTTTTTAAATGAAGCATTTAATGTAATCAAGTTCAGTGCTATTAATGGTAATCTGGATTTACAATTTTTATTTTCCTTTTTCTTGTCTTTTCTTCATTTTTTTGTCCTTTTTTACTTCTCTCCTACCTTTTTTATGAAATCAATGTCTTTTATTATAACATGTTAATATTTTAATTATTTGTAATTATATTTTACATTATTTTCTTAATGGTTGTTATAAGTTTGCAGTTTACATCTCTATTTCATATTTATACTGACAATGACACATTACACTATTTCATATATATCTCTGATCACCTAATTTCAGTGAAATATGAGTTTTATTCCTATATAACTGTATTCTTTCCACTTTCTTTCTCTGTTTTATTATTATTTATGTGCATGTTGTATCCATTCATGCCACAAAATCAGTAATAATACATTGTTATAATTATCATATTTAGAAATCCTTAGTCATTTAAAGAAGTTAGGAGAATAAAGAAAAGCTTATAAATATTCAAGCAATTTATTAAGTTAGCATTTATCATCTCTGGCTCCTTTATTTCTTCCTTTGAGTTCAAGTGCCCTTTGTTCCCATTTTCTTATTCAATACATATTTTTCACACCCATCTTTGGCTATTGTTGTCACATATATTCCATTGCCATATACAACAATTTCAAGAATACATATATATGTATATATGTGTGTGTGTATGTATACACATATATACATATATATACACATACATACATATAGTTTAAGGAATTGGGTTTTAATCAATTAAGTGAAGAAATTAAAAGAAAATTTAAATATTTGGTCTTTTATAATTACTACTAATTTCATTTTGGGGATTTTATTTTTTCTTAGCCATTAAAATGATTGTGTGATATCACTTGCTTACAGCCAGAAGAAAGTCCTTTGGAATTTCTTTTAATTGGTGGTTACTGTTTTATAATGGAAAAAGAAAAAAATTAATTATTTTAAGGGAGATCTTCTGGTAATAAATTTCCTCCCCTATTGTCTCTCTGGTAATATTTATCTCATCTTCATTTCTGAAAGATAACTACGTTCAATATTTGATACTGACAGTATTTTTACTTAACAATGTTTTTAATATGTCCTACCATTGCCTTCTGACATCCATTATTTCAATGAGAAATCAGCTGTTGTTATGATTAGAACTTTGTCCTCCCAAAATTCATTTTACTGAGTCCCTAATTCACAAGATGCCTGCTTTTAGTAATAGGGACTATTGAGAATTAATTATTGTAAAAAATGTCATAAAGGTTGGGCCCTGACATGACAGAATCATAAAATTAGTGAAAATTCCAGAGATGTTGGCGTGGATGTGGAGAAAAGGGAACACTTCTACACTGCTGGTGGGAATGCAGACTAATACATTCCTTTTGGAAATATGTTTGGAGAACACTCAGAGATCTAAAAATAGACCTGCCATTCAATCCTATAATTCCTCTAATGTGACCAAAAATCACATTATAACAAAAATATTTGTAACAGAATGTTTATTGCAGGCCAATTCATAATTGCTAAGTCAGAAAAAGCCCAAGTGCCCATCAACACACGAATGGATTAATAAATTGTAGTATATGTACACCATGGAATATTATGTAGGCTTAAAGAAAGATGGAGACTTTACCTCTTTCATGTTTACATGGATGGAGCTGGAACATATTCTTCTTAGTAAAGTATCTCAAGAATGGAAGAAAAAGTATCCAATGTACTCAGACCTACTATGAAACTAATTTATGGCTTTCATATGAAAGCCATAACCCAGTTATAACCTAAGAATATGGGGAAGGGGGAGAGGGAGGTGAGGGAGGGGGGAGGTGGACAGCAAGCACTGATGTCTGCTTTCTGCTATGAAACTTCCAGGTAGCGTCTTCTTTCAATATAAGGCTATTTTGTTTACAATGAAAATCTGTTCTTTTGTGTAGCCACCATCATCCATGCTAAGTCATAGAAAAAGCCCAAGTGCCCATCAACACAGCAATGGATTAATAAATTGTGGTATATGTACACCATGGAATATTATGTAGGCTTAAAGAAAGATGGAGACTTTACCTCTTTCATGTTTACATGGATGGAGCTGGAACATATTCTTCTTAGCAAAGTATCTCAAGGACGGAAGCTGGATCTTCTGGATGATGTGCTGCTGCTTCTACATCAGCACTTTCTGCAGCTTCTTGTAATTTTATGTTGTGGAGATAGGTTTGTGAGCCAACCACTGAGAGCCTCAAAACTTTTTTTTGAAACTTCACCACTTCTCTTGACCTTCATAGAGTGAAAGAGAATTAATGCCTCTCTGCACTTTAGGCTTTGCTTAAGGTAATGTTATTGCTGCTGTAATCTTCTATGTAGACTACTAAAACTTCTTCCAGGCTTGGCACCTGTGGCTCAAGCGGCTAAGGCTCCAGCCACATACACCTGAGCTGGCAGGTTCAAATCTAGCCTGGGCCCGCCAAACAACAATGACGGCTGCAACCAAAATATAGCCGGGTGTTGTGGCCGGCACCTGTAGTCCCAGCTACTTGGGAGGCAGAGATAGGAGGCTCGCTTTAGCCCAGGAGTTTGAGAATGCTGTGAGCTATGATGCCACAGCTCTCTACCCAGGACAACAGCTTGAGGCTCTGTCTCAAAAACAAAAACATAAAACTTCTTCCATATCAGCAGTAAGGCTGGTTTTTGCATTCACTACTTGGCTGTTTACTGCAAGAAGCCTACCTTCATGCCTGCTCAGGTTCATATGTTGTTGTGGATAATGATGCACAGTAAATTCAGGCATGCCAGTATTTGCTATAGAAGCTGAAACAGATCAAAACAGGTATTGATTTGATTGAAATTATCTTCAATATGATGACCATGAGTCATTTTTCTCTTAATTGCCTTCAAGGTTGTATTTATTTTTTATTTTTTTATTAATATTAAATCATAGCTGTGTACATTAATGTGATAATAGGGCACCATACACTGGTTTTATGAACAGTTTGACACGTTTTCATCACACTGGTTAACATAACCTTCCTGGCATTTTTTTAGTTGTGTTAAGTCAGTTATATTCTACATTTACTAAGTTTCACATGTACCCTTGTAGGATGCACCAAAGGTGTAATCCCACAATTCACCCTCCCTCTGCCCATCCTCCCCCATCCCTCTGCTCCCGCTCCCCCTTTCCCCTATACTTAGGTTATAACTGGGTTATAGCCTTCATATGAAAGCCATAAATTAGTTTCATAGTAGGGCTGAGTACATTGGATACTTTTTCTTCCATTCTTGAGATACTTTACTAAGAAGAATATGTTCCAGATCCTTCCATGTAAACATGAAAGAGGTAAAGTCTCCATCTTTCTCTAAGGCTACATAATATTCCATGGTGTACATATACCACAATTTATTAATCCATTCGTGGATCGATAGGCACTAGGGCTTTTTCCATGACTTAGCAATTGTGAATTGGCCTGCAATAAACATTCTGGTACAAATATCTTTATTATAATGTGATTTTTGGTCGTCTGGGTATATACGTAGTAGAGGAGTTATAGGATTGGATGGCAGATCTATTTCTAGAACTCTGAGTGTTCTCCAAACATCTTTCCAAAAGGAATGTATTAATTTGCATTCCCACCAGCAGTGTAGAAGTGTTCCCTTTTCTCCATGTCCACGCCTACATCTCCGGTCTTGGGATTTTGTGATATGGGCTAATCTTACTGGAGTTAGATGGTATCTCAAGGTAGTTTTCATTTGCATTTCTCTGATGATTAAAATGATGAGCATAATTTCATATGTCTGTAGGCCGTGCACCTGTCTTCTTCAGAGAAGTTTCTCTTCAAGTCCCTTGCCCAGCCTGAGATGGGATCACTTGTTCTTTTCTTGCTTATATGTTTGAATTCTCTCTGGATTCTGGTTATTAAACCTTTGTCAGAGACATAACCTGCAAATATCTTCTCGCATTCTGAGGGCTGTTTGCTTGCTTTACTTACTGTGTTCTTGGCTGTGCAGAAGCTTTTTAGTTTGAAAGGTCCCAGTAGTGTATCTTTGAAGCTGTTTCAAATGCCCGGGGGGTCCTCTTGATAAAATACATGCCCAGACCGATTTTTTCAAGGGTTTTTCCTGCACTCTCTTCTGGTATTTTTATAGTTTCATGTCTTAAGTTTAAATCTTTAATCCAGTGAGAGTCTATCTTAGTTAATGGTGAAAGGTGTGGGTCCAGTTTCAGTCTTCTACAGGTTGCCAGCCAGTTCACCCAGCACCATTTGTTAAATAGGGAATCTTTTCCCCACTGAATGTTTTTAATTGGCTTGTCAAAGATTAAATAACAGTAAGTAGCTGAATTCATCTCTAGGTTCTCTATTCTGTTCCAGACATCTACTTCTCTGTTTTTGTACTAGTACCATGCTGTTTTGATCACTATCAATTTATAGTATAGTCTGAGGTCTGGTAGCATGATTCCTCCTGCTTTGTTTTTATTTCTGAGTAATGTCTTGGCTATTCGAGGTTTTTTCTGATTCTATATAAAATGAAGTATTGTTTTTTCAAGATCTTTAAAGTATGACAGTGGAGCTTTAATAGGGATTGCATTAAAATTGTATATTGCTTTGGGTAGTATGGACATTTTAACAATGTTGATTCTTCCCAGCCATGAGCATGGTATATTTTTCCATTTGTTAATGTTTTCAGTTATTTATTTTCTTAGAGTTTCATAGTTCTCTTTATAGAGATCTTTCATGTCCTTTGTTAGATAAACGCCCAAATATTTTATCTTCTTTGGCACTGCTGTGAATGGAACAGAGTCCTTAACTGTTTTTCAACTTGACTATTGTTGGTATATAGAAAGGCTACTGATTTATGAGTGTTGATTTTGTAACCTGAGACTCTGCTGTATTCCTTGATCACTTCTAAGAGTTTTGTAGTAGAATCCCTGGTGTTTTCCAGATATACGATCATGTCATCTTCGAATAGCTTGATCTCTTCTGACCCTATATGGATACCCTTGATAGCCTTTTCCCCCCTAATTGTGGTGGATAAAACTTCCATTACAATGTTAAAGAACAGTGGAGACAATGGGCAACCTTGTCTGGTTCCTGATCTGAGTGGATATTATTTCGATTTAACTCCATTCAATATGATATTTGCTGTGGGTTTGCTGTAGATGGCCTCTATCGGTTTAAGAAATGTCCTTTCCATACCAATTTTCTTAAGTGTTTTAATCATGAAGGGATGATGGAGATTGTCAAAAGCTTTTTCTGTATCAATTGACAGAATCATATGGTCTTTGTTTTTTCATTTGTTTATGTGCTGAATTATACTTATAGATTTACGTATATTAAACCAGCCTTGAGACCCTGTGATAAAACCGACTTGGTCATGATGTATAATTTGTTTGATGTGTTGCTGGATACTGTTTGTTAGGATCTTGTTGAATATTTTTGCATCTATATTCATTAGTGATATTGGTCTATAATTTTTATTTCTTGTTTGGTCTTTTCCTGGTTTGGGGATCAGGGTGATGGTTGCTTCATAGAACATGGTGGGTAGTCTTCCTTCTTTTTCTACATTTTGGAACAGGTTGAATTATATAGGTACTAGTTCCTCTTTAAAGGTTTGGTAGAATTCTGATGTGAAGCCATCTGGTCCCAGGCTTTTCCTTTTAGGGAGATTTCGTATGGTTGATTCTATTTTAGAACTTGATATTGGGCTGTTCAACAATTCCACTTGATTCTGGCTAAGTCTTGGAAGGTGACTTGCTACCGAGTATTGGTAAATTTCCTTCAGATTTTCATATATCTGAGAGTAAATTTCTTGTAATATTCATTAAGGATTTTTTGAATTTCTGAAGAGTCTGTTTTTATTTTGTCTTTGTCATTTCTGATTGATGAGATTAGAGATTTTACTCTTTTTTTCCTGGTTAGGTTAAGCAAAGGTTTATCTATTTTATTGACCTTTTCTTTTTTTTTTTGTAGAGACAGAGTCTCACTTTATGGCCCTCGGTAGAGTGCCATGGCATCACACAGCTCACAGCAACCTCCAACTCCTGGGCTTAAGCGATTCTCTTGCCTCAGCCTCCCAAGTAGCTGGGACTACAGGTGCCTACCACAACGCCCAGCTATTTATTCATCTCTTGTATAATTCTTTTGTTTTCAATTTCATTTAATTATGCTCTAATTTTGGTTATTTCCTTTCTTCTACTGGGTTTGGGGTTAGTATGATCTTCCTATTCCAGTTGCTTGAGATGTCCCATTAAGTTGTTAACTTCCTCTCTTTCTGTTTTCTTGAGGAAGGCTTGCAGTGCTATAAATTTCCCTCTTAGAACTGCCTTTGCAGTATCCCAGAGGTTCTGATAATTCGGGTCTTCATTGTCATTTTGTTTCAAAAATTTGGAGATTTCCTTCTTGATCTCATCTCTGACCCAGCTATCCTTCAGCATAGGATTATTTAACTTCCATGTTTTTGTATGAGTATGCAGTTTCCTGTTGTTACTGAGTTCAACTTTTATTTCATTGTGGTCCGAGAGGATACAAGGCATAATTTCTATGCCTTTAAATTTACTGAGGTTAGACTTATGACCTAAGATGTGATCGAGTATGTTCCATGGCCTGATGAGAAGTATGTGTATTCAGTTTTGTTCGGATGACATGCTCTGTAGCTGTCTGCTAAATCCAAATGTTGGATGGTCAGGTTTAAATCTAAAATTTCTTGGCTCAGCTTCTTATTGGAGGATCTATCCAACATTGCCAAAGGAGTCTTGAATTCTCCGACTATTATGGAGCTGGAGGAAATCAAGTTGCTCATGTCAGAGTTTCTCTTATAAATTGATGCATATTCTGGTTGGGTGCATAAAATATTCATAATTGAAATCTCATCATATTGAGTATTACCCTTAACAAATATGAAGTGACTATTCTTATCCTTTCTTAATTTGTTGGTTTAAAGCCTATTGTGTCTACAAATAGAATTGTAACACCTACTTTTTTCTGGCTACCATTTGCCTGAAATATGGATGACCATCCTTTCACCCTGAATCTATATTCATCTTTTAAGGTAACATGTGACTCTTGTATACAGCAATTATCTGGCCTAAGTTTTTATATCCAGTCAGCTAATCTGTGCCTCATTAGGGGACAGTTTAAGCCATTCACATTAATGGAGAATATTGATAAGTCTGGTAAAATTTTGGGTATTGAGTTTTTTGAAAGTCCTGTGGACATTTTTAATCCTTTTGCCACTGTGGAAGTTGGAGTTTGATCAAAAGTTTCTGAGTGAGTTTATTTTTCTGGTAGAGAATTAGGCTTGTCATTATGGAGGATAGGTCTGCAAATATCCTGAAGAGCTGGTTTGGTTATGGCAAATTTTTTCAGCATATGAATGTCATTAAATTATTTAATTTCTCTATTATAAATGAAACTCAGCTTAGCTGGATACAGCCTCCGGGGTTGAAAGTTATTTTGTTTTAGGAGATTAAAAGTCTATGACAATCCTCTTCCGGCTTGAAAAGTTTCAGCAGAGAGATCTGCAGTCATTCTTATATTCTTCCCTTTTTAGGTAATGGATTTCTTACATCTGGCTGCTTTCAGAATTTTCTCTTTCATATTCACACTAGTAAAGTTAATTATGATATGCCTGGGGGATGTCTTATTCGATTGAGGTGTGCTGGGCTTCTGAAACTGTCTGCTATCTGAATTTCAGAATCTTTTGGCATGTCTGGAAAATTCTCTTCCATAATTTCATGGAGAAGGGCCTCTATGCCTTGCGAGGGCACTTCATCACTTTCAGGGATTCCAATGAGGTGGATATTAGCCTTCTTTGAATTATCCCAGAGTTCTCTGAGAGAATGATCTGTTTTTCCTCTCCATTTCTCTTCCTCTTTGAGAGTTTGGGAGCATTCAAAGGCTTTGTCTTCAATGTCAGGAATCCTTTCTTCTGCTTGCTCCACTCTGTTACTGAGGGATTCTACTGTATTTTTCAGATCTTTGAGGGCTGCAAATTCTTGCTTCAGTGCATCAAAATCTTTGGTGGTTTTGTCTTTAAATTCATTAAAATTTTGAGACAACTTTTTAATTTCTCCTCGAATTTCTAATTCTGACTTTTGAATTGCTCTTCGAATTTCGAATTTCAAATTTTCCTCCATTCTATTAATCTTGTTTGCAATCCAAATTCTGAATTCAATTTGTGAAATTTTGGCCAGCTGTTTATGAAAGGGATCTTCAGTTAAATCTGCCATATCTTACCTTGGGGGGGAGGGGTTGGTCTATTGTGGTTATTCATTTCACCAGAGTTTTTCTGCTGATTCTACCCCATGATTATTTTACACCATTTGGCTTTTCCCCTGGAGCTTTGCTGAGGACCCGTACAGTGATATGGCCTGAGAAACTGGGGACCTATTTGGTGTGGTGGGGCTAAGTGGTTCTGTCTTGTTTTCAGCTGGTCTCTGTTCGACCTTAGTGAAACAGTTACTATGGGTTGAAGTCTCAGCTGTGAAGAAGTACCAGCAATTAAGTCACACACACACCCCCCACAGTCAGCAATTGGGAAAGGAAATCAAACCTTCCTACAACCACACACCCAGGGCACCAGTTTAATAGTCCTCACGTGATTGGCTCAGTTCCAAAGGTCCAAATCAATTGTTTCAGTCAGCACCTGTCTCAGGTGTGAGAGTTTCAAAACTCTCTGGGAACTGGATTGCAGGGGTCTGGTGACAACTCAAATATGACTTGCTCCAGTGCTCTGTGAAGTCAGAAGCGACCACCCAGCAAATAGAGTAGTGTGTACACCTTGTACCTCTGTCACTCCCAGTCACTGATAGCCCCACAGGCCTGTGACTCAGTTGCCTTCAGTGAGCAGATACACCAGAGGTTTGCACCTGCCTGAATCACAAGGGAATCTGTATCTGCTCAGCCAGGCCTCTGCTCTCTGCCTCTAACCACAAGGGATGGTGAGGGCTGACAACCTCAGGAGCTTGATTGAGGCTGGGGTGTATTCAGTCAGTTCCAGCCCTGCCCCTGATTGATGTTACTGACAGAACAGAACAACTTTGTGGGAATTTTTTTCTGTCCTTGCTAAATTCCTCTGCAGAAGAGAAGCTGTTTTGAGTTCTCAGAACCTGTTCCTCAGGCCCCGTCTTTACTCCTGCAGGTTTGTATTCATAGCATGGTCAGCTCTAGCCTCCGGCCTTCCTTTGTCTACAGGCTGATGATCCCTGAGGGCCGGGTGTGTCTAAGGCTCAGTAAAGCAGTCCTCTGGGTCAGCCCCGCCATGGGAATTTCACGGCTCTGCGTGTGCATTTTCTAGTCCCCGTGCTTCACCCAGGCCAGTACTGCCACAGGCAAAGCCTTTACTCATGAGGCCTGTGTTTCAGTCCCAGATCTGTTCTGCGGTGGTTGACATCTGAGAAGATGCCCAGCCTCTTCTTGTTGCCCAGGGAGACAGGAATTGTGGCTTCAGAATATCCGTGTGTGGGCCCTATTGTTGCCAAAAATGGTTGCTGCTCTGCGCCTCAGGGCATTACCGCTCCGGTGTGGTTCCCTTTTAGCCGACTGTCGTCTCCTCACTCATGTGCTGAAGTGTCAGCACTGACTAGCAGTCCAGGCCCTGTCCACACCCCTCGAGAAATCACCCAAGGATCTGGACTCCTTGGGGACAGGTCTCCAGACCTCAGTGTGAGAGTGCAGGGGAGTCCTGGGAGCTCAGAATTGTAGGTCAAAACACCAAACTCATTGAGACCAAATGAGCAAATAATTAGATAAAATGGCTACCAGACACACAAGCCCACAAATGCACAAACAATCAGAAACACATAGACATACAGACAACAACAACAAAAAAAACTACCATAAAAATAATGTTAATCATGAAATAATTGAGAAAAAAGGTAGAAAACATACAAACAAAATGAACAAACAAAAAACCCTCTACAAATCTGATGTTTGTACTCTCAGAAACCATAAGAAGGGAAGAAGAGGAAGAGAGAAGGGAAAAATAAAAAGTGGTGTTCATAAAAAAGTTAAAAAAGAAGAAAGAGAAAATTAAAAATAGAAAAAGTAAAATAAAATATATATATATAAATAGTAAAAATTAATGATAGTTCCTCCAAGAAAATGATGAGAAAAAAAGGCACCAACCACAAAAATATCTTCTTGTATATGTGTAGAAATATACATCTATATGTATGGGGATCAACTTTCATAGGAATGTATTTATAATGCAATATACTTTCTGGACACCAGCTGGTGCTGTGAGTGGTTCCCAGGCTTATACCTGACTCACAGTTTGTACTGTTACCACAGTAACCACCCTACCTGGCTGATCGCTATTTTGGAGTTTCTGTGAAAGTTTTTTTACCTAATTGTTGTGCAACCTCAGCCGCTCTGTTCCAGACAGCACTCCTATCCAACCTCCCAACTCAGTGCAGGAGTCCACACTTCACAGATCTTTCCACTCTGCTCCCGCGTTCTCCTGTAAACTGGCAACTGCAATCTGCTGTGGGAGAGGGTGCTGGCTGCGCCAGGTCTCGCTGTTGCCTGCTACCATGGCTACTGCCGGTCCCGGTTGGTGGCCGCGTCTCACTGCCGCCACAGCTGCGGCACACGGAAACCTTATACTCAGTTTTTGTGGCTCTGGAATTTTGAGTCCAGCCACCTGCCAGTTTGCTGCACAGCCTGAACTGCCAGCCCATACCAATATTCCCCATCAGGAATGGTCCGGTCTATTTAATCACTCCTGTTGTTCTGGGTGAAAGTGCCCGCCATTTCGGAGAATTCAAAATGTCTGTTTCCCGGGTGGGATGCCTTACCTTCAATTTTCCATCGAGTTGCTTAGTTCCTTGTGTATCTGAGTGGCTCCCCTTTAGGGTGCCAAACTCTGCTCAGGAATAAATTTTCGTCAGTTGAGTTTTGCCAGCAATTGCAAGCCACTGTCTTCCATCAAGCAGGGAAAATGTCTACAACAGAGTCCGTGGTTTTAAATTACACATCATATACAGCAATCCGCCAATTCACTGCGCGTCTCGAGCTGTCTGTCCACACCAATAATCCACGCTGGGAAAAGGTCCAGACCCCCTTTCCTCTCACATGATGACTTGGGAGAGGTGGGCTATACGTCCGTCCCATCCGCCATCATGCTCCGCCTCCCAAGGTTTTATTTTTATCATTGACTTTCAACCTTTTCACTATGATTTGTCTGGGTCTAAATTTGTATATGTTCATTCTATATTGGAATTTGTTTGGCTTCTTGGATATGTGTAGATTTATACATTACATAAAATTTGGGGAATTTTCAGACATTACTTAACTAAATTATTTTTGCACCATTTTTCTTTCTTTTCTTGTTCTGGAATTTACATTATGCATTTGTTGTTGTGAGTAGTAATGGTACCTCATGTTTCTCCGAGGCTTTCTTCAGTTTTATTCATTTATTCAGATTGCATCATCACTATTGATCTATCTTTAAGTTCATTGATTCTCTCTTCTGTCAGCTCAAAACTACTGCTGAGCCTTTCTAGTCACTTTTTTTTTTCTTTTTTCTATTATACATTTTAACTATGGAATTTCCATTTGGTTCTTTTTTGTAGTTTATATCTCTTTATTTTCTCTATGTGAGACACTACCATTATACATACCTTTGATTCTTTAGCCATGGAAACTTTAGTCCTCTTGAATGTATTTATAATGGCTGTTTGAAGTCTTTGTCTCCTCAATTCAATTGCATACTTCCCAGTAATACAGTTCCCGAATGCCTGAATTTTCCCCCTGTGTATTGGTCACTTTCTTGTTCCTTGGCATAGCTCATGATTATTTGTTGAAAATTAGATATTTTTTAATGTTACCAGGTCATGTGTTTATTTGCTAATGACATGGCTCACCTAAGTTTGTGAGATCTAGTTCATTCCTGTGCATCTTCTGATATCTCTGCTCAGATTTTTGTCTTTTTCCTTTCCTTGACTTTGTCTTCTAGCCTGGGCAACCAAGAACAATCATTCTTGAATCTATATGAGTCACATACTAGTCAAGCTTTATACATAAGCCATTCTTCTTAGTTATAATTTTACCCTCTACCATTAGATTAGCATCTGGCTTTGGATGATGCTATTCAACTTGAGGAGCTTGTATTTTTGCCTGCTGTTCAGACAGTGACTAGTAGCTTGGATCTTCCTTCTTTGATAAGTTCTAGGAGGGTGCAATGTTGAGCATTCACTCCATCTTCTGTATTGCCAGGAATAGTTGCAAATGTATGGTTTGACCTTATGGTCAAAGTAGCTTATTATTCAGCCTGTGTTTTGTCAAAAGCTGTGATTAAGCCCAGTGGACACTTCTATTTGTTGATTCAGAAATTCATCAACCCTTCACACAGCTCTGAATGTTCTCAAGTGGATGCAACCCAGCCCGTGTTCACCTCCCCCCTTCCCAAGCCCCTGTGTTGACACGTAATCTCAGAAGGACTGTTCTTGATTGTTCCCCCTAATTTTCTGTACTTTTGTTTATTGCTATCAGTATCACAGTTACCATGATCACCTCATAATATGCCATTGTTTTCAACAATGTCCTTAGATATAGAATTCCGATTACTGTTTCAAATAATGACTGTCCCCTTATAGGTGCAGAATTCTTTATTCTTATTACCTGTCTTTCCCTGTGAGAGAACCTGTGCTGAGACACAGGAAGAGAAAGGAGAACATTCTCCTGGATTAACAGTCTGCTAAATGAGTGGGGCCTGAGACAATGAAAATGATGGTATTCTTGGCTTTTTCCTGTGCATGTGGAATGTCCACACAGGCAGCAAGCTGGGGAAGAGCTTATCTCATGCCAGTGAAGTAGGAGATGTGTAAGAGGAGAGGGTTCTCTTGCATGCCCGCTCAGAATAGAGCTTCTGCAGTATGGGGCTTGTAGGATGAAAAGCATCAATGGTCTTCCTCTCCTTTATGAAACTATAGCCCTAGACTGGGGTCGGGGAGCAGAGGAAGCCAATCTTTTTGACCACAATTGCCTGGGAAAGAATATCCAAAGTAAAGTTTTCATAATAGTGAGGTGGGGAGGGATGAAGAGAAAAGGTCTGGGCTCAAATGAGATCCTCACTGTGGATACTGAGTTTTACTATTAAATAAATTATCTTGAATGGATGTTTATCCATTTGCTGTATGACCCATGACATTTTGCAAAGCCCTTAATTAATTATTTTAAAAGTCATTTTCTCCCGTTAAATGGTTGTTTGTGGAGGGAGAGGACCTGCAGATTTCCCCACTATGCCTTTCCATTTCTGCACCTTTCGGTTCTATTTTGAATGCATAGTTTATTTTTCTGATTAAAAAGACTTAAGGGTGGTGCCTGTGCCTTAGTGGCTAGGGCACCGGCCTCATATTCTGAGGGTGGCAGGTTCAAGCCTGGCCCCCATCAAACTGCAACAACAACAGCAAAAACAGCCGGGCATTATGGTGGGCACCTGTAGTTCCAGCTACTCTGGAGGCTGAGGCAAGAGAATCTCCTGGGTCCAGGAGTTGGAGGTTGCTGTGAGCTGTGTGAGGCCACAGCACTCCACCAAGAATGACAAAGTGAAACTCTGTCTCTAAAAAAACATAAATAAATAAAAGACTTAAGATTACTGAGTTTGAGGTGGTGTGAAAATATAAATACATACAATAATTTTGGTCAACTTAATATGCAGATATTTTATTGATAAAAATGTAATGGCCATTTTGTTTTGAATATGTTTGTTCAAAAATTGTTAGCTGCATAAGCTCTGCTTCTGTTTTTTTTTTTTTTCACCTTTTCTAAGTGTGGGGTTTTAAAGTTACCCTAAAATTTTTTCAAATTCTGCAAGTTTTATCACTTTTACTTAAACTGAATGATTCAGGCTTATTATTTATACTAATGAATTTTAAAATTAACCTCAGGCCCTTATGCTTTAAGGTGCTTGTTTAAACTTGTTTGAACACAGTCCACAACTGTATCTATCTAGATCTATCACCTCCCAGCAAGTGGAGTAATATATTTCTATGCAATTGAATCACTTATAAACAGTGTAAATTTCTTCCATAGCTAAAGTATATTTGCCTCTGTTTAAAGTCTATTTATGATATAGGCCTATAAAAATTATATATAACTCTGATAAAAACAACTTGGCAATGGAATTATGTTAGTGCTTATATTACTTAAAAGGAAATTATTTTGAAAACAATGAAACCAAGAGAAAGTCCATTGTTAAAATGGAGGGTGCATTCTCGGCAACATGAAGAGATATTGATAACTAAGAAACCTCAGAGGAGATTTATACTGGGCCAAACTCTAAGAGTGTGATAAGATAGATTAAAATACTGAACGTACAAGGAATTTTCACACACATAAAAAAGCAAAAGATGTGTATAGATTTTGATCATGCAAAACTTTCAACTTAAAAATATTCCTGTTTACATGGTCAATCAATCATTTGGATAGCATCATTCTGTAATGTATTAAATTTAGATGTTATCCCTTATGGCTTTTGAAATATAATAAAACAATAATCTTGAGGCAGGCGGGGAGGAAACTGCAACCTTTAAACCCCGCCATGAAGACCCGCTTTAGCACCATTGACCTCCGCGCCAGCTCGCAGAGCTGAATGCTAGCTTGCTAGAAATGAGAGTAAACAATGTTTATGATGTGGATAATCAGACATATCTTATTCGTCTTCAAAAACCAGATTTTAAAGCCACACTTTTACTTGAATCTGGCATACAGATTCATACAACAGAATTTGAGTGGCCTAAGAATATGATGCCAACTAGTTTTGCCTTGAAGTTCTAAAACATTTGAAGAGTTGGAGATTAGTCAGTGCAAAACAGCTGGGTATGGATAGAACTGTAGATTTTCAATTTGGAAGTGATGAAGCTGCTTATCATTTAATTATTGAGCTCTATGATAGGGGGAACATTGTTCTTACAGATTATGAGTACCTAATTTTAAATATCCTAAGGTTTCACACTGACGAGGCAGATGATGTTAAATTTGCTATTCGTGAATGCTACCCAGTTGATCAGTCTAGGACTGCTGAGCCTCTGCCCACTTTGGACAGAATGACTGAAATAATAGCCAATGCACCTAAAGGCAAACTGCTGAAGAGAGTTCTAAACCCACTACTTCCTTATGGACCAACTCTCATCATACACTGTCTTATAGAGAATGGATTCTCTAAGCAATGTCAAAGTGGATGAAAAACTTGAAAGTAAAGATATTGAAAAAGTACTTGTTCGTCTGCAGAAAGCAGAAGATTATATGAAAACAACATCTAACTTCAATGGGAAGGGATATATCATTCAGAAAAGAAAAATAAAACCAAGTCTGGAAGCAGATAACCCAGCTGAAGACATACTCACGTATGAGGAATTTCATCCTTTCTTGTTTTCTCAACATTCACAATGTCCATATATAGAATTTGAATCATTTGACAAGGCCGTGGATGAATTTTATTCCAAGATAGAAGGACAGAAAATTGATTTAAAAGCTTTACAACAGGAAAAACAAGCATTGAAGAAATTAGATAATGTCCGCAAGGATCATGAAAACAGATTAGAAGCTCTTCAACAAGCTCAAAGGAGAACTCATGGAAATGAACCTACAAATAGTTGACAGAGCTATTCAGGTAGTTCAAAGTGCATTCGCCAACCAGATAGACTGGACAGAAATCGGGTTAATTGTGAAGGAGACCCAAGCCCAAGGAGACCCTGTTGCAAGTGCAATGAAAGAATTAAAACTTCAAACAAATCATGCTACAATGCTGCTAAGAAATCCATACTTGTTATCAGAGGAGGAAGATGACGATGTTGATGGTGACGTCAGTGTTGAGAAAAATGAAACTGAACCATCAAAAAGGAAAAAGCAAAAGCAAAAGAATAAACAACTTCAGAAGCCTCAGAAAAATAAGCCATTCCTTGTTGATGTTGATCTCAGCTTTTCAGCTTATGCCAATGCCAAAAAGTCTTATGATCACAAGAGATATGCTGCTGAGAAAACACAAGACTGTTGAAGCTGCTGAGAAGGCCTTCAAATCAGCAGAAAAGAAAACAAAGCAAACATTAAAAGAAGTTCAAACTGTTACTTCTATTCAAAAGGCAAGAAAGTATATTGGTTTGAGAAATTTCTGTGGTTTATTAGTTCAGAGAACTATCTAATTATAGGTGGACGAGATCAGCAACAGAATGAAATAATTGTGAAAAGATACTTGACACCAGGAGACATTTATGCACATGCTGATCTTCATGGAGCTACTAGCTGTGTAATTAAGAATCCAACAGGAGAACCCATCCCCCCATGGACCTTGACTGAAGCTGGCACAATGGCACTTTGCTACAGTGCTGCTTGGATGCACGAGTTATCACTAGCGCTTGGTGGGTGTACCGTCATCAGGTGTCTAAAAAAGCCCCAACTGGAGAATATTTGACAACAGGAAGTTTCATGATAAGAGGAAAAAATAATTTTCTTCCTCCCTCATATCTAATGATGGGGTTTAGCTTCCTCTTTAAGGTAGATGAGCCTTGTGTTTGGAGACATTGGGGTGAGCAGAAAGTCAGAGTGCAGGATGAAGACATGGAGACACTGGCGAGTTGCACAAGTGAACTCATATCAGAAGAAATGAAACAACTAGATGGAGGGGACACTAGCAGTGAAGAAGACAAAGAGGAATTACACAGAAGTGGAGCTCATGACTCAGGTTGACCAAGAGGATGTTTCTGTTGAGAATGGTGGATAGAAACTAAATGAGGAACTAATTCAGGAAGAAAGCTCTGACGATGAAGGAGAATCTGAAGAGGTAATAAAAGATCGGGATCCTATTGGTGAAATGAAGGAGGAAGGGGAAGAGATATTAAGTTATCCAGATACTAACATTGACTTGTCCCACCTTCAATCCCAAAGGTCCCTCCAGAAATTGGCTTCAAAAGAAGAATCTTGTAATTCGAGCGACAGTAAATTACAGAGCCGGAGACATTTGTCAGCCAAGGAAAGAAGGGAAATGAAGAAGAACAAACTTTCAAGTGACTCAGGGGATTTAGAAGTAATAGAGATAAAAGGACAAAGGAAAAGAAAGTGGTGCACATTGAAACTCATCAGAATACAAGCAGAAATGTTCCCAGTGTGCTGCCAATGAAGCGAGGACAAAAGAGTAAAATGAAAAAAATGAAGGAAAAATACAAAGACCAAGATGAAGAAGAACGGGAACATATTATGAAATTACTGGGGTCTGCAGGTTCAAACAAAGAAGAGAAAGGGAAGAAGGGAAAAAAAGGAAAAACAAAGGATGAACCTATAAAAAAAAACAGCCTCGGAAACCCAGAGGTGGGCAGAGGGTTTCTGACAGCATTAAGAAAGAAACTCCATCCCTTGAAGTTATAACTCATGAATTACAAGATTTAGCTGTAGATGATCCACATGATGAAAAGGAAGAACAAGATCTGGATCAGCAGGGAAATGAGGAAAACCTATTAGATTCTTTGACCGGCCAGCCACATCCTGAAGATATGCTGCTGTTCGCCATTCCCATATGTGCCCCTTCCACCACCATGGCAAACGATAAATATAAAGTGAAACTTACTCCTGGACTTCAGAAAAAGGGAAAAGCTGCAAAAACAGCCTTAAATAGTTTCATGCATTCCAAAGAAGCAACAGCAAGAGAAAAAGACTTATTCCGCAGGGTGAAGGATACAGATTTATCAAGAAACATTCCGGCAAAGTGAAAGTATCTGCACCCAGTCTTCTGAATGTAAAAAGGAAATAGCTGAAAGGAAATCCTAAAATATTCGAGAAGAACCAAATTTTATAGCCTTTCAGAAGTTCAAAAATGAAAATACCCTGTAACAAGACTTAAGCATTTAAGAATGAACTAAACATTGCCTTGCTGTATCCGCCAAAAGGACTTAATTCTTGTTTATACAGAGGAAGCACTGTCTATGATAGTATTTCCTAAAATATTTGTGGAAAGTTAAATGCTAATTATGTAAAAAAAAAAAAACAATAATCTTATTTTTTATGAAATGTTAAATACAATAAAACTAATAAAATGAATACAATTCATCCAAACTCAATACTAATTATACAGGTTTATAATAGTTTTCAATTATTTCTTCTTTTGATAATTTTTATACAGTACAAAGTCTGCTAAATATTGAGATCTTATTTATGGTTGGAAACTACAAACAGCCCTCCAATTTGAAAACGAACATAAGTTGTTACTAATAAAAATTAATACAAAATTAATTCCCTGACTTGTTGGAAATGCTACAATTTAAACTTTTATTTTACAAATACCCAGTTAAAACATACAATCTCGAAAACAAAACAAAATAAGCCATACCTACATATTCTTTTTGTTTCTTCCCAATTCTGTGAATAATTTGCACAAAATTTATGCAGTTTTGAAGATTATAATCACAATCTTCAATTGATATTAATTTTGACATTCCAGTGATAAGATATTATACCAGCTGTTGGGACAATTAAACCTTTTAAAATGTTGAATTTGAATTCATGAATAAAGAAAATATTGGACATACATTATTTTATTTTTATATTATACTTCTTAGTTTGGATGAACATTTTAAAAATAAACAGCCTGAATATTGAAATAGACAGAGGAAAGTGAATAGAAAACTATCTGAAGGAAAATGGTAAACATTTTGATTTATGAATATATGATTTATACTGCAGTTTATCCAAGGTACATCAAAGGTTCACGTGGTGCTGACATTTCATTTTTTGTCTTCATTGTGTGAACTGAAACCTCTCTGCAAGTAAGTAGCTCTGCAGCTTGTTCTTGACACATCAGTGATTCTAAAAATTAACTCTTCTAACTAAAAAAATACTGATCCCTAATGAAGAATAGAGAAATACAGTTGATTACCACTCCTTTGAATTCCCCAGGCATTGTTAAATCCTGTGAACTGGGCAACGGTTACGCAAGAACTTATTAATTACCATACACACAACCTTGGTCAGGGACTGAGAGATGGGAATCACAAACTGATTTTCTGCCTCTTAAAATGCTAACTTTCAGGTCTGATTATGAATTCTGTAAACAGTAGGGTTTGGTATGCATGCTGCATTTAAAGTTTCCTTAGCACGAAACCTCCTTTTTCCCCTCATGACTTTTCGTTTTGAAGGGAAACACTTTCTGAGAACAATTTGCAGCTAAGCCTGTCGGTGGGCACCTCCCACTGAGAAGCGCCCAGCCAGCCTGTTCTGGGTTGTGCTCCAACTTAGTTTAAGGGACTTTAGGGGACATGTTCCTGCTGCTTCCACTGTTCTTTCCTGTCTTCCTTTTTTTGTAATCTTGACCCAAAAACTATTTTAAGTGATGTCTGATTTCGCTTCCTGTGGTGCTCAAATGTTCACTGACAAAGGATTATTGAAAGAATGTGTGACTCTTCCTTTCTTTTCTTGAATTCAGTTTCTGATGTTGATATTCATGTGAAAGGGTCACCCTCAAAGAGACAAAGAACACTAATGTTACAAGGATTCTCAGCTCTTCTTCTTCATCTCAGCTGGTGGACTCCAAACCAAAGGGATCAAATATCTTCTATCACCTCCTTGAAAACATCACCATCTGTGTCATCACTGGCCTTTAGGCTCTGAGATTTGTTCCAAAGTGATCCTGTCCCTGTACAGTCCATCAGTTGAAAGTTATAGAACCATGGGGATTTTAGGACTAAAGAGCACCCTGATGTTCAAATAGTCCAACCCCCTTATTTATAGAGTCAGGAAATTGAAGCCTATAATGAGTAGGTTACTTGTCTGTGAACACAGACAGAGATACAGAAATGGTGGAGAAAGCAGGATTTCCGACATGAGTGTTTCAGGAAGGCAATAGCATTTGCATTAGGGCTGTGTTTCCCTGTTCCCTTAATACCCACAGTCATCAAAACATGCTCAGATCCTGCCGAATCTTCTGGAATGATAACTGAGTTGAAGAGACAGAGTATTTAACATTTAAAAATTAACTGAGTTTTAAATCATAAGGAACCTAAATATGTCAATATGTATTTGCTCTTTCTAAACGTATCACATTGCCAATCTAGTTTTCATGTTTAGGAAAAAATGGTAGTGACTTTTGTCCAAAAGAATAACTACATTTTTTGGTGAAAATAAATTAAGGTCTCAGGCAGATGACTGTAGGGATAGAGAAATTTGACTGCCGAGGATATCTACCAAAATTAGATTCATAGCTGATATAGTTTATCAAATAAGTTTAGATTGATTGTAAATCCACATGAAGACTACAGCAAAATCAGGCAGCTTTTCAGTTATGTAGTTTTTAAACTGTAGGTTACCTTGAAAACAAAATGACTTAGCATGAGTTATAAGTAATACCTTTTGGTAAATTATACTGTAATGAGGTTTCTATGTTAGAGTTATGACCTTTGTAAAAGGAACTCATCTTGTCAAGATAATTTACCAACTTTTCCTTCATGGACATGTTATTCCAGAGAAGAGACAAGGATAATAATCTTTTTATTTTCAGTTAGAAGAGAGATTCAAAGGATTAAAGAGTAATATGAAGAGTAAATTGTTTTCGAAAATATGTTGAAAGGCATGAAAATGCCCATAAGAAGTTGTCCAGTCCTATGTCCTCTGAGTAAAGGTGGAAGGAACATTTGCTCAGCTGTGACTTCAATGTTTCCCATTAAGGTGGTGTTTCCATATGAAGTAGCCCCTTCAATTCTTATATCTTCAATTTTATATCATTGTCCTTAGATTGTATGAAAATCTACATCTTTGTATTGACTTCAGACATATGCCTTGCTCCTATCAATGCATTTTATGTTAAACTTCCAAAATAATACTTTTAGGATTAAGTCCCGGTTTCCATCTATCAATGATAATGAATGAAATTGATAACATTATTAAGAGTGGGATTTTTCATCATTACAAAATTATACACAATCATGGCAATGTCTTTTATGTATTCTTTCTGATCCTTTGTAAGCATTTATGATGTTTCTAGCTTTATGAGACCAGGTACTCAGAAGAAAAGCAGAAGAAAACAGTATATTCATATAATGTGAATTTGTGTCTTTATTTTAATTGATATATTCAGAGTGAAAAGAGAATTTTAATGGATGTTCTTGGCTTGAATGAAGAATCCAGGAGAATTGTCTTTTTTTAATACATTAAATGTATTGCTTACCAGCAATTGTTTACTGTGAAATACAACCAATTTTTAAAATGTCATATTGAATAAATGTTTGGTCTTGTATATTTGATTTTCAAAGCTGCTTCCTATACAAATAATTAGATGTTCCAATGTTCAAATATTTGTGTTATTTCAAAAAGAAGTTCAATTCTGCATAGCCAAAACACAGTAAGTAAAGTAAGAAGACAGCCCTCAGAATGGGAGAAGATATTTGTAGGTTATGTCTCTGACAAGGTTTAATAACCAGAATCCACAAAGAACTCAAACGTATAAGCAAGAAAAGAACAAGTGATCCCATCTCAGGCTGGGCAAGGGACTTGAAGAGAAACTTCTCTAAAGAAGACAGGCACACGGCCTACAAACATAAGAAAAAATGCTCATCATCTTTAACCATCAGAGAAATGCAAATCCAAACTACTTTGAGATATCCTCTAACTCCAGTAAGATTAGCCCATATCAGAAAATCCCAACACCAGAGACATTGGCGTGGATGTGGAGAAAAGGGAACACTTCTACACTGCTGGTGGGAATGCAAATGAATACATTCCTTTTGGAAAGATGTTTGGAGAACACTTAGAGATCTAAAAATAGATCTGACACTCAATCCTATAACTCCTCTACTAGGTATATACCCTGAAGACCAAAAATCACATTATAACAAAAATATTTGTACCAGAATATTTATTGCAGCCCAATTAATAATCGCTAAGTCATGGAAAAAGCCCAAGTGCCCATCAATCCACGAATGGATTAATAAATTGTGGTATATGTACACCATGGAATATTATGCAGCCTTAAAGAAAGATGGAGACTTTACCTCTTTCATGTTTACATGGATGGAGCTGGAACATATTCTTCTTAGTAAAGTATCTCAAGAATGGAAGAAAAAGTATCCAATGTACTCAGCCCTACTATGAAACTAATTTATGGCATTCACCTGAAAGCTATAACCCAGTTATAACCTAAGAATATGGGGAAGGGGAGAGGGATGGAAGGGAGGGGGGAGGATGGGCGGAGGGAGGGTGATTGGTGGGATCACACCTATGGTGCATCTTACAAGGATACATGTAAAACTTAGTAACTGTAGAATATAAATGTCTTAACACAATAACTAAGAAAATGCCAGGAATGCTATTTTAACCAGTGTGATGAAAATGTGTCAAATGGTCTATAAAAGCAGTATATGGTGTCCCATGATCACGTTAATGTACACAGCTATGATTTAATAAAAAAATAATTAAAAAAATAAGTTCAAAATGGTACAATGCAAACGTGGTGTACTGAATATTCTAGACCACGTGAATTTGCATGGAGTGCCATGTGCAGCCTTTGAAATATCTGTGAAGTGAGCTACTGTCATATGGGTGATATTAATGCTTAGATCATTTGAGTCTCTCTGTGAAAGGTCATAGCCATTTCAAGTTTCTAGGCTTTTCTCCTTATCACTGCCATATTTGAAATTTGAGGTAAAAAGCTTGAATTCTAACACCTGAGTTGGGGGATGCGTAGAAATGGTGGTAAGAGCAGACCATCATGTAATCTTCTCAGGGTAACTAATTCTAGTCTTTCTGAGCCTCTGAGCCATTCCCTTGCTGGGAAGAAAAATTTCTTGTGACTCTGAAGTACTGGGTAATGCCACCTGCATCTCACACCCTGGACTCAGCGAGACAAGGAGCCAAACATAGTTTCCTTTGGGAGGTTATGTTTATGTGGTGATTATGTTTACAAATATTTTAATTTGTTTAAATTTCTTAAGTTTTAGGAGTCTAATGAGACACAGAGTTGTAAATAGTGATGAATATTTATGTGTCCACTCTATCTAGGAGAATAAGATATTCTACTGAAAGTTCTTAACCAAATCAGATTCTTTGAACTACTTTTGTGATGCAGAGAATTATCTTTCTCAGTGGCTGTACGCACTGGAGTAGGGCACCTTTTTCATCTCTTTGATTCTTTTAATTATAAAAAATATTTTTAAGGGCGGCACCTGTAGCTCAGTTGGCAGGGCGCCAGCCACATTCACCTAGGGTGGTGGGTTCGAATCCTGCTAAGCAACAATGACAACTGCAACCAGAAAATAACCAGGTGTTGTGGCAGGTGCCTGTGGTCCCAGATATTTGGGAGGCTGAGGCAAGAGAATCGCTTAAGCCCAAGAGTTTGAGGTTGCTGTGAGTTGCGATGCCACGACACTCTACCCAGGGTGACAGCTTGAGACTCTGTCTCAAAAAAAAATAATATTTTTAAGGCCAGGCTCTAGAATTTATTACATGACATTATAGGAGAATAACTAGCTATGGAGCTTTATTTGATGGAGTAATGGAGAGATGGCTGAATATGACTTTATTTAATAAAAATGTAATAAGAATGTACTGTTTTTCTGTTATACAACGTAGATGATTCTCTTCCTAGAGTAATTCTCACACTTGCAGTAGGAGATATGCATTCTAATCATAGAGGTAGTAGTCCAAATGCCCATTAAAGTTAGAATGTATAGATAAAATACGGTGTAAAATATGCTATATTTATACAACAGAAAGGTAGCCAGCAGTGAAAATAAATGAACCAAAATGACATAAAAAAAATAAATAAAGTACCTTATTATTTCTAAATTAGCCTAAAATGCCTTGGAAATACTGGGGGACAAATTACTACCACTGCTAATAAATTAAAATGTTGAGGCATTTTTTAAACAAGCTTGTTAATTTTTGGAGAACAATCATTCCTTCCTTCCTTTATGTCTTTCTTTCTACCCTTTTTATTTATTTATTTATTTATTTTTTTTTGAGACACCCTTGTTAGAGTGCTGTGTTGTCATAGTTCACAGCAACCTCACACACTTGGGCTCAAGTGAACCTTTTGTCTCAGCCTCCTGAGTAGCTGGGACTATAGGCGCCACCACAATGCCTCGCTAGTTTTCAGAGGCAGGGGTCATGCTCTTGCTCAGGCTCATCTCAAACTTATGAGCTCAAACAATCCACCTGCCTGGGCCTCCCAGAGAGGGGAACAACTTTTTAAATAAATTCAAAGCCAGTGACAACCTGAGTCATCTATAAGAATTACTTTTGTTTCATTTTATTTTTCTTTAACTTTTAAGATAAGTAAACAAAATGGAAGCTTATTTTGTTTGGAGTTTTTTTCAGTTAATCTTTATAGAATGAAATCCTTAAGCAAACTAGCTTATAAAGATAGATGTGTGAAGTCACTTACAAATCCAGAAGCCCTTTCTTAAAAACATCTGGGAGACTGCGTTACAAATGAGTGCTCCATAAGGTATAACCATTGACCATTAAATCTTCTTGACTTACTTATTGAAGATTATATATTGACTTTGGTTTTTTGAAAAAGGTGGTCTGAGTAGTAACAACAGATGGATAGATGTGAAAGGCTCAGGTACTTCTGCTATTCCAGCTCAGTAATCTGGGAACTCAGGAGGACTTCCATGGTACTTCATCAGGACTCATTTGGAGCAGTGATGCCAGTTAGCTTAAGATCCCTGTTTCATTACTGGCCCACATATGGTTGTTCAAGGCAGATGAAAGCAAGTTTGTTGTTAAGGATGTGTTGTCAGTTAATAGCATCAAACCATAGGTTTTAGTAAGGTTATACTATCCGAGCAAACTTTGCCACTTTATTGGAGACATTAGTCATAAGAAAATAACTTGGAGCAAATGTACCCTACCTTTTAAAAGTCTTCAACTGTATAGGTCTTCCTCTCTTGAACTAAACCTACCATTTTCATGAGTATATTTTGGTAGCTATGATCACCTAGTTCTAAAGCTGCGGAGTGATTTTGCAAAGTTCCCTGAATTATCGGATAATCTTCAGGAAGTAGTTATTTCTGAATGCAGAATGTGACTAAATTACACCCCAGAGTAACTGAGTAGTGGTTTATGCCAATGAGTATTTCCTATATATTATCCTCCATAATAATAATTGTTGGAGCTTAAAATTAAGAAACTTTGATGATAAAAAGTTTTATATCCTGATAATGTAATATGGAAGTTTTCTTATTTTATGATACCCCACAGGAATATTGAAGAAAGCATATATATAAATATACACAGGCATATGTTTTTAAAATGTATTCCCTCTAATAGATATACATCCCTTATCTGTGCTAAAATCTGGAAATGATTTCAGAGTGTATTTGTTGAATAAGCCATGACAAGGCATTTTGTGAAGAGGCTAGAAGATCAAGTTCATGGGAGGGAAAACTGGTCATGAATAGCTGAGGTGACCTAAAGCAGTAATAACATTGACCCATCCGTTATTGTGCTCCCTGCTCTGTGAAGAAGAGCTGGGTGGCCATACCAAATGCTGCCTTGCACCTGTAGTTCCATTACTGTTGAAAATGAAGGCACTGACCTTGTAAAAAAAATGGACATATTTCTTTTGCTTGCTTAATAGAAATCAAATATTTAAGGTGTGATGCCCAGGACTATTTCAAAGAGAATAAGATTTTAATATTTCTCATTATTCTTTCTGTACCTCCTTCTGGGGCACCACCTTGTGTCTGTACATGCAATCGTGGGTATACAAGCCTACACGTTGCCTACAATGTATAAGCATATGCAAGCTATCCAGATCAAACACTACATTAAAGGAAAGCTATTAATTCCCACTAAATCTTTCACTGCTGCACTTTAAAACTTATCTATTATGACAACAAAAATGAATTAAGAATGAAAATGTTCTAATTATAGTTCAGTTTGATATCTACCCCCTTGCAACTTTATAACTCCCAAAGTCATCCTCATTTGTTTTTTACAAAGTCAGCAAAGATTTCCGAGATCAGAAATGTTTTACTGTACCACAAATACCTTACTTTAACCTCTGCTTTTCTTTTTATCTTCTATCACGTGTTCACTTAATCATTCTAGAAACAAAGTTTGATCAAACTATTCAGACAATGGACACATGGACAGCCCTCTATATACCATATTTACATAACAAAACTTTACTTTTACCCATACATGTATCGAAATTTAAAAATATGGAGAAAAAATGAGCTGTTTCAAAGACTCAGGTTGTCTTCTTTCAGTTTTTTCATGCTTTCCCTTTACTCCATGAGGTAAATGAATGAGCAAGGAAGTATTAAAAAAATGCTGTTGGCTGTAGCCAGCACACAAATACAGCCAGTAAGGAACATTCCAGAAATGCATTTGAAACACTCAAGGGACACATAGCTCTGAGCAAAAATGACATCCTAAATTTTTTTTATAAAGTGAAGTGGGTGGACAGCGTTTAGAAATCTCTCCCCCTTTTATGATGCTGATATTTTTACTTGGCACCATTTGACTCTGCTAAGTATATTCAGCATTTACTTCATAATGGAGAACAGCACAGGAATATGAGCAGTGATATTGTTGATACATGAAGTACAAGACTTTGACTTTCTTCTTCCCAGCCATGCAGACACTTGCTGACAGCTGTAAAACCTTGTTGCTCTCATATGCAGAGACATCTCCAAAGGCACACAGTGAACAGATGTGTGCTATAACAGTAACAAGGTGCCACTTAAAAAAAAAAAAGTACTTTTCAGCTTAGGGCCACATTTAAACCTTCAGGTACAGTTCATGAAACTCATAATGTGGGAGAGTGAGTACTCCTGGTGTCTTTGAGATTCTCTAGGGGATAAGATTCTGAGATATTGTTACCATTATCACCACCTTGCTAACTGAATCACAGTTAGTGTCCTGGTTATTACACCTGAGGGAGAGACTTAATACCCTCTAGGTTGGAATAAAGGGAAAAATGAGATTCTTCCATTGTGGAAAGGAAGCACAAATTCAGGAGACACGAAGGAAAAGGCATTCTATTCCATCTTAATCTTTTAAAAATAGAGAACTAAATTAACCTGAATATGCAATCCTCAGTTTGGCCATATAAACTAATAAAGCATACGTTTCCACTAAAATGAATATGGATGGAACATCTTTGTAGGGTTAGACACATTCTTCTTTCTAAAATATATCCATGTTTTACACTTATAGAAATACAAAAACAAAACAATACAGGCAAGAAGATTTCATACAAAAGCAGAATTGCACCTGAAAATGAAGGGACCTAAATGCGCCTCAGATGGCATCATATTTTTATCTCTGAGTCAGTAACGTTGTGAAACTGTAAGATGGTGTTGAAGCAATTCAATCAAATAAAGTGAAAGTAATATTGATGAAAACTACTTTCATTTTTATTGACTCATAAACATTAGAGTGTAAATGTGTAGAGTTCTTTTCACACCCTATAGATAGAACTGAGTGTTCCAACTTCAAATACCTGTAAAGGAAATATAAATCACATGTTACACTTGAACCTGAAACATGAAATTGTCACTGCATTTGATGAAAAGTTGAGCCCTTTTAATGATGCTTTAGTTTTCCTACAAATTGTATTTTTTATTCTTTTTCCTATTTTTCTTTTTTCTATTACTTGTTTCTGATTGTGAACCCAATTTATTTTAAATAAAATTGTTAAGTGCCTTGTCGGTTTGTAATAGTTCAAATGTAGAACAGACATATGAAATGAATAATCCTTCAAAGTCAATTCTGGCCTGTGTTTCTGTATTTATTTATTTTTTATTTTTTTATTAAATCATAGCTGTGAACATTAGTATGATCATGGGGCACCATACACTTGGTTCCTAGACCGTTTGACACATTTTCATCACACTAGTTAACATAGCTTTCCTGGCATTTTCTTAGTTATTTTGCTAAGACCTTTACATTCCACATTTACTAAGATTCACATACACCCTTGTAAGATGCACCGCAGGTGTAATCCCGTTAATCCCCCTCCCTCCACCTACCTCCCCCCTCTCTCCCCTCACTAAATTAACATTGTCTAAGAAATGGTGAAAACATGCCAGTGCCACCAGGCAGTTTTCTTAATTAGTTTGTAAACAAACTTAAGTGACTAGGACATTTTAAACACTTGAAATACATTTAAAAATATTTAAACTAGGCTACTTCATAGAAGACAGTAGAGGGTCCTGGGATGAGTGTTCTTGACTTTAAGTGTGAACCATGGAAATAAAAGTGGCTGTGTTTGCTCATCTACCCAGCACTGGAGGCAGTAATAAAGATTCACAAATCAATTACACCTTACAGGAGTGACGGCAGGAAGCAGAGGCTTTATCAGCAAACTCTGTATTTTGAATCAGTTCATCTGTTTGTGGTTTTTAATATCAATCCGTATTTTGAATCAGTTCATCTGTTTGTGGTTTTTAATATCAATCCGTAACATAGAGTTTGTGTCCACACAACATTTTCTTCTTCCTCCAGGTATTGACAACACAATAAGATTTGTGGATTTGGGGCACCTGAGGGAAAATTGTAATATGAGTAAAAATTGATATTATTGATGACTTACAGCTTAAAAATATATATCCCTTCAGAGTAACAGAGTGCTTAAAAGGAAAATATATAAATTTTATCAAATATTATAGCATATGGAGATGTTAATATAGATACCTTAGAAGATTGATTGGTTTTATATTGTATATTTGTGTAAATATCTATTTTATAAATTAACGTAGGTATTAGTATTAGCAAGCACTGACAGTTCTGTTTTACAGTGCTTCATATCAAGCACTGTATCAAGTCATGTCAGATTAGAAGCAAAGGTTATTTTGTGTGTTGGTTTACTTGGTAAATGAGTATTTTCTGTTTTGAAAGTCAACAAAATGAACTTAACATCAAATTATTTAGATAATGTACTTCCAACATTAATTCACACCACTATTTTTACTGTATTTTATTTAATATTGTTCAATAGAAACTTTGGAGTGAATGGATAAAAGGACCATGAGAGCTACTGGTTGTAAGGTGGATTTAGCGCTCAACGATTGCAGCCTCAAGAAACACAGAACAGAGTATGGAACCCAAAATGTCCCTAATCCCTTAACATTTCAAAGTGACATGTCATGTAATTTCAAGACTATGAATAATTTATGTGGTGAAAAATAAATTAATTGTTCAGTGAATGGGAACATGGTTAATAGACATTATTATATAAAATGTGATAATTTTGCTCTTGTATTTATTTAACTTGAAAGTATTTACAAAATAGTGAAAAAAAAATTTGAAAAGTTAAATCCTTGGTTCCAATAGATAATCATATGTTCAGGTCAAACTTAATGTGTGTTCCCCTGAGTGCCCAATTGTACAACATAAGGATTGCTAAAGATAGAAATAATTTAGTTGATACATTTATATTATGTTGAGGTCAAAGATCATATTTAAAAATATTTAAACTAGGCTACTTCATAGAAGATGATAGAGGGTTCCAGGATGAGCATTTTTGACTTTAAGTGTGAACCAACCCTAACCCAAACCCTAACCCTTTGACTTTAAGTGTGAACTACCCTAAGCCTAACCCACTGATTATAAAATATCTTCTATACCCTCTGCACATCTTGATATTTCTTTCATGTCTTATTTCGACTGAAATCAAGGTATCACCTGGGGACAATGCTTCTCCAGCATTGCTCTGACACCCCCATAGCAATGGTCCTAGATTAGGACAGGCATTTCTTTCTACTCAAAACAAATAAACAATAATCTGCTTTAACTGTGACTAGAAGATGTGTGTGTGTTTTCCTAATTGTTGTAATTACCTACAAAAGGATCAGTGACAATCTTTTCACCTGGCTTGTTACCCTCTTTCCACCAATTTGGATAATAATATCATCAGCAGTAATGCCACTATCTAAGATACAGGCAATCATGTCACATGTTACACTCTGAGCTTCACACTCTTCTTACCTCCAGGAATTTTGTTCTGTGCTTCACCTCAATCACATATCTCATCATCATTTATTCCATAAATTGTCATTACTAATATCTGGAAAACTTCTAAAATTTTAATTATTACTCCCTATTTCTGCCCCATATTTTCATATGAAAAGACTGGTTTTTCTTGAAGTTCAGTGCCCCCAATTCTTTAATTTTACAATTACCATGGTCTACTGAAACCACCAATAATTTACCATTCGCCCCCTACTTTGGTCGTCATACCTCTTCTTATCAAGATTAGATTCCTTTAGGCTGTCACGAAAGCTATCTCATTGCATTGATCTTCACATTTTTTACCTTTTTTCTCACTCTGTTTGACTAGCTAAACCCTAAATTGCTAAATCTTATTATCTTCTACTAGGAAAGCTCAGTGAGACTGGAAACAATCTAATCTATTGCACTTTAAATAGGATCCCAAAGATGAAGAGAGTCCTCAGGGCACATTCAATTAGAAAGTCTAATCTGCTTGTGCCCTTTCTTTGTTAACAGCCAGGTGCTCAGCGGTACTCGGGAGGGCATCTCGGTTCAGTTCACAGAAGTTATTCAGCACAGTGGACTGACTTGCTGGGTATCTTCCTCCCTCTACCACCTAATTCGATTCTACGAAATCATCCCATCAGTGTCTCCAGTGACCTTCACTTCAAGGTGTTCATCAGTCAATCTTCACTATTTTATCTTATCTCAATTTCGCTCATCTCATTAGACATTTGATCTCTCAGAAGCGTATGGAACACTCTCTGGAGGCACCTGTTTGCGGAGGTCCTGTGATGCACTTTTGTGTGTGTGTCTTTACATCCTGGCCATTTCTTCTCTGATAGTTTTGCTGAGCAATTCTTATCTCACCTCTAAAAATTGAAATATCTCATTTTCACTTGAACATCTTTTGTTCTTCTATAGTCAGAAATGTATGGCCTGATGTAAGATACCATTCATAAATGTATCCTTCCAGTGTGTCCCCTGAAATCTACACTCTCATGTCCAGCTGACTTACTGATATTTCTACTCAGATCTCCCTAGGACCCCAAGCCAAAAATGTCCTAAAGTAAACATTTCATCATGCAAACCCACTCCTTTTTGCAGCATACCACTTCTTATTAAATAGTACAACCATTCACCCAGTGGTTCAGGCCAAACTTATTCTTCATTTTTCTTTCATATACATACCCAATATCCATTGTCAGACAGTCCTTTAGTTTTACCCTCAAAACACGCTAAAACGTAAGGTATTAACTTCTCAGCCCCTCTCTCTGTCTCGGTTCCATTATCACTTGCCTCATTATTACAAAGAAGACTTTGCCTGTCTCCACACTTTTATTCTTGCTTTCATCTTTATATTTGGTACACATTCTTTTAAAACATGAGTTAGATTATGTTTCTTCCCAGCTTAAAATCCTCCTGAAGTTTCCTGCTCAGCGACTGTATCGGTAAGTATGAATAGTAAGTTTATATTACTGGACAGACCAGACGCAGCAAAATTTAGCCAAGTCAAATTCGATTTTCTTATTTAAACCATATTCAGAGAAGTCGACAGAGTTCATAATTCAGAACAACAGCAGAAGAGTTATAACTGTGAGCCTCGGGGTCATAGAAATCTTCATCCAATTAAAAACGCTCCTGAGGTTAGTGTCATATCGCACCTCCTGGAGTTGGTCTCCTAACAGACCATATCTACATCTAGTTGGAGCAGACTCACTTAAAATCTTATAGGGCACTTACCTGTATTCATTCACCTGGGCCAAAGCCATCAAGTTAATCTGAGAGATATGAAATGTATGGGTTGGGAGATAGGATATAATTCTCAGGTATAAACAAAATTCTCATTTCTCATCTTCAGACTTTTTACTTAGCAGCCTAGTCTATCTTTTTTTAACTGCAGCTAAAGAATTGAACTTGGTTGTTTTCCAAACCAGTCTGCAACCAGCCTGTAGGATTCATACAGCACTTGCCTTCACATTCTTTACCGACGTTTATACAGTTCAACAATTGACACCAGACACCATAGTTTTCTTTCTTATGCTCAAAACACACTGTGAACTCCCTACTTTCTGAGCTCTGAGCGGGACATGCCCTCTGCTGTACCGCTTTGAGTCCAGAACCCGCCAGGCTTGCCCCTTAGCTCCATTGAGTTTTCACTCTCTGTTAGTTGCTAGGAGGGGCCTTCTCTTAGCACCTAATCTGAAAGGTCACCCCACTTCAGCTGTATTAAGTTGCTTTAATTTTTTTTATTCATAGCCCTCATCTGTCTCTGAGATTTTATTTGTTCATTTTTTTAATAAATGAAAATTGCTTTGTGTGATTAAGTATGTGTGTATTTACCTGAAATGCCAAAATATGCAAACATTTCATTATTTTTATTAAGCTTTTAGCTTAATTGGGAAAACTCAGGTTTTCTGTTGTTTCACTTCACGAACTAATGAATACCACAATTAAGTGCGCTTTTATTAAAAAGCAATTTTAATGTATGTGACCAAAGTTATTTACTCTGCCAGCTTATTCTGATATGTTAATTTCAAATTAATTAATATAAAATGGAAAGCATTATTACATTTTATGTAATTAAAAGGTATTTGGCTTGAAAACCTGAAAATAAATGAAAGCATCCCTAAGTACTAAGAAAATAAAGACTCTTAAGAAGGGCATGTATTTTTTCTTTTTTTTTCTGATATCTGTATTTTCGCCTGAAGTGTAATTCTTCCTCTATCTCACCTTTAGGGAATCAAAAATGAGAACTCAACAGGGAGAAAAAGTGTGATAGTGTAGGTTGTTTGCTTCTGAACACTTATTAAATTCTGAGAGAAAACAAGATTCAAAGTAATTGAAAATGCTCATTTTCAATTTGCCTGGTTTCCACTAGTGGAAGTCACTATTCACAGAATAAGACGTGAATTTAATGAACAGTAAGACATGCTTCTTAAATGTTCTTTTCACGTGTAAATAACCTGGTATTCATATTAGCAGTGTTCCTCTCTCACCCTTCTCTCACATATAGACATGCATATGTGTGTTAAACAAATAAACCATTTATACAAAAACAGTTTTCTAAATAGCCATAAACATTCCATGCATAGAATTAGCAATAAGTTTCATAATCATGGGGCATACATTTTTGAAAGCCTTTGCTCCAGACAGCAAGAACACGTTTTGGACGGACACACCTGCTGCTGACCTCATGGGCCGACCAGCTCCGTGTATTTGATGGTGCTGCAGATTACCAGAGTGCTTATCACCAAACGATGACAATCTTTCCTTTGATTTTTTTTTTAATCTGCTTTCCTCTCCCTGGGAATAACTATGGGCGTCTTACTGCTGTTCTCTTCCTAACTGAAACACTGGTAATTCTCAAGGAAGACTAATCTGTGTACATGAATTTGGCTTCACTGCTTCTAATTGGTTAAGGCAACCCTTAGTTCACTAGGCAAGTACCCTGTTTTCCCGAAAATAAGACATCCTCCGAAAATAAGACCTACTTACAGGAAAGATAAGACGTCCCCTGAAAATAAGACCTAGCGCATCTTTGGGAGCACACCTTAAAATAAGACACTGTCTTATTTTCGGGGAAACAGGGTGCTATGACCAAATACTTGATACCTAGAACTTCCTGCCATTCCAGGAGACAGGCTCTCCTGTCCTAATGTAGGTAATAGCTAAACAAAACCATATATATTTCTTAAAGCACCGTGACATTTGGATAGTGATGAAATTGATTTTGTGCTACTTAAACATACCATAAAAATTGTTTCCAAGAAGAGTATTGTTCCTTTTGCACCATGAAGGTGTCTCCTACATTATGGAAAAAATTGTGACGTGTGTAAGCTTTATTCATTGATATGTTTTAAAGAAATTATAGAACAAAATAGAAATACAAATACTAGGTATGATAGTTAAAAGCCACATAAATTAGTATTTAGTCTTATTAAAATGCCAACATTATCTCTAAAAAGAGAGAGTTTATAGGGAATATGTAAGCTACCTGTTAGAAATTGCTTTTATTTAATAGAAAAATGACAACAGTAAAGTTAGCCCAAATGTCTCCTCAGCCCACTTAAAAGACACTCCAAACTATGAACCTTGGTCAAGCAGAAGCTTTCCAAGGAAGGCACTTATCCCTGGGATCTCTCCTGGTGTGGCTATCTGCTTATGCAGTGCATCAAGTGCAGTCTCCCACTATGCTCCTGAGGACCAAGGGTGTTAATCTGCCACACTTGGACCTCCGCACTTCCCCAGAGTCTCAGTCCCCGCCTTAGGGCAGCCCAGTCACTAGATTGCTCGCCCAAGGTCTCCCGCTGATCTCCGCGATGCAACACACAGAGGCAGCTCTCCCACAGCAGCTGTGCAGGCAGCCCACAGCTGAATGATATTAGCTCCTTTCCGGTTCAGCAGCTCAGACTGGGGCCCCAGATGATGCCCTAATCAGGCATCCTCAAACTTTTTAACCAGGGGGTCAATTCACTGTCCCGCAGACTGTTGGAGAGCCAGACTATAGTTAAAAACAAAACAAAACAAAACAAACAAACAAAAAAAAAACTATGAACAAATTCCTATGCACACTGCACATATCTTATTTTGAAGTAAAAAAACAAAACGGGAACAAATACAATCATACCGCCTCATGTGGCCCGCAGGCTGCAGTTTGAGGACCCCTGCCCTAAGTCGTCTGCACACAAGGCCCGAGATCTCCCAAGGCAGTTCAATCCAGTGCCCACGTCCGAGAAAAACAAAACAGCCCACAGGTAAGGCTTTTCCTGCTTGCAGTCTCGCTGTTGCTATGGGTACAGCTGCGGGCAGCCTCCTACCAAACAAACGCACCTACCACTTCCCAGGTTTTCCACTGCTTCTGTCCTCCTTGGGGGGTCCAGAAGTCTCTCACTGGCTTCCTGTGTCACCAAGGGGAAACCTCTGGGCAAAACCCACCAGCCAGAGATGCCTGGAGTCTTCTCTCGCCACTCTCACTGCGCCCGACTGCACAGAAGCTGTTACTCGGCCGCAGTCTTTCTCCAGGTGTCTATTTTTTTTTTCAAATTCTTACATGAGTTTCTGGCACAAATAAAAGAACACAATTAGTTCAGTTTTAAGATGCGTGGACATAGCAGAGTCACCTCAGGTGTCTCAACTCCCACACACACGATTTGCCTCTCATTAGCCCAAGGATTGGATCAATATGTCTTGGGTCTTCCCCTGACTTACAGAGACAAAGGAAATCAATTATGTTACTGAACTAAAGAAACTTATAAGAGATTGCTGTTAATAAAAACACAAAACAAAACCTTATGCTAATAAATTCCTTAAATGATACACTTTTCATCCAGGAGTAGTGGCTCATGTTCATAATCCTAGCACTCTGGGAGGCCAGTGCAGGAGGATCGCTTTAACTCAAGAGTTCAAGACAAGCTTGAGCAAGAGCAAGACCCCATCTCTAATAAATATAGAAAAATTAGCCAGACGTGGTGGCATACACACACCTGTAGTCCCAGCTACTCAGGAGGCTGAAGCAGGAGGATTGCTTGAGGAGGAGTTTGAGGTTGCTGTGAGTTATGATGATGCCACAGCATTATAGGCTGGGCAACAGAGCAAGAGTCTGTCTTAATAAAAAATGCTTTTCTCTTATTTTATATATTCTCTTTAAAGATATAATTTTATACCTTCTAATTTCATCCTCCATGTATTTTGAATTCTTTATATTCAACCTGTTAACCACTCTACCGCATTCTGGGTCACTCCTTTATGTAATTCGCCAGTTTATCAACTGTCTCTAATACACATAAAAAGAAGGAAAAACATATATTGCTCAGTTATTTACTAATATTTTGTTTAGAGATTTACATCTATGTGAAAATGAGATTAGCCTGTAAATGTTCTCTTCCAGGCTTTGCATGGATTTCGTAGCAGGGATGGAAGCCTCTCATTGGGAAGGCTAGAACATATATCTTGATAATGAATACATTTATAAGTATACACTTACTTGAACTTTCACCAAGTAAACAAATACGAATAGCAACCACTAAGGAAATGGCATATGACCAGTATTCAGAACACTCTCACGAACTATTGTTAGGTTTTAATTTTCCTGGTTCTCAAGGATAACTGCTACTCTGACCTAAAACAGCATAGATCATTTGTGGCTGGATTTGTTCTACTTTTTTTACACTTCATATGCACTACCCTGGGCATTTTCTAGTATTTTTAAGTGCAACATTAAGTTTGCAATGTTTATTTTTGTTGTGTTCAGCAATAGCTTCTTTTTATATGCCATGAAAAAAAGTTCCATAAGAAACATATCGCATGGTATTCATGATTTATTGTGTATTCTCTTGAAGATGAGCACTTGAATTGTTCCATTTTATGAATAGTGCTGCTGTAAATAACCTTGTACATACTCTTTGTGTGTGCACACATATTTCAGTTGTGTGCAAATAGAGAAGTAAGTGTTCCATCGTAAACTCTTTCAGACAATTTTCCAAAGTGGTTGAACTAATTTAAAGTCCACTGGATCATTTCTCAAATTGATGGAGACATCTGCAACAAACCCACAGCCAATATCATACGGAATAGAGTAAAACTGAAAGCTTTTCCACTTAGAACTGAGACCAAAGATGCCACCTATCACCACTGGTATTCAACACAGTGCTGAAGTTCCCGCTAGTGCGATCAGGCAAGAGAAGGAGATCAACTGTGTTCAAATGGAGACAGAGGTCAAACTCTTTCTATTTGCCATTAACATGATACTGAGAAAGTCCCATGGAGTCAACCGCAAGGCTCCTGGAAAGGATCAAGAACTATTATGACGTCTCAGTATACAATATCCATGTCCACACATCAATAGCCTCCATACATGCCAACAATAGTTAAGTTAAGAATCAAATCAGAGTCACAACTTTTTTTTTTTTGCAGTTTTTGGCCAGGGTTGGTTTTGAACCGGCCAACTGGTTTATGGGGCTGCGCCCTACTCCTTTGAGCTACATGTGCCGCCCAAAGTCACAACATTCTTAACAGTAGCTTCAAAGAAAATGAAGTGGGATTCATTCCAGGGATACAGGGTGGTTCAACAAATCAATCTGACGTATCGAGAAAACGAAGGGCAAAAGCTATATGATCGCTTGAATTGATGTAGAAAAACCATTCAATAAAATTCATGGTGCTTGGAATATTGGTTGAATATGACGAATTGAAACACTGTCTTGTCATTGAGGATTTAAATCTTCAATCTCCTTAGTATTAGATATCTCCATTCCCATACCTTCCACCTGAGCAGACTATGTCATGGTTTGTCTTTAAGAGAGTTCAGTCAAAAATTATGAAGAACTCTTTTCTTTCTGCAAGAACTGAAACAAAAAAACAAACCTCCATCATAAGTGGGTTTAGTAAATAAGAAACATAGAATTATTTTCCATAAGTTATAATAAATCATTACCTGTATTTGTTTCTGAGTACTATGTTATTAACATTCCAAGTTTGTTTCGTTGCTGTAAACCATTTACTGCTTTCCAAAGTTCCGACCGAGGCGATTCTGACTATTTTGTTCATTCTCTTAATGTTGCTATGGAGAGCTGGGCTACTGGGGATCCCGATCCGGCCACGTTTTCCTGATGTCATTCCAGTTCATCTAGTTTTCAAAGTGATCATTAGGAAGTGGCAAGTCTGCACAGAGCTCTTTTCAATTTAGCAACTTTAGAGAAGATTCATTATTCTTTCCTTTCTTATTATAATTTAAATTAATCATTTTGTGGGAATTATGCTTTCCTGATGGCAGAAAAATCTAAATATTCCTGCTCAAAGGCAATGTTCATGACAAAGTAGAAACCCTGTTCCTACGGCAGCTGCAGTTTGCTTGCCTGGGTTCATCCCGGGGTCCCTCTCATGTTTTGGAACCACTTGTCCATTCCCTTCCTAATTGTACACATGCATATTAAGGATGTGTCACATTTATAGGAGTGTTCTTATCAATATTATAGGCATATAGAATTATAATTTATTAGAAATGCTTTTAATAAATTCCCAACCTGGTAGTGCTATTAACAAAAGCCAGTCAATAAAACAAAGCAGGTAATTTGCTCATTTAATTTTTGTTTACTCCTACTGTGCACTTGTGTTTACGCCTTTCAGAGCATGCTATTCCATAAATAAAAGGACAACTTTTTTTAATACATGCCCTTTTTCCCTGAGAAGCCCTACTTTGCACATTTGTTTTATTGTGATAAAAATTTATTATTATTATTATTATTATTACAAATAATGGATGGGTTTTGAAGTGGCAGGGAATAAGTGTGAATTCTAAGTAAGGGCAGGGAGGTAAGCCCAAGTGTGGGAAAGTCCGCAGCACCTGGAGACGCCAATTTGTTTGAAGTAGAATTTGTAGAATGAGCCACAATAGCCAACTTCATTAGAAGTAGTAATTTTGTCTAGGATTAGAAAAGTATTGAATGCCAACTTAAAGATCTAGATCTTCCTTTTCTAGGAAGTATAATTTTAAATGGTTGAAAGGTGTGATGAATTTGGTGTGGAGAACCAAAAGCTTGGTGCACAAGTTTTATTTTCTGATATAAAAAAGGACCACGAGTTGGGACAGAAATGTTCTGTTGCTCGAGCTTAGATTATATGTAGGCTTATTTATCCACAGAGCAATAAACTACCTACATAAAATAGGTGTGTGCCTAGAGAGAAGTCTGCTACATACAATAATAAAATGTCAAAGTCGGAATAGCCATGGCGGGAGGACAGCCCTGCGGGGGTGCCGGAGGTGTTGATACAGGATCGTGATTGGGGGTTATATGTGTATGTGAGCCTAGTTAATTTTTCTCAGGAGAGCATATGATTTCAACACATTCTGAAAGTAATTCATAGGTTAGAAAAGGTTAAGGCCTATAGAAATACAAGACTTAGATGCCATTGGCATTACAGCCCTGACTTTCCTCAGATTCTCACGGCCTCCCCTCTACTTTGGCATGTATTGCTGTGCCTGCTTTATCCATTTTTTGTTTTATTCTTGTTGTGGTAAATGTAGGTAGGTCCTCTTTAGCACTCTCATTTTGTGAGGTTTAACATTTATTACTTAACTCTTTCTAACCTCACAAATGCCCTTTAAATTAGAAAGATCAACAGCCTCCTTCATAAACCTTTTCCCCTTTCCCTGACTCCCCACACTCTACACCTGGGCACTGAATTTGTCTTTTTATTGCCTCCAGTGACAGGTTTTACTTTTGTTGTCATTCTTTGTGAAGGATATTTTTCAAGTCTGGTGATTGTTTAGTCATGAACCTTATCTGTGAGTCAAAGTCTGTTTAGGGGAAAAAAAAAACAAATGTTATGAAATATACAGCAAGGTTAGAGAAGTAGAATTCTAAGTCTTTCATTTTCTAGTTACCTTAGCTTTGTAGGCAGGGATTTTTATTGTCATTTTATTCTGTGAATTTAAGGGGATTAAAGAAACCAAACTGTAAATCCAAGTTGCAGGTAATACACTGAATCAGGCTGCGCTTTTCTCCGAAGGCTACCTCATGACGATTTCCCTCATGGAACGTTTCTGGAAAGACTATTGTGTTGATTTCTCCTGGAGTGTCAGCATGTCTATAAGACTGTAAGTGACTCTTTAAACAATTAACTGTTAGAAACATCACATTGTTGGGCCCAGCCATGTGCCTGAGGCCTAGTGCAACTTCCCCAGCTTGACTAGAAGTAGATCCATCGAGCTACTTCCCCGTAGCAATGACTCGGCAAGGCCTGGCCTGAAACTGCCTCTACCTAGATATAGCCAACGTGGTACTATGCCATTGGCCCAACCCTGTTATACCACCCATCACACCATTTCAGATACCTCATCCCCAGCTTCCTTTCCCCACCCCTTCCCCATGCTCTATATAAGCGGCTGCTTGACACAATAAAGTTGAGATCCTGCTCGGACAGCCTCCTGGCTCCGTGTGGTTTTCTTCGAGCTGCCAACACTCGCCATCCCGCTCAGCCCCTGGGACGAGGTCGGGCTGGCCCCATCTTCCCTCAACTGCGACTGCCAGAGGACCCGGCATCACATATGGCTTAATAATCCATAATAAATTTGTAATCTTTAGTAATTCTTTAGTGATCTAAAAGCATTTCAATTCCCTGACCTTATACTCCTCCAGACCTTTAAAATCACCACCCTTAACTCACTCTTGTGGATGGAGGATTAGTCAGATCCGAGTTATCTTCTATGAGTCAGAGTGAAAAACACTTTACCAATGTTTAATTAGATTTTTCCGTTTTACAATCAATGACCTTCATAAAACAATGCTGAAAGAATTCAGCTTCATGTAAACTCAAGCGGAAAGAAGTGGGTTCACTAAGCCATTTGTCAACATTGTGGAATCAAAGAAAAAATGTTCAAAGATAGGGCTGAGAAGCTGATTTTACATGAAGCAGATAGTGTTTCATTTGCAACACGACATTTGATGTATAGATTCATGGCATTATGTTTTTATCTTGTAACACTGGCACTGCTGGCAGCTCAACCTGCTATTCCATTAGGACATCCCGTAGGAATTCTGGGATTTATCGGCTGCCCATGTAAAAAGAGATAAAGCAAAGGAAGAAATATTAAGGCTTATTTTTATCAATACAACAGAGCTGCATCTGTAGAATCAAAGCTTTTAGGCCTTTGTCATGAGCAGTCTGGAAAGAGCGAGTTGAGAGGCAATGGCAAAATAATGTATATCAACAGTATGTATGGTTTATATGTTAGCACATACATTCCATTCAGCTTAATTTTTCCCTTCAAAATTACAGAATAGCAAAGGGACTTTCTGAATTCCCTATTCCATATTCACAGCTATAAAAATGCTTTGCCTACAAGGTTGGGGAAGATAGAAGTAAAGATGTTATAGTCAAGTCTTTCGAGTTGCTAGATAAAGAGAGCATGAGGTCTAAACAGAACTATCCTTTAAGACGAGATTCATTTTACTTGCCAACTACAGTTCCTAGGAGCCCAATAGGATCTTTTTTTTTCTTTCAGCTAGAGAAATAATTTTCATTTTTTTATAAATTTTATACTAAGTATGTACCATGAAATATTTGGAACAGATACTAAAAAATTATCCACTGTTTGTCTAAAATTGAAATGTAACTGGGAATTCTGCATTCTATTTTTTATTAAATCATAACTGTATACATTATGCATTTATGGGGTACAATGTGCTGATTTTGTAAACAATTTGTAATGCTTACATCAAACTGGTCAATTACTTAATTACTTAATTGTTGTGTTAAGACATCAGGAAAACGTGGCCGGATCGGAATCCCCAGTAGCCCAGCTCTCCATAGCAACATTAAGAGAATGAACAAAATAGTCAGAATCGCCTTGGTCGGAACTTTGGAAAGCAGTAAATGGTTTACAGCAACTAAACAAACTTGGAATGTTAATAACATAGTACTCAGAAACAAATACAGGTAATAATTTATTATAACTTATGGAAAATAATTCTATATATGTTTCTTATTTACTAAAACCACTTATGATAGAGGTTTGTTTTTTTGTTTCAGTTCTTGCAGGAAGAAAAGAGTCCTTCATAATTTTTGACTGAACTCTCTTAAAGACAAACCATGACACAGTCTGCTCAGGTGGAAGGTATGGGAATGGAGATATCTAATACTAAGGAGATTGAAGATTGAAATCCTCAATGACAAGACAGTGTTTCAATTCATCTGATTCAACCAATATTCCAAGCACCATGAATTTTACTGAATGGTTTTTCTACATCAATTCAAGTGATCATATAGTTTTTGCCCTTCGTTTTCTTGATACATCAGATTGATTTGTTGAACCACCCTGTATCCCTGGAATGAATCCCACTTGATCATGCTGAATAATCTTTTTATGTGTTGTTTAGTTTAGTTCGTTGGTATTTTGTTGAAGAATTTTTAAATCCGTGTTCATCAGAGATGTTCCCTATAATTTCCTTTGTTTTATTATTACTTTATTTGGTTTGGGATCAGGGGTTCCAACTTCTTAGAGTGAGTTTGGGAGTTTTCCTTCCTCCTCATTTTCTGGGGAACAGTTTAATTAGGGTTGGTATGATTCTCTGAATGCTTGGTGGAATTCTGCAGGAAAGTTATCAGTCCTGGGCTTTTCTCTGATAGTGTTCTTTGTCAATGGTTTATTCAGGCTTGGGTTTCTTCTTCCTTCAATCTTGGTAGGTTGTGTATGTCTGGGAACTTATCCAAGTCTTCTAACTTTTCCATTTTATTGGCATAGACCTACTCGGAATAATCTCTAAAGATCCTTTGGATTTCTGCAGTAACAGTTGTTATGTTTCCTTTTTATTTATTTGAGTTTTCTCTTTTTTTTTTTCACAGTCTGGCTTTTAAAAAATCTGATTTTTTATCTTTTTTGTTTGTTTGTTTCATTGGTTTAACTTTTACTGATTTCCACTCTGATGATTATTATTGATTTCCTTCTACTAATTTTAGATTTGTGTTACCCTTGTTTTTCTAGCTATTTAACATGCATTGATAGACTGTTTATTTGAAATTTTCCTACTTTTTTGATGTAGATAATTTTTGCTAAAAATTTCCCCTATTATTTCTTTTACTATATCCCATAGGTTTTGATATGTTATGGTTTCATTTTAATTTGTTTGAAAAAAAAAATTTGAATTTCATTCTTAATGTCTTTTTGTTGTTGTTGTTGGTTCTGTTTTTATTTAACAACATTCAGAAATATTTTTGGCATGCCTGCTACATGTACGCCAGTGACCATAAAACTTGTGTTTTTAAAGAACTTTTCAGGCATGGTGGCTTATGCCCGTAATCCCAGCACTTTGGGAGGCTGAAGTGAGGGTATTGCTTGAGAGTCAGGAGTTTGAGATCAGCCTAAGCAAGAGCAAGACCCCATCTCTACAAAAAACAGAAAAATCAGCTAGGTATAGTGGTACGCATCCATAATCCCAGTCACTCGGGAGGAGGCTGAGGCAGGAGTATTGCCCAAGCCCGGCAGTCCGAGGTTTCAGAGAGCCATGATAATGCCACTACTCTCTATTTCAGGCCACCAGTTCCCAACTTTTTTGGCACCAGGGATTGGTTTCATAGAAGACATTTTTTCCAGGGGCTAGGGATGGGAAAATTAGATTCTCATAAGACTAACAACCTAGATCCCTCACCTGAGCCGTTTACACTAGGGTTCTGGCTATGAGGATCTAATGCTGATGTGACAGGAGGTGGCCCTCACGTAGGGATGCCAGTGGTAGGGAACAGCTGTAAATAAAGGTGAAGTTTGGTTCACTCTCCACCCACTTACCTCCTGCTGTCTGCTGTTTTCCTGACAGGCCAGGGAGGGGACTGGTACTAATCCACAGCCCGAGGGTTGGGGACTACAGGCCTAGGCAACAGAGTGACACCTTTCTTTTTTTTTTTTTTTTGTAGAGACAGAGTCTCACTTTATGGCCCTCGGTAGAGTGTCGTGGCCTCACACAGCTCACAGCAACCTCCAACTCCTGGGCTTAAGAGATTCTTTTGCCTCAGCCTCCCAAGTAGCTGGGACTACAGGTGCCTGCCACAACGCCCGGCTATGTTTTTGGTTGCATTTTGGCTGGGGCCGGGTTTGAACCCACCACCCTCGGTATATGGGGCCGGTGCCTTACCGACTGAGCCACAGGCACCGCCCAAAGTGACACCTTTCTAAAAAAAAAAAAAAAAAAAAAATTAGTTTTAAAAATTTAAAAATTTTTATTTATTCAATGATACTAAAAGAAGTATACTCTCTGGATGGTAGAATAGTTACAATGCACTTTGCAACAGTCATATTTAAAACAATATATTCAACTCTAAGCATTTTGTTTTTAGGACAACACAGGCAAATAAAAGAATTCTTAGAAAATAGAGGGGAAAATGGAGGGGTAATTATTTAAAACTATGCATAAAGGAAACTGCTAAAGAAGGTATGCATTTTTCGGTTAGAGAAGGGCAGGTTATAAGGGCACAGCCAGCTGTCTTCAAATACACCCAAAGAGGCAGCATTCTTATTATATAATCCCATGGAAAGTAAAACTCAGATAAATAGTAGCCATCATAAGGAGGCATGAAACTCAATCTAAGATCTAGATTAAGTCTTTGCTTTGGTACTCAGTGACTTCTCTCTCTCTCTCTCTCTTTTTTTTTTTTGGCAGAGTCTCACTTTGTCTCCCTGGGAAGAGTGCTGTGATGCCATATAGTTCACGGCAACCTGAAACTCCCAAGCTCAAGAGATCCTCCTGCCTCAGCCTCCCAAGCAGCTGGGACCACAGGTGCCCACCACCATGCCCAGCTAGTTTTCCCACTTTTATTTATTTATTTATTTTTAATTGTTAAATCATAGCTGTGTGCATTAATGCGATTATGGGGCACCATACACTGGCTTTATAGACTGTTTGACACATTTTCATCATACTGGTTAACATAGCCTTCCTGGCATTTTCTTAGTTATTGTGTAAAGACATTTACATTCTACATTTACTAAGCTTCACATATAACTTTGTAAGATGCACCACAGGTGTAATCAGAGTGTAACCCTCCCTCCACCCCCCTCCACCCTCCCTCCCCTCCCTTTCCCCCTTCCCCCTATTCTTAGGTTATAACTGGTTATAGCTTTCAGATTAAAGCCATAAATTAGTTTCATAGTAGGGCTGAGTACATTGGATACTTTTTCTTCCATTCGAGAGATACTTTTACTAAGAAGAATATGTTCCAGCTCCATCCATCTAAACATGAAAGAGGTAAAGTATCCATCTTTCTTAAGGCTGCATAATATTCCATGTTGTACATATACCACAATTTATTAATCCATTCGTTTGTTGATGGGCACTTGGGCTTTTTCTATGACTTAGAAATTATGAATTGGGCTGCAATAAACATTCTGGTACAAATATTTTTGTTATAATGTGATTTTTGGTCATATTAGAGGAATTATAGGATTGAATGGCAGTTCTATTTTTAGATCTCTGAGTGTTCTCCAAACAACTTTCCAAAAGGAATGTATTAATTTGCATTCCCACCAGCAGTGTAGAAGTGTTCCCTTTTCTCCACATCCACGCCAACATCTCTGGTCTTGGGATTTTGTGATATATGGCTAATCTCATTGGAGTTAGATGATATCTCAAGGTAGTTTTGATTTGCATTTCTCTGATGATTAAAGATGATAAGCATTTTTTCATATGTCTGTAGGCCATGCACCTGTCTTCTTCAGAGAAGTTTCTCTTCAAGTCCCATGCTCAGCCTGAGATGGGATCACTTATTCTTTTCTTGCTAATACATTTGAGTTCTCTGTGGACTCTGGTTATTAAACCTTTGTCAGAAACATAACCTGCAAATATCTTCTCCCATTCTGAGGGCTGTATGCTTGCTTTACTTACTGTGTTCCTGGCTGTGCAGAAGCTTTCTAGTTTGATCAGGTCCCAGTAGTGTATTTTTGAAGCTGCTTCGATTGCCCGGGGGGTTCCTCCTCATAAAATACTTGCCCAGACTGATTTCTTCAAGGGTTTTCCCTGCACTCTCTTCTAGTATTTTTATAGTTTCATGTCTTAAGTTTAAATCTTTAATCCAGTGAGAGTCTATCTTAGTTAATGGTGAAAGGTGTGGGTCCAGTTTCAATCTTCTAAAGGTTGCCAGCCAGTTCACCCAGCACCTTTTGTTAAATAGGGAATCTTTTCCTCACTGAATGTTTTTAATTGGCTTGTTGAAGATCAAATAATGGTAAGTAGCTAGATTCATCTCTTGGTTCTCTATTCTGTTCCAGACATCTACTTCTCTGTTTTTGTGCCAGTACCATACTGTTTGATCACTGTTGATTTATAGTATAGTCTGAGGTCTGGTAGAGTGATTCCTCCTGCTTTGTTTTTATTTCTGAGTAATATCTTGCCTTTTGAGGTTTTTTCTGGTTCCATATAAAATGAAGTATTATTTTTTCAAGATCTTTAAAGTATGACAGTGGAGCTTTAATAGGAATTGCATTAGAATTGTATATTGCTTTGGGTAGTATGGACATTTTAACAATGTTGATGCTTCCCAGCCATGAGCATGGTATGTTTTTCCATTTGTTAACATTTTCAGCTGTTTATTTTCTTAGAGTTTCATAGTTCTCTTCATAGAGATCTTTCATGTCCTTTGTTAGAAAAACTCCCAAATATTTCATCTTCTTTGGTACTACTGTGAATAGAATAGCATCCTTAACTGTTTTTTTAGCTTCACTATTGTTGGTATATATAAAGGCTACAAATTTATGAATGTTGATTTTGTAACCTGAGATGCTGCTGTATTCCTTGATCACTTCTAAGAGTTTTGTAGTAGAATCCCAGGTGTTTTCCAGATATACAATCATATCATCTGTGAAGAGCAAAAGTTTGATGGCTTCTGACCCTATAGGGATACCCTTGATCACCTTTTCTTCCCTAATTGCAGTGGCTAAAACTTCCATTACAATGTTAAAGAGCTGTGGAGGCAATGGGCAGCCTTGTCTGGTTCCTGATCTGAGTGGAAATGATTTCAATTTAACTCCATTCAATATGATATTGGCTGTGGGTTTGCTGTAGATGGTCTCTATCAGTTTAAAAATAGTCCCTTCTATACCAATTTTCCTAAGTGTTCTGATCATTAAGGGATGCTGGATATTATCAAAAGCTTTTTCTGCATCAATTGAGGGAATCATATGGTCTTTGTTTTTTAATTTGTTTATGTGCTGAATTTTACTTATAGATTTACGTATATTGAACCAGCCTTGAGACCCTGGGATAAAACCGACTTGGTTAGGATGCATAATTTTTTGAAGTGTTCCTGGATTCTGTTTCTTAGGATCTTGTTGAATATTTTTGCATCTATATTCATTAGTGATATTGGTCTATAATTTTCTTTTCTTGTTGGGTCTTTTCCTGGTTTGGGGATCAGGGTGATGTTTGTTTCATTGAATGTGTTGGGTAGTCTTCTTTCTTTTTCTACATTTTGGAATAGGTTGAGTAATATAGGTACTAGTTCCTCTTTAAAGGTTTGGTAGAATTATGACATGAAGCCATCTGGTCCCAGATGGCTTCATGTCATAGAGGACATGAAGAGGAAGGCTTGCAGTGCTATAAATTTCCTTCTTAGGACTGCCTTTGCAGTATCCCAGAGGTTCTGAATAGGAATAGGTTGAGTAATATAAGGTACTAGTTCCTCTTTAAAGGTTTGGTAGAATTATGACATGAAGCCATCTGGTCCCAGACTTTTTTTTTTTTTAGGGAGGTTTTGTATGGTTGATGCTATTTCAGAATTTGATATGGGCCTGTTCAACATTTCCACTTGATTCTGGCTAAATCGTGGAAGGTGATGTGCTTCCAAGTATCGGTCAATTACCTTTAGATTTTCATATTTCTGAGAATAAAGTTTCTTGTAATATTCATTAAGGACTTTTTGAATTTCTGAGGAGTCTGTTGTTATTTCGTCTTTGTCATTTCTGATTGATGAGATTAGAGATTTTACTCTTTTTTTCCTGGTTAGGTTAGCCAAAGGTTTATCTATTTTATTGACCTTTTCAAAAAACCAACTTTATGATTCATTGATCTGTTGTAGAATTCTTTTGTTTTCAATTTCATTTAATTCTGCTCTAATTTTGGTTATTTCTTTTCTTCTATTGGGTTTGGGGTTGGAATGTTCTTCCTATTCCAGTTGCTTGAGATGTCCCATTAAGTTGTTAACTTCCTCTCTTTCCATTCTCTTGAGGAAGGCTTGCAGTGCTATAAATTTCCTTCTTAGGACTACCTTTGCAGTATCCCAGAGGTTCTGATAATTTGAAGATAGAAGATAATTCTGTCTTCATTGTCATTTTGTTCCAAAAATTTGGCAATTTCCTTCTTAATCTCATCTCTGACCCAGCTATCATTCAGCATAAGGTTATTTAACTTCCATGTTTTTGTATGAGTATGCAGATTCCTGTTGTTACTGAGTTCAACTTTTATTCAATGGTGGTCCGAGGAGATGCAAGGAATAAATAATTTGTATTCCTTTAAATTTACTGAGGTTAGACTTGTGACCTAAGATGTGATCAATTTTGTAGTATGTTCCGTGGGCTGGTGACAAGTATGTTCATTCACTTTTGTTGGGATGAAATGTTCTGTAGATTTCTGCTAAATCCAAATGTTGGATGGTCAAGTTTAAATCTAAAATTTCTTTGCTCAGCTTCTTATTGGAGGATCAATCCAACACTGCCAAAGGAGTGTTGAAATCTCCCACTATTATGGAGCTAGAGGAAATCAAGTTGCTCATGTCTGTTAGAGTTTCTCTTATAAATTGAGGCACAATTGGTTCGGTGCTTAGATATTAATAATTGAAATCTCATCATATTGAGTATTACCCTTAACAAATATGAAGTGGCCATTCTTATCCTTCCTTACTTTTGTTGGTTAAAAGCCTATTGTATCTGCAAATAAAATTGCAACACCTGCTTTTTTCTGCTGTCCAGTTCCCTGAAATATGGACGACCATCCTTTCACCCTGTGTCTATATTTATTTTTTAAGGTAAGATGTGACTTTTGTATGCAGCAAATATCTGGCCTGAGTTTCTGTATCCAGTCAGCTAACCTGTGCCTCTTTAGAGGACAGTTTAAGCCATTCACATTAATGGAGAATATTGATAAGTCTGGTAAAATTTTGGGTATCGAGTTTTTCAAAAGTCCAGTTGACATTTTTAATCCTTCTGCCACTGTGGAAGTTGGAGTTTGATCAAAAGTTTCTGAGTGAGTTTACTTTTGTGGTACAGGATTGGGGTGGTCATTGTGGAGGATAGGTCTGCAAATATCCTGAAGAGCTGGTTTGGTTATCTCAAATTTCTTCAACATATGAATGTCATTAAAGTATTTAATTTCTCCATCATAATTGAGTCAGTTTAACTGGATACAGAATCCGTGGATGAAAGTTATTTTGTTTTAGGAGATTAAAAGTTACTGACCACCCTCTTCTGGCTTGAAAAGTTTCAGCAGGAAGATCTGCAGTCATTCTAATATTCTTCCCTTTGTAAGTAATGGATTTCTTACGTCTGAGTGCTTTCAGAATTTTCCCCATCATATTAACTTTAGTGAAGTTAATTATGATATGTCTAGGGGATGTCTTATTTGGATTGAATCATGCTGGGGTTCTGAAACTGTCTGCTATCTGAATTTCAGAATCTCTTGGCATGTCTGGAAAATTGTCTTTCATAATTTCATGGAGAAGGGCCTCTGTGCCTAGCGAGGCCACTTCATCAGTTTCAGGGATTGCAATGAGTCGGATATTAGCCTTCTTTTAATTATCCCAGAGCTCTCTGTAAGAATGATCCGTTTTGCTCTGCATTTCTCTTCCTCTTTGAGAGTTTGGGAATGTTCAAAGGCTTTGTCTTCAATGTCAGAAATCCTTTCTTCTGCTTGCTCCACTCTGTTACTGAGGGCTTCTACTGTATTTTTCAGATCTTTGAGGGCTGCAAATTCTTCCATCAGTGCGTCAAAATCTTTGGTGGTTTTGTCTTTAAATTCATTAAATTCTTCAGACAACTTTTGAATTTCTCCTCAAATTTCTCATTCTGACTTTTGAATTGCTCCTCGAATTTCTAATTCCAACTTTTCCTCCATTCTATTAATCTTGTTTGCAATCCAAATTCTGAATTTGATTTCTGACATCTCAGCCAGCTGTTTAAGAATGGGATCTTCAGTTACATCTGCCATATCTTTCCTTCGGGGGGTCGATCTATTCTGGTTATTCATGTTACCAGAGTTCTTCCACTGATTCCACCCCATGATTGTTACACCATTTGATTTTTTCCCTGGAGCTTTGTCGAGGACCCATACAGTGCTGTGGCCTGAGAAACTGGGGACCTGTTTGGTGTGATGAGGCTAAGTGGTTCTGTCTTGTTTTCTGCTGGTCTCTGTTCAACTCTAGTGAAACAGTTACTCTGTGTTGAAGTTTCAGCTATGGAGAAATACCAGCAATTATGTCACCCCTCCCCTTACAGGCAACAATTGGAAAAGGAAAATCAAACCTTCCTACAACCACAACATACCACCTGAATAGTCCTCGGGCGATTGGCTCAGTTCAAAACATCCAAATCAATTGTGTCTGTCAGCACCTGTCTCAGGTGGTAGAGTTTAAAAGGTCTTTGGCAACTGGATTGCAAGGGTCTGGTGACTACTCAGATATGGCTTGCTTCAGTGCTCTGTGGGAGTCAGGTGGACCCATCCAGCAAATAGATTAGTCTGGGAAGGTTGATGCCTCCTTCCCCTCCTTGCATCTCTGTCACACCCAGTTACCTATAGCCCCGCAGGGCTGTGACCCAGTTTCCTGTAGTGAACAGATACTCCAGGAGTTTGCACTTGTCTGATTCACAAGGAAATCTATTTTTGCTTGGCCAGGCCTCTGCACTCTGCCTCTATCTAGCAGGGGGAGGTGAGGCCTGACAACCTCGGGCATTTGATGGAGGCTGAGGGGTGCTCACTCAGTTCCAGCCCCACACCTGATTGATGTTAGTGACAGAACAATTTTGCGGGAATTTGTTTCTGTCCCTGCTAAATTCCCCTGCAGAAAAGAAGCTGTTTTGAGTTCCCAGAGCCTGCATCTCAGGCCCTGTCTTTGATCCTGCAGGTTTGTATTCGGTTAGCTGTCAGTTCTAGCCACCTTTGTCTATAGGCTGATGATCCCCTGAGGGCCGTGTGTATCTTAGACTCAGTAAAGTGGTCCTCTGGGTCAGCCTCACCCTGGGAACTTCCTGGCTCTGTATGTGCATTTCAAGTCCCTGTGCTCCACCCAGGCCGGTACTGCCTCAGGAAAACCTTTTACTCATGGGGCCTGCGTTTCCGTCCCAGATCTATTCCTTGGTGGTTGCCACCTGAGTAGATGTCTGGCCTCCTCTGGTTGCCCAGGGAGACAGGGAGTGTGGCTTCAGAATATTAAGGAGTGAGCCCTATTGTTGCTAAAAGATGGCTGCTGTTCTACACCTCGGGGCACCATCGCTCCAGTGTGGTTCCCTCTCAGCCCACCATCCTCTCCTCACTCCTGTGCCGCTGAGTCAGCATTGATCAGCTGCAGTTTAGGCCCTGTCCACACCCCTCGAGAAATCACCCAAGAATCTGGACTCCTGGGGGACCGGCCTCGAGACCTCAGAATGAGAGTGGAGGGGAAAGTTGGGAGCTCAGATTTGCAGGTAGAGAATATATACAGTTTTATACAGTTTTATGCCTGGCAGGAGAACACTGTGGCACCCTAGTAGAGGAGGTAGGTCTAGATTTTAAAGGGTCTCTCCCATGGAATGTAGTGGAAGGACCTTTGAACTCTGCTCGTTTGTTTGTGGGGCACTCCAAGCCGTTCTCATGGGGTGAAGACTCCTGTCCACTTGGTGATGGATTTTGTACCTTTTGTTTGTATCCTTAGGGTCACAGCTTGCCTCAGTGGGGTTGATGTGCATTCTTCAACCTTCTCTCTTGGTGCAGCTCTAATCCACCAGGTTACTTGCTAAATTTCTGTCCTTTAACTCTCCTTCTGGATGGGAGCCTCTGTGGAAAGCTGGCTTCGCTCAGCCATCTTGTCTCTGCCCTCCCATTCTTATTCTCTTCATTGACCCACTGGTCATTCAGGAGCGTATTGTTTAATTTCCATATGTTAATTTTCTAATATTCCTCTGGTTATTTATTTCTAGTTTTATTCCACTGTGGGCAAAGGAAATACTTCATATATATTTTTTCTTTTAATTTTTTGCTTTGAGGCCTAATATATGGTCTATTCCTCCAAATAACTAATGATATGAGGAGAACAACATGAAATTTTTAGTTGGTAAGAGAAAAACCTGTAAATGTCCATGAGGTTCATTTGGTCCAGTGCAGATTCAGTCCGAAGTTTCATTGTTGACATTTTTCTGGATCACCTATCTGTCCAGTGCTGAAGTGGAAATGTTGAGGTCTCCACAATTATTATATTGGGTCTTTCTCTCTCTTGCTTGGGTAATATATACATTACACATACAGGAACTCAGATGTTGGGTTCATAAATATTTGGAATTGCTATATTCTCTTGCTTAATTGACCTCTTTCTCATTATAGTAACATTCCTTGGCTCCTTTTACTCCTTTATGTCTTGTTCTTGTTCTTCATTTTTGTGTGTGTGTCTGTTGTATGACGTTTGATTTCATGTTCTCATGAGGCTTATAAAAAAATTCCAAGCAAAAACAAAACCAATTATAGCCATTTACTTAAATATATAAAAACCCTGGTAACAAACAAATAATATAGCAAAGGTAAATCTAACAGAAATTCTGTCCTTTAACTATATTCCCCTAATTTTTGTTTCCATTCATACATTTTATAGTACTTTTTTACACAGTAATTTTTGGTAGGGTTGTCTATTAATCTTCCTACACAAGATGTAAGTCATTTATATACCACAGTTACAGCAATGGAATATTCTTTATTTGTGTTATTCTGTATTTTCTACTGTTATCAGTGAGAAATGTGAGAATATTTTTCATTGTTCACATATTTCCCTTTCCTTCAGTTTGAAGAACTCCTCTAAACATTTTTTTGTAGAACACTTCTAATGTTGATGAAATCTCTCAACTTTTGTATGTCTGGGAAAGTCTATTTCTCCTTCATGTTTGAAGAATATTTTTTTAGAACATAATATTCTAGTATTAAGGTCTTTATTTTCCCTTCAGCACTTTGAATATGCCTTGCCACTCTGCCCTGGTGCATGAGGTTCCCCTGAGAAATCCATTGCCAGACATATTGACATTTTTTATGTTTTTTTTTTCTTTTTTATTTCTTGTCTTCATCAGTAACCTTTCAACCTTGATTATTAAGTGTCTTCTTTGGTTTAAATTTGCTTGGTGTTCTGTGGCCTGTGGAACCTGAATATTGATTTGTTTCTCTAAGCTTAGAACATTCTCTTCTATTATTTCTTTGAATAAACTTTCTACTCCATACTCTCTCTCCCTCCTTATTAAGGACAATATTTCTTAGATTACTCTTTTGAGGTTATTTTCTAGATCTTATAGACATGTTTTATTCTTCTTTATTGTCTTTTTTTCTCTTGTGTATATTTTCAAATACCCTGTCCTCAAGTTCAGGAATTCTCTTTTCTGCTCAGTAATTCTGCTGTTGGAAGATTCTGATGCATTTGTCAATTTGTCAATTGAATTCTTAAGCTCTAGACTTTCTGCCTGATGCATTTTATTGTTTCAATGTCTTTGAAATTTCTCTGATAGGCTTCTTAATTCCTTCTCGATGTTTTCTTGAGGTTCATTGGTGTGGTGTGGGCATTCTCTATAAATAAACAATCTCACAGAAATCAAGACAAGACCACTTTAAAAGTGTAATGAAGTGAGATGAACAAAACAAACCTAATACATAATTTTGTCTATACACAGGAAAAATCACAGACATTATGCAACACGTAAAAAATAATAAATTGGTAACCAAAAAATAGCCGGGCGTTGTGGCGGGCGCCTGTAGTCCCAGCTACTCGGGAGGCTGAGGCAAGAGAATCGCTTAAGCCCAGGAGTTGGAGGTTGCTGTGAGCTGTGTGAGGCCACGGCACTCTACCGAGGGCCATAAAGTGAGACTCTGTCTCTACAAAAAAAAAAATAATAAATTGTCTATGACAGATTATTTACCAAGGTTTAGTCGGGAAAGAAAGGAGAGAGAAGAGAAGGGAAAGGAAGGGAATGGAAGGGAAAAGAAGAAAGGGAAGAAAGGGAAAATTGAAAGAGTGAAAAGGGGACCCAAGGAGCACTCACTTCCTTATATACAGACAAAGACAAGGTAACCACAGTAGCTGCTTACTTTCAAATAGGAATGGGATGGGAGACCATGGCACATTCTTGTCAATAGTGATTTTGAGGTCTAGCCACACAGGCTCTTGAGGTCCCTGTTCCAGGGCAGGGAATCTTTGTGAATAGTGTCTGGTTCTTTTCTCTGGGTAGTGATATGTCATCTGTTATTCTCTCCTGTAAATGATTATACCCACTAGGATTTAAGCTCTATGCTCTGAAAGGTATTTTCTTTCCTTTGAAAATGGGTATATTTGAAACTGGAGGGTTTTTCTGTTTTATCTCTGTAAAAAAGTTGATGGCCCAGAAGAGCCTTTCCATTTTGACCTTTGCCTCTTTGTCCACCTATTAAAATTTTAGTTGTCTATAAATCTGACTGTGGCTTCTTCCATGCAGTTAAAGCCCCACCTGAACCTCATCTGGGGCTTGTTAGAGTCCTGACAATGTTACCCACGAAGTTCTTAGAAGTCGTCTTATTTTCTTGCTTGGAGGGTTTACATGGTACTAAGCATTATTTTCACATTTTAGGCATCTTAACAAAATATCTCAGAGCAGTGTTTTTCAATCTTTTCATTTCACAGCATACTTGAACCTATAGTTAAACTTCCATAGCACACTTAAATCATGTTGATCCAAAAAAAAAAGTAAAGAAAAAAAAAAAAAGATACTTACTGTGCTTTGAACTTGTTTTGAAAATAATTTAATTGATAATCTTTAAAAATTTCTGTGGCTCACCTAAGCTCCTCTCCCAGAACACTCTACTACCTTAGAGTGACAACCTCAAGTGATCCTTACTCTCAACCCATTTCTTACCTTGAGAATCTTTTGTCTTTGTCAGGTGGAATGAGCCTGAGAAAGTTTTCTTTCTCAACTGAACAATTTCTAGATGCTCCACATTTTCTTCTAAGTTCTGCTTGCAAATCAAACAGGTGTTTCTTCTCTCTTTCCTATGTGTAGCCTTCTCTTTTCTACAGGTAAAAGGAACCCATTCACACTTTTAACTTTACCATTATAAAACAACTCACTATTCTCCAGTGGTAGTTTCCTCGCTGTCTTATCAACTTTTACTAACTGAGTATTCACAATTCCTTCCTCATCCACCCACTGCCTGTTCATAAAGTCAATGCCAAATGTTTAATTGAAGGGTGGCACTCTGGATTTAGGTTCCAATATTTGTTTCAGGTGCTTAAAGCAACAGTCCTTTACTTTCTGCGTTCTTCTACAATCTGGGCTGAGTTTGCCTGCTGACCTTGCCAGAGGTCACACACATGGGATTAGTCATCTGGCTACTTTCCTAGCGCTGAGTGGTCCTAGAAGTCCAAAGCCATGTGGCTGGAGATGACCTTTGCTGCAGGGCAGTGAACATTATTCCTCCTCTACCTACTTGCTTCTACAAAGTAGTCCATATTTTTCACACAGTGCTACCAATCTATCAAGAAAACAGACACCGCAGAGTGGTCATCAAGCTTTATCTTGTGCTAGTTTTAGGCATCAGGACCAAGCCCGTATAAGGGAGCAGATTCTATGAGATACGATACAGTAATGGTCACTAATGAAATAATCTGCCCAGTTTTACCTCTACCTATCTGGACAATATGTGATAATATTTTTATTATAATTTATTTTCTAAATTTTCTACCTTAACTACCTTATCTACAATGAGATAATATTAATTCTATAATAAAAAATTAAGCAATTAAAAATTCTTTTCCTATATAATCATGTTGTTTATAAGGAAATGTACACTATAGGAAATTACAATTTAAATTTACAGCTTATCAGAACAATAGAGGCAAATTTTCAATATAGGCTGATGATATTTAATAATGTTTATATTTGTTTTTTGCTCTTTTCATCCACATGGTACAGTAATATGCTAAACAATGTTGAGGAATCATTTATCAATAGGAAATATACCCTGTTTCCCTGAAAATAAGACATCCTCTGAAAATAAGACCTACTTACAGGAAAGGTAAGATGTCCCCTGAAAATAAGACCTAGCGCATCTTTGGGAGCACACCTTAAAATAAGACACTGTCTTATTTTCGGGGAAACAGGGTATTTTATTTTCAGTTTTGCTTAAATAATATATTTGTAAAGAAGAAACAACTCAGATATTTAGGAAAATGCATGCCTGACCGTGATTTGTATTCAGGGCTTATATTTACTTGATATGTTCCAAAATATAATTCACACCATCGTTCAAGTTAACTTTATTTTCTGATTTTCAAGAACAGGATTTCTCCATTAAACACTCCCCAAGAAACCACCAAGCACAACAATTTTAAAAGATCACGTTGCCAACATGTTCTAACGTTTTAATAGCAACTCAATTGGCTTCAACTAGAAACATGTCTTTCTTTCTAATGGAATAACAAATAACAGAAAATCTTGATACTTTCAGGTGATCACAGGAAAAGTACCTAGCATGAAGTCTGTGTACCCCTCTGTATCTTCTCATAATTCAGATGTCTCTAGCTGTGTAAAAATCTGGTAAAAATTATCCACTCTTGTTTCGTAGGTAGAGCTATCACCAATAAAATATGATGATGCCCCTTTTCTCCTCCATTCAATGCTTAGATAACTTTCAAAGTCACTTGAGGGGTATTGTGTGTTTCCTTCATTATTACTATTGACATGCATAAGTCACTCTTTGTGTAAAATGACCATCTCATTTCTTCCTTTGAGATCTTGTTAAGACAAAGTTAGCATAAATAATAGGCATCCATCAACATGCAAGTCTATGGATTAAGAAAATGAAATAGATATGTTTCTTGATGTCTGATACCTGTGCTCACTGATCAATTATAGCCCCTTAACAGTTTTGCTTAATCTGTTTCTTTGCTTCCAGGATACAGGATACCCACTATATAGGGTCTTACACAGCAGGGGAGAAAAGGAGACAAGAAATAATTTGTGATTCACCCTTTGTACTGAATGCATGCACATGATACGTGGTGCATGAATATGAGGGGAATGTGCTTATTAACTGCTCGTTTTTTAATGTGTGGATATCTGCAGACATATAGGTTGAAAAGGGGTGAAAGAAAGGGGCAGAATATACATATAGTATGCCAATATGTTTCTTGAGTTAATGAAGGACTTATGGACCCACAATCAGTCTCGTGGTCTGAAATTCTGTTAGAAGCCTCAGTGGCTATTGCATGCAGGAACTTGTTTTATTCTATCATTTGTTAAGAAAAAATTAAACCTAAGGGAAAATAGTGGTTGACAATAAAACAGGATACAGGGTGTATGGGTTACGCAGAAATAGTGTCTGCTTTCTCAAGTATGTTCTTACTCATTTGAGACAGTACACGACACATGACCTGGTAAAAGGATCAGTCCTGAATTCGTGCCACCAGTCAGGAGTGGGCATGACATTACATAAAATTGGTCATGGATTATATTTTTGCTCCTAATGCAAAGCTTATCTTCAGGATAACCATAGTAAGTGTCTTAACATTTCTGAAAAAAATAAAAAAGCAGACAATCTCTTTTAACAACACTGCCACACGTAAGAAAAACACAAGGCTGGAATCAAATGGTCAATTTACCAGAGAGAGGAAGAGAATGTAAAGTAAAATGGGCAAATGGGCCAGCGGAGGGGAAGCAGAGGATCTTTTCCAGTCATTTATTCCCCCGCATTGCCTTTGAGAGAGAGCACACAAGGTGAGGTGCCCATGGACAAGGTAACCAGGGGACTGCAGCCAAGATGGTCCAAAGGGCACAGCTATTTCCCGAGTAAAATATTTAGGATAATGATGCAGGGGAAGAAGAAAACAAAGGAGGAGGGGAGGCCATTGCAGTGCTAAGGAAAGAGGATATTCTTACATATTTCTGAGAGGCCCAAAGCAGATAGGACAATATGCAAATATTTAATCTTGGAGGAGAGCAAAAAGGACAGTGATAGATCAAGTGTACCTGCCCAAATGAACTTACCCCGCCAGACAGAGTCAGGTTCATGGCCCCCCTGAGAGGGTCAGGCTCATGTCCCTCCCAGGAAACAGGAATGCCACCAATCCTGACTGCCCTAACCCTTCACATAGCCCACATGTGGGTTCCTTTCTTGATTTCACCCCCCTGCACCCAGGTGGGAATGAAGACCGCCTGATTCTACAGGGATTCTGTGCTGCTTTATTTCACGCCTTGGAATAATCTTTCTTCTTTGGGTCCAGAAGCTTTCAGAGAGTAGGAGAGAACTATGAGGCAGAAGTTAAGGACAGGAATTTGTGAAGAACAGCTGGGTTGCTGGGAACCTCTGCTTCCTCCATGAAAGAAAAGCCATTGGCTGCAGCGTTTGCCCTGAGACATTTGCCAAGGGGGGACACATGGCATGAGGGTTTGGACTCGGGAAGTGGAGGCAGGTGCTAATGTGACAGGGGAGCAGCAGCTGGGGCCCAGGAATGATTAAACCCAATATATACCCGCAGAAATGAGAGGGGCTTCAGAGGTGGGAGGAAAGCTTGGGCTGTGAACCAGGCATTCTGGAGGCCCATCCATGGGTCTGAGTTAATCTAGGTAACTAATGACCAATGGAAGAGAAGATGACCAGCAGGAAAGGGCAATGCTTCCTGGACTCGCAGAGGCCAATGAAAGGCTTGCAGCCAATTTCAAAAGCAGAGGGTACTCGCACCCCCAGGCCTGTGTGTCTCCCTCTCTCTCACTTTTGCTGCTTCATGAGAGGGACCCACTTCCAATTCTCTTTGGAAGTGCTCTCAACTTTCTCTCTATTCTTCCAAAATAAATTGTCTCTTTGTCACACTGAAACTTGTGCAGGTTACTTTTACTTCCGTGACACTACCTGTGTTGCTCCCGTTCTATTTTCTGTTTCCATTCTTTTTTACTTTCAATTACCAAGGAGCCTCGGTTGAACTTTCTCATTCAGCCAAGCAATGAAAACAGGTCAAGTCGGTTCTGAGAACGAACGTGGACCCTCAGCCCCCAACAAGAAGAAAGAAATATAATTACTTAAAACCAACTAATTAAGAAATCATTGTTTTCTCTGTCTATAGGATTCCTGCTTTCAAACTAAAGAAGGATGGACTCTATTCGGAAGGTAATTATTTTTCCCTTTTGGCAAGCACAACAGTCTGATTTACACAGGGCTGCCGGGGTGTACTGGGTCAGGCCTGCTCATGCTGACAAGGCTACTGATGATATAAAGATAATAAAAGAAAGTGGATAAAAGAATCATGAATTGGAATTAATTTTCTGGATTATACATTGAGCTTCTTTACTTTAAATAATCTATTTCATATTTGTTAATCCTTCTGCTTAATTCTGTCTGGAGTGGGAAGTGGTGGGTGTGGGTGAGTCAAGCTAAAGAACAAGCAGGTTTGGGAAGTTTAAACAGCTTGTGTGTAAGACCGGAAATTTTTATAACAGAAAGAATGCCATTTGTAAAGGCAAGGATGAGCCATCCCACCTCTCTCCTCTCCTTCCTCCCACAAATCAGCTTCCATGATCACAAGCTGAATAAACAAGGATATATACTTATAATATTACCTACAGTATGTTATTTTAAAGGCACAAACATTGCTATTAGGAAAAATTATATGATCCTCCCAAAATAAGAAAAATCACACAAACTTTTTGCTCTACATCCTGTTCTCCTGTAAAGTAACTGCAACAATATATAAGAAATAATACAAATATATGGGGTGCCCCTGTGGCTCAAAGGGTTAGGGCGCCCTTCTCATATGCTGGAGGTGATGGGTTCAAACCCAGCCCCAGCCAAAAAAAAAAAATCCACAAAAACATAAATAAATAAAAATAATAATACAAATATAGAACACGTCAAAAGACGCCAGTTGATTCTGTCCTATTCAAATTTAATAGAAAACAGCTAACTTCTACGTTTGCTTTATACTGAGTTGACGTGAAAAGATTATGTTATGACTTATCCATCTGTGTATTGTTTTATGATTATTTTAACATATTTGAGGAGATGTAATCCAGATACTATAAAATCAAATTATTTAACATATAAAATTCCATTTAATCATTTTAGTGTACTCACAGAGTTATGCAACCTTTGGAAAATCTCTTTAGAAAATTTTTAATGCCTCCCCCAAAACATCCTCTAACCACTAGCAGTCATTTTTCATCCCTGCTCAATCCCCAGACCAACATTCACTCTGTTTTTCCATAGATTTGTGTATCTTGAACATGTCATGCAAAGGAGATCAAAGAGCACATCCCCTTCTTGGGCCGGTAACCTTCATTTGTCATCATACAGTCACGTATCATCCATGTGTTGGTGTGTGTCGGAGCTTTATTCAGGTACATTGCTGAGTAATATACAACCATGTGTTTATTTATTTACCAATTGATGGACATTTGGGTTGTTTTCCCTTTTCACTCTTATGAACACTGTGGCTATTGATGTTAAGGTAAAGTTTTCTTGTGTACGTGTGTTTTCAATTTGAGGCAAGCATACACCTCAGATCTGCCAACGAGTTTCTGGGTCATAACATCGCAGACTGCTCGCTTGACGGGCTGTGGAGTGACTGTACCATTTTCCATTCAGATTTCTGCAGTCCTCACCAGCACTTATTATTATCTGTCCTTTTGATTAAGGTTATTCTACTGATTGGTATTTTCTAACAGCCAGTGACGGTGAGCGTTTAAATTCAGCGTCACACCATTTCACTGCATCTGTCACTTCCTTCTCGTTGGCAGATCTGTCCCTGACATTTCTCCTGGATTCCTGTCATACTCTTATCTGAACTGACACCATCCTCACCCCCACTCTGTTACAGACACATCAGTGCCACTGGCCCGATCAGATCAGTCCTCTACCCACAGTGGCTGTGAAGATTACGAAAAGAAAAAGCTACACCTTACAATGGCCCATAAGGCCCTTTATGGTCGGTCCCCATTAATAACAGTGACCATTGCTTTGACTCCCTTTCTCCTTAACTCAGTTAACTCCAGCCACGATAGTCTTTTTTTCTGTTTCTTAAAAACTCTAAACATGTTTCTTCTGTCTTAAGATTTTGCTTCAGATTTTCTTTCTGTTTTTCCAGCTGTGCTTAAAAGATGAAAACTAATCATTGGTTTTAGCAAACTACAGGTTTCTGTAGAACAGTAGACAGGAAAACTCACTGGAGAGAGTTCTGGAGAAAGCAAAAGGGAAGAGCTAGAAACTTCAGGTATAGAAAACTGTTCCATTAATTGGTGTTTTAAAGAAATGCAATTGTAATGGAATCAGAGAAGGCTGATACATGCCTTGCAAAACTGAGCATATAGAAAGTTCATAGATTGACATAAAAAATAAAACAAAAATAAGACTAGAATTAATTTAATTTTTTACCATAAATATTGAAAGTTTTATTGTATATTTTTTATTTTACACATTATTTCTTTTTTCTTATTATTGTATTATCATAGTGTTTTCCTCTTTTGATGTCTCACTTAATAAAGCAGTGAAAAATGTCTTTTTTCCTTCTTCAGAAAGAATACTGATTTTTCTCTAGAACAACATTGTCTGAATTTTTATTTGCAATATCATACCTTGCTGAGTCTCAAAGAAAATAAAAGAAAAAACAAAAGATTAAAAGAAAGAAAGAACGTTTTAAGTGAAATTCTAAGTATCAGTAACCAGGCAATTGAAATCAATTTTTCTGAACACATAAAAGGGAAGCCATCAGTACATTTTGCAACCCTTCCAGACTCCAGACTAATATTGATTTTTTTATTGATTTTCTTAATATTTTCTGGGGAGTATTATTGTAAGGTTATATGTGCATACTAAGGTTCTGGCATTTTAATACTTTTCTTTGGAGGAAAAGGTGCATAAATGTTTTTATTTAAAAGAAATGCTAAATAATTGCATATCATCTTCAAATTAAATGGATAATTCAAAAATTGTCCACTTTCGTGTCTTCCATCTGGCCTGTTTCTTGAGGTTTTATTTCTCAGTGTCATTTTTTAAAAGGTAAGGATCTCTAGATTACTTACCTCTTTACAAAATGTCACACAAAGATGTTCTGTGCACATACTCTTCATTTGAACTTGATCATGGTGTGCTAAAATTAACAGCAAAGTCATTTCATCATACAGTACCATGCATTTTTTGTAACAATTCCTTTTAGTGCTATTAGTAAAATATTTAACAGGCCGCTCTAAGAACGATTCTGAAGAAGTGTGTTAGATGAAGATTTCAGGAAAGCAAGGAAGAGTCTTCCCCTTCCCCTTCTATTCTCTGTATCTTTATGATACAGTTGATGTACAATTATTTATTCTTGAACTTGAAGAAAATTTGTAATGGCGATGCAAAGCTAAGACATGGGCTGTCACGATCTGTTTCTAAAAACATTTCCTTTGCATTAACATTTTCTGGGTATTTATATTCGTCATCCAGCCATTGTTTCAAGATATAATAGAAATAACATTTGTGAATATGAAAAGCAACAAAGACCTTTTCAAAGACCATCATTAAATGTGGTTAATTTAAGATATTATAACTTGAATGAAAAGTTATATGATTTAAGAAGGCATTTTAGTAAGCAAATGGATAATATTCAGGTAAAAGTAATTTTTCCTCAAATATAAGGATCTGGATTTTAATGAATGTCATTTTTATAAAAGTCAACATTAAAATGCCTTAACTATACTAGAGTAATTATCAGACTATGATTAACTATTGACCTAAAAAGAACACTTGTCAATTCTTCAAATTACAACTTTTATGAAAATAATGTATAAGAATATAATTAAATATTTCAAAAAGTATCTTATTTATATATTTCATTCATATTTAGAATAAAATAATGCTTGTGGATGACAGAGGAAGTATATCAAAAAGCATTTTTATTGATAATTTAAAGAATTATGAATTAAATGCATTATTTTCTCAAGTGGTAGAAATCTATAACTTTCATTTATTCTTTCAAATAGAAGGGAATCCTGTTATTTAAGATAAGACAGAAAACAGTAGGATAATCAGCTTGGTTTCAGAGGTAACCTTCATCAAATGTGCAGACAAAGATTTGATAATAAAATAAGAAGTCATCTCAAAAACAAAAACAAAGAAAACAACAACAAACTTCAGTTAGGGTAATTTCTACAAGACACGCCATTTAGTAAATAGTCATTATTTTTACCTGTTTTGATAAAAGAATATACTAAAATAATGATATAATTATTTTTGATGGTGACATGTCATAATGGCTGTGCTATGTCTTAGCTTTTAAAAATAATAATCTGTTTCGAAATTGTGAAGGAAAATAATCTACATTGCAGGGCATTTTCCTAATGTACTTCTAATCTGTTCACTTAAAGTGAATACATTGTGCACATCAAATTTTTCAAATGGTAAGGAATAGAAGTTTGAACATAACAGAGTTTTTGTATGTCTCAAAGATAATACTTACATTTCTTATTTCTATAATTCCTAAGACAGAATGCAAAGGCTTTGTAAAATGTATATTGTTAAACTTTTGACAACACACACATATATTTATATACTTTTATATTTAAATATGAATATACTTCATTCATTTCAAGTTGAGTATTAAGAAGATTGCTGTATAATACTGGCATGGTACATATATAAATATTAACCTACAAGATTGTTCACAGTGTATAAAATATGAGAACTCATTTAATGTTACATTTGTGAAGAAAATAAATAGTAGAATAATACTGAACTTGCACCAAACAATACTGACATAAGTAATAATAATATATATTACTTAGGCCGGACCCGATGGCTCGTGCCTGTAATCCCAGCATTCTGGGAGACCAAGGCAGGTGGATTGCTTGAGGTCAGGAGTTTGAGACCAGCCTGAGCAAAAGCAAGATCCTGTCTTTACTAAAAATATAAAAAACTAGCTGCGCATAGCTGTGTGCTCTTGTAGTCCCAGCTACCTGGAAGGCAGAGGCAAGAGCACTGCTCAAGCCCCAGAGTTTGAGATTGCAATGAGCTATGATGCCAGGTCACTTTACCCAGGGTGACAGAGTGAAACGCTATCTCATAATAATAATAATAGTGAGTTATTTAGTTTTCAACATTTAACAATCATCTAGTACAAAACAGTCAACATTTAATTATTATTACAACACAAAATGTAAATAGGAAAACTTCAACGCGATAGAAGTAAAAAGTTCTCTGGAAAAAAATTTCAACGTGGAAGATGCAGAAAGCAGACTAGGAAATATAAATGAGAGTCCCATCTTTATAATAAAGTAGAGCTGTGAGCTGACACTGACCGGTTACAACAGAGATGGGCCAGCAGCACTGAGTGTTATGGAGGAGATTGACTGAAGGCCGAAAACAGAAACGTCAGTAAAAGTGAGACAGAGGCTGCCTCTGGTGACGTGGACGAGTGTTCAGAAGTAGGATTTTAGGCTTTCTTGCATTAGTGTAGCCGTATGAGGGAGGTGATTTAATGAAATCATAAGCTGTATGAAGATAATATTTTCATGTGGTGTATTTCACATGAATAGTTCCTGAAAAAAGTAGGCTCTCAATATATATGTTTTGAGAAAAATAATTGTGTGAAGTTTTTATTATGTAATATCAGCAATCGATTTTGAACCTGCCACAGTTACTCACTACTCACAAGCCTTTGAACAAGTCGCTGAAATTCTCAGTTAGGTATGGTCTGTGGACTATTTGCATAACAGCCGAGTTGAATGTTTGTAAGAGAGCAAATCGGCTGGGGAAACTAAAATATTTGCTATTTTTATGAGATCGGAAGATTTTTTCTGTTTTAAAAAGACTATATACAGTGTAATATTTTTTGGGAAAAAAAAAAGTGTTCTGACCTCCGCCTTATTAGAAGGCAAAAATGTGACAGAAGAGCTCATAGGAGTCTCTCCAGGCTGCAGGCCCAGAGCTCCTATGGGCCTTGCAGAGTTGCTCAAAGGGCAGGTGTTTTTCTCTCACTTACCCGTTTAAGGTGGACTACAGGATCTCAGGCCCTACAACGTCCACATTAGCACAGTCAGATCTCCCTGCAGTTACAGCAAAGTTTCAGGTTGAATGAAAATTGGGTTGTATAGAAATGAAAGAGTGGGGAGGATCCTCCCTACCCACCTGCAATTTGCATGTTCCTCAGAGGTAAAGATGCAGGAGTTTGGGCGCTCTCTCCTGGTTCTGGCTAGTCTGGGGTCTGCAACCATTATCTAGGTTCAGAACCTGGAATGCCCAGAACAGCTCGATGGAAAAGGGGGTGATCATTAAAAGAGATTTTGGATTGTGTGTTTGAAAACCAAACTTCTGATTTTGAAGAATTTATACAGAAGCAATGGAAAATAATGAGCAAAACAAATAGAAGATTGGGGCCAAGTAAATCAATGTAAACGAATCCAAACACTGAAATAAAAATAAGTCTTCTCTCTTTGTTGGCACAAGCACAAAGCATTTGGAAATTTAGGTGTAAAATAAACGTGCATGTGGACTTGCGGATTTTCTGCAGCTGGCAGAAAGGAGTTATAATAACCACAACAAAGCTCTGGCTCTACCAGAAGTTGGATATATGAATATATTTGTAATCAGCCCAGAAAAACCATACAACCTTTATCTTATTTGGACTATTTGGAAAGTAATTTTGCTCATGATGTAAATCAGGGAATATTAAATTTTGAGGACATTAAAATATTAAAGACGTCTTCGAACAAACCAACTTGCTGATTCTTGGTGGGTGGATTAGCTAAACATTTAATGTGTATAAGGGCCTTGTGACCTTTGGAGAACTCAGATGAGAATGATTCTTCAAGTATCTTTCGGTTCTAAAATTCAGCATGTAAAATTTATTAAAAGAATGAAGTGTTTATAAAGTGATCCTGGCCCTTCCTCCCTCAGTCCCATTTCCCCTCCTTGTCTGAGCCCAAATCCTTCATGTGTCAGCGTCACCCTACACCATTCTGTGCATCCTTCTGTCATGACACATACAACGTCTGCTGAGCTGGAATTATTAGTTGACTTGTTTTGGGGACTTCCAGTCTTCTCCAGGTCAAACGTTAATATAGTAATGACACAGGGGGTGCTTAATCGTTGTTAGTTAAATACAATATATTGATTAATTAACTTACAAAAACAATAGCAACAAAGTCTTCCCATCATAGATTTGTTCATTACATATGCTCCCACTTAGCTATGCTTCTCACAGTGTTTGCAGGTAAAAGAGGAACAAAATAGATTGACAAGCTGTGGTATGTGTGAATGATGGACTGCTATTCAGCCATTAAAAGGATGGAGACTTTACACCTTTTGTGTTAAACTGGACGGAGATGGAATGCATTCTTAGTAAAGCATCACAAGAATGGAGAAGTAAGAATTCAATGTACTCAATTCTAATATAAAAGCAGTAGATGAGCTAATACAAGGGGGTAGTAGGGGAATGAGAGAACAGGGAGAGGGGAGGTGGGAGGAGGATGGGGGTCATAGTGTTGTGCACACCTCGGGGGGGGGCACTATTACAAGAGGGACTTTACCTAACAAATGCAATCAGTGTAACCTAATTCTTTGAATCCCAAACAATAAAAAAAAAAAACAGTTGGGAAAAAAAATAGTAACTGAAATCATACTTCTCTTTTGTATGAAATATGATCATTTCCAACGTGCTTAAACACAGATATTATATTTGATCCTTACACCAACCACGAAGAGAATCATCATTGCCTGGGTTTTAAAGATGTGGAAAACGTAACCAGTGGAGCCAAATGACTTGCCCAAGGTCACAGCACTGGAAAGAGCTCGCACTGGGACTGGTGCCAAGGTCTTTTGATTTTCCTCCAACACTCTTTCTATTACATGTGGAAATGTGCCAAGTTGAACTGAATACTGGGAGAGAGGATGCTTGTAGCTGAGTAATTTGTGTTTGTAATTTGAGATTCTCTTATAGTTTAATGACATTGCATGATTGCGGGAGAGAAGGAACACAGTCATACAGAAGGGCAGACTTAATAACTGCGACTCCAGGGGGCCCAGTTCTTCTGCTGAAGTTCCATGTCCCGGGTGAGGACATTAGACGTGTATTCAGCTGAGAGAGTGATGGCCTTGGGATGCGTCTTTAAAGAAATACCTTGAGTTTTATTCACATGATTAATACTTCATTCTGATATCAAGTACGGAGTTTTGAAATCAAGTTTAAAGTTGCTGAAATTTACAAAGTGGCCTGATTAGTGTTAATTCTGTTTCTATTGGGTGCATTCATTTCCTATTTATTTTTATATTTTTATAGTTTCCAGAAGGAAAATTTGCCCTGTGAAAATAAGATGTTTATAGTAAACCTAATTTTTTAAAAGTCACAGTTGTAGCTCTGTGCAAGTGAAAAATGTATCCTACTATCTTTTGTCAACTCAGAGATATAGGTTTCTGAAAAATAAATAAATAAATAAATAAAAACAAGAGAATAAGCACCAGGCAAACAGAACCTGGAAGTGATCAGTGTAAAATTGTGTGAGCATTTTGGATACATTTTAAAACAGTGATAAAACACTATGACGTACTAGAACTCAACAAGACTGGCGACTAAGGCTATCTATATGCTGTTTCCACAACTATCACTTTACTCTCTTCATGACTCAAAGGACTTTGTCTTCATTATCTGTGTCATGGCATTGACTGGGAAATGGGAAGCTGACGAGGTGTGTGTACGAGAATGTGACTATCCTAACGCTGGGCCAGGCAGGGCTGGGAAAACGGTGTGTGCCCTGAGTCTGCTGCTCTGGAATTACATAACGGACACCTCTGTTACAAGACTTGATCAATGCTTGGAACTCATCTACTTTGCTTTTCAGACTCCTGGAGTCACTCTGCTTCTAATTATATCTAACGATATGAAGCAGACAAGCTATGAGCTGTCATTTGTGGAGAGAGGCCAGTGGCCCTCCATGAAGAAGCAGCTTATAACTGGAAAAGCCCAGGATCTGGAGGCAGAAAAGCCAAGATTGAATTCCACCTTGTTTCACTTCGTTCTCTTTACCTTTGCTTAGTGTGACTAATTTTCAGAGACTTGGTTTCCTCCTCTGTAATAACAATAATACTAACAAGAACAGAGGCTAAGATAATATTTAAGATATTTGAACATTTAATAGGTGTCAGACATAGTTCTAATTTCTTGGCCTGTTGTCCAATTTAATTTTAACACAATTTTTTTAACAGAAAATTTTAGTTTTCTTTGAGGCAGTTACTATAATTATCATATTATATAGACAAAGAAATTGATGCAGTTGGATTAAATAAATCATCTGAATCACATCCCTAGAAGGTGCTGGTAATAAGCTTCATGACCAACTGATCATCTTCCAGCAGAAATGTGCTTAATCATTGCACTATGCTGCCTTTTGTTAATACCTCAGTTTCTTTATCTGCAAAATGGGTGTAATAAAACACAGCCCACATATTTAAATATTAAAATGCAATAACTATAAAGTATTTGAAGCAAATCCTGGAGTAAAACAAGATTGAATAAATGGTTCTTAAATAAAATAAACTTGGCAATTACAGATCTGTTCGTTGATAGAACACAAATTCTCACCTGCTTAGTGAAAATCCAGGGACCCCATTCTCCACCACTACAACAGTCTGTGCCCTGACATAACCTGTAATTACAACTTCCTTGCACAGATATGTGAGCTTATAAAAACGTGTGTAAATTCTCAGTGCATGGAAAATAACTAAAAATTATTAATCATCATAGCCTATCATTGGACTTGGGAGAAGAACTGTGTTGCTTCCCTACAAGAATTACACTGAGCCTTTTCTCTGTCTCAAGGACCCTCCTAGAACTCCGTATGTATTAACTTACTTATCCTCCTCAATCTCACTATATAGAAGGTGCCAAGCATCATATTAAACTAAGGAACTCACAGAGAGTTCAAGAATCTTGCCCAAGTTTTCGAAGTTTGTAAAGAGAAGAGTGGAGATACATATCAAGACTCTCTAGGCAAAAATTCTGCCCTTTTAATCACTCGATCATGTCTCTCTCATGGAACGGCTCCAGACAACACAATCTGTTAGAAATACTCTGCCAACCTTTTATTTTTATTTTAATTTTTTTCCTGCCACACATTAGAAGAAGAGCTGTCTTGGGCCTCATGTTAAATACACAGACACTAATGAAAGCTGATGGGCAAAGAAAAGAAATTTGAATAATTTTCACCATATCAAACAGCATGGGTAAGCAAAACAGGCCTCAAATAATCTCCATATGCCCTGAGAACCACAGTTTGGATACCCCTAGATCTGGTTATATCACCAAATAACTCTATGATTTTAATTATATGACTTAGTCTTTAAAAAAAATCAAATGAAGATATACTAATACCAACAGACCCATGAAGAATGCTCCCAATATCTGTAATCATTAGGGAAATCCAAAAACAGACCACACCAAGATATCACCCAACGTCAGTGAGAATGGCTCATATTAAAATGTCCCGGAACAACAGATGTTGATGTGGATGCAGAGAGAAGGGAACTCTGTACACTGTAGGTGGGACTGCCAACAAGTCCAACCGCTGGGAATAACTGTATGGAGGGACATCAGAGGATTTAAAGTAGACCTACCATTTCCTCCAGCACCACTGCTGAGGATGTACCCAGAGAAGAAAAGGTCATTTTATAAAAAGGACACCTCTACCCGAATGCTTATAACCTCAAAATTTACAATTGCAAAGAGATGTGAATAATCCATATGCTCACCAATACAGGCATGGATTAATAAAATGTGGTATTAATTAACTTTTTAATTAATAAAAAGTACCTACTATGAGCACTACTCAGCCGTAAAACAACGATGCGCTAGTACCTTTTGACAACCTGGATAGAACTGGAAACCATTTGTGTAAGTGAAACATCACAGGAATGGGGACGCAAACACACGGGCTCAGCACCAAACTGGAGCTAACTGACGGCACTGAAGGGCACTGCGTATGGAAGGGAATCTCAAGGAGAATCAAGCTTGGGGACAGTAGTGCACACTCTCTGGGTGAAGGGAACACTTACTATTTAGACTCAGTCTGCACAAAACCAAATATGTAAAGAAAACATGTGTATCCTCTAATATTATGAAAAAATAATAATAGTTAAAAAACACATAATGTCGATAAAGAGGAGGCTGTTACCACAGAGACGAATGAGCTGGTTTAGCAAAGGTCTGTGGTGAGATATCTGGGCTGCTTTATAAAATGCACTCCACTCATGTGAGGTCATGTGTTTATTTGTCTAATATATATTTAAAAAGACACTCTCTCCGGCAGAATATCTGTGGATGTACTCCTTGCTGCAGAGAATAAAATTATCCATATAGGACATTTAAAATATTATTTTGCTCCCAAGATGAAAGATAAGGAAGGATTTTAGACATTCTTACAATCCAAGAAAATAAAACAAAGCTCTTTGAAAATCCCTTTTAAGACACATGCATATACGAATAATGTATTTTCTGCCATCAGATTTCTACCTCTGAGTACGTAGGCAGATTATTGTTTTCTGTAAATAACCTGTTCTTTCCTCCACTCTCTAGACTTTGTTTAAAGAATAATATCTGAAATTTCAAATAAAAGTTATATTAATATCTAACACAAAATAATTCATGTATTACAAAGTTGACCTTCATTTATTTTTTCATTTATTTGTGTAACAAATATCTATAAAATATCCACCACGAATTAGGCTCAGTTCTAAATTTTCCCTCACTAAAATATCTATGCAAAGTCTTAGAATCTATACTTCTTTTCCATCAGTGGCTGGGCAATCCTTTTACGAATGCTTGCTGATAGAGAAACTGCCTTGGGGGCTGGTATGTCTTCAAAATAATATTATCAGTGGTCACTGGTATTACCACCATTATTATTGCCTCAGTGAAGACTCCAGACCATTCATATAGACCAGCGGTTCTCAACCTGTGGGTCGTGACCCCTTTGTAACAATGAAAATACATCCTACATATTAGATATTTACATTATGATTCATAACAGGAGAAAAATTACAGTTATGAAGTAGCAACAAAAAATAATTTTATGGTTGGAAGTCATCACAACATGAGGAACTGTACTAAAGTGTCACAGCATTAGGAAGGTTGAGAACCACTCATATAGACTTAAAAAATTAAAAAAAAAAGTCTTCTAATTTCTTCTCTAGATCCAGTTCCTGAAGATTTTTGTGTGGCCCTTTAATATATGATTTGAAAAAATTAGATTATTATTAGACCCATAATTTAGTGACTCTTTTTTAGTGCTATTCTGATAACATTTCACTGTCTGTTCGTTTACCATGAACTTTCCTACAAGTATGTAGTTAATAACATTTGTGAGTTCTTCCAAGTTCTGGACATTTTTGGCTCTATGGAATACTAGGTATCTATCTCAAGTTTGCCTTTAATTTCTATTACATGTGGGTCTCTACCAAGGCAGGGATGAGACAGATATTTGTACACTTGAACTTTGGAACCAGAACAGACTTAAAAGGTGTGATGAGATTTGTGACTTCTCTCCTAGTGGAAAGATTCTCGTGGAGTATTTTCTCACTGATGAGGAATTATTTACCATCTAAGAGAAGCTAAATCTCATGCGTTGCTTACATTCAAAAGATACAGTATATATCATATTTGAAAAAAATGTTGTGATAATGGTATGCATTAAATTTGGAAATAATTAGACATTGCCATTCATTTATTAATTTTTTGTTTATTTTTAGAAAAAATGTAATGCATTCACTAGGTATTATTCTAGGATCAGGGATTTAATTGTGATTGAAAAGCCCCCAACAAAACAAAACAACAATAACCTCATCATGACTGCCCAAGTCTTCACAGAGATTACAGAGGAGAAATACAGTAAAATGGCACAACAGATATATAATTAACACTGCGATAAATGGTGAATAAAACTATGAGAATGCCTACGAGAGTCACTCGGTTTACACTGAGGACGTTTGAGGGATTCTGGAGAAGCCAACACGTGTCTCCACCATTTATTTGATAGCCATTTAAATATTTTAAAATACTTGTATTCCTACCCTGCCTATTATTCTACACTTTAAATTAAGTATCTCCACATCTATCCTCCTGTATGGGGAGTAAAGTCCAGAGACCCATCATCTAAATTCTGGTGTGGTCTAAGATGTCATTCGCCTTGTGCCTACATGCTCACGTTAGCAACCCAAGATCGAATTTACTTTTGGGATAACCACATCTCATCTTTCACTCTCATTGGGGTAATTACCAACTGATGTTTGGTACTCAGGGTTCAAGAAGAGAAGCAGAAACAGTAGGTGAAATAAATATTAAGAGATTTAATGAAAGGGATTCGCTCACAGGATTGTAGGGACTGGCTAAGCAAGTCCAAAATTCACAGGGTGGAGTGAGTGACTATCTTTAGGAAAGACAGTCTGGAATTCTCTGGGACTGGCTGAAGCTGGAGGGTGCAGGTGGAATTTGTTCTTCTACCCAGGAAGCATTGTACCTGCTTTAAAAAAAACATTTTTTTTGAAGTTTTCAGCCAGGGCTGGGCTTGAACCCACCACCTCTGGCACATGGGGCCAGCGCCCTCCTCCTCTGAGCCACAGGCGCCACCCCCTGCTTTAAATTTTGATAGAGTCAGGTTTATTAAATGTATTGAGCATTATCTCCCTTACATAAGTGATTGTCAGTCGCAAGTATGAAATACCTTCCCCCAAACACCTAGATTTGTGTTTAATTAAATGGCCAGACACCATAGACCAGTCACAAAGGTACATCTCAAACTCCTCCACATGATGCCATCGATTCTTAACAAGGAATTCGAGTAACTTTCTCTCCATCTCAGACTTGCCTTAAAAGCTCTATAGATAAACAAAAACTATACTGTAGAGTTTTATGGAGAAGCAGATCCAGGTTTTTCAGAAGCTTATGTAACTTTACAAAATCACAAATACAAAATTAGGTAGAAGACTTATGAAAAGTCCCCAGAAGCTCAGGTTAATTCACTCTATACTGTAGTGTAGTGTGTTTGCCTCAGTTTATATTTACCTTGCAAGACATCATAATAAAATTTTCCTGTAAAGACTCCTTGGCATCCTGGTCCTGTAACTTGACATTTTCAGTATTCCTTTAGCTTCCTATTTTCTGGAAATTTGACAATAATTTGTACATTGTTTTTTCCCAAATCAGTAAAATAATAAATATGATCAGACTAAGGGAGGGATTCTAGAGGCAAGTACTTGAAACTTCCTTCTCAAAAGACCCTGAATCATCACTCTTTGAATTGAATTATGCAGACAGCATAAACTCACTGCACTTTACTAACACTCTGCAAGTATTTCAGCACTTTTCTTTCTTACATCTATATATCTACTTTACAGACATTTATTAAACTCTGATTCATTGTTGTCTCTTGTAGGAACTTGTATCATTCCAGAGTTGTATCAAAAATCTCGCCTACCTTCCAATTCTTCACAGTAAGTGTAAGTAAGGGAGAACCTGTACTTTAAGAAATAGGCTATAGCTGTTGTTTAGCTTTAGAACCTATATTTAACACTTTGCAATGATGTGACTTGAACTTAACAACTGTAAGTTGTTAAGATTGCAAAGATAAGCAAGAACACACAAGAAAAAAAAACAAGACACAATTTAAAAATATTTCAAAGTAAAAGATTTTTTCCTCCTACAGAGATTATAGAAATATGTGAATTAAAGACACTGGTCCTAAACAGGTGAGGAAGAAACATTCTGGACAGTGGCAGCACCAAGTGGACACGATGGATGAGAAATAAGACTCCTCAGAGTATTAAAATCATAAAAACTAATGACAAAGTAACAATGTAAAGCTGACGTGTGAAAAGTTGAGTATGGACTTAAAGTTTGCCTGAGACCCCGAGAAATAATACAGATACTTGAATTCACCACATCGTTTTATCAGTGCTAAAGGGGACAGGGGGCAATTGGATGGCAGAAGGCTGTTAAAAGGAGAAATATTAGGCTTCTATCAGGCATCAAGGATAACATGGACTCCACAATACCTTGCTGAACTGTAGCCAATACTGTCCTAGAAAACCAGCCTACTAAAAAAAATGCACAGACATACGCTCCATGTCAGTAGCTTGGTGGGTAAAGCTCCAACCAAATATACCAAGGCTGGTGGGTTTGAGCCTGGCCCGGGCCTGTCAAACAACAATGACAACTCTAACCAAAAAAGTAGCCCAGCATTGTGGCAGGTGACTGTAGCCCCAGCTACTCAGAAGGCTGAGGCCAGAGAATGACTTAAGCTCAAGAGTTTGAGGTTGCTGTGAGCTGTGATGTCACAGCCCTATACCCAGGGCAACACAGTGAGACTCTGTTTCAAAAAAAAAGAAAGCAAGACATTTATCTGATAAGGTTTATTTTTTGTTACTATATATGAGTGTGTGTGTATGTATTTATGTGTGTGAATATGTGTGTGTATATAATCTCCTTTCTGGGATCCGGAACATCAAATTCACTGACCTGTATTTTGGGAAATATCCTTTTTTCATGTTTCATGCACATTAAATTATAAGATAATTATAAAATACCCAAAGCACAATGACAGTGTAGGTTGGAGGCCACATTATGGAAATATTGGAAGGCTCGTCCTTCAAAGTGAGTTACTGACATTAGTGAATCAGACAGTGTCCGGGTGTGCATTTTGGTGCCAAATCCTCTGGGGATGATCCTTTCCTACAGGAGACCTACTTAGTCGAGGATCTTATTGTTCAAAATTCTGTGAAATGCAGTAATGCAGTAAGTGAATATTTTGAAGATAAATATGAATTAAAATTTTAGACTTTTGTAACTAGAACAGTCCAACTCTGAACCAAGTAATTATTCCTTCCAGAAAATGAAGTTCCTTGTTCTCCATCATTCTGTGAAAAAAACCCAAAAAAACCCACAAACAGCAATAATCTCAACAGGAATCAAAGCCATATTTATTTTATGAATTTGAAGAGCTGTCTTTATAATAATATAGATTGATAATTGATAGAGTGACAGGAATTATGTAATTTTTATATGAAAAGATAGAAAACTGTCATAGTCTAGGAGTATAACCCAACAAAAAATACACCAGAAAAAGAAATACACGAACATCATCCTGCTAGTGCGAAGACTGTGGTGAACATCGCTTCATCTGAGCCTTCACACATCAAGGACCACAACTTTATGAATACATTTTTCCTTATGGGAAAAGCTAAAGGGCAAGTTACACAGTGTCTTTTGTAGCTCAAGGCAGGATTTTGTTTACTTTTTTGTGTGTTTGCTTTTACTAAAATTACACATACGTGCACACAGACACAGATGCTGCTATTAATTTTAAATAAATTCAATTAAAAATTTAACTTTCTTCAACAAGCTGATTGAGGTCACTCATAATATATAACATGCGCTCGAATTATTTTTAAAGACAAATTTAGGCAAACTAAATCAGACTAAATTGAACATCAGAAACACCTCTTTAGAAGAAAAGAAGACAGAAAGGGGAAGATTAAGAAGATTATGTAAAAAGGAGACCATCTATCCTGGAAGTAACTTCTGTTTGACCATCAATTTATTATTATTTCCAAGAAGATATAATAAGGTTTAGAATTTAACATTGATAATTTTTTTTTCTTTTAGGGAGGGAAAATACTGGTTCACAATTTGGTGAACGGTAATGAGTGAAGTTCTTATTCAAACTATACTTGTTTCTCACCAACCAGAGGGTGATGTTTGGAAATCTGAGGTGAATTTAGTATGCAGCTTTTCTTTTCTTTTCTTCGTTTCCCTTCCTTTCTTTTCTTTTCTTTTCTTTTTTCTTTCTATTTTTGAAGAGAAGAATGTTATTTAATTTGCCAGCAAATAAGGAGGCTATCAGACTCCCCTCTCAATGTACCATCATCCGGCTTCTGAGCACAAGTACAGAGATCTTAAAGGTTTTTATTTATCTCACCACCATCCCCCCCCCCCCCAGCTAAGACAATATTGTGACATCCACCCAGATTCATCCCATCTTCAACTAAGACAGTCCCATGATGGCCTCAGAATTCCTCCCATCTCCCATGACACAGAAGACAAAGTGTGCTCCCCTGCCCCTCCCAGTCATGGCCTGAGGCAGGAATCTAGGTTTTAGTTTTCAAAAAAAAAAAAAAAAGATAAGGGGCTTTTGAAGAAACAAAAAACATTTTTACCCTGTTTTCAGGCCATTTTCTGTGTTACACCTTCCTCACTGTCAAAGGTACCCTTGCATACTGATAGGAGGATGGCGATGCAGTCCTGGAGCCATGTCCTGCGGAATCAGGGCATCATCTGGCCCCTTCATACCTCATGCTCTGTTATCGGAATCCTGCTCAAGGTCACCTCTGATTTTTCACGCCTGTCCCTGTGATCACGTCGTGTGCAGAGTTAGTCACTGCTGCAGACACTGGCATGTGGGGAGCTCATGGAAAAGTCATGCAAAAAATTCAAAAATTTCGCTCTCCATCATGGATGTGTTAAGATGCAAGATATGGATTATCAGGGAAAGGGGCATAAACTACCACAACCGTGAGGACTGATAAGGTGAGAACCACCATCGCTTTCCAGTGTCCAACCTGGGCTGGGTTAGGGAAGACACTGAGCACGCAGCTCGCAGGCGCACCCTGCAGGCGATTCCAGAGAACAGCTTCTGCAAATTCAGGAATCTGTCCCGAATGAGGTTCAATATAACACCCCCAGCAGCAAGAAGGATCAGCAGAGGGGGACAGCCCAGGGAAACCCGCACTAAGGAGCTATCCTTCTATTCTATAGGCAGAATAAATAACCAAAAAGAGTCTGGTTAACCAGTATTATCCTATCACTTTACAGAATGACAGTTTTTCCATTAATAGGAATCGTGACACCAACTCCTTCCCCCTTAAGTTAGCAGCAAATTATTATAAGGTTTTTTCAAGAAAATTGCTACTTTTTTTTCTTCTTTCCTTCTCTTTAGAAGCAGAGATGTAATTTGGATTTTAGCCTTTGCTTGTAATAACTCTCAAGAATTATCTAGAGCATATGTACTTCACAGGAACAGTTCATTAAGCTGACTTTAAAGTACATAGATGGAAATTTATGACACTTCCCTTTAGTGCTCTTAGAATATTTTAGTTTTGATTCATTAAAAATATGTTAACTTTAGTAACTTACCTTACAGTCCAAAATACTGACATTTTGATGTACAAAGGGACAAAGATTGTAGCAAAAAATGAATTCTGATTCAATCACCTGAAAACAAGTACCTGTCCAGCCAAGCAAAGAGTTCATTTTGTAAACCAGAATGGAAAACACATCGATGTTTCCTTCTGTCAGGAAGAGCTGAAGGAAAAACAGAGGAAAAAGAAGAGACCCAGAGACAGCCATGGTCAGCTCTGAGCTATTTCCTTCAAGTTTTTCATGTGAAAACATGTATGTCATTATGCAAACTACAGGCAGAGTAAGTTTGCAGGGCAGAACTCACTGAATGTTTCAAATATAATAAGACATGTTTTGGGTTAAGTGTTAAACTTTAGAATATTTTTAATGAAAATATTGCTTTGTAGTTGTAAATTTTTGAGTTAATCAAAATAAAATAAAAACTCAAGTAAATTATTATTTTATTTTATTTATAAACTTGAAGGGTTATGCTTGTTAACTATGTAGAAATAGTTATTTATGGCCCTCCAGGAGACATTTTAATTGTTATCAAGAAATAAGATTAAAAAATAATTAGTTCTAGAAATTTAGATGTGGAAGCCACCTAATGTTAAATTCTTTTGGTAAGCAGAAAATTAAACCAACTTTATATAATTGCCTGACAAATTTACTTATTGAGAATTAAGCTCGAGGATTAACAAATATGAAATAGATTACTTAAAGCAAAGAAGCTCAATATTTAATCCAGCCAATGTATTTCAGTTCATGTGCCTGTTGGTCTGTTTTTCTTAATTCTTTTCATCTTACATTTGGCCTTCAGTTTGTAAATATGACTTGCTACAAATATTCATGTGGTTTATTTACTACACCAAGAAATAGAATGTTGCATCTTCATTTTTAAGTCATTTTACTCTTCATAACTAGCAGTTTGCAAATTCATCAAAGTAGTCTATTCTGAGATGTAATGAAAAACAATAGTCTCCCAGGATATGGTTATTTCTATATGCCTGAAGTTCTAGTATTTCAATATCCAGTCAAGTTTCTACCTCTGATAGTATCTGGAGGATAAGAAATACAAAATACACAAATTATAAGGAGAGGTCAGTGATAAAAACTCAGTCTCCTGTGCACTGATGGAAGTCACATTTTTTAAGTACATTGTGCCAAAATGGCCTTGTGTAAATCTAGGTTGTGTGTGTCTGTGATGCTGTGAAAACGGTATGTTTGAATTTTTTTCCCCCAAGATAAAATTAGAGCTCAAAGAATGGAAGGATGACGCAGGTGTTCTTCCAGCACAAGGCGACCTTTCCCTCCGCACAGCCGCCTTTGACACTCCACGCAGGACTGAGGAGCGGCTGCAGAAAGAAGTTAGGCGGAAGCAAGGACACGTCTCACAGAAAAGGAGTCGTTTTCTAGAGGAGAGTAAATAAAAAGGCCACTAAGAGATGCAGCCACGTCGGTGACACTTTGGGAGAAAAATACGTGGACACAGTAATTGAGTACTTCATGCAGAAAAAGAGATATTTGAGTTTAGGAAATTTTCCTTTTGCTTTCAAAACATGAAAGCAAAGGCAAAGCAGTTCAAGCCACACACACTGGCTAAAATTATGAAATAAGAATCAATACTAAATAGGTCCCGCTAAGTGATGCACTTGAGTACTTTAAATAGATGAACACATCTTCTAGAATTCTAACTCCACAGTGCAAGATGAGAACTCCCCTTTAACTGTAGTGATTATCTCTCTGCATTAATAGCTGTGGCCTTTTATTCTATTAAGAAGGACACTCATGGTTCATTATTAGATTTTAGGCATGCATGAAGGATTTAAAAGATGTCATTTTCATTTTGCTAGTATCCGTTAAATGCAACAACCCCAAATCTGCTGTTGTTTTCATTATAAAAACACTTAATTTTTGAAACAGTAAAAATATAAACAGATGTATTGATCAATGTAACATAATAAAGAGCCCAGGAATAGACCTACGTATACATAGGCAGCTTATCTTTAGTAATGGAGCAAGGCAATAAAATAAAGACCAGATAGTCTTTCAACCAAGGATGCTAAAACAGCTGGACTGCCACACTCAGAAAAATGCATCCGGACCCGACCTTACACCTTTCACAAAAATTAACTCAAAATGTATCTCAGACCTGAACATTAAATGTAATCCTATAAAACTCCTAGTAGATAACACAGGAAAATGTCTAGATGATCTTGGGTATGGCGATGAGTCTTTTAGATGTAACACCAAAGCACAATCTGTGAGAGAAAGAGTTGATGAACAGGACTTCGTGAAAGGCTAAAAGTTCGGTTGTAGGAAAGGCACCGTCACTGAGACTTCGAGAAAACAGTTGTAAAAGACACATCTAACAATGGACTGCTACCCACAAAATCTACGAAGAACTTTCATATCTCAAAAATAAAAAAAATGAACTACTGATTTGAAAATGGGCCACAGACACCCAGCCAAAAAAGACATACAGATGACAGATGTGGCTCTGTCTTCTCTGCTGCCATTAGTCCCCATGAGAAGCTGTCATCGGATGTTTGTCCATTAAATCCTGTTTGGCCTTTTAAATCAAGTCTATGACTTTTGATAGCGTGTGTCGCCCTTTGTATAGTGTCTGGCCCATTAATTTAACCTTCATTTGAACCCCTTCCCTGTAGTCCCCGCTTTTGTCATCTGAGCTATTCATTTTATATTTTCAGATTTATGAGAAATTTAATCTTTCTTGAAGCTTTTTTGACTCTCTTGCAGTCCCCATCACTGACATCCATCCATGGTTTTCCACATATATTTCTCCTTGGGGGTCTTCATTTGCCACACTCCCCACAGAGCATTTTTCTACAGTGGGGTTGGATGAAAGTATGGGGAATCATGGGTGGGCAATTATTTTAATTCTTTTCTCTTTTAGTCAAGGATTTTTTTTTTTTAGATTAACATCCTTTTCTCGTTTTTTAAGAAATGAAAATGATATGGTTCATCACAAAATTTTCATCACAGTGAAGTAATTGCACATCACTTAGTGAGGAAATTTGGGGAAAATGATCACTAACATCTTGCCATTTTCTCCCTTCACTATATCCTTAAGCTCATATTTTTTTCAAGTGGTCATGTACCAAAATTGTATAGATAATTTGGATATTTCCCTATTCTCCCATCTCGGCCCCAATAAAAATTTAAATGCCACTGAACTACAACAACCTATCAACACATTTATTACTTTTCTTGACAGTTACAATAGTTTGGAAGCAATAATTTGAGCTTCAAGTAAAATAATGATCGTAATCCATCATCCCACACTTCAATAATTGTTGAATCTGCATAGAAGATTGTATCATAGGCACACTAATTGTCTCTAAGTACAAGAAGTTTATAATTCAATAAGTAGAAATATTCCAAGTTTTTAACAATAGATCTTTGTACGTTCTGTACTTCAAGAGAAAAAAAAAATTGAACAATGAATAATTGAGATCTTCCCTTATATGACTTGCAGATTATTTCTGGGATAATTGCTTAATAGAAGAAAAGTACCACCCATTATTCTTATTATGTAGTTCTTTCTTTCACAAACTTCCTTAGATGCTGTGAGTGACAACTTGCACTTTTACTTTTTTTGAACTATGAGTCAAGATAGTTACCTAACCAGTAGTTTAGCTCTGGTAGGTTCTTTGCTTTGTATGATGGTCTCATGTTTCTCAGGAGCTGCCTGTTGTAAATGCTGTGGCTATTTACCAATGCCCAACATGGCCTAATTTTCTTGGGTGTATCCAGGCTTTGTTTTAAAATTCAGTGTGTATCTGTGATCGAGTTACGAACTCGAGTAAAATTATTAGCCCTGCTTCCAGATCTAATCCTCAGAAATGTCTCATTTTCCATTCTTTCCACTTCCTTAACAGTTGGGTTAATGCAATGGATTAAAACAATATAGTGGATGAAATGTGGGTTCCTGAATGTCTTGGCGAAGGAGGGCATTCTCCTCCCTACCCTAGTATGTGACAAGTTTCATGGTGAAAACTTCCGAAATCCCAACTGCATTAGTAGTTAGCTTATGCTAGGCAATTCAAGCACAATTATCATCTCGGATTGAAATTTATTTACACTGCCATCGCCTCTAAACCTCTAATGTTATAATAAGCATGCAAAAATTCTTGTCGAATGGATAGTATTTTTTCCACTCATATAGTTACTAAGGTTAATGTTTTGTTTCTACTGAAAGTGAAGTCAATTTTTTTCAAAAAACATTTTAGTGTCCTGAGATAGTCTGACCTTGGAGGCATTATGCTATATTCAGGCTCTCAAAGGTAATTTGCAGTTTGCTTCCCAGCTTTCTTCATCAAAAAGCTGGGAACAGTGTCCTGGGACTGAGGCAGAGAGAGCCATGTGACATGTGACTGTAACAGCCCTCCAAGGCATCCCTCTCTGACATTGTAGACGAGGAGGCACCACCCAGATCCTTACTCAAGAAGAATTTGTCTCCCTCTGTGGGAAGGCGCTGGTCAGAACCCTCCTGAATCAGCTTCTGCAGACGTTCTCTCTCCTTCGAGGTCCTCTGTTCCCAAGGTCATATCGCCTTTGGAGTCACCTACATCTGCTTGATGAGTCAGATGAGCTATAAAGGTTTGGTTATTTAACCAGAGGCAGAGCACCCTGCGGGGCAAAATTCACTCAGAGCTCTCTATCATCTTGCAGGTTGTTTTATCAGGCCTGTACCGTAGTCAAAGTATTCTGCCTACTTCTGCTTTTCTCCTTATTCTTTCTCAGGTGTTAGTAAGTATTCTATAAACCAAACCCTACACTTCCAGAGTGCACAACGCACCAACTCACAGTACTTGATCATGTATTTTTTTTTTCCAAACTGAACGTTACAAAAAGTCTCTCCTGCCTTCTAAGCCTCCCAGAGATGTTCCCTGTATCCCAAGTTATCTGAGGCAACCATAATGAGTAGGTGCTGAACCCTGTATTTATTATAATAATTGGCAAAATCTCAATTAATTGTATCACTGAACAAATCAGGCCAACCAAACAAGTAACGAAAATAACAATAACAAAACAAAAGAGGAGACAGACTGTTTAAGGAAATAATAGTAACAACAACAACAAATCCAAAGATAAAGAGAACATGGAAAGGTCACAGGGGGCAGGCAGTGTCGGCACCAGCAGCTTGGGACGGTGACATCGCCATGCTGTAGAAAGCAGAAAAGTTATATTTGGTCCTATATAAAACAATTTGCAAAAACATCGTTGCAAAAACAACTTGCAAAAACTTATCTCCATTCTAAAATGGCTGCTATTTTTATTAACATATTACTAAAACTGAAACCCGCCTCCTCCTCCCAATTACTCCCAAACAAAAGAAAATAAGAAAGAAAAGCTAATAGCATCGAGGCAAATGCAGAGAGGAACCAATGAATGAATACATCTCAAACCCACTCATGTTCTGTCGTCGTAACAATTACACAATGTCCCTGAGGTCCCCATCAGTGTGGAGATTGAAGGTCCCTGGCAGCCGTGCATTTGAATCTGCTGCTCTTGCTTTGGAGTGGCTCTTGGAGGATTATTTGTCCTGGGCGCCAGGAGTGACAAACAAAGTCCAGCCACAATATTAAGGCAGTCATCCTGTGGTGCTCAGCAGCTGACCTGATAATGCTGGGTTAAGCGAGCCAGATACTGAATCAAAAAGACCGGAGACAGGCCAAAGTGAAGTGTGAGCACAGACGTCCAGCAAGAGCAGGAACAAGCCAAATGCCGGTGTGGGGCTCTCCCCAAACTGAGAGCATTCGCCGCTAATTGTTTAAAATATGCACACTATTTAGAAATTGAACTGAAGGGGTAGATGTGAAACCAGGGCCTGGAATATGTGATAGTGCCTAAGCATTTACTTGAGAAGGATTTTGGTCCAGGAGCCCAAACATGACATTACAATACTCAATCTGCAAGTTTGATATTACACACTTAGCTAAGATATTGTACTGAAAAAATCCCATTCTGCATACAAATTCCAAAGTTTGAAGATTAGGGAAATATATACATCAAGATTCAAAGTTTCAGCTTCCAGAGAAGTCTTTGTAGACATAGTAAAGAGACATCCGGCCATGCCTGAGAACGCGAAGATGGTTTCTTCATGAACAACTGAAATACATATGCTCCAATTGAGGATCTTTTTCTTAAAATAGCATTTGTAGTGGAACCAAACTTAGTCCATTTAATTAAAATCTCTATGAAGGATAGAGATTTCCTTCCATGTCCCACAGTACCCAGCTGAGGGACATGATACCCAGAGACCACGCACTTTCTCAGGGACCATGAGCAACCAGCAGAACTAGCCCCCGTGTGTGTTTTCCCCCTTCCTAGACCACCTAGCTCCCTTCCAGTTTTCTATGGATATAAATTCATTTACAACACAGATACTCTTCATAAAATGGATATCTGTACATATTAGTAAATCTCTGCCAAAGTATGAGATTTTTATATAATTTTCGGAGCTAAATGAAAGAGAAGGGAGTCTCTAATCACAATAAGGAGGTAAATGTGGATAGACTCCTGCTGTTCTGGTGGCGAGTGCTACAAGTGCAAATGAGCATGAAATAGAAAAAAGCCTCCGTGGCTTCCAATAGTATCGAGAATTCAGCACGTACACTCACAGCCCCTCTGTGCCAGACACGTCTCTGCCGAAATGCTTACAGTGGAATCGTGGGGAACACACCTGAGTCTTTGTCTTATCTCTGGTCATGATTTTGATCCTCTTATCCAGCTGCAAATATCTACTACAGGTTACAAATCTTAATTACACTGCTGTGGAATGTTATGGCATCAAAAACTTTGTCAAATTTAAATATTTATTTTGTTTTAAAACAACTTTGATCTAATTTAAAGCAGCTTACATTCAATCTAATTAAGCAATCACATGGATTATGTATTTCACATATTATGTAATCTGTAATTTAATGTGTAAACTATAGATTAAATTCAAGAATGAAAATAAATCATGTCCAAAGTACTTTTGAGATACTCCACACATGTCACTGTAAAAAAAAATATAATAATAACAGATTGGGTGGTGCCTGTGGCTCAAAAGAGTAGGGCGCCAGTCCCATATGCCGGAGGTGGCAGGTTCAAACCCAGCCCCGGCCAAAAACTGCAAATAAATAAATAAAGTGAAGTATGAAGTGCAGCAGTGGCATTATTTGAAAACCACCAGTTTAATTAGGTTTAACTGCATGGTGCTTTTTGCAAAATGAAATGAATGAAACTGTTTCGTGTTTGTCATTTCTAAAAGTTACACCAATTCCAATCCTTAGTTTTATACATTGTTTATCTTAAATTCTGGTATTTTTTGTGTTTGATTCAGCAAACATATTTATACTTCTGTGGTGTTCCTAATGCAACTTTTTAAACTTTGCTCTTAATCGATAAGTCGTGAACCAATAGGTGGGGAATGTCTGAGACATGCAACTGTTCAAAATAGTTTTTTCTTGCTCTAATGGTATCATCAAAGATCATATGGAGGGCTGAGCACAATGGCTCATGCTTGTGGGAGGCCAAGGTGGAAGGATCTCAGCATTGTGGGAGGCTAAGGTGGAAGGATCACTCAAACTCAAGAGTTCAAGACTAGCCTGAGCAAAAGCTAGATCCCTGTCTCTACTAAAAATTGCAAACGTGGCCGTAGGTGGCAGCACTCACCTGTAGTTCCAGCTATCCCAGCTATTCGGGAGGCTGCAGCAAGGAGGATCACTGGAGCCCAGGAATGTGAGGCTGCAATGAGCAATTTGTCACTTAGTCACTGACACCATAAGGAAGGTAGGAAATAATGAAAAGGCACTACCTACAACCAGAATATGCCTAAGTTACAGTTTTAAAAGATATCGAAAATATTATAAAATCCTGAAAGGTCATTGTAGGAATCCACCCATGAACTATAGGTTGGGAAATACTGGTTGAATGTGAGTAGCAGGAGCCTGGGGGCCCCACCAGAATCCCCTTGGCACCTGGAGTGCTCAGTTTCCTTCTGCAGCCACCTGTGACTTGGAAGCATTCTTCAGCTATAAACATTTCCTCAGTCTGTGGGCAGGGCTCAAGGTAAAAGTGAAAACAATTTAATACCCACATGAGCAATATAAAACCAGTTGATGATGGAGTTCATGAATGGGAATCCCACTTCAGGTGGAATAAAATGGAAGCCTGTCCCAGTAACTGAACTCCAGTGACTCACAGCGGCAACTTGTTCACTCCTGCACCTGAATTTACTTCTTTTCCTTTCCTTCTTTTCTGTGTCATATACTAAGGAAAGTTCTTGGAGTCTACCCCCACTTCAGGGTCTGCTTCTGTGGAAAATTAGCATGAAGTGATATGTTAGCTAGAGTAAAAAGCGTTCTTTCTAACTAAGACATTCTTGAACCATCTCGGCTAAAAAAATGATTTTACTTCAGGTAAGCTGCACCTTGTCAGTTTAAGTTCTGTGAATCATCATCTATGTCAGGAGTTTCTTTCTTATTCGTACTTTCTTTTTAGGAACCATTAATCACTTTTGTTGAGATATTATTGCACTCGATTATACCTGTTAACCTAAGTAAAGCTTCACATTTTTTTGAAATTTATCTTTCTCTTATTCATCACTGGTCTTAACATTCACTTACTACTCATACATATAATAAAATAATAACAATAATCATAATAAGAATAATAACAAATAATTATAAAATGAATAATCATATAATTATACTTATCCCTTTCATAAATATATCCTATGTATCTTTATATATGTATTTATATGAAATATGTAATTAATATTTTAAACTTGCTAGAATGATGAACTAAATCTTATAATATCAGGCCATTGCACCATCTTTCAATTTGAGTTTTAAGCAAAAAGGTGGGGGAAGAATGGGAAAGAGAGTGAGTGGTACCCACTAACACCTGCATCGATTCCTTTGGGAGGATGTAGCTGTGGTTTCCTGCACGTCCCCTTCCTCACACATATATATTACTCTAGCATCTTGACAAACAGAAACATATGTCCCTGTAGCATTAACTAAAATATTGCATGATATTAAAGGCCTGAAATCACTACAGATGCTCACAAAGATGATCAGAATACTACATAACTTCTACAATTCTACTAACTTTCGTGTGATCTATTGTACCTGAATAATTACAGTCATAGATTATGGTTCATAATTTCTTTCCTTTAAGAACTGAGAACACCAGCTGTTTTCATTCTGCTTTTAAAAAATGGTTTGATAGGATTGAGAAACATACGCAGTCTTTGTTTTTAGCTGGCCCACTTTGAAAATTGGGTCATGATGAAGGCTTCCTGAGTGGGGCAGCAAAAAAGCAATGGTAATAGAGAAACATTAAAAAGATTCAGATGTGTGGTTCTAAGAGGCATTCTTAAATGTGTGAGCGCACTGACACGCCTGATTATGCAAAAGCTGAGCTGTGCAAATCACAATAATAAGCTTTCTCGTTAGATTTCCTGCATTTTCTGCTTCTTCATCAGCCAGAAATGTGGCCAGGTGTCCCCATTCTTTTGAGATTTCCCATTTACACTTGTCTCAACTACTCAGAAAAATAGAGAAAATAGAGCAGTGAAATGAGATTTTAATTAAAGGGGAAAAATGTTCAAATTTCATAAAACTCAAATATTCAAGAGATGTGTGCACTTTGGTCATAGTTAGCCAGAAAACAAAATTTTACTTGGCAATCACAGTAGTTAAATCAGTTCACAAGTCAACGACTAAGTAAATAATGTAGTCAAACCATTTTAAAAGTAAACCTAAATATGATAATTTAAGGAATCTAATTGAATCACTTATTTCCCAAAGAAAGGTTTTATTCATAGAAACAGGGCCATCCCAAGTATAATAATAAAGGAGAATTATTTGAAGGAAATGGCAAATGTAAAAACATTTTGCAGTGTTCATGTGTCCAAATTGACATTTAAAATAATTTTACTATTTTAAGATATTTGATTTCTATTTTATCTGAAATAAATTAATATAATTATAAAAAAAAACTATAAATAAAGTTAAGAGCTCATTCAACAAGACTTGTGCCATTTTTTTTTCTTTTTTCAGTTTTTGGCCGGGGCCAGGTTTGAACCCTCCACCTCTGGCATATGGGGCCAGTGCCCTACTCCATTGAGCCACAAGCCAAAAGCCACCCAAGACTTAGGCCATCTTTATACCTTTAACTTGTAAGCACTCAATCTTGTAGGCCAACAGTACAATAGAATGATTTGTGCAACAACTATGAGGTATTTTTGGCCTTTCTAATTTAGTATCATATTAAGTCTGTTACTAAGAGAAGCCACAAAGATTCTTGGTCTACATTACATACAATCACACCGTACAATTAAACAAATAAAAGTATTTTCACTTGCAATAGATAAAAGTAGAGCTATGGCTCCCATTCCTTGCAAAAAGGGAAATGCTAATACGTTTCATTGCCCATATATATTTGAAATTGTTTCATCTATAGTTTATCTTAATATTACAGTGAAATAAACTCAAAATAGGAGACAAGTCAAGGAATAATTTAAATATCCATTAAAACACTCAAAATTTCATAATGGTACGCTTACAACCTCTAGACTGCTGTGCAGCTTAAAGCCTGGTCTTCACTGCTTCATTAAACATCAAGAACAAACACAACCTGTAGGGAGATGGAGAACCCAGTTTGCAAAATCTAACTGATTTCTAGGTTGTACTTCCAATTATCCCCTGTGACTTTCTGCACCCCAAGTTTGCTCACCTCAGCCACTCACATTTCAAATATCAATTTGTGTGCAGAAGGTATTTTGTCAGTGTTTCAAAGCCCATGATGTCATCTAGTTTGCATTCCCTGAGCCCTAAATGTATATTCTACGTTCCTGTACCTTGCACATTTCCCTCCCAGAATATCCTCATTCATTCCTTAAACTCTTATCAATGGGCAGGTGTGGAAACCACACAGTGATCCACTCAAGAAAAGACCACACAAACCTTCCTAGAGTGTAAGGTGTCTAAGCACCCCAGTCCCCACCCGGCCCACCTTTCTTTTACAGTGCCCTTTATAGGAGGTGTGTGCTTTCCGTGAAGATCTTTCTCTTTTCTCCATCCATTCCTTGGGACTATAGACTTGTTCCTTGCTCCCACCACTTCCACCCTTCCTAACTGCCATCTGATACACACCTGTGTGACTCACCACCCTTCTCTATGACATCCAGCTTTTTTGTTTCAACTGCTAAGCATTCACTGTGAGAATTGAATCCAAATACCCATAAAGGCCCAGCAATATTCAGCTTCAACTAGGCAAAATGATCAAAGTTAGATGATTAATATTTTAAGAGCTTGGACCTTAACATTTTGAATATTTCATTAAGTAAGTAACACAAATTATGTTTTTTTTCAACAGAAGGGGACATGAGAAATTGGATTATTATTTCGATAGCCAAAAGCAATATGCAATTTATATCTCTGTATTTAGTATTTTGTAGGAAGAAACATTTAGGTTAGAATACGCATGTTACAGATATGCAGGTGACGGCTCTAAGCACAGTAAATAATGAAAATAAATGAATTATGCTAGGAAATATCTACTTGTGACCACTCGTCACTCTGTTCCTACTTTACTTTCCCCCCGTTTTCCCTTTTCAATCTTCAGATCATGTCTATCCACATCAGCAGACACACCCGTCACATGTTTTGTTCCTTTCCTGAGCATTATTCTTCAAATTTTTTCCTGATCTTATACATTTTACTAAGATGCAACTTATTAGTTACATTATTTATAAATTTATTTTCATAGACCAAGATAAACAATCCTTTAAGCTAAAATTGTGATTTAAGGAGAAGATATTTTTCCCAAAAATGACCTATGTTTTATTTTAATCATCAGATTTATATTGCCTAAAATGATAAGCATCATAAAAGAATAAACTTCGTTTTTCTTTTTTGGTTTGTTTTGCCTTCTATTATAATCTCAAGACTGAGTACAGATCTAGCCAATAGAACACAGTAAGTATTTATTTTTTTTGGGGGGGGGAGTAAGTATTTTTAGAATAAGATAGGAAATTAGTGAATACACACCAGCGTCTCAAAACCTATCATGGGGATAACTTTGTGCAAAAATACCGTATTGTGTGTAAACACATTATATGTGAATTGATAATGCCTAATACTACGGTATACAAAACATGTCGAATCATATTTATTTAAAAACCAAATTAAAAAAACTCGTTTTTCTTTGGTCTTAGGCAATTTTAGGTAATTTATTGATTTAATTATGTGTCACTAAACTGTGAAGATCATGTATGAACCCTCTGAGGGATCCCTTTTATCTCTAAATCATCTTCCCTTAGCATTTTGTGTGTTGAGTTTCTCAGACACTCCAGTGACATAATGCTTTTACTCCATTCCAGATAGTTCTTTGGTAAGGAAAGGCGTTGCTTTTCGCCGCATTAAATTGTAGGAAATTGTTTCCATGCGGTCTCTCCTACTAGAGGCTTTGAGTAAAGAGGGTGTTATTCGACAAACACTCTGACCTCTGACTTTTCCAAAAAGTGCATTAGAAATATTCATAAATCCCAGAAATAAATATTCACAGGCACACTCCGTCAAATCTTAAAATTATTCTAGTCACTCCTAACCATATGTCCTAGGGATCTCATAAAAGCAAAAATTTGATTTTTTATTCTCATTTGTTTCTAATTTTCAAAACTTTTTAAGTTCTTGATATTCTATTGAAAACAGAAGAGTGTCCAGGAAGAACATCTGGGACTCCTTGAACTAATCTAATTTTCTTAGGTTATTTTACTAACATTCAATCAATTAAGAAATGGTGGTGCTCTTTATTCTGCAATTCTGTGGGATCATTTGCAAGCTGCCTTATTTTCTCCATTTAATATTTTTAAATGAGACCAATGAGTCCAATTAAGATTAACTCCACAAACAATTAATTTGACATTAAGAATAAGTAGCTTCAGTTGATCACAGTTCTAGTCTCCTACAGGAATGCAATGCTAAGCTGAGATTCATGAAGAAGATCAGAATTCAGATTTGAGTTGGACTTTAAAGGAACGTCTTTGGAGTCGCGTAGAAAGTTTTTCAAGTTTCACATGAGCAATGATAAAATGCTTTCATGAATCCTTGGTTTCTAAGATTTACCTAAGCAAAAATATACAATAAAGAATAAATGGTTAAAAATATCTAGACTTGTACAAGAAACATACTAAGAAAGGAAACATAACTGCTATCTGCTGTTGAAAGAGGATACTACAAAATTTTTAAATTTTGAGGTAATTCCAGAAATAAATAGAAGCCTGAATTTACTTTTAAGATGTTAAAGTATTTTCTAACTCTTAATAGTAAATGCTTATACTTATGAAACAGCAATAATTCAACTTTAAATTAGTAGCATATAATCTGTAGATGATCTATAAAGTTTTTAAATTAATTACAGTAGTTTCAGGTACTGTTTTTTATTTTAATCTTTGGGATTCATTGAGGGTACAAAGAATTAGACCACACTGATTGCATTTGTTAGAAAAGCCCCTCTTATAATTGTGTCCCACCCCAAGAGGCGTGCCATACACTGTGACTTCCCACCCACCCCCCACTTGCTTATTCCCCCTACCTCCCCCCATATTAGCTCATCTGCTGCCTTCATAGTAGAATCGAGTACATTGGATTCTTGCTTCTCTATTTTTATGGTGCTGAACTAAGAATAATGTGTTCTAGCTCCATACTGTTTAATGCAAAAGATGTAAACTCTCCATCTTTTTAAATGGCTGAATAGTATTCCATGGTGTACATATACCACAGCTTGTTAATCCATTCCTGGGTTGGTGGGCATTTAGGCTGTTTCCACATTTTGCACATTTTGGCAATTGTAAAATAAGCTGCAATAAACAGTCTAGTATAAATGTTCTTATGATGAAAGGATTTTTTTTTTCTTCTGAGTACTCACGTAGTAATGGGATTACAAGCTCAAATGAGAGGTCTAATTTGAGTTCTTTGAGGGTTCTCCATTCTTCCTTCCAAAAAGGTATTAGTTTGCAGTCCCACCAGCAGTGTAAAAGTGTTTCCTTCACTCTGCGGTTTTGAGATTTTTGTGATGTGGGCCATTCTCACTGGGGTCAGGTGATATTTCAGGGTGGTTTTCATTTTCATTTCTCTGATGATTAGGGATGATAAGCATTTTATTTGTATATTGGTTGGACGTTCATCTTTCTTGTATTTTCTCAGACCATAAGGCGTTCTATGTAGCAGACATCACCCTAATACCAAAACCAGGAAAAGACCCAACTGAAAAGGAAAATTTCACACCGATCTTGAGATACAAATCTTGAGAAGGTTCAATTCATCTTTCTTGCTCAGTCATATATGGGATTGTTTGGTATTTTTTTGTTAATATAATTCTTTATAGATCCTAGTCATCTAAGCTTTTCTTCAATTGAAATATGCACATATTTTTTCCCATTTTAAAGGTTGTCTGTTTGCATTGGCATAGCCTCAATGTAATTTCAAGTACCATTGACTTATGTTTGAAGAAGCTTTCTTAGAGTCCATATGAAGGGATGTTCCTTTAAGATCTTCTGAACTGATTAGCAAGCAAGTCATACAGGAGGCAGACTCTGCAGGCAGAGTCTGGCTGTCTGTGGAATGTCCTGGAAGGGACCTTGGAAATGGAAAACAAGATAAGTTAATGTGCTTTTCAGTTACATGTTGCACCTGTTTTCTCAAACAACTGAATAAGTTTTTGTGGTTGCTCTGTATGGTTTCTTTGTACTCTTATCATGTAAACCATTGGCTGCCAATTAGTTTCATTATTAGAATGTGTACGTGCAGAACTTAGTGTTGTTAAGAGTATATAAGCCTGCAAGAAATAAAGTTAGGGGCTGCATCCCTAAGTGAGCTGCAGTCTCCCCTCGTTCTGGCATTTCAGTGCAGATTTTTCCTCTGCAGCACCAATTCACATTGGTTGTGTTTCCTTAGTTGTACAGAGCTTTTGAGTTCAATTAAGTCCCATTTATTTACATTTGTTGTGTTGCAATTGCCACAAAGTCTTCTTCATAATATCTTTCCCCAGGCTGACATCTTTAAGTGTTTTCCCCATACTTTTTTTGGAGAATTTTTATTGTTTCATGCTTTATATTCGAATCCTTTATCCATCATGAATCAATTTTTGTAAGTGGTGAGGGGTACAGGTCCAATTTCAGTCTGGATATGGATATCTAGTTCTCCCAGCACTGGAATAGGGATTCTTTCCCCCAGTGTATGTTCTTGTTTGGTTTATCAAAGATCAGGTGGCTGTAAGAGGTTAGTTTCATCTCATGGTTTTCTACTTGGTTCCAAAAGTTCTACTTTTGTGCCAATACCACAGTTTTGATCACTATGGCCTTATGGAATAGCTGAAAGTCTGGTAGGGTGATAGCCTTGGCTTTGTTTTCATTACCAAGAATTGCCTTGCAGGGTTTCTTCTGGTTCCATACAAAATGAAGATTTATTTTTTCCAAATCTTGAAAGTATGATGATGGTACTTTAAGGGGATTGCATTGAATGTATAGATTGCTTTGGGTAGTATAAACATTTTGACAATGTTGATTCTTCCCAGTCATGAGCAGCATATGTTCTTCCATTTGTTCATGTCTTCTGCTATTTCTTTTCTTAGGATTTTGCAATTTTCCTTGTAGAGTTCCTTCATCTCTTTTGTTATGTATATTCCTAGGTATGTCATTATCTTTAAAGCTACTGTTGAGGAATGGTGTCATTGATTCACTTCTCATCTTGACTGTTATTGGCATATACAAAGGCTACTGATTTGTGGACATTGATTTTATATCCTAAGACATTGCTGTCTGAGACATTTTATATCCTAAGACATTTCTATCATTTCCAAGAATTTCGTGGTTGAGTCTTTGGGGTTCTCTAACTATAAGATCATATCGTTTTCAAAGAGTGAGAGTTTGACCTCTTCTGCACCCATTTGGATGCCCTTTATTTCCTTCTCTTGCCTGATTTTATTGGTTAGAACTGCCAGCACTACGTTGAATAGTAGTGATGATAGAAGACATCCTTGTCTGTACTGTAATATATTGGCTACAATTTTATTGAGAATTTTTGCATCTATATTTATTAGTGAGATTGGTATGAAATTCTCCTTTTTAGTTGGGTCTTTTCCTGGTTTTGGTATTAAGGTGATGTTTGCTTCATAGAATGCCTTGTGGTCTGAGAAAATATAAGGTATCATTTCTATTCTTTTAATTTTTATGAGGTTTTATTTGTATCCTAGGATGTGGTCAATTTTGTAGTATGTACCATGAGCTGACAAGAAAAATGTACATTCCTTAGCTTTGGGATGTTGTGTTCTGTATATGTCTATTAATCCCATTTCTTCTAGGGTCACATTTAAGTCCTTTATATCTTTGTTTAGTTTCTATTTAGAGGCTCTGTCCAGTTACGTCAGAGTGGTATTAAAGTCACCAACTGTTATGGTGTTGTTGGATATTATATTGCACAGACCCATCAAGGCCTGTTTCATAAATGTGGGAGCATTTAAATTAGGTGCACAAATGTTTAAAATTGAAATGTCTTCTTATTGTATTGTTCCTTGGACCAGTATATCCAAGTTGAGTTATCTTTCTCAACTTTAGTTGCTTCAAATCTGCTTGTATCTAAACATAAGATTGCAACTCCTCCTTTCTTCTGATTTCCATTTGCTTGAAATACTGTTTTCCATCCCTTAACTCTGAGACTTTATTTGTCCTTCAAAGCTAGGTGTGTCTCTTGGAGACAGCATATGGATGGCCTGTGCTTTTTTATCCAATCAGCCAGCCTGTGCCTTTTCAGTGGTGAATTCAGTCCATTGACATTTACTGAGAAAATTGATAAATGTGGTGAAGTTCTATGCATCTTATTTTTTGAAAGTCCATTGTGTAGTTTTATCCTTTGCACTATTATGAAAGCTAAGTTTTGACCTTTAGCTTCTGGGTGTTTACTTTGCTGGTGATTCATTGTGGTGGTCAGTGTTGAGAATAGTCTAAGTATTTCCTATAGAGCTGCTGTTGTGGCAAATTACCTCTGTGTTTGTATATCTGCAAAAGATTTGATTTCTCCATCAATTTTGTAGCTTAGTTTAGCAGTATACAGAATTCTTAGCTGAACATTGTTTTGTTTAAGAATGTTGAAGGAGGATGACCATGCTCTTCTGGCTTGAAAGATTTTAGTTGAAAAGACTGCTGTCATCCTAAAGGCTCTGCCTCTGTAGGTCAATTGATACTTACTCCTGGATGCTTGCAGAATTTTTTCTTTCATCTTGACTTTGGACAGGTTCACTACAATGTGTCTTGGGGAGGCTCTCTTCGAGTTGAGATGACCTGGAGTCAATATCGATATCCACCTGAAAGGAGTGTGTCCTGGTCTTTAGTAAAACTTGGGAAGTTTTCATTTATGATAGGGCTTCCATTCCTTTGGGACAATCTTCTTCCCCTTCAGGAATCCCTATTATTTATATGTTTGAATGTTTCATGGAGTCTCCTAGTTCTGTAAGGGCCTGTTCTGCTTTATCTCTCCTTTTCTGCCTCATTAACTACCTGGGCTAACCTGAAAACTTTATCCTCTAGCTCTGAGATTCTTTCCAAGGTCTAACCTATTTTTGATACTTTCTATTGCATCTTTACATTCCCTGATTGTCTCTTTCTTCTCCTTAAGCTCCACCATATCTTTTCTATATTTTACATATCTCTTGTCTCACTTTTGGTTCTGTCTTTGCATTTTCTTGTCCATTCCTTTTATTGTCTTTCTCATCCATATTTTAAATCCCCTTTCTGTCCAATCCATTGATTCTTTATAGGTGGAATCTTCTGAAGTAGCTTCCTCATGGCCCCTCAGGGGAGTTCCTTTTTTGCTTTTTCATGTTGCCCAAATTTTTCTGTATGTTCACCTTATGTATTCTTTCTTCTTGCTCACCTCCCTGTCCTCCATTTTACTTCTCATTGCCTCCTTTGTTTCAAACAGTCCTTGCTCTTGATGACAGTATGCTGCAATATGTATCTGGGACACCAGGTGGCACTGTGGTGTTTTAGGAGACAGCTTAGCCAACAACCAGTGTGGTCCTTATTCCAAACTTAGTTGCCTTCAGTGATCACCTGATTTTTTCCTCAGCATTCAGATCCTGCCTGTTTGGGATCTTAACATTCACAAGAATCTGTCTAGGGCAGGTCTCACAGTGCCCCCTGACTCTAGTTCCTGTAGGGTGCAGGAGTCCCTTAGCCTGTCCCAAGAGTGGAGTTCTTGTCCCAGCAGGCAGAATTAAGACAGCCATCCTTTAGGCCCCTGCTAAGACCTTCTCACAACCTTCCCACAATGGCAGCTCCCCAGCCACCAAGACTTTCTCAGTATGGCTGCTTTGCCAGCCACCAAACTGATGGAAAATCCACTTTAACAGGCATTCAAATCTTGTTGCTCTATACTGTTCGAGTCCTCCCACTCTTCCAAGCTTTCCACTCAACATACAGTTTCCCCCAGTAAATGAAATCTCTAGAAAGGCTTCCTCCTGTCCTGGACTTCTGTGGACAGTTAGCCCATCCAACCCTGCCCTAATCACTTGCCCAATTCATTAGATTTCCACTGCTCTGGATCATAAGCTGTATCCAGCTCACCACCTCCTCACTGTGCTCCCTGAGCTGACTCTGGATAAAGTCCCTCCTTGCACCACGTATGGCTGGGTTCTCTCTTTCCCTCCAGTCATTATAGGAGAGCTCAGCTGAACAATCCTTCTGGTCTGCCATCTTCCAAGTACTGTGTCTTTATGAAGAGGCAATTGGCATTGGCAAAAGGAGCCTTCAAAGGATCTTTAAACTTTGTCCCTTTTGTAAATGAAATATAAAGACAGGAATAAAAGAATTAAGAATCCTTCCTTTTATGCATTTCAAAAGATCTCATCTTTTTATGGCACAGTAAAGGAAAATTTAGATAAATATTGTGTTTCTTTCACCTGGATGATGAAGATTTTAAAACATAACTGGAAGAGATCAGGACTTGACTAGAAAAAGTATAGAAAGAAAATTTACTTTTTTTCATTTTTGTATTCAAAATCTGGAAAGTATAATTTGTGTCTTAATGTTCATATTGATAATTTCTTTTGAAAGAGAGATGTTAATCGTGGAGGAAAAATCTAGCAAAAATTTTGGCTGCTCTTCTTATTTCACTAATGTAAACTAGACAAAATCAACAAACGTACAACAAGACTTAGGGAGACTGGCAGGGTCTGAAACATTAAAAGAAGTAGCATTCTCTCAGTCCTATTCTCAGTGAGAGAAACTAACAATGAGGAATTCAAAATAAACAGACTCACATAATGTTTAGAACTCTTATTTATATCCAATCAAAACAAAACACATATTATTACTGGGCAGACAAAAAATCACTGTCAACATAAGTCTGAAACATGGGACGGCGCAGGAGAGAGACAATGTAGCCTCACATAGTGTTTTGCTTTTTATGTGAGAAGAATGGAGCTTATTCCAATAAACCTAAAAACAAGTCTTTCCCCCATACCAGTGGAGCTTCCACCTTCCTTTCTAGCTCTTATGAGGATGTTCCTATAAAACACAGCCATTCCTTTATACGGCTATATTATCTCACAGTGTGCAGTATTCAGTCAGTCTTCTTGCTCACCAGCTAGAAATTGTTTTTTCTCACTTTTCTTGTGCATTTTGGAATGTTCGTAAAGGGACACTTGACTGGTTATCTGACTTTTATCTTTTTCTTATTCCTTTTCTCATGTGAGTTTTTACCTGATGCTGGGGGTTGGGGGGTTGAAGCACTTTATGAAGCTGAATCACTGCTATTATCCATTCCAAGAAAACTAATTCTGGTTTGTAGTTTGTAGAGGGCCTGGCTCCTTGCAGAGGTGGGTGGAGGGTAGGATTTTGCCACTAGAATTCTAAAGCAAATCCACTCATGCCCAGGATTTCTCAGGCCCCATTAGACAAAAATGTAATAGCCCTTTAATGCAACTGACATCAAAAATTTCTTACACTTTTGGGCAGTGCCTGTGGCTCAAAGGACTAGGGTGCTGGCCCCATGTGCCAGAGGTGGCGGGTTCAAACACAGCCCTGCCCCAAAACTGCAAAAAAATAAAATAAAATTCTTACACTTTCCCATTTATTACTCATTTTCTTTTCCTAAATTAAAAAAAAAAAAAGCCTCTCTCCCACATATGAAATAAAAGTTTCCACTTACCTTGAGATATGTTTGTGGATATATATGGACATGTGTGTTTGTGATGGGACTAGGAATGAGGGAGGAGGCTGTCATGTCACAAATAGAGGCCAGAGAAAACCTTTATGTCAAGGTCTGCAACCTTAAGGAGAAGCACTGAAAGTTCATAAAGTTTAAATTTAAAGAAGTTGAAATCCATATACCTCACATGAAGATTTCTCCACTATTGACACATTAGACTAGTACAGTACAGTAGTTACAATTATTGGACGAATATTGATAAATTATGTTCATACTTTATGGAGTTTCTTAATTTCACCCTAATGTTTTCTCTGTTCCCGGATCTCACCCAAGGTAACATTTAACATTTAGTAACAATGTCTCCCGAGCCTCTTCCAGACTGTCACAGTTTCTCCAACTGTCTCTGCTTTTGTCCTTGACAATGGTGAGGAATATTGATCAGGAATTGTGTCAACGTGGAATTCTCTCAGCTGGGGCTTTTCTGATGCCTTCCCTCTTACTTAGACAGGGATTATGTGTTCTGAGAGAAATCTCACAGAAGTTACTGTCCTTATCACATCACATCACGGGCACACGTTGTAACCTCAATGCAACTTCTCATCTTTGATATTAACATTGGTCGTCTGACGGAGATAATATTTGTCAGAGTTCTCCACTATAAAATTTACTTTGTTTCCCCCTTTTCATACCATATTCCTTAGAAGAAGGTTACTACAGGCAGCCCATACATAGAGTGAAGAGTTCTACTCTGCAGAATTTATTTGCAATTCTTTATGGGACATATGTCTTTTTTGCCATTTTGTAAATTTTTATCTATTATTATTAGTATTTAGTCAGAGATATATTTATTTTACACTTTATGCTATAATCCAATTTGTTATTTATTGTATACTTTATGTTATAACTTAATAATATGTAATTTATTAAATTACTCCAATTGCTTCAGGTTTGGCCAAGGAGAGATGTGTAAATGGACTCCTGCCTCCCTGGACACATCCCTGTCCCTGTGCGTCTATCTGCATTGTTGTTATTGCTGCTGTTGTGACTTTTAGCTCTTTCTTACTTCTGGTACAAGATGCTTCAAGCTTTTTTTATACATTTCATAGTCCCAGAGTCAACCACATCTCCAAGGAGATTTGGTCCCTTTTGCTTGGAAAGGGCAGTAGAAACCAGAATATATGCACCAGCTGTGCTTGTTTCCTGGCCTTCTCGGTGGATAGAGCGAGAAGTATCCTCTGTCAGCCAAGAACAGCAAGACATATATGCCCACTCCTTACCTATGAACATACACAGATCTATATTGCTACATGAAATCACTCTTGTAAAGCACATGTGTGTATATGCATGTGTCTATAAAGGCAGTCCCTGAGTTCCAAGCTTCTGACTTACATACAACTGGGAGTAACACACAGAGACTATTACAGTAAGTCCCCTGAGTTCCAAACATCTGACTCATGTACGGCTTACACTTACAAATGAGGGCTATTACAGGTAAAAGGGAAATGGGCCTGTTCCAACTTACATACAAATTCAACTTAAGAGCAAGCCTACAGAACCTCTCTGATTCATGACCTGGAGACTGCTTGTTTACTGTATATTACATATAAAAAAATCACTAAAAATGAACCCATACCTATTCCTCCAAATCTGTTACTTTACCACACAGATCGTCCTTCTCTCCTTACGTGGCTTCAAGCTTTCACCTCAATAGAGGGAAACCTGGCTCTCAGTAGTTCCAACTATTAACTTAATTATGTAATTCAATATACTTGCATAGTAGCTGCAGAAGACTTTTAAAAAGTAAATCATAAACCCATAAGAAATAATTATGTAATATTTCTATACAGTTAGTTTTAACTTTAGTCTAGTAGATTTCATTCATTTCAAAGGTTACTTAAGTCAGTGCTCTTTCCCCAATTCACTTCAGGAAGACTGCTGTCTGCATTTGTAATACCTGTTTGGTTAGATTTCTCACATTCTGCATTCCATGATGGAATCCCCTGACTTGCATAGATGATTCATTTTTAGTTTGCATACAGCACTTTTTCTGTGGTAAAGTTCTATAGATTTTGACAATTCATAATTTCATATATTCAATAATACATAATCTTACAGAGTCCTTTTACCAGCCCAAAGTATCCTGTACTTGATTTACACGAACCCCTGCCTTGAATTCCTGGCAACCACAAACCCATTTATCATCTGATTAGCTTTGTCTTTTCTAGGATATTTCAGGAAGGGCCTCATACAGTATGTGGACTTCTCATACTTTTTTTTTTTAACTTATCAACATACACCTAAGATTCATTCATAGATTTTCACAGGTTAATGTTAATGCAGTGTAATGTTCCATATAATGCTTGTAACAGAGTGGTTTAATTCACCTTTTGGAGTGCATTTTAGTTACTTCCACTTTATGACATTTATAAATAAAGCTGCAATAAGCATTTGTGTGCAGGTTTATATTTGTTCATAAACTTTCAAATCAATATCTAGGAGCACAATGGCTGACTCATATGGTTAATAATATGTTTAGTTTTGTAAAATACTGCCTAACATCCTTCCAAAGTAGCTGTTTGATTTCACATTCTCATCGGCCATGAATGAGAATTCCTGTTGCTCTGTGTCATCATTAAAACTTCTCATTGTCATTTTTTTAGATTTTAGTCATTCCAACTGGACTGGTATTATCTTAGGGCTGTTTTCATCTTCATATCCCCAATAACAAATGATGTGCAGCATTTTTTCATCATATGCTTGTTTGCCATCTATCTTCTTTGGGGATATTAATTGCTCAGAAGTTTTTGCCCATTTTTAAGTGGATTGTTCATTAAAAGTTCTTTATGAGATATGTGTTTTGCAAATATTTTCTTCTAGTCTGTACCTTATCTTTCATTCTTTTTATTTTTGTAGGTCTTTTTCTTGGCTGGGGCTGGGTTTGAACCCACCACCTCCGGCATATGGGGTAAGTGCCCTACTCCTTTGAGCCACAGTTATCGCCCCTTATCTTTCATTCTTTTTATTTTTCATTCTTTTTTTTTTTTTTTTTTGGCTGGGGCTGGGTTTGAACCTGCCACCCCTGGCATATGGGGTAAGTGCCCTACTCCTTTGAGCCACAGTTATCGGCCCTTATCTTTCATTCTTAACAATGTCTTTCCAGACTAGAAGTCTTTCATTTTAATGAAGTCCAATTCATTGACATTTCAATGTATGAATCATGTTTTCAGTATTATGTCAAAAACTTATCACCAAACTCAAGGTCATATAAATGTTTCTCCTGTGTTTTCATTAAAAAGTTTTACTGTTTGTACTTACATGTAACTCTGTCACCAATTTCTTTTCTTTTCTTTTCTTTTCTTTCTTTCTTTCTTTCTTTCTTTCTTTCTTTCTTTCTTTCTTTCTTTCTTTCTTTCTTTCTTTCTTTCTTTCTTTCTTTCTTTCTTTCTTTCTTTCTTTCTTTCTTTCTTTCTTTCTTTCTTTCTTTCTTTCTTTCTTTCTTTCTTTCTTTCTTTCTTTCTTTCTTTTCTTTCTTTCTTTCTTTTTTTTTTGTCTAAGCATGCCCAGCTTTTCAAGAACTATTTCATGAAAAAAAAATCCTTCTCCATGGATTTCCTTTATATCTTTGCCAAAAAAAATTGTTGACTACATTTTTTGGCATTTATTTTAGGACTATAATTTTCCATTAAATAGTGGAATCATTCAATGTATATGTTTTTAATTATTCAAGGTTTATGATCATTCTAGATCTTTTGACTTACTGTAAAAACCTTAGGAAAATTTTGTCAGTGTCCACAAAAGTGTTTGCTAGGATATTGACTGGGATTAGTTTGAATCTGTAAATAATTAAAATAATTAAGATTAAGAGATTAAGTCTTACATTCCATGAATACAGACTATTTCCCCACTTATTTATATCTTCTTTTATTTGTGTAAAAAATTTAAAGTTATCTGCATATAGATCTTGTGTATATTTTGTTAGACTTAACCTAAGTATTTCATTTATTGGTGTACTTCCTTTTTACTGTACTCTTTTATTTGTCTCAGGAATGTTTTGTAGATCTTTGGGATTTACTTTACATACAATATTATCTGTGAATGAAGACAGTTTTATTTCTACTTTTTATATTTATATATAAACATATCACACTTCTTTTCTTTTTTTTTTGTACCATTATATTAGCTAGGATTTGAAGTATGAACTGATGAGAAGGGACACCATTGCCATGTTCCTACTATGAAGAGAGAAAAACTATCCAATGTATTATTATTAAATATATTACCTTGTCCTGGAAGAATGGGGACCAAAGACTCCATTCTTGGCAAGGGAAAGCACCCCCAGAAAAATAGGAAAATTAAAAAGTAAGCTGCATGAGTTGGAACAAAGAAAACTCAGCTAGTTTATATTTAAGCTAGCAAGCTTCCTGCCTTTTCTGAAACTCTAGCCTGTTGGGCATATACCTTACAAATAGTCCTGCTGGGTCTGTGAGCAGTCTGAGGGAAAATGGCCATAGAAGAGACTATGACAAAGACCTAGAAAGATACATTAACTGAGTCATTTCCAGCCTAGTAAACAGGCAAAGCAGATATCCATTGTGGAGATTCACATTTGCCTAGGGCAGAGATCAAGGGAGTAGCTCGCGCCCTGAGATATGGGCAGAAGAGCTTCTATACCTTATCGCAGAGGAAGATCCTCCCGTGGTGGTGACAGGAGGAAAATTCCTCCCTCTCACCGATTCCTGAGAGGAGATTGATGCCAGTGGCCTTTTACTCCACAGGGAACTAGCAGAGTCTAACACCTCCCTAGAAATCTGTGTGTGTGAACTCAAGCGGGAGGCTCTTGCAATACAAGGCTCAGATTTCTGATTTCTCAAGGCTAGCCAAACCCTTAAATAATAACAATAGGAGCTGATATGCTCACTCAGAAACTGCTGGCATCTTTGTTCCCTCCCTCATCTTTACCCTCTGGGCAAATAGACTTCAAAAAAAGCAGAGTGGAACAAACACTTGTTGCCATTGGTGGATCCCACAAATGGGCAATGGACCCATAAGTTTCCAAGTTTAATTCTAGTCTGTGCCCATGTCTTTTTCTTTGCTGTCATTTCTAACTCTATATTTCTTCAGTAGGTCACTGCCAGTTCCACAGGTCTCAGTGAGCCCTGCCCCCTGGGCAGGACCCAGACACCCTTGAGAGGATTTACATGCTATTTAGCAAGCTGAGGTAGTTTCTTTGTATTTTCAGTTGGCTGAACATTTTAGCTTCGCCATTTATTGTATATTGTCAAATGCTTTTTCTGAAGCATTTATGTGATATTTTTTATTTGTTTTGGCTTGTTGATGTTATAAAATCTTATCTGATTTTGTAATGTTGAACTAGTCTTGCATACCTGAAATAAATCCTACTTGATCATGGTATATGATTTTTTTTATAGGTTTTAAATTTGATCTACTAATATTTTTGACCAGTATTTTACACATACGGGAGATATTTGTCAGTGGTTTTCTTTTCTTGTAGTTGCTTCATGTAGTTTTCGTTTTAAGGTAACATCAGCGTCATAGTGTAAATTAGAAAATCTTCTCTCTGCTTCCATGTTCTGAAAGAAATTATCATAACTATAAATTAGAATGATATTATTTTTTCCATCATTATTTGGTAGAATTCATTAGTGGAAGCATTTTAACTTGGTGATATCTTTATTGAAAGATTGTTATTGACCCAATATCAGGTAACCTGAATACATACACACTCACACACACATCTATTTTTCTCTGTGTGAACTTTGATAGTTTTCCTTTGACTGTAATTGATTTATTTCATCTACATTATCAAATTTTTAGAAATAAAGCTGTTGGTAGAATATCTGTATTATGCTGTTATTATATTGGTAATAACCTTGTCGATGTCCTTCAAACTACCAGTGATGACTCCTTTCTGGGTAGGATTCAGAGGTGAGAGTTCAATATTTGCACTAAAGTTTATAGGATGAATACAGATGTGTGATCGGAGGAGCTGATCAGAGAACATTTTAAGCAGAACTGAAAGCAGCTATAAAGCTACAAGATGTGAGAGAATAAATGGTGAATGAAATGAATACTGCTGAATAAAAGTGGAAAGAAAATCAGGGACCAGATTATGAAGACAGAATATACTATGAAAATAAGAACTTAGTTTTTTTTTTTTCTACTTTAAGATAATGGAGAACAGCTAAAGAATTTGGGGAAATTGAGTAAAACAATGTATTTTAAATGACAGAGAACAATACCTGTCACAGGGTAAAATCTAAGTAGCATAAACATTTGCTGTTACTAGAAAGGGCAGCTTGGCAATAGGGTTATAGAAAGTGTATCGTTACAATTACTCAGGAGAAGGATGGTGATAAAAATGCTTTACCTTTAAATGTAAATCAAATTCCTTGCAGTAAAATTGCATTTAAACCCTCAATCTATCATTACAGAAGTGCAAAGAGAGGTTATTTGAGGGCAAGCCAAGTATGTGATGAGAGAAATAAATGTCTACAAAAGCTATGTTAACTAATGTGATGAAAATGTGTCAAACGATCTATGAACCAAGTGTATGGTGCCCCACGATCATACTAATGTACACAGCTATGGTTTAATAAAAATAATTAAAAAAAAATAAAATCACATTTCTTTTTTTTTTTTTAAAAAAAAGAAAGAAATGTCTTATTTTCTTTTTTACTTGCAAATCACACAATTCCTATTTTTAGTACCATATCACAGATTTAGGAAAATAAGAGTTGATGAGAGTTATTTGTAGTTACTTTTAGTTTTTTTTCCCCATTTTTTCAAGTTATTCTTATTTAATATCAAGAAGAAATAATAAATATTTAGTGTCAAAGGTATAAAGAAATTATTCTGGTAGGTAAAGATGCAAAAGCCTTGTAATATTCTCACCCATGAGTTTACCATATGTTTGGGAGTTTAAGCATAGACATGTGGATTAAAAAGATACTCAGAAATCATCTTTGAATTTGAACCTTTTATTTTACTTACTAAGCAACTATGGCTCTGTGAGCCAAAATCACTATTATAATGTCAACATCTTGGTGCTGGACTTGGGTCAAACCAGGTCTTCTGATTACCACTTGTTTCCTCAACTTTATCTTTTTATTTATTCAGGAGATTTCTGTATGAAAATTACAGCAGTTACTCGGCTTACCATGAATGAGGTTTCATTAAAAAAAAATGATAATTTGAAAATATTCTAAGTTGTAAGTGCATTTAATGCCCCTATTCTACTGAACATTATACTTTAGCCTAGCCTACCCGGCAGGTGCTCCGAACATTTAAATGACGTTGCTTCACTGAACTGTATTTCCTTATTTGAATCCTGACTCTGCCACTTCCTCACTGGAAGTTTTATAATAAAGTTTTGAATATTTCACATAATTTATTAAATACTTATACTGAAACTGAAAAACAGAATGGTTGTATGAGCCCATGAAGTAAGCTTCCTACAACCTGTGTGCTGCTTTTGTACCATTGTTAATCAAAAAATCCCAAGTTGACCCATCATAGGTTAGTGGACCATATGTATATTATTTTTTAATTGTCTATGTTACATATTATTGAAAAAAAAGCAATTCTTCATATTTCTATGAAACTGAATTTTTGTTGTAAATTTTATAGCCTTATTTTTTACATTTACCCCTGATGCTGGAAAAGTCACCTGATAGCTAACTGTAAAAGAGAAATTTGGTAGCTGTGGGTTAGCCTCCTTTTCCCTCGGGATGTGGATATCCACAGAAAACATACCCTGTGATCACTGCTCTCTGCTCTATCAGGAACAAAGGAATACCACGGAAGGCCAGGGGACTGGGATTACTCAGGGACTCTGATAACTTCTGGGTAGTGCAATCCACAGAAGTTTTAGAATTTTCTATGCTTGGCACAAGCAGATAACAAGTAAGCATTTGGAGTTTAAAGTCAATGATAGGATAAGAAACTGGAGTATGTTGGGATAGTGATGTATCCATGTATGGCATGATGGCTATTGTTCTGGTCTCCTGACCTTTCCAGTGGAAAGGGAGTGAGTTGTCTGAGGGGCAACAATATTGAAGAGTGAATTAAATTCAGTATGGCATAGGATGAAGAGCAAGGCTCTGAACTGTACCTCCTTGTTTGAAACCTGACTCTGCCACTTCCTTGCTTTGCAACTTTGTGTGAGTTACATAGCCTCTCTGGGCCTCAGCTCCCCCAGATGCAGAACCAGAACGCTAGGCTATGTCTACCTCATAACAAAAATCTAAAGAGTGTTTGTCATACTATAAATGCTCTAAAATACGTAATATAAAATAAAACATAAATCAAGACATTTGAAAAGGATGAAGCCATTGGAATTAATAATTAGGAAATTATATGTGACTTTGCAGAAAGACTTAGAGTACAGCGCCAAGCGCTAAAATCCTGATGCCATGTGTTTGAGGATTGAGAGGAACTGGGGCAGCCAACACAGGCCACAAGAAACAGGATGTTAGCCCAGGGAAGCACAAAACAGTAAATATATCTATGTAGCAATTATGTAAACTATCTGGGGAAAAAAAGGAAACAATTTGTTTAAGTGAACTATAAGTTCAATTATTCTTAGACCATTTAAACTTCAGTTGTATTGTGCATTGATTATTGGGCACATAAACTGCCCTCGAGGGTAACAGTTGTATACCAAGAGGATAAAAAATAACTAAGTCATAGTCCGTAAAATGTTTGTAGCATATAAATTATTTATATTTGGTATTACTGAAAATAAAGGTCATCCGGTCCCCATTTTATAAACCATAAGGAAGTCAAAAATGTGTATTTCCTCTTTTATTGTTAATCAATTTTAAATGTTTAGTTAATCATTCTTTAATAGAAACGTTATAATTCACAGTGTTATGTAATAAATGAAACTAGAATTACAGTAATTTTCTTTCACAAAACCACAACCTGACACTTAAAGCCCTGAAAATCAAGAAACCGGAACCATTACTGGGAAATCAGGCAAAATGTTACTTGTATGTATTCAATAAAAGAATAAGGCTCTCACCATTATAAAGGTGAGGGGTTTTAGTTTAATGGAGGGTTCCCTTTGCTGCCTTTCCAGAAAGTCTAGCGTTTTCTTCTTCTGCAGCAACTGAAATGTCTTTTTTCCTCTCATCAGTCTGTTCATCATCTGATTATGAACACGCATAGCTCTTTTCTATAGCCTTTTTTTTTTCTTTACCTGAACTTGCTCTTTCCCCAGAAGAGGAATAATTGCTACTAAAAGGGGATGGAGATTATTTTTAAGGCCAGAGGGAAAACTGGAAGCAAAGATCGGATACTGCTCCTTTACTCCTGGGGGTGCCTAAGGAACTGTAAAGGTACCACCTTGTAGGAGACGAAACAGGAAGGATTTCAGATGTATCAACATTATGATTTATAGTGAAGAAAACTTGCTGTAGCTGTGTCCTAATCATGTCTTTCGCTGGATGAATGAATTGGTATGAAATACTATGTGTGTGACTCAGGAGGATACAACTAAGCGAAACGTTGTAACATTTGTTGTATTTAAATATAAATAGATACAAATATAAGTATGAATGTTTGTTTCAAAGAATGTGTATGTAAATATTCTCATTTTCCTGGAAAATTGACATCTAATTACATTAAAGCATATTCATTCTGTCCCTTTGGCTTGAAATCTCTACCTTCTAAAGCCAAAATTAACTATTTTATATAACTATTAAGTATTTGCAACAAATGTTTTCCTCACTCAAAATCACTTAGAAGTGCATTTTTAATATAAGTTAAAATTTAACAAGGATAATTTTTTACAATTCAGAACATACTTTTCCCAATAAGTAATCATCAGGCATGAAAAATTATCCTGTCTTCCTGTTTTGTTCTTTCTTTCTTTCTTTCTTTCTTTCTTTTTTTTTTTTTAATAACCTCCTTCGAATGTTTCCAGAGTCTTACCACTTCTCCAACTTAGTCTTTAATAAGCTGCTGGACTTTACGCATTTACGGCTTTTAAATTTTTTCTCCTCAACAGGTTTTTCCAATTCCTTCATCCTCCCTTTTTGGAACCAGATTATTTTAATTATCTGATAATACCAGGATTGAAGTAGAATATACATCTCCATGGACTAGTTTTTAGCAGGATGCAGACACTGTGGGATGGCCTGTTGGCGATGTTGGCTCAGACACTGGGTTAAATAACGAAACTTAATTGTGGAATAGACTTATTAAATTATTTTAATTTCTATCTGATTAGTGAATTGGACTAAATAGATGGTATAATGGCATAGTGGGTATTCTTTTGGAATCAGTGAAACTAGGGTAAAATTTTAATGTCAAACTTTGTTTCTTTCACAAATGTGTGACGCTATGTGACTTTTACTTTACAGTGGGAATAAAAAAGAAAATTATTTAATCACATGTACAAGAGCCAAGAGGAAATTTTTTCTGTTCTCAGTACCAGGAAAAGCTGTGGTGTTTCTTGTCAACTGTTCATTTCCTTCCTCCCTCCCTCCCCACCTTCTTCCCACTTTTATAATAGAAATCAGGCTGGGTTACCCCACACACCAATTGGCTACTAAGCAACTCAAAACCAACTTTTCACACATACCGTGTACTAACTTTACCCCAAACATTACATGCACTCCATTTAAATCATTTGTTTCTCTTCACTCGTTTCTCAATGATTCTCCTCCTACTTTTTAGCACTCCTTGATATAAGCCTCTTATAAACACCTCTTGGAATAAGGCAAGGAATAAGCAAATTAGTGGACTAAACAACATATGATATATATTATATAAAGTGCTGAACACAGTGCCTTGGACGGATGAGGACCCTGAAATCTTTATTAATTTCTTCTTCCTTTAAATATCCCAATAGGAACAAAGGGGGAGTCTCATTTCTTTTATGCATTTAATCATCTCAACAATTCTGCAACTTCACTGTAATTGCTATAATTCAAATTTCTATTGTCTTTGAAATTTTGATAAATTGAGCTCAAAGACCCTTTTGGAAAATCTTGAGTGAACTCGTTTTCTCCTTAGAAGCTTTGCCTCCAACCCTGGACACTCAGGTTCTCTGAAGGCGCAGTCTTGGTACAGAACGTTGCCCTCTGTGTATGTGGAAGACGTATTAAAAAAGAAAACCCGGGAGGGCAAAGACAATGGCAGTCGTGAGGAAGAGTGGTAAAGCGCTGTGCGTGAGACAGCAGGAAGAACGTGAATGGATACAAAAGATTCGTGTAAAATGGGGAGGGCTGTTAACAACCGGAGACACCTGCCTTAATGACGCCACCCTCAGTTCACAAGTACTACGGAATTCTGTGGACGGGTGTGACAAGGATGAAAATTTGAGGCCATCAGCAAATTCATTCTTGATATTTTTGTCATAAATTCTTTGCCATTTGTGAAACATAAGAAATAGGCAAGTAGAATTTTTTCAATTCCTTGATATTAGTGGTAAAGGTATATAGGTTTAATATGAGCATCAACTGCTCTTACTAGGCCTTCCTAGGCCCTCGGTCTAGTCCTTGTAATGTTTTACCTGAGGATTGATTTGAACATTAACACAGATCCACTTACCAGCATTGGTGAAAACATCACAGTGGTTGAGAAGGAAGAGAAGGAATTGAGGGACAAAGCCCCCACACTTGTCTTGTGATATATATTAAACACATTTAGCTCAGAATTGAACTTTTTTTTTTCTTTTGCAGTTTTTGGCCGGGGCTGGGTTTGAACCCTCTACCTCCCACATATGGGGCTGGCACCCTACTCCTTTGAGCCACAGGCGCTGCCCCCCTTTTTTTTTCTTTTTTTTTGTTTTTTTTGGCTGGGGGTGGGTTTGAACCTGCCACTTCCAATATATGGGGCCCGCACCCTACTCCTTGAGCCAGGGGTGCTGTCCTCAGAATTTAACTTTTAACCCCATTCAGGTACCCCAGAGTCTCATGCCAGAATCTCACTTTATTAAAATCAAAAGAACGGGGATACAGAAGGCTGAGGGAGAGGCCTGTAAGGGACACCTTACAGCAACATTAGAATCCAGGTAAGTGTAACAAAGAAGTTAATAAATTCCTCCAGGCAGAAGGGGCTGTGGTGATCCAATGCAACAACTCAGTCAATGTGGGCTTCAAGGAAGGCATCTAGACAGCAAGAATCATCATCTCCACCATTTTACTGGAACATCTCATAAATGAGCCCCCTCTCCTCTCTTAATCCATGATACATAACCCCAGAAGAGTTTGAGTCTGTTGTTTCCATCTACTATAGCTATCGTTCAGGGAATCCTAAGGCCATTGATGTTTTTACTAACTTGCCTTGAAATAAACTTCCAGGGACCTGAACCAGTATTTATTCTCCATACCTTTTAACATAGCATAGTCAAGATAACAAGCTAGTTTGCTCACAATAAAGACCTTTGGTTAGTAAACAAACAAAACTAAAGATCTTTTCCTTGTACTCCCTTTTCTGTAATACTTCTTGTTATTTCCTTGCCCCAGACTCCCATTACAAAATATTCTGGACTGGGGCTCCCACTTCCATTCCTCAGCTTCCACGGTGACCTTCTGCCATTGCTGGGGACCCTTCTGAAACCACAGTTGAACTCTCCCACAGCACAGTGGAGGTGAAGGTCCCAGCAAGGACCACAGTCATGTTCATTTTGGTGGCCTAATTGCCAAGCACGTGGCTTGGCACATTGAAAGCATTCAATAAATCTTTGTTGAATGAAGGAATGTCCATGTTATTATCTACTTTTTAAAATTGAACCTCTAAACAACCTCAATGTGTGCAGATTACATGCTACCTGTACAAACTCCCAATTAACTTGATAAACTGATTCTAATTTATCATTTCATTAATTTATTCTATTCTTTTGCTTATGTGCTAGGTGATGTTTTGTGTGCAGAGATATGGTAGTGAAAATATAGACACATTACCATGACCTTATATTCTTGTGATAGACAAACAAGAAAAAATACATAGCATGCTAGGAGGTATCCCATAGAAATAAACACCACTGGACAAGAACACTGTTCATGAGATAAAGCCTTTCAGATAGGTGATATTTGAGAAAAGATGGAAAGGGTTGAGAGGAGAGGGGAGGGGAGAGGAGGGAGAGAGAGCAGAGGAGAGAAGAGAGAAAAAAGCTATAAATCATGAAAATATCACAGTGGAAAATCTTCTAGGCAAGAACCCAGAGAAGGGTTCATACTTCTCCCAAGGTTGTGCTGGACATTTTATGACACTAAGTATTTTGGCTTTTTCTCTGAGTGAAGTGTAGACCTAATGAGAATTTTGGAGGATGACAGATATGATCTCATCTTTTTATGGTTTGAGAAATAATGCAGGTCAGAAAAGGATGACAAGTTGGGACACATTTTGAAGCATTTATCTTAACAAATTTCTTAAAATGTGACAGGCTAAAAAAGATGTTGGTGTAAGGCTTTGCCTCCTAGATCTGGATTGCTGGTTATTACACCCGTAACTGAAAGAAACACCCAACGATGAAGATATGCCTGAAACTGAGTACAGTCCAGTCAGTACTAATAAGGTAAGAATGTTTACACCTTAACATGCAAAGATGTTGTGACTTACTGTAACTGAATAAGATAATTTATAAACAAAGCTATGAGTGTGATCCTAGAGGCAGAGAGATAGCTGGGAAGCTTGTACAATTATGTTTGAAGTAGTTTTGTTTGACAAAGTGAAATTAAAGAAGATTTTCATTTCCTTCTTTTGAATCCTTCCATATTACATAATTTTATCATATTCCTTCTATTTATTTCATTATAATAATTATTTTTCTTCTACGCATTCTTTTAGTTCTGTACATGTCAAATGCCTGATGCGTGCACGTGTTTTGGTAAGTACTGTGACATGAAGACGGATTGGGTGGGTCCTCCATTCTCAGGCTATTAGACATAAATGATTCTCTTAATATGTGCTTTAATCACTTAGGAACAAATGAGATACAATGGGTCAAAATCAGATTCTTTCACCTTCCCTCATTTATAATTTCCTCACTGCCAATACTGGTTCAAACACTGCTTTAGAAATTACTATACCCCTTTGCTAGCTCTTTACCATCAATTAATCAGAAATTGTTATTGGAACTTATTTTGAAAATCCTTCAAAACTGACATCTATCTATATTTAGGCCAAGCTTAGTCATCCCATCATGCAAATGTTTAGTGATGGGTGCAATTCAAATAGAATTCAATAGTCGGCGATGTCCACTTGGTTTTGTTTGATACGTGCTCATATTTTTTAGGGTCATCTGGACATGTTTTCATTCATTGCCCACCAATGACACTTATTGACCAACTTTTCTGCTGCCTGAACGAGGCGGTGCCTGGCACTCGTTCCACTTAGGCCTTCAGCCCCCACACCTTCGGGTTTTGTTTCCTGAACTTCAGACAGACATTATGAACACATTAAACTCGATTGTTTGGCCTACGCTACAAGCCACAATTATGCTGCATTTGAGGCTTAAGACGCCGTAATTGTTTCTGGTCTCCAGCCTCATTACCTTCTTAGCCTTCTCAACCTCTCAATGTATGCACCATCTGTCAACTTCTAAGTACTTTCCAGCAGAATCCAAGGCAGCATCCCAATATTCCCTTTCATCAGTCTCAGCAATTACATTTGTCAATTTGGAAAACTGCAATAATTTCAAGTCATCTATGATCACCGTGATTTTAATGAGCAGATCAGGGAGCCAAGGACTATTAGGATTCCCACCCCTCCTTCCTCATTTATGGTATTCACTTACAAGACTCAATGTAATCTGTTGTGTTTCCCGCACACTTAAAATAAAATCTTCTTAATAACCTGTTTTTCTTGCTATGCTTCTTAGCTTAATTCAAATACATATTTGATGTGAGCCAAGGCATCAGCTGCTTTTCAGAAATTAAATCATTAGTTCCATTGTTTTATTTTCATCTCATGTTTTTTGCCCAGTTACATATTTCACAAAGCTAATTTCACCTTATTAATGTGTTTAGTAGAATCTTTACAAAGGATAGAAGTCTTTCCCATTGCCAGCAAATCCTCTCCAGACCCTGTTGTGAATCCCGGGGTCGGTGGTGGGGAAGCCACACCTCCCATCTTTTGCCATCTGGGCACAACTCTCTTCCTCAGATGGCTATTGAATAGATTCACTGGAGGTCTCATCTTTCCCCTTGCTTCCCCTCTTTAGAAATCAGGAAATATAATTTATTCGAGCTTGGTGCTTTGTCAACTTTTAATAGCTTTAATTGCCTAATTATCTTCTTGGGTGCAATTATGAAACCTCCACAATGAGCTTGTTTTCGGGGGTCTGCACACTGTCCTATTGCTGGAATACACAGCAGTTTGCTTCATAAACGAGGTGTGGGGAATTGATCAGTGATGACAGCCATTGGAGGCCACAACGCCCCTTGTTTTTAAGAAAAGTATGTGTCTTGTCATATGAGAAAATGGTAGAATTGGTCGATCAGAACTTTTATCAGAGATTACCCTCTAATTTAAGAATTTGCATTTTTCTTGTGATTCTGTGAACTTATACGAGCTTTGGCAATGTGCCCTTTCCTCACAACACTCTGTGAATAACCCATCTGTGAATACATTGTTGAACAACCTTGTCCATACTTGAAAAAGAGTGAAAATAGAGACTCTGAGTACACTATTTCACAAGCAAATTTTAGCACATGTATTCGAATGAACAGTGTTTGAATCATCTTCTTTAATTTGTATCTAACTTCTTTTTAAGATCTATTTTCATATTCTACTAACCTGATTGCTACAAAACTCTAACTTATCAAAGATTAGTTTTGTAACATCATTTCTAAGGGTCATCCAGCTACTGGCTCCATGAAAAGTACCTTCTGATTAGAAATATGAATATAAAATTCTTGTGTAATTGATGAGAATGGAGTCTGAGATGCCATTAACTATTATAATGATTCATTTCATCTCGGTATTTTTGAATATGGGTGTATTTTCAGATTGAGTGTTATTCTTTGAATAATTATATCCTTAATTAATATATTGAATAATGCTTGAGTAAATACTTTAGTGGTGCTATCGCCTAACTTTTTTTTTTAATTTTGGCTTTTATTGATACATGATAGATGTACATATTTTGAGAGTGCACGTAAAAAATGAATGCATTCATATAATCTGTAAAAAATCAAATCAATGTAATTGGGATATCCATCACCTTAAACATTGTCTTTTTATTTATGCTATAAATATCCAAATTGTTCTCTTCTAGCTATTTTGAAATGTACATTATAGTAAACTAGTCACCCTACTGATCTATCAAAGTAGGTCTTATATCAAACTATATTTTTGTACCCATTAATCAATCTCTTTATCAAACACATTTTGACTCCTCACAAACCAGAACATTTAAAAATGTACATAATCTATTTAATAGATATACTTTTGGATAAATACTTGATATCAAATAGAAAAACAGGAGAGAGAAACCAATGCATTTATTTTCACTTCAAACCTTGCACATAAAATGTGGTAGGGGTGATGGTAATGCAAGATAGCAACCCACAGCCCCATTGTATTTTAGAATGGATCCTTTCCCAAAGTGTTTTGTAGAGATTAATCAAGTGAATCCTGTTTTTTACCTTGCTGGAGGAATTCTGGTTCCTCTTTTACAGGACTCACCTGATGAGGCTTGGCTGCCCCAGGATAATCCCCCTTCTGATTAGCTCAAAGGTGACATGCAGAGAACTAAATTACATTCGTAAATTCCCTTCACCTTGCCAAATTTTATTGCTTAGAAGTAAGTCTCACATCCTGCTGGATTTCAAAGGGAGGAGATTACACACAGGTGTAGATACCATGGGACAGAAATCACAGGGCAGTCTTAGTACTCTAACAACCACAGTAGTTTCACAGCTGAGCTATTTCTCTGTTCACATTGAGATCTGATCTCATTCCTCATCGTTTTCTACCCACTGCATGCAGCAGCAAGTCAGCAGTGCTTTTTATAAGAAAAGATGTTTGGGTGTTCAGGGATACAAAGATAAAATGATCCAATTCATACCTTAAAGGAAATTCATGTAATGAGGAAGAGAGAGACAGCAAATACCATGTTCAGACTTTAATACAAACATGGGACAGCCACTTATGAGGCTTAGGATTTGAGCTCCAGATGTTGTAGTTCCCAGCCAGGTGACCTTGGATGTGGGACTTGACCACTGTATCTCACTGGCTCCATCTTTGGAAATAGGATGGTCATGAAGTTCAAAAGAAATAATACATACAAAAATTCTGAACAGCATCTGGTACATAATTGCTCAAAAAATTGTAGCTAGTGCTCATAAACATGCATGCATACACACACACACACACACATATGACAGCACTCCATTACTGAAGCCCCAGAGTAAACACTGCCAAAAGCATGAGGGGAGAGGTGCTACACTGAACGAGGTACAGATCACTTCTAAATTACACACAGCAATTGGTGCATCCAGTCCACGGTAAGATCTTAATACTAAGCAGAACAGGACACGGGGCATGGAATAAAAATATCTGTCTGTAACTAATAAATGGATAATATAAGGAAAAAGATTTTGATTTCTGTATTAGCTACCTTATTTAGAATGAGAAAGAACAGTGAGAAATTTCTTTTTTTATAATTTTATTTTTTATTATGTCTTTTGTACATAGATTATAAATACATTTATGCCCATTTCAGTGTGTTGATTATGTGTACAAATTGGAGTGCTTACATCATACTAATCACTGGAGAGAGCCAAATCTGAGAAATTTCTATAAATGGAGGGGTGTATATGGAAGAACAGCAAATCAAATTTCTTAAAATTAGTCACAGTCATTCCTCAGTCACGAGGAATGAGACAAGGGGATTTCTTAATGGTATTTCATTTCACTACACATAAAATTCTTTCCTACATACTGTATAAAGTCCTTGCTGTGAATCTGATATAGTAAAATATTCCACTCTAATTATTTTTGCTACACTAGAAATTTATCATTATATTTTATTCTTATGCTTTTGTAAACTTTCAATGAAATATTATTTTTCTATCTCTGTAAATGTCCCTACAAATACTCAAAGGGCTCACATTTCAAAAACTGGAAGGGAACCAAGAAAACAAAACAAAACAAAACAAAACAAAAAGAAACCCAGTGGAACCGGAATATGGAATTACAAACAGAAAGGGACTCCTGAAGAACTCTGTGAAAACCCTGCAGTCTTCCAGCCAATTTACCTAACTTGACTTTGCAATACCTTGGAACTTCAGAAAGTTCTTCACTTTAATAGGCACATATTTATTTATGAATAGTTTAAAGAAAACAAAATTAAATAAAGGGTAATCTTAGAAATGAGGAACTATTCCTAAACAAGAAAATTATGAATTAGACATAAATAATTATATTAGACAAATGCTTATTTAATATAATCAGCAAGCTGATTTAGCAAATATTCTTTCTACCTTGTCCACGTAAGTACCGTCCTGACTCCCGACACTCTCAGTACCTGAAAAATGAATGTCCGGTCTTCATTTTCATGTCCTGATCTGAGTGAAATACTACATAGACTGGGATCCTCCAACTGCCCTCTCAACCATTTATGAGTTAAACATTTACTAAATATGGAACAGAGCTCTTAGCACCCCTTGCTTTAATTTATTTTTTCAATGTCATGCTGTTTGTAATTTTGAATAACTGCTTTTACCTGCTGTGAGGAACAGTGACCACCGAGCATTGTGTTTCTGCTCCAATCCTATTTGTTGTTATGGAAACAGCATATCTATTAAGTTTCCTGCTGCAGAGCTGCTGTAGAAATTGTTACTTAAAATGTTCACCAGCGATGAAAAGTGGGGGAAGCGAATTCAGACAATACCTGACTGTTTCTGCTATACAACGTTAAGGTGTTTGAAATATAAAATATAAATAATGATGACTGGGCAACTTCATGATACCAAATCAATGCATTGAAATAAGAAAGAGTCTATTGTGTAGGTATGTAAGTTAAAAAGAAGGAAAAGTAGAGTGGGTTATTCAATTTTGTAGGGTTCAAAATGGCTTAGAGTTCATACAATAAGGGATTTTTGATTTGATGGTTTAGTGAGAGATGAAGCAGAGGTTCACCCAGGGGGAACGCAGGATTAAACTGCCTGCCACCCCATGAAACGCTCGTCTGCCACGGAATGCATAAACACCACATTCCACGTCACTCATCTGCTTTAGCATGTGACCACAGATGTCTTAATTTCCTTACATAATTATATATTTTAGGATAATGGCTATGACTGGGCATCATTGGCTATACTCAGTATTTCAGCCCTGTATGATCTATTTAAATAAGAAAGGTGAACATAAAATGAAAATTAAAACTCTCACCCTCCCATCCCTTGTTCTTGTGAAGAAACTCTAAGAATGAAACGTATTTCTGCAACATAATTAAGTGCCAGTGTCACTGCTGATGGATACGGTAGGCAGAGCTATGTGGGTTCTAGTTGTGTTAATGTTCTATGTCAACGTTCATAAAGGGAACTCACCAATCCTCTGCTATTTACCATAAAATTTCTATAGTAGAAAATGAGCCCAGTCCATCCTAGACATGGTTTTAAGCCTCTTATGGACCCCGTATGGTTGGTAAATTGGGTATTGTCCCCATTTTATAAATGAAGAAACAAACGTCAAATAGAATTAACTTGCTCAAGGTCAAAAGCTGGGAAGTGGCCCTGAGGTTTTGTCTGGGGTCTTTGTTACTTTCCAAACCATTCCGAGGTTCCTCTCAAGCAATAGTTCTTTGTGAGGGACCCTAAATTATGTAAGCTGAACTTTTCAGACTATCTCTTCTGGGGTTGGGTGGGGTGGAAGGAAGGAAATCAGATTATTCATAAAATATCTTCAATCTTTCCTGAATTTGTTGCATACACTATGCTAGTTTTAAATGTAGAAAAGAACAAAACTAGACTGATCTACTCATACTGGCTTAAAGGTAACAATAAAATCCTTTTGGACTCTTCAGTACCTATCCTTTAAAAGATTTTTAGTATGTTTCAACTCAGACTTTTAAAGATAACATGATAATATAATTGTACAGTAATTTTAAAATAGAACATTTCCAATTATCTAATTCTTGTAGCTAATTGATAAATTTTTATTAATAAACCTACTTTATTAATAAACCTATAAGTCCACTTGTTTGGAGTGACGAAGTTGACTTTGGTCTCAAAAATTAATGGCCCTCTCTCCATGTCAAAAATATACATTTCTCAGAAATAGCTCCCCAAACTATAATTTTTATGATGGCTGAAAATAAACTGATTCTAAATGATACCTGAAACAAACAAAAAATCCCCGCTGAGTTAATAAGATGAAACCATAGTCCAGAATAAAATGTCTCTGAAATATGTAAGGAACACACTTAATAACATTTGTAGAACAAGTAAGCAGTGCGATCAGAACCAATTGGAAGAGGATATAAAAACAGGGAAAGAAATTTGTAACTCTTCTCTTATTTTTGCTGCTTATGGTTGCCTGTAAAATATTCATAGAATTTAGATTTAGTAAAAGAAAACTGATCACAACATGTTTTTTTAATTGAACACCACAAGGAAAATAAAGGCGGCAGTGAATGCTGCGCTGAATCACCACCTTGCTGTCTCCTGCTCCAACCACACTCCTCTTCAGGCCTGGTGGACTTCCATTGTCCACTTCCTGCGAGTTCTGCTGGATGACCCCCAGCAGCTGCTGTCTTTAGCAAAAGGTCACCAACTGCAAGGTCGTGTCTCCTTTCAGGCAGCCTAAGTCTAATAACTGATCAATGAGAAAGGATAAAGCACTGTCTCCTACCAGCAACAATGCCAAGCACTTCCAAAAAGCCATCCCAGCTTCAGAGTCCCCTGCACCTGCTGAGCCCATTGTTGTATCATAGCCCAACTTCTCCTGTAAACCTGTTTTGCAAGAAATCTAACCTGCAGCAAGATCTGACATGTATTCAGTCCATAATAATATTAGCTAATTTTCTAAATGTTTGACTTGCATTGATTCATATATTCTCTGCAAAGTTATCATCTGATTTCCCAGACGAGAAAACTAAACTGGAAAGTAAGAGCGTGTTGCTCCCCAACACGGTTTAGAACCTCCAAGTCTGAGGTCAGAACGCTGCTCTCAAGCGCCACACCCCCCACACCTGCCCCGTGAGGGAAATTATACTCTACAGTATTTCAATTTCATTTGTAGGCACTACATCTGTATGCCGCAGGCCGAGGAGTTAAAGGGAGCTGTGTATCTCAGACACCTCATGTAAGAATGTAAAGTTCTTTAAGGAAAGCATTCAATTCATATTTCTTTGAAAATGAATCATTTTATTGTGTTTAAGATAACACATTGACAAGAGTAACATTTTCAGTATAATCTAGAAAAAAAATGTACCCAGTAATATTGGATGAGGTTTAGGGATGGATACAGAATTCTTGAGGAACGCTTCCTGGAAGATGAAGTGAAAAGGATTAGTAAAATCCACACAGAGAGGACAAGGGAGGAGAGAGCTTTGATGTGGGGAAGTGCTGGGTCATAGAATCCGGGGTTGAGGAACTTGGTTTTGCACACCGTGCTGGGTTTGAATGTTCCATAAAGGGGGGGTAAATGGACACTCATGTGCACACACACAAATGCACTACAAACAGTGGAGACCGCACACTGCCAGCTAGAATAAAAGCATGTTAAAGTGCACATCATCATCTGTACGGAGGGACATGTCATGCCAACTCTGCCGGGATGCATTGCAGAAATGATGAGGCTGCTGTATGAAGAGCCGGGTGTATCAAATACTTAGAAATGTCTTGCGATGTTTTTCTCTTCCAGTTTCCTACAATGTGCTGTGTACCCAGGAAATGCAGGAGAGAAAACACATATCCTTAAAAGTTTTTCATGGTTTCATTTATTTCATATTTTGAACACTAAATACTAGCCTTTTGTTATATGTCAATTAGATGAGTAGCAATTTTAAACTATTCTATTTTTGTATCATATAAAGGGTATTTGACATATGCGTATACTACACTTCTACAATTTCATCACTGCGTGTTCTTCTAATTCTTAAATCTTGATGTAACACCATTTCTAGGCATGGAAACATATTTATTTTATTTCTTCTAGAAAATATGTTTTCAACCAACATTTCAACATGAGCAAACATCATAAGTTAGAAATTGTCTTGGGGCGGCTCCTTGGCTCAAAAAAGTAGGGCGCAGGCCCCATATTCCGGAGGTGGCGGGTTCAAACCCAGTTGCGGCCAAAAACTGCAAAAAAAAAAAAAAAAAAAAAGGAAAGAAAAGAAAAGAAAAAATTGTATTAATTTTTTTTACAGAAAATATGTTCTTATGATATTTAATATAAGGTAAATAAAGACAGAAAACCTGTATTGATAAATATTTTTTGGTTTACAACACAGCCTTGTGCATGGAGCTGTAGAATGCAGACTTTCCTGTGCTTATTTGAACTCAGGAAAGAACTTCAATCATTGAATTTTTTGTGGATTGATACCCTGTGGGACACAATTTGGGACTCCCAGTTTTAATTTGTACTTGATATTTGGGTGTTCTTGTTTTAAAGCATATAAGTATTTTGTTATGTGTGCTTTAGAAGGGGGTGGTTTGAGAAATAAAATTATTTTCTTTTCATTATTTGGCTTAGATGGAAACATACTTCACCCTCCCACACCACACACATACATAAAAATGACTAAGTTTTAGGGTGGAATCAACAAAATGTTCAATTTTTTATTCACCGATTTATAGATTTTATTAGTTCTAGTCTTAATTTTTACTGAATTGGAATTATTATCGTGTAAGGATTTACATTAAGAAAATCAAGTTAAAATTCCATTCCCTTTTGATGCTGAAGTAATCAAAATTTCACAGCTTTTGGATAAAAATCAAGCAACAATAACATCTAAAATGCAAGTTTTGAACAAAACTGCTCATATAATTTGACCACCATCCACTCCCTGGACCTTGGGCCTCTCTTCACTAACCCTGGAAGTCTGCACAAAAAGGAGCCAAACTCTGTCGCAGTCAGCGCACAGACAAGTCTTACTGTCCAATGAAGTTGGAGAGTAAGGATGCTAACTAATTACGTGTCCAGAGATGGAACAGATGCAGTAAAAAAGTTAGAACTGTGCACAGGATGGGGCAGGAAGAACAGTTGGTTCCACCCTGACTTATTTCCAAATTGGTGGCATTCCTAGACCATGAGTGGGCCAGAGAAAGAAAATGTTGTCAAAACAAGCATCTTTTAACACATGCTCACCACATCCTCCTCTGACGTCATACTCGCCACATCCTCCTCTGACGTCATACTCGCCACATCCTCCTCTGACGTCATGCTCGCCACATCCTCCTCCGATGTCATACTCGCCACATCATCCTCTGACATCATGCTCACCACATCCTCCCCTAATGTCAAATCCTCCCCGAAGTCATGCTCGCCACATCCTCCCCTGATGTCACGCTCGCCACATCCTCCCCTGATGTCCTGCTCGCCACATCCTCCCCTGATGTCACGCTCGGCACATCCTCCCCTGATGTCCTGCTCGCCACATCCTCCCCTGATGTCATACTCGCCACATCCTCCCCTGGCGTCATACTCGCCACATCCTCCCCTGATGTCATACTCGCCACATCCTCCTCTGATGTCCTACTTGCCACATCCTCCCCTGATGTCATGCTCGCCACATCCTCCCCTGATGTCATACTCGCCACATCCTCCCCTGATGTCACGCTCGCCACATCCTCCCCTGATGTCCTGCTCGCCACATCCTCCCCTGATGTCATACTCGCCACATCCTCCCCTGGCGTCATACTCGCCACATCCTCCCCTGATGTCATACTCGCCACATCCTCCTCTGATGTCCTACTTGCCACATCCTCCCCTGATGTCATGCTCGCCACATCCTCCCCTGATGTCATACTCGCCACATCCTCCCCTGATGTCATGCTCGCCACATCCTCCCCTGATGTCATGCTCGCCACATCCTCCCCTGATGTCATGCTCGCCACATCCTCCCCTGATGTCATGCTCGCCACATCCTCCCCTGATGTCATACTCGCCACATCCTCCTCTGATGTCATACTCGCCACATCCTCCCCTGATGTCATGCTCGCCACATCCTCCTCTGATGTCCTGTTCTGCAGTGGCTTCCAGTAGTGAAGTCCCCAGCTGAGTTGATCATACGCAGATGCACAAAGTGCTTTGTAACAACAGTCTGTTGGTTCCTCCAGCAACAGGATGAGAGATTATTTATTTAGCGATCATTATTGATTTATTACACTGCAATCTTTTTCTCACACCTGCTCTTTTTATCTTGTAATAACTTTTTAAAATATGTAAGTATAGTGTAAGAAAGAACAGGAAGCCGTGTAAGTATGTTTAATAAGCAGGATGCAATCCAATTGCCTGGCTCCATGAACACTCTTAAACTTGTAAGTATAAGGACATCATCCTACATTTATTAACAAATCCAATCATCGTTTGCTCTATTTTCCTGGGCCAGAAAGAAAGAAATTAATTGAATTAAATTAACTAATTTAATAAACCCCATTATTCTTTAGGCAAAGCCTGAGACCTTTTATTTAAATCATCCATAGTGGCCTCAGACCTACCCTTCAAAATGAACCTTTTTCTTTTTGAAATCTGGATGCCAGCCATGGGTGCAATATAAGTTAATGCCAAGAGATATCGTTTAAGTGTGGTTATTAAGGAGACTATGATTGATGGAGTTTGTAGCTGGTAATATGATTCCCCTTTGGCTGCTCAGTGAACATGGGCAACAGATCAATATCTCATCTGCATGAGATTACAGCCTCTTTTGACAACAGCAGGGAGAAGAGGTTAAAAAAAAAAAGACCAACATATTTGGCTGAGAATCATGATGGCTATTCTAGTTTAAAAGGTAATGTAAATAAATAACTCTTTTCTTAGAGAAAAAAAGAATCTGATAGAAATTTTTGGTGTGGATTTTGTTCAGCATTGATCAGGTGAACATATTTTTAACCTCCCTTTTGTTCTTTTTTTCTATTTAAACAAGATAGATCTTTACAGGAACTTGCAGAAACCTGACTGTGTCTACACACCAAAAGAAATCACAGCAGGTTTGATTAAAAAAAATGATGATAATATTTTCCATCTGGAGTAATCTAGTGTTCAAATCACATAGATTATCTTGAAGGCATGTCAAGACTGCAGAAATTTGTGTTTAACTACTTCTATCTCATTAATTGGATGAAGAGGTTATGATTGTAAATTTGGATAGTTCTGTTTGCTCCATCACTGGTGTTCTGTTCTTGTCCCTACTTTCTGAACTCCTCATCCTCACAGCACAACAGCACAGCACAGCCATCTTGGGGTTCAGTTCTAAGGTGACTCATCTATTTCCTGACTCTTCTCTGGGCCTTTCCCACAGGCAGAAAAAGCAAGACGAACATTAGTCCTGACCAAGCCTATGTCAAAGTGTTTGTACTCTCCAAAGTGTTTGTGTTCCATCTTCCAATTGCTTACTCACCTTCAACATGGTTGTCCGTCTTCTGCTCCAAGTCTCAGGTGGACCTGAAGGAAAACCAAGGGTAGGCCCAGATTCTAAGGGAAAAGGAGGCAAAAGTTCTGTAGCCACAGAAAGATCAGCAGCTTTTGAGATGTCCTTGAGATAACAAGGATTTGTATGCAGTGATACAACGTCTTTTGTTAAAAACAAGAAAGATTTTTATTTAGATGATATTTTAAGTAATTCATTTCAAGCTAATTCTCCAAGGTTGCAAATTACTCCTCTTTATGAAAATGCCATTGGCTCACCTCCCTGTACTGCAGTATTATCTGCCCTTAAACAGGCTCAAATTTTATTCTGTTTTATTAAATTCTGTGGGCTATTTATTTTTTGATGTTATAAGCTCCTAAATTCTTAGCCAAACAAGTAGAATTGAAAAGAAAGGATTACGAAGGTGTAAAGCTTAACAGAAATAAGGTTCAAAACAAGATCAGAGAATCCATTCCTGGCCTAAGGTTTTCTTATTAATGTAGAATGAACGTAAGCTTTTAAAATAAAATAATGATGTTTTAAGCTAAATTCACAAATTGTATGATTTTTAAACTTTGCTTAGAAAATTGATTTTTTTATACATTTGTATATCTCCATTTACTTTAAGAGAGTTAGTAACCCATCACCTCTGAACCTCTAACTCAGCCTAAGATTTGCGATTTGAGACTTGGGATTGCTTGCTAAGGCACCTGGGTTTGAATATTAATGGATGCATGCAAACATGCCTTGCTGAGGGAAAAGGAATGATCAAATAATTGAACATACCTACTGTTTGGAGCTGACCAGCTCATTTTGATAGGTTTTAACAAAAATTGTTTAAAATTAATCGTATCTTTTAGTGTACCCTGTTAAGGCTGTATTTTTTTTTTCTTTTGTTTTAAGAAAGAATGGGGAGGAGGATGATAACGTAATAAAGTCCACATGTATTCTGAAAATTCTCTTAGGAGTAAAATCATTTGCTATAAAGCATCCCTCTAAAACAAGTGAAAATGAGCCTTACTTGTCAAGAACCAGAGGGCTGCATGTTCTTTTAAAATCATTCTTAAGCAGCTCGGGTTTAAGAATTTACTTCTCGTCTCCATTTTGAGGATCTGTTTCATCTACTAATTTAGATTATGGGAACCTAACAAATGGCTGTATTTCACAGGCCTCTTGCCACTTTCGTTCCAGGAGCTGATATTGTTTTATATTAGACTGACTTAATCCTCTGAGATGGTCCTACAGTTCTGAAAGCATTTCCCATGAGAAACTAGTACTATCAATTTTAACTATTTTCTTTATAAAATGGGCATCTAAGAAAAATTTATCATCACTAACGTGGGAAAAAAGAAGAGCAAATGTATGAAACTGACTTTTGGTACACAGAATTGTCTTAGGCTGTGTTTCATTTGAGGATACTGGAGTTCATCTAGGTGTGAAATGTCAAATTCAGGGGCTAGTGTCTCCCATGAGTATGTGGGACCTGTGTGTGTATAGTATAGATATTTTATATAAACCCATGATACACATACAAACACATGCTTTATTTGTTTACACTGGATTCTATTCAAACCAAACTAAACATATATGGTGTGTGACACATGATACGTGATGATTCCAAATGACAAAGAATTCAATGTTGTGATGATGACTTTCTATGATAAATTTGGAAATATTTACGTTTATTCTTTAAGACTCATCCTAGTGTTGACTAGTATAATAATTGCATTAGACACCCACTATTTGCTCTGTAAACCTTGCAAGAAGCTTTCAGCTTCTTGACCTCAAAATGCTTATATTCTATCAGTACATACTGTACAGCTTCTCTTCCTTTCACTCTCGTTGCTTTACCAATTCTGAAAATACCTTTCCCAGCAGACTTTTCTTTATGTTCATTATCAAAGTTTATTGTTAGGGTCAGCTCCTATCTACTAGAGCAGTGGTTCTCAACCTTCCTAATGCCGTGACCTTTTTTTTTTTTTTTTGTAGAGACAGAGTCTCACTTTATGGCCCTTGGTAGAGTGCCATGGCATCACACAACTCACGGCAACCTCCAGCTCCTGGGCTTAAGCGATTCTCTTGCCTCAGCCTCCCGAGTAGCTGGGACTACAGGTGACCGTGACCTTTAATACAGTTCTTCATGTTGTGGTGACCCCCAACCATAAAATAGCAACAAAAATAATATTATGGTTGGAGGTCACCACAACATGAGGAACTGTATTAAAGGGTTGCAGCATCAGGAAGGTTGAGAACCACTGTCCTAGAGAGTAAAAGTATGTTTCACTATGTGCTATAGTGATTCTAGGATAAAAGTCATTCTGCAAACTAGTTGTATTTGGACTCTGTTAGGCATAGATCCTCATTAAGTCAGTGGAAGAATGGGCCCAGAAAAACCCTGACAGCAGAGACACCACTCCAGGAAAGGCCCAGTGCTGTGCGCCCTTAATACATCATCTCCTGGCTGACGATGAGGCTCACGGAGGTATTGGTAGAAGGAAACAAGAGCTGAACACATTTTCTACGCCTCTTCTCTACGGCTCCAGAACTGGAACCAAAATTAGGTCTTGTAAATTTTTAAAGCTCCTAAAGCAAGTGAAATGAGACCTAAAGATAAAAGGGCCAGTAACTGGGACAGTAAACCAACAATTAGGTAGCACTATAAGGAAGGGAGAATTCTGAAATGGAAAAGTAGCTGGGTTGAGGGCAGCAGCTGTGGCTCAAGGAGTAGGGCGCTGGCCCCATATACTGGAGGTGGCGGGTTCAAACCAGGCCCTGGTCAAAAACTGCAAAAAAACAAAAACAAACAAAAAAAGTAGCTGGGTTGAGATGCCATTTGAGATAACCAAGAACACAGCATAGGTGGAAGCAATTGGGGAAACAAATCAAATACTGACAGTTATGCAGATAGTAGAAGTTAAGTGAAATCTCCCCAAACCCCTCCAAAGGGTGGGGGGACATCTGAAAGATGGATCACTTGGAAAATGAGTACCTCCGTAGAAATTGGTGTTTCAAGATGCCAAGAACAGTTTATAATATAAAGGTGAGCTGAGTCTGCAAGAAGGAAACGTGGTCATGACCACCAGTTATCCAGATTTGACATCAGAGTGACATTTCTAGCAATGTCTATGACATTCTGGAATATTTTTTGGTAGCACAGATCACTTTGAAGGAATGTTTTCATGACCCTCAACTTATGTGGGAATGCAAATGCAAAAATTTCATGATCTCTCACCTTCTTCAGGGAAGGAGGAGATGAGAAGTTGAAACAGCTGTGGCCAAAGGCTCCCACCCCCCGCCCCCACCTGTGTGATAAAAAATATCAAAGAAATTAATAAAACAAGTATCAGATGATTTAATGAGTCTTGTACCACGTAGACAGCAGATAATTCTTCAGGCAGCCTGACAAAGAGAAGACCTTATATACTAAATCCTGTCCTGTCATGAAACAAATAGGGCCGTTAAGCAAGACCCTAAAATGGTCTAGCTGCCAACCAGATTAGGAAGAGAAATAAAACAGCATTATTTTACTTTAACCTCTGTCTTCCACACTAACCTAGTTTGTCTACAGAAAAACTGCACCAGGCCAGTGTGTGTATGTCTTAATTTTGTTATCACTGGTATCCTGTATTTCCATAAGAGGACATGTGTAAGTGGCAGGTGTACATTAAGTGACACATTTCTACATGGCCTTTCTGTAGTCTTGATCTGTGTGGGTCTACTTCTGCAATCCTTTTCAAAGGCAGAATAAAACATTTAGTTTAGGTTTTAACCACAGAAGGGACACCACTGGAGTTGTGCCCATCTGATGAGTCACTTGCTGGTGTTGAACAAATTGTCTCTTCTCTAGGAAATACCTCTGTTCATTGGTATTTACAAATTTCCTTGGATGGACATATGGAGAAATCCCCCCAATCAGAGATGTGGCAGCCACAGTGTTTTTCATTAGTTTCCACAGTTTCATTTCATTTCATTAGAAATTCAGGGTCCTGGACGTTTTGGATACCTTAGGGTGGGGGCAAGACCCCATGGCCTCTCCCTGCTGAGCCCTGGACATCCAGACTTTCAGAAAGAATCTTCTGGAAAATTCTCCCCAACTTTTTCAATCAGAGTTCCCTTTGCTTTGACCCCTCCTTCAGTGGCCCTCAGGCACACTTCCAGAGTCACATTCCTTGGTGCTTCCCCTCCTGGAAACTCACTCTCGATTTCCCACAAGACATCACCTTCCTCCTCCAGGTTACTGGAGATGTGGCTCTTCTTGAACCATTAGAGAAAGGCCTAGAGGCTCCTCTTGACATTCCCGGTTGGGCTCAGGGCCAGGTCCTCTGCGGAGCCAGGTGGAGTACGGGACCGTTGAGTACAGGCTGTCATCCCTGCAGCCCAGCACGTCCAGCACCTGGAGGTGCCAGGTTAGGCCCCTGGAGGACCACCGTGTCTGTGTTCATGCTTTCCGTGGAGTTCTTCACAGACTCGGTGGGTGGCCCCGGAAGCCATTCAAGACCAGCGTCCCTCCCTGCTGGGCACTGTTCCAGCCTGGGCCCCCGCCATACCCAGCCCGTCCAGCAGCAAGTCCTCAGTCACCCACCCATACCCGTGCCAGTGGCTGTCCTTCCCTCTGGGAAACGTTTGTGGGGAGGGTGTACATTCCCCTCAAAACTATATACAGAGGTATTTTCCTTCCATCAGCTAAGACACCAAGCTTGGCTGGGATTTTCAATTTTCCCTGCCTGGCGTCTTGACCAGGACAGGCTTTTCATCCTGGTTGTCAACAGTCATCCTTGACCGCGCCTCTAAACCAACAGGCGTCACATCCGCATCCCCTGTGAGCCGGTTCGTAGTCACACCAGCACACTCCGCGGGGAGAGACCACTTTCCCAGGCCCACCTCCGGCAGGTGCCAGGTCCAGCCACTTTCTGGGTCAGAGACGGGTCATAACTTCCCATCATTCTTTGACACCCACACGAGCTGGCCTCCACCGCTTTCCTAGAAGGTTCATTTCCTGGGCAATTTCAGGGGCTTTCAGCTGCACTGCCGCCTGGTGACGAGGCCCCCCGGCCTGGTGTATCTAACACACGCGGCCACACCTACTCCACTAGCGCAAACCTCCCATTCTTGGCGTGGGCTTTCTGGAACTGCAGCTTCACTTGGTGCCAGGCTTGGACTTTTTTCTAATACTCCAAACTACTTGGCAACTTGACAGTTGCGGGCATTCTTGGCATATTCCCCACCACCATTAACTTGAACCCTGCCTCGTAACTGCGGCGTATACCCGAGTGCGCTGAGCCTCCCCAGCCCTGCTGTCCGAGGGTCGGTAACACCAGGGCAAGCCCAGGGCCGGGGAGAAGGGGATCCCCTCCCTCCACTGGAGCGGCTCTGTGATGTCTGTCCAGAGGCCTAGGAGAGCCAGCGCTGTCCAGGTGCCCAGCTGTCTAGGTGCCCAGTCTGAGAACCTCAAGGCAGCTTTCACCTGCATGCCCGGCTGGAGCCTTCAAGGCGGAGTCTTCACGGCTGCAAACGTTCGTCCCCCTGGAGCTGCTGCTCTTCTGAATGCTGAGATGCCTCCTCCCCGTCCGACCAGGGATCATGTCCTGCCTAGGGAATGGGAATTCCAGAAACAAGGCAGTGTCATAATTCATACTTATGACTTCTCAGGAGAGGGCCTTTTGTTGTCTGGCTAAAACTTCCTGCTCTTCATCAGAAAAAATATAGGGCCACTCCATCAAACAGGGCTGGTGCCATCTACCCCCAGCACGTTGTACTGTCTGCATATCCGAAGGAAGGCCACCCGCGCTCCCTGCTATCAATCTCCGCTCCCTCTTTCTCTTCTTTCAGGGTCAAATTGAGGGTGGGGTGGATTGAGGGTCCATCCCCAGCTGGGCTGGCCCGGAGGCAGTGCTGCGTCAGCCCAGCACTCAGCTCAGAGGCCCGTGGTTTGGATTTTCCCACTTAGAAGGTTCTGTCTCACAGCGAGTTCAGAAAGTAGATTGTGCCTTCAGGGAGTTTCCTAACCCGGGAGTCAGGGACGCACAGTGAGGGATGTACCTGGATACCCCAGAGGTGCAGAAATCCGCCAGCGCCCACGGAACGGGGAAACGGCTCCTCACCTCCGGGACGCAAATGTTTTTTTTCCACTGGCTCATAAGCTGGTACAAGGGGCTCCTGCCCTCTGGGGGCGCAGGCAATTCAGGGTGTAGAGTGAGGGACCATCTTGAGGATGGCATCCTGCTGGACTTGCAAAGAAAAGATCCCTTCAAAGTTCAAAATCAGCTCCTTAGATACTTTCAAAAAAGATGGGTGAACGCGGCAGGGACGCCTCAGCAGCGGAGAGAACGGGTTTGGATTCTCCATACACCTGTGGCGTTTCCCTTCCCGCAGCCTCCAGTGGGGAGCGTTCCTGTCTCCCCTAAGCCGACCCACAGGGCCTTCCCTTTTCTTTTCTTTTTTTTTTTTTTTAATTTGAGAACCAACTGTAAAATGTATCTCTGCCTTTATTGATGAATATTATCCACCTCCCGTTACCTGCTATTTGACTACATCGTGCTGATTTGTTTTAAAATCACAACATGAAAGTGATTTTTATCAACCTTCTGCTTTCAGAAAGCAGCTTCATTTTACTCCTCAACGTGTGTTCCAGTAAAATACTACAGGTGCGGTGGTGGCTGACGCCTATAATCCCAGAACTCTGGATCCCTTGAGTTCTGTAGTTCAAGACCAGCCTGAGCAAGAGTGAGACCTTGTCTCCATTAAAATAGAAAAACTAGCCAGGTGTGGTGAAGGGTGTCTATAGTCCCCAGCTACTTACTGGCCGAGGCAAGAGGATTGCTCTGAACCAGGAGTTTGAGGTTGCTGTGAGCTAGGCTGATGCCACAGCACTCTAGTCAGAACAATAGAGTGAGACTCTACCTAAAAAACAAACGAACAAAAACAACAACAAACAAACAAAAACCTACACAGTTAGACACTTAGACAAGGGAGATAAGTTTACCCTCAGTTTCCCCGCACGTTAATTAACGTTAAAAGCAACCCTTCCTCTCTGTCTCTAAGCTCCAGTGGGGTGTCCTGGGGTTAGTAGCTGTGAAGGACTCAAATTGGTAGGTCAGCACTAGGTTTTGAGCCTCCAGATCAGTGCTTCTCAAACCATCTAGAGGGAAAGAAAACTTTTTTCATTTTCATCCTCAGGGACTAATATTTTTGTAAGATATAATAAAAATGAACTGCTAGAAAAAAATGGTCACCTACTTGGATGTCACAGAAATGTCAAATTTCTGCAATGCTTTCTAAATGCTACGAGAGTCACTCTTTTAGGAAGGCTGGTGTCCCCTGCACACTGGAGCTCTGGTCACGGTGTGCGCCTCACACACCCTTTCAGCAGACTGTGGAAGGGCCTGTCTATTGTTCAGAGAAGTGTGAAAAGAAGTGTTTTGCAGTGATCTTTCTGTATTACACTAATGAGAGGGAAACAGAGTATTTCCTCTTTAGGAGTAACAGGGGCAGGAGATGAGTATTGCTTTTGTGGTTAATTCTAAATTTTCTCAGGGACATAATAGAGCAAAGATGATGATGATGATATCATCAACAAAAGAAAAAGGAAAAGAAGAAAAATAGGGAGGTTGCAGATGAGGCGGAAGAAGAGGCGGGTTTGTTTCAGTTGATTCTGTTCTTGTCATTAACTCTGGGAGGAGCAACTGCAAAGCTAATTAAGGTGACAGTGCATTTTACCCCTTTACACTGAGAATTCCACTTTCTCGTTTGTCCTGTAGAAACTCTTAAAAGCCTCAGTGGAGACAACCAAGGGAAATATTGTGACACCAAACTATTAGCGATTGTCAAATTCTGGACTTCTAATATTTAAGATAGACAAAAATCCTGGCTAAGCACTTGGGCCAATCTTTTATAAAAATATGCATTAGGGCATACTTATTACTCTATGCTATTTTTTTTTTTTTTTTTTTTTTTAGAGACAGAGTCTCACTTTATGGCCCTTGGTAGAGTGCCGTGGCCTCACACAGCTCACAGCAACCTCCAACTCCTGGGCTTAAGCGATTCTCTTGCCTCAGCCTCCCGAGTAGCTGGAACTACAGCACTATTTTTTTTTTTTAACTTTTTAGTTTGGTTGAGGGTGACAGAGTAGAGTCATGACAACCTTTATAGAGATTACTGTCTACCCTTATCTTAAACTCAACTCAGCTAAATACAGAATCACTGTCATATATGATGGTATCTGGAAGTTATATTCTACAAATAACTGATGCAGAATTATGATGATTGGACATGACTGTGAGGTGGGATTTGAGCACTTTAAGCCATTTTGAGAATCACCATCAGTAATATTTTGGAATCATAAAATTCATCACCGCTACTGTTTTTAATGTGTTAGAATTATATAAGCAAAAAAAAATTTTTTTAACCCTATTAGAACCTGGTAGAACCTCTTGCCTTATTTTTAGGGTTGGCATCTCACAGGTAGCTGTGTGGTATTCAATGCTAGGAATTTTGACACAATAAACATAAAAGGAAATTTAATTTCCTGGTTCTTACCTGTTCCTTAGAAACTCGATATATTGAGGCAGTATGTCACATTCTGAAACTTTCCAAAAGGTTATTCTACATTTAACCCATTATTGTTAGAGTTTCATTAAATTTTGATATATTTTCTAACTCTATCAAATCTTCTGTTAAATTCCTAGGACATAAAATATTAGTTTAAATTCTCAAAATTATACTGATTTTTTATTGGTTAGTGATCAATATATCTGACATAGCAATGTTTAATAAAATAACAAATGAATTTTTTGAAAATTCATGAAATTCAACCAACAAGAATAATTTTCATTTAACTGCATTATTCATGATTGACTTAAGAGTATAGACTCTGAAATTAGTCAAACCTGATTTTTAATACAATTTTTGTAACTTCTTAATAATTTGACTTTGAGCAAAACAGCCTACTTCTTTTATCTCAGATATAAATTGGAATAATAGTACTATTGACATCAAATGATGTTGCTGAAGTTTAAATTATGTATTCCAACAGATGTTGTACATAAAGTCTGGCACAAAATTAATACACAATAATTATGAGTTTCATTGAAGTTCATATTATTACTACAGGCATACATAACTCAATGGTGGTAATATGTTCTCAGAAAGTGCACCATTAAACAATTTCATCATTGAGAAAACAGCACAGAATGTCCATAAACAAGCCTAGATTGTACAGCCTACTACACACTCAGGCTATATGGTCTAGCCTATTGCTCTTGGGCTACAAATCTACACAGCATGTTAATGTACTAAATACTATAGGAAAATGTAACACAGTGTATTTTCATTTCTAAACATATCTAAACTTAGAGAGGGTATGGAGAAATACAGTGTAGATGCTAAAATTATAATGGTATATCTGTAGGGCACTTACCATGTGTGGAGCTTGCAAGACTGCAAGGTGTTCTTGGTGAGCCAGTGAGTGAATGGTAGATGAATTCCCATGAAGGCCTGAAACATTACTGTATATAATAGACTAGACGATTATAACCATTGTACATCTGGCTGCAGTTACTTTATTAAAAACAAAGAGTCATGATGCTATAACATTACAACAGTATTATCAATAGGCAATGGGAATTTTCAGCTCCATTACAGTCTTACAGGATCCCCATCATATATGTGGTCCACCATTGACTGAAACATTATTACACAGTGTTAGTTATATTGGGATCTTTACAGATCTACATAGATTTTCATATTATTAACCTTCATTCATGGCAGAATTAATATAGCCTGTCAGGTGTGAGTGGGCCCATTATTTCTATAGAACCCTGATTTGTTTTGGCAGGATCTATCTAGACAAAATTTCATTTCCTAATCCTTGTTTTCAAGGGTTTTCCTCACACTTATAAATAAGTGTGATCCAAATGTAAGTTTGCCTTCTTATAAAATCATGTTCATATTATCTTGAAAACATTTTGTCATGGAAGTTACCTCCTGGAAATGATACTTAGAAATGGTGATCGTATCTGTCCTAAGAGGCTTACACATTACCCCTTATGACAGAATCTAAAACTTTCTTCAGAAGTAGCATTGTGTTATTGACAGTGGAACCAAATATGTGATGTTTATCACTTTAAGGAACAATCATGAGAAACACCTTTAAGGGAAATTGCATGATAAAGCAGTTTTTCTGACTATTTCTATACACTAATTTGCACATCTTCAGTTCAGGGTCATTCACTCATACTGCTGAAAATACAAGTTCCAAGAACAAATATCTCTGGACCTTTTAAAGAGGACACATCACTGGAACACACTATTCTTATGTGCCTTAGAGCAGATCCTAAAGAGACAGACTTGCTGAGGTTCAAATCCAAGCTTTTCTGATTTTTGGCTGCATGAGTTGAGCAAGTTTAATCTCTCACTGTCTCTGTTTCCTCTCTGCAAAATAATAGTGAGGGTTCCTATCTCATAGGGTCCCTTTAGTACCTAGCAAGTCAGTACATGCAAAGAGAAAGTACCGTGGAAGTTACTAGTTTCAAGATCAAGAAATCATGTAATGTGTAATATTTTAGCAACTGCTAAACAATGGTCTAAATTGCTTTTATACAAAATATTCTCAAGATGGCCTATCCCCCAGGAATCACATGCACCAAATATCCCTGAAATTAAAAGTAGAATGTGTATTGCATATTTTAAGAAATTAAAGCAGAACAGTTGTTATATCCACAAGCTAAACAGAGCAATTATACAAACCATGCTACATTTGATCTGATCTAAAACTATTTTATAAGCAACTACATTTTTAAACTTTTTTGGTTGCAGTATTCAGAGAACTCCTTATTCTAACATACACTTGTTTTATTAAATCATAACTGTGTACATTGATGACCTTATGGGGTTCAGTGGACTGATTTGATATACAATATGAAATGTTTACATCAAACTGATTAACATATCCATCACCTCCATTACCTATTTGTTGTGGTAAAACAATTATACTCTTTTTTAATAGTTTTGAAATATACCATTGCATTATGCACATTAGGTGAGGTTCCCCAGAGTACCCTCCCTCCTCCTGGCCTGTCCCCTCCCCTCCCCTCCTACTCTCTGGACTACAGTTATGTTTTACCATTTGAACATACACAAATATTATGAAGCGAACCCACACTTTATCTTCTAAATCTGAGTTATGCTGAATGAAGCCTTTCCTTGGATGATTATAAAAATCGGTTTTTCATCAAGAGTCTTCACTAGACAATCTTTTCTTATGAATAACACAGACAAGGCAATCCCAAATTTACTCTTCAGGCTGGTGACTCAAATCTTCAATTAGCAGCAATACATTTAGCATTGTTGAAATCTCTGAACTACTACAAACAAGATTGATGACAAGAATATTTATAGTAATAACACATGTATATTAAAGATCTTTGTCTTAGGTGAGGTAGTAAAGGGAGAGAAATCTTCTATGGTATAAATGCAGGCAAAAGTAGGAATAGATATCTTCCTGAATCATCATCCTCTATTTTGTTAACTTCAGAATTAATAATAGCTACTCATCAGGGAAACATAAAGATGCAAATGAAATGGCATCACATTGAAGAAAATCTCCAAGTCCTTTAGACCTCCAGTCAATTTTTGCACTTGAATGGGAGTTTTCTTCAGTTTCTACCCACAATTCCTAGAAAGACTTCTGCATTGAATGTTGTCATCCAGGTTTATTTTTAAAAGCAATCTAATTATCATAATCAAAAGATTTTGATTCAGGAGCTCTGAAGATATATAAATTACCTATTAAATACTAATTTTCACTCTGATCACATACAACTAATTTTAACAATTTTTTTTATTAAATCATAGCTGTGTACATTGATACAATCATGGGGCATCATTCACTAAACAATTTTTTAAAGTACTGTAATATGCAGAGAGAATAAAGTCAAATGGAACACAGGAATGTGTGTATATATATATACACATATATACACACACACAAATATGCACAATGGAACACAGGAATGTAGATTCATACACATAAATATACACAATGGAACACAGGAATGTAGACACATACACACAAATATACACAATGGAACACAGGAATGAAGACACATACACACAAATATACACAATGGAACACAGGAATGTAGACACATACACACAAATATACACAATGGAACACAGGAATGTAGACACATACACACAAATATACACAATGGAACACAGGAATGTAGACACATACACATAAATATACACAATGGAACGCAGGAATGTAGACACGTACACATAAATATACACAATGGAACACAGGAATGTAGATATGTACACATAAATATACACAATGGAACACAGGAATGTAGACACATACACATAAATATACACAATGGAACACGGGAATGTAGATACATGCACACAAATACACAATGGAACACAGGAATGTAGACACATACACATAAACATACACAATGGAACACAGGAATGTAGATATGTACACATAAATATACACAATGGAACACAGGAATGTAGATATGTACACATAAATATACACAATGGAACACAGGAACGTAGATATATACATATAAATATACACAATGGCACACAGGAATGTAGACACATACACACAAATATACCCAATGGAACACATTTTTATTTTGGCTTGAGAAATATGCTCTGATGTTTTTGGCTCTGGTTATACAACGAAGTTATTTTTTTAATTTTTTATTCCAAAATATTAATTAAGGGGATAAAAGTGCTTTTGTTCAATGCATGGGTATCTTGTATAATGCTTAAGTCATGGCTTTGGTGTTTCCATTACCAGAATATTGTTCATTACACCCAACAGGTAAGTTTTTATCCCACATCCACCCTCCAGCCCTCCATTTTTCTTTGTTTTTCGTGTCTGTTATATAGCTTTGCTAGAATAAAGTACCGCTTATTACTGAGAACATATGGTGTTTCTTCATTCCTGAAATATTTCACTTAGGATAATGGTCCATCCACATTGCTGCACGTAACATTATTTTATATGTGTGTGTATAACACACACACACACACATATACATACGGGTGTATGTATATATACACATGTAGGATTGCTCTGATATCTTGTTGAATTGCTCCTTTTACCATTATATAACGACTATCTTTTTTCTTTTATCATTGTGAATATGAAGCCTACTTTATCTGATATGAGAAAGGCTTCACCTGCTTAATTTTGGATTCCATTTGCATGTAATATTTTTTCCATCTTATTACCTCGAGTTGTTGTTAGTCCCAGTGATTTAGATGTGTTTCTTAGAGACATCAAATATTTGGGTTGTGATTTTTCATCCATCAGGCAGTCTACATTTTTTAAGTGACATTTAGATAATTCATGCTGAGTGTAACTAGTGGTATGTGTGGACGTGTTCAATGTGTTAGATGATACCTTAATGTTTTGTTTTCCCTCTTGTGCTATTGTTTTATAAGAACTGTGAGCTAAATCTTTTGTGTGTTTTTACACTGGTTGGTATCGCATATGCTTTTGCAAGTCTAATGCACTTTTATGTATTTCCTGCAGGACTTATCTAACAGTGACAGTTTTCCTCAGTGTTTTCCTGTCTGTGAAAGACTTTATTTCTCCTTCATTTACGAAACTTAATTTAGCAGTATGAAATTTTTTTGGTTCAAAGTTATTCTGTTTAAAAAGATGAAAGCTGGGACCCTATGCCTTTCTAGCTTGTAAGGTTTCTCTTGAGACAGCTACTGTTAGCCTGATGGGTTTTCCTTTGTAAGTTACTTGATGTTTTCATCTCATGGCTCTCAGGAGTTTATCCTTCATGTTAACTTGGCCAGACGCATCATTACATGCCTTGGTGATTCCCTTTTACAAGGAGTCTCCAAAGTGTCTGTTGTGTTTTTTTTTTTTTTTATCTGGATGACTAAATCTCTAGCAAGACCAAGAAAATTTCTCTCAATCATTCCCTCAAATGGGTTTTCCAGACCTCATATTTTTTCTTCATCACCCTCAGGAATTCCGACAATTGTTATATTTGGCCATTTTACACAATCTTGTATTTCTTGGAGGCTTTGTTCATTCCTCTTGATTCTTAGTTCTTTATTTTTGACTGACTGGGATCATTAAAAATAATTGTCTTCAGGCTCTGATGTTCTTTCTCGGTCTAGTCTATTCTTTAGACATTCCACTGTGTTTTGTATTATCATAAATGAATTTTTGATATCTAGAAGTTGTAATTTTTTACTATATATCTCTCTCTAGTATATTTTTTATTCATTTCCAGAATTGTTTTTCTGGTTCCTGTAAGTTGGTTTTCCATTTTCTCTCGGATTTCATTGAGCTTACTTCTAATCCATTTTTGGAATTTTTTATCTGTCATTTGAGTCTTTTCATTTTCATTGGGTTCCATTGTTAGAGAGCTAATAGGCTCCTTTGGAGGTGTCCTTTTGCTCTAGTTTTTCATAGTTCTGGAGATCTTGCACTTCTTCCTTCTCATGTGGAATAGCTGTTGCTTATTGATTTTGGATTTGCTTTTGTTTAGATGGAGATTTTTCTTCAATCTCATATTTAAGGTTGTGTTTATAGCATATTTTGTGTAAGAACCACTGGCTTTGCTTGTGGGTACTTTGATAGAGATCTAGGTTCTGGACACTCTGATTATAAGTAGGCTGAGTGTGGTGGAATTCTAAGTTTCCAGTTATTTGCAGGCTGTAGCAGTGGTATGCTATGTATGTAGGCACATTCCCTATCTCTTGTTAAGGGAACAAGGGAAGATGGAGACCTTCAAAATACTTTCTCTTCCCCAAAACCTGTGGTCTTCTTACCAGTGTGTATTATATTTGGATGCCTAGTTTAATCTCTGAGAAAGTAGGTGGTGTTTGTGGTTAAGAGTCAGCTATACTTTGTATGATTGAATCAGTAAATGCTGTAATGGGCTGTGAAATTTACTCTCCCTGCCAGGAGGTGGCATTTAAAAGAAAAAGTCAGCTGCAGTGATGTTTTGGGGAACTTTGACTGGCTTTAGTTGATCATAAAATACAGTGATGCCCCTGGTTGTGACCTGGGAGCTCCCAGGAAACTAATCATGCTACACCACAGCAGAGGTGAGTGGAGAAGCAAGGCTGGATTGAATGGGGTGGGGTGAGTCTTCCTTCCCTCTCCACAAAGGTAAATACAACAGCTGCCTTGACAGGTATTGAGAGTCAGCCTCTAGGCCACAAGGGAAGGCTTAAATAGCCCCAATAAGTCAGAAAGTTTGCTCATGGGGATTCACCAGACTGGCTGTCAATAACGAGTTTCACTCTTTCCCTCCTTCCTTGCCCCACTGATCTTCCTCTGGCATCTTGCACAGCAGGCCAGACCAGCTGAGTTTGCCAGTAGTAGCACTGCTGGCTGACAGCTTCCCTGTCCAAGATCCCATCCCAGAGTAAAAATCCATTATTTGTGTGGAAATAGGGGTGCTCCACAAGTGCATTGCAGTGAGGCACCACACTACAATTTCCTTTCCACTTTGCCTATGTGGGCTCCAAAATTAATTCACAAATCTTTTCTCACCATGCCCCTAACCAACACAGTTACATTCTGGAGATATGGGATTTGGCCTATAGGCCTGTCTTCTGGCCCCCTAAATTTAATCCCTGATTCTGCCAGGGAGAAGCATGATGGTCTTGTGTTATCCAACGAGTGCTTTGGTGTTTGCCCTGCACTGGGGATGGCTGGTAGGCAGGGAGCTCACAGTTTGAGTACTCCCTGGTCCACTTCAAGTCCTTAAGAAGAATGGCATGAGCTCACTATTTGTGGAAGCTTCCATGTAGTGGATGTAATATCTAGTAAGTTCTGGCACTTTTCTTTCAGAATTACACCTGAGCTATGTTTTTTGTTCATCTAAAAATTTCCTTCTTTCTGAGATGTTCTACCAACCAAAGTCTCTAACAACTTTGTCCCTAATTTCTTCCTTTCTGACACAGAAGTTAAAAATGAGGTAATATTAAGACAGATTATAAGATAAAATAGTAGAATTGTATATTGCAGGAAAATAGCCCAAAGAAGATTGACTAGATTCATTTTATTTCAAATATGCATGTATCCTGATCTAAAACACATTTAGTTTCAGTTCTAAATGTTTAGAATGTTTGAGTTATATATAACTGTCATTTAGTTTTCTACATTTTCTTTGTCCATATGAATAAAAGTATTATAATTCAGTGTTTATTAGAAATTCAGCATTTTCTTGGTTTGAAATCTTTACTCATTATAACTGAAAAAAAGTATTTTTAATACTTTTCTACATTTATTTATGTCCATGCTGGAAACCAAAAAGAAAAAATCAGCTTACAACATCAAAGTGCTCAGTGGTTCTTAGCACATTATACTTGAAGGAAACTGAGTTTTGAACAATAGGTTCTCATTTTTGAAATCCCATTGGGTAAGCAGCTTTGCCTGGTAGCTAATACAAATGTACTTACATTCTATTTCCATTCATTTTATATATTCTGGGGTGGGTCTAGGTGGTAGTCTGTTCTTCTGCTAAAAATATTTCTAAGATATTTGAAGTTTAAATAGTACAAGTGGATGAACAACTTTAGTGATTGTAAAAATCATCTTCAAAATAGTATCAGTGAAAATGGAAGAAATAATGAACACATTTAAAGAATTAGTTGTAACTGACTAAATGACCCAGATTCTATAGAAAAACAATATTTTTTAAGAAAGTGTCTCACTCTGGTGACCCACCTGAACTCAAATTCGTAGACTCAAGAATTCCTTTGCCTCAGTATCAAGAGAGGCTGGGACTGCAGACAGGTACCACCAAGCCTGGATGTAGAAATAGTCTTTTGTTTTCACAATTCAGCTATGGCTTTAGATAAGAATTTTTAAGTATAGCTATAGTTAAGTGAATATTTAAGTCTTTCATACATATGATATTTATATGTGTAATTTGACATCAAAGACAAAAGTAACACTGCACTTCAATACCTGCTTCTCAGAAGCTGACCTGGAGATATATTAGGAGAGGGGAAAAGGGAAAGATGAATCAAAACACAAATGGGTCATAATGCATATTACCTACACCCCAAATAGTTACCTTGGGTATATCAGACAAATATAAATAGAGTGATAATGAGAGAGAGAAAAAAAAAACAGATTTTCTTATATGATGTGGAAATTCTAGCTCATTTTGGGCTTGGTTTATGTACTTACAAATTGGAAATAAAGTTAATGCTTGAATCCTAGGATATTGTAAGAAACCCATGAGAAAATATGTAAAGAATGATCAAAGAATTTAGTAATTTCTCTTTTATCTCTTCCTTGACCCAACTGTCATTTGGCATAGGTTGTTTAATTTCCATGCCTTTGTGTGGGGATGAAAATTTTTGCTGGAGTCCAGGTCCATCTTTATTGCCTTGTGTTCTGAAAAATACATGGCATAATTTCAGTTCTTCTAATTTTTTTGAGATTTGATTTGTATCCTAGGATATGATATATGTTGGAGTATATATGTCAGTATATATGGGCTGACAAGAAGAATTTATATTCCTTGGCTTTGGGATGGTCTGTTTTGTATATGCCTATTGAGCCCAATTGTTGTGGGGTCATATTTAAGTCCCTTGTATATTTTTTTTTGTTTCTGTTTAGAGGATCTGTCCAATTCACCAGAGGGGTGTTAAAGTCACCATATACTATGGTGTTATAGGATACCATATTGCTCAGACTAATTAATGTCTGTTTCATAAATCTGGGAGCATTTAAGTTGGTTGCATAAATATTTAGAATGGAAATGTCTTCTTGTTGTATTGTTCCCTTGACCAACATGAAGTGTCCATCTTTGTCTTTCTTAACTTCAATTAAGAAAAATTTATAAAGATGTTTCTAATATGTAAAGCACATTTTGTAAAATTTTGAAATGAATATTTTATTAAGAAAGTTACATTTAGCTACAATTTCCCATTCTACCTATGTATGGTCATTTGGGGGGTGATATGTGGGACACCCTGTAAAATGATTTCAATAGTAAGACATGTTTAAGTAAAAAATCCTGATCATACTATCTTGGTATCATAAAAAAATCCATTATCTTTAATTAACTTTTAAATCATGTTGCATTCTTATTTACCACTTTGTGAAAGTCTGTCAAATATTAAGTGTCTGATAAATATTTGTCAAATTAAAACTAAGTGAGAAATTGCCTCATCCTCATAATAAGCTGTATCTATTCAATTTTGATCACGAAAATGTAAATGTTATAGACTTTTTCTTCTTTATGATTTCTGAAAAGTAAATAGAGTAATATTTCAAAATACCAAAGTACCTATTTATATCAATTAACTTTCTTCCTCAAACTTCTCAAAAACTATTACCATCTGAGTTTCTCCTCCAATTTTTTTATTTTTTTTTTTTATTAAATCATAGCTGTGTACATCAATATGATCATGGGGCACCATACACTTGGTTCATAGACCAGTTGACACATTCTCCTCCAATTTTGATTATGGCTAATGGAAAACTTTTTTAAGAGAGCTCATAATGAGTGTTCAGACTCTCCAAGCCCATGGCATGCTCCGTTTTGTAAGGATCCACCACACACTGGAATAGACATTGTTGTGACATTTTAATTTGTAGCTATTTTCAACATAGGAAGATAATCAAAAGTGGGAAAAAAATTTAGCACACCAGTACACTAGAATATGAATTGCATTTGCAATCACCAAAGCAAAGAGGAAAGTGAGTGAAATTACACAACCAATTTTATCATCAATTGTAACAAGGTGAGTGATTAAAAAATTAAGCACATTTTATAATAAAATAAATGAATAGAAAAGCTATTTCCCTCTCTTTTTTCACCATAAGGGTTTCCAGATAAAATCCAAGGTGCCAAGTTGAATTTGTATACTATATCAATAACAAATAAATTTTAGTATAATTATTTCCAAAATATTGCTTGATATATACAAAAATATCAATCTTTGCTTACCTGAAATGTAAACGTAACTATGCACCTGTATTTTCATTTCCCAAATCTGGTAACACCACTTGAAAGGAGACTTGGCCTTTTATTACCCCCAGGACCTATAGGCCCCAAAGAAAAAACATGGTATTGGAAATTAATAGTTACTTTGATTGAAATTCTTAGAATGGAATTAGGTTTATTAGTTTATATGGAGAAGAACGTTTTTTCCCTAATAGTACTAGATATGTATAATCCAAATAGTAGGAATTGGGGGAAAAGTGAGAATATTTCCTAATATGTGGTGTGGGGGATTGCTAAACCCAGTGACTGTCAAGATGTCAAGAAAGAGCCTGCTGCTGTTGAAGCTAAACTCCCCTGGTCTTACCCACAATTGCAAATATACCAGCCTGAATAGAGACTGGGCCAGGAGCATGCTTCAGAGAAATTAGCACCAGAAGATTAACCCCTAAGAGAAACACTGAGTGGTCACCTAAAATACACATGAAATTCTTAATATACTCATATAACCTTGGAGAGGAAACAGTTTCAGGGAAGAACAAATTACCCATATGGGGCTTCTTGCCAACCTTGGCTAGCGGAATCTCTGAGCATTCCCTTGTCTTGTTGAGATAAATTCTTATGCTTGATTTTTCTAGCATCTGAAGGAGAGCATTTTGTCTTTATCTGATAGGTAAAGAGGAAGGAGAGATAATTAGAATTACATTTGTAACTATGATTTGATACCACCTTGTAAGAAGGCAGAGCTTTCCCCCATCAAAAGCTACTGCATTGAGAGAACCACTTGGCCATGCCCGTTAAGCTCACTGAGTCTTTACAAAGAGTTGAAAATCACGGCATCTAGATTGCATTAATTGGAGTTAAGAACAAAAAAATCTAGATACAAATGTAAGTTAACCATGAATCTTGTATTTCAATAGCAATTATCTTAGAACAAGAATTCATAGTCTAGATTTATTTCCATAAATATGCTAGGATACTAAGTAAAAATTATAGGTTATCAAATAATCTGCATGCATCTCAATATCTATCATACTTATATCTGGCTATTGGAATCTGGTTGAAAATTCTCAGAGATAGCTAAATTAATAAATAAACCATGTAATTACATTTTTCTTTTAGTTTCATCTATCTTTTGTACCACTCTTTTTTTGGGGGAGGAGGTACTGTGGAAAGTATTAATTTAAGTCTCATGAGTTAAGTGAAAGAGGTGAGAAGCTTTCTGATGAATGTCAAAGAATATTCTTTTATAAAATTTGACTTTTGTATTGTAATACTTAATCTACATCCTCTGAGTGAATTTTAATAAAATTGATTTTACATTTTTTGGGAACAACTAATGTGTTGTTCTGCATTATAACATAATTCAAGCACAGTCCTGCTGAGATATCTCATGGAATATTCTTCCCAAACTTAGCTTGAGTGTACATGTGGTTCTTTTGTTTACAATATAACAGCCTTGGGTGTATGTGCAGACTGCAAGATTCTAACAGACAAGTATTAATAAGCATCATGTTCACCTTTAACAATGCATCAGTGAGTCACTTCTGAGACTGATTTAAATACATTTGAATGCTCAATCCAATATGAATGTGAAGACATTTAAATAAATGCAGTGTGTTTATCTGAATCTGAGATCATGCTGTACATTTTTATTTGAATGTGTGATGTGCGATCAATCAAATAACTGTACTGAGTGGATTTATGTCATTCTGTGATAGCACATTCAAATAAATGTCTCCAATATTTACAGCAATGTACAATTGTAAACTGGCAAGGAGTTTTTTTTAATTTTTTTCAAATCATGAGTAGAATATAATTTCTCAGCTTGTGTAATGACCATATGAGACTGCTTCTCATTAATCACATGGAAATTTTTTTTGGTTTGGTCTAATTATTGTCTAGTTTCAATGCCTACACTTCCCAAATTAATCTGTCAGAGGAAAACTATTCAGTTCATTTTGGTCATTATGACAATCAACAGCAATCTCCTAATGAATTTGGCTACAGCAAAGAATACTGATTAAGATAAAAAAGAACTATCAGTTATCCTGTGATACAAGGAAGTGGGTTGGAGCTCAAATTTACTACAAGATATTTTGTCTGGACCACAGTTAATACAAAGATGAGTATAAACAAGTTTCCTACAGAAACATACAAACCAACTCAAATGGAGATTGGAAATGTATTTTACTTTATCCATTTCAAAATAAACAGCTAGCCAAAATAACTATGCGAGATATATTTTCTGTCACACACCAACATCTCGCCCGACTACACACACACACAGGAATCTGCTGTGTGAGATAATTTATGAAATAAAACTGATCTTCCATTCTTGAGATTTTTTTTTTACTGAGAAGAATGTGTTTCAACTCCATCCAGGTAAATGTAAAAGATGTAAAGGTTCCATTATTTCTTATGGTTAACTAGTATTCCATAGTGTACATCTACCACAATTTATTAATCCATTCATTCATTGTTAAATGTTTGGGTACCTTCCATGACTCAGCAATTATGAATTGAGCTGCAATAATAATTCTGCAAATATCCTCGTGGTAAAATACTTATTGTTCTTTTGGGTAGATACCTAGTAATGGGACTTTGAGATCAAATGGAAGGTCAACTTTTAGTTCTTTGAGAATTTTGTATACTTCTTTCCATAAAGGATGTATTAGTTTCTAATGCCACCATCAGTGTATAAGGTTCCCTTTTCTCCAGATCCATGCCAGCATCTGCAGTTTTGGGATTTTGTGATATGGGCTAAAGTCACTGGAGTTAGGTGACATCTCAGAGTGATTTTGATTTGCATTTCCCTGGTGATTAAAGATGATAAGCATATTTTCATGTATTTTTTGATCATTTGTCATCTTCAGAGAAGTTTCTATTCAAGTCTCTTGCCCACATAGAAACAGGGTTTTTTGCTTTTTTCTTATTTGAGTTCTGTATAGATTCTAATTATCAGGCCTTTGTCAGACTTATAACATGCAAAAATCTTCTTCCTTCTGAAAGCTGTCTATTTGCTTTGGTTGTGATACCCTTGGTATTGCTAAAGCTTTTTAGTTTGATCAAATACCAGTTATTTATTTTTGGTGTTGCTGCAATTGCCAGTGGGGGTTGGGGTGGGTCTTCCTCTTAAAGTCTTTCCCAGGCCAATATTTTCAAGAGATTTCCCCTCTTGAAAATACTCTCTTCTAGTATTTTTATTGTTTCATGTCTTAAATTTAAATCTTTTCTCCGTCAAGAATTAATTTTTGTTAATTGTGAGAGATGTGTCCTGCTTCAGTTTTCTATGTGTGGCTAACCGGTTCTCCCAGCACCATTCATTAAATGAGGATTCTTTTTCACCATTCCATGTTTTTGTTAGGCTTATCAAAGATCAAGTGACGATATATGGCAGGGTTCATGTCTAGGTTCTCTATTCTAGTCCATAGATCTATGTCGCTATTTTTGTGCCAGTACCATGCTGTTTTGATCACTATAGAATTGTAGTATAACCTGAAGTCTGGTAACATGATCCCTCCAGATTTTTTTTTTTATTTCTAAGAATTGACTATTCAGTTTTTTTTCTGGTTCCATATGAAACAAAGTACTGTTTTTCAAAGTATAACCCTGGTTTAATGGGGGAGAGTATCTCAAGAATAGAAAAAAAATCCAATGTACTCAATACTAATATGAAATCAATATATAAACAATTACATACTCATAAGAATGATAACACACAAAAATAGTCTAGCAAGGGGAATGATGAGGAGGAAAAGGAGAGGGGAGGGGCAGGGGGTTTGGAGGAAGGAGGGAGGGTGGTTGGTGGCATCTCACATAATGTGCACAGTGCAAGAGTATTCAGCACACCCTTTGGACGAAGGGCTCTTCTATAACTTGAACTTTACCTTGGAAGTGAAAACATTATAACCTAAGAATTTGTACCCTCATATTAATTTAAAATTAAAAGAAAATATGAAAAAAATGATCTGTAACAAATAACCTGGTGATTATGCTAAATAATATTAATGTTGATAAAAACCATTTTAAAACAAATATTCTTTTTTTTTTTTTTTGTAGAGACAGAGTCTCACTTTCTGGCCCTTGGTAGAGCCGTGGCCTCACACAGCTCACAGCAACCTCCAACTCCTGGGCTTAAGCGATTCTCTTGCCTCAGCCTCCTGAGTAGCTGGGACTACAGGCACCCGCCACAACGCCCGGCTATTTTTTGGTTGCAGTTTGGCGGGGGCCGGGTTTGAACCCGCCACCCTCAGTATATGGGGCCAGTGCCTTACCGACTGAGCCACAGGCGCAGCCCTAAAACATATTCTATACTGATGGATGTCTGAAGCCCTTGCTTTAGTATTTTATGTTAAAGAAGTGGGGTGATTTTCCTGTTTGGGTTGTTTTGTTTCACTTGAAATGAGAAGAAGTTGGTCAGATAGTTCATAGAACAGGTGGCATTAAAAGAATTCATGAAAATCTTGCCAAAGTAGCCGTGTTCCTAGGACAAGAACTACTATATAAAGCAGCCCTGCATGCTGATTCAGTTAATATTGGCCCTGCAAATCAAAGATGAATCCACCTTGCCAGTGATCCCATTCTATAGAATCACAAGTACTGCGATATCATGTAGACGGATATGGAGACCTCCAACAGTGATCTTGTGCACCTCTTCCTACGTACGTGGACACGGCATTCAGACACACACATCCCCACATTCACACTCTTACTTACTCACATCCATATTCCTAATTTAATGAGTTAGATTTCTTTTATTAGAATTATTTTTCCCTTTCATTGAATGAGTGTGTTGTATTATGAAAAATCATATTAGCTTCTATGTACAGTTAGGTACTTTGATCTGTGGTCACTTATTTAAACTGGATTTGTCTCAAACTCTATTAGTTTAATGTTTATTGCTGAAATGAATATTATCATGATTAATCACATAATTCTCTTTTGAAAATTGTTATGTTCAATGTTCACTTATGGAATATATTTTCTCTAAAATATTGCAACCACACACACACGTATATATGCATGGGCACATACCTCTATATTGAGGTATGCTCAACACTTACATTACAACTTCACATGCTTCTTCAAACTTTCATACACAAAATCTAAACAATTACTATCAAAGCAATTAAAATACTGAAAGTACTACATTAAAATATTATATATTTCAATATATTTAAACAATTCATGAAATATCTAAGATGTACCAGTATTTTTCCTCAAAACTTCACAAGCATATACTCCATAACAAATTTGTAGATTAAGAAAAATTCCAAGTTTATTTCATATAATAAGTTAAATAACATGTACTTGTTTTTCTCCACAGATCCTAGTGTTTGATTTGTTTTTCAAGTCATGGTAACAGATTATGCTAAGTAATGTATATGTTTCTTACTTTATGGAGCATTTTTGTGAAATGACAGCTGAAGTTAGAGAATATTATGAACTTCTGTTCCTGCATGCTTGTCATTGGTTAAGAAAGATCTTGGTGGGATTACACCTGCGGTACATCTTACAAGGGTACATGTGAAACTTAGTAAATATAGAATGTAAATGTCTTAACACAATAACTAAGAAAATGCCAGGAAGGCTATGTTAACCAGTGTGATGAAAATGTGTCAGTCTATAAAACCAGTGTATGGTGCCCCATGATCGCATTAATGTACACAGCTATGATTTAAAAATAAAAAAAGAGAGATCTTCATAGGTATATGGTACACATTATGCATTTCAATTTCATACATAGCCATTTTTCCCATCAGCATAATATGAGAGCTTCTTCCTTTTATCTCACAGCAAACCTCCCTCTCCTCAGGGAAATGAAACTCATTTAGAAACTTACCATATGTGAATTTATGCTACAGGTAGTTTTTACCATATGTGCTATAAAGACCAACACTCCAAGATACTTTCAGTTTAATTCTGGATTTCCTGTCCTTTGTCAGTTTAAACTAAGCTCTTTACCTTACTGTGACTTGAATGTAACTTATGCGTATTATCTACTGAAGGCAATACTTTAAAATAAGTGGAGGATAATTATTTACCATTTTGTATTCATCGAGGTAACATTAATCATAGTGAATCCATTTGGGATTTATGGAATAAAGTCCATAATGCCAAAGAATTCTACTGTACACTGGGTCTGTATTCATAGTCCATCTGTAAGGTAACCATGCTTTGTAAGGTAAAAAAATATATATATATTTATTTATTTATTTATTATTAAATCATAGCTGTGTACATTAATGTGATCATGGGGCACCATACACTTGTTTTATAGACCATTTGACATATTTTCATCACACTGGTAAACCTAGCCTTCCTGGCATTTTTTATTTTGATAATATTACAAGTACATGTTGTATGTTAGGCTTGATATGATAATATTTTGGCTACATATGAATAAATGATTCATCTCCATCTATGACCAATATTTCTTAAACCTGTTCAGCAAATCATGCTCAGTATGCGACTGTAGAAAGTAGAGACATGTCAGTTCTCGGTAATAATTGACTTTTTCTAGTTATTTAGGGGCCAATAATAGCTCTAGCATGTTCCTAACTGTACAAGTAAAATCAATTCCAATAAAAAATTATATTAAATTTTAATAGTGAAATTGCATCAGTATGAACAGAGAATTTATTTTATACAATTTAGGTAAATGTATAAATACAACTAATAAGAATGTGATTATACTTATAGACACCAAATGTAAAAATTTTGGAGCTTTGTACAGAAAACAACTCTCACCTTCTGCAATTTCCCTATTGTTGGAATTCAGAGTTTTATTTCTTCCATTCTATCCTTACAAAGGAAGTATTAGCGTCAGCCATGAATGAATTGATTTGAATTGCATTGGCACTGAATTCTCATGTAGAAATTCAAGAGGTGGATTAGAGAGCAATTGTGATCCAAAGATTGTTTTCTGCAAAGTTCTTTTGAATTATGCATAAATGACATTTGGAGTCTGCTATTTGAAGTTCATAATTTGGATTGCCTTTAAATATTAATGAGTTGTTTGGGAAGTTTTACCAAACAGATAATGACCAGTCAGACCAAGTAGATAAGGATCCTTAGAAATACATGGGGTAGTTAAACATTTTGTGCTTTCTCTCTACTGGAATAATCCATGTTATTTACTAATTATGATATGTAATTAGTACACAGAAAACCATTGAAAATTCATTATCAGGTGTTCTGATGCTGTATGTAATGCAGATAAACTGAGAGTTCATTATCAGGTGTTCTGATGCTGTATGTAATGCAAATAAACTGAGAGTAATGATACAGACAGAAAAAATGAAAAAAAAAAATTCCTGCAAAAATTGTTAATCTGGGAATTGATGATATAAATCAAGATCATAAACTGACAGGCTAGAGAAAGAGTCATTAACACTTATAAATTATCCAGATTACACTGAAAAAGATAAGTAGTGAAAAGGAAGAGTTAAGAAATCTGCAGATTGGGCAGCACCTTTGGCTTAGTGAGTAAGCCGGCTTAGTGCCGGCCCCATATACCAAGGGTGGCAGGTTCAAACCCGGCCCCGGCCAAACTGCAACAACAACAAAAAAAAATAGCCGGGCACTGTGGCAGGTGACTATAGTCCCAGCTACTTGGGAGGCTGAGGCAAGAGAATCGCCTAAGCCCGAGAGCTGGAGGTTGCTGTGAGCTGTGACACCACAGCACTCTACTGACAGTGACAAAGTAAGACTCTGTCTATAAAAAAAAAAAAAGAAAGTAAAAGAAAGAAAAGAAAGCTGCAGATTGATGTGGCTTCAAATTCTAATTATGACTTCATATTTCAAAGAGAAAAATAAACAGAAAATGCCATCCTTTAGTGTGGGGAAAATGTTGATATCGATAGCTAACAATTGTAAGGGTTTTTGGACAATCATATTTATTACTTTATCTAGGAAGACATCCAAGTTCAGTAATTCAGGAACAACTGAGTTATGAATTGTCATGCTATTTAAAATGATGATTTGTCAACTTAGCTATTATTAAAGGACCATGGTTTTTACCTATAGTGAAATAGAACTTTCAATTTAAAATGACTATTTTTAAGCTGATGTTTAAGAAAATCTAGAAAATTGTGAAACTTAGCAGGTAGAATTATTGCCAAATCCTGAAAAACTACAACTTCTCTAAACATACTATCCTGTTTACTCTCATTCTGTTATGTGTTCTATAGATCTAAAAATTAAATTCATTGAAAAATTCTGATGTGAGTTTGGCTTTCAAAATCAAAGGGAATAAGTGATAATAGCCTAAAACCCATAAACCAACTGCAATGTGTATGCCCTTCCCATAATCCCTAAAAATTACCAGCCTCACATCTTATTGCTACCTTTATAGGGTTGAACTTTTACAAGTCCTCTAAACACAACCTTTTCACCTTATAAGAAAAGCTAAATGACTTTCTCCGTATCACAGAAGTACTTGGTGAATCCTGCTCCCGAAAGTAAGATCCCAGCCCAATACATCCAATGTGGGCTTTATTCTTACCTATGGCCTGACCTTCCACCTGCCTGCTAATCACTGGCATTGGGTTGTTATAAGGGTGCCTCCTAAGGTAATCCAGGTGTCTTTAACCTCTAATTTAAGGATTCTCCTTCTAAATTCTTTATTTTTGTTAGTGACGGGTTATTTTCTAAGTACCCAAGTAGAATGACTGAAATCATTTCTTTCTATTTTTTTATGACTACCCATTCTATCAGAAACCACTTTGTTCATGCACTATGTTAGTAAACATTTATTCATATGCTGTCCTATCCCCAGTACTGTGTTAAACCTCTAATATGAATCAGACACATCCCCCAGATTTATCAGCGCAATAGTCCTATTCTGCCTTTTTACCCAATTTCACATTAATTTGTTTCTTCTCATTGCAGCTGCCATAAGTCTAAATTATTGTATTAGTCTCCATACACTCCAATACTTCTTTTTTCAAAATAAATTCTTACAAAATAATGTCAATTATATTATTCTGTTATTCAAAATCTTTACTGATTATTCATGTACTCAAATCTCAATCTTGTACATCTTTCTTGTATTGTCATTGGTTTGGAAATTTGAATTTGAATAAAATCTATCTAGTTTTAACCTTTATAAACCTAAATTTACACACACACACACAAACATGTATGTACATACACACACATACACTGAACATTTTCTAAGCGTAAAGGTCAGTGCTAATTATGCTAAAACAACTGTAATAAGACATCATATCTCAAATCCAAGTTCTAGATCTTTATTAGATAATATAGACTCTCATGTAGACATTATCAATACCTTTAAAACTATTACGGAGAACTCTCAGAAAATTTAAAAGATGAAGAGGCTACCTTTAGCTGGGTAGTTCCAAAAACGTAAGTTTCATGGACAGTTATAATTCAATCCTTCAATTATTTTTCCTAATATTCCTGGTTTATTGTCCATCCAGACATTACTCTGGATCAATTCTATTCTTTAAAATGCAATATTTCTGGATGCTATAATTCATATACATATATAATACTTTTAATAAATATTTTGTGAAAGTATAATTGAAAACATCTTCAATTATGTTATGATATCATTATAATGGTCTGAAGAATACATTCTATCTTGAATTCTATATTAAAAAAGAGACTATCTGTAGCCAACCAGCAATGCCCACCTGGTTGGGTCCTTAAAGCCACTTCATGTGGGCTGTCGTCTAGGCTAAAAGTCGTTATTCTTTGCAAGGTCCTCCCAGTTACATCACCGTGCCCAAGGCCGAGAGCTTTGCCTTCAAAGCTGCTTCCTGCTTAACCGCTGTTCAGACTCACTCAGGGCCAGGACACAGTCAGAGAGGCGACAGAAAGGATTGTGTATGCTGTGATGGTAGGGTGCTGTATTGGGGTAGAATTTGCTGTCTTTACCCTATTATCTCCTTTAAAATTTTAACATGGAATCTACTGGTTTTAAATTTTTAAAAAATGAAAAAGAAAATCTTTTTGGAAAGATTTACAAGTTTAACCTTACAGAGTGTAGGATCATTTTTTGTTCTAACACATGGGAGCAATTCTTTCTACTTATTCATACTATGACTAGGTTCATTAAAAACTATCCTCGATTATCATCCTTTCTATTCATCTGGTAAAAGCTTTGTTGCTTTCACTGGTATGCCCCATCTTTATTAAATGACTTGCAAACTTTTTCAAAATATTCCTCAAATAATTGTGAATAAATTTTGATAATGGTTATATGATTTTTTAACTCAATTCTAAGGTTATCCAAAAATTAGATAGGATGAATATGATTAAAATGGAGCACTCTTTTTTTAAAGTGGAATTTTTAGCTCAAAAATTTATTTCTAAATAGAGAAAAACAATCCAAGAATTTTGATAAAATGTTGCTGTCCCTCAAGCTCTGTCACCCATTCCCCTGAAGTACATCAGTGCATACTCTTGGTTTTACCATTTTCTTTATATTATTCACGTGATGAATAATTTCTGTTTGTGGAACTGCTATGTATGCCTCTAGATCTCACTCACAAACGTCTTCTTCATCAAAGAATCCCTTGATATATTTCTACCAGTTTAAGCTAACACACAATGCCCAAATTCAGTGGTTCATAATCACAAAGCCTTTTTAAAAAAATTTATGTCCACTGGGGGTCTGTTATAACTCTGCTCCACGTCATCACAAGGACAAAATAGCCTATATCTGGGCATTCCAGAGCTTTAGAAAAATCATGAAAGAAACATGGTAAAGCCAAGCTAGTTCTTAAGCTTTAGCCTGGAAGTTGTCAATGTACTTCAGGTCCAGGAGCCATTGACTCAAGTAATTCACATGACCCACTCTGAGGTCAAAGAGGCAAAGGCCAGCCATAAGTCACACATCCAGGGATGATGTCTACGGGTTTGGGATTTATGTTTGATTTCAGGAGTTTGAGACCAGCCTGAGCAAGAGTGACACCCCGTCTCTAAAAATAGCCAGGCATTGTGGCAGGCACCTGCAGTCCCAACTACTCAGGAGGCTGAGGCAAGAGAATTACTTGAGCCCAAGAGTTCAAGGTTGCTGTGAGCTGTGACACCATGGCACTCTACTAAGGGTGGAAAGAATTAGACTGTTAAAAAAAAAAAATTGAGAATGATGATCTGCATCCAGGCAGGAATAATAGATATTTTGAACAGTAATGCAACCTATAGCATAATCAATGTTATAAAGATGAGAACTGGAAGTTTTTCAACTTTCTTTTTGTGTTCTTATTAACTCCATTACTGTTTCTTAAAATAATATATAGTTTTCTGTACATGAATCTTTATTCTTTCTGTGCAGATACCGTCTTCATAGTCCCTTTCCAGTTCAGTTTTTCAAAGATCTACCCATTTCTCATCTACTCATATGACACATTTGTTCTTTGAACTTAAAAATGAACACTAATTTTTAGCACTAACATTAGTAGCTCTCTGCAATAGTTTTACAAATGTGTACTTCTGTATTTTTTTTTCAGATCAAACACATGATACACACACACACACACACACCTATATATACTCAATAAGATTTCACAAGGCATGATTTATTTTTCTTCATTATATAAGAGAAACTTTCCAAGCTTTATGGCTGCAATACTCACTGCTATCACTCCAGCGCTGCTCCCTAAAGGCCGTTTGTGTTCAGACTGGAACGTGAACAAACATGCTATTTCGTAAAGTGGGAATGGGTTTTGATTTTGTGTTCATCCCTTCTAGCATGTACAGATTTATGTCATCCCCCTGCTTCTCTCTGATGTTTATGAATGTCTTCATCAATAATCTCAGGCTTATGAAGAAAGGATATTGACCTGTGGTGAGTGATACAGTGTACTAATAAAATTATACATAAGATACTTATTTCTATACTGTTTTGTGAAAAGAATAACATTTGCATAGAACAAAAGTAAAAAAAAAAAGCACCTTGTTATTGATGTTGCAAAAACCACTAGAAAGAGAATTTTGTAAGGAAAATGAGGGTCATCAGAGTAAAATGTTCATGTTGTCAAGTAGGGCGAGGAGTCCAAGCACGTACCTGGCCAGGGAGTTAGACTGGAAACACAGGGAAAGTTCTGCCTAGTCATAATCATGAACCACATGATAACCTTTTGGTTAGTGACAGACCACAGATAAATGGACCCATAAAATTATAACAGAGCTCAATCATATTACTGTTTCAGGCCATCGTGACTTTACTGATGTCAGGTACATTATTGGTGTGAACAGCCCTGGTGAAAAAGCCCAGCTCATCCCACCATGTGCAGCGCTTGCTACTTGGCAGCTCATCCCACCGTGTGCAGCGCTTGCTACTTGGCAGCTCATCCTACCGTGGGCTGCGGTTGCTACTTGGCAGCTCATCCTACTGTGTGCAGCGCTTGCTACTTGGCAGCTCATCCTACTGTGTACAGCGCTTGCTACTTGGCAGCTCATCCCACCGTGTGCAGCGCTTGCTACTTGGCAGCTCATCCCACCGTGTGCAGCGCTTGCTACTTGGCAGCTCATCCCACCGTGTGCAGCGCTTGCTACTTGGCAGCTCATCCCACCGTGTGCAGCGCTTGCTACTTGGCAGCTCATCCCACCGTGTGCAGCGCATGCTACTTGGCAGCTCATCCCACCGTGTGCAGCGCTTGCTACTTGGCAGCTCATCCCACCGTGTGCAGCACTTGCTAATTGGCAGCTCATCCCACTGTGTGCAAGGCTTGCTACTTGGCAGCTCATCCCACCGTGTGCAGCGCTTGCTACTTGGCAGCTCATCCCACCGTGTGCAGCGCTTGCTACTTGGCAGCTCATCCCACCGTGTGCAGCGCTTGCTACTTGGAAGCTCATCCTACTGTGTGCAGCGCATGCTAATTGGCAACAGGAATACACAGCTGTGCTACGGGTTAGACATTTCCTGTAATTTTCAATCATTATTTTAGAGTGTATTCATAGTGTAAAACGGCCTTTAGGAGACAGTAGGAGGCAATGTCATCATAGGCAATGACAGCTGCACACGTGGTGCTGTCCCTTCACACACCCCAGTGGGACACGATGTGGAGATGGAAGACAGTGACGTTGATGGTCCCCACCTCGGGTAGCCCTTGCCTAATGTGCATGTCTTTTAATTTTCAACAAAAAAGTTTAAAAGGTATAAAAAAAGTTAAAAAATCATCTAAAAATAGAAACTAGCTTATAGATGAAGGATGTAAAGAAAGATAATATTTTTGTACAGCTGTATAATATTTTTCTGTTTTAAGGTAAGTGTTTTTGCAAGAGTTAAAAACTTAAAATAATTAAAGGTTTATGTAATTATTGAACAAAGAAAAAATTATAAATATAGTGTAAAATAATTGTACCATGTTTACAAAATCTACTGGAATTTAAAACACTGTTTTAGGTCCTCATATTCGATTATCACTCACTCACTGACCCACCAAAGCCTCTTCCCGTCCTGCAATCTCTGTTCATTATCAGTGTCCTCTGCTGGACATTAGTTTATGTCTTATCTACTGTATTTGTACTGTGCCTTTTCTACGTTTAGACACACAAATACTTACCATTGTTCTACAATTACCTGCAGTGTTCAGAACAGTGATAGGTTTGTAGCCTAGCATCATATGGCTGTCTCATATAGCCTTGATGTGTAGCAAGTTATACCATCTAGGTTTGTGTAAGGTCACACAATGACAGTCACACAATGATGAAATCACCTCCTAACACATTTCTCAGACACACCCCCACCAGGAAGCAACACACCACTGTTTTTAGGAGGATGATACGTGAAGACTTATGTGAAAAAGTCACATTGAGGTTATTTCAGAAAACACAGATGCTTTTCCATCTGTGAGGCCATTGAGTTACCTTCATATCTCAAAGTTTGTTATTATAACTTAAATACTTAAAAAGTGATATGAGTTAGATTTTTTTGGAAAACTAAAAGTAGGTATAAGAAAGGTGTGAAGACATGACCCCGTATTTCACAATTTCCATGAGTAGTTCCTATTTAAAGGGACTAACGATCTTAGGGAGGTCAAACCAATGCAAGTGAAATAATTATTTATACTCTGCACAATAGGATCAATTAACTCCTCTTGTGAGAATCAACTTTCTTATACAAGTACAATCAGAATCTGGGTCACATTATCTCAGCACCTAAAAAAAATTATGTTTGCTTTCATGAAGTAAACTTGACATTTTGAACTTCAAGTGAAAGGAGAAAATGGGGACTCGATGGATGGGAGATAAAGCATGGAGAAAATCAATCAAGAGGAAAGTTCCTTGACATCTGTCAGAAAAGAAATTTCAAAGAAGTGAAAGGCTAGAGAAAGGTAGTAAAGGACATAAGCTCAGTTTAACAACTCTAACTCCAAAAATAAATGACAAATTCTTTGAAGTATTGTGGTAAACTGCTGCCGTGGACTCTCTGTCTTGCAGCCCTGGTCTCTTACTTTAGTGAAGAGAAAGTGACTTTCCTTTGAGAAACTGAATTTTCTTCAATATTAGTTTGTCATGTTTGGCTGGGGCTGATGCAAACTACACTTCTGTTCCCATAATCAGCCTGGACAATCAGAGCAGTCCCTCCACCAAACGGGGGAATGAGGTCTGCAATAAACCCAGAATTAAGTTAGCTTAGGGAAAGCCATACCATTGAATTTTCTTGAAATGATCCAAAAAGTGGAATTCTCTTTTCTTTAGAAATGTTGACTAGCAGTCTGGAGATGCCGGGGATCACCATTACCAACATATTACACAGAATGCTAAGAATAGTTGCATTAGTTTGTGTTAGATTCAAGAGATGGATATTTATTTGTTTGTAGTTTAGAAGAAGCCCAGGGATGTAAAAGGAGGCAGTTCAGGGCTGGTACTCGTATACAGACATGAAGAAAGATGCACTGGTATACAGAGGGGTGCTTCCCTCTGAGACCTTTCTGCCTCCTGCCTGAGGGAGGGTGCACATGTTTATTTCCACGTAGAGACCAGTGGCCAGAGCTTAGAGAAACAAGAATATACTTCATTGCAGGGGCGTCTAAAAAACGTAGTCATTTTTCTAGACTACAGTGTCCCCAACAAAAATTTAGTTTCTATTTCCAAAAGGGGGGAAGAAAAAAGTTGGAGAAGGCACGCAGTCATTGGCTCAGTGACCCTCTCTCCTATGCCTGGCAGGTAGAGGCTCTCACTGTAACTCTTCTTCCAGAGTTCTTCTGTCCCACCGGGGTCCTCCCGACAGAAACACTCCATCCACGCTTTGCGTGTTCCTGCCATGTGGGGCCTACCCCTCTGAAGCTCAAAATGGGGAACGAGCAATTGGCATTCAACATGCTAGTCTTTGTTACAAACCCAGATTTGAATGAGAGAAACACAAAAGGATTTTATAAACACCAGTGATGCTAAGCTACAGTGCTCCTTGACATAGCAACTGAAAAGTAAGCTAAACAGGCATAGCTTTTATTATTTCAATAGCGTTGTCATTTTGGAGTAAGGCAGCTGGTTCCTTGTTAAAAGAAAAATAAAAACGCTTATGAAAGGTCTTCGAACCATCTTTAATAATACATTCAGACATCTTCTTCTGTTTTTGACCTTGGTGTTTCGTTTCTGAGGATGCATTCGCTATGTGCACAAAGGCTCTTCTTTCTCCTTTTATGCTTAATGGTTTTTGTTCATGTAGAAGTCGGAAGGGGTTGTTATTGACATTCAGTCTGCCTTAAATGGAAAGACTTTCTTAATCACTTGTTTTATTTAATTTCATTTATACATGAACTATATATTAAGAGGAACTAAGAGCTCTATGTTGGGATAAGTCATCAGCGGACGCTGTGTATACAAACCACATCTGTCTGAAGCTTCCATTTCAATGGGCGAGAAGACATAAAATTAGTAAAGCCATGAACAGTTGTATTTTTACAAATTGCGGTAGTTTTATACAGCAAGAGTTCTTTACAAGAGAAAAATATGTTCTGGAGAATGAACGGGAGGATTCAGCAAGCTGAGGAATAAAAGGGACACATCCAGGTGAGAGGACAGGAGTGACAGGGGCATCCCTGAGCTGGAGACGGGAGGAAAGGGGGTCCATTCTGTCCACTGATGGGCATGAAGCACCTGCTGTAGGCACACGGCCTAGCAAAACAGTGAGTTATTGATCTTGGCTGGCCACTAAATGTTTACAGTCGAGTAGAAAGAAAGAGCCCTTATAAATCAGTGCACCATAGCAGCCTGCAAAATTGTTACAAGTATATCAAAATTATAATAGGCAGAAATAAAGAAAGGTGGTCTAATTTTCCTTGAGGTAGGAAGAAAGAAGTTTAATACGCCTGAGCCATGAATGATACAACCTCTGAGCCTCCCATGTCTTCTTATCTTCTGTGGGATTCATTTTATACTAAACATATGTCATACGCCACATTTAGTGTTAGTAGCTGATGAGCACCCAAGAATCTTCAGCAATTTTAGAATTAGGGAAGCTGGCCTTAGAAATTGTCTACCGGAATAAGTTAAGAACTTTTATTTTAGGTATGTATTTATTTATTTCTTTACATCGTCCTTTAGTCAAATAACATCTTATGCAGAAGTCTAATCTATAAAATAGAAGAATTGTAACAACTAATTTTAATTAAAATATCAGGGTTGGGAAGCTGACTACCTGGTAATAAACCCCGTCCTCGCTCCATGAGAAACCAGAGACATGGGCCTTCTCCTTGAGGAATGTTGTCTTCTGGAATATGGAAGACTATGTTTTAATTCTCTCTACATGTATCTTTTAGACCTTTTCCCTACATTAATTCAGGTTTTAATTATGTATTTTAAAACACGTGTCTCCTCCCAATTTCAGAAGTCTCCATATAAAAATCAAGTTTTGAACCACAGCCTTAGCTAAGCAGACAATTCTAGGGGAAGAAAAATAATTCTTTCAAATTTCATAAAAGAAATAAAAAGTATCAGAAGCTAATGAAAATAAAGCTACTGAAAGCATACAGTTTGATAAGAAATATATGAGTAAGAGGTGATTCTGAAGACTAGCAATTAATTGTAAAGCTCTTATTAAACAATATGCTTTCATAGGATGGTGATATAAAATGCAAGTAAGAAGTCCTGAATGAAAGTCTCAGCCAGCTAAATAAATTTAGGCTAAAGCAACATGATATTTCTGCACATGCACAAGTCATGATAATTACTTAAGTGATTATCAACTAAATAGTAATAGAAAAGAAATTCTAATCAGACTATGACATTGTTGTCATAGTTTTAAAAAACTGTTTATTTGTTTTTTTAAATTATTGTTTTTTCCATTTGATTTCTATGTAAATCATTCTTGGTTCATGCTCGTTTTTCCTTGAGAGATAAAATAGAGCTCTCCCTCATGCTTTCTGTTAAGGACAGATAAAAACAGACACTTTAAATACATAGAGAGCTCATGCTGACATTTTCAAAAATCAAAAAAATATATAAAATCAAAAATTAAGAAAAAAATTGTTACATCTGGAGAATGCAAAATACATCAGTTATGTAGTTAGATTCAACTTGAAAAAACAAGAATAATCAAGTAAATCTGGCATTTTGGCATTATATTTGAACACTTGACACTATTATTGATACTTTATTTTAATTTCTGTGTTGACCCAGATGAGACTAAATGGGCTAAGAAGAATAGTTTGATAATCTTTAAAAGGTCTACTAGTTGCCTTGTACATACATATAAAAGAATATTGCACAATATCTGGTTTGTTCTTGCCTCTGGAAAGCTTACAAGATTCATCATATACCCTGAAAGTCCATTGGTATATAGGGGCCATGGGAAGCAAAGCTCAGCGGTAGTGGCTAGTCATCATGTTTCAAGAGGCATTTCAAACCTATCAAACACTCAAAACCTTTCTCTTTAGAAAGGCTTAGAAAACAATTTCCGCTGTGAATTCCATGTAAGTTTAAACATCAAAGTACTAAACACAGATCTGAAATGTTGTCAATGAGCCACTCTAAAAATAATATTTTAAATGCTTCAAAGAAAAGAACACTGCAAAGGTCTGAAAATGCTATTTTTGATATCTTACAATCCAAATATGAGGCGGTCCGAAAGTAGTGATCTGGATTGTGTAAATAAATAAATCTATGAATTAGAATTCTATTAGTTAAAAATGACTAAAAATCAGATTCAAAATGTTTTCAGTAATAAGGTAATTCCTAACGAGTTGTCACATGACATGGAAGGCAGTTAGTTATATGAACTTCTAAATTATCTGGACTTGGGCTCAGTGAATCCATCAGGCCGTGACAGGCCGTCTCCACATCTATTTTGTCTATTTTCCCCCAGCTGGCTCTGCTCTGAGATAATCCACGGTGGTGAGATGGAGCTTCTGCTGCTGTCTCTGCTTGGGTTCAAGTCTAGGGGCAGTGTGTACTGCACACCCTTCATTAGCATGTGGTCATCACAGGTTTTATGGTGATAGCCAAGAATTTAGGACATGCTGACTGGTCTGGGTCTATATGATATGGCCGCCCTGCAGCTGTGGGAGAAGCTGCACCTTCACTGTGTGTGGTCTGCTATTGGGGAAGGAGGAAATAAAGAAAATTAAGACTGTTGTTAGAGGAAAGCAGACTGAGTGCAACAGAAACAAAAGAAAAACAATTAAGCTGGTCACAGTGGCTCATGCCTCTCAAACTCTGGGAGACTGAGGCAGGTGAATTGCTTGAGCTCAAGAGTTAGAGACCAGCTGGAGCAAGAACGAGATCCTATCTCTACTAAAATTAGAAAAACTAGCCAGACCTTATGATTAGTGCCTGTAATCCAAGCTACTCATGAGGCTAAGGCCAGAGGATCTCTTGAGCCCAAGAGTTTGAGGTTGCTGTGAGCTACGACACCATGACACTCTACCCAAGACAGAGTGAGACTCTAGTCTCAATAAAAAAAAAAAAAAATTGCTCCTTTTCCTTTGTTATCAATTTTGTAGAAACATGTGCTACCTTGTTGATATAGTATGTAAATATAATCAGTAGAACCTTCACTGTACACTGTGTTTCACAAATCCTTAATCATTTCTTTATTATTACATTATTGTTTCAAGTGTCAAAAATAATAAACACATATTTAAAACCTTGATTCCAAATGATTATATAAAAACAAAATAATGGAATAGACAGGTCCATGAACTTAAATGTCTAATATGTTCATGAAATTTGGAAATTATCTTTTAAACAAGAAGGAAAGAAAATTCTCCTGCCTCCCACCCTTACTTCAAACAGGAAAGCTAATCTGCTTTTCTGTTTAATTAAAACCTAAGTGTATACTGTGCTGTTCTTCTTTTGAAGCATGATAATTTCAATTTATTTCAACAGATTAAGAATTGTTCTTAAAACTATTGGACAGGAGAAAGACGAGCATGACAGACAGATGGGAGGAAGGAAGGAAAGAAGAAAGGAAGGAAGGACAGGAGTAGACATTTTTTCCTAGCATAGTCTACTGAAACAGTGTTTATTTACGGTGAGGACAGCTTAGTCAGATTATTAATGAAATTAATCTATTTTTGGTATTGTTCTTTTAAATAGGAAATTTCTTTGTTTAAAAATGAAAGGTACTATTGAAAGACAAACAAAAATCAGCAAACAAACAAGCCTCTTATTCCTCATTGGCTTTTAGTCATTTTTTCTCTCTAAATGAAGAAACAGTGCTATTATCCAAACCAAACCATTTCCCAAGCAACCCCTCGTTGCCTGCAGGGGATGACGGTGGGATGGTGTTATCTCGCCATGTTTCATGTCGTGTTTCTATTGTCTACTGTTTGGCTAATTTCCTTCTCTCTCTCTCTTGCTTTTTTAATTTTGAGGCAGAGTCTCACTTTGTCACCCCCGGTAGAGTGTGTTGGTATCATAGCTCACAGCAACCTCAAACACTTTAGTTCAAACAATGCCCAGGTATTTTCAGAGACAGGGTCTCGCTCTTGCTCAGGCTGTTCTGGAACCCATGAGCTCAGGTAATCCACCTGCCTGGGCCTCCCAGAGTGCTAGGATTACAGGCGGTAGTCACCACACCAGGCCCCTGGTTAATTTCTTTCTGTACTGCCTAAGTATCAGGGGGGAAAAATGTTTAAAAGAAAAATTGGTTTAATTCATTTTAATTTAAAATTTAGAAGATTCAACCCATCTGATAGCACACAAATGTATCTTGGAAATTTTAAGTTAAAGAAGTGGGTAAAAATTTGCATTAGAAATGCAAGGATGTGCTTAATCAAAACAGATTCAAAATGTGCTTGGGTTACATTTAATTTTCTTCACTGCGGGACACTTTCTGGTCTCACATCCATGGATGCACCTTATTTTTTAATCAATAGTGGTATTTTATGTGTAGTGTGTGAAGACATGAAGACAGAGATAAAAATCTTTTTATAATTATTGCTCTGTCAAGTTCCATGTTGGTTATTTCACATTTGAATAAGATAGTTCGTAGAATTTATCTCATATAGAGTTACTTTCCTTGAAATTATTTCCAAAAGTGGCTATGAAAACAGGTCAGTGTGGTCTTCATGAATTTTAAAATAGAATAACATATTGGAACTTGTTACTAAATAGTTAATTTACCACATATTTTTTAAAAGTTCTATACAAATTCAGAGGATTTCCTTCAAAAAGGAATAAAAATAAGACATAATTTTAACTTTATACAAAATGGGAAATATTTTAATATCCACAACAGTTGAATAAGTCAGAATGTAGAATACATTAGTGTGGGGAAGGACCTGCAGTGCCTGGTGAGAGTGCCCCGCCTAAACCCCCTCACCCCCACCCAACCTGCCCCTGCCTGCCCCACCTGGCCCCCCTACTCCCTTGCCCTCCTGACCCCACCTGCCCCCGACCCCACCTGCCCCACCTGCCCCCATCCCACCTGCCCACTGACCCTATCTTCCTCCCCATCACATCTGGCCCATCCCACCAACCCCCCCACTCTACCTGCCCCACCTACCCCATCTGCCCCCCAACTTCCTTCTCCCAGCCCCCACCTGGCCCCCCTACTCCCCTGCCCTCCTGACCCCACCTGCTCCCGACCCCACCTGCCCCACCTGCCCCCATCCCACCTGCCCCCGACCCAACCTGCCCTTCCCCCATCCCACCTGCCCCCCAACACACCTGCCCCATCCCACCAACCCCCCCGCTCTACCTGCCCCACCTACCCCATCTGCCCCCCAACTGCCCTCTCCCAGCCCCCACCTGTCCCACCTACTCCACCTGTCCCCCCTGCACCAGGAAACATGACCAAGACCTGCTGGGGCAGGGCTCGTGCATATGTGGGCTGCAGCCATAGGCTCCAAAGCACAACATCATTTACCAGTGACCCCTCGACTACAATCCCCTCATTTGTTTATGACCATCAGTTAGATTAAGCAGTGTGGAGTGTTACCTCTGGGTAACCATAGTTAACATATACACGTCTAGCAGAAGCAATGCATTCTCCTGATTTTAACTTCTTTTCAGTTTACCTGTGCAAACTGATTTAAACATCGGCTAAGCGGCTAAGCATCACAATGAAAAGCTGGAATAGCAACGTTTGTTTCAAGGGATGAACATGGTCACATTATATTTCATTTCCACCTCAAGCCACCTGCATGTGGTAGATTCTCTGCCGCATTTCTTTACGATCTGTCCCTCTTTATCTCAAGATTCTACTTCTTCCTTTCTTAGTTCATCTTCTGGACATCAGTATTCCAAAATAAAGGAAAAAAATATCTTTTATATAGCCTAAAAAATAGCATGCATGATTCTACCTTATAAAATTTATGATGTGTTGTTAAAAGAAAAAAAAGTTTAGGTATCTGTGATACTTTCCATGCTTGAAAATATTCTGAACCCAGGATCAAATGAAGAGGTTGCAAAACACCATGGCTATTTCTTCAGCTTCACATTTATTATTGCTACACTTGCTCTTGCATTTTTTAGAACTTTCTTTCTGGTTAAACTGCTTTCAGATTACAACCAGGCTCACCAAACTTCCACAAAGCAGGAAGTATTTGGTATTAAACTTTCAGGAGAACACAAACAAAATGTGTTATATGAGAGTATTTCTCTCTTTATGTTCTCCCTAGAAAACTATTACTGATGTGATTGTTTGCTTTACAATTTATGAAATATTTGAATTAAAGAAGCAGGATATTTCCTTGTGCTGCTTATCTGGGAGGACTTAATGCAAAGAAGAGTAAACTGAATCTATAGGGAGGGGTTGATGATCAGATTAAGAAAACAGATGCCCTAGCTTTGCAAAAGAGGTTTAAGAACTTCACAGCTTAGAAAATTAATTTTCAGTGTAAATATGAGTAAACATGATTTTTCTCTAATGCTTCCTGCTATCACATACATTGCTGAAACGCCGTTGTGCAGCTGAGCGTGGTTGGCAGACATGAGGCATTCTGTTTGAAAGCACAATTTTCTCTTAATGCTTAAAGATGGCTGTGCAATTGCTGTGATTAATTGAAACAATATATTCAAATGTTGCTGAGCTGCCACTAGTTTATTAAAGGAGGCACATCCCTCCAAGAGCTTCTTTATTCCAGGCAACTGTGCGCTGATCCCCAGACATATGTGCCAAGGTTGCAGGTACCTAGTCAGTTTCCTCAATGAATAATTCCACTAGCAAATGTATCACAATAACTGTTTAGTCTCCACTTTTATGACTGTGAGGGCATTACATTTAGAGTAGTGCAATTCAGGTTTGTGTTAGCCAGAGCTGGTGATCATCTCTCACCCCTGATCTTCAGGTTAATGAGAAGTTCCTCTGTATAATTGTCCTCTCTTAAGACAGCCCTGTGCTATTTAATCTTTATCGCTATAAAATGACATTTAAAGTTTGTTTTACATGAGCAAGTAGAACATTATTTCTGCAGTGAGCAATAATTATCTGCCTCCTAGCTGAAAATACATGCTGTGGGTAAATTGTGTTCATCTGGTAGCCTTTGTTTGTAAGACAAGTTAATTAAAAGAGGAATGTTGAAAAATATGTTTGCCCACTGAGTGCTGATGGAGTAATAATATGACTTTATAAGAAAACATTATGTGCAAAACAACTTTGATTTTGTTCTAAAGTTATGAAAGAAAATGAGGTAAATGTTATGTTCCCACAAGCAAAATTTGATCACACACACACAAAAAGAACAGATGAGGCAAATTATCTGCCTCTTCTAATCAAGTAATAGAAGTCTAAAATTCTCTGTACCCAGGTGGCATTTGTACTGTTGACCCTGGACAAGAAATATTGAACCCGACAACATAGCTTTATTAAAGTACCCAAGTAATTCTCTACACTAAATACTGGCTTGCCTGGCTGTTGCCTGGATCCATGTCTTTACAGAAAATATCTAAACTACTTATTCTAAGCATATAATATAGTTATCCCTTATATGCCTTTCAAAAGCATGCTTGTAGCTATACATTAAAAACTAATTTATTATTTTTATGAACAGACCAAGGATTTAAATTGGACTTTTTTCATCATTAGCTAGGAATAATACACTAATTTTTGCTAAATGAATTTTCCCTTTTAGAAAGCATCCTCATTGAATCAGAGATAAGTGTTCATTTATTGTAGGAAAAAATTTTTAAACGAATTATTTTCCATTAAAATTTTTGCATTGACACTTTTCATTGGTTTATTTTAGTAACCTCTGGTCTGACAGCCAAATTGCCAATAAAATTTGATAACCATATCTCATCTCGAGCAACCGAGGTTCATACTTTCTACCACCTTCTCTCTCTTGAGTAGAGTGACACTTTGATCAGGGTGGGACGTCACCTCTGAATCGGGGCTTTTCTCTATTGCTATTTTGAGTGCCATGGCAACACGCAGAATATCACCATACACACACCATTCCAATGCTTATAGAGGGTGCAAAAAAACGTATACACAGTTTAAGAAAAAAAAAACTATTAAAATAGCTTTTAATAATATACTCAGTATATACCAATAACAAAACATGAGTGCGTGTCACACTGGACTTGTGCAATTACAAGGGGTGCTCAAAGTGGGGACCATGGGCGTCCAGACCCTTGTGGTTACCGGGAGCCGCCGCTGGGTGGCACTGGTTAGAGCGTCCCCCGCAGGGCTGGGCTGCTGGTGCCTGCCAGTTTGTCACCGTTGCATGGTGCTGTGGCAGGTTTTGCAGGACACACCACGTCCCTTCAGGTCCTTCACACTCAAGCCTCCATAGCTGTCATATTTCCACAACGTTCTCAAATTTCAAATACCACCTGCACTGGTCTTGGCTGCTCACAGCGGCCCACGCTCTGCTGTGTCCCCGACCTGCTGTCACATGGCAACTCGTTCATTGGATTAGCACCGTCTGCGGGGACAGCGCCACCTGTACGTGGCTACCATAATTCAACTCCACTTTGAAAAATAACACATAGAAAACATCGCTTAAAATGTGTATACTTTTTTGGTGCCCCTCGTATGATATTGCACAAAACCCTTCACTTGTCTGGGAGAAGCTGAAGTGACATATAATTAGGTTGGTTAATAGTGCCTATTTTATCTGTTTAATGCAAAAATCTTGTTTCTGTCACTGATATTTTAAAGTACGTTTATTACTTAGAATCACATAGTTTGATCTTCAGCAATAGGAAATAGAAGTGCAGTGAGTATGGTCTGCTTATAAAGCTTCCCCAAGCGTACCGCCTTTACCCTCACACCCTTTGAATAATTTTGAAGAAATGTGTGGAAAGGCTTCATTTCTGACTCAAACCATTTGCAAATCTGTTGAAAGGTATATAACACTTCTCTAAAAAAATGATAAACTATTTTGTATACAATATCCGATTGTATACAAAGATTGTATCAGAAGATTAATGAACAACTTAAAACTCTTAGGTTCATAAATCCAAAGTTAAAAACATTTTTTAAAAGATGTCAGGCTATGGCATTGTTTCCATTTTAAAGTTCTACCACCTCTACTCAAAATATCTGCCTTTATTTAAAGTTGTTCCTTAAAAGCCAGCATGATCCTCAGGCATTTACATTAAGCCAATGGTTGGATTCATGTTACAGGGATTATTTATTTTGAGGATTAATTTTTCCTAAGGTCAGCTCTAAGTTGAAATCTAATGTAGAAAATTTGTATTTTTTATTCACACCTTCCCGGATTTCCCCTCACTTCTTCTCCATCACTTCCTCAAGAATCTACTGCTCTGAACAGCTTTTAATCATTCTGTTTATCTTTTAATCTACTCAGTTAGGGATGATGAAATCCGCCTGCAAAATTAACCTTCCTCCTAATTTTTAGGTAGAGAAAATGAGGGCAGTATTCAGGCATGATTTTCGTGTGGTTTATGTAAAGCCCCTTGGTGGAGGCAAAGAGGGGTAGAACCTCCCTCTACCTGCCCCACACTGGACGACGTCCAGTCTTCATGCTCATTCTTAACTTACACATTTGATTTCTCTAGGGGAACAGCACTGGAACAATGGAATATTTATCAAGTAACCAGAATAATGTAAGGGCTAGAGGTGGAGAAGAAAGAAACTGACGTTTTTGCTGTTCCATTTCCAGTTATTTTCTGTGTCTTATTAGTCGATGTACATGATCAGTCATGTTTTATATGAATAACGGTGCATCTAGTTCCACTCCTCAAACACATGGCCTTGTCTCTATCAGAAACTCAGAAACATGTGTCAAAACACTGTCTGTAATCTTCTCTTCAAGTTGTATCACATTCACTTGGGAATGGCAAAGTGTAGGTATTACTCTATTAATAAAGAAACAAATGCACTCATAAATAAACATGTGAATAAATGAATATATACATACTCATGTGAATTCATACATATAAATACGCACATACACACATACATAGATAAAGGAAAGGTATGGAATACAAAGCAAGCACTAGAAAGGGGTGTTTTTACTTGAACATGAAAAAGTAGCCATTGAAAAAATAGAATAGAAACAGAAAGTAAGGTAAACCAAAGTGCAGTGGGATGGTCGTTGTAATACAAAATCACTCTCATGTGGACACCCAGTGACCAGTTCATAAAAATACATAGTATTTAAAAAACAAGGGCAAAAAGGAATGCTATGACAATAAGACTATAGAAAAAAGGGCAGTATTTTGACAAACTGTGGTGTTCCCATTAGTTACTGCCCTGTAAAACACCACCACTGAATTTAGTGGTTTACAACAACTTTTATGCAGTTGTGTGTCACTTAACAATGGGGACACAGTGTGAGACATGCATCATTAGGGATACCACCACGGTGTAAACGTCCTGAGTGCACTTAACAGACCTCGGTGGCACAGCCCGCCATACCCCGAGGCTGCTCCTGGCCACACACCCACACAGCATGTTACCCCTCTGCTGGCTGGAGGCAGCTGCACACAGGTGAGTACGAATCTGTGTGTCTAAACATGTCTCAACGTAGAAAAGGTAGGTACAAGTCAGGTACTAGAACCCTAGGGACCACTGTTGCGTACACAGTCTGTAGTTGGAGGCAATGTCATTAAGTGGCAGATGACTGCATTTAGTAAATGACTTTGCATTGTAAGTTTGGGAAGTTTTCAGCTGGGCACTCATCTCTGATCTAGGTAGTAGCAGCTGAGACAGCAGGGGCCTGAGGATCCACTTCCAGAACAACTTCACAGTGTTAAGTGTTCATATTTATATATTGATCAGATCAGGCTTCATGGGTTTTCCAGATCAGAGAACACACTGACTGTTTACCCACACAGTGATTTTTACTACCAGCTCAACATGCTCTGATATCTCTCCAGGCGACACAGTGAGGGCCAAACGGAGCCCGCCTATTCAGGGATTTAAACCAAAGAAGAGAAATCCTGAAATTATGATTATTGAGGTTTATAAAACTGGCTTACATAGTGACTCCTCCACCCTTCTGCAGAGAGAGAGAGAGAAAGAGAGCGAGAAAGGCTTTATCTTTTACTCTAAAATATAAATAAAATTCTAAGGAGAAGGAGAGATTCTATGTCTGTTACCTTGTGCAATGTAAAGAAATGACTCCAGGGAGATAAATCTCTTGATCTTTCTTAATCTCTCTGACAGTATTTTTCAAGGTTGCTATTTACCAATAACACTCCCACCTCCAAACAACCACACATCATGCTTAGGAAGTCCTGACTGGGCAGAAATGTGAAATTAAAAACATTTTTTCCACGTACATCTATCTGGCGCCTTGTTTTTTCTTGTGTTGTTGTTCCCTTTCATTCCCTTTTTCTTACTCTCTTTCTCTCTGTCCACACATCTTCGAATCCTCCTCTGCTATTTGGGCTTGTGACAATACCGGGTTCCACAGGGCAGGGGGCTTCCAAAGGCAGCGCATAAACTGACATGGCCTCACTTCTGCTTTTTCAACTGTCAGAGCAGTGACAGGGCCTTCCCAGATTTGGGGAGCGGAGCCGTCGTCCCCAGATTCTTAGGGGGTAGAGAGAGGATGACCGGTCACATCACAGAAGAGTTAAGATATATGATGGCCACCGTCTTCGGAAAACACCATCTGACAAATGCCATGCAGACATTTTGAAAGAATGGAATTACTAAAAGAAAGAACTATTGTAGTTGGATAGACGGCCTACCATGAAAATAAATAGATAATAAATAAATGACTAATTCTGCTCAAAGTGTACTTTACTGAAGACCCAGATTTCCTCCCATAGCTCTGCAGACGTCCCGACGGATTTGGGAGACTCCGAGTGCAGGCTGCGCTCAGTGGAAGGATCGCATTGGTTGGCCCCTCAGGACCTTGCTTTTACTGTTGGATAAATCTGGAGCTTGGACATGTCCTCCTGCTGCCCCCAGGCCTGTCCCCTTCGGAGCCCTTCCCAGCCATGCCCTGTCCTCCAGAGTGCTGGCTGCTCTCTGATTCTCACAGCCGTCACGGGAGCCTGACCAAGAAAGCTGAGACAGAGTGTTTCTTACTCCAAGAAATACATTCCCTCAGCTTGGGAAAACTTTTTGTTTTTTTCAATGATTAAAGTGAGGTAAGGTTCTCCCTATAGCATTTGAAAATACTGAGACCTGCAAATACAAATTCATTTCTTCTTCTTCTCGAGTTTTTAAATGATAACATTATATTATAAATTATAATAGTCAATTTTTTTTTATAAGTTACACGTAGAACTCAGAGGAAAGGAGAACTGAAGAATCAGGCCGTGAACTGAAGACTCTGCCTCTGCAGCCCGGGCTCTGCACTCAGATGCCGGCCTGCTCCTCTCCCCCAGCCCTGTCGGGCTGGATTATCACCAGCTCTGCCCTGAAAACTGCCCAGGAAGCCCTGAGAGCCTGCTGGGATCATCGTCTACTTCTGAGGACAGCAGGTCCCCCAGCGCTTCCTGAAATCGCTGCTTCCCGTATAAAATGCTGCTCCGTGCCACGGCCCAGGCCCAGCTGACATCCGTGGAGCTCAGCAGCCTGACAGCCCCTTGGTAGCGTTTCACGTTCCGTTCTCACTCCAGCCCTGTAAAGTACTATAATATTACTTCGTATTAAACATAGAACAGTGATCAAGTTCTTACCCTGTCCATGTGTACACGACACACAGGATTCTGAGCTCCAGAGCAAGGCAGTCCGCAGACAGAGCCTTCCCTCCTAGACACTGCCCGGTGTTGGGGAGGAAAAGGCAGAGCCGAGGGCAGAGACGCAGACTCCACGGCCAGACGTCTGAGTTGGCATTCTGGCTTCTGCTACCTGACCTCCGACAATTTCTTAGATCTTTGACAGTTTCTTTGATCAGTCGGTGCCTCATCAACAGGGTGATTGAACAATAACAGTATCCTTCTCATACAATCGGTACCACAATGAAAGAACACATGAACAAGGAGTGCTTAGAGCTGTTGGTAGTATTCAGTGTGTTACAAGAAGCACGATACAGTATTTGCTATGAGTGTTACTTTTTGCTGTGAAAGTAGATGCAAGTCTCTCTTGATAAACAAGAATACCACTTATCTCCAGGGTGACTCCCGTCAGATGTTTCTCAGTTACCCATGGGCCTGGGAACACATTCCTCTCCGTAAACCCCGGGTCTGACCGCACAGGAGAACAGGTGCTTTCCCTGCCTGTGCAGTTTCCTGACCTGACCCTTCCAATCACCTTCCCGTGTGACTGCAGCTGTGTGTCGCTGCCTCTCGGCCTATAGAGACCACTTCAGTCACTTAATGATGCCACCATCGATATGCTAATTTAAGCAAAATGTATGAATTAACCGTGTGTTGATACATGTGGGTACACACACATACACTTCATTTCTGCACACCATTTTCCTCACCCTGCTCAGTTTTAAACTATTTTCTCTTATTCCATTCTTTCTAGTGCTGTCCTACTTCCCTTTATTTCTGTTTCCCTTTTTTCAACTTTATTGACATACAAATAACAAATAAAAACTGTACATATTTACAGTGTCCAATGTGAACAGACGTGCACCCTGGGAAATGATTTCCACAGTGCGGCTGGTCAGCTCCCATTCCCTTCCCCTGAGTGTCATTTCCTTTTCCGTACCTGTGTGTGGTGACACACTCATCATCTGTTCTCTTAGCATATTGCAAATGGACTACACACGATTCCCCACTGCAGTCTTCATGGTCCGTGTTGAATTTCACTTTAGGAGAAGTGGGTTTTGATACATAAATTATGAAATTAAAGTAGATTGAAGTTCAGTGATAAAGCTAATATGTGCACATACATCATCGTATTTGCATTTATTCATTGCACAATCCTTCAGTTTATCTGTCCTTAAAAGTCAAATATGATGTCAGCATAAGAAGGCATTTAATTTTGTTTCCTAACAAAAATTAATGCAAAGCCTGTGATTTATTTTTCAGTGACATTACTGTATTAGTGTGAGTTGTTGATAAGCTAATTTACAATGGTAGACAAGATCAAGGCTTACCCTTAGGCTGATTTATCACAGTTTCTATATTTGCTAACAGGCTGGCAGGAGAAGCCTTTGAAAATATAATGAATTTACAATGTTTACCCATTATCTCACACCAGGTAATAAGCTGACCTATTCCTTACATAGTTGTATTCTTTTATATAGACAGTTTCGGAAGCAATGAACAGAGCTGTATGACATCAGTAGAATACATTTCAAACATTCAAATGTCTGACCACTCTGAGGAGAAATACAGTCATCTGACACAATTCATTTCACTAATCAGTTTACTGAAATACTTTGCATTCATTTTACAAAATTAATTTTGAGTCCCCCCCTAAAAGCATCTTACAGTTTTAGAGCTCAAAAGAACCTTAGAAATGATGTTGTCCAACTTTGTTTTATATAGAGAGCAATGAAGTGGCAAGAGATGGGAATTAACTTGCTCAGTATACTGTGGTACAAAACATTGGTTGGACTAGTCCTCCCCAGACCTTTAAATAAAGCCTTTTTGTTAGACATTGTATTATATCATCCTGAAATTATGGTATTTGTTTTGCATCTATGAATAGTAATTTTTAGTATCTGAATACATTTTCTAGGGGAGGGCATTTTTATAAATGCTTAATGAACTAAGTGATACTTTATGTTTATTGCTGTCTGGTATCAAAATTATATATGCATACACTGGAGTGGTAAAATCACCCATAACTATTTACAGAATAAATGGTAATATTCATGTTTGAAAGTCTTAAGAAAGCCAATTTTATTATTTGTTGCATACCATACACAACTTACATAAGAAAGGATTCAATATAGTTTATAGAAATAAATCTAAAATAATACAATTTTCTTATATCAAAATAAATTTAGAAAGTTGTTGTAAACACTTTTTAGCACTATAATTTAGCTATCCAAAATGGTATGTTTGATCCATGCCAGGGAAAACTTAAATTATTTTTCACATTTTTATACATGTGAGAACTATTATCCAAAAGTTATTTCCATCTCACAGTCTTTGTACATATATATGATGGTTTAACCAAGAAAGAATAATTCTTTGAATCATTTATGCAATATTTTGATCATTTATACTCCCTCTATTTTACTAAACTTCAGCCAAAATTTTCATGATGATACTAATCTGAGGACATTTGCTGAAGTCCTAAAACATGCTTAATCTTTACACTAAGTCAAATATCTGTCCTAAAACAGAAACCCAGACATATGAATTGAAAATTATAGTATTATACATTTTACTTTTATAGATTATATGAGACTGAGAAATAAAATCTACACTGGAGTTCAGGTTTTCAAAATAAACTTTAATATATCACAGTTTCATTTGTTTTCCATATCAGGTATCCTTCTGTTTCTAAGAGAAAAAATGTGACATTAAAAGATATCTCTTAAGAATCTTTCAAATAAAAAAAAACAACAAGCAGTTCTGAAAGAGGTAACAATTTGAGAAGTTAAAAATTAATACATCAGAAGATTGATTCAACTTTCCTTGGTATATAATATAGATTTGAAATTTTAACTTGCCTTTATCATTGATATGGTTCAAACATGTCCCCCCAAGTTTCACTTATTTGAATCTTAATCACAATGCCACATTGCTGAAAGGTGTGACCTAAGAAGAAGTGACTTGGTCTTAAGGGCAACGCCCTCATGCACTGGATTAACATCGTCCATGGAGCAAGTTAACTATCCTAAGAATGGATGTTACAAGGTGAATGCAGCCCTTGCCTCTCTGCTTTGCACACTCACCTGCTGTCTCACATGTCTGTGGCAGCATGAAGGCCCTTAGATTTTCCATCAGCATCAGAAATATGAGTAATAATTTTTTTCTTTATAAATTACCCAGTCTCTGGTGTTCTAACAAAGGAAAACAGACTAAGATAATTGTTATCTGTGGATTTTACAAATATTAAATGTAGGATCACCTTGAGAGAAGAACATGTATTTTTTTAAACTCCAAATGTGATTATTTTCCATGATATAAATACAGCTCTCGAATAAAAATTACACTTATAGGCTAAGGGTTAAGGCTTCAGCATAAGGATAGGGAGGAGCAAGATGGCAGCCAAGTAACAGCTTCCTTGCAACTGCGCACAGTTAGAGTGGGGAAAGAAGACTCCAAGCATCTCTGGCTGGTGGGATCTGCCTAGAAACATCTCTTTAGGGACATAGGGAGTCAGCAAGAGGCTTCTGGACCACATGAGGAAGACAAAAGGAGTGGAGAACTGGCAAGTGGTTGCATGTGTTCATTCAGTCTAATCCCACCAGCAGTTGTAAGTACAGCAGCAGTGAGATTGCAAACAGGAAAGGCCTTACCTGTGAGCTGGTTTTTTTTTGGACTTGGAACTCAGTTGAACTACCTTGAGAGAACTTGGGTGAGAATGTTGTGGAGGACTTTAAGCATTGTCCAGGGCTCCAGACTGAGCTACTGAGCCAGAGGGAGCTAACAGTGTTCAGTTGTGGGCCAAGCAGAGCCATTGTGGAAGAACTGCTCTAGCAAGCTCCACCCTCTGGGTCACAGAGCAAGGATCTTGGCAGGAGATCTTGGGGGAGTAATCTAGTGACTGAGGCAGGGACTGAGACACTTTATAGCCTTGGTCCTCAGGGGCATAGAGTAAGACTGGTTTTGGCACACTGGGTAAGCCGGCAGCCACATCAGGAGTGATCCCAGTGACAAGTGCTTTCCTGGGAAAGCTTCTGCTTAGCCAAGGATAACAGTTTAAAGTGCCTTTTAAGTGTGCTGAGGAGAGATATAGGTTATCCACCCTGTGAGGTTTGAGAAATCAGCAGAGGCCTCCAGTCTTCATTGCATATAGCTATATCAGCATTGATATTAACATCTCATACCCCAGAAGATCACCTACTGCCCCATAATACTCAACAAGATATATATACTGCTTTGTTTTTGGTTTTGGGTTTTTGTTGTTGTTGCTGTTGTTAATTTCAACATTTTCCCTCTAGATTTCTCTTTTTTTCTTCATTCTTTTTTTTTAGTTTAAATATAATATCCATTGTTGCCTTTTTAACAATTAGAACCTCATTTTTGCTAGTGTTTCTATGCCTATTATTTGGTCCCCCCCCCAAATTTTATCCCATAAAGTTTTCTGTTTCCTTATTTTGGTTTGATTTATAACATTTTTGTCTTTCCTGTCTGGCATACTGTGTCTGAACATGTTGGCAAAGAGCTGCTGACCTCCAGGGAACCATCCAACCCAGCACCCTCAGATGTTGGGGATTTTAAGGATGGGTCAAAGTGCCCTACTGTACACCTATATTTCTCCTATCTCCCTCTTTCTCTACCTCTCTTTTTTGGGTAAATATTCCTTTTTACCCACTCCCTCTCCTTTCTCTTTTTTCTTTCCTTTTTTTGTTTTTTCTTTCTTTTTTCCCTTCTTGCTCTTCAATCTTCTCATCCTTCTGGTCCTGTACCAAAAGGACTCATCAAAATCCTAGGCCAGAGGCATGGAAACTTAAAGAGCAAGAGGAGGTGAAAGAAAAATTGGGGCAAGGAAACAGATAAAAGAAAAAACTCATGAGGAAGAATCAGTAGAAAAAAACTCACAACATGAAAAAACAGTCCAGAGCAACCTCCCTATGCCAAGGGACTGTGAAGCTACTGCAGAGGATTCCACCTATAAATAAATGTTAGAAATGACATAAGGGGAATTAGAATACAGATGAATGATAAAAACAATGAAGGAAATGATGGAAACAATGAAGGAAATTGCTTATAAAGTGGAAAATAACCAAAAGGAATCCAAAAACAGAATCAAATGAGAGATCAATAATATGAAGAATATAGAAAGGATATAGCAGAGCTGAAAGAACTAAAGCAGTCAATTAGGGAACTTAAAGATGCAATAGAAAGTATCAACAACAGATTAGACCATGCAGAAGAAAGAATCTCAGAGGTAGAGGACAACATTCTTGAGATAACACAGATAGTCAAAGAGGCAGAAAAGAAGAGAGAGAAAGCAGAACGTTTGCTCACAGGACTACGGGACTTAATGAAGCATTCAAACATACGAGTTATAGGTATCCAAGAAGGAGAAGAAGAATGCCCCAGGGGAATGGAAGCCATACTAGAGAAGATGATAAATGAAAATTTCTCAAATATCACCAAAGATTCTGACACACTTATTTCAGAGGGATATCAGACCCCAGGTCTCCTCAACACTAACCAAGCTTCTCCAAGATGCATTGTGATGAACCTGTTCAAAGTCAAGATGAAAGAAAAGATACTTTAAGCTACCAGGAGTAAGTGCCAGTTGACCTACAGGGGCAAATCCATCAGGGTGACTACAGACTTCTCTAATAAAACTTTTCAAGCAAGAAGACAATGGTCATCTACCTTTAATCTACATAAACAGAACAATTTCCAGCCCAGAATTCTATATCCTGATAAGCTAAGCTTTAAAATTGACAGAGAAATCAAATCATTGACTGATAATCAAACATTGAGGAAATTCACCACAACAAGATCAGCCCTACAGGAAATACTTTAACCTGTTATACACACTGACCATCACAATGGATCAACAGCAAAGTAGGAACTCAGAAATTAAAGGACAGAACCTAACTTCCAAACTGATGCAAAAGATAAAACTAAGCAATGGATTCTTACAACATAAGATGCATAGAACACTACAACACTTATTAATTATCTCAATTAATGTTAATGGCTTGAATTCCCCACTGAAGAGGCATAGATTGGCTGATTGGATTAAAAACACAAACCATCCATTTGCTGTTTGCAGAAAACACATCTAGCTTCAAAAGACAAAATAAAACTCAAAGTTAAGCTTTGGAAGACAATTTTTCAGGTAAACGGAATTCAGAAGAAAAGAGGAGTTGCAATCTTATTTTCAGATACATGTGGATTTAAAGTACCTAAAGTCAAAAAAGACAAAGATGGTCACTTCATGTTGGTCAAGGGAAAAATACAACAAGAAGACATTTCAATTCTAAATATTTCTGCACCCAACTTAAATGCTCCCAGATTTTTCAAGCAGAACTTACTCAGTCTAGAGCAATATGAAATAGAAGTTAAACAAAGATATAAGGGACTTAAATGAGACCCTGGAACAACTGTGCTTGATAGATGCATATAAAACACTCTATCCCAAAGATAAAGAATGTACATTCTTCTCATTGCCCCATGGAACATTCTCCAAAATTGATCATATCCTAGGACACAAAACAAACCTCAACAGAATCAAAAGAATTGAAAATTTACCTTGTATTTTCTCAGACCACAAGGCACTAAAGGTGGAACTCAACTCCAACAATAACATTCAACCCCACACAAAGGCAAGGAAATTAAATAACCTTCTGTTGAATGACAGAAGGGTGCAGACAGTTGGGTGCAGGATGAAATAAAAGAGGAAATCATTAACTTCCTTGAACATAACAATAATGAAGACACAAGCTACTAAAACCTGTGGGATACTGCAAAAGCAGTTCTGAGAGGAAAATTTATTGCTTTAGAAGCCTACATTAGAAAAACAGAAAGAGAGTGCATCAACAAACTTACAAGCCATCTTATGGAATTGGAAAAAGAAAAACAATCAAAGCCTAAACCCAGCAGAAGAAAAGAAATATCCCAAATAAAATCAGAGATCAATGAAATTGAAAACAAAAGAACCATTCAGAAAATTAATGAAATAAGGAGTTGGTTTTTTGAAAAAATAAATTAAATAGCTAAACCTTTGGCTAGAGTAACAAGAAATAGAAAAATAAATCTCTAGTAACCTCAATCAGAAATGATAAAGGGGAAATAACAACTGATGCCAAAGAGATACAAGAGATCATCTCTGAATACTATCAGAAACTCTATGCCCAGAAATGTGACAATGTGAAGGAAATGGATCACTATTTAGATTCACACCTTATCCATAAACTGAGCCAGGAAGAAATAGAGCACCTGAACAGACCAATTTCAAGCACTGATATCAAAGAAACAATAAAAAGTCTTGCAACAACAACAAAAAATTGTCCTGGTCCAGATGGCTTCACACCAGAAATCTATCAAACCTTCAAAGAAGAGCTTATTCCTGTACTGCAGAAATTATTCCAAAAATTTGAGGAGGAAGGAATCTTCCTCCAACACATTCTACGAAGTAAACATCACCCTGATACCAAAACCAGGAAAAGATGCAACTAAAAAGGAAAATTTCGGACCAATTTCACTGATGAATATAGATTCAAAAATTCTCAACAAAATCCTAGCCAATAGATTATAGCTTATCGTTAAGAAAGTCATACATCATTATCAAGTAGGTTTCAGCCCAGCACTGCAAGGCTGGTTTAACATATGCAAGTCCATAAACATTATTCACTGTATCAACAGAAGCAAAAACAAAGACCATATGATCCTCTCAATAGATGAAGAAAAAGCATTCGATAAAATCCAGCTTCATTTTCTAATTAGCATAGTATAGGCATAGGTGGCACATTTCTTAAACTGATTGAAGATATCTATGATAAACCCACAGTTAATATTTTATTAAATGGAGTAAAACTGAAAGCTTTTCCTCTTAGAACTGGAACCAGACAAGTCTGTCCTCTGTCACTGTTACTATTCAACATGGTGCTGGAAGTTCTAGCCAATACAAGTAGGCAAGAGAAGGAAATAAAGGGAATCCAAATAGGAGTAGAGGAAGTCAAACTCTCACTCTTTGCTGATGACATGATCTTATACTTAGAGAACCCCAAAGACTCAACCACAAGACTCCTGGAAGTCATCAAAAAATACAGTAATGTCTCAGGATATAAAATCAATGTCCACAAATCAGTAGCCTTTGTATGTACCAATAACAGCCAAGATGAGAGGCTAATTAATGATAAAACCTCCTTCACCATAGCCCCAAATAAAATGAAATACCTAGGAATATACCTAACAAAAGAGGTGAAGGACCTCTATAAATAAAATTATGAAACCCTAAGAAAGGAAATACCAGAGGATATTAACAAATGAAAGAACATAGCATGCTCATGGCTGGGAAAAATCAACTATGTTAAAATGTCTATACTTCACAAAGAAATCTACCTATTCAATGCCATCCCTATTAAAATAACAACATTGTACTTTTAAGACTTGGAAAAAATGATTCTGCATTTTGTATGGAACCAGAAAATAACCTGTATAGCTAAGGCAGTTCTTAGTAATAAAAACAAAGCTGGGGGCATCACCATACCAGATTGTAGGCTGTACTACAAAGCCATAGTGGTCAAGACAGCATGGTACTGGCACAAAAGTAGAGACATAGACATTTGGAATTGAATAGAAAACCAGGAAATGAAACTAACATCTTACAACCACCTAATCTTTGATAAACCAAACAAGAACATACATTGGAGGAAAGACTCTCTATTCAATAAATGGTGCTGAGAGAACTGGATATCCACATGCAAAAGACTGAAACTGGACCACACCTTTCTCCACTCACAGAAATTTATTCAAGATGGTAAAAGACCGAAATTTAAGGCATGAAATGATAAAAATCCTCAAAGAAAGCATAAGGAAAACACGTGAAGATATTGACTTGGGGAAAGACTTTATGAAGAAGACTTCCATTGCAACTGCAACAGCACAAAAATAAAAAAATGGGACTTAATTAAACTGAAAAGCTTCTGTACAGCTAAGGAGACAACAATCAAAGCAAATAGACAACCTTCACAATGGGAAAGGATATTTGCATATTTTGAATCAGACAAAAGCTTGATAACTAGGATCTATAGAGAACTCAAATTAATCCACATGAAAAAAGCCAACAATCCCATATATCAACGGGCAACTTTTGTTTTTCTTTAAAGATTAGTTTGAATATTTCATTGCCCTTGCATTTCTATATAAATGTAAGGGTCAGTTTGTTAATTTCTGCAAAGAAATGAACTGAGATTTTGACAGAAATTGCATTTAATCTGATATTCAACTTTGCAATATTGACCTCGTAACAGTATTAAGTCTTTTGTTCTGTGAAGATGGAATGTTTTTTCATATAATTATGTTTTTAATTTCTTTCAACAATGTTTTACAGTTTTCTTGGTATGTTTTACCCTTTTTGTTAAATTTATTTTTAGTGTTTTATTTCTATGCTATTGATGAGAAATTTTTTTCTTAATTTTACTTACATATTGTTCATTGCCAGTGTAGAGAATGTAATTGATTTTTGTGAAATAATCTTGAGTCATGCAATATCAATGAACTTATTTATTAGCTCTTATAGTTTTTTTTTTTAATAGAATGCTTAAGTTTTTCTATAGGCAAGATCATGTCTGCACATTTTCACCTGCAGTTTTGCTGGAGAGTGGATAAGTCTTTCTGAACTGCAATTCTAAAAGCTAGGAGCAATTTGGTGCTAATATTTCACATAATAGGGGTGGTGAATATTTATAAGTTCAATAGATATTTCTGGAAAACTTAGTATATTCTGAAGATAGTGACATTAACCTGATAGATACACTTTCATGGATCCCATTTCTATCAAGAATATTGCTGTGAAGATTGATATTAAATAATAATTGGCAAGAATATTAAAAATACAAATAAGAAGCAGTCAAGAAAACAATAATATAAAGTTCATAATAATGTGATAGAAAAAAATAGATTGAGGTGTGGGAAAAGTACCTGACATGGTGTGATTTGGGAAACTGCTCTAAGTCTGTGCTGTCAGAGCTGAGATGAGAAGACAAGAAGGAGCCAAGTCTGCGTAATAATCCAGTAAAGTTACCTGAGATAAAGGAAAATGCCAAAGTGAAACTGAGTAACAGCAGCAGCTAATGATGTCACATATCCAATCATATCATGGGCCCTCATTTACACATTAAACCTCAGAAGAATCTTAGAATATAAGCACTGTGTTAGGGTTGTCTCACAAATAACAACGAGGCAAGAAAATGGCAGAGCCTAGAATTAAATAGAGGGAGGCTGGCTCTAGTGAACACACCCTTAAGCATTTACAGCCCTGGCTTCCTGGCAATGTACCTATCATGAGACAGGATTTAAGATCTATCTGACAGGGCAGCGCGTGTGGCTCAGTGGGTAAGGGAGCGGTAGGCCCCATATACCAAGGGAGGCAGGTTCAAACCCAGCCCAAGCTAAACTGCAACAACAACAACAATAAAATCTAGCCAGGAGTGGTGGGCACCTGTAGTCCCAGCTACTCAGGAGGCTGAGGCAAGAGAATTGCCTAAGTCCAGGAGTTGGAGGTTGCCGTGAGCTGTGAGCTGTGAACACATATAAAAAGATAATCAAAAAAAAGAAAAAGACCAATGTAACAACCCTGGAGAGAGGAGTATCATCAAAATTTTGGAGTGAAACAAGAATAAATTAGAAGAAGGCCCTGAATTTCAACTATTATATTTATTTTGTAGTGAAAAGAAGAAAAAATAATAAGCTATTTGTGTAACAAGGTCAAAGGAAAGTTTTACTTACTTTGTTTTGCCTTTGCTGTTATTATTCTTTAAAGGTTAATAATAATTCAAGTGAAGAGCTACTTGAGAAAGAGATAATAAAGCTGCCGGAGTAAGTGCAGGCAACTGAGAAGGTTCGCATCTCAGAGGAAATGAGGATAGACAGCAGAGGCAAAGCATTAGAGAGAGGTTCGTCTTGGCAGAAAAATTCCTGTTCTAAAAAAGTATATGCTTTCTCAAGCTTAGAAGTTAAGGGATTTTTCAAAGTAGAGAGTTATTTTAAAGCTAAGTAGGAACTTTGATCACATGAGGACAGTCAACAAAAAGTACATTTACCTTATAGCAAATAACAGTATTCCAAGTAACTATGAATTCTATAAATTCAATTTAAATGACTTATTTTGAATTGTTTGTAAATTATTAATAATCCACTAAACTAAAAACATAGATATTTGAAAATGATTTAAAATAATTATGCTTATATAAATTGTTATAAAAATGTGTTTACCTTACATGTGTGTTAATAGGATATAGATTATATGTGTATTAGTAGAATAAAGATTCACTTTTCCAATTAGTAGGGGAGATAGCAGAGATAAAAATGGCAATAAAGCAGATGTAAGTAATAAAAAAAATCAAACAAATCATAGCTACATGGGGATTAGTTTACATATCTGAAAAGAAATGTGTATGCTCTGATGAGATTCCATAATAGTTCCATTACAAGGTATTTTTTGAAAGGCCAGTTAAGGGATTGAACAAATATAACAAGTTCAAAATAATTTCTGAGAGTCAATTGAAGGCACTGACAAGCAATTATATATCTACATAGAAATCCAAAATCAAATAAAGTTGGCTTAGTTACTGATATAGCAGCTAATTGACCAGATGTATTCTAAAATAAGGCAATCTAATATTTGTATCACAGGAGTAAATGAAATTATTAAACCAATTTCTCCTAAATAAAGTGGGAGAATAAAGCAAAATTTGCAAAGTCAAGATAAAATTTAATAGCTGACATGAAGCATTTGTGAAAAGGTAAAGAATTCAGAGAACTAAGAAAAACATGTGGCCTTAAATCTTCTTCAAAAAGTCTTAAGAATGACTAATCTCCATTAAAAGCAAAATAATACTAATCAATAGCAAAGAATTACATCCAGCCAATAGGAACGTTCCAAATGCTTGCTATCACTTTCATCCAGTGATTTGTTTTTTTTTCTGATGTTCTACATAGATGATGAGGAAGTTGAACTGAAAGGAAAGTACTTTCTTATTTGAACAGTATTTACAAATTTAATTTTCAAAAACTAATGGGTAGGCCATGTTTTCCTGTTTTATTTTTATATTGCCCAAAGAAAAACTGTCAATGTATTAAAATTTATTCTGTTTCTTATCCTTTGCAAAAAAGAAAGAGAGAACTTCTGCTTTGCTACAACAGCTTTTCTACAAGCAAAGTTTCACAACAAAAAGTGAAGTCTCCACAGGTATGTGCGGAAAAGCTGTTAGAGAAGCCTGCAGGATACAGAGGAGTGCCCAGGTTCCAGCGCCTTCTCTCCCAACAGAACAGTATCAGCTGTCAGTGATTCTCAACCTTCCTAAGGCTGCGACCCTTTAATACAGTTCCTCATGTTGTGGTGACCTCCAGACATAAAATTCTTTTTGTTGCCACTTCATGAAAAGAGATATTAAAGATGCAAGAGTAATATAAATCATGAAGTAGCAACGAAGATAATTTTATGGTTGGGGGTCACCCCATCATAAGGAACCGTAATTAGAGGGTCGTGGCATTAGGAAGGTTGAGACCCACTGAGCTAGATGAATGGCGGTGTTCGAGGGAACTATTTTAAAGTTATCTATGAAATACACTTTCAGACTTTGAAGACAGTACCTTTCAAATTGATCACTTTTTATTTTTTTTGGGACAGCAGGTGAACGAAGACTACATATGAAATTTGAAACAGCATAAAAAAATGAATAGGTACAAAATACAGATAAGTATCTAGTGAAGAATGGTTTTAGAATAGCTTTCCTTATTAGTGAGCAAAATTAGGAGGCCCTAGTCACTTAAATGTGATCTAAAGTGAGATGCATTTAAAAGAGGGACAGTTATACTAGTGCAACACAGATAAAGAAAAAAGAAGTGAACTTTTTGATAATGAGCCTTTTCTATACAATTATCCCTGTGTATTTGGACAAAATATCCTAAATATCATAAGACTTGACCTTTGCGGGGGCAAGAATTGTTCCTTGCTCTCCAGCACGATGGCAGTGTTGGCACAGGTGTGCCTGGATCCCAGTTGTTGCAAACCAGGATGCTCAAATACAGTCTCACAAATTCCACCTAAAACCAATGCCCAGCAAAGAAAGCTTCTTGCTTGCATTCTGCATTTTAGTTTAATTTTAACAGTGAAGGAGTGACTTTTTGACAGTACTTCTTACTTCTAAGATCTAGAACAAGACAAGAATGCTCACTTTCTGAATTGTTTTTCAGCATAATACTGAAAATCCAAGTCAGAGCAATTAGGCAAGAGAAAGAAACAAAGGGCTTGCAAACTAGAAAGGAAGAAGTCAAATTGTTCTTGATAAATCAATGACCAAACCAAAAAAAAAAAAAAAAAAAACGGTTAGAAATGACAAGCTAATACGACCATTTATTACGTATCATTTTAAAAAGACAGATGCAAGTATATAGCTAAAGGCATTTATGTTGTGGCATTGTTTCTTATAAAAAAAAGAAAATACAGTTTTATCAGTTATGTGTTGTTGCATGCATTAAAATCTCAATGAAATGGAATCGTATTTAGTAAATGAAATAATATTATACGTGATTATTAGTTGATATTGAAACAATTTCACACATGATTGGCCAAAGATAATTTTAAAATAATTATTTCCATAAAGAGTATAATATTTTCCTTGCTACCTAATTTCAATACCCTCTCCATCTTAGGTAATCTAAAAGTTTTCATGCGTCTTTTTACTTTGTTGTTCTCCTAATGTAAAGGAGATAGCTGCTGTTGTTTTACAATTTGTTTTGTAATTTACGTAATTCTTAAGTCCCTCTACTGTTAATGTGTGTAACTCTCACTGTCCTGTTACCTCACTCTTTGAATAGGCATTATGTTCATTTCTTTTTAAGATAAATCTATGCTTCTCTATGTAAATATGGCCTCCTCTTCTCTCTACATGTTAATTAATTCATTGGACACATTCAACTTATGTGCTGTCCTTGGGAGTCCCCAGCCAATTCTAAATGGACGTGTGGCATAAACAGACCTGCACTGCATAAACCACTGACTTTGATTTTTTTTATTACCACCAAATATAATGTAATCTATGGATTACATATTATCTGAAGTAAAATACATATTATCTGAAGTAAAATTACAATAACATCATAGATTGAGCTTAGCAGCTGACACTCCTTTTGTATTTGCTCAAAGCATTTGGCAAGACATGAATTGAATTTTTGATATGGTTTATCTGTGCATGTGGTCAAGCATGTTTTAGTTTTGAAATAATTTGTTCAACACTTACTAATATGTTAATTTCATCATATTTTTGCTCTAACTTTGGTTTCCATTTTTCCATGGAGAGTGTGTTCATTTAATCAAATAACAAGATTTATTTTACAAAAAATCATGAAACAAGTTATCTTTTCTCTGTCCTCATTTTGAAATAGGCAGGGAAGATCTATCTTAGATCATCATTCGGTCTCTTACATTTTAAATGAAATCATTTTTACTTTTCAATTCCTCATCGAAGTAGAAAACATTCAGTTTAAGGAAGCGGAGGAAAAACAAGACAAGATAAAATGTTCAGGGAGTACTATGTTATGCCAAGCAATATTCTATTTTTTTTTTTTGGAGACAGAGTCTCACTTTGTCACCCTTGGTAGAGTGCTGTGGCGTCACAGCTCACAGCAACCTCCAGCTCTTGGGCTTAGGCAACTCTCTTGCCTCAGTCCCAAGTACCTGGGACTACAGGCATCTGCCACAACACCCAGCTATTTTTTGGTTGCAGTTTGGCTGGGGCCGGGTTCGAACCTACCACCCTCAGTATATGAGACTAGCGCCCTACTCATTGAGCCACAGGTGCCGCCCACCAAGCAATATTCTAAATATTCCATGTGTAAGGCACAGATTCTGGAGTCTGATTTTTCTCAGATTTTTGAATCTTGACTCTGTGACTGTCCATTTGTGCGATCTGGAGTAAAATACTTAACCTTTATGGGTGTCAGGTGCATAATTTATAGAAATTGAGGTAATAACAATATGTATCTCATTGGACCATATGAGGATGCAATACAGTAGTTCAGTTGCCTTCTGTCTTTTCCCTACAAAACTCTAAAAAAGGTCAGTAGAAAACTTTCATATGTGAGAGGGAAAAGTAGAACGATTTTTTTGAAATGAATCAGACAGCTGATTGCCTTATTCTCCCTTCCTTCAAATGAGGTGTCTTGAGAAAGCACCTCTCTAGAAATGTAGGCATTGAAGGAATATAGGAAAAAAGAAAGGAGAGAGAAAGAGAGAAGGGGAAGAGAGAGAGAGAACTAGTTTTTTTTTTTTTTTGCAGTTTTGACTGGGGCCAAGTTCGAACCTGCCACCCCCAGTATATGGGGCTAGCACCTTAATCCTTGAGCCACAGGCGCTGCCCAAGAGAACTAGTATTTTTATCCAAAATGGATCATCGAACTACATAGTCAAAATTCTGATTTAAATAGAAGTTGGCCATCTTAAAGTCTTAAAAGGATAGGGTGGAAGAATAACACATCTTTCTTTACTTTATGGGTCACAACAAACACACAACTATAAGCAGGTCCCTGTGCCATGATTTGCGATAACTGACTGAACATAGGCGGCTTCAGCCGGCTCTGTGCTGCTGTGGAGTGATGGACCACATTCATATGTGAGGACAGACAGACCTGCCCTTAGATCCCGGCCGCCCCACCGACCAGTTGAAAACTGTGGAAGAGAGAGGTACCTTCTCCTAGACTGCGTTTGCGTGCTTTTGAATTTTGTAAAATGGTGCACATTACAGTATTATTTTGAAGAATTCTAGTGACATATGTAAAATTAATTATTTTCATTTTAATTGGCTGTTCATAATACACGATACTGTCATTCTCGTTATTACACTTCAATATTTTCAAATCCAAGTTGCCCTGACAGAGGATATAGTTTACGCAATTAGTAACAATTAGTAGTGGGATTTGTGGAATCGGACATGCCTCTTAGAACTTTACATGCAGTGATAGGAATTTACTGATTCTCTAATGGCTGTGTGAACAAGTACTCTGGACTAGAACTACACGCGGTGCTCATAACAACCCCTAACATTATTAACATTAAGCAATGAGTCTACTAATCCTACCTTATTCTGGAAAGACCCAGCTCGGCTCCTCTCTGTTCTGACCACCACCGCTATTAGACTTTATTTGCCCATTACTCCTCCCTCCTGATCTCCCCCCTGAAGGCATCCTTGCCTTACCCACTAATAATCAGTATGTATAATACCTGGATTATATAATAATCCAGAATCAAATAATCTGGCACCTTTAACTTTGGAAAAAAGTTAACAATTCTTTAAAGTGCAAGTTTAAAAAATTAACGAGATATGACCCTACAATAAGATTATAAGTCCTGGAATAACCTTCCTAGATCATGATCAATTCATCTTAAACCATGTAAAACAGATAAATCAATGAAAAACTTGTTATGAAAATGTACTCCACTCGTATATGCTAATTGTTTACAAGATGCTACTGTAAATATGTACCTTTTATGAAAAAATGTTAAGAAATATGTAACAATTTAGGCTCATTTTTACATTTTGTTCCCCAAGGATTACAATCAGTATAAATAAAATATATCATGAATAGCTAAGGAGTATTCTACATGTTTATATTAGATTTTAATTTTATCCGTATTTTATATGGATATAAGAAAGCATAAGTGCATATATTTATATTGTGATTTTATGAAAATGCTGATTCTCTTTTCACTTATATGTTTCATTTGCACATGTCTAAGAGTCTTACTAGAAACGAATTAAAAGTCAAATAAGGTGAATTAATTCCTACCTTTGAATAAAATGCTACCCTAACTTTCTTGATAACCCTATTTGATATTCTTATTTCTCAAGTTCTTCTGTGAAAGCCAAGTATCTGTATGTTAAAGACAAAATGAAACAAAATGAAACTCCAAGATAACTCTTCTATACTGTCAGAACTAAGAGGATCCTGGAATAAGATTACAAACTGGAGCAAGACCTTCTTCCCATCTGCTGGAAGGTCTGATTCTGCAGGGATTTGGGAGTCACATCTATCTTGCTGTGCAACATGAATTCTTTTGTGTCAGGTCTGTTTCAAAGTAAAGCTAATTGAATAAGGTTTGAGTCTCTGAGGAGAGTGCTTCTTCTGATCTCACTTTACAAATCATGTTGGTTTTAAAAACTGACTCCTTAATATAGCAACTGGGAGATCTGAAATATAATAACTGTGGTAGAAATTGATGCTATCCATCAGGTTTTATTTTATCCCTCTCTCTAGGTGAACGACCAGGCTGAACCTCCCTGACCCCTTGAAACATGATCATGTGACTTGCTCTAGCCAATGAACTGTGAGAAGCGTGCCAGTTTTAAGCAGGAGGTTTTAAGTGCCAGTGCACTGACAATGTTACTGCTCCTTACTTTGGCGGAGGTGAGCTGCAGGTCCTGTATAAGTGCCTCTGTGGCGCTGTGTAGAACTTGGTAACACAGAGCAGAGCTCTGCAGCTGGTTTGAAATGGACTTGTCGCATGTCTGAAAAATAAATCTTTACTTTTAATCCCCTGAGCTTTGTGAAGTCATCTATTGTATTTTAGCATAATCATGACAAAAGGGTTATAACTCTATAAAACAGTCCTTTTAATTTTGAAATTCTTGCTTTGTCCTACTTACATGTTAAATTCTTTGCATCTGTTATGTTACTTAATCCCCACAATGACTGTAAGAAATATATAATACTTCACTCCCATTTTTATATTGGAGGAAACAGAGGCTTACAGAAATTAAATTCCCTAATATCACACAGCAATAAGTAAAGTCTGATTTCAAGCACAGATTTTAAAATTTCTTTATACCCTTAAACATATATAGACATGATATGTTCTGTCTTGCACAATGCCAAAATTGGGCAAATAAAATGAACTAACAAAACATTGAATAGTCCGTAATGAAATTATTATTTTATCCACATGTCCAGGAACGAGATGAGTGAGAGAGGAGGAAGTGGTAGATGATTGGTAGTATCAAAAAGAATAAGATACCAACTCTCATTGTGAGCAAGTGAAGAGCCTGGAAAAACATGGAGAAGAAATCGGACAGAACAGCAGTGGTGCACCAGCAACGATCAGTCAAGAACAGTCAAGAACAGCATTACTGCAGGAGGAGGCTTGATGTGACCGACAGCAGAGCAGGCTGAGCACACTGAAGTGATGAAAGCCGTAGTCATGTAGCGTGTGAGCTCAGGGACCCCAAGTCAAAGACGGTCAATGGATTTCAGGCAGTGATTTAAAAGCAATGTATATTTCTTGAGACATACTTCTAAGCATGAAATCTCAAAAACTGGGAGAGTCAAAACACTGTGCATCCATATTTTCCAAGACCCACATATCAAGAAGTGACCACATATGCATTTTTATATATTATTTCATTATACTGTGTATTGGCTGATTCTAGCGAGCAATGAAGTTGTCTCTCTTTTAATGTATTGTTTTTGTTTAACTACCATTTAGAAATTATGTATAGGTGCTCCCATATAGTTGCAAGCAATTTGGCAATTTTAGATTTTTTTGATTCATATCAGAGAATTGTAATGAAGAATGAATCGTGAAATATTTTTGCTCAATATAATTAACAATTAGGGATTTATCAAGTGTAAGCTTTATTCCAAACAAAACAAGGATTAGGGAAACACACAATTAAATAGTCAAATGTTTATTTAAGTATGATTTTCTTCAATCTCTTTTAAACAGGGAACAATTCTATACAAAATTGTTATTCCATTCTCATTTTTATAAACGTCCTTATTTTCTATCTGAATCTACAATGATGTGAGGTGTTATCATATTAAAGGAAAGAGTGAGAAATATTATACAAAATTTCAGAGCTAAAGTTTACTTCTTTTTTTACTCCGGTGGCTAATGACTTTGTTGTCATTGTTTATAATCAGATTCACACAGTCATGTCGGTATTGGGAGGGTGAAGATTTATTACTTGGTAGTTTTCATTTTCTTTTGTTATTCTTCTTTCAGATCACAGGTGGAGGTAAAGAACATGGTATTTCATCAAGAGAGGCCATTAGCTACCTGAGCCACACTTCTGAACAGCTTACATTTAAGTTCATGTTGCTATTTTCATAAAATTCTATGTAAACCTTCAAGCTCACACGGGCTGAGGATTCATGCAGTTACCAAGTAAAATGATTTCAGCAGTGACTGGAGAGTCAGGGTCATTTGATACCAACCCTGGAGATGCAGGTGCAAGTTTATGCTCATGCCTACCCTGGCAAAATGACTCTTGGAACAATGGCATTTGGACAGTTATCATCAATACAAAAGCAACAATTCTTATCTCCCTGACATTAAAAACAAGCAAAAAGAGTGCTTTGTTATCCCCCATGGATTACCCTGTGAAATTTGTGCTAAAATATAATATTGTCACAAAATACTTGGTCACTTTTTCCCTAGCACTATTTCTGACTCATTGAAAATTTCTCAAATCTGCCCTCAGATCACTGTTTATACATCCTTGCTTTACTCCTTGAACAATCTAATTTTAAATTGTTCTAAGATGACACAATGAGATATAATGTTGTATTACAGTCTCTACTAAGGTACCCTCTATTGTTTTACAGCAATGAAATGAAAATGCCAAGCTTAAATTCTCTACGTCTATGAACAATCAGTTTTTGGACAAGTATTTAATTTTGTTTAACACACAAAAAAAGTTGTCTAGTTCCTTTCAAGGCAATTTAGTTTTTCTAATTTCTCTAGGAACTACAGCCAAAACTTCTGAAAGAGTAACAGCTTCTTTGAATTCAACTGATCCTTAAAATGTTGTCCAATGTCTTTTTTTGCTCTCAGATAATTTGCTATACTTAAATGCTGTGTGAAGAATTAAATTAGAATAAATGTAATTCCCTTTGATCTCAGTTATGACATTCCTTACTCTCCGTGTATTACACAACCTGTCTTATGAGTTGCAAAGTACATTAAACTTGAATATATCAACATTTTTAGCCTATTGTGCCCTTCCAATATTTTCTGATCTGATATATGCCACCAATCAATAAATTGCAAACACTGTTTTCTGCTCCACAAAGCTGTTAACATGCTAATCTAAGCCTATTCCTGCCCTTCACATGTCCTGACATTTTTAACTACTTAAAATATAGGCATTTTCATCTTAAAGTCTTTATGCAGGGTTTTATTTTCAATAAATCCTTATACCTTCCCAATATTCTTAAGTATTTGAAAATGAGGGGCTTTTTTCCTCCTTTATAAGCACACCAGAACATATTCCAGGGGGAAAAAAGGATAATCTAAAACTGTGTAGGCATTTATATTCTGTAGGCATTTATATTCTGTAGTATCTATCCCCCCTTTAAAATTTTTTCTTTAGGTTTCTCCATGAAATTTTACAAAGTATATTTATTTTCATATTCAGTTGGGAAAGCACACCAAAGGCATTACATAAATTGACAATATCACCATTAAAGTCAATTCATTATTTTATACAGTGATTTCAAATAAATCCTGGTATTAAACTTGGCATGTGGACCATTCTCCATTTTATGGAGAAATGCTAGGGGGTGAAGTGACATGCCTCGACTCAGGAAATCACCTTCAAATATTCTTAATTTTCTATCATGCTGACCCCAATTTCCCATTGTTGGATTTAACAATGTCATAATTTAAATACAATGCAATAGGAATTACACTGTGATATATTGATGCCTTAAATTCCTGAAAAAAATTTACATTGATAAATGCAAAGGAATCAAGGGAGGACGTGAGCCCTGTGATCCCAATTTTAAGAAGGATTTAGTGAAAATCATATCATATTTATTATCTGTTCAATTATGTAGCAGTTGTTGAGATCAAAGTTACCTAAATATTGGACTGGGCACAAATTTAATTTAATTCTAGTTATGTCTTGCTCATGCTAAAGAAAAACACCCTCATTTGACTCTTTTTCTGCCTCCGCCTATCACACAATTATTTTAATGTCATGCGGATGCCTCTTTATTCATTTCATTCTTTCTTGTGACTACATCTTCTACTAAAACATGAACTTAGTACAGCTATGTTATGAGGCAGATAGAAGTAGCTCAAAATCAGTTGTCAAATTAATAAAGTCATGTTTCTTGGAGGAAAAACGAATTATTTCTGTAGTAATTCCATTATGTTAAGAGTAAATTGTAATGGGTTGTGATGTTACAGCACCTTATCTGTGGACTATACGTACTCTCTTTTGATGAGTTAAAGGCAGGCTAGAGAACCCGAGAAGACCTTTGATTTTTCTGGGTCAAATAGACGATCTTAAAATATTTTATTCCTTTGTTTGTCCTTTCTCTTTTTTTTTTTTTTTTTTGTAGAGACAGAGTCTCACTTTATGGCCCTCGGTAGAGTGCCGAGGAGTCACACAGCTCACAGCAACCTCCAACTCCTGGGCTTAAGTGATTCTCTTGCCTCAGCCTCCCGAGTAGCTGGGACTACAGGCGCCCGCCACAGCACCCAGCTATTTTTTGGTTGCAGTTCAGCCGAGGCCGGGTTTGAACCCACCACCCTCGGTATATGGGGCCAGTGCCTTACCGACTGAGCCACAGGCACTGCCCTGTCCTTTCTCTTTTATCATTTTTTTTTCTGGGTGTTTATAGTTAAAACATGCTGTTCAAATAAATAGATTGGAAAACATAAAATGGAACACTTGAATACAAATTAAAAAAATAATAATTTAAAGCACTTCATAGCATACTTAAAGCATACTTCCATTGATATGCAGGAAAGTATTGATGCCACTTACAAATATTTATATAATAATGAGCATTTAATGATCTCTAATTAACTACAAGGAAGTCAAAATGAAAGTGAAAGATGGTAACATAGGTGAAATAATGGCATGAATCTATTTTATTTTATGAAACCAGGTCTTAGAAAGCTAAATGAAATATGTGTATATTCTGATGCTTAACCAGTACTAGTAAAGCAATTCTAAATTTGGAATATTAAAATATGTTGATTCCTCATATCACACAATTAATACATCATCATGTAAAAATATCTTCACAGAGCTAATTAGGATGTAAATATGCTGGAGTTAAATACAGGTCTTCTTCATTCTGCTGCCCTCAGTATAATCTAATTAGGAGAAAAAAAATCTCAGCCCGAGCTCAGAATCTCAGCACACTTCTTGGGATCTTCTTTATTTGCACTTCCAGAAAGTCTACACTATCAGGGAACGTTTGCCTCTTTTTTCTTAAAGCCCTAATGGAAACACTACCTTGAACCAGTCATAAGTGAGTACTATGTTGCAGTGATCAACTTCTGCTACTCGAGTTGACATTGTAAGTTCCTGAACAGACCACATCCAAAGATACCCACCACATATGGTAGCAAGCTCACAGACCAGGCTGATCGGCAAGGCCTTCTACATTTCTATGAGGAAAAGTAGCTGGGGTCCATTGTGATGAACAATCCAGGGGCTAGAACCTGTGAGCATCGTTGTGTAGATTGGATGAAATGTTCCTGTTTTCATGGATGGAATTATCAGACCTTATTTATTATGATTCCTAGCATGCAGACCCCACTCCAACAGCTTTTCCTTTTTTTTTTTTTAAGATGAAAAGGGGTCTTTCCTCGTTGCCATGTTTCAAAGGCTGGCCTCAAACTTCTGTCCTCAAGCCATCCTCCTTTCTGGGCTGCCAAAGTGCTGACAGGCATGTGCCCCTACGCTCCCCTTACCATCATACCTACACAAACGTACTTACACAAAGTGTGGTTAACAAATAGGTGATCATGACACCACTTGCCTTACATAAGTTGGGAACCAAATGAAAGGACTTTGAATTAATATTTTCATCACCTCATGTATTTTTATGACTCCCCCATGTCATCTTTCTCCTGTCCAGGCAGGCTGCCACTCCATGTAGAGGCCAGTTCCTACAGTGAGAGAGCTCTGTCTGCAGAAAGACTAAAAAGTTCAGTTCTCCCCTACATTTCACAGATTTCTGGGAATATTTTCCTGTTCAAAATGAACCCAGGCCTGACTTATGCCTTATAATCTGAGCCACATAACCTTAAATAATGTGCTATCACTGTCTCTAAACTCCTCATCCCAAATGAAAACAGAGCTCCCTGTTTCTTTCCCTAAATACCAAAGTGTGGTGTTAGAGAACACTCTACCTGAAGGGCCAGGAAGAAAAAAAAGGTAAAAGTAATACCGTATTGTTGCTTTAGAATCAGGAAAGCTTATGTCCCACAGAATTTCCCTGGTTAGCTACTTCTCTCTGAACCTGGTCTCTTATACAGACATCTCTTACACACAGACTTTCCCCCACATGCAGAAACCCAATCAGAAAATGGTCATTTGGAATTAACAAATAATAGATAAATAATAATCTTTGCTCAGGGAGTTACAATACTTTTACATGTTATGCAGAATAATTTTCTTAATTTGTCTCAAACTCTGCTTTTCAGAAAGCAAAGTAAGAGTGCACCTTTGTATAACCACAGTATCTAGTAAAGTCTGTTCCCCAAATGACAGAATTCTCAAAAGAGAGTAGTACTGCTTTAGTTGAGACAGCATTTTGTCCTTGCTAAACTAGTATCTTGGGTACAAGATGGAAATGGGATGACAGTCTGCAGAGAGGAGAGGAGCCCTGTCCAGAGACAGAGGGGAGTTTATTAAGGAAAAGGGCAAGAGTGGGGTCTGAGCCAGAGTCAGCCCAGCCCCTCCTGGTTCCAGGTGTCTTTATCGAGGTTATGGCTATATCAAGAATGTGGGTGGGGGGAGCCATGGGAGGGGCTGCCTCCTGCAGAGGGCCAGCTGGCCAGGTGGAAAGTGTACACTCAACCACATTCCAGGAGCAATTGTCCTGCAAGATTCCTGAAACCCGGGGCTGTAACTGTTGCTCTGCACCTGATCTTTGGCTCAATTCATTTGACTTTTTGGACCAATTCCTCTAAATGGTAACCTTATAAAAATGGCTATACTTACGCTAAGGTAGTATCTAAGGTTTAAGGATTCCTTTCCCACAGTATCTGTCAGTATAATTGAAGACTTATTCAAATTTCAAAGAGATTAATCATAATACTATTATAAAATTGAAGTAAAAAGTTTTATGTGATTAAAACAAACAAAAATGGCAACATAAATCTCATCTTAAAGGAAGATAATGAAACATTTTCAGTGACTTCTCTGTCCCTTCAGAAAACGTTTGCCAAATGGATATATCAACCTAAAAAGCTTTTTCTCTTTTTACTTCAAGTTCATTTCTGCAGCCAATTATCTCTCAACATGAGGTAAAACTCTGTTCAAATACAATCAAAGAAACTTTAGAGCCAGAAATAGCCATGGACTTTTTCATTAGCTTAATTGCAATCAAATAAATATATAAGTCAAATGGTGTTACTATGAGGCAATAGGCATATTTATGAAAATTATTTTCAAGAGGATTGTGACTGTCTCATTTCACAGGAATAAAAAGAATCTCGTGACTTGCTTCCGCCTAAGTTAGACCCTTTTCCAGACTCGATTCTTTGGCAAAGAGGCTTAAGTGGATTTATTCCATGATAAAGATTTGAACACAAAGAAACTACTGAATTAGAAGGCTTTAGCAAAGCAGCTACCACATTTACCTTTTTATTCTAAGCTGGAAGACTATCGAATACTTGTTCAGAAATACTTTGTTTTGAACCTAGTTGAGATAAAGTAGTCTAATGATTTGTTTCCAAATTCTGTGCTTATGAAAGGGAATGGATAGGGTTCCTTACCTACTCACAGATGACAGCCAATACCACACCAGAGAAAGCAGAATTATAGTGACTGTAAATCATTAAGAAAATACAACAAGGAAATGCTCAACATCCCTAATTAGTAGAGAAATACAAATCAAAACCACCCTGAGATACCATCTAACTCCAGCGAGAATGGCCCACATCAAAAAATATCAAAACTGCAGGTGCTGGCATTTTTGGGGAGAGAAGGGAACACTTTTACACTGCTGGTGGGACTGCAAACTAATACAAGCTTTTTTGGAAGGAAGTATGGAGAACCCTCAAAGAACTCAAGCTAGACCTCCCATTTGATCCTACAATCCCATTACTGGACATCTACCCAGAAAGAAAAAAATCCTTTTATCATAAGAACACTTGCACAAGACTGTTTGTTGCAGCACAATTTACAATCACCAAAATGTGGAAACAGCCTAAATGCCCCCCAACCCAGGAATGGATTAACAAGCTGTGGTATATGTATACCATGGAATACTATTCAGCTATTAAAAAAAATGGAGACTTTACATCCTTTGTATTAACCTGGATGGAAGTGGAAGACATTATTCTTAGTAAAGCATCACAAGATAGGAGAAGCATGAATCCTATTTACTCAATTTTTATATGAGGACAATTAATGACATGGTGGGGGTGGGGGAAGGGGAGAGCAGAGAGAGAAAGAAGGAGGGAGGGGTGGGGAAGAGCAGGGGGAAGGAAGGAGCAAGGCGGTGGGGTCTTGATGTGTGCCACATCTTTTGGGGGCAAAACACAACTGTAAGAGGGTCTTTACCTAACAAATGCGAACAGTGCAATCTGGTTTCTTGTACCCTCAATGAATCCCCAATAATTAAAAAAAAAAAAAAAAAAGACAACAAGGAATGGAAATACTTTCTACTTTTAATGCAAAGTGTAATATGTTTAGAGTCATGGAATCAGATGCATTAAACCTTTTTCTCTTTTTTTTTTTGAGACATAGTTTCACTTTGTCACCCTTGGTAGGGTACCCTGGCATCATAGCTCACAGCAACCTCAAACTCTTGGGCTCAAGCGATTCTCTTGCCTCAGCCTCCCAAGCAGCTGTGACTACAGGTGCCCACCACAACACACAGCTATTTTTAGAGATGAGGTTTCACTCGGGCTCAGGCTGGTCTTTGGTCTTTAACTATGAGTTCAGGCAATCCTTTGCTTCCCAAGTGCTGGGATTACAGGCATGAGCCTCTGTGCCTGCTCTCATTAAACCATCTTTAATTTGTTTTAAAATATAAAGTTCTTTCAAAATCAGTCTTCTATCTAATTTAAAAAATCTTAAGTCCTGGCCCTAAATATTACTACTAAAAGCATACATCTGAAGAATTCATTAGACACAATTCACCTTCAACACATTAAAAAAACTGGCTCTGACTATAAGTAATGACCTCGGAACAGGTCATTTCTAAAGGTATGCTCTGGGCTAGGCACTGCACTACGCTATTAGCTTAAAGAAACTTTAACATAAAAGAGGTAAATTCTCCATCTTTTTTAAGGCTGCATAGTATTCTATGGTATACATATACCACAATTTATTAATCCATTCATGGGTTGATGGGTACTTGGGCTTCTCATGGATGGAGCTGGAACATATTCTTCTTAGTAAAACATCTCAAGAATGGAGGAAAAAGTATCCAATGTACTCAGTACTTTTAAGAAACCAATTTATAATTACTCACACTTTCCTATGAAAGATAGATCACAACTTTAGCCCTGGATGAAGGAGAGAAATGGAGGGTGAAGGGAGGGGAGATGGGAGGTTTGATAGAGAGATGGTAAACGGTGGGACCTCACCTAAGGAGCATATTGTAAGAGTACAAGTCAAATTTATCAAGTGTAGAGCATAAATGTCTTAACACAATAAGCAAGTAAATGAGGCAAAAGCTATATTAGTTAGTTTGATGCAAACATTCCAAACTGTATAAAAAATCAACATATTGTACCCCACAAACGCATAAATGTATTCATGATCTATGTGAATAAAATGAAAAAAATAAACCACCATTCTCAAAAAAAAAAAAAAAAGAGAGGAACTCTAACGCATAAATAAGAACACCATGGACTTTCAGTTACTTATGTATTATATTCTTTGGTACATAGACCTAAACGGTAAAGTTAAACTGAAAATAAAGATTTCCTTCATAAAAACTGCGACAGAAAAGGAAGGGTAGAAATCAGTGTGAGCTCAACTCCTCGGAATGCAGGGGCAGGGCTTGAGAGCTGGCGTGGAAGGACACAGGGGCCACCTGTGCTTGGTAACCGACTTCCTCCAGGAAAACTGGCAAGAAGCTTCTAAAAGGATTTGCATCTCCAAGGATCAGAGAAGCAATTTACAGTTATAAGATTTCTGAAGTAGGTGATTAAATCTCCCCCTTGTGAGAGAGAGGACACTGGAGGCACAAATCCTGCCTCCCTCCCGCCCGCCCTCCCTTCCGTCCTTCTCTCCTCCCTCCCCTCTTTCCCCCTTCCCTCCCTCCCTTCCTCCGTTCCTCCCTTCCTCCGTTCCTCCCTTGCAATCTTGCCTATTTCTTACTCATTACAGGTTACCACACGTGCCCACTTTCCTTCTCCTGTTATTTACATATGTTACCTGTTATTTTCCAGGCATTCATGGTGGTGACTGTTAGTCTCATGAGGTTGGTGACATTTGCTGTGTGCACTGTTCTGTAACTGTGACCATTACTCCATTTTGTGTCACAAGCTAGAAACTGGATTTTGGGGAGAGCAGGATGCACTTGGTCGATTGACTCAAGTGGTTCCTGCAACTTGTTCCTCCAGGGCCCTTTTTAACTTTCTTATCCTGGAGGACAGACTTTTTTCTACTTCCCTGATGCCACTTTCTATCCCTAATCAGAAATATATTTATCATGGTCCTACTGATATTTAGCCTAATTGTAGGAGATATTTTAGACAAGAATCACCTTAAAAATGTTTTAGTATAAGGCAAGTCAGAGGGCACTAACTCAATGCAAAATACTGTCATTAAAAACGTGCCCTCGGCACACATGCCATTTCTTTAGGGAGAAATGCTCTCCCCCATTATAGGCTATGTAGTTCATAAAATAAAAATACAAAACCGACCAGAAATGCTAAATAAAGAAAAACATTGAGTCTTGAGGACTCTACTAACAATACTCCATTGTGATCAATGAAATAGTTCAAAGAATGGAAACAAGGTATTTGGTCATTGCCCTACTATCACCAGCCTGACTCTCGTTGTTTCTCAGCGTAAAATAATTGAAGCGATTTATCCACAAGACAGTAGATAAATATAACTCTATCTATTATTGCTCTTGTGAGTGTAGTCAAAAGGGTTTATTGTACAGTTTGAATGTAACTTACAAGATGAATAAAAATGGTGGCTTCTTTTAGAGGCTGTGAAAACCTCGTCTGCCAGAAGAAGGACTGTGTGGCTGGCGACCTCCTAGTCCGCAAGCTGTGGACGGTTTTGTCCTGTTTCATGGTGTAGACACAGTAGGCCCTATGAAACACGTAATCACTTACTAAAAACACAAATAAGAGAATGTTTTTTGTATTTGGATTTTGGCAGAATATAGAATAAAGGAATTTAATCAATACATTTGTCGTTTTTATGAAAAGGAGAAATTTCCCAGTTATAACCTGAGAATATGGGGAAGGGGGAGAGGGCAGGGAGGGGGCAACACTTTTCTCAGAATACACCCCTGCTGTTAAGGGATGCACACCTGTCTGTGTGTCTGTACATATGAGGGTGGAGAGAGGAAGAAAGAGAGAGATCAAGGGAGAGTGAAAAAGAGACTACAGCAGACAGACCCTTGGGCATGAACCGCACTTACAGGGAGATGCTTCTCTTCTCCCTTCTCCCTTATTAATAGGTGGGTCTTCAGCCTGAAGCTTTGCCTCTCACTACAGACCACTCTGGGCTTTAAATTTCAGGCTTCCGAGCCCAGACACACAGACCAGGGCCTTCAATGTGCTGCCCGCAGTTAAAGTACAGAAGTTAGAAAAACAAAATCCAGATATTAGCTTATCTGGGTAAGTTATAGGCTGCCAGTGGCACCTGAATAAAAGGATTTGCTGACATGGAAAGTATGATCGTTCACTCACATTTTGTTACAAGCTCAGCACATTTTCAGTTTCTTTATATGTTAAAAAACTACATTTTGGGCGGCACCTGTGGCTCAAACGCGTAGGGCGCCTGCCCCATATGCCAGAGGTACCAGGTTCAAACCCAACCCTGGCCCAAAACTGCAAAACAAACAAACAAAAAACATCTTTTTTGAAGTTAGTGCAGAACATATTGACAAGCCTTGCATTTGACAGGCAAGCTGTAATGAAAACAACACAGAGAAAAATAAAAAAAAAAATTAGCATTTTTAGAATTCAATGGATAGGCAAAAACATGTCATACAGTTTTATGTAAAAGAACAGTCCCTAGAAGGAACATCCACTTGGCTCTCAAAGTGCAGATGAGACGAAGGACAGAACCAAGGAGTCTATTCAGTGCTTCTTGTCTCTAGAGCAGTGGTTCTCAACCTTCCTAATGCCGCAACCCTTTAATAAAGTTTCTGTGGGTCACGACCCACAGGTTGAGAACCGGTGCTCTGTAGAAACAGCATAATTGGCACCTGCCCCTATTCTATTTCTAAAGTAACAGGACACAGAAGAAGCTTACAAAGGAAAGGGGTAAAGAGATGGGATCTTTCAAGTGTCTGTGTGGTGAGTGGAGGCTGGGGATGATAGAAGTGTGGGTGCCCCCTCATCTAGATAATTTCTTAGAGTCTTAATAGGATGTTGAAGCCAGGGCTTGAGCTCAGAAGAGAGAAGTGCTTTCTTTAAAGGAGAGGGCACCACTCAGCTAAATTTAACTCACAAAATCAATTTACCCAGACCTCGTATGAATTATTTCACATGCACACATCACTGGATTTTGACCCAGGAGAATTTAAAATAGTTTTGAAATGTACCATTGCATCATGCACATAAGGTGAGGTCCCCCCAAATACCCTCTCTCCTCCCGCCATTTTAAAACTATTAAGGAAAGAGTATAATTATCTTACCACAACAAATAAGTAAGCGAAGTGATGGATGTGTTAATCAGTTCGATGTAAGCATTTCACATTTTTATCAAATCAGTACACTGAACCCCAAAGATGCATCCAGGTACACAGTTATGATTTAACAAAAACAAAAAAAAAAGGAGTAGTTAAAGTTTAATGAAAAAAATGTGTTCTCCCTTATATTTACACATTGGTATCTCATTTTATCATTACCTTGCCACAAGAAAGAAATAAAATCATATTATTTAGTTCTTGGAAGAAATAAGATGGAATTAAATACACACATTAAGATTATCTTAGAGGTTAAGTTGTTCCAAGCTCCAAGCTTCTTCAACTTGTATTTATTCTTGAAGAATTTTCTTTTCTGAAACACTAAAGCATTAGATAATGAAAAGAGAAGAGAGAAAAAGCATCAGGCAATTTCAATACTTCAGTAGTGAGCGAGTGGAAGTACTCTCAGCCAGATTGGGTTTTAGCTTTTTTCTAATGTTTCTTATATTTGACATATGACAAATATAATACTGACAAAGAAATGAAGGACAAGGACATTTTGTGCCATCATCGGAATCATTGCCTGCAATGTTCTTAAAGTTAAAATTACTTAACATTGCAGGAAAAAATGAATCAAGAAAGCACATAGTGGATTGGCTGGTATGGAGTAGCCTTGATGAATTGCTCTGCTGCCCCACACACCAGCTCAGCAGGGCGTGAGTCGCGGGTAAGGTCTATGTGTCTCTCCTGCGTACTGGATAGAAACAGGAAAAAAAGATGGGTCTATTCCTTAAACAGGAGTGCGTTTCTGGCTCTTTCTCTGCATGTTTCACACTTCTTGCCTTCATTGTGGGGATTATTGATGTGTGACCATTAGTTACAGCATCTTTGTTTGAATATTTTCTCCATGAATTAAGTCCTTCAAGTTTTGAAGAAACAAAAACAATTCTCTTGGAAGAGTTTTATTATTTCTTTCGTATCCTCTCATGCACCCTTTAGTGGAAAAATTTTCCTAGGAAAAGACAGACAGGGAGACAGTCACACCCTCAGATCTGAAGAAATGAGCTGGCTGTGACAGTGATAATAGGACCAGGTATAGGAGGTAAATGTGCTTTTTTTTTTTATTGTATCTGATGGGGAATGGAAAATCCCTCTTGGAATGCTAAATGTCTGGTTGTCTGCAGAAAATTGCACACAATAAAATAATTTAGGAACCAGGATATGACCACTTTTATTAGTTATTGATGAGACAATGTCACAGCTTTGAAAATAAGTTCAATTATGAAAGCAATAAAGAATAGTTTAGCTTTTTTCCTCCTATGATAAACTTATATAAGCAAATTAATCAAATAATGTTAGTATCTCTTTACATAATGCAAATCCTTTCTTGGTGATTTGTGCAGTTTTGGAGTTAAGTGTAATAAGATCTTACCTGTGCTGTAATATTTAACCCATTAATAGAGGAAAACTAGTAAAATGTGCCACTCAGACAAAAAATGAGCCACCTTTTCTTCAGAAAATGTTTCCCTATTTGTCTCTACTTACATATAAATTTATCTGATGGCTTGCCCTTTAAGTATTTTGAATAAAACGATGTATTCATTGTATAAATGATTGAATTTGTGTAAAGATTTTAAATTAGTGAACTTAAATTAATTCATATTATCCATGTTGCTAAATAATCACTCACACATTTTATATTTTATCTTATGGCAAAATGACTAATTTCTTTATAATTCTTAATGTGTAAAAAAGGTAAAACATTGCTATTTTAATTTTTGCAGGTAAAATCCTAGGACTTCTTCAAATAGGTGTTCCAATAAAAACACTCGTTTTTTTTTTTCTTCTTATTCTGTTATTCTTAGCTAGATTGTAATTAGAAATTCAAAAGAAGTCAATACAATTGTACGAGTCTATATGAATATGTATGAATTTGTGGTGCAAACATCATTGCTTATTCAACACTGAATTGTTTATAATAAAGTGTCACTGTGGCCAGTTAGCCTATTATTCTGTCCTTACCACTTTCCTCCTGTGAACTCAACCTAAGTGGGGGGAGGGGGGGCATTTAACATCATGGGAAGTATTACAACATGCACTCAAAAAAAAAATTCCATGGGTTATGAATCAAACGTTTAGTGTAAAAATAATGGTTGTGCCTTTTACTAGATTACAAAAACCTTTTTCTCTGAACTACCGATCGATTTGACAATTTTTAAAATTGTTAAACACATTTCCGCCATAGTGATAGTACGTGTAGGAGAGTGAAGAAGGGTGGACCATGGAATCCTATGTTTGAATCTGGCTTTCCCAACTCATTACTGAGAGACCTTGGCTTGGTTGGTGATATTGCCAATTCTTGATTTTCTCCTCTGAAAACAGGGAGACAATATCTGTGTAGAAGGATTTTGTGGTAATGAGAAATAACATCTATAAAAACACAACCAATTGCCCTGGATAAATACATGTTGTTTAATTTAATAAGATAAGGTTTTCCATGAATTTGCTCTCCATAATGTAAAATAAAAGAAAAGGAGGTGGGTCAGCCAGAAAGATGAAGGTGGAGGGAGGACACGGGCCTGCTGCCCATGCCAGGGACACTCGCCTTGCTCTACCGACCGCCCACCCTCTGGGAGGAGCATGGGAAGGAGACAGGTGATTACCAGAGATGTCAGCTACCAGATGGTCTCAGAAAAAAGGAAAAGCTTTAAGATGAAAAAGAAAAAACAAACAGAGATCAAGTATAATTCCAAGGGAAAAGTGCCAGAGCCTACCAGACATTTGCAGGAAGAAGTTGTGGAGGAGAAGGTGGGGGAGCAAGATACCAGCAGAGATCAGCCCCCAGGAGGCTCGGAGTCCAGCAGGGCAGGCGGACAGTTCATTTCTTCCCTACCCACATCACCCATAGTCAGTGGGCTCCAGAGTTGCTAGAGAGCTCTCCTACCCTCACAGCCCAAATGCTGCTGCCACCGGGGGACTGGGAGCTTCCTGAGGACAGAGCACCGGGCTCTACTCATTAAGGAAGTTGAATCAAAACCACAGTGAAGTAACATCTAACTCCAGCCAGAAAGGTTCTTATCAAAAAGTCCCACAACAACAGGCGCCTCCCACAACCACCTCCCCTAGTGTGTGAGTGTAACTGAGTGAGTTCACGGCATTAACACGCTGACTAGGAAAATCCACAAGATTTCCCAGAACTTTAGTTCTTACCAAAACAAAAGAACATACAGCTGTGTTTTCATGGGAAGTGTCAGGCCCAGGGTTATCAACTGGCCCAAGGCTATTTTTTCATGGCCATAGGAGGACTGAGGATTATGGAGGATGGGACACTCCTGTATCTATCTCCTTATCCTCCTCTGTCATCTCCTGTACTTGAATTTTTCCTTTTCCAATTATGTATGTGTGTGCGTATATACAGGCCTAACAATTATGTTCATGAACTTGCCTCCATGCACTTATGTTGGCAGCACTATACAAACAGCTCAGTAAGGGTGGCACCCGTAGCACAGGGGTTATGGCGCTGACCACATGCACCGAGGGTGGCAGGTTCGAACCCGGCCCAGGCCAGCTAAACATCAATGACAACTACAACCAAAAAATAGCCTAGTGTTGTAGCAAGTGCTTGTAGTCCCAGCTACTAGGGAGGCTGAAGCAAAATAACCGCTTAATCCCAAAAGAGTTTGAGGTTGCTGTGAGCTGTGACGCCACAGCACTCTATCGAGTGCAAGCTACGCTTCTTGTTAAACTTTTCAAGAGTGAATGTGAAATCAGGGACATGTTAGCCCAAGTTTATGGGGATAATGCTGTGAAGAAAATGGCCATGTACAAATGGGCTAAAGGTTTTTCTGAGGGGAGAATAAGCATCCCTGAGGAAGAGAGGTCAGGGGGGTCAGTAATGATCAGAACTGATGACAATATTGCAAAAATTTGTCAAATTGTGTGTCAATATAGCAGACCATGTAAACATTGTCAGAGAAAGAGTCAGAAAAATCTTGACTAAAAATCTTGGCATGCGAACGATGGGTGGAAAAATGGTCCTGAAGGAGTTCACTGGTGAATGGTATCTTGGAGGTCTTGTTTAGCCAGCAAACAAATGACCAAACTGGAACACCCTCCCTACTTACCTGATCTAGATGCTGAACACTTTTTTCTTTACCTGAAGAAATTTTGAAAGGAAGACATTTAGATGACATTCAGTGTTATGCCCAGGAGTCTCTCAAAGACCACACCACCAGACAAGTCGAATTTAAAGAGGAGTCCTTTTATTGAAGAGCTGGCCGGCGACTGCCTCGGTGTCCAAACATGGGGTTTCTGAGAGCAGCCCTGAGTTGTCTGGGGCTCTGGCATTTATAGGGCAAAACTTTTCTAGGGGAAAAGTAAGCATTATTACAGAAATGAAAATAGTAGTTAAAGAGGTAGGGGGGATCATGAGAGCAGGGCGGTTAGTTATTTTACACAACGCTATGATCACAAGAGTGATGAGTGATTTTTCTTCCTTATAAAATAGGTATAAACCACAATGTGCTAAGGGGAAATGTAGGGACAGGAAGTAAGGGTCGTAAAGGGCATGATCATAAAAAGCTACAATCACTAGAGCCACAATCACAGGCAAATGCATTTACAGGTACACAGTGGGAGGGCAAATAAGAGGAACCAGTTTTGAAGGTAAAAGGGAGTAAATAGTAAAATGGAGTCAAGCTTGTTCTTTTAACATTTCAGTATCATATACGGATGGTATAAAGACCACCTTAACATAATCACAAGGGTTGTTGTCACAAGGGTAGTTAATGGGTTTTACACGATAGTGGTAGTGAATGACTTTCTACCCAATATTAATAGTGTTAACAGTTCTAACCAGGTGTATTTAAAAATACCATGCAATGGGCAGATAGGCAAGCCTAACGTGTTTTTGAAGCAATAAAATGTAACAAAACAACAGAATGGAGTCAAGCCTGCTTTTCCTCCCCACTGATTCTCAGGAATAAGAGTTACAACAAAATGGAGTCAGGCCTGCTTCTCTCTCACCCTAACATTCAGGATATGAGGTTAATATAATGATGGCTCTGGCCATTCCCAAAAAAGAGTTCCAAAATTGCTTTTAAAGGTGGGCTAGGCACTGGCGTCAGTGCACAGGTTTCCAAAGGGAGTACTTTGAAGGTGGCTATAGTGATACCAATGAGGTACGTAGCACTTTTTCTAAGATGAGTTTGTGAACTTATATGTGTGTGTGCATATATGTATCTCTAATCCTATGTATTATAAAATGATATCAATATTCATAATTTTAATACCTCAGATTGCCTCCTAATTGCTCTATTAGAGACAAAAAGTAAATATTGTTATTAGAACACAAGGCCATTTCTATACCATTATTCTACTAGCTGTAATAATGCTGGAAGCACTGAAGCATTTGAATGAAGATGATCTTCTGAAAGGAGAAAATAGGATATAAGCTCTTCTAGGGGCCATTACTTGTAATCAAGTTTTGCTTACTCACACTAATAAAGAGGGAGCAATGACTTTGGGATGAATAATGTTAGGCAGCAATGTGCAGAAAGCAGGTCAGCCAACAGTTAGGATTTGAACCTCTCCTGATTCTTGGGGTGTGTTGGTACACCCCACTTTTATATTCTGTTCAACTCTGTCTGATATCAAAATTTGCCTGTTTTTTTTTTCTGAATTCATAGATTATTATTCAAGAAAAGGTAATGACTGCATATTAGAAATTTGTTCTCTTTTTTAAATTGCAGTTGAAGATAATTTTATAAAAAAAAAATGTAACACAGCAGTGCAGACTTATGAAAGTAATAAATCTGGATTATAACTGATTCCTGATCTTAACAGGCAGGTAACTAGAAAACAATACAAGCAGCATCAACAGAACTCACCACTGCTGTGTCTCTAGCACTGACCCCTAAAGACTTTGCGTGCATTGTGTCACTTAATCCTTACTGGGTCCAGACTTAGCAAATAAGAGTAATGAATGCCCAGTAACATTTGATTTTTAGATGATCAGTGATTTTTTCATTATAAGTCTGTCCCATGCCATTTTGGGTACACTTATACTAAAAATCTACCTCTTATTTACTTGACCTTCAAATTAACTTATCCTGTACTTTATCTAGCAATCCTAAAGCTACTTCATGGTTAGATATGGTTATCAATAATCCCATTTGGGGGGGGAAAGAAATCGAAATACAGAGCAATTAAGTCATTGCTCGGTGCTACACAAATAATTAGTTTGGAATAAAATTCTTGTATCTTACAGCGTGTTTTCTTGACTCATACTTAACCATTTTCCTGTTCTCTACCCTGACATCTACTCCTGTGAGGGTAAAGACAGCCCAAAGTGGTCCAGTGATCCCTCTGAACTGTAACCATCCATGACTTAATCCAATTTATGAGGTAGGAAGGGCCTTATCCTTTAAACATTTATTCAACCTCATTGCTCCAAAATGAATGCCTTTATTTAGGTAGCATCATTAAAACAGCACTAATATAAATAATGACACCAGAAACTTTACAGAGTTCAATGTGTCATAGCTAACCAATCAGGAAAAAAAAAAAAAAAATTGATTTCTGTAGTGTATCCCATAGACCCTGCAGTATCTCCTCAAGACTTGCCTATTAATTACTAGCTATTTAATTGTAAAAACACTAATCAAGTATATATGGATTTTAAAACACAAGAAAAATCTCTCTTCCAGTACCGCCATGGCCCATTCTCCACACTGCAGAAAGGATATAGGGTGTGAGAGACCAAGTGGTCTATGGTATTGAAAGCTCAGAGGCAGAGAGGACCTCCTGGACACATACACTTTGTGGTTTTACTCAGTAGAGTGCTAGGTGAGGATGGTAAGGTTTGTTCTACTTCATATGGACTCATTAAAAGATTGTGGATTTATTTTACATAGAATCATGTCAAGCCCAAGTGACACTTTGCACACCACTAATTCATTGCTGTGGGTCCAACATTCCCTTTTATCCATATAAATGGGGCAAAAGAGTGGGTGGTGCAGACTCTTTGCCTACAGTAACCAATTGGGGGAACTGACTAATGTATCAGGTCCAGAAAGGTTGCCTACTTGACTAGAGAGAGGATTTCCTTATGCTGAAAATGTGGGAAGGAAAATGTATAAATATTCTGGACGCAGACAGTGTGAAGTGTTCAGGGAGAATGTGCAGATGAGCTGGGCACGCCGGGGGTCTGAGTGACAGCCAGGCAGCTCTGTGACACTAGTGTCACATGGTCCTTGCCAGGCCAGTGGCAAGAGCCATGGTCTTGACAACTTTGTTCCCTGCCCTGAAGAACTGGCTACTCTTGCTGCCTTGGATGGGAAAAAGGACCTCAAATTCAGGTAAAAATAAACTTAGGGGACAAGAACTGTATTCATTGTTCCCCACTGGCCTACTATACTAGTTCATACCTTTATTATTTAACCGAAGTGGTTTTTATATTTTTCTCTTTCTTACAATAACATTTTGATCACGTGCACATAAGGTAACATTTTCTAGGATTCCAAATAATAAATGTTGCTTTCATAAAACACACTGCTTGTTGTGTGCAATGCCTAGCTAACTCTCAACTCTTTTTCTCCTACAGGAGAAGGCCTATCTGAGTGCTAGCATGAGAGACTTAAAGGGGTTGTCTTCCAGCCTCACTGATTTGTTTTGTAAAGGAAAATATTTGGTGACTAATTGTTAGTGTAAAAACAATACAATGTGATGACACAAACACAGCACCACCTAGGTTGAGAGCCATGTGTAAATGTTGAAAGTTACTCATATGATTACGATATTCTTCTGCTCAAAATTCTTCAAAGATTCTCTTGTAGGTCATCACAGTTCATCAGACACACATGCTCTTTATAATCTGGCCATGACTTATTTCCTCTAGACCCTCTTTTTTTTTACTTTCTCCTGTGTTTCCCTGACCCTAAGATCAAAAAACCACTGACTATGTCTAGAATGCATTTTATAATTTAATTGTCCAGGTCTTTGCTTGTATTTTCCTATCTGCCTGGATCATTCTATGCACATTCATCTTTCCTATCTTAACCACAAAAATATGTTATCTCCTCCATAATATCTAATATGTTAAAAAAATCTTTTTTATTTCTCAATACTCAAATAACAATTCTTAAACAGAGTGCTCTCTAAAGTATTCTTTGTTGATGAATCTATTTTTGATAGTACATAGTGAAATCTTTGGAGAGGGGATTAAAATATATTTCTCTCTATATCTTCAACATGGTATCGGTGACTTAGAAGAACTTTAATCAATGTTTGTTAAATGAGTAACTAAATGCCAGACAAGTATGTATTAATCTCAGACTATCACTGATACACACCACTATATGCAGAGGAATTCTATAATACTTGTTCATTACTACACAGTAGATTGGGGGAGTAATAATGTGAATACCAAGAAATTAGTTAATGATCTAATTTGGGATCAATGCTATGTAAAATAGCATGGTTTAATGGAAAAACATGGTCTGAAGATTAGACGGAACTAGTTTTTTCTAGAAAATCTAGAATAAGGTTCTCATATGAATTCTTCCACTTTTAGCTGTAGAGTCAAGGAGTGATCATTAATATTTTGAGATTCATTTTATAATATTTAAAATGTGAATAATAATAATCAAAACAAATAAAATGGTGACCTCAGTATCTTGTACATTGTAGAGGATCATTAAATATTAATTCATTTTTCCTTTTCAGAGATTGTGCGAGATAAGCACATAAATAGAATGAGGCATTGGCTCAGCACCTGTAGCTCAGCGGCCAGGGCGCCAGCCACATACACCAGAGATGGTGGGTTCAAATCCAGGCTGGGCCTGCCAAACAACAATCACAACTATAATAAAAAAATAGCTGGGTGTTATGGTGGATGCCTGCAGTCCCAGCTACTTGGGAGGGTGAGGCAAGAGAATTGCTTAAGCCCAAGAGTTTGAGGTTCCTGTGAGCTGTGACACCATAGCACTCTACCAAGGGTGACAGCTTGAGACTCTGTCCCCTCCCTAAAAAAAAAAAAAAATAGAATGAACCATAATGCACATTCTGGAATATATTAAGTGAATTCTGTCTAAAAATATGGAAGTAAAAGGAAAATATAGAATAGATAGTCATCAGGTTATTTTATTGTAAGAATAGGATACAATATGCTATAACTGAGTTAAACCATTTTATAGGTTACCTTTTTTTTTCTATATTGTTGTTTCCTAAACCCAATTGTAGAATATCCTAATTTCAGGTACAAAGAAAAGTACTGAAATGTTTTTGGCATGTTCACAGTATATTTTTGTTATAACATCTAGTATCTGTCTTTATTTCACATGGAAGCCAGCCCATTCGTAGTTTCTCCTTTTAGAAAATACCAGTGTCAGCCTCCTCTGCACCACTCTAACTATCACATTTATCTTAAACTTTGTGCTATCTTAAGTAAAACAATACTAGCACCTTCTGCTTGATGTAGATAAAAGTGACAAGATGAAAAGCTGACTGTGAAAGAAACCCTGGCTCATTTGCAAAATACTAAAACATTTTCAGTTGCCTCAAGGGTAAACATTTTGAAACAGAGCATAACTTTAGTCCATTTTTATAATGAATATTTTTCTTTGGGTATTTAGATGTATGAACAGGGCTCAAGATAAAATTAACACTTTTGGTAGTTAATAGTCTACCTACTTTGTTTTCTTGATTGGAAAAAATAATCTAGACAGGAAAACTGTCCTTTCATTAAAGATTAGGAACTTGGGTTAAATATTAAGAAATAATTTCAAATTATGATGTATTAAAAGATTAAAAAATCATGTAAGTATAATTAACAACCTAAGTAGGTTGCATATATCTTGACTACAGGGTTGTAAATATTCGAGAAAATACTATTACAGAAAACTTTCTCAAGTTCAGATTAAAGAGGTCTGCCTTAATTTGTTGGAGTTTAGAAACCCAACAGCTATTCCAGTGAGGGTAGTCAGAAATATTGTACCACACTTACTTCTACTTACCTTACAATGCTAAAACCTTGAAATTCCTGGATTTTCCTATAATATGGTTTTCTACAGGCAAAAAATGTCAATAACACATCAAATACAGTAGAACTTCTGTAAGCTGACCATCTAAGGAACTGTAACAAATGGTTCAACATACAGAGGTGGTCAACCTAAGGAGAGGCCTACTGTACTGATATGTACATGTGGTGCATGTCTGGTCAATGAAAATTAGGTTAGCTTAAGGAGGTGGTTAGTGTAGGGAGACGATCAGCCATAGAGGTTCTACAGTGTCTTTGGAAGTTTGCCTTCAGCACTCTATGCAAGTACATTCCAGGTAAGACCACTCAGGAGCATGTTTTAAAAGAAGTCACGGAGGTTGAGGCAAGATGGCCAACTGAAGCCAGCTTTTGGCAGAAGCTCCTGTCCAGAGGGAGAAATAATGGCCAGAAACAACTGAATAAAGTGGAACATTGGGAGCTCAGCTGAGAGACAGGATTGATAGATTTGCATCACCGCTCCTGCGATAAACTGGGACTCCAAGGAAACAAATTACAGGTACAAAACCCATCTCAAAGAGGACAGGGAGTCCTTCCCCTACTGTACCCCAGGAGAATGACTTGAGATGAGTAGAGAACAGAGGAAATTTTGTTTCACCAACATGGAAAGAACGACTGAGGGCCCAGAATCCCTCCATGGAGAGATACTGCTGCAAGCCCAGGCAGTCTCTTGCCTGGGCCAAAAGTTGATCTAATATTCTCCCTACCTTCCTGAACTCCCAATCCATGCCCTCTCCCCCCTCTTGGTAGTCTGGAAGACTAGTCCTGTAAAATCTGGAGCATTTGGCAGATTTCTGCTAAGGTTGGGCACTTCATGAGTTGTGGGACAGTTGCACTGAAACTATAACTTTAATAGAGGCAGGGAGTCACAGGGGAGAGACATTTGCCCCATATTGGAAAGTGCTTAGCTCAGGTGCCACGGTACTAATCTCTGGGACTGTGGCCCACCAGCTCCCCAGTCTGCGGCCTGCTGTGGGTGGTTTGGCTCCTTGCTGGGCCCCTGCAACCCAAGGCCCATGGCTGGTGATTCCTGCTTGGCTTCTGTGACCCATGGCCCATGGCCAGCAACTCCCAACTGGCTCCTGTGACCCACCACCCACAGCTGGCAAATCCTGCTCAGCTTCTGCAATCTGCTGCCCTCGGCCAACAACTCCTGCCCAGCTCCTCTGACCCGCTTCCCATGGCTGGTGACTCATGCCTAGCCCCTGTGACCCAAGGCCTATAGCTGGTGACTCCCACCCAGGTCCCGCAACCTATATGGCCTATGGACAATGACTCCACCCCCTGGCTCCCTGTCCGGCTCCTGCAACCTACAGCCACTCCCAGTGACTCCCACCCAGCTACTATGACCTGCTGTCCAAGGCCTTTAACACCCCGCCCGGCTCCTGAGACTCGTGGCCTGTGGACAGCAACTCCTGCCTGGTTCCTGTGACCACTGAGGACTCCAGTGCTGGTGACTCCACCCTCCAGCTTCCCGCCCAGCTCCTGAGGCCAAGGTTGGGAGTGAGTGGCTCTGCCCTCTGGTTCCCTGCCCAGCTCCTGTGACCCTTGCAGCAGGTGGCAATGCCCTCCAGTTCCCCACTGGCTCCTGTGACCTGCACACAGCAGTACCCCAGACCATTGGCACACCACCAACAGTGGTATCACTGCTCGTGATTGGTGTAAGCTCCATGGTCCCTCACACTGGGGTCAAATTGAGCTGCCTAGATGCTGAAGACCTTTTGAAATCTCCCACCTGATCAGTGTTTGTGTCAATTGGGACAATTGGTTTGGAACTCTTGACCTGGGCCAGTCACCTAGTACCCTTGTTGTGTCGTTGTGGGAATGTGGGATTCTCCCCTTCCAGTTGTCACCTGTGGGGCAGTGGGGGTGTCTTAGTTGCTTATATATCTCCACAGCTGAGATTTTAGCCCAAAGCCACTGACTAACTAGGATTGGACAGAGACTAGCTGAATACAGGTCAGAGCCATCTAGTCCCACCACACCAAGCAGGTACCCAGAGTATCAGGCAGTAGTTCTGAATGGGACCTTTGTAAAGCTCTAAGAGAAAAGCCACAATCATCAGTCCAAGCTCTTTGGTAAAGGGTTGGTTAATTATAACTCCAGGAGCCCTCAATTCAATTCACCTTGCCATCTTCCCTAACCAAACAGTGAAAAATAATCATGGGACGGAATCAACAGAAAAACTCTGGCACCATGAATAATCAGAGTAGATCAACTCCCCCAAGGAATGATAAAGGAGACACAACAGAAGATCCCATTCATAAACAAATGGCTGAGATGGCAGAAATCAAATTCAGAATTTGGATTGCAAAAAAGGTTAACATAATGGAGGTAAAAATGGAATTAGAAATTCAAATTGCAAATCAAAAGTTGTCTCAAGAATTTGGTGAATTCAAAGACAAAATCACCAAAGACTTTGACACATTGAGGTAAGAATTTGCAGCCCTCAAAGATCTGAGAAATATAGTAGAATCCCTCAGTAACAGAAAGGATCAGGTGGAAGAAAGGATCTCTGACATTGAAGACAAAGCTTTTAAATGCTCCCAAATGTTCAAAGAGGAAGAGAAGTGGAGAGCAAAAATGGATCATTCCCTGAGAGAACTGTAGGATCACTCCAAAAGAACAAACATTTGCCTCATAGGAATCCCCGAAGGAGAAGAGGATGGTCTGAAAGGCACAGATACTCTACTCCAAGAGACAATTGAGGAGAACTTCCCAAGCATGGCAAGAGACACTGAAATTCAGATAGCAGACAGTTTCAGAACCCCAGCATGACTCAACCCAAATAAATCAACTTCTAGACACATTGTAATTAACTTCAGCAAAGTTAAAATGAAGAAGAACATCCTGCAAGCAGCCAGATGTAAGAAAATCATAGCCTACAATGTGAAGAATATTAGAATGACTGCAGATCTTTCTGCTGAAAATTTTCAAGCCAGAAGAGGATGGTCATCGACCTTCAATGTCCTAAAACAAAACGACTTTCAGCCCAGGATCCTGTATCCAGCTAAATTAAGCTTCATTTATGATGGAGAAGTTAAATACTTTAATGACATACACATGTTGAAGAAATTTGCCATAACCAAACCAGCTCTTCAGGATATCTTCAGACCCATCCTCCATAATGACCACCACAATGCTCTACCACCACAGTAAACTCACTCTGAAATTCTTACCAAAACCTAATTTCTACAGTGGTGAAAATATTCAAAATATCCACTGGACTTTTGAAAAACTTGACACCCATAATACTACCAGGCTCATCAATGTTCTCAATTAATGTGAACAGCTTAAACTGTCCTCTTAAGAGGCACAGGTTGGCTGACTGGCCAGGTATCTGGCAGATACCTGCTGCTTAGAATAATCTCATTTTACCTTAAAGGATAAATATAGACTCAGTGTGAAGGGATGGGCATCTGTAATGCAGGCAAACAGAAATCAGAAAAAAGTAGGGGTGGCAATTTAATTTGAAGATACACTAGGTTTTAAACCAACAAAAGTAAGGAAAGACAAGGATGGTCACTTCATATTTGTTAAGGGAAACACTCAACATGATGAGATGTCAATTATTAACATTTATGCCCCAACCAGAGTCCTCCTCAATTTATAAGGGAGACCCTAACAGACATGAGCAATTTAATATCTTCCAGTGCCATAAGAGTTTAACACCCCTTTGGCAGTGTTGGATTAATCCTCCAATAAGAAACTAAGCAAGGAAATCTTGGACTTAAACTTCACCATACAACAATTGGATTAAACAGACATCTACAGAACATTTCATCCTAACAAAACTGAATACATATTCTTCTCATCAGCCCATGGAACATCCTCCAAAATTAATCACATCTTAGGTCACAAGTCTAACCACAGCAAATTTAAAAGTACAGAAATTATTCCTTGTATTTTCTCAGATCATCACAAAATAAAAGTTGAACTCACCAATAACAGGTATCTGCATACTCATACAAAGACATGGAAACTAAAAAACCTTATGCTGAATGATAGCTGTGTGATAGATGAGATTGAGAAGAAAAATGCCAAATTTTTGAAACAAAACAATAATGAAGACATGAATCATTAGAACCTGTGGAATATTGCAAAGGCAGTCCTAAGAGGGAAATTCATAGTGTTGCAAGCCTTCCTCGAGAGAACAGAAGGAGAGGAAGTCAATAACTTAAAGGGATATCTTAAGCAACTGGAAAAGGAAGAACATTCAAACCCTACACTCAGGAGAACAAAAGAAATAACTAAAATTACAGCAGAATTAAATGAAATCAAAAACAGAAGAATTATTCAAAAAGATCAATGAATCAAAAAGTTGGTTTTTTGAAAAATTCAACAAAATTGATAAACCTTTGGCCAACCTAACCAAAAATAGAAAATTAAAGTCCATAGTATCATCAATCAAAAATGACAAAAGTGAAATAACAGACACTTCAGAAATTCAAAAAATCCTTAATAAATACTACAAAAAAACTTTATTCTCAGAAATATGAAAATCTGAACGTAATTGACCAGTACTTGGAAGCATGCCCACTTCCTAGACTTAATCAGAAAGAATTGGAAATGGTGAACAGACCTATATCAGGTACTGAAATAGAATCAACTATTTGAAATCTCCCAAAAAAGAAGAGTTCGGGACGAGATGGCTTCACATGAGAATTCTACCAAACCTTTAAAGAGTAACTAGTACCTATATTACTTAACATTTTCCAAAACATCAAAAAAGAAGGAATACTTCCCAACACATTCTATGAAGCAAATACCACCCTGATCCCCAAACCAGAAAAAGACCCAATAAGAAAGAAAACAATAGACCAATATCTTTAATGAACATAGATGCAAAAATATTCAATAAGATCTTAGCAAACAGAATCCAACAACACATTAAACGAATTATACACCATGACCAAGTGGGTCTCAAGGTTGGTTTAATATATATAAATCTATAAAAATAATACATCACATAAACAAACTAAAAAACAAAGACCATATGATTCTCTTAATAGATGCAGATAAAGCTCTTGACAATATCCAGCATCATTTCATGATCAGAACACTTAAGAAAATAGGTATAGAAGAGACTTTTCTTAAACTGATGGAGGCCATCCACAGCAAACCTACAGCTGATATCATATTGAATAGAGTAAAATTGAAAACATTTCCACTCAGATCAGGGACCAGACAAGGTCGCCCATTGTCTCCGCTGCTTTTTAACATTGTAATGGAAGTCTTAGCCATCACAATCAGGCAAGAGAAAGCAATCAAGGGTATACAAATAGGATCAGAAGAGATCAAACTTTCACTCTTCACAGATGATATTATTTTATACCTGGAAAACTCCAGGGACTCAACCATAAAACTCTTAGAAGTGATCAAGGAATACAGTAGCATCTCAGGATACAAAATCAATACTCACAAATCAGTAGCTTTTATATATACCAACAATAGTCAAGCCGAATAAACAGTCAAAGACTCTATTCCTTTTACAGTTATGCCAGAGAAGATGAAATATTTGGAAATTTACCTAATAGAATCTATAAAGAAAGATAATTATGAAACTCTGAAAAAAGAAATAGCTGAAGATGTTAATAAATGGAAAAACATACCTTGCTCATGACTATGAAGAATCGACATTGTTTAAATGTCCATATTACCCAAAGCAATTTACAAATTTAATGCAATCCCTATCAAAGCACCACCATCATACTTTAAAGATCTGCAAAAAATAGTATTTTGTTTTATATTTAACCAGAAAAAAAACCCTCAAAAAGCCAAGACATTACTCAGAAATGAAAACAAATCAGGAGGAATCACACTACCAGACTTCACACTATACTACAAATCTCCAGTGATCAAAACAGCATGGTATTGCACAAAAATAGAGAGGTAGGTGTATGGAACAGAATTGAGAATCAAGAGATGAACCCAGACACTTATAATCATTTGATCTTTGATAAGCCTATCAAAAATACAAATTGGGGAAAAGATTCCCTGTTTAACAAATGGTGCTAGGTGAACTGAATGGCAACTTGTAGAAGACTGAAACTGGATGCACACCTTTCGCCATTAACAAGAATTGACTCTCACTGGATAAAAGATTTAAACTTAAGTTATGAAACTATAAAGATTGTTGGAGAGAGTACAGAAGAAACACATGAAGAAATTGGCCTGGGAGAATACTTTATGAGGAGGACCCCCTGGGCAATTCAAGCAACACCAAAAATATATTATTGGGATCTGATCTGACTCAAAAGCTTCTGCATAGCCAAGAACGCAGTAAGTAAAGCAAGCGGACAGCCCTGAGAATGGAACAGGGTCTTTGCAGGTTATGCTTCTGACAAACTAGAATCCACAGAGAATTCAAACTTATTAATAAGAAAAGAACAAGTAATCCCATTTCATTGTGGACAAGGGACTTGAACAGAAGCTTCTCTGAAGAAGACAGGGGCATGGCCTACAGACACATGAAAAAATGCTCATCATCTTTAATCATCAGAGAAATGCAAATCAAAAACACTTTGAGATATCATCTAACTCCCATAAAAGTGGCTCACATCACAAAATCCCAAAACTACAGATGTTGGCGTGGATGTGGAGAAAAGGGAACACTTCTGCACTGCTGGTGGGAGTGCAAGCTAATACGTCCCTTTTGGAAAGAAGTATGGAGAATACTCAGGGATCTAAAAGTAGACCTGCCATTTGATCCTGCAATTCCTCTACTAGGTGTATATCCAAAAGACCAGAAATCACTTTATAAGGAATATACTTGTACTAGATTGTTCATTTCAGCTCAGTTCATAATAGCCAAGTCATGGAAAAAGCTCAAGTGCCCATCAACTCAAGAATGGATTAATAAATTGTGGTGTGTGTATACCATGGAATATTATGCAGCTTTAAAAAAAGATGGAGAATGGGGAGGCTCATGTGGCTCAGTGGGTAGGGCTCTGGCTCCATATACTGAGGGTGGAGGGTTCAAACCTGGCCCTAGCCAAACTGCAACAAAAAAATAGCCAGATGTTGTGGTGGACATCTGTAGTCCCAGCTACTTGGGAGGCTGAAGCAAGAGAATCACCTAAGCTCAAGAGTTGGAGGGTACTGTGAGCTGTGTGATGCCATGGCACTCTACCAAGGGTGATAAAGAAGTGAGATTCTGTCTCTACAAAAACAAAAAAAAAGAAAAGAAAAGATAAAAGAAAGATGGAGACTTCTCCACCTGGCCTAGATATGCTAGGGGAGCCATGGGACTGGGGTGGGGAGGAAGAAGGAGAGAGATGTCGGGAACTGTCATAATATCATGTTGCTTCAGCATCTATGTTGAATATACAGTAGACCCTCTGCAAGTTGACCACCCCAGGCACTGTGACAAACAGGTCAACACACAGAGGTGGTCAACATAAGGAACTAGGCCTGCTCACAGGCTTCCCTCTGTAACTTGCTCTCCACCCACTGATTGAGCCTCTGTGTTCCACACAGCATTCCCTTCGTGTCAGTCCTGTAAGGCATACCATCTTCTTCTCCTGGAATCTATATGTAATAACACTGCTTCTGTTATTTATGTGTTTTTATTATTGACTTCTCTGTGTTTCACTTGACCAGCGTGCCCAAACCTACTTCTTTCCTCCTAAGGCTCACCTAGCATGTGGTGATCTTAGTAGAAATAAACTATACCCAGGTTAGACAAAAGCCACATGGCATCTTCTAGTATAAAAAAATTTCCTGGGAAAAGTATACCTGGTCATGGTTAGACACTCAGGCATTAGACTGCCTTTCAGAATACAGACATATCCCGTGAAAGGCACATTGTAATCATCTAATACCACCTCCCCTGGAGTCCAGTCAGGGCAGTGGCTAGAGTCTGTAGCTACTCTCAGGACAGAGATCCCAAGACCAAATTAGAAAGGAAAAAATGCAACAGTCCACTCTCACTACATGACTAGGGAACCACTTTCTATCCACAATATATAGGGCTGAACCTGTCACAAGTATCTAGGAGGGAAGCTTCTTTATCCCATAGTCCAAAGCTCCTCCCCTCCAGCTCCACTAAGAGATGTTAGCTGGCCACAGTAGAGAACCCTGGCTGCTTCCACAGGCAGGAAGGAACACCAGTGGTACCTCATAAACCCAGAAGAAGGCTGTCAGGGACTCCAGCAGAGACAGGCTAAATATTCCATTTTACTATACAAGCAAATGCTTAAAATCATCTTATATTAAACTTAGAGCTGTCCTCATTCTTTTCATTTAACCAAATTATCTTAAACTTTGTCCACTACCAGTTCTTGGCAAGCTGTCTTTTCTCCCCACTGTGGCTAAAAGGTAGTGTTCTCTATGATGAATTACCATAATTTATCCAAATTACATTCTACTAAATGACATCTGGGGGTTCTACATTTGTTACCTTTCGTTATTATAAAAATGCTGCGATAAATGTTTTTAAGGTAACTTCTTTGTGAATATGAGTGATGGTATCTATAGTGCATGTTCTAAGAAGGGCATTATCTGAGTAAAGGAATAGATCTTCATGATGGTGGATAATGTGACTAATTTCCAACAAAGTAGAACCAGTTACACGGCTGCCTACCCATGTGAGAGTTTCATTTACCTTCATTGTTTTGAAGGATTCAAAACTCTATCGGTAATCTCATCTCTCCTTCTCAATCCTCAGTTGGATACAACAAAGCTATAGATTCATTTTTAAAAAATGGAATGATTCAGGAAATAGCTACATCTTAATCTTCATCAGTAATATTTTTGATGTTAAGTTGTGCTGTGCATTTTATAAATAAGCATTGTTATTGGTGTCCATTTTCTGCTCAAATCTCTATGTTTGGATGTTGTAGTTATACTAGCTGAGTTATCCTATGTTAAAAAAATAAATGAATTGATTTCTTCTCAGTTACCTACTCCTGACACCAATGGTCACTGATTCCTCCGCCAAAAAATATGGTGAGTTAGACGTGGTTTCTCACTCACAGAGCCTTTCATGGGCAGGTGAGGTTCCATGAAATCACACAGAACAGGAATTTGTATTTCTCACTGGCCAAGCATACATTTATATACAAAAGCAAGATACATTCTCAGGTGTAAGGATCACATCCTATGAAGTCTATACTTTCATCCTTTCCTTGATAAAGGTTGTATCTGCATAATTGAGAACAAAGTATAAATGATCTTGGTATGTTACACCATGTGCAAGAAATCAATCTATTATCAGAGCTGAAACACACTATTAAATTGTATTGCCCTTTACTTAAATAATTTGGGAATTGGTGTCTAGGAAATGTTGGGAATCAATTGCTTAAAGAAGAATTATCTGGAGGACTCAAGAGGCAAACTTAAAAGTTGGTTTTATGTATTTCATACACATTCAGATATGTGTATGAAACAATGTAGTATTTTTTCCTTTATTTTTAAGTGTCTAGCTCCAAACAAATGAACAAAATTGTGCAAGATGTCTTGCAACCAGGAAATCGAACAGTCAAGATCCATGAAGTGTAATCATAACACTTACTCTCCTTTCAGTATCATAAGCTCGCTTTCCTGCTGGATTTGCTCCTCAAAACTGGTTCTTCCCCTTTTTTGAAAATTAATTTGTGGATTTAAAAATTTTCTGGTTATTTTTGCATAAGAAAAGACTGTCATCTCCTCAAATTAAGATTTATAAACATGAATAATAGTCAAATCTCTAAACATATTTGAAGTTCACACTCCCCCCCCCCCCCACCAACAGACAAGAAGACTGAAGATAAACAGATTAAAGTTGGTTTCTCTCATCCTGGTCTGATCCTGAGAAGATTCTAAACAAGCTCGTTCTCAAATATGTCTCCAGGAAAAATATTCATTCTTTGTTGAACCATACAACAAAAGCTGATCCAAATACTTTCAGCAGCGAACCCCTGTGACATGCCCAGCATCCAGGGGATGTACATAAAATGTGAAGGAAAAGAACACCTCTTATATTTTGATAACCTCTTATTATTAATGATTATTTTTCCATACACTGATTATTTAGACAAATGACAGAAGTATCTACTCAGTGCAATCAGTGATGGAGTTCAGAGCAATTTTTGTAACCAAGGTCAAGTTCATACCACACACCCCCAAACAGTCAATAAGTTGAGAGGCAAAACACTGGGACACGGAAAGCAACCTTTGTTTGGAGAGCCAGCAAACTGCCAAGAGAGTGGACTCATGTCCTAAACAGCCATCTATAGTTAGTTATGAACTTCAGTCTCCCCAAGAAAAGGGGAAGGAGGAAGATTGGACTTCAAGAGGCAACTGAGGACCGCATGTGTGTGTCAGTAAGGGCATGAGAAGGTTTTAAAACATTGTTCCTCTGATTAAGTTAATGTTGGAGGATGAAGATCAGGTTTTTCTGCAAATCTTTAGCAAGGCATTGTTACTCACATGTATGCTTTCCTTAACTCCCCTGCGGTTAGTTTTGGGAAGGGAACAGTTGTCACTTTTCTTCTAACTTACTTTCACAGCTAATAGAAGATTTTTGTTTGTTTGTTTTTCATTCCACATTAATATGAGGGTACAAATGATCGGGTTACATTTACATTTCTTTTTTTAAAATTTTAACTTAACATTTATTAAATCTTAGCAGTATACATTTATGGGGTACAAGGTGATGATTTGATACACAATGTGGAACGCTTAAATCAAACGATTAACATAACCATTACCTCAGTTAGTTTTTGTGGTCAGACACTTATAGTCTTAGTTGTTTTGAAATATACCCTTGCATTGTGCACATTAGGTGAGATCCCAGCAAGTGCCCTCCCTCCACTCGCCCTCCCCTCTCTTCTTCCCTCCCCCCCCTCCTTCTTTCTGGACTATAATTGTGTTTTATCATTCATATGAATGTGTAAGTGATTATATATTGTTTCATAATAGTATTGAGTACACTGGATACTATTTTTTCCATTCTTGAGATACTTTACTAAGAAGAATATGTTCCAGCTCCATCCAGGTAAACATAAAAGATGTAGTAAAGTTTCCATCTTTTTGTTGCTGCATAGTATTCCGTGGTATACATATACCACAATTTGTTTATCCATTCATTGGTTGATGGTCATTTGGGCTGCTTCCACAACATGGCAATTATGAATTGGGCTGCAACAAACATTCTGGTGCAAATGTCTTTGTTGTAAAATGATTTTTGTTCATCTAGGTAGATACCTAGTAATGGAATTACAGGATCAAATGGTTGATCAAATTTTAGTTCCTGAGGAATTCTCCACACTTCTTTCCAAAAAGGCTGCATTTGCAATCCCACCAGCAGTGTAGAAGTATTCCCTTTTCTCTGCCTCCACGCCAACATCTGTAGCTTTGGGATTTTGTGATACAGGCTAATCTTACTGGAGTTAGGTGATGTCTCAAAGTGATTTTAATTTGCACTTCTTTGATTATTAAAGATGATGAGCATTTTTTCATGTGTTTGTTGGCTATTCCCCTGTCACCTTCAGACAATTTCTGTTCAAGTCTCTTGCCCACAAGGAAATGGGGTTGTTTGTTTTTGTCTTATGGATTAATTTGAGTTCTCTGAGGATTCTAGTTATCAGCCCATTGTTGGAAGCATAACTTGCAAAAATCTTCTCCCATTCTGAAGGCTGTCGATTTGCTTTACCTGCAGTGCCCTTAGCTGTGCAGAAGCTTTTCAGCTTGATCAGATCCCAGTAATAAATATTTGGTGTTGCTTCAATTGCCAGGTCTTCCTCATAAAATATTTTCCCAGGGCAATATCTTCAAGCATTTTTCCTGCTATCTTCTAGTATATTTAGAGTTCTGTGTCTTAAGTTTAAATTTTTTATCCAGTGAGAATCAATTTTTGTTAGTGTTGAAAGGTCAGGGTCTAGTTTCAGTCTTCTACAGGTTGCTAACTAGTTGTCCCAGCACCATTTGTTAAATAGGGAATCTGTTCCCCAATGTATGTTTTTGTTAGTCATATCAAAGATCAAATGATGATATGTGGCTGGCCTCATCTCTGGATTCTCTTTTCTGTTCCATATATCCACATCTCTATTTTTGTGCTAGCACCATGCTGTTTTGATCACTATAGATTTGTAGCATAACCTAAAGTCTGGTAATGTGATGTCTTCTGATTTATTTTTATTTCTAAGTAATATATTTGCTATTCAAGGATTTTTCTGATTTCTTATAAAACAAAGTATTATGTTTTCAAGTTATTTAAAGTATGACATTGGTACTTGGATAGTGATTGCATTTGGGTAGTATGGACATTTTAACAATGTTGATTCTTCTCAGCTACAAGCATGGTATGTTTTTCATTTGTTAATATCTTTGGCTATTTCTTTTCTCAAGTTTTCATAATTCTCATTATAGAGATCTTTCACATCCTTTGTTCAAGGTATTTCATCTTCTTTGGCACTCCTGTAAAAGGAATAGAGTCTCTGATTATATTTAAAGCTCTAAGAGGTGATCAAAGAATATAGTAGTGTTTCAGGATACAAAATCAATACTTACAAATCAGTAGCTTTTATATATACCAACAATAGTCCAGCCCAAAATACATTTGCGTTTCTAAGGCAAAGCCCTAATGTAGCTGAGTTCTTCACCCAGGGAGTGTGCTGCATTCCCTTACATTGTGACTGTTAGGTGAGAACTCCTCAATCCTTCTCTCCCCTTTCCCCCCTTCTCCCACTCTACTTGAATTTAATTGTGTTTTTCTCTCCTAGGCCTTGTAATTGTTTCATATTAGTATTGCATGCATTGGATATTTGCTTTTTTGTTCTTGTGATATTTACTAAGGAGAATGTGTTTCAACAACACAAAGCATGTAAAGTCTCCACCTTGTAGGGCTGAATAGTATTCTCTGGTACACATACACCACCAAGCTTTTAACCTGAAGGATATAATGACCACAGGGGGGCAAATGCAAAATGGAGCTGGTGATGCTATGCCTCTTTTCCATTGTTCCATTTTCTTCTGTCATTATTAAAAAATTAAACTCTTTTCTCTGTGACCTATTATAGTTACTATTAAGAGGGTGCTTATATTTTCACCGTTCCCTTTTTTGGTAATAAAGTGTGTGTCAAAAGAAGATGAGTTCTCATAAATATTCTCATAATGCCACTTGAAAACATAAATTTTCCTGTGCTCAAAAAATTTTAGACTTTAATTAAAAAAGACCAAACATGTTCATTTCCAGTTAAATTATAGTAAATTTTTATTAATTAGAAGACAAAAGGGATGTGGTATTTTTGTAAAATGAGGTTTTGTGTCAATGGGGGACATATTCAAAACACAATTAAGCTACCCTACAGAGGAAATATTTCTAAATCTTGTACAAATGAGTATAATATTGATACAAAAACCTGACAATAATCACCAAATATAAGGAAATTATATACAACTTTATGCATGGTCTGAGAAAATTCTTTTTGTTGTTTTTGAGATAGAGTCTCACTCATTATGTTGCCCTCAGTGGAGTGCTGTGAAGTCATAGCTCACAGCAACCTCAAAGTCTTGGGCTTAAGCAATTCTCTTGTCTCAGCCTCCCAAGTAGCTGGGACTACAGGTGCCCACCACAACACCTGGTTATTTTATTATTGTTGTTGTCATTGTTGTTTAGCAGGCCCGGGCCAGGTTTGAACCTGTCAGCCCCAGTGTACGTGGCCAGCATCCTAACCACTGAGCTATGGGTGCTGAATCTGTGAAAATTCTTAACGTAATGTTAATATACAGAAATTGATGGCTTACTAATAAAGATAGGTAAGATATTCTTTTCTAGGAACTTAAGAATGTTTCAAAGTAATTCTCTTAATTTAATTTAAAATACTAATATTTACAAGAAACTCATGTATTATCTCTATGGGAACTGAAAGTTCAGTGACATCTGGGATAGGAAGAATGCGTACAACATGAATATATCCATAGTGTGTTGACTTTTTTTTCAGCCTCAAGCCACCATTACGCTTGATGGGAGAACACTGGATGCATTGCTATTAATGTAAACAGTGAAGGAAAAACGCCCACTCTCATTGCTATTGCTAAATATTTTATTTACAAACTAGTCAATGAAATAAAAAACTTAGAAAAAAAATAACAGAGTTAATAAATCCATTTACATTTGAAATATGATTCAATTGTATATCTGGAAGAACCAAAAGAATCAACTAAAAAAAATCCAATACAAAAATTAAAGAACGTTATAAGACACTGACATACAAAATTAATATAAGTAAATTAATAATTTCTACATACAGTAGACTGGAAAGGATTTTTAATTTAAAATATTAACATAATAGATGATATTTTTAGGAATGTGAACAACATGAACAATTCTCACTAACACAAAAGAAGTCTTGAACAAAAGAAAGACATAACATATTCGTGACTAGAGAGACCGTTAAAAAAGATAATAATTGTTTTTAGTTGATTCATAAATTTAATAGGCTATCCATGAAAATACCAATATTTAGCTGGCTATTTACTTATTTACTTTTTTAGATTAAGCAAACTAATCCTAAATTTTATGTGAAAAAAGACTAGATAAATTAGAAAACTTTTAGGGAAAATAATAAAAGTTGTGTATATGCCATAACTCATAAAATATCATAAATTTCTAATAATTACATAAGTATAGTGCTGACACATAAGCTTTCAGAGAGGCCAATGAAACAATATGCAAATCATAAACACACCTAATTACACATGAAAATTTATCATATGAATAATATGGCATCTCAGATAGTATAAAAAGATAAATTATTGATTATATTGTACTCCAAAAAGTGGCTTGGCTTCATCCCTGAATGAAAAATAAGATTAATATATAGCTGGCACTATATACAAAGGCCAATTACAAATGGAGCAAAGATTTAATCTAACAAAGAAGTCTGTTCTAACAATCGTCTACGTCCAACAGACATTTTTATATACATATATATGGGTCCGTGTGTATACACATATACATATAAGCACATTTTTTTAAAAAGTTCACATTAATAAAAATGTATAGTCAAATTCAAAATGTAATTACAAACTAGAAATAATATTCCTAATCCCTGTAAAATGCGATTCTCTGTAATATAGATGAATTCCTACAAATTTATAACAAAACGCCTAACAATTCAACAGAAAATAAGTGTCAGCTTTGACAAAGAAGTTCACAGAAAAGGAAAGAGAAGTGGCTCTTAGGCGTATTCGTAGGCATATTAAAACAATTATTTTAAATGCTTCTTTTTAAAAGGAAGACATGATTAGAAAATCTTAGCATGTGTCAATTCTGGACCCTAGGAGAAACGTAACTCCTACACATTTTTAGTACAACCTCTATTGATGACAAAATCGCAAATGCACTTCTATTTAACCCAGATATTCTGCTTCAGGAAATTTATTCTAGACATTCCCATTCATGTACCAAATGATGAGATGTACTAAGGATTTTATGATCCATCGTAGCTATTGGCTAAAGATTGGCAATAACTTAAGTGCTGACTCAGTGCACACGAGCTGGAGCAGGTAACACAGCCATGGAAGGAGGAGGGAGCTCTCTGTGTACTGGCAGGAAGCAAGCTCTCAGACACAGAGAAAAAGGAAGCGGTTCTAGGTATGGCCTGAAAGGTATAGTTTAATGAAAAATATCAAAACATACAACGTTTGATTCACGTACCACTACTTATATAAAAGTGGCAACATAAATAAAAATACTCATAATTTTTATATAAAGTCACTCTAAATACCTAAGATACGACCTCCATTAGTACCTAGGCTTGAACCTGGAAGGGAGAGTGGACAACTGAGTGGAAGTTTAGGCTAAAAGGGATATTTTTATTGTTATATCTTTTTCTGGATTTTTTTTTTTTTTTTGGTATTTACTCTATGGGAACATTTTGCCTATTTAAAAAAAAATTATAGATACAGTGCATAATAACTTAAAATAGAAGTCTTCCTTCTTAGAGAACCAGGCCTGACAAAATTTCAACAGGATGCCTTTAGAAATATTGCCTCAATTAACTTAAATCATTTTACCTCCTAAGACCTCAGTTTCATGGTGTATGCACGAACGGGGAAAAGAAGGGGGATACGTCTTTCCAAAGACGTATCCAGCTTCTAAACTCTGTAAGGATAGTAGAGTGCAATAATTGAATCTTTGCTCTTTCTAAGCATCAAGTTTTACAACATGGAACTCAGTTACAAAAAAAGATAATGCAGAAGATAATGAGTGGTCTCTAGTTCCAGTGGTCTCTAATTCCATGATACCACTCTATTTTGAGTCTAATTCCATGATACCACTCTATTTTGAGGTCAACTTTCCCCTTAAATATTGAGACAAAAATGTTTAATGTTAAAATCCTGTTATTCTGATTATTTTAGTGAAGTATATCACTCTGCTTGGAATAAATACTGTATTAATGGTGGAAAGATCAGTTTACTTTTGGAAGCTGGTGCGTTGATAAAAATCAGTATTTTTATTTATACATAATTTTTTACAATCTATATTGCTCTCTCTTTTCTATCAACTATTCCCCCCTCATTTTGTTTTCATTTGCCTAATGAATGAGGTACACTGAAGGAAGGATCTCATTTACCCTTGGGTGTATTCAACGGGCAATCACAATCATTCTCCCCCGTGAAGAGTTTAAAAGGCTGTGATCCTGGACTAATTCCACTAATATCTTGAAAATGCCATTGGGAGTGTGTAACGATAAGAGTTCTATTAAGATAGGAAGTTTAGTGTGCTGCTCACATTTGCCCCTTTGCTACTTAAATCCAGAATTCTTCAGACCAGTGAATCAGAACAAGGAAATAAACTGAGAAGTAAACAGATGCCTGTCAGAGCTGTCATGTTGCTTTTATGAATTTGATCTCATTAGGAAGTTTGACAAAAAAGATTGAAATACACTGAAAAAAAGAAATAAATCCCACAAATTAGTCAATTCAAAATTTGAGAATGTATATGTTGCCTATATAGCCACTTTAATATATCCCAAGATTTTTGGAAACCATGCTTCTTAAAAAGAAAAACAAAAACTCCATGGTTACTTGGAAACAGCCTTAATGGCATATATTTAGGTCTGCGCTGTTCCCTTAAGCCAGTGCCTGGTCATAGGAAAAGATATGAAAACATGAACACCACTGATACCTGTGTTTTATTTTTTTATATCCATTGTACTCTACACTATCCAAGTATTTGATCTTGGGCAATTTATTAATTTTCCTGTTATAATTTCCTTTTCCACACAATTAGATGACGCTATACACTAAGTAATATTATATAAATTGTTAAATAATACAAGATGTCCATAAAGTTCATGTGCAATTTCAAGTTGCACACTATTTTAAATTGAACATGAACTTTATGAACACCCTGTATAATGCCATGTAAATAGTTTATAGTATTCCTGACGCATGTTAAATGTTATATAAAATCCAGTCAACTTCAATCTTGTCAATTTTACATAAAGAGTCTACAGTGCTTGTAAAAACTGTGTAGTGAATGTTACTTCTCCTGTCTTGAAGAAAACAAAAGACACCAACCATCTGCTTACTGGCCCATCCTTTTTTTTTTTTTTTTTTTTGCAGTTGTGAAAATGTATGGATAAGAAGTGACATTAAATCTTCTTTTCTGTAAAAGCTGAAATTAGACAATATGTACTAACCAGGACACTACTGTGAAGCCGTCACCATGGTGGGCTGTATTTACCGCTGTGTCAATCACGGGCAGCCCGCACTCCACGGTTTCCTTGTCATCTGACAGAATTAATGAGCCCGTTCTATTGCCTCGCTTACTACCCAGTAGTGTTTTTGATTCCATGGAAAGAATTCAATTGACTGGTGTACTTCAGAGTTCCAAAATGTCTCAGAGCCAGGGTTTTTCAAGTGTGATTCGTGAGCTACCTGTCTCAGAATACTCAGTCACTATTTAGATTAAGAAAAGAATCACATCCATGAGGTAATTTTATCTTTTAAGTAGCATCTTCAATATAGGAACTATCAATATTTATTAAAATATTAATAAATTATTTCTAATAAAATAATAGTGGGTACTTACTGTGTACTTAACTGTGCTCCAGAAATTGTACTAAACCTCTTTTCATAATCTAGTTTTTGTTTTTCTAAAAAAGCATGATATTTGCTCTACCTATTCAATGGAGAAAGTTAAGTTAGAAGGAAATGTGATTTAAGTTTATCAATTCACACATAAAATGGTAAACTGAGATAACCTAGTAATAGTCATTGCTTGAAAGGTCACCTGTTTGGAGTTCCTGTGTGTGCCCAGCCTTGGCTTGGGAATAGAGAGCGAGCCAGCCCTGAAGGCCCCGTTTTCATCTCTTTGATGGAACCAGGTGGGGTCAACCTGAGTAAGCAGGGCACCCAGAACAGAGCCCATAGAGAATGCTTTCTGGAAGGCACGCGGGCTGCTTGTGACCACATTTGCAGTGTTTGGTGACTTGTGAAGTGAATATTGATCAACCTGTATCTGAAACAGCTGTGATGATCAGTCGTAACCCTACAACTAGAACCACCTCTGACTAATGGTAGATGTGTACTAAAGGTGGTGAATGGTAGAATGAGTGAGTAATCTGCTCTCCATACAACCCGGGCTCAGGAGGCTTCTGGAACCTCTCAAGTGCTGGCTTACGTGTTACAGGAACCTAATGCTGTTTCTTTCAAGATGTAATCACTCTACCTGATCCTCAGTCTTCTCTCCTGCTAGTGTGTCTGCTCTGACCTGAGCCGTCTTCTCTGAGGAAGTAAAGCTTTCCTAGCAGATTTGTTTTTTATCTGTTACCTGCTTTGTATGAAATAGAAGCTATTCAGTTTTACCAGATCTGTCTGTGCCTCTTCAGCAATGTGAGCAGTTATTGGAAAGTACCTGTAAGGATAACATAGTAGGTAAGGAGCTGCAGGAAATAGTAGGTACTTAAAAATGTTAGTTAGTTTATTACATAAGTTAATTTACAATGTAATTGTAATAATTTACATGTAATATTGAATATATGATAAAACAAATATTTACTATTAATACAATATAAATATAATAAATATGAAAAAAAGAAATAGAAGCTATTCATCATTTCTGTACTTCCTGAGCCCCTAATTGTTGAAGGTGCATGGTAGGCTCTGCTAACCAAGACAGGCATGATCAATACTTCACTGGTTTCACAGTCTAGGAGGAAGATAATCACGTGTTGGGAAGGGGAAAAACGCAGGCTTATTGTTTGGAGAAATACAATAAACCAAAACAATTGCTCAGATAGTCAAGACAGTGTTCCATAGCTGATAACAAAACAAATTCGTCCGTGCAAATTAATTCAGTTACATTTTTATATATTATTCTATATTTAAGTTGTCTTAAAATATATAACACATTTTATTATGCTTATAAAAGTTATGTCCATTAAGATAATCAGGGGAAATCAGGTGTATATAAGGACATTTCCTTCTGCCCAGTTCTGAGGCCAAATACTAACAGATCTTCATTTTGAAAGTGAGTGGGTAAAACCGGGAGTTTATATTTACCGTCTTCTGTTCATAAGTAATTACAGGCACATGATGATGATATGCTGGTAATAAGTTAAATTTATTCAGCAACTATTTATTGAATGTGCACTATGTGACAGATACGGTCCTCAAACACTGGCATCCTCTAGGTCCTCAGAGGTTTAATAATCTGGCAGAACAGAGATATTGACAAATAATAATTAATCTGGAAAGCCAAGGAAGGCATCTCTGAAAAGGAAGTAGCAATGCACAAAAGGCAAGGTTGGGAGTCAAGGTAAAGAACATTTTCTGCAGAGGAAAGAAAGAGCATCCAAAATTGTCTAGCTGGAAGCGCAAAGGTGAGGCCTTACATCCTAAAAACAATTACGTTGCCACAAATAATTTAGATTGATCCTTTATTCATTTCTACTTGGCATGACAGTATCGGCGTCTAATTATCTAAAGACTTGAGGATCCCTTTATTTGTTTAGCAAATTTTTATTAAAATAATGACGATTCTTAAGTGGTATTATTCTGACTATTGTGTTTCAGACAATTACACTGAAACTCACTTGTGAAAAAAATTTTATAGCTCAATTTTAATGGGTCTGGATGCTGAGATTTTATAACTCTGTTTCAATGTTATTAAAATAAAAGGAAAGTGCTGATTCTGTTACAAATATGAACTCTGAACTTTATAGAACATGCTATTTAAGTGTACAATAAAAAGGCATAATTTCTTATAGTATCCCTATATTCATTTAAATAATGTCTATGTTTTCAGAATATTTTTCTACAAAATCAGTTTTTCTGTAGTCATATACTCAGATTTTATATGACAAGTGACTTTATCAGATGACCAAGCTTTCAACTAGAAAAGCATTGGGAAAAATACCTGAACAGAATACAAATGGGGAAAAAGACATCTTTTCTGACAGCTAAAGTATTGGGTTTTCACAAGAACATTTCTGGTATTGATTCTTGAATACAAAAATTATTCCCACAATGTGGAGATCTGATTGGCTACAGCATTGAACATCTTCCTTTTCCTCTCAGCACCAGAATCTATCAAAATAGTTTTATAGGAACAGAAAAACTCTAAATGAGAACAAAAAAAATAAAGTGGATACTACTTGATCTCATTAAGCATATATATAGATTTTCAAATCATGTTCATTATTTCTGTAGATTTTCTTTTCTCATTTAATCTCAAATTACCATGATATTTGCACACCAACTTTCCCCACAGAGTTATTTTACATTCTTAAAGGAAAAGACAAGTATGTACAAGTATGCTAAGGGGACAGACCTTTCAACATCACTCACACTCTGAAAACGGTAGTGCAAAATTTGCAGAGGGAATGAGGAGTGAGGCTAACTTAGAGGAAAGATCTTTGGAGGACTGTCCAGGAAAAAGATTAAAGGACATACTAAAATGGAGGGAAAATGACTCTGGATACAAACAAAAGTTTGACAAAGGGGAGAAAGAAGATGACAACAGCATTGAGTCCAAGATTTCCTTTATTACCCTGTTTCCCCGAAAATGAGACATCCTCTGAAAACAAGACCTACTTACAGGAAAGATAAGACATCTCCTGAAAATAAGACCTAAGGCACTGTCTTATTTTCGGTGAAACAGGGTAAAACCAGAGAAATTTTTGAATGTTATGTTTAGATTTTTGAGGACTAACTAAAGCATTGAAAGTTGGCAGCAAATTAGGCCTTTAAAACTCTAAAAGGCCAGGGAGGAGCTGGAGGTAGTGTGAGTGTTAATCAGCAAAGCAACCGGTGAAAAATGGGGTCTCTCTTCAAATAACAAAACCAAAATGGCAATAATGGGGTGTAGGGGACATGGCCTCACATTAAAGGGAAAAATGAGATTATCAGCTTCAAAGCTGACATTTAATTATATTAGCTGAATTATTACTAGTATTTGTCTTACACATGCATGACGGAGGATTCCCACCTGGGTGCGATGGGACATTACACTCTCTAATGAGAAACGCTGGGATCATCTCAGTGTGAAAACCTCATTCTGTGTCTCGCTCCTCATATAAGATTCAGAAAGAGTCAAAGGAAATGTTGTATTCTTGGGAGTAAAATAGATGTAGATAAAAATATTGCTTCCTCGCCATCCTACTTGTGCAAGTCATAACATCTTTTCATTTACTTATCTGCTACAGAAACCAGTTAATGAGGTAATAGACAAAGGGCTACAGAAGATGTCACTCATATTAAATATCAACCATGTCTTTTCCTCCTTTTCTATTTCACTCCATCCCCACTGCCTCAGAATCTCCTATCTTCATCCTTAAGACTATAACCAGCAAGCCATAATCTCTAAGCTTCCTGGTTATCTCTCAAAACAATTTTAGAACTATATCCACCATAAGCATATACAAAATCAATCTAGCTTTGCTCTCGTTTCATTAAGCTACGATAACTTCTTCAATGAGTTGAACTACTCGGTATAGCTTGCAAGACCTTCTTTGTATAGTCAAGGTTTGTACAGTCACATCCATTTGTATTTCTAATTGTTGGCTCACATGAGTCCCAGTCAAATCTTCCTCTATTATCTAAACTTGCTTTTATCATTTCCCCTTTTGTTTCCCCCTACAATTTCACGTTTTCAAAATTCTTCAAGCCTCACTTCAAGATCTTCTGTGAAACTGAAGTGAAGTATCCTCAGCATAGGTGATTTTCTCCAGCTTTAATCTTGTAGTACATTTATGTACAAAACCACAAAAATTCTTTCCCCATTAAAAATGGCTTAATTTCTCTCCACATAAAGATGTAAGTTTTCAAAAGCAGAGACTTTTTATACTATTTTTTTATTTATTATAGATCCCAGCAGAGTTCTAATGGTTGAATTAACGATTGTTAATTCAACGAATACTTGGAGACTGGTTTCAGATAGCTATCTTAAATCAAAACTGGACTGCCCTTGAAAGACTGTTAAGAACAAGATACTGATTAAAATAGTCTCTTCATTTACAACCAGAGAAGTTTTCCAGCTGATAGATTTTATTGCCTGTTACTTAGACAATGCAAACATTATAACAGGGAAAGTCTGTAAACAATATTTGCCTTGATTATTGAACATAGCCAGTTTTAACTGCTATGTTCAATCTCCCCTAAAGACTCAGAGAGGAACTTAAATGTAAAGTGCTTAGCAGGGAGATGGACCAAAAATTAAGTTAGAGCAGAAAATCAACTGAGTGAAACACAGAGAAATACAGAAACAATCCCAGCTACAGGAATTCAACCCACCCGGTATTTCTTCACATTTCCATCCATTCATGTTTCTGCACCACACATATCCTCACTGTTTTCAACATGCACAACTCTAAGGATGGCTTATTACCATTCTGCTCTTGAAAGAAAGGTGTTTATCTTTTAGTGTTCCATTGATTTCACTGTTCCGAATTCTTTTTTTTTTTTTTTTTCTGTGTGGGCAACATGGCCTTTATTCCATTTGGGTGCAAGCAAGTTGAGTCCAAGAAAGGAGTCTGCATGTAGGTTAAGGTGAATGGGAACATAAAAGTTTGGAAGGGTGGAGATTGGCAGATTCATTTCTTCCTGGGCAGGACGTTCTATTTGTGCAGGTCCCTACATTCAGCCCTATCATTCTGGTCTTTTTAGTCTAAGGAGGCAGGGTGATGGATATGGTGTCTCTTTGACTGCTTCCTGTGGATTGAGGGGCATCATGGGCTACCTGTAAGAAAAATGGGGGTGGGAGGGAGTGCTGTTTACAGAACAGTCTTGGGTCTTCAGTCTGAAATGGTTGATATCCACATAGGGTGAGGATGCGAGCAGTTGTTTTTCTGGTGACTGCCTGGTCAATACATCAGAAGACCACACAGAGAACTACTGGTCCAAAACTGAGAATTAGAAAGATCATAATTAGCAGCCCTAAAATAGTTAATAACCAAGGAGGCCAAGGGACATCCTGGTTCTCCAGGGATCATCACTGTTCGGCAGCTAGGCCCCAGAGGTCAGAAAATTCAGCCAGTTCCTGGGAGTGGCTGCAAACCAGATCCTCAGAAGGACCTGGCCAGTCAGACTTCCAGTAAGGCCCTCCACAGGCTGGGTGTGGCTTGGGGGGGGAGGATTTGGATTTGGACACTTTTTTTTTTTTAAGAGACAGAGTCTCACTTTGTCGCCCTCAGTAGAGTGCTGTGGCTTACAGCTCTTGTGCTTAAGCGATTCTCTTGCCTCAGTCTCCTGAGTAGCTGGGACTACAGGTGCCTGCCACAACGCCTGGCTATTTTTTTTTTTTTTATTGTTGGGGATTTATCGAGGGTACAATAAGTCAGGTTATACTGATTGCATTTGTTAGGTAAAGTCCCCCAAATTCTTTCTATTTGAATAATATGAACCTGCCAGCTCCTTCCTACATCCCATCAAACAATTTAACCATGAATTTCAAATGTAACTCATGGGGTTAGGATTATAAAAAAGAAAAAAAGGTAATAGTTGTGCATTAAGTTACTCCAGGTTATAAGAAACAGAAACAAGAAATGAGCAGGTAGTGGTGGGTCCATAACTGTATAACTTGCTAATGTGCATTGAAAATAAGAGGAAATGCGGAATCTACCTTTTGGACCACCTTGAATTTTAGAAAAATAGAAATAGAGATTTAGAATAAACTTGAGAAAGAATCATACTGAGATTTTTGAACATTGGGTATATTACTTAAATTATTGAAGACTTAGTTCCCACATCTATAAGATATGGGTAATTCAATTTGCCCCTTGAGCTGCATGATCCAGAAGGATAAAAAACATGAAAGTGACTTGTGAGATACGAGGCAGCTTTCATAAATGAATTATTACTTTTTAAAATAAAACTTTCTGGTTCCTCAAAACATTAAACATAGAATTATCATATGATTAATCAATTCAACTCCCATGTATGCAGCAATCAAAATAACTAAAAATTACACACTTGTTTACAGCAGAACCATGATAACCAAATGGAAAAAATAATCCAAATATCCATTATCAGCTATATAGATAAATACAATGTGATAAATCCATGCAATAGAATACTATTCATGTATAATAAAGATCTAACACTAATCTTCCTCAAACTATTTCAAAAAATTGAAGAGGAGAGATTTTTCTCTAACTCATTCTATGAGGTCAGGATTATCCTGACTCCAAAAATAGACAAAGGTAACAGAAAACTAAACTACAGACCAAGATTCCTGATGACTGTAGATTCAAAAATCCTCAACAAAATTTTGGAAAACCAAATCTAATAGCACATCAAAAGGAAAATACCCCATGATCAAGCGAAATTTATCCTCTATGTAAAGGTGGCTGAATATATGAAAATTGATAAACATGATTCATTGCAACAATATAATGAAGGATAAAAGCATCTAGTCACCTCAGTAGATGAAGAAACACCTTGTGACAAAATGTAACACTGCTTTATGAGAAAAACAATCAACAAACAGGGCATAGAAGGACCATAACTCAAAATAATAATGGCCGTATGTGACTAAGCCACAGCTAACATTATAATGAATGGCAGAAAGTTGAAAACCATTTCCCTAAAAACTAAGAAAAGAAAAGAATGACCACTTTAACCATTTTTCTTCAACTTAGTACTGGAAGTCTTCATCAGAGCAATAAGGCAAGACAAGAAATAATAGCATCCAAATTGGAAAAGAGGAACTTAAATGGTCTTTCCTTAAAGATGGCACAGGCTCATAACATACATGTAAAAACCAAGACTATGCCAGAAAACTCTGAGAATTGATAAATGAATTTAATAAACTTGTGGATTATAAAATCAGTGTACAGATGTCAGTAGCATTATTATACATCAATAGCAAAACAGCTGAAAAAGAAATTGGGAAGTCAGTACCATTTATAATAGCAACAAGAATGTTAAAATACCTAGAAATAAATTTTACCAAGGAATGAAGAGACAACATCTTTTTTTTTTTTTTTTTTGTAGAGACAGAGTCTCACTTTACTGCCCCCGGTAGAGTGCCGTGGCATCACACGGCTCACAGCAACCTCCAACTCCTGGGCTTAAGCGATTCTCCTGCCTCAGCCTCCCGAGCAGCTGGGACTACAGGCGCCCGCCACAACGCCCGGCTATTTTTTCATTGCAGTTTGGCCGGGGCTGGGTTTGAACCGGCCACCCTCGGTATATGGGGCTGGTGCCCTACTCACTGAGCCACAGGCGCCGCCCAAGAGACAACATCTTGAATGAGATGAAACATTTGCAAATTTATCATCTGAAAATATTAAAAAAAAATTTATTAAAAATGTGCAAAGGACATGAACAAACAAAAAGGAATAGAAACGTCCAACACTATGGACGTATATGGAAAAGTGCTGACCATTACTAATCGTCAGGGAAAGACAGATCAAAACTACACGAGATGTCATCTCACCCCAGTTAGAATGGATGTTACTAAAGAAAAAATAAATGACACATGCTAGTGAGAATGAGAAGAAAAGGGGATTCTTACACCCTGCTGAGGAAAACATAAATGAGGACAACTCTATGCAAAACAATAGGGAATTTCTCAAAAAACTAACAGTAGAACCACCATAAGTTTTGGCAATACCACCACTGGATAGTCAACCAAGGAAAAATGAATCAGCATAAAAAAGGCACACCTCCCATCACATGGCTCGCAGCACGAGTCACAATAGCAAGGTTACGAAATCAATCTAACTGGCTGTTAATAGGCAAACAGAGTGGGAAACATGGCCCATAGACAACAGTGGAATACTCTTCAGCCAAAAGAAAAAATAAAATAGTGTCATTTATAGCAATGAGGGTGAACAGAGGACATTATAAGCCAAACAAAAAGAAAAAAAAAAAAAAGATAAATACTGTATACTTACATTCATATGTGGTAGCTAAAAAAGACTTGATCTAAATGGACTTACTCAACAGAATCATGATACCATAATCATAATATTAGTCAAACTTTTATAGACCATGCAGAGAAGATAGCATTAGAGGATTTAAACTGCATAATATTATAACTGATAATTCAGAATCGGAGATGGGAAAAGGAAGACCGGGCTGGGAGGAGGGCTAAAAGAGAAGTTGGTTACAGTTCCAATTTACAGATGGATAGAAGTTAGAAATTCCAACAGCAGATTGGAGTGACTCTACTTAAAAACAATATTATGTATGTTTCAAAGTCACTAGAAAAGAGGACTGGAAATGGCACCAACACATAAAAATGATAAACCAACAATTCAGGGGTCCTCAAACTACGGCCCGTGGGCCACATGAGGCGGTGTGATTGTATTTGTTCTCGTTTTGTTTTTTAACTTCAAAATAAGATATGTGCAGTGTGCATAGGAATTTGTTCATAGTTTTCTTTTTAAACTACAGTCCGGCCCGCCAACGGTCTGAGGGACAGTGAACTGGCCCCTTGTTTAAAAAGTTTGAGGACCTCTGCATGGACACCCCAATACACTGATGGTTATCGCACATTCTGTGTATGTCACCAACTTGTGGATTTCACAGAAATGTAAATTATTAGATATGTGTAATACAGGAAAAGATTTAATAGTAAATATTTTTTTAAAGAATTTTATTCAAGTATAAAAAATTGAAGTACTGATAGTTGTCACAATGTGTCGATGTGAATTAACGTCAAAAATGTTGTGCAAAATGAAAGAAGCCAGCAAATTCAAAAGGATGCATACTGTATGATTTTTTTATATGAAATATCCCAAATAGTTAAATCTTTAGAGACAGAAAACTGATGAGTAATTACAAGGGGCTGGTGGGAGAAAGACAGGAAACGCTGCTTAGAGGACCGATGGTCTCATGTGTAGATGATGAACATGTCTCGGGACTAGATAGAGGTAATGTTTGCATAACACTTTCTATGAGCTAAATGTCACTGTGTTAACATGCTTTGTGACTTTCGTTTCATTTGGAAAGAAATGCCAGCGTTGGAAATTTTTCTATCTCACACCAGTCATGTAGCACCTGAGAGCATTTCCCAGTTTAAATCCTTTAACGCGATCTTCTCTTCATGGTCTATAAAAGTGTAACTAATATTATAACTGATAATTCAGAGAGACCTATTGAACATAAATACCCACTTTTACTTTTAAGTATGGTCACATTAATTAGCTGATTTTAAGTATAAAATAATGCACATAACTTTAAAACAAGGATTATGACTCTCCTGGGGTTCACTTTTCGATACACTTCATGTTGAGTTGGTCTGCCCTTTGAGAAAAATATCTACGTCCTTCAGTTTGTATTCAGCAATACAATATCCACCACGTCAAATTGTTGGCAGGAAATAGCAATTTAGCATTAGTCATTTTGCACATTTTACAACATAATGATTGCAATCCAACCCAAAGGACAGATACTATAATATATTGCCAAGAATGGAATCAGGCTTCAATTTACCTTTAATAGAGAAATGTGTTATATTTTTAAAAGTAGAGGAAAAAACTCACAGTGGAGGAATGTTGGAGGAATCTGTTATTGTCTAGCTTAGGCATCCCTTTTTGACTTTTCAAGCAACTAGTGAATCACCAAGGACAAGTCTAATTAAAATAATCTCAATTCTGTAACTGGGATACTAAACAGATGGTAGAAATAAAGATGTAATGAATAGACCATAAATAATTGAGACAGAAAAAAGTACAAAGGGAAGCACAAGTTAGTCCCAGCAGTTTGTGTGAGTGTGCATAGTCCTAGGATACGTTAGCATATGCCTTTAGCATTACACCTTTACAAATACACATGGTGAGATATACGGCATTATTCTTGGAAGCTGAACATTATAGATGCTATAACGATAATCCATAATGTGTATCTAAGGCTTGTGACATAATAATCTATTAAAACTATATAAAAAGGAAAGCATATAAAATATAATAGACAATTGGAAGGCAACACAAGAGTTCCTAGTCCCTAGAAGCAGTGAGTAGATGGTAGTAATTTGATTATATCATTTCTCACCATAAAGCCAATATTCATTGTCACTGTGAAATCTGTTTCTCTTCCTGTATGGAACCTTCCAATGGAATGGAATTTTACTATGATGGGGATTTTAAAACATGAAAGGACAAAATGAGCCTTTACATTTCCTATCTAAACCGTATAATAGCCAGAAACTCTGCACAACACAAATGCACAGCGTTGTGTTCACAGAGCATGCATTCCCAGAGCATGTTCCTGGGTCTACACTGTCACCCATGATGCTTAACCAAGTGCAGAACTTCAAGGATATCTTCAGGAAAAATTAGTACAATAGCTGTCAGATCTTCCGAAGAGATGAAGGGGGAAGAGTTATCAGAAACTAGGATTTATATAGTGCAGTCAATCTAACTATCAGCTATACGGATGTCTCTCGGAGACATGGAGGGTTTGGTTCCAAGTCACTGCAAGAAAGTGAATATCACAACACAGTTGATAACACAATATTTTCCATCTCCCAATGCATATAAAAGCTATATTTATATTTATACTACATTGTAATTTATTACGTGTACAATACTATTAGGTTCAAAATAACAATGCACACACCTTGACTAAGCAATACTTTCTTGCTAACAGTCATCTGAGCCTTCAGTGTGTTGCAATCTTTTCAGTGGCCAAGTATCACGCCTTTATGTTGATGGCTGTTGCTAAAGGAAGGTAGGTGCTAAAGATTTGGATGGCTGTGGAATTTTTAAAAACTATTACAGCAGTAAATTTTGCCTCATTGATGCAAGCTTCCATTCATAAAAATTTTCTCTGTAGCATGCAACACCGTTTAAGAGCATTTTACACACAATAGAATTATCAATACTCTAAAAAGTAGAGTTAATGCTCTCAAAACTTTCCACTGCTTTACCAAGTAAGTTTATGTCTAAATTCTTTGGTGTCATGTCAGTTATGTTCATAACAGCCTTCACCAACAGCAGATTCCACCTCAAGAATTTTTTTTTTTTTTGGCAAGTCCTCATCCATTCGTGTTTTATCGTGAGATTGCAACAATTCAGTCACATCTTGGAACTGCACTTCCAATTTTAGTTCTGTTGCTGTTTCCACCACATCTACAGCCAGTTTCTCCACTGCAGTCTTAAATCCCTCCAAGTCACCCAGGAGGGCTGAAATCTTCCATACTGCTGTTATTGTTGATATTTTTACCTTCTTCCATAAATTACAGATATTCTAATAACATCTAGAATGGTGAATACTTTCCAGAAAGTTTTCGATTTACTTTCCACCTTGCATCAGAGTGTGGGGAGTGAGCTGTGGGCAGCAGGGCCCCCACAGCCTGGAAAATGCTCAGGGAGTGACCCCCAACCATTTCTCCTCCTCTAATAACATTCTTTCCACCTGTCAAAAGTTACGTAGCCCACGCACACTTTCCTTGTTATTGGCAAGCACACTGTTCTTCCTCTTTGAGGTTGATCTCTACCCCATGTGCTAAGATTTATGTAACCTTAAGACACAGTATAAATAAAGCCATTTCTACGGTTCAGGGGCTGGCTGCAGCCATCAGCTGCATCAGTCCTCCTGATACCATTCTATCTCTCATCTCCAGTCTTTCTTTCCCTCTCCCTGTCTCTCTCTGGCTTTATTTCTTCATTTCCCACCATTTCCACTCAGGTCAACAACCCCTCCTTGCACCATGTCGAGAGAGGAATTCTCCTCTATCATGATGGTTTGCAACATCAGAGGAATCACTATTTATGGATGCTATAGTCTTATGAAATATATTTCTTTATTAATAAGACTTCAAAGTCAAAATTATTCCTTGACTTATGGTCTTCAGAGTGGATGTTGTGTTAACAGGCAGGAAAACAACATTGATCTTATTATACAGTATCATTAGAGCTCTTGGGTGACTAGGTGTCAAGAGCAGTATTATTTTGAATGGAATCTTTTCCTCTGAGTAGTAGGTCTCAAAAATGGACTTAAAATATTCAGGAAACCATTCTGTAAAAAAATATATGCTGTCATCCACACTTTGTTGTTCTATATTTAGAGCACAGGCATCATTGATTTAGCATATTTTAAGGGTCCTAGGATTTTCAGAGTGGTAAATGACCATTGTCTTCAAGTGAAGTCACCAGCTACCTTAGCCCCTAACAAGAGAGTTAGCCTGTCCTTTTAAGCTTTCAAGCCAGGCACTGACTTCCTCTCTAACTATGAAAGTCCTAAATTGCATCATCTTGGAGTATAAAGCTGTCACATATTCATTAAAAATCTGTTTTTCAGTGTAGCTTTCATGAGTTATTTTAGCTGGAGCTTCTTAATAACTTGCCACCAATTCCACATCAGCACTTGAAGCTTTACCTTGCAATCTTATGTTATGGTGATGACCTCCTTTCTTTTAGCCTCATGAACCAACATCTCCTAGGTAACAATTTTTATTCTGAAGTTTGCTCACCTATATCAGCATTTATAAAGTTAGAGAAAACTAGGACTTTGCTCTGGCTTAGGCTTCTATTAATGTCATATTATGGCTGTTTTGAACTTCTTTTCAGACCACTAATCCTTTTTCTGGATCAGCAATAAAACTGTTTCTCTTTCTTCATTCATATGTTTACTGGAGTAGAACTTTGAATTTCTTTCGAGAGAGTTCCTTTGCATTCACAATTTGGCTAAAGAATTTGGTGTGAGAATCCTTTCTTTGACTATCTTGGTTTTCAACATACTTTATTAAGCTTAATCACTTCTAGTTTTTGAGTTAATGGGAGATACATGCAATTCTTTCACTTTAATGCTTAGAGGACATTGTAGGAATTAATTGGTCTAATTTTAATATTGTTATATCTCAGAGAAGAGGGAGGTCCAAGAAGAGGGTCAGAGATGGGGAAAAAGCTTGTTGATGGAGCAGTCAGATCACATACAACATTTATTAACTTTGTGATCTCACATGTATGTGATTCATGGTGCCTCAAATAGTTAATAACAGTACCATCAAATATCTTTGAGTACAGATCAGTGTAACAGAATAAAAATGTCCAAAGCATGAAATACTGTGAGAATTACCGAAGTGTGACTGACACAGAGATGTGAAGTGAACATATGGTGTTGAAAAAATTGAACTGATAGATTTGCTTAACACGGGAAGTAAAGCCTTCCATTTGTAGAAAGAAAACACAGTATCTGAATAACATGAAGTATGCCTCTATTATTCTATGTTTTCAGCCCTTATCATAAATAGCAGTACATGTGAATATTGAGCTGAACAAGCGATTTCATCTGTGCCTGGATCTCCTGGCAGTGGCTGGTGTGTAGGTAGTGCTGGCTTGGGTGACGCAGTGTGAGAGAAAAAGCGAGAACGTGGCTTCCAGAGGAAGGTTGGTCAATGTTGTCTTCTCCTTTTTCAAATGCTTCCTGAACACACAGACTAGAAGGGCAACTATGATCTAAACCAATAAAATATCAAACTTTATCTGAACTATAGAAGGGCAGCACATCTTCTTGATACTTCGCAGAACCGCTGCTGGAATCATCTCTATCAAGTTTGTTTCCATTGCACTTTTATTATTCTTTCCCATTATCACATTATGGGTATGCACATCCCAGAATTAAAACACCTTGAATCTTTAAAAACTGTAGTTATCAAAGGAATGAAAAAGAAAATAAAATGCAGTGATTCACAGTGGCATGAACTCAGCCTATGAACTGGTGTCCCAAAATGATAATGTTCTAAGACCATGTGAGTTTCTCTAGTATCCACTGATTAATGATGGGAATTCTGTAAATACACAATCAGATACTATCCTATTCCCACTCTTCTTTACCGTGAAATCATTTTTTACTCTCGACTGACTTCTAAAAATTCTTCTTCCAAGTAGTATTTAGTTGATTTGCTTCTACTTAGAGAATATCTGATAGTTGGCATACATATTAATTTAATTACCTTCAAGTTCATTAGTGAGCACTTTGGGAGAAAGTATGTCAGTTCTTATTTTAATTAAAAATAAGTAGAGACCATTGCAGGTTTTATTTGAGTAATGAAGCCAAATCCTGAGAAGAACAAAATTTAGCTAAAGACACTTCAGAGTTCAATCATAGAAGATTGAGAATAAAAGGAACTCAAAATTATAAAGCACTATAGGATGCTTCATAAAATCATAGTTCTTTAGGAAATAAAAAATGATGACAGAATAAAACAATGATTCCAGAATAATTAATGGAAAATTTAAATTCATTTTTTAAAAATTCTGAATAACTTAAATATTTAGAAATATGTTAGCTGATTTTTGGATTGTTTCCCCTTTATTGTTAAAGATCTCTTAGGATTTTGATGTTGCTTTGGGGGGAAATGGCCTTAATTTTTACTCAGCTGGGTTTGATTCTAACATGTATTTCACTGATGATAGAATTGTTTGTCATTTTTTGTAAGATAATAAACATTAAAGAATGGTTTAAATCCCTGCTTTTATTGTAATAAAAACAGTTCTATGAAACCTGTCTGGTTAATTTAAGAGAATCTTAAATGAGCCGTAAGGACAAGCAATAGAATAATTGAAGTGATAAGAAGCTTCTAAAAGGGAAAATAGGAAATAAACCAATGATGAAATGTAATTTTGCTTTCATGAAGGCTTAAAGAATGATAGCCTTTATGAGGAATGATAAAATTCCATGTTAGAAGCAAGGAATATAGAGGTCTATAGAGAAGACATATCCTTTTCGTTAAGACCAAAAGTGATAGTTCTACTTAAATCTCTTTTGGCACTAGAAAAATCTTGTGAAATTGCATTTCATATTCCATTGACATGTCAAGATATCTTATTCACCCAAGAAACAGTTTCACCTAAATATATGACTTGTTCTGCACCATCACGGGATTTGATTTAAGCATAGCACTTCCAGTTTCAGGGAGCACCATGCCTGTATCAGCTCCATCAGGATTACAAGGCAAGTGGAGAGCTGAGGCCATCAATTTTCAGGCCAGAGAGTTGCAAAATCTAGTCCTTCGTAAGTGACTTAAAACATCTTGCATGAGCTGTATTTATTGGTTTGGTGCTATCACATAATGAAATTTATGGAACAATTATTTTAAGTCTGAATTTATGACTAAATTGCTAAGGTTAACTTGTCATTCGCTTACAAAAAGAACTTATATAAGAGTTCAACATTAGAAAAGATAGAGGTGGTTTAAAAATACAACCAAAGTTCACTAGTTCTAAGCACTTTCTTTTATATGATAGGGCTGAGGACAGTCCTGTTTAAAAAGCGATAGTAACTAAGTATCTAGATGAATTTTTAAAAACAAAAACAAAGAAAAGATACTTTGCTTTCAAAGCTAACCTAGTTTCTCTTTATTGAAATCTCACATGAAATTAAAGGGAACTTAAAAAAAAAAAAACAAACCCAAATCACCAATATTGAAGGACTGTTATCCTCAAAAAGTGTAGCACACTTTCAGAAAACATTTTAATATTAAGTAGATTTACTTGGCTTTGTATTTGTCTCAAATGTGTATGTAAGTAATCAGAGGTAATTACACTTTGCGATTATAGTGGCCCAAGAAAATGTTACTGTTTTCTTCAATTTATGGTATTGAAGATTACCCAAATGGTAACATGGCTGATTAGTAAGACTGTATTAATGGAGAAACTGCTAATGAGCCTTTTGTTGTAAGAAAATTATGTAGGCAAATACTTTTGTAATTGAAATAGAAAGCAATCTATTCTCATACCAATCACAACATCAATTGCCAGGTGGAACTGCAGATCAATCTTTCTTGAAATGGTATCCTTTTCACTATTTAATAGTTGAACTTAGTGGAGGAGATGTCCTTCTTGAGAAATAAGTATAGTTTTTTTCCTTCAACAATATTAATTTTCTTTATTCAAAAACTATTGCTTGGGCATTTATTTTGTCAACTATTCTAAGGTATGGAATTCACATAAGTTCTATTTTACAAATGTCTCTACAGGGAAGTATTACTCAGGCAGCTTACCTTCCAGTAGGTATATGAGAACTTTATTTTTCTACAATAACTTTTGCAGTGAGCAAAGGGTTGCTAGAGCTCATTTATACCCTGGATCGTGAGTATTAATTTAGTGGTTGAAAAAAAATTACTCTCGGATTTCTTAGGAAGGTCAAAGGGACACAAACCAAACATGCTAAAACAGAAAATTGCCATTCTTTTGCCCTTATAGATATGGATAAAGTTTAACCTGGCATTTTTTGAGACATTAACTAATTAATTAGCCAGCAAATTCCACCGATGTTTTTGAAATGAGGTAACATTTCAGCAGATAGAAGTCTGGGATCCTGTGAGTCTTCTCCATCACCTTCAGGCCCCCCCTAGTAGTCAGTTCCACCCGTCCAGACTAGCTGTTTGCTTAAGGGTGATGAGGCGTAGAAGTGACAGTTCTGATAAGGTTGTGCACTCAAATTCCTCAAACGCTCCTGGAGTAAATGTAGATCTTTTCTCACAACCCATAATTGTTAGGTATCCATGTTTTGCAAATAACTGCGACAAATCTGCTAGTTTAGAGTTTGAAATGTGAGCTAGAGTTAGAAGCTCTTTCCCTTACTTTGAAGCAAAATCTATTACAATTAAGATATACTTTCTTTGGACTGATGCAACTCTATCAAAATGAAACTTGGACCATGATTTTTGGTGACTCTTCATAAAAAGTGACGGGATGTTGTATGGTGTTTATGCTTGTGTTGAAAATAGGTGTTTTTTAAATATTTGAATCTGAGTAGGAGCTAATTCTCTGTTTCTTCCCAGTGTTGTTTGCAAACTGGGACAGACCCTGTTTCATAACATCTTTACTCTGGGGCCCATTCTAATGAACCAGTTTCCATCTGAAATGTTGCCAATCACTGCACATGTATCGTAGAACAGAGATATTTCAAACCAGAGTATTAAAATAATACTCTGTTTGGCACTGACAGTGGCACACACCAAAGTCCCCTAGCCATGACTTACTTTGGCAGAGTGGGGACATAAAAGCCACAAAGAACAGTACCGCAAAAAAGACAGCAATCTATCCAGTGGATAATGTTTGTGTTTACCTTGGTGGTAAAATTTGAGTAATTAAGTATCATAATGCTACATAAAATATTTTTAATCTGCTGGTCCTGAACAAACGTCTGTGGCAATGAAGAGAAGTTTGTACTTATTTTAAAATGATAAGACTGGTATAGATGGGAAAAGAAAGCTTAACTTTTCATTCACCATTGGCAAATCCACTGACTACTGTCAAAAGGGTTATTTCTATAAAGGTGAAAAAATACTCTTTTTAAATGTAAGGGCAGCAGAAAAGTCTAAAACTCTTGCTTTTCTTTGAAAAATCTAAATTATAAACCATGTGCCTCATGTTTAGTGAATTAAATTCCAGAAGGATTATTGCAACAACTAAACTTGTGACACTGGACAATATACTTTTACATTTTTCTTTTATATAGAAACTGATATATCCTATATAGATCTATCTGAAGTAATCCTGTCGTGGGTAATCTATAATTACAGGAGCGTGACTCTGAAATTTACACTATTTTTTTTTTTTTTTGAGACAGAGTCTCACTTTTTTGTCCCCAGTAGAGTGCTGTGGCATGATAGCTCACAGCAGCCTCAACCTGTTAGGCTCAAGCAATTCTCTTTCCTCAGCCCCAAGTAGCTGGAACTACAGGCAGCCACACCACACCCAGCTGTTTTTTAGAGAAGAGATCTCGTGCTGGCACAGGCTGTACACTATTTTGAAAGCCCTGGGATAAAGAAGGTGGAGGACAAGGAGGGGGAGGAGGAGGAGAAATATTAAAGTGTTCCAAAACCGTGTATTTTCTATGGGAAAAAAAGAACCTTAGTAAGTGATGGTAATCATCAGTGTGTTCTCAGTGGGAAAGAGAATGGCAGCTCTGAGTGAGCACAGTGCACTTTGTTACTCCTGGTTGACTTGTAACATGGGCACGGCTTGGGCAGATTTCGGTTTCCTTCTCCCACTTAGGTAGACAACTTAAAGCAATGCAGAAGTTATTTGAACAAATGTGGGAAGCCTGACTATGGAGTATTTATGTAAGTCTAATCAAATTTTGGATAAATTTAGAGAGATTGACTCCACAGAATTTGTCCCAGAACCAAGTACAAGGGGTAAGTGTTGCTCAAGTGTGTACCTCACATTGTATTTCCACTCTGTGGTGATCTGGCCTTCAGCTGGGATCCTGACCTAATTTCTTTCACTTAAAACCCCGCTCAAAAGTCACATGTCAATAATACATGCTCCATGTATACGTCCTGTATTATAACTTAGCTCCACACATCCATGCACTTGCAAATATTGAGCTTTTCCATTAACAGCTTCTCATATCATGTTTAACATGGTATGGTTTCTGAAAACCCATCCCAAATTTCCATGTATTTTTTCTTTCTTTTCTTTTCTTTTTCTGTCTTTTCTTTTTTTCCTTTTCTTTCTTTTTTTTGGTAGTTATTAAAATGCAATGGAGATTTACAGCTACAGGAAGAATGATTAACTTATGGATGTTTCCTGCTGCTGTTATCTGAATTTATCACAATGTTTATGTCAAGGCTGTGTCTCTCGTTAGGCTGATCCTGGGATTGATACAAGGGGAAGCTTACTCCTTCAAAATATAGCTCTCCTCTGACAGATGACCTTTTGGTTCATGAACTGTTCATCGGTGTGATCAGATGTTTCATAGAGGTGTGTTGCCGTCAGAGCCCGTTTCCACCCAATCCTCGTTCCACCCTACTGTCCTTCCCTGGACTCAGTTTTCTATCATGCTTCCTCTGCCCACCTCACCTTCCACCTTTGCATTTGTTTTTGCAATAAGTCCCTTAAACAAACAAGCTTCTCTTAGCATCTTTTCTGAGATAATTTGAACTAACACAATTATACTGAGATTGATCCAAGAGGTGGCAGGAGGGGAATTGGAGACAAGATCAATTACTGCCCCACAGGTAAAAAGGATGATATTCTAAGTGTAGGCAAAACTAGGGAGTCTCTGGCAGAACATGGTAGCTTAATTGTTAATGATTTCACCACTTGTGACCTAGAAATACGTTCCCATGAGGTGAAGTGCCTTTTCAAGTATATTTATTCAGGCATTTAAAAGATAAGAGCATAGGGGCCTGCATCAAAAAAGACAGTGGGTTTCTGTATCATATTGGTGCCCTGCAGAGGGATAATGAGAAATTAAGAGAAGTAAACAAGCAGTTAGCAGCTAAATGTAAGCACCAGAGGGTTCTTTGGGGGAGCTTAAAAGGAGATCTTTATCTCCTGGAGTGGAAGAATAGATACTAGAGCAAAGTGAATATTTTATAATTACATTTGCTCAGAGAAATCTGAAAGCTCAGAGACATCTGAAAGCCCTACAAGGCAGATCTTTTGTGACAAAATCAAACCACAGGAAAACGTAGGACTCCAAAACATTCCATGAGGCTCTCTGGAAGGGTGCCCTTGTAGATGATCACTCCTCTAGATGTCCTGAATTGGCAAAGTTTATAGAAGCAGTTCACTCTTGCCCAACAAGCTTTTGTCCTTCCACCCTGCCATAGACAGTATGCTTCCTCTTTCCAAAAAGGCAAGAACCACTACCTTCGGGAGCTGCCCCCACTTCTCCTGGTGGCTAGGCTGATAACTAGAGTTACATTTTACCAGAATCTAGCTAAGTCTGTGCTGAGCCTGATAAAAAGAGAAAGAGACAACACACCCAAGAATTGCAAGAATTAACGTGTGCTGACAGAGGGTGCATGTTCCACTGTGATTAGATGCTGAACAGACTTGATGAGAAGAATGAAGTGTAAGACCAGAAAAGCAAGAACTCATGGACACAAGAATCTATAACTAAGCTTGGGCTTAGCACCTTGACAAAGAACCTAGGAAATGGGAAAAACTCTCTGCAAAGATTGTTTTTAGACACCGAAGGAAGTGATGGGTGATGTTATTCAAAATGGAAATTCCAGAATTGCCCTGGAAGACAGTAGAGAAAGAAGTAGAGAGGCTGAGGCAAGTGGGAATGTCAGGAGGGATTTATTGCAAGGCCTGACCAGTATGTCCTGGGCACTCACCTTGGCAGCACTGTACAAACAACTCAGTCAGGTTTCACAACCTCGGCATATCAGTGCCTCACGGCTGTGCTCGTGTTGATGTGTGGCAGTGTCTTGCTGAGTGGTGTCCATTACTGATGCATGTTTTTGTGTGCTGTTGTGAGAATGTCAGAGCTTGAATCAGAGCAATGAATAAACATTAAATTTCTTATTACTCTTGGCAAGAATGAACATGAAATCAGGGATATGTTAGTTCAAGTTTATGAGGATGATGCTGTGAAGAAAATGGCAGTGGAAAATGGATTAAAGGCTTTTCTGAGGGGGAGAAAGCCTCACTGAGGAAGAAAGGTCAGGGCTGCAGACTGATGAAAACACCACAAAAAATTGTCAAATTATATGTCAAAATTTCCAGCTGACTGTAAGAAACATAGAAAACCAAGTAAAGATTGGGAGAAAAACAACTGATAGAAAATCTTAGCTAAAAATCTTGGCATGGGAAAGATGTGTGCAAAAATGGCCTTAGGGGGCTCACTGATTAACAAAAGCAAAGGACAGTCAAAGTTTGCCAGGACCTTTTAGAGAGGCAAGATGATGTTTCATCACTGGTGATGGAACACAGGTATAACAATATGACCCTGAAACAAAGCATCAAAGTGCACCATGGAAATTAGCCAGTTCTCCAAACCAAAAAAAAAAAAAGGTCCAAAATTCCACATAAAGAGTCACAACAATGTTTCTAACTTTTTTTGATATCAGAGGGATTGTTCATTATGAATTTGTACCAACTGGAAAAGCAGTTAACCAAATTTATTATTTGTAAATGCTGAAAAGGCTGGGTGGAAAAGTTAGACAGAAAAGACCTGAAAGTTTTACCAACACTCACGGCTCCTGCATCACAACAATGCACCAACTCACGTGGCACTGTCTGTGGGGAAGTTTTTAGTCAGTAGACACATACTATATTGGAACATCCTCCGTACTCACCTGAAATGACCCCCATTGAATTTTTTTCTTTATCTGAAGGTAAAGGAAATATCAAAAGAAGACATTCGATGATACTTAGGACATCAAGGGTAATGTGACAGCAGATCTGATATCCAGTCCAAGAAAAGAGTTACAAAATTGCTTTGAGGAGGGACTAGGCACTGGCATTGGTACACGGCTTCCCAAGGGGAATATTTCAAAGGTAACTGTAGTGATATTCAACAATGAGGTGTGCAGTACTTTTTCTAGGATCAGTTTGTGAACTTAATTGTCAGACCTCCTTATGTTAGACCAGAAGGTCTACCACAAGATTATGTTCCATGGGAAGGTCTGGAGACTCCACTACTCATCAAGACCATCAAGATATGACAATGAGAGGGGCAGAGTGTCTGTCATAAATTTAGGACTGGCAGTAGGATTGGTGGTCTTAGAGATGGGCTTTTCCATTTCCATGGAATGATGGTGCCTCAGATAGTAAAGGCAGGTGTATGGACTTGAACACCAGAAGCCAGGGACAGTGATTACTGTAAAGACTGATGAGGTTAAGTAGGCTACCAAGGAAGAAGGAATCTTGACTCATAGGGAATTGTGGAGAGGATTGACTAATGGGACATAAAACCCTGGGGCAAACAGATGGCTGTATGACTTTACAACTCTCTACCCCCAAAGAAACAAGAATTATAGACACAAAAGTTGAAGTGGTCACCCTCAATAAAAAGTCATGAACAGTCTCTCAGTCCCCAGATTTGTGTCAATTTTTTAGATTTTGAGGCAATTGACTCAAGAGCTGGTCAGGTTCATAGAAAGGAACATGAACATTCCATGCTGGGAGGTTGCTCCAGTCACAACACTGTCCTCTGAAGATTAGAGAATACCCATGAACTTGAGGACAGCTGGACACAGAGTCCGAGTATGACTTGATGCTGATAACTGAAAACCCAGGGGTTGTCACTGGCTCTGTTTGAGAGTGGAGGCTGAAGAATGACAGGAAATAAATAGAGCAGTGACAAAAATCAAACTCACAAAGGCCCATTCTGTCACAGATCCAGTCAGTTTTGGGTTCCCTAGACACAAATAAAAATTGGAGTTTACTTGGTAGCCATATTAATACTCACTTTGTGTCCCTGGCTTGTGGGGTAAGAAATACGATGGTGGGGAAGCCCCAGTTGCAATCTCTTAAAATGCCAGTGTCCCTCCCACTTAAGATGTTAAATAAAAACTCATATCACATTCCAAAGGAATATTAGAGATTATTAATACTACTAAAGATCCAAAGATTTCATGAGATGTTGTCATTATCCTATCTCCATTTAATTTACTAGTCTACCCCTGCAGAAAAATAGTCTTAACCAAGTGGCCACTATAATTATAGCTGCTTTGCTATTTGAAGCATCATCACTACACAGATAAAGTCTTAGGCACATGGCATACAGCTATTGACTTTAAGAACAGATTATTTTCCACACATGAAAGTAAAGCTGAACGGACATCAGGAGGGTGTGAGGGAGGGTGTGGTTGGGTTAACTCACATCTAATAGGTGTGATGGGAAGCACATTCCGGGTGAAGGGCACACTTATTATTTTGACTTAACATGTACAAAAACAAATTATGTCACCAAAACATGTGTACACCAGTAATACTCTGAAATTTAATAAAAGTATTAAAAAATAAGCAATTACAAATTAAACATTAAATAACAAGAAATCGGGCTGAGTGTGGTGGCTTACACCTGTAATCCTAGCATGATGGGAGGCCAGGGTGGGTGGATTCCCCAAGCTCAAGAACTCAAGACTAGCCTGAGAAAGAGTGAGCACCCCATCTCTATTTAACCACGCATTGTGGTGGGCACCTATAGTCCCAGCTGCTCAGGAAGCTGAGGCAAGAGGATTGATTGAGCCCAGGAGATTGAGGTTGCTGTGAGCTGTGACAACACAGGACTCTACCCAGGGTGACAGAGTGAAACTCTGACCCCCTCCCCCAAAAGAAGAAATACAACATTGGGAACACTGTTAAATACCCTCCCCCCCACACAATAATTAAAATTATAACAGCATGGACTTTTTTTAGGTCTTTATGTTAGTTTAAAAGGGTTTTCACAACTAAATATACTCATTTTCTGCTTCTAAATCTACCCTTATATTTCATATACATATATATATATATGAACTTAAAATGTTCCTCCTTGATTATAGAGATGGGTACAAGCTAATCACATGAGCCCTTTAAAGCAGAGAAGGTTCTGTGTAAGAGACGCAGTGACGCCTTCTGGAGAAATGGGCATGTCACCTCTGTACCTCAGCCACTGAATTCTGCCAACAATGAGAAGTGGCATTTTCCAGGCAGCCACCACCTTAATTGCCATGTTAAACTAGGAGCAAAGACCCCAGCCAGGCCAACTGAACATCAGACCTATAAATTTGTATTGCTTTAAACTACTAAGTTATGGTAACTAACTATGATAATTTATGGCAGCAATAAAAACGAATGCATGGACTATCCATAATCACCTTTGTTTTGCTCACGTCAGGCAAATTTAATCATCTGCTACTTTGTGCCACCCATGTGTTATCTCCAGGTGTATGGTATTTTATTAGACATTATAACTTTACAAATGCCTGTCTCTCTGTCTAACAGGTCTGTGAGATCTTCGAGGGTCTCATTTGTCTTTAATTTCCAATGCTTGATATAGTAGTGGAACTTTTGAAATAAATATCTTTATTTCAAAGGGCACAGTAGTAAGTACTAGCATAAGGGATATCATGTTTCACCCATAGATAAGGGATTTACAAGTAGCTTAAATAATTTTCTCTACATACTCATTGCAAAGTATTCTGTGTTAGCTTTAAGTGAGTTAGTGAGCTATTTTTAATCCATACCATATTCGTGGTTTTATATAAACTGCAAAGTACTCAGAAAGCCTTTTGTGGAAATGTATTTACATATTTCTTAGAAAAAAAATGCCTTCAGTGCTTACTCCTGAAAGGTTTTTATTCCTCTATATTTTTCCATATAATGTATAAAATATGTTTCTCTAGAATAATTACATTTCATCACTTCTTGGCTTTTGGCTAAAATCCAGTGTAGTATCTGTTCGTGGGAGTACAATTCCAGGAGCATGTGTGAGAAGAGGCAGTGTGTGCACCATGGGCACGCTCACTGCACAAAGGTAACATTTATACCTATCACTCTGGGCAACAATCAACGGACCTTGGGACATAATATAATTTGTAGGATAATATTTAGAAATAAACATATCCTACATCAAGCACACAAAGTGAATTCAGTGTGAGTTTAAAATGACTTGCTTTTCTTCCAGAGGCTAAAGGGACCTGGGCCCCCCTGGGATACACGCAGAGTTGGCTTCCCTGGAGTTAAAAATTCCAGAAGCCATTTCTCTGAAGCTGTGCACCTTGTGAAGCCTGAGATCAAAGGGCATGCCGCCCTTCCTCAGAGATACAGGCCAGAGGGTTGACGTTTGTTAACAACATATTGTTAGAGGTCTATAGGTGCTCTGCCCTGAGGGAAAGACACAGTCATTACTTCATACTGAGTAAACTGAGTGTATGCTTGAAGATATTCTTCTATTAACTCTGTTCCCCTGTGGCTACTTTCTTCTTTGTGATCTTTATTTTGATACCTGCTCAGAAATTAGTCAGTGTTTAGAAGAAGACGTTTACTATAAAAGTGATTGTATTGATATTATAACAAAATATTTCCTTTCAAGTTAATTTCAGATAAGTAAAATAAGATAATGATGAAACTCACAGATGATAGATTAAGTGTGTACATGACTAGAAAAGCATAAAATCAAAACCCTGAATGAAGATTTTCGCTACACGCCATCCCATCTCATGTAGTCTGTTTCTTGACTTAATAATTACAGGAGTGAGTTTACACCCATGGCAAAGCTGCTGTTTGCTCACATCTCCTGTCATGCAACATAATTTTTCATATAATAATGTAATAATGCCATAAAATAATAGTAATAATAGTATAATAATGCATCTGTGGTAAGGACCAGGGCAGGAAAACTATTGATACTATCATAAGTTGTTCAGGTATTGGCATCCATATATTATAGGCCACACATGTTATCTGTCACTTCCTGTCAATGATACATAATATACCAATGGTAAAAAATGGTGAGCAATGACATCATTATATCATTGAGGCTAGAAGACACTCAAGGTCATCTAATACAGTCCTTCATTTGCTTCAAAGGAGAGATGGTATTTTACACTGTTTTGCAAAATACTTGCACCCCACAGGCCTGTACCCTTGCTAGCATGGAGTATTGTTTATATGAACGCCATGGAATTAATCATACATTTATATACAGGCCTAAAAATTGAAAAAGTTAAATCAAAAGTAAATGTGGAATGAAAGTTAGCAATCTACTAAATACTCAAATATTTCTTTCTAGAAAGAAAAATGTTAAGGCATTTTAATGTACTAAACTGACCTCATTTTTCTTACGTATAATTTAGTGGTTTTCTTTTGTGTTGTTGTTTTCAACAAAAGACATCATAAAAACTTTGGTAGTACAAAATGCTACCAAATTACTGATTCTTAACATAAAATTAAAATTTGACATTACCTCTGAATAAAAAGAAAAAATAAGATAATCTCAAGAATTTGTAAATTTATTATATATATTTTCCTTTTCTTTAGTTTAAAACAATGGCAGATATCATCATCACATTTAGCAGCTTAGGAAATAAAATTTTACTTGTGATCCGTACATTTTAAATATGCCACCTATACTAAAGCAAGAATTCTATCCTGCCTAAAAAATTGTTTATATTTTAAAATGCTCTGTGTTATAAGGCAACAGGATATAATGGTGCTCAAACTTTTTTTCTATTCACCCTCTGAAAACAAATCCAAATATGAATCTTAATTTTCCAATAGATAGTGAAGTTAAAACAATCTATTTTTCTTTGCCTCTTAGTTTTCATCTCTTTAGACAGATAATAATAGGAAACACTTTAAAAGATTATTAGGAAGAGTCCATGAGTACACACAATTGCGAATGGACAATAGACTTAAACTATCTAATAGGAAGCAGATAACTCAGCTCCCAGAGTCACACATGCCTGGCCATGTCTCTGGGGGGATCTATAGCAAGAACTTACCTAACATTCTAATTCATCAGGAACCATGAGGACCCTTGAAGTCTAATTATTTTCTGTAGCTAATCAGAGTCAGGGAAAAAAATAAAACCTCATGAGCCCTATTCGGGAAGCAATGGTAGATAATTCCGCTCAGGCAGAGATGTGGGAGTGTATCTGGAGTGTGAAGGTGAAAGGGGCAGGGTCCCAGGGAGCAAAGCCACAGGAAAAGGACGCAGCAGGTTCCCCACCTCCAGCTGCAGATCTGTCACCTCCATCTCTCCTCTCACCTCACCACCAACATAAATACATTTCATAGAACTAATATTTCATGTTTGAGTTTTTCCCATCATTTGCTTCTTGTATAACATAATTTTTTTTTACAAATATGATTATTGTGATCAATGAGATGTACAGTACTTATGTTTCTCAGACATAGAGGGTTAAAGAGAGGGCCCTACAATAATGTCAGTTTGTGTAAACCAGAATGTTAAATGTCTGCCTGAAATGTGAAGAGAAAACCAAAAATGGAGGATTCTATTTTTTTCTCACATTTCAATGGGCAGAGACCCTGAAATGGGAAAAGATTGAAATGACACTTACACAGTCATTTTGATGATTATCAATTCCCACAACTCTCATCTCCTAGAAGAAAATTAGATAAAAATATCTAAATGAACTATGATAACACCTGCACATTGCCAGAAAGGAAGCACCTTACTTAGAAGCATGAGAAAAAGTAGGAAATGTCTGTGAAGGGGAAGAAATTGGGTTGGAAAATCGTCCGACACTTTGAAATGGGCAAAAGAAAATCCTCGGTGTTCTTTTCTTGTGGTTCTGAGCTTATATTTTTTCTTTATTGTATATTCACTAGGTTGTTTCACAACTCTGTAGGAGTAGAGTTTAACTTGTAGATTTTTGTCTAGAAGAGAGGTGAGTAATTTATTTTGATAGAAAAGAAAATGACTCTGAGGATAGGACATTAAGCAGTTTTGTATCTAACCCCATCATTTTCTCCTAGATTGCCCATAAAGAACATTCCAGGTTCTGAAATGTTCTTTAAACTTTCTATGGGTGTTTTTTAAACATAACTTATTGGTTCTCTTATTATTTAATGAGTTGAATAAAACCCTAGATATGTGTTCATTTTATATTTGCATATAAATTATGTTGTTGCTGTTTTGAAAATTACGTTTTGTCTGTTTTAGGAAGAGATCAAATACATCTACCCAGACAAACGCTAGAAAACTAAAACTATTTGCCACCTGAGTATTCAAAGAGCAAGCAGAGAAAGAGTTCTTATTTATTAATCCGTTCCTAGGCTCTCTTACATTGTGAAGAGTCCAGGTTATTGTTAAATAGAAGTGTGTGAGGTAAGAAGGGTTAACCTGATAAACGTTAGAAAGAGCTAAAACAGAGCTGGCAGGTGAGATAACAGGAGCCTCCTCAGCTGCATTCCAGCGGCAGAGTCTTTATTTCTTTCCCGGGCGTTGTGGAGAAGACTTCAGAGCAGTTGTAACAGAACAGGAATATGAAGATTGACATTAATGTCCAAAACAGACTTTTAAGGAATTTTGTTTTGCTTAATGAGAATATACATTTTTATATTTTTATGAAAAAAATTACCATGTAAAGATGTATGTTGTTTTAGCTTTCTGTTATTTTCTTTTTTGAAATGTTAAGCAACTTCTCAGACAGAATATGTGTGACTATGTTTCCCAAAGTTTTATTTAAATTTACCATGCTTCTAAGCATGTCATTTGAATATTTACATTGGGTAAAGCATTTTACAGAAAAAAAGAAAACCTACTAGATTAAATTAACATAGGTACAAGATTTTTAGGTAGTAATTAGATTGGTCAAAGGATGTCGTCATGTTAAATATCTGGTATAAGACTGTTAGGCTGGGTGTGAGTGTAATCGTTTTCCAAATTATAATCTGACCTTCCAGAATTTCTCTTCATTACTTGTTGACAATAAAGTTGGCCCTAAATTATCTTCTAGAAAATATTTATATTCACTCAAATGTTTATTTTCAAAAATGATTGAAAACATAATATTGGCATTTTCTCAAGTTTAGGAAAATATATTTCTAATGTGATAAATTGCTGGACTTTATATTTTAAATGTAGAAAAAGTGCTTAATACATTGCCTGACAGCAAAAACCTAAAAAACAGGAACCCTTAGGGTTTCCCTATAAGCCAAACACTAATACAAACAAAATGACAACATAACAACAAAATTCTGAAATTATAAGCAAAAACAAATGAAAATTTGGGCACACACACAAGCACAAGTGCATTTTACAATCTACCTATTCAGCATTAACTCTGAAGTCAAAGGAACAGCTCTTAGAGAAAAACTAATATTTTAATTTCTCCCCCACGCATTGTGGAGACATCTCAGGCAGCAGGCAGCATTTGTTTCTTGCACTATAACCTCCCAGAGGCTTCCCTAAGCTCACGCCCACCCTGGTAGTTATATAATACCTTCCATCTCTTCTCCAGTTCACTGTTTCCCAATTCCCACATTCTGGACATCTTGTCAATACCTATTTCACATAATAGCGTTTTAGGGGAGTGCTCCCAACCCTCCAGTCTCACACAATTTCTCCCTCCTCTGATGTCCCCTGGAACCTTTTCCTTATATATATTTTTAAGGCCAGCATCACTTACAACCATGAATTAATTGTATTTTCATCCTCTTCCTTATTGCAACATAACCTGCTTTTGTATGACAGCATTTTATTCTCTAAACAATTTTATTTTAATTTGGCTTTGTTCCCTGAATCAATATTTTACATCTATGCAGTATAATTAAGATTTTGCAGAACACAAAAAAGCAACCAGACTTTTTGGGTGCTCTTCTAAGGGTGATGTGTGATGTTTTTCACCCATTCCACCACAAAGGTGACAGACCCATGTCTGGGTTACAGAGGAAGACAGCCCTGAGAATCTGAAGGTGACAGTGCAAGAATGATAGCAGCTGGATGCACCTGGATGCTCCCTAGATGGAGTCCTAAAAATTATTAACAGGATCCCCTTCTCCACAGGTTAGAGAGCTAAAAGTCATTCTCTTTTACCATCACATTTCCCTGAGGCAACCACAACTTTTCAAGCAAGCAACAGATACACTCTGCAAAGAGTTTCAAATCCTTGTGCCTAAAGCTCTATCTATGCCTCATTACCATTTAAATAGGCCGATCAATGAGAATTAACATGTAATTAGAATTACAACACCCACCTCCTGCTTTGTAGAAACCTTGGTCCTCCAAGCGTCTTTAGGTAGTGGTCAGGTTTTCTGATGAGGATTCCCTGTCCTTCTCTTCAGATCTGAAAGGAGGCATATACCTGTATGTCAGTGTAGGAGCTTTTAGGGAGCCATTTATTACTGGTTCTGCCCACACTATATATACAGGCACTATAATCCATTATCCTGTTCAATCACAAAATTCTTAATAGCCACCTCAGTCAGCTGACTACCATGAATGTTTTGATTTAATGCCATCCTTAGTTTTAAGACTACAGTTTCATCACATCAATTTAACCCATAAATCATGTTTTCAGTATGGGTCAGTGAACACCCCGTGCTATAGAGGCAGGCAGCACTATGATGGCCACCCACCAGCCAGAAGAAACTTGGACTGAAAAATAAAAATTAAAGCAAAAAGAAATAAAATCCATTTAATTTGAATATGAATTATTCATCTTGCCTATGTAATCAATCTTTGTGAAAATCAATTGAGTGATATGTTTAAAAAGCTTTATGCATGTTAAAATGCCATACCAGTGTACAGCCCTTACTCCATATACAAAGACTTATTGATATGACCTAATTCACTCTTACGGTAGGATTATTTTATAATTTGACAATTTTTTTTTTTTTTATTATTTACATGGACTATCTGTTCTGAAGGTTTTCCTGTTTGTGTGGATAAGACAGTAATAAGTGCTTTGTAGGGTCCAGCTGTGACTGCCAGTGACTGGTACGTACTCTGGAACTATGAGAAATTGCCAACGGAGAGCTCACGGATTATTATTTAATGTTAAGATCATATACAATTCTCTCCTACACACTTCTAGTAATTCTTTTGATCCTCAAGAAATTTTCTGACTCTAGGAATACATCATTTTGATGTGGTTGAAAAAAAGAGACTGATACTGTTATACAGGAATATATAATTCTACAGGGACTGGGATTCATAAAATATTTCTGTTATCTATGTACCAATATTGTCTTTTTAGTTTTTTTATATCATTTTCATTTAAAAATGCAATTTCTTATTGAATTTTCTCTCTTCCTCAAATATTTGATGTCTCCTTGAAGAAATACAGGTTTTACCCTTTTTATCTGTTACTACGTCTTCAGCACACTAGCATAGTCCTTGGACCACAGTTAGCATCCACTACACATGGATTCAAGGGATGAACAATCCTGGCCCCAAGTGGTAATGTGAGTGGGTTTTCCTTCCCTGTTGAACTCCATGAGCTGCCGAGGCTCCCAAAATAAACATATTATACACACAAACTCTTAGCATGGTTTAAATATGCACCCTCAGGGAAATTTCCAAAGCCTACTTTTCCATCCAGATTGCTTCTTCTAGATCCTTCGTATATAGAAAACAAATGAATAATTGAATAAACACATGAAAATTGTATGGCCAGGAGACAAACTAGAATGAATTCTAATGATACCTGAAAATAGGATAATGCTCTTTGTAGGCAATTTTAACGATGATGAGGCATGGAAATGGTAGATCTCTTTTTTAGAAACGTGTGGGTTGAGGGCCTAGTAGCTATCTACTGAGAAAATACGTTAACTTTAGATGTTTAAATTATTATGTACCTACAGGAAATACATGTAGTTATAGATATGCAAATATGATACAAAGTCATTTTGGTTATCTTCTTTAATGTTTGACTTCTCATTAAGAAAATAGTGTATAATTTGCTTCTGTGGTAATTTCGTTATTTGCAAGGATTTGGAATGGTGGTGTTAATGGAGTCAAGGAGGAAGGAAAACAGCAACATAGAAATCAGTAACAAGAAATTAGAAAATTTCATTGGCGTTTTTCTACTAAAACTAATTTCAGCATCATATGTTCAGTATGCCCTTCTCTAATCCCATCAGCTAAATAAACTTTCTCACTCCTCTGAATCTCCCTTTTCAAAATTACACACACTTCTTGAAGTGGAGGAGATGACTCTCTCCTATCAGACTTACTTATGAGGACTCTAGGGCCGTCATCTCCCTGTGCTCAGGATATACCACGTTGTCACGTTTATATTTCTTATCATCTAGGGGACGTTCAGTGTTTTTGAAAGGGAGAATGAGAATTTAAATTTATGTCCTCGAATATCTAACATGGCTTACTAAAATTCATGCCAACCATTCAAAACTTAAGAAAAGGAAAAGGGGCAGAGAAGACAGGAGAAAGAGGGTGGGAGGGGTAGAGAGAGAGAAGAGAGAGAGAGAGAGAATCTTATACTATACCTCTTGAATTTTTTCCAATTTAAATGTGTCATAGTGTGTAGTGCTAGAAATAAAGTTCATGCCAGCAGGTTCAAAGTTTTAAATTATTAGAAATAATTGTCATCCTAAGGAACTACTATATATAAGGTCAGAATGATAGAACAGAATGATTATTTTTGTTAGAAATCGCTTTTAAATTAAAGTCATTTATTATGGATGTAACCTGTACTCTGGAAGTGCTGAATATAGTACTTAGTCAGCTGGGGTCCTAACCCAATTTATTTCTTTACCAGCAATCACTCTGGACATAGCAGAATATCTGGGGACTCCTGTCTGAACCAAAACTAAAATTTGTTGCTGGTGTATTTTTTTACCCAATCCTGAAACACAGTCAAGATGTTTATAGTCCTTCTTATCCTTGTATATTACCAAGGCATATAGTAAATTACTAACTAATAACATCAAATAAATTATTAATTTAAAAGACTATTTTAAAAATTACCATCAATAGTATATAGAGGAAAATCCATGGAAGGACAAATGATATAGCCAAAGTTATTTTGTTTCCTCTTCTAAAATGTAGACTATTTTAATGATTATCTGTGGCTAACCCTCCCAACCCCCCCCAAAAAAAAATAATATTTGCAAATTAATTGTGCCATAAGTGTGATTCGAGCTCCTTGATTTTTAGGTAAATAGACCTCTGTGATTTGGGTGGGTGGATCTTAGCCAACATAAAGATCAGCTATTCTCCTATTCTCGGTCAGTCTCCTGATTCTGACTTTTCCAGAATTTTTTTCTGGATTTCTCAGTGAGAATTTATGTAAATGTACATCAGCTGAAATTGCTGGAGAGGGCAGAAAAGTATGATAAAAGGGAGTTTAAAATGAACCAAGACAAGTAAATAAATATTTTATCTTTAAAAAATTTTATCTTATCAAAATAAAAATATGCCTCCATTAACCTGAATTTACTTTTTTCCCATAAGTATGTTGGCGTCTTTAACTTTTGTTGAATCAGTAATTTAACTGTTTTAAACACACAACAGGATGTTAGCCAATATTCTATGATTGACAGTACAGTGACTTTAATATTTTAATCTCTAGTTTAGAAAAATAACAGCAAACAAAGAACAGCAAAAAACAAACAAAACAACCGTATGGATATGCACTCAAACATTTTCATAATCTCTACAAATAAAAATCCAAGAAGAGGCTCAGCTCCTGTAGCTCAGCAGCTAGGGCGCCAGCCACCTACTCCGGAGCTGGCTGGTTCCAGTCAAACAACAATGACAACTACAACCAAAAAATAGCCAGCAGGTGCCTATAGTCCCAGCTACTTGGGAGGCTGAAGCAAGAGAATCACTTAAGCCCAAGAGTTAGAGGTTGCTGTGAAGTGTGAACGGTGACACCAGGCCACTCTACTGAGGGCAACATAGTGAGACTCTGTCTCCAAAAATAAATCCAAGAAGGGAAAATGTTCAAAGGCAGTAGACTGCACCGATTCTTTGAGTTAAATTTTAAAGCAGATAAGAAATGCCTTAGTGATGCTTCTCAGAGATGCATACCAAAGACATCATCATCATCTTTACTTACCATTCCCTTAACATTCAGTATATCCCTGTTTTTCAGAAGATAGAGAGCTCCATAGGACATGTGCAGTCTTTCTTCTTTCTTTTGAGTATTGGTTAGGTCAAGTTCTCATATATGCAAGGCACTAAGTACTTTGAGTTTAAATAATAGTTTTCTAGGTAAAACTTTCCTTAATATAAATCAGATTCTTTATTTTTACTAAAAAGAAATCTATGTCTGGTACAGATCTAAGGAAATTCAGACAAGATAAGAAAGCAACTTATTATTTTCCTACCAAGAGATGACGTCTGTTAATATTTTGGTATTAACTTGAATACATTTTTCAAAAAACATTTTTAAAAAATGAGATTGTATACTTTTGTAATCTCCATTTCTCATGTGTTTATGTATGGTTTATTGCATCTTCACAAATATAAATATGAATTATTATTGTATAATAATAATTCATTGTATAAAAACTTTAGCATTTTAGTACTGTGATTGACATTTTTCTTAAATCTATTCAAATATAAATATGAATTATTATTGTATAATAATAATTCATTGTATAAAAACTTTAGCATTTTAGTACTGTGATTGACAACATTTTTCTTAAATCTATTCATTATTTCCTTAGCATGCATTCATAGAAGGAGTTTAGAAGTCAGCAGTTATGCTCTTAATGCAAGAAAAAAATAGAACCAACTGCAAATCAACAACTCTATTTATATTCGCCAAAGAACTGAGGTCACAAAGGAAACTGCTACCCTTCACCCCAATGAGGAGACAGGCAAATATCGAGAAGTTTGTCATAACTTAAGTCTAGAAAAGAAATTACCACAGAGTTCAACTAGGGTACAGAAAAAAAAAAAAAAAACGAACAAACAAAAGTAATGTCTATAATTAAGAAATTACTAGAGGTTGAATGTAGACAAAATGGGGATTAAATTAAAAGTACAGGGGGAACTGCATCTGAGAGAGGTCTCTACATTTTTGTTTGTTTTGCCTTCCAGAACTCTACCAGGTTCTTAGAATGAAGATCAGAGAAAATTTCTGAGGCCAGCCTCTAAAGGGGGAGGGGGAAGGTGGCCATTTTTATAATATAAACTCAGAATTTTATAAATTATATAAACTCAGAATTTCAGTTTTCCCAGAGAAGAGTTGAGTAGATTTTCCCTACACCTAAGCAACTTGGAGAAAGAAAAATAGCCAATCCCATCCCACTCTAGTCATCCATGTGAGGAAAGAGAAATACCCGTCTCCACCCATTTTTAGCCATCTTGTCTCACTCATGGAGAAAACAAAACAAAACCTAATTCAGTAACTGAGAAATGCTCAGGAAACGTTCCCTGAGGGACTGGTATCTAATCTCAGAACAATATAACACTTTCCCTACCTCACACCTTACAACAATATCAGTCTGGATCTGGTATAATAATAGATTACAGTTAAAAAATTACAATTCTCAAAGTTATTTAAGAAACTCACAGACAAAAGAGGAGACAAAGCCAAGGACATCAGAGGAAACTTAGGCTCTGACGCCGGTAGCCGCAGCAAACTACTAGGGAGATGAACATAAAACCTCACACCACGGGCCTGCACACCTGAGTTCTCTTGATCCAGAATATAGTGTCCTGCTTTCAACAACAAATAACAAAATAATTACAAGGTGTACCAGAACACAAAAACACAGTTTGAAGAGGCAGAGCCAACATCAGAACTAGACTCAGAAATGAATGGCAGAGATTTTGGAATTGTCAGATTGAGAATTTAAAACAAGTATGACCAATAGGTAAATGGTCATAATTTGTCTAATATACAAAATGGACAGCATGCGAGAACAAATGGGTAATGTATGGAAAGGTATGAAAACTCTAACAAAGGGTCAAAAGGAAATGTTTGAAAATTAAAAAGTGAAGACTATCTTCAATGAGCTCATCAATTACTGGACATGACCAAGGAAACATCAATTTGCTTGAAGATATATTGATAGAAACTTTCAAAACAAATGCAAATAGAAAACATTTAATAATATATAACAAAATATTCAAGAACTGTGGAAAGTCATAAAGGGTGCAATACATGTATATACAATTATTAGGAGAAGACAGAAACAAGAAATATTAGAAATAATAGTGGCTTGAAATTAATCATATCAAATCACAGAACATTGAGAATGATAAACACTGAAATATCTATATTGCAGAAAGTCAAAGCCAAAAAGAAAATATTTAAGAAAGTCAGGAAAGAAACACCTTTTCTGTATAAAATCAAGTATAAGAGTCACATTGGATTTCTACTCAGAATCCATGCAAACAAAAAGGAAGTGGAGTGAAATATAGTGTAACCTGTATAAGTTGACCACCCAAGGGACTGTAACACAGTTGTCAGCATACAGAGGTGGTCATCATAAGGAAGTAGGCCTGCTGTACTGATATGTACTTGTGATGTATGTCCAGTCTATGAAAGTTAGGCCACCTAAGGAGGTGGTCACCTGAGGGAGGTGGTCAACCATGAAGGCTCTACTGTATTTACAGTGCTAACCCCTTCGAGGTCCACTTCATTTATCCTGTTTATTAATTTTTAAAGATTACTGTTCTCTGAGTTAGGTGACTCTTTCCTTTGTTTTTTTCATCATTCGCTTGTGAATCACTTTAATTGTCTTAGCTATCATTGTTTCAAGGCTCACTGACAAAGCAAGTGTGTGTGTGTGTGTGTGTGCACACTAATACAAGTATTTATACATCCATTTAATATGTTTCTTTGTGTGGCTACCTGTATCAATAAGTTAAATTTGTTCATAATGATGTCTCTATTTCTAATTCAGTATTACATAGATCTTTCTACTCTTTTCTTTGTGTTTATTTGAAAATGTCTATTTCAAAACTGAGAAACCTGCCCCCACTTTCACCATCCATTCACTTAATTGCTCACAACTAGTAAACTCATATAGAAATATTACCATCATTGTCAGGTACAGCTGAGGCAAACAATTTTTTCAACTAGAGTACAGTTTTCACATAGAGTTTCTTTTATCTTTACTTTTAAGACTCTATTCACTTCCAAAGTTACACAGATCAACACCATAATTCCCTAACTCTCTCAGTATTATTTCATGCATTTATATTATATTCTTATTTTGTCAAATTTTTCATTCCAACTTCCTAAATGATAATTTGTTCTGAATTATTACCATTATTCCTTTTGGGGACAGGGTCTCACTTTGTTACCTGGGCTAGAATGCAATAGTGTCATCATAGCCCACTACAACGTATAACCTCCTTGGTTCAAGCAATTCTCCTGTTGCAGCCTCCCTAGTGGGTAGAACTACAGGTGTGTACTACCACATCTGGCTACATTCTTTTTTTAATTTTATTTTGTAGATACAGGGTCTGTCTATGCTGCGTAGGCTGGTTTTGAATTCCAGGCCTCAAGCAATCCTCTAGCCTTAGCCTCCCGTAGTGCAGGCTGGAGCCACTGAGCCTGGTCTTTTTTTAATTGGATGCACTCAGATTTACTCTTTGTGCTATGTAGTTCTGTGGGCTTGACAATGAATCGTGTCACATACTCACCAATACAGTATCATAGAGAGTAATTTCGCTGCCTTAAGAATTCTCTCCACTTCACATACTTAACTAGCTCCCCTTTTCCTTGGTTCGTTGGAAACCACTTACATTTTAAGTATATCTTAGTTTCTCCTTTTCCAGGTTGTCACATACCTGGTAGGATGCAGTATTCAGCATGTTTACCCTGGACCTTCCACTTAGTAATATGCATGTAAGATTCCTTCTAGTCTTTCAAGCCAACTAGCTCATCTTATTTAAATATTGCTGAATAATCATTCTCTACGTGAATATTTGACAGTTTGTTAACCCATTCACCCATAAGAGACATCTTGATCTTTCTAATTTTTAGTGTTTTTGTATAAAAATTCTGTGAACATTTGTGTGCTGGTGTCGTGGGCCTCCACTAGTCAGACGAACCCTTTTGCCATCAAACAGAATGTTGACAACTGATTTGTATTCCTAATTATTAAAAACATTTTAGTTAGGGAACGTGAAGTTAGTACTGTGAGTATTGTATAATATACCAAATCTCTCAAACTGATTATTTTATAGAAAGCAGCATAAAGGTTGTTGATGAAAAATAATCACTACTTTAGAAACATTAAATGGACATTTTACCCACTATGTTTGATTTAGAATTTTAAAAACGCTATCTTGACAATATGTATTTTTTTTTTGACAATATGTATTCTTTTAAACATTCCACCTGAAAGCCAGAATTATGTATGATTTCCTTGATCATGGTGGATGCATGGAAAATGATTGGGTCAGCCTTGTCCCAGGGCTGCCAGAATCAAACATATGAAGTTATTATAACCAAGGTCTACAAAACGTCCGAAAGAAACAGACTTGAGAAAAATGAAGGGAGCCTGTGAAAGTTCCTGTACTATTTGTTCACTTGGAAGAGGTTGGGGAATGATCACTGACCTCTAAGTAACAGAGAATGGAACTCATCTTTCACTTCTGAATGAGCTCCTGGCTGTAATTGATGGCATCTCCTGAAATGGCTGCAATCATTAGGGCTCCAGTGACTGAATTAAAAGAAAATGAAGGATGCAGATGGCTGTAATAAAGGAGGGAAATGCATTTCTTCCTGGTGACAGATACAACTGATCATTTTACAAGGAAGTGCTTTACTAAAAGTGTTTCAGCTATGTAGTTCTCAGGGAAAATGAAGAGTAATGTAAAAATTGGACAAGATGAAACTAGCTGTTTCATTCCACATATTGACTGCACAAGTCACTTTCAATAAATCAGCTGCTTATTGTACCTAAGACAGCGGTTTGTTCATATTATGAAGGCACTATAAAATGTTCTCTTTGGTTAGGCAATCTTTGGCATCATGTGATAAACTAGAAGTTTTATTTAAATTTGTATTTCCTATATGTCTTCTGATTATCAACATTTGAACAATTGGGCATGTTTATTTAGAAAAAACTTTGTTTTCCAAAACAGCCAAGAGTCAGAAATCTTTTTCCATAAATAGCCAGATAGTACTTATTTTAGATCTTGGTGAGCTATATAGTCTCTGAAACAACAATAGCTGTGGGAGAAATCATCTATAGACCATGGTTACAGAATGAATATGACTATGTTCCAATAAAACTTTATTTACAAAACCAAAGCACAGCTGGATTTGGCCATCATACTGTGATTAGTGGATCTCTGATCTTAAAAATCTGTTCAGCTTACCAGACGGTGCTATAAATAAGAAAAATTAGGAATCTTAACAGCTTTTGACAAGAAAATAAAACACTAAAGTTAAATATTTTGATCTTCTATGGAAATGGGAATATGAGCATTTACTGTTTGATTCATAAAAGAACCATGAGTTGATGGCAACCTGAATGTTTCAGTCACAAGGAGAAAAATAAAATTGCTTCATAGTTATTCTACTGATTCCTGGAGAGAGGCACAGGGGACATTAAACCAGGTATTTTTGAGTGCTGTTGCATCTTTATTTTTGGCTTCTAGCCTTCTATACAATATTGTTAAACCACTTAATTAAGTATTAAAGATTCTTTTCAAATACCCACAAGTATTTGAAAGTAATTTTGAAATTTTACTAATTACAAGTAATTTTTAAATTTTACTAATTTACTCTACAATGAGGTAGAGTTTTCTATGTCATTTTATCACAGCATTTTAAATAATAAATTATTTTAAATGTTCAAGAGATTTTGTGAAAAACTGCAATTACTAAGTTTCATGATATCACCACTTTTGCTTATATTTTCAGTGCCATGGCTGTTTTTCCAAATTAAAGGAAAAAACAACTCTTTATCTAAAAGACTCACCAGGATAGGAGTTTGGGGATCATTTAAACTTCCTAACATATAGGATCACTTTTCTTGTGCCAATTATTCCCCCCCATATGATTAAACATACTTGGTGTTGGCTTAAAAATAAGATTGTTATTGGATAGGCTAAAATTTTACCCAGCATTCCTGGAGCAAGTTAGGGACTTGAAAATCCATTCATTCAAAATGCTGCAAGTGGAGAGAAATCACTTAACAGTGGGGACCTGCCTTAGGCTTATGTTTCTAAGACTTAGAAATAAGGAGTTATATGACCTTGATCTCCAATTTTACCTCTAGTTTATTCTTTTTCTATAACCAGATTTCTACAACATAAAGTGCTGCCTAAGAACTCCAGTAAAAGTGGTTTTGTTTGTCCATTTGTATTTTAACCCAGACGAGATTCTGTGTATTACACCAAAAAAAGATTTCTCAGAATTGGTTATTTGATTATTTCCTGGATGTGATTTATTCACTTCACATTTCTCCTTTTCCTATTTTAATATGTACATTACGAGAGGTGCTCCTATGGATGGTTCAAGGTCAAGGACATTCATGAACTGTCTCATTCTCATTTTCACAATTCCGTCTCCTGGAAGTCCTTTAGTTCACCTCCATGGCTGAGGTTATAACCGCTGACTTCTGCTTTCATTATGTCATTTCTTATTTCTCAGGAATCTCTTTGTTTCATTTAGTTGAAATTACAAAAACCAGCGGAGTTTTCCTCTGGTAATCACCTTGCCCCATCATTGCTTCATTGGTAAGTGAAAAAGGATGGTAAGGCATGTGCAGGTTAGAAATCTTTCTTGGGCCAAAGGTCAAAACATTTTTTCAAAAAGCTCCAAAGAAACCTATCAAATGCTATTTAAAAGCATTTGTGAAATAATAATTTGTCAAAATGTGATCATAAATCCTACTTTGGAAAAAATAAAGAATAAAAGTCTGCTTTTCATCAGTTTTTAATGTTGGAAACTTCCATTAAGCATTGGTGTTTTTGAGAAAGGTATTTAACTACCCACATGAGTTCAAGGTGAACAGACCATAATTTCAGGTTTTGAAAGTATTATTGAGCTCCTTAAGTAGGGGTTTGGAGTGGGGAGATAGAGAAAGAGAGAGAGAGCCCTAGGAAGAGTGAGAAAATAGAGATTTAGCTATAACAAGACCAAGAGTTTCCTAAGAACTCTGCAGTATTATTTGGTAATCTGTGGCTCATGAGATAAATTTGGCCACCAGTCTGTTTTTCTAGCTAATGAGTACAAGCATTTTGTACCTTTTCTAATTGTTAAAAAAAAAAAAGGCAAAAGAAGAATAGAAGAAATTGTGATACATGAAAAGTATATCAAATTTAAATTTCAGTGTTCACAAATAAAGCAGCTCAGGAAATTTTACCCCAAAATATGACTCCTTGGTATAAAGAGTATTTTGAATTACAGGCCCTTTGAGATCAATAAACATCAGAAGGGGCTTTCCCTCTATGTGCAAAAACCAAACTGACAGATCAAAAGAACAGTGGCGCACCCCTCATCTCCCAGTTATCTCCATATATTGCAGGAAAGAGGATCAAGAATGCAACTGGACCTGGTTAAACACAGTATCTGTCACAGGTCAGTTGGTTTCCCCATCCATTCATCCATTACTCCTCAACAGAATTACCTGCACTCCCTGTATACCACTTCCCTCTAGATTGAAGGTGTATAAAAAACCTTGGATCCCACTGGGACACTGAGTACTTTCTCTGTAATACTCCCTACGTGCCTGGTAAATAAACCTTTCTCCTATCTAATCTGTCGTAGTTGTGAGTTGATCTTTCAAAGAACTTTCAGGTGAAAGCACAATTTCTTCCCACCCCTGAAGTTTGACATAACCCTGCAGGATCTCAAAGCTGCTCTGCCCTCCTGCAAGCCACAGTGAAGAAAATTGGAACTCCCTCCAGCCCACAAGGAGCAAAGAGTGGTAAATTGATACCTCAACTTACCCATCAGACTCCCTGTATTCCCCTCTCTGTGAGCTTTGGTTGAGCAGATGGTAAAAGGTCACTGTCCTTTCCAGATTTAAGATTAATGAAAGCAAAAGTTTTTGTGAGTGACTCCTCTTGGGAGTGACTCTGCTATTGGTATTATTTGGGGGTACTTTGTGGTCTTGAATAGTGACATTGTTGGACTCCCTCTTCTCTCAGAAGCAGACTTTTTGTTGTTGTTTTCTTGTGTCAATTGTGTCTCTGTGTCATTTTGTCATAAAGAAGGTGGTCCTAGGGAGTAACATCAGCTCACCCTGTGAGCCGGCCCTGCAGACTCTCCTGTTATGTTATTCTGACTAGACTGGTGTCTCTTAAGACCAAATTGGCTGCAGCTCCCTGAAAAAAAAAAAAAGTGTGAGTTTTCCCTCACATCCTGTTGTTTGTCCCTGACATTGTCTTGTGACTGAGTGAATTTTCTCCTTAGTCTCTACCATCTGGCGGGGCAGGGGTTTGGGGACCATGTCGAATCGCCAATCAGAAAAAAGACTGTGGGCCTGAGACATGTAAGTAGCACAGTCTATATACCAAACGTATGAAGCTCTAGGGGAAGTCTTTGTCCTAAAATGCCATCATACTCTATTTTTTATCTTGTTTGTTTCTGAGTAAATTTTGGAGACTCTTGGAAACTACCTTCTCTGTCCCTTTCCAGGCGAAACCTGGAAAATTACCACCTGGGTTTTCCAAGAAGAGGCCTTAGACTGAGTCACTTTTGAAATAAATACACCATTGAGATTAATAGCAAAAAGATAGATCCTTTACATTAAAAGACTTGTGAATTTTTAAAATAAATTTTAGAGATCTCTTATTTGAAACAATTGCTTTATTTGTGTAAATATGGAAATTAGATTTTAAAAAGACACATATACAATATTGTAGGTAGCCTTAAAAATTCTCTTGACAAAATTGAAGAGTATCTGATTTAAAATAAAGATAAAAATCCTCTGAGCACTGGCCGTGTGGGAACAGTAGCAGAGTCCAATTTCCCTGATGGGGAAAGTCTTGCGCTTCCTCCTCCGTGGCCTGGGTTTGATTCCCGGGCAGGGAATGAGCCTATTCTTGTCTGATATTTGTATAACTTTTGCCATTTATTGATTCTCTCCCCTCTGTGCACAGCTTTTATTTCCTGTGTTCTGTGAAGGCATATGGGCTTTTAGACACGTATTTATGTGTAAATGGTCAGCTGAAAAGCTGGAGTCCTAGAAAATATGCCTGTAAAAAAATATGTGTTCTATGCTGTTTATGACTGGCCAGACTTTTCTCTGAGCTGCTTTCGTGACTTTTCTGGCTCTCATGAAAACTGGTACTCACCTCTTGAAAGACACCTTTTTTCTTTGATTTATGGGTTTCGCTTAAAAGGATACGTTAGTTTAAAATTTCAGAATCCAAAAATGTCAGCTGTTTGTCCCAGCTGAGGTCTGCTCTGTTCATCTTGACTCTTTCTGCTTCCTCCTCTTGGGCGATCACGCAGTCCCGGCCAATCCGAGGCAGCCAGAGGTTCACGCTGTATTCAGGTGAGGCCACTGCAGAGCTGTAACCAGCCAGTGGCTTCTACACCTCGCTCCTATTTTCTACACGCTGCCTTCTCTTTTTCTGCCCCTGAAACTTGTCCACTGCTGGAGTCTCTCTGAACCAGTAGTAGTTGAACTGCCCAACTTGCGAATTACTCTTTGCTTAGGTAAACTCCATTGAATTTAATTTTTTTCACAAATGTGTTGTGAGGGGAGCTCCCAGAGTCCCCCAGGAGCACCAGGAGTCCAAGCAAGGTGCCCACCGGAGCTGTTGTCCGTAGCTCTCCCACCACAACCGAGCCTTGTAAGTTCTCTCTCAGACTCCAAAGTGCCAAAGATCTGTGCTGTGAGCTCTTTGAGTTTGAGCAATTTTTTGATCCTACTGGGTTCAAAAGTTGCAACAGAAATTAAATAGGTCTGGGATCAGATTGGATCTGATAATGAATTAGCTTAGAGCCATGTAGAGGGCTGAAATATCTGACTGGGTCAGGCAGACACTGATAGTAAACGGCGGTACTACAGGGGTGCGAACTCCAGGTTTCAGGAATTTCTCAAGGTTTGTGTTCCATCCCCATTCCGCTCTGTCTTATGTCCTGGTGTAAGGAAAACTCATTGCTGAAGATGAGTATGTAGTTCTGAGAACCAAATCCAAGATGGAAGGCAAACATAGGATCCTTAATTTCTGAAGAATTGTCTGCTGTGACTTTTTGGCTACGCCTACCGATACATGTTTAAGTTTTAGGCCCTAGAAAACACGAATTGCAAAATCTTACTAAAGGCAAAATTGTTGCTTCCTAAAGGCAAAATTAATTGCCTAAAATGATAAAATAGGAAATTAAAAGATTGATAGTCTAAATATAGAATAGTAATATTTAAGAGCCAGAAAATAAAAATTCTTTAAAAGAGTTATGAGGACTGCTTCTGTCTGTACACACATCTGTCTATGTATCTATATATATAATTATTTATGGGTGATATTTCACTACTAGAGTTCTAATTAATTAGCTTTGTATAATCATAAGTGCTTAAATCAAATGTTTTATCAAGAAGATAAAACTTAAATGCTTTTTAATTCCACATGATTTTAATAATACTTTAATTGCACATAGCTCAACTTTCTTTTTGATTCTATTATACCCTGATTTGCAATCTTACCTTACATTCACTTTCAAAGGGAGACAATTAACATGGACTCAAATACCCCTGATACTGTGAGTCTCCTTCAATAATCTTCCAAATTCTCTAAGCTGATTTAGACTCTCTAAGCTTTACCCTAAGATCCACTGTGTTCAGTACTCGTTCAGTACGTTGATAATCTTTTGCTCTGTAAAAAGGTTGCTGCCTTAGACTTATTCTTTTAAAGATTCTCAACTGAATGAGACCATGCACTCTCTAGGTCTGGACTCCAGTGGTACAGACAACTATTACATTTTTATGGCATGAAATGTCTCAGAGACTTAAGCTCACCCCAAAATGCCTTGAGTCAACTTTGCCACAGACCTCACTAGAACTTATAAACCGGCAAATGGGAAAGCTGCTACTATTTAACACATTCTTAATATGTCTTTGGAGTCTGACATGCAGTTTGCACAATTTGGAAATCTCATCTCTTAACTCCTGATGACAATCCATTGACAATGGTTTTATAATATCAGATTGATTGGATATTGGGCCAAATAAGGTCCCTATAACCTCTTTTCTTTTAGCTTTTTGACTTATCTATCATTACATGGGAAATATGTGCAAATGAAGGATGCAAGCACACACACACACGCGCGCACACACACATATAGTTAGTACTAACCTGGAATCTATAATGTCTCTGACCAAATTATTTCCCAGTGCACTATTTGTAAATCTCAACAAATCTGTGGAGAAAACCACCATTTTCCAGGAGACCACCAAAGACCTCCATTGCCCCTTGAGGCACTACAAGCTGACTTTATAGATTCCCCCTACCTTTAGACTTTTCTCACTATTTGGCTATTTTTTTTATGATTGGTGTATGGACCGAGCGCTGGCCAATGAAGCGTGCTGGTGCTGCAACAGTGGTAAAGAGATCAGTAACTACAATTATCCCTTCCATTCGTATTTCTTTATGGATCCAGTCAGATCAGAGGACTCATTTTAAACTACTTGCTTGCAAAGGCTCTGGGGTACTTATTATAATTTTATATCCTGTATCATCCCCAATTCTCAGGGTCAGAGGTGTGTAAAAATCTATAAACAAAAAAGATTTTCGGAAAAGCCTTTCAAGGCACTGTCCTTAAATGGCCAGAAGAAAGCATTACTTTTGTACTTTATCAAAATCTGGAATGCTCCAATTAAGAGCGGTGGTTTAACCCCCCTTTGAAATGGTGTTCTGTCTCGCCAGGCTTGCTGCCACCTCTAAACCTTCTATTCCTGGACTAGCTAAACACTACGGGTATCTAAGTGAATAATTCGATGCCATGAATAGCTATGCACAGATGCTAACTGATATGCTGGGAACGTATTATCAACAGGGAAAAGGAGCATGGCCTCCGCCAACTGACAAGACTCGTCATCTGTTTGACTAAAATACCATCTTTTTGGAAGAGGCCATGTGCTGTCACCTTGCTGGGAAGGCCCTTGTGAATGACTGCTGATCATTTATACTGCCATAAAAATAGAAAGAAAAGTCCTTCTGGGTCCATGTGATCCACACTTCCTACACGAAGACAATTAGAGGACTGCGCTTGGAGGGGACTCAAAAGACGGAGTTTCCAGGGCCAGTGCCCAGGCCCCGAGGCAAAGGTCTTCACAAATTATGCTGCTTTTCCCAAGATCTGGGGTCAAGAAACCCTCTTTATCTAAATATGCTTTTTTCTCTTTGTATGCCCCCTTGAAAATGGTCCTTTTTTAGCACTTCTTTTAAGTCTCCCCCCTTTGAGGATTGCACATTGAAAGCCGAGTGGAGATTGTCTCAACCTGTCTCATTCTCCCTTTCATCTTCCACTGTGACTCTTCTTTACATAATGCCTTGCTTTTACTAATCATTACTGTTTTCCCAGCAGGTCAGGAATAGACCCAGCATCCTTTTATCCCCACTTTTCAAATCCCAGCCACACTCACTAATCAATCTAATTGCTGGTTATCCCAACATCTATCTAGGTCATACAATGTGAGTCCCTGGTGGAATAGGTCTCGGGGATGAACGTATAACAACATGTGGCATCTACAACCAGAGAAAAAGACTTCATGCTGCTGTTGGCGAGTCACCTGGACACAGAAAAACCTCTGTGGAAGCTCAAAAAGCTGTCTTTTGTTCAGATAAAATCACTAGAAACATTTTTTTATTTTTTTGTTTGTGAGATACTAGAGCAAAATGATAATCGAACTCTCCAGTTTTATTCCACAGACCACCTTCTTGCAGCCTTAGATGGTGCTGACACTAATTTTTATGATGTCGGTGACTATCAAATCACCAGATGTTATGGAAGGCTCAAAAGCCAGGCCTGTACAACTTGGGGCAGTTCACTTGCTCCCACTGTTAAGTTGCCAGACATTGAAGATTGTGTGTCAACAGAGCAAAAGACTGAACTGACTCTGTTAAGTGACAAAGCCAAGCCCTTTAACTGCCAGAACTGTTATCTTTTGTAACAGATATTTCACAATGTGTTCTGTTCAAACACACTGGCAGGGACACATGACAACTGGAGATGTGGAAGTGCCCATGAGGAAAAAAGAGACTTGCAAATGTCAGACGGGGAGGCCACTGGTTCCCACCTGACCCTAAGTGTAAATTACACAACTCTTCTCTTCTTGTGTGATGTAATGTATAACTGGTTCCTGCCCAGGTGACTAGAATGCTACACACTTGGTTATCTGACATTTTGTATTAACAGATGCTCCACTTTAATTGTTATCCAAATTATGAACTTGGACTCTTTCATTCATAATGGGGTACCGAGCAAACATAGTACACGTGATACTATAAAATTACTTACTTGTATGTGTATATCAGTATATCAAAATTCTAAGTTCTTTACGATGTTCAAGACCCTACACCCAGCAATTGGAACTCATGAGATTGAAAAGACAGTTTTGCATCTGTCAATGGCAGTAACAAAAAAAATCACTAGAAAAATTTTTTATTTTTTGTTGGTGAGATACTAGACCAAAACGATAATCAAACCCTCCAGTTTCATTCCACAGACCACTTCCTTGCACCCTTAGATGGTGCAAGCATTTGGAGCAATTCACTTAGAACTCACAACCTAGCCTCTGCTGTGTTTGAATACCAACCAATTCTAGATGCCCTAACAGTCCAACAGAGAGAAGCTTGCATAATTATTGTTCAAAAAATTCAATTTCTATAGAAAACCATTGGGCAAATAGAGGATGTGATCAGTACTTCTTTAAAGACAGGATGAATATTATGCACCTTATTAATGAAGACCTATTTCCAAGAAGGGGATACTGGCTTAATGGGCTATGGGAAATGTAGTTAGATTTGTTCCTTTCTACTTATTCTCTTTCTAATTTATGTTCTTGTCTCCCTATCTACTCTTCCTGCTACTGGCTACGAAGCAGATCTCTTTCTCCATAGCCACTCACTCAACTTTTAATGTGTCAATCATCTGAGGAAATTCCAGATAGGGGGAGTGAAGGACCATGGGAAATTTAACCCCAAAATATGACTCCTTGGGATGAAGAGTATTTTGAATTGCAGGCACTTTGAGATCAGAAAGTATTGGAAAGTGACTCATTCTCTACCTGCATAAATCAGACGGACAGATCAAGAGAACACAGGATTTGCTTTTTCTCTCAGTTCTTTCAGTATATTGCAGGAAAGAAGATCAAAAATGCAGCAAGACCAGATCCAAATCATTTAAAACCTAATACCTATACAAGTTAATCTGTTCCCCCTATCCATTTGTCCTCCTTAGCAACTCGTTATTGCCCCTAAACGGAATTACCTGTATTTCCCATGTACCCCATCCCCTCTAAAAGAAATATTGGGATCCTGTGAAATCACTCTGTGATTCTCCCCCATGAGCATGATTAATAAACCTTTCTCTTATTAATCTGCTTTAATTGTCAGTTGACCTTCAGAAGACTTTTAGGAAAAATGGCAAGCTTCCTCCCACCCTCACAGAATGAAATTTGAATTACATCAAATCAAAAATTTGTAGGAACTTTTCTTCCTTTTCATATAAGCATCTACTTAATGCCCTAAAATATTTACTGTATGACACTTACTAAAATATAGTTAGCTGACTGTCACTCTTGAGAATATTTCTAGGATTAGGGAGTTTCCACAACTCCAATTGTTTTTCCTAAATGTATGTTGCTCACCTGCTTCATAGAAAATTGAAGCTATTTATTCTTTCACACCTATATTTTCTAGGGAAACATACAATTATTTTAAAAATCAAACTGGATTCTCAAAACGTTGTGCTTAGAAAACAATGATATATATTGAATGCTTTTCTTTAAAATAAGTCTCATGTCTGAGCTAGTCACAAATATGATAGAAATAAAAAAGAGCTGAAATATTTGAAACATTATGGAAATATTATAGTAGAAAAATTAGACAAGTTTCTTGTACATGATATATCAGCCCCTGAATAATCACAAACATTGTAAGTTCCTGGAGATCATGTAGACATATAAAAATAAAGCAAAACTTCAGTCAAATACCTGTGTCAGGATATTTCTAAGATGTTCTCAAAATGCTCCTTCCTTGATGTTCATTCCCTGTATAATCTTCTCTCCTTTAAAATGGACAAGACCAGTGAATATAATGAGATTTCACTCTAGTGATTAGTTATGTTATATGACACAGTTGACTTTAGAAAGGGAAGCTTATCTGGGTGAGCTGATTTAATCCCATGAGCCTTTTAAATCTGGGTCCAGATGGCAGAAAGAGAGGAAGTCAGAGATTTAAAGCAACAAGAGGCAGGTTTTAGGGGTTGAGAATGGCCCAGGTCAATAGCCAAAAACAAGAAAATAATAATAACATTATTATTTTAGAGGTGAAAATAGAAAATCTCTAGTTGAGATTACCCTCAAGCAGCTGACATCTGCCATGACCTGATGAACTTTGAAGAGGACCCCAAGTCTCAGGCAGAGTAGCAGCCTTGGCTGATACGTTGATTTCAGACTCGAAGTCCCTAGCTAGAACAACCACGCTGTGCCAGACTGTTGGGACACAGAAATTGTGAACTAATGTAACAGCAATGTTATAAGTTGCTAAATGTATTGTGTACTGTTATACAGCAATAGAAAACTCATACCCACCCGATCTATTTTCAAAGAAAAATTGAATCCCTCTCCCTTTCTCTTGAGATTCTTGAGGAACTTCCACTTAATCATCTCCAGCTGTGTTGTCCTTTTTCTCCTGAAAGTCCATTTCCCACTGTGTTCATTATCTTCTGCATTTGGCACCCCTTTCTTATTCATAGACATGACAGCCATGGCACTTCTGTTTATTCTGGAATTATTTGAAGCAATTTGAGTAACAGGGAAAAGCAGGCAACAAGAGGTGGGGAGTATATATCCTTTTTTTTTTAATTTATTTATTTTTATTGTTAAATCATAGCTGTGTACATTAGTGCAATCAAGGGGTACAATGTGCTGGTTTCATATACAGTCTGAAATATTCTCATCAAACTGTTCAACGTAGCCTTCATGGCATTTTCTTAGTTACTGCATGCAGGCATTTGTTCCAATCTTGTGATTGTGAGGAAATCTGGCATGTTTTCTTCCTGGGTTCCAGGATTTCCCACATTATTAGACCCCCATGTCTAATGATATGAACCTTATTCTCAAATACTGATCATGTATTATGAAAAACAATCCCTCTAGTCTTAGTTATTTTTTAATTTTTTCCAAGAGTCCCCCTTGTCATAACCAAACACTCACATATCTGTCCCCAAAAAATAATATTCTTCCATGAAAGAAATTTTTATATTAATTCACATCTCCACATATTAAAGTTTAAACCTGGCTTGCTTTCTTACTAATTTGGTGTGAATTCAAGTATCTGGATATGTTTTGTCAGAAAATGTTTTAGCAAATAATAAATATTAGATTATAAAATTTAAGGGGATAACTTTACAGAAGCTGTGACATTTTCACTTCACCTCAACTAGAGATTTTCTATTTTCACCTCTAAATACCCATTTTTATCTTTTCTATACATTATATTCTATGAATTCAGAAACGATAATAGTATTTTGCTCCTTTTGCTTTCTCAAATGTTCCTCCAAAGTCCAGAGATTTGGATTTTTTTTTTTTCTCTGTAAGGAGTGGTTGACCCTCCATTGATCTTTTTTAATGCTGAGAAATGTCGTTTCTCTTTTATGTTTCTATAAAATTGCTTTAAAAAACATTATGTGTTTTTTTTTCTGGGCCAAACATCTCTAACACTGGTCATTTTAATCCTTTCAACAAATTATAAATTGTTAGTAAACAAATAAATTAGTTTTGCAGGCAAGAAATGGAATAGCATTGATTTTACAACTGTTTTCTTTTTAAAGAATTGGGGCTTCATTTTGGGTCTAAATATATTGCCTGTATGTCAAGATTTTTAGAGCAAATAGACAATGTGGAGATGGTCTGACTCAATTTATTCACTCTATAGATATAGATACAGCCGGTCTTCAAATAAGGCTGATTTTTCAATGTGGTTTCATTATAATGTTGATGAGAAAATTAAAAAAAAAAAGTGATTCCTGGCCCTAGCCATTGTGTAGAGTTCCTCCATTTCCCCAGGTCTGCACAGGTTTTCTCCAGGCACTCCGGTTTCTCTCACATACCAAGAACATGCATGTCAGGGGAACTCTCATGTCCCACACCCAGTGGCTCCACTCCATCGGGTGTGGGTGTGTCAGAAAAACCATCGTGTCTCAGTGGCTCCACTCCATCGGGTGTGGGTGTGTGCACAACCACTTACATGAGGGGATGACGTCTTGCCAGGGTGGATTCCTGCCCTGCACCCTACAATGCTTGAAAAAGCTTCAAACACTCAACTCTAAACTGTATTAAGCAGGCTGTTAAATGAATAAATGAATAAAGGTATAAAGACAAATTACTATAAAATAACAATTTATCAAGTATATAATAACCACGCAGTATAAAGCATTCTCAGCAAGCCCACCCTATTTGTGACTGCTTTTGGAGAGTGAGGTGATGCGAAGTTCTGACAATTTTTTTTCATCAAAGTTTATTCCTTGATTCAATCCACTACCATTGATTTATCACCCATTGATTTATCAACCATTGGATAAATAATGATCTTAATCATTTTTATTAAATGTTCTCAAATACATGTACATTTCACATTTATGTTTAACAATAGATGTATTTAGGAATTTAGAAGTTTGATGAGGTTTTTGTTATAAGAACTGTGCTGTAGGAACTTAGCCTTTGCACATATCAATTAACCTATGGTAAAACTGGTTCCATTCCACATCATTTGACTTCAAGAAGTTTCTAAGAACTTATTGATGACATTAAGTAAGGACTTCCCAAATAATGCATTCTGTATTCTTATTTTGCTATATTGTTAGTAGCAAAAGCTATATGGGGCTTCAATTCTAGTTATCTTTTCAATTCTATTGCAATGTTTTTCAAACTTTTTTTTTTTTTTGGTCCTGTCTTCCTAAACTTATTAATTTCGGCTAGGTTACTTTTATAATGTCATTTTGCTCACCTCCAGAGTGATTAATACCTATCTGTATAACAAATGGTCAGTTGAGTAATTGACTGAGATTGAGTAACAATGATCTTGTTAGTAAGAGATATTGTAATTTATGTACCCTCTCTTAAGAATAATATACTAAGGCAGATATCATCAATAGCTCTGTGAAGCTTTCTTTTTCCCTTCACACTCATTTAGTTACTCCTTTTTTTGTATTACTACCCTATCTTGCCTATTTCATATTTATTTTCATTTTAAAATTATTAAAGTAAATTGCAATATTATTTTAAATCAAGTTCTTTGCCTAGTATTCCCATGTTCTATGTGCTTGACTCAAGTATTTTTCTGAGTGGCCAAATAGAAGGACTTGGACAAGCTCCTGAATTCCGGTCATGGGTGCTCTTGTCCTCTGTCTCACATGACGCACGGAGCACACCCATAAATTTCACAGGATGGAAAACTCCTCATTTTTATTACTACCATTAATGCTATATTTTTTGCCTTAGTTCTCCATTATAGTCATTTGATCAAACTAATGTTGAGTAGCTGATGTGTAACTCATGAGTTTATAAACTTCCCTACGTGGAGATTTCACTACAGAGAACTAAAATTCAGGAATTCATGCTACACACAGAGTGTGCTCTTTCTAAACATTCAGTAGGTTTTTAACCCATTGATTATAAAAGTTTTTTATGTATTTACTAAATACATTTTTTCTATGTATTATTTATACTACTTGCTAAAGATAGTCTCATAACTCCAAATATCCTTTTTCCTATACAGAAATTATTCAGTTGAACGTCTTGATTTATTACATAGAAATGTGGGCTTCATTCTCCACAAAACTTTCATGTGGACATTTAGGGGAGAGCGTGTGCTATAGTTGAGCCTGTATCTATTGTGGCTAGTAAATTATACATTTTGCTTTATGTCACCAACTTGATGTAACATCTGCATTTAAAGAGCAAAGGAACAGAGCACAAAATAAATAAAAAATAATCGTATTCTCTGTACTATTTTTAAAATAAATTGTCCAGATTTTTAACTTGCATCTTTTGCTATACTAAATGCTACTTTTTCCCCAGCCATGAGCATTTTCATTACTTTGGCAGTGAGATAAACACAAAACAAACAAACACTATTAAACTTTCATATGAACAATGTGTTGTCTTCTTTCCTAAAAATAATGGATTAGCTAAATATTCTTGTTAAATGTTTTGTCCATCCCCCAATATATATGAAGTATCACGTGCCATTCACAAAGACACTCTATTAGTAGCCAGCACTGACAGATGGATGAATGACAGGAATAAGAGTGATGGAAATATCATTTTGAAATATCCTAGTTTTCATTCTGCTGTGTTTTAACATGTTAGATTTGTTAGTATCTTGCAGCTTTCCATTCATTGCATAACTCAAACAGTTATTTCTTTTGCAATATAAAATTTTCCTCACTTTCTCAAGCATCAAGGAAATAAATAAAAGAGTAAAAACATAGCTCTGAGGAAAGTAGTAAATGAAAAAAGTTCATCAAAAAATGTCAACTTAAAAGAGAGTTGGAACATATTCTTCTTAGCTAAGTATCTCAGGAATGGAAGAAAAAGTATCCAATGTACTCAGCCCTACTATGAAGCTAAATTATAGCTTTTCACATGAAGACTATAACCCAACTATAGCACAAGACTATGAGGAAAGGGCCAAGGAAGGGGAAGGGAGGGGGGAGGTTAAGGTGGAGGGAGGGTAATGGGTGGCGCCACAACTATGCAACTATGGTGCATCTTAGAATGGGTACAGGTGAAACCTACCAAAGGCAGAATACAAATGTCTACATACAGGAACTAAGAAAATGCCATGAAGGCTACGTTGAACAGTTTGATGAGAATATTTCAGAATGTATATGAAACCAGCACATTGTACCCCTTGATTGCACTAATGTACACAGCTATGATTTAATAAAAAAAATAAAATAAAAGAGAGCAGAGAAATGTATTATTAAAGAATTAACAAATATCAAAGTAATAAAGGGATTATTTGGAGTTCTTCAATATTTCATGAAAACAGAGAGATAAATAAAGTCACAACGACTATTTCCTCATGCTCACACTTGCAGCCTGAATTTATTTTAAACGGAGTCCCCATTGTTTGTACATGTTATTGATGAGAAATCATAAATTAGCCTGTAAGCTTACAGATTTGAGAGTGCTTGAGGATTTATTGGAATGCTTCTGCAAACTGTATTGAAAACTATTGCTTCTCCCTCACCAATTAAAGTGAAGGAGGCTTCCAGGGACCTTGAAAAAGAAATATGAAAATTTGCATTTTGGCAAGCTCAATCACTTATCTGTACCAAAACAGTGAAAGTGAGTTTTTGCTTCTGTATTATATTTATTTTGAAAGAATTCTTCTCTTTTTTATTTCAATTAAATCATAGCTGCGTACATTAATGCAATCATGGGGGTACAATATGCTGGTTTCATATACAATTTGAAACGTTTTCATCAAACTGGTTACCATAACCTTCACAGCATTTTCTTAGTTATTGTGTTAAGACATTTATATTCCACACCTAGTAAATTTCACATGTACCCTTGTAAGAACTCTTCTTTTAAAAGTTGACTTTAGAAAGTCAATATTCTAATATCCTTTGTGAAGCAGGATGAATCAATTGAACAATTCTTATCTCACTTTTCAGAAATTTAGGTTTTACTGCACTTATTTATTTTTAAATGGAGTATGTATCATTTACATAAAGTGAAAAGCATGATGTTAAGAGTACTCACAATTGCATACAATAATATAATTCAAACATCTGTCTAAGTACAACCAGTTTCACCTCCAAAATTCCTTATGCCACTTCCAAGTCAATTTATACTCCCCATCCCCAGGCAACCACAGACCTGGCCTCATTTACCTTCACATAGATTTGCTTATGATGATTTAGAACCTCATATGAACTGAGTAATATAATATGTTCCCTTTTCATTCTGGCTTCCTCTGATTAGCATAATGTTTCTGAGATTCATTCATTTTGCATGTATCAGTAGTTTATTACTTTTTATTGCTGGTAATTATTCTATTGAATTTTTGTCCATTTTGCGGTAGAACATTTGGGTTGTTTCAGTATTTAGCTATTATAAGTAAAGCTGTTATGCACACTGTTGTTCAAGTTCTGTATAAGTATGGTTTCTTTTCACTGTGATTAATGCCTGGAAGTGGAATTGTTGGATCACAGGCTAGATGTACGCTTAACTATCAGAAAACGTCAAACTGATTTCCAAAGCAGTTGTATCTTTATACAATTGGACTGTTAATGTATGAAAATTCAAGTTGCTTTTTATTCTCACCAGTGATTTGTAGTCTCTTTTTTTTCTTCCTCATTTTATTTATTTTGGTAGGAATGCAGTAATATCTCAGTTTTACTTAAATTGCTTCTTGTGATTTAAAAACAAGAGGTTTGGGGGAGGGTTGTTTGCCATTTCCAAAACTTCATTTGTAAGGTACCCATTCAAGATTTTTGCATGTGTTTTTTTTTTAAATTGGATTGCTTGCAGTTCCTTTACTGATCAATGAGAAATATATTAACTTGTATTCATTTAAAATAGATAGACGGTATATATCTCAAAAGATTTGATACATATATATTTGATACTTACACCCATATCTACAAATGTATGTATACCAGTATCAAAATCTTTTGATACCTACGTCCACTTGAAATACTCTGGATAAATCTGCCCCTTATCTTTCCATTGTCATAATGTGTCTCTGAGTGAGCAGAAGTTAAATTTGAACGAGTCAATTTAACAATATTTTTAATGGTTAATGTTTTCTGGAATCTGTATCCTATATCTCATATTTTCTTCTATAAGTTTTAGAGTTTTAGTTTCACATGTTGATCTATGATCCATCTCAGATAAATTTTTATGAATGGTGTGACAACTGGGTCTGGATTCATCCCTGTCTACACCATATTGATAGTTAATTGTTTCAAAACAATGTGCTGAGTTTACTTTCCCCCTGAACCTCAGCAGGAAATCAATTTTCTGTTTAAGTGTGGGTCATCTTTTCTCTATTTGGTTCCATTGATCTATCTGTCTGCATTTATGCCAATGTAATGTCAAATACTAAAGCTTTACAAGAACCATGAATCCTGTGATTTTTTTTCCTATGCAGAACACAGTTTCATATACTTTTTAAAATTAATATCTACACTGTGTAGATACACTGGAAGGATGGTCCCCAGTCCTGCAAAGTAATGCCACGGAGCTGGTGCTTTAGTTCTGTGATTTACAAACCGTTTCAATGCTGTCATAGACAACCTCATTCAACAAATGGTTTTTATGACCCACATTCCACTCCCAGATATCCTTTACTGTAACGTGTGTGCTCTGGTCTGATATAATGTTACAGAGTGTTCAACTATACAGTGAAAGGTTCTGCATAAACAAAGCAACCCATGGACACAAAGGAACTGAGAAACCAAAAACAAAGCAGACAAATCCAGTTTGTCGGTAAAAGGTGATCTGTGGTTAATATATGAGGTTTAGGGCAGCACCAAGACAGAGAGCTATCTGCACTGTTATCCCTCCATCCCAAACGCAAGGCTCATAAACCACAGGGAAAGGGTTTTCAGATGCTCCACGGACAATGGAAGGCAACCGTCCAGAATAGTCAAGGATGCTGTATACATTATAGCCTATGGTTTGTGTGGTCACATCAAGGTTGCTTTGATCTATAACAGAATTTATGCTGAGTACAAATTCTTACACTAGAGACAGCGAATAAAAATATGAGAGCACATGAAAAAGAGCCCATGCAACCTCAACAAGAGAGAATAACGTCCCCAGGGAACTCCAATCCTGCAAGTTGTTCTAGTTTCACCTACCATTTTATTGCAACTGAAATGAATGCTCTTCAGACGGAACTGCCCAGCATAGACCTTCCTGAATTCTTGAGTCAGGGAAAAGTATGAAAGATAATAAAATATTATTGTTGTTTTAAGTATCTGAATTTCAAGGTAGTTTGTTACTTAATAATAGTTCAACAGACCTAAAAAATGTTACACCTGGAAGTGGAATGCTGTCTTAATAAATAACTAAAATTTTACAGATAGCTTTGGGATTAGGAAACCTGCAAAACCAAAAATGACCTTGAGAAGACCTGGAGTAAAATACTCAAAGGAGAGTGTGAGTGAATACCCAACGAGCCTGAAGAAGATCCCCCATGCAAGCTTAAAGGGATGTAATAAAAATACTGGAGTTTGGTGGGAACGTGTAGTGCTGGCATTTGGCAACATCGTCAACTGCAATATGTATAGAAATTGGGAAATGGCAATGAACCTTGATGATTTTGGCTGAGACTATTTCTACACATAGCATCAAATATTTTATCCGACTCATTCTCATTCCATATGAAAAATACAAGAGAAAAACCCCAAAGAATACACTTCCGGCATTTGAAAATAAAGCTCTCTCAATCCCTATATGTGGGAAAATGAATAAACACACAACAGTAACAATCAGAAAATATTCTCACATAGATAAATAATGCAAAGGAAATCTTTAAATCCAGTTTATGCCTTTAAGATCCTTTATTCAGTCCTCACACAGTTTCAAAGTAACATATTATAAACTTTTCAAACATGTAGAAGATCTTCTAAAGGTTTAAAAATGGCTTTTTAGTTCCTATATTTTTAACAACAGATCTTTTAAGAACCTAAGTCTGTGTAGTCTCAGACTTAGGTTGTTAAAACAAAGTTGCAGAAGACTCCCAGGAAACCCAAAATAGAGAACAGCATATTTGAACAGGGTTCATATGTGTGTCTTTTTCTGAAATAGTGGATATAAATTGGCCAATAAGAAACCCACAAAGTTTTAAAGAGGATTACATAGGTTAGACTGAAAGGGACAGAGAAATTAAAAAATGAAAAGTGGCCTTTGGTTTCCCAAAATACTACAGAAAGGAAGCAAGCTGAGGAAACTACCTGGGTGCATATAGTGAATGCTTTCTATGGAAAATAATAGCTCAGAGGACAAAATAAACACAACAGTACAGAACCAAGAGCCCAGGAGAAGATTCACAGCCAGAGACTGCCTCATCCTTCCCACTGGATCTCAGAATTGCTATGACCGAGCCCCTGCTGAGTGTCTTTCTGTTTTTCTTTCTATGTACGGGAGAATATATGTTGGATTTCATATTCCCGCCTCGCCATTGTATGTTAGAAGTTAGAAGGCCTGTAACTCATCCCATTCATTCTTAAATCTTCAGACTTAGGGGACTAATATTCAAAGGGTTGCTTTTGAGATTGCTCCTCTGAACCAGAATACGATTTAACTGTGGAGACCTCCAATCTCAAACCCACCTGTAATAAGGTAACACGCAGGAGTCTCAGCATAGGCTGTGAGTATATTTTTAAGTGAGATAATGTCATTGTGAGAAGGCAGAGAACTAGATCATGTACGTTAAAGATGGTCACGACTGCATCTCTTCTTACAACAGTGACTTTGGCACTATTCCCTTCAGGGGATGGGGTTTATATCGTATAGCTTCTGCCCTTGAGTCTGTGAGGGCTGGTACCCAGGATGGAAGTGTCTGTGTTTGCCTGCCTGGGTCATGTCATAAAGGTGATTCAGCTTATGGGTGCTGGCTAGAGCTATTATGCTGGAGGATGGACGCTTTTGTACGACATATGATTTCATTAAAGTTTCAAAGTTGTGAAAAGGCACAACTAGCTCAGACAGAAAGGCCACAGAGTAAGACCCTAAAACTACAAGAAGAGGAGGGATGCCAGCCATGCACCAGTTGCTGTATCCATCATTATCTGCTTGTGAGCTCATGAGTTATCTCAAGCCAGAGTGACCCAGCTAAGCTCTTCCTTAATTCCTGATACACAGAAATTGAGAAATTATGAAATGATTGAGACTATTTTAAACCTCTAAACTTGGGTGATACAGATAACAAAAACATCTAACCAGTTGAACTTTTATTTCAAGTATTTTATTTTGTTTTGTTTCTGTAAATATTGATTATTTTATGTCTTCTATTTCTCTTAGCATTTTGTTCATATTTTGCTTTCTACCCTTGAGCACTTTTGTAACAGGTGTTGGAAAGTTCTGTGTCCTATTTCCATCATCTCTATCATTTCACTATCAGTTTCTATTGACAGTTTTTTCTTCTCATTATGAACCACATTGTTTCTAATTCTTTATGTATCTAATAAATTTTGATTGGGTATCAACATTGTAAATTTTATTTTTAGGGCCTTTTTGTTTTTCTGCAAAGATTTTTGAAGTTTTTTTCTTTTTTTTCTTTTTTGAGCGGAGGTTATTTATTTACAGATTGACTTGTAAAAATTCTAAAGTATCTCTTGAAGGGTTCAAGAGTTTAATAATTTGTCTTCACTTGGAATAATCAGGATTTGCACACCTCTTTCTCCTACATGTAACCATATAGGGATTACTTAACCCCGCCTCCTCCTTAACCCCTCCTCCCATACTGTTTTTCTCCTCAGCCTCTTGAAGTTTCACTCTATCCATATCTAACTTTGTATTTAGCAAAAGTCTCTAACTAGTACATAGACTTGTGAAATTCTTTTTAAAAATTGTGGTAATAACATGGATCTACTGTCTTAACAAATTCTAAATGTACTGTACAGTAGCTCCTGTAAACACGATGCTGTACAGAGATCTCTAAACTGTGTTTGTCTTCCATAACTGAAAATTTATACTTCTTACTGTTGAGTAAGAACTCCCCAATTTCTCCTCTCCTCTTCTCTTGAAACCATGATTCTAGTCTGTGTTTTCATGAGTTTGACTATTTTTGATGCCTCACCTAAGTAGAATCATGTAGGATTTTTTCTTTGTTGTCATTTAGTGCAGAATTTCCTAGTCCTTTACGCCTAAATAATATCCACAGATCTTTATCTATTAATCCACTGATAAACATCTAAATTGTTTCTATATTTGGGATTTTACTAATAGAACTGTAATGACCATAGCAGAGCTAATATCTCTTTGAGGCTCTGATTTCAATTATTTTGTGTAAATATGCAAAAGGAGATATGCTGGATCACATGGAATTTTTATTTTTAATTTTTCCAGGAACTTCCACGGTATTGTCCATGGCAGTTGCACCTTTTTTTTTTTTCCTTAATTTTCACCAGCAGTGTATAATGGCTCCAATTTCTCCATAACCTCACCAACACTTGTCTTTTTGATAACAATGATTCTAAAAGGTATGGAGTGATATTTCACTATAGTTTTGACTTGCATTGTCCTGATGACTAGTGTTTTTTTTTTTAACATTTTTTCATTAGCCATTTAATTCAACTTCTCAGCCTATTTTTTTAAATTAGATGTTAATTTTTTCTATTTCTTTCCTTTTTTATTTTTTGCTTTTTTTGGCTATTGAGTTATATCAATTTCTTATGATTTTTTTTTAGAAATTAACCCCCTACCAGATATATGTTTTGCAAATACTTCCTTCTACTCCACAGGCAGCCTTTTCACTCTGTTGATTGTTTCCTCTGCTCTACAGAAACATTCTACTTTGACATAGTTCCATTTGCCTGTTTTTGCCTTTGGTCTCTGTGTTTTTGGCATCATCTACATGAAATCATTGCCAAGATCAATGTCATGAAGATTTTTATTTTTTTTTTGGACTTTCTTCTGTGAGTTTTATATTTTTAGGTATTATGTATAAAATCTTCAGTCCATTTTTCATTGATTTTTGGTCTGGTGTAACATAGGGTCCAATTTCATTATTTTGTATGTGGTTATTCCGTTTTCCTACTATCATTTATTGAAGGCAACTTACCTTGTCAAATATATGTGTGGATTTATTTCTGTACTTTATATTTTGTTCCATTGGGTGATACGTCTGTCTTGAAAATATGCTACTTTAGTAGTACCATACTGTTTCTTAACACATTTTTTTAATGATTTCTATCTCCGTAATAATGCCAATAAGACTTTGATAGGGAGAGCATTGAAACCACAGAATGCTTTGGGTTGTATGGACATCTTAATAGTAGTAAGTCTTCCAGTCCATGAACATGGGATGACTTTTCTCTATCTGTGCTTTTTATTTGTTTCATGAATGTTTTGAAACATTCATGAAACAAATAAAACAGTTTCAGTGCACCAGCCTTTCACTTACTTAGTTACTTCTATTTCCAAGTACTTTATTACTTGTGATGTCATTATAGGCGAGATTGTTTTCATTGTTTTCTTTGTTTTTATTATTTTCTTTCATATAGTTTGTTATTGGTATATACAAACATGCCTGATTTTTTTTTTATTTTGTATCTTGCAACTTTACTGAACTCATTTATTAAGACTAACAATTTCATTTTCATGGAGTTTTTAGGGTTTACTCTTTATTAAATCATACCACTTGCAAACAAGGACAGTTTTAATTCTTCCTTTCTAACTTGAATGTCTCTTATTTTCTTCTTCTTCTTTTTTTTTTTTTTTTTTTTTTTGCCTGGTATTTTTGGCTAGAACTTCCAGTACAAGTAATGAGAGTGGACATCTTTATCTTGTTCTTGATCTTAGTGGAAAAGCAATTAGTTTTGGACTGTTGACAAGGAGTTAGCTATGGGCTCTTCACATATGGGCTTCATTATATTGAGGTAATTGATCTTTATTTTTAGTGTTGTTCAATAACAAAAGTATATTTATCAATTTTTCTTCATTTATTGAGATAGTCATAAAATTTTATCCATGTTCATCAGGGATATTGACCCGTAGTTTTCTATTTTTGCAGCACCTTTTTTTTAGTACTGGATAATCCTGGACTCATCAAATGAGTTTGAAAATGTTACTTCCTCTTCAAATTTTTGGTAGAATTTTTTTAAAAGTGAAATTGATGCTTCTTTAAATGTTTTATAGAATTCATCAGTTAAATTTGTTTCCAGGCTTGTACACAGTATTTGTTGGGAGGGATTTGAATAATAATTCAGTCTCCACACGTGTTCCAGCTCAGTTCAGACTTTCTGTTTCTTCATGTTCAATCTAGGTAGATTGTATATTTCTATGAATTTATCCATTTCTTTTCAGTCATCCAGTTTTGGGGAATACAATCATTCATAGTAGTTTTATGATCCCTTTTATTTCTGTGGTATTAGTTGTAATGTCTTTCACTTCTAATTTTGTTTGTTTGAGACATTTTCTTCTTAGTTTACTTTCAAAGGATTGTGAATTTTATTTTTTTTAAATATTTGTTTATTTTGGGTGCAGGACATAGCTACAAGAGGGACTCCACCTAACAAATTAAAATACTGAGATTTGGTCATTTGTACCCTCATATTAACCTGAAATTTAAAAAAGAAATTAGTTTTGCTGATTTTTTTCTATGTTTTCTATCCTCTGTTTAATTTTTATCTGTTCTAATCTTTATTATTTCCTTCCTTCAGTTAACTGTGCATTTGATTTATTTTTATTTTATTTTTTCTAGTGCCTGAAGTTATAACAATAAACCTCCCTCTTAGTGCTGTTTTTGTTGCATCCCATAAATTTTGGTATTGTTGAATTTCTGTTCAAGATATTTCTTAATTTCTCAGTTGACTTCTCCTTTGACTCACTATTGTTCAAAGCACGTTGTCTGTATTAATTGTTTATGCCTACCTGTCTCTGACCCTGTCTTTGCCTCTCAAATTCCGGCTATCTTGACTGGTGTGAATGCAGAAAGGATGCTGAGGTCTGTTTCTACTCCCTTTCCCTGCATCACAGTTTGGAAAGTGCTTCCAGAAAGACAGCTGGGTTGATTATAGGGCTCCATTTATTTTCATTGTCTTCAGTCTGTGCTGCCTGGTTCTGGTTGAAAATAATTGTTTTATATATTTTGTCCTTTCTTTTTCTATATTGTAAGTGGTGAACGCACTGCCAACTTAGAATTCTATTTGGAAGTAATAGTCTCAACTCTGTAAAATTCTAATTTCTTCAGCCATGCCCATAGCATCCCTATGTTTTTCCCCCATGACATGTTCTAACTTATGTCTGTAACTCTGTCTTGTAATGTGATAAATTATTTTGTCTTCCTCTTGGTTTATCTAGCATTTCCTTTAATGGCCACCTTTTTCAAGTTGTGTTTCTACTTTATTCTTAGCATTTCCTGTATTTATAAAGTCCCTTGTTATTTTACATATTTTATCCTTTATTTTGCTAGAATTTAAGCATAAAGTCTCAATTATCTTTGAATTTATAGGTTTCTTTCAAATTAGTGTATTCTCTCAGGGATTTTCAAAATTTTCATCTATGGATGTCAAATCAAGGAAGATTTTGTCTATGAATATTTCAGATATGCATATACCTGTATCTTAGATTAAGTAGTTATCCTTAAAAAATACTTTTGTTTGTTTTAGCCAGGGTCATGAGGAGTTCTCTCAGTCTGGGTTTAATTTTTAATATGTTTAGCTTGATTTGGGGCCCAATATGTCTTCATGTATAAAGCTTAGTATACTAATTTCTTTTAAAACAACTCTCTTTTCCAGTTATGACTTGAGCTTCTTGAGTCACTTTTTTTTTTTTTTTTTGTAGAGACAGAGTCTCACTCTATGGCCCTTGGTAGAGTGCCGTGGCCTCACATGGCTCACAGCAACCTCCAACTCCTGGGCTTAAGCGATTCTCTTGCCTCAGCTTCCCGAGTAGCTGGGACTACAGGCGCCCGCCACAACACCCGGCTATTTTTTGTTTGCAGTTTGGCCGGAGCCGGGTTTGAACACACCACCCTCGGTATATGGGGCCGGTGCCTTACCGACTGAGCCACAGGCGCCGCCCTTGAGTCACTTTTGGCTTGACCAGGCTGTATCTGAGCCAGGTGGTGCAAACCCCTTGTTCGTTTTTTTGGTTAGAATGGTGTGTGCCAGGTGCTTTTCTTGTTCTTCATTATTTTTGTCTAGGAATTCTGATTTATACAAAAAAATCAGAGTACTTCACCAATGTCCCGTCTGACTACCTCCAATATATTCCTAACCTAGGTGCTTCAACTCCAGATTGTATGTCCACATACTCTATGTTTAAAGCAGTATTTTTGTGTATTAAAATCAAGAAGGAAATCTTATGTGGGTTCAGTCTGACGTCTTGAGAAGTAGTGTGGTGTCAGCAACTTATATTTGTCTCAAAGCATCTTATTTGTGTATATTTGTGATTTCTGTTGCATAATCAGATATATTTTTAGCTTATTATGTAGGTAATATAATTTTATATTAACATATCAAAAGGTATTGTTTATGACATTTATATGTTTAAACATATTTTAATCTTTACTAACTGCCAAAAATTATTCTACATATTTATATTTATTAAATTATTCAAACATCCTCCTGAATTTCTGTAAAATTCTGTGAATTCTCTTAGGATTCTTAAAATTATGAAAGAGATAATATTCAAAGTTACATTATGGACCATAATATTTAAGGATGACATAATATGATGTGTAATTTTTGTTTCCAAATAATAATGATACCAATAATACTAGTAATAATAATAGTGGAAGTTGGTAAAGTATAAGTATTAAATGATTGACCATATATTGGTTATTTTTGATCCTGGATAATGACCACACAATGTTTGGAAAATAAATATTATATCTTCAATAACTATATAAGCATTGTAAATAATCATGAAATTATGGTATCTCCTAATTCTGTAAAATAATACAAAATGTCAAGGCTGACCCTCCAGCAGCTGACTGACTTGACTGGCTCTTGGTCAAGGGGCTGCCCTAAAACTGAGTTGCTAACCCTGAGAAGGAAAGTCAGACATGCCTCTTTATGACCCCCTGCCTTCTGAGAGATGGCCTTCATGGCTCATTAACAGGCCCAAGGTTATGCAAGACATAACTGCTTGACCTCAATATACACAACAAGCACTTGAGTCTGGATATATGCCCTGTAGTTTGTCTCTGATTAAAAGAACCTTGTCCTAACTCGGCATTCCTTTTTGCTGACTTCTGGTCTATTAGAGAGAGCCTAATTCTTTCAGTCAATTGTCAGCTAAACAATCTTCTAATCCACCTATAACCTTTAGGCCCTCACTTTGAGATGTCCTACCTTTTCAGCCCAAACCAATGTATGCTTTCCGTGTACTGACTTACGAATTTACCTGTAATTGCTGTCTCTCTGAAATGTATAAAGCCAAAGGATAACCCCACCACAGCAAGAACACTTGCTCAAGGTTTCATGGGTGTGGCTTTGGGCCATGGTCCTGAATTTGGCTCAGAATAAACTTCTCTAACTTATTTTGCAGAGTATGCCTTCTTTTCTCTTGCTAATTCTTCATGATAGGAATGATATATATTTAAAAATGTGTATTTCATACTCAGCATTTATACTCACCATTTATTGCCAAAGACTTATAGCACATCTGTGCTGTTTAAAGTAGAAAATGTAAATATCGTTTCTAAATACAAAGCAAATCTATTGAAAATCCAATAAACCCTAAGCAGAAGCCTCATGACAGAATAGGGCCTTTCCATGAATTCCATTCATTCTTAAATAACATACCCGCAAAATTGAGCAACAGTTCTAACTGAAGGTTAATTTAAAGACACCACTGCACGTTTCTAAAGCTTTCTTTTTCTGTATGAGTTCTTTAATGTAAAATTTGAAAAAAGTATATGGAAAATAGTATTTTATTGCTGGAAATTAACTTTCATCACAACTATTTCTTTCTCAAAAGAATAATCTAGAAAAGTAATTAGGGAGAAAGAAAAAAACGTATATGAGGATGCATGTGAGCACATTCTCAAATGAATATAGCTAGGACAAATTCCAGATTACGTGAATATTGAAAATATAATGTCATTTGATACTTTTGAATGGCTTTTGGCATGCAGAGCGAGAACCACAGCTGGGCTTTTAGCTTGTTAATTGATCTATTTAATGAATCCATTCTCACGTATTATTATTTGTCCTTTTAAAAACAAAAGTGTTTTTCCTGAATAGTTTGATTATCTTTTTGATATTTTTCCTCTTCTTCAAGCAATTATTTTCCAGGCAATACCAATCAAGCAGAAAGAGAACATTTTTGTATTAGGCAATATCCTTCTATAGCCTTGTGATAAACTAGGAAACAAACATATTATTTATTTTTTTTTTCATTCTTCTAGGATTATCTAGCTTAATTTAAGGGGAAAGTAGAGGATAGTTAAAAGAATTCTGCCTTCTTTAAAGCAGGCTGTAGCACCCAGGGATGTCCTAATGGGTCTTTGTTAAAGGCACTTTTTTTTTTTTAATTTTATTTTGTTTTATTATTATTTTTTTTTATTGTTAAATCATAGCTGTGTACATTAGGGCAGTCAAGGGGTACAATGTGCTGGTTTCATATACAATCTGAAATATTCTCATCAAACTGTTCAACGTAGCCTTCATGGCATTTTCTTAGTTATTGTATGTAGACATTTGTATTCTGCATTTAGTAAGTTTCACCTGTACCCATTCTAAGATGCACTGTAGGTGTGTCCCCACCCATTACCCTCCCTCCACCATGACCTACCCCCTCCCTTCCCCTTCCTTGGCCCTTTCCCCATAGTCTTGTGCTATAGTTGGGTTATAGCCTTCATGTGAAAGCTATAATTTAGCTTCATAGTAGAGCTGAGTACCTTGGATACTTTTTCCTCCATTCCTGAGATACTTTGCTAAGAAGAATATGTTCCAGCTCCATCCATGTAAACATGAAAGAGGTAAAGTCTCCATCTTTCTTTAAGGCTGCATAATATTCCATAGTATATGTGTACCACAATTTGCTAGTCCATTGGTGGGTCGATGGGCACTTGGGTTTCTTCCATGACTTAGCAATTATGAATTGGGCTGCAATAAACATTCTGGTACAGATGTCTTTGTTCTATTGTGATTTCTGGTCTTCTGGGTATAAACCTAGTAAAGGAATTATAGGATCGAATGGCAGGTCTATTTTTAGGTCTCTAAGTATTCTCCAAACATCCTTCCAGAAGGAACGTATTAGTGGGCATTCCCACCAGCAGTGTAGAAGTGTGCCCTTTTCTCCACATCCACGCCAACATCTCTGGTTTGGGGATTTTGTTATGTGGGCTACTCTTACTGGAGTTAGGTCATATCTCAAAGTAGTTTTGATTTGCATTTCTCTGATGATTAAGGATGGTGAGATTTTTTTCATGTGTTTGTAGATTGTGTGTTTGTCTTCTTTGGAGAAGTTTCTCTTCAAGTCCCTTTCCTACCCTGAGATGGGGTCACATGTTCTTTTCTTGCTAATACGTTTGAGTTCTCTGTGGATTCTGGTTATTAGACCTTTATCGGAGGTATAACCTGCAAATATTTTCTCCCATTATGAGGGTTGTCTGCTTGCTTTACTTACTATGTCCTTGGCTGTGCAGAAGCTTTTTAGTTTGATCAAGTCCCAGTAGTGTATTTTTGATACTGCTTCAATTGCCTGGGGAGTCTTCCTCATAAAATATTCACCCAGGCCGATTCCTTCAAGAGTTTTCCCTGCACTTTTTTCAAGTATTTTTATAGTTTCATGTCTTAAGTTTAAATCTTTTATCCAGTGAGAGTCTATCTTAGTTAATAGACTAAGGTGTGAAAGGTGTGGGTCCAGTTTCAATCTTCTACAGGTCACCAGCCAGTTCACTCAGCACTATTTGTTAAATAGGGAATCTTTTCCCCACTGAATGTTTTTAATTGGCTTGTCAAAGAGCAAATAACGGTAAGTAGCTGGATTCATCTCTTGGTTCTCTATTCTGTTCCAGACATCTACTTCTCTGTTTTTGTGCCAGTACCATACTGTTTTGATCATTATTGATTTATAGTACAGTCTCAGGTCTGGAATAATTCGTTTTATATGGAATCAGAAAAAACCTCGAATAGCCAAAACATAACTCAGCCATAAAAATACAGCCAGAGGAATCACGCTACCAGACCTAAAGGCACTCTTAATCCAGCTTGAGTTTTGAAGAAAGTTGTGTACTTTCACTATTGTTAAGGTTTGTTCAAGTCTGGTCCTTCAAACATCCAGTGCAATCTGAAGGACAAAGAGCTTGGCTCCCTTCCTTTGACAAGGTATATCTCTATTCCATAAAATACAGGTCTGCATGCTGGGAGAAGAAGTTTGCTGTAGATATGCATAATTAATCTTTTATACCTTTTGTACAAAATATCCACCTATGTAGAAGAGGATGAAGCAGTCATTTTCCTTCCTTTAGTGATAGCCTTTATCAATTTTTATTTTGGAAACTAAAAATAATATCCAAACTAAGCCTTTGGATATTAAAAGTATCTCTTATCTGTAACTGAAGATAAGATATGGTCTTTTATATTTCTAGAGTCCCCACTTCTTTGATTTATAGTTCTCCATAAAGAAAGTAATAAATTTCAAGATTAGTTTTAGCCCCACATCATTTGCATGTTAAATAAGAAATTCAGAAAACACTAGGAGAAACTACCTATACACCTTTATTTACATTTCATAATCAATGTGATTTATGCATCCAACACATATTTTTATATCATGGCTCTTATTTTAAATGAATCTCATGAAAACATAGACAAGATCGCTACCATCTTAGGCCACCTTCTCTATGTTCTAAATTCAAAAGCAATTTGGACCAGGCTTCTGCTTATGTGCCATTTCAGAGCTCCCATGTTGACTAGATGAACATAAGATTTAGTTCTTTTCTTTTTTTCTTTTTTTTCCTTTCTCTCTTTCTTTTTTCTTTTTTTCTTTTCTTTTTTTTTTTATTAAGTCTTTTGTACATAGTTCTTGTAAAGAGGCAGCTTCACCTCTTATCTTTCATGTATCTCTGCAATTTGTGATGCCTAAAGAAAACTACTGAGAATCATACACGTGCTACCTAGAAAAGCCAAGACTTTAACCCCCTTTAGACTAACTATCACGGCTCCTGGGTCTCAGAGACAGAGGACAGAATGCCTACCCCTGTGTCCGAGAGCACAGATCTGACTACACTGACTCGTCAACAGCAGCTACCTGCAGAATTAGATAACCCAGTAAGCCCTGTATTGACTTCCTCTATTCCTATTTCACAGCATTATAGGCTACTACCATTGCACAGTTGTGCTCCCTGGAGCAATATTCCCCAATAAATCTTCATCTCAGGCTCTGCTACAATAGGCTTTTTATCTGGATCTAGACTATCTGGGTTCAAACCCTGACTCTCTTCTCACAGTAGAAGAAACCTTTAAGAGTGTCTAAATGTCTCTGTGCATCTATTTTCTCATATGTAAGATAAGGGGTTATTGGCCATGCTATTGGTAATATTATAAGAATTAAAAGTGGCTCAGTGCATGTAGCTCAGCAGTTAGGGCACTGGCCACATGCACCTAGGGCTGGTGGGTTCAAACCCAGCCAGAGCCTGCTAAACAAACAAAAAAATTGCTGGTATTATGGCAGGCACCTGTAGTCCCAGCTACTAGGGAGGCTGAGGCTAGAGAATCACTTGAGCCCAAGAGTTTGAAGTTGCCGTGAGCTGTGACATCACAGCACTCTACCCAGGATGACATAGTGAGACTGTGTCAAAAAAAAAAAAGAATTAAAAGTATATAATATGTGTAAATTACTTAGGACAATTTTCAGTTTATAGTGAGCATGATATAAGCATATGATTTTATTTTACATCATATATGTTATTTAATCAAAAAATAACTTTATATTTTAGAAATACCCACAATCACAAAAACAATATGAGAGAACCTCTTTTCATGATTTTTTTTAATTTAATACACTGCTATTGTGTATACTCTTCCAGCTCACTATCTTTCATAAAACACCTCACCTTTTCTTAAAATTCATTTGTTTTATCTTTCTTTTAACTCGTCTTCCCTCTTAAATGTTTCTGCTTAAATAATTTTTCCACAAAACAATCCATTTTGCACAAAACATTTTATTTTTCTCAAATGCCTCAGAACATGTAAGTAAAAGCTCTTAATTTGGACTAATTGTATAAGTTTGTTGTTAACACTCGCTAAATTTAATACACAACCCGAGTTTTACAGTTTATTATGTAGTCTTTGAATTATAAATTTTTGAGATCAGTAGTGTGTGTATATATAAGTATACTTACATATACAGTATTTATATGATGAATATATAACTATATGACCCTCACTGAGGTCAGAGCTTGACTGCAGGGCACAGGGGACTTTGTACTGAAGGAAGTATTTTAAGCTGTTCTGGTGGTAACAGTTCAATGACTTTCATTGAATCCACTGGATGGTACATCTAAAATGAATGGAAATTTTTGAATGTTTACTGTACCTCAATAGAGCTTAAAAGATAAACATTTTCAGAAGACTGTTTATATCAGCAGTGTAGATATGAAATTTTGTTGAATTTTTTTAGTTGACTGCCCACTGGTCTTAATTCACATTTTCTATTCTTGCCTATAGAGTCCTTGGTAACCCATTTAAGACTGAGCTGGCTATTAAAAGTTGCACAGACACATGTGTTTCTCCCATTTGACCTGACGTACTAATCACTAGGGTACTGTTGTGTTATTTAGAATGTGGAATAAGGTCACATTTCTCCCTGCTGGAGAGCAAACAGTAAATGTACTTTTCAAAAGAACCTAGCATTCAATGCCTAGTCCTTAATAGTAGGTGATTATGTAAAAAATACAAATAAATAAATATTCACTTGATTGCAAAAAGGTTGATTAACCTGATTTTAGTTAACAAATTTCTAGATGCCCAGACATATTCATTTTAAGATAGGAACGTACAAGCACCTTAGACAATGGTTTGAAACAAAAAGATACTAAACGATAAATGAAGGATGGATATGGTTAGATTCTCTTGCATTGTTTTCAGTCTCAGCCTTGAAAACAACTTATAACAATCATTTTGTCAGATCAGATGCTATTCGGTCTGAGATTTGTGTTGAAACTCTTTAAAAATATTGTGGAAAGGAATCAATATGTAAAAGAGAGAAAAGAGCATAATGAATCTTCACGGATCCAATTTATAGTTTCAATATAGCCAATATATTTTTCTCTAAGTCTACACCTATCCCTTCCACCCCCCACCCTAGATGTTATATTTTTTCAGTTGAATTTAGATGTTACATAATTATTGCATTTATAGATCCTTCAGTGTGTATCCATAAGAGACTTACAAACAGTAATTCACTTGTCATTCCTAAGTTAATTAACTATGATATTTAATGTCATGAAATACCCAGTATTTACATGTCCTTTAATATTCTATGGCCTTTTAAACTTAAGTGCCTTAATTTGACTCAGGACACCAAGTGTACACATTATAGTCTACTAGTATATGTTTAATTGCTTTTTTACTTTTCTTTAAAACAATTTCTTTGATAACTACAGAGCATTGACCCAATGTAATTTTTCATTTTTCAAGATCTGACTTATTGTATACATTGACTTAGGATGGTCCACAGATCCACTAATTTCCTGTGAAAAAAGTAGCTATATTTAGAAAGCTGATCTAATAATTTATGTCTTACTTTTTGGTAAGAATACTTCCCAGGAGGAGTCGGGAGCTTCTTGTTTTAACACATCATGACACTGTTATGTCTAGGATTCATTCTTAGTGGTCAAATGGAGGCTAATCTAATCAATTAGTCCTCTTTTCTTTAACAGTATTAATATGAACTCATCACGAAACCAATACCATTAGCATTACTAAAAACATGATTCCTGAAAACATTTTAAGATGTCTTCATCTTATATTTTTGCTTTCTCTATTTTTAAATTTTGCTATTTTATATGTCATTTATTTAATTACCCTATAATATATATAACATGAAATTTACCATTTTAATTATTTTTAGGTATACAGTAAAATATGTAATTTTCATGTCATCCTAGGCCAGAAGTCATGCTAATCCCTCTATAATTCCAATTTTTATTTTTTGTGTGTGTATATATGTGTGTACATATATATGTATACACAAAAGATAAATGAAACAAAGGCAGAAAAATAATAAATGATAAATCATAATTTAATAGAACTTCTCTGAAGCAACATCTATAATCCATCTTAAGTCAATGGATACAATATCTTTTTATTGAAAAAAATACAATAACTCTGAAAAAATTTTCCCAGGCAGACAAAACCAACACATATTACGATAAAATTATTTGAGAAATTATTAAAACATTTGAAATATTTAGGCATAGTGCTTTAAATTTTTGGTGTTAAGGTCATATTGTTTCATAAATCACATATATGCTGCTAAAGCAAAAAACTTTTATTTCTTTTTGTCCTTAGAATATATCTGAATATCTGACTTGTCTCTTGCAAAATTACTTCAGTGTAAAATCCTAATTTATGAACAGAACTGTCAGCCTTTAACCATTTTTTTGTTGCAAATATGTTTCACTGTTTTGTCATTTATGTATTTGTTAATTATAGTATTTGTTATAAATTTTTGACAAAGTGAATAATTAAAATTATTAATTTAGCCATTATTGCTTCTATTTTGTGAGTCACAGGGAAGGCTACTGAAGTTTTCTCTACTTTCAGATTTACAGATGAATTCATACATTTTTCCACTAATATTTATATGCACAGTGTAAAAGTAATTTTGCTTGTCTATGTATAAGTATGCCATTTGACCAACACCAATGATCATAAAGTACATTTTTTATTCACCAATTTTTCATGTGATTTTTATAATATAGAAAATTCACATTTGCAAATATAGTATATCAATTTCTAGATTTTTTCTTCTGGTCCTTTCATGTCGTAATGTCTTACTATCTTAATTATAGAAGCTATGCAGACATTCATAGAGGGCGCGGCTAGCACTCTCCTTTAAGGCTATCCATGATTTCTCTATTTCTGCTTGTTTTCCCAACCACAGAAGCTTTATAACAAACTTTTCTATTAATAAAAAGGCATATATATTGCAATTACATACAAAATTGTTTTATCGTTACCTTTCCAGTGAGATCTTCTCAGGCTTTGTAGTCAATGTTAGACTTGCCTCATAACAAAATTATGAAGTTTTGTTCCCTTTGTTTATGCTTTAAAATCACTGAAGTAGAACTGAATTATCTTTAAATCACATATGCAATTATTTAGAGTTGAAGTCAAATAATTTTACCGTAATATGTGTTGGTTTTGTAAGTTATGGTATTTTTTTTTTCAATTAGAAGATATTGTATCATATACGTTCCTTTGTGATCACGTCTTTCATCATTTTATGTCTTCCCTCATTTTTGTGATTTTAACTTTTTATATTTTCTGTTGCCTATTCCTTTTACTAGATATTTTATTTGTTAATTTCCATTTTCTAGATTTGTCCTCATTTCCAAAATTATTTGAAATTTATTTCTAAATCATTTCTGAACTCTGTGAGCCCCATTTTCAAACTCTGTTGCTGTATCTATTTTTTTTAGTTCTCATTTATGCTTTTTTCCATGTCTTAATTTCATTGTGTATTTGAAACATTTAGGCATAGTGCTTTGAATTTTTGGTGTTAAGGTCATACTGTTTCATATGTCTTTGCTGTCCAGGAAAGAAGTTTTATTTTGCTCATTGTTTTTTTTTTTTTAAGCTTAAAAGAGTGATCTTGTTTGGAATTCATGTATATCATATTGTATTATCTTATGAGTATTTACATGATATGAATTTTCTAGTATTTTCAAAATTACCTTCCTGGTTATGGGATGTATCAGGATAATGGCTCTGGAGTTTTCTATAGTGAAGCATCAAGGAGTTAGTTCAAATACTACCTGAGAAACTTCTTTATTTTCCTTTTTTGTTATCAGTATTGTGCTAGCACTTGGTAGCACCCTCTCTGCCTCTTGGTATCTTTGTCCTGCATAATTTATATTCTATTCTTTTTTTATTTGTTTATTTTTTTGAGACAGATTCTCACACAGTCACCCTGAGGTTGAGTTCCGTGGTGTTATAGCTCACAGCAACCTCAAACTCTTGAGCTCAAGTGACCTCTTGCTTCAGCCTTTGGAATAGCTGGGACCACAGGAGCTCACCACAATGGCCAGCTATTTTTAGACATGGGGGTGGGAGGGTCTCACCCTTGCTCAGGGTGAGATCTCCAACTCCTAAGCTCAAGCAATCCACCTGCCTCGGCATCCCAGAGTGCTAAGGTTACAGGCTGAGCCACTGCCCCTGGCCTTATGTTCTGGTAACAACTTCTCTTTGGCATGGACTTTGTCCTTAAAGAACCCTTCTCTGATGGATGGATTTCAAGTTTCTATGAAACCCAGCTTCAACACTGACATTTCTGAGGGTGCCTTAAACTCACCCTTAAGTGGGTACAGCAAAGCTTCCTCTGTAATTGTTCAGCTGTGTTTCTCAGATTGTTACACCTGATTTCTACTCCAAAGTATCTTCTCTGCTGACCGAATGACTCATTTTTAGCAATGTCTGGGCTCCCCATCATGAGGACTCTCAGAAATTAATTTCACTTGTTTTTGCTTCCTCTCATGCTAATGATATGTACAGATGTCAATTCCATTAGTAGTTTGGCACAAAAGGATGGGATTTTGGAATTTGTAAGGCTACTTCTTCACTAACTTTTGTTTAAAATACTTTCAATGTTTTATTTATTTCTGTCATTAACAATTAGTTCCTATGTTTGTTTTCTTGGGAAATTTGGGAATATTTAAGATAGTGCTATGTTACAACTAGTAAGTTTTGGTCACTGTTCTCTTTATTAAAAATACACACACGCACACATATACTTTTATTCAACTCTCCCCATGTCTAATGAGAAAATACACTTAGTAATTGAAAAAAACATATTCAGAATACATTTAGAATTTATGCAATAAGATGAGTTTTAGGCATGTGCTGTATTTACAAAATAAGTCCTTACATCTTAGGACTTAAATGTGGGATTCTTACTCAGATGCAGTCCCAGTTTGCTTGATTTCCTTTAACTAGTGACTCAAGAATTGTTTTATATAAGGAGCTTCAAAGTAGAAGACTGATTGAAAATATTACGAAGAATTTTCTCATGTTATTTTGCTCATATCCCTTTGCCAGAATTGATCTAAATCCCACAGCTAGGGATTAAAAAGTATGCCGATGCTTGATAAGCAACAAATATCTACGACGTATCCTCCTAGTTACTGTATTTCACTTCCTTCCACGCACATATTTGTCTCCATTGCATATGGACAATATCTACCTTCTCTGAAGGGAGACATTTGTCCCACGAACCTTTCTTAAGGAAAGTGGCCTCCGCTATGTCCATTGTATTGCTTCTGAGGCTAATGGCTAATGTGCTCAGCTCTGTGCAGTGGGTAACAACAACAAAACAAAAGGAAAAACGAAACAGAACCTGGAAAACCTAAGTACACATCTCAAGCAGACACTGGCGAGTTAACATCGCAAGCTGAGAGTTCTTAGAGAAGAGAACACAAGAAACAAACCTTCAGGCTGCTCTTGGGCTGTCCTGGGGAGCCCTTCCCAGATTGCAGGGGGCAAACAGAACTCAAATGAAAGTGGCAACGTCATTGGCTTGAAGAAAAAAATCCACGCTGACTAGGATTTTAAGAATAAGCAAAAAGGAGAGCACTGTACAGAAGGACCAATAAAAGCACATATTAAATTCTGTATCTCTGGCTCATTGCTTGGCTATGCATCGAGTAGGTGAAACTCTAAAATAAGTAGCAGAGATCAGTCACAGGAAGGAAAGAGAGATTTGAGTAGACGCACATGTTTGAGTGGTGTGGTGGATCAAACAGTCACCAAAATAATTGAATAAAACAGCAAGGTTTTGGTAAGAAAAAGAAACTATTTATTAATCTGGACAAGAAGCCAGGTCCTGTCCTAGTGACAGGCTCCATGGAACGCAGTTTTGGGGTTTTATACACAACTTCGAAAAATACCAGCTGCTTCTTGGACGTCTGCACGGATTTTAATTAACCATTCTCAAAACAGCCCACATGCAAGCTCTTGAGAACAACCCACCTGCAAGGTCTTAATCAGCCTCATTCCCATAAAAGCCAGGTCAGCCTGACCCGGACCAATTCAAAATAGCCACATCCATCATCTGCTCTGCTCATCTAGCGAGCTACCTAACATGTAATTCTATGAAGCTGTAGGAATCCAAGCTCAGTCAGAAATAAACAATCTTGGTAAAACTAAGGGCTTCTGATTAAGAAACCAGAAAGGCTGTGCTTAGCAAAAAGGACCAGATTGTAGGATTAAGACTCATGCCTTAAGAGTAAGCCCAGAAGATAGCATGCAAGCAACATAATTCAGTGTCTCTACAATTTATCATACCCAATATATGACATAAAATATGAAGTTACTAGTCATCTGAACCAGAAATCAGTCATAAGTATTAAATAGATACAATAGCCTACGTAAGAGAAGGGTGAAAGATGATGTAAATGTAATAGTATCAATAAGAACTTTAAAATATTTATGTTCATATATGGTAGAACAGAGAAAAGGAAAATCAATGTGGATAGACAGATGGAGAATGTCCATGGAATAGGTATATATTTATATAAAGAAGAATGAAGTGGCTCCATTGAATGTGACAAAAATCAGACTAGTCCTTGCATAGAACATATGCTGAACTCAAAAATACATTAGGAAAGGTATGCAAATTAAAACACAGGGAGAGAATAGAGAATAGAAGCAAAACAAAACAGACTGAAGCATAGGGAATATGAAGAATGTGGTCAAAAGTGGTCCCAGGTTAGAACGCAGAGAATCAGGGTAGAAACAAATCTTGAAAAATAACGGCTGATAACTTCCCAGGTCATTTGGAAGATACTGTCAGTGATTCCAAGTAGGATAAAAATAAGCAAAAATGTACCTAGATGTATTTTTAGTATAATCAAATTGGCAAAATTCAAAGACCAAGTGATAATATTAAAGACAGCTGGAGGAAGAAAAATATATCTTACATTTAATGGAAAATATATATAGCTGATGGCTGAGATGTTAACAGAAAATGTAAGTGGGGGGGAAATAAATATCCAGACTTAGATATTCAATTAGCAGAGAAGCCTTGGAAATACAATTTGTTGAATAGCTTTCCTCTTACCCAAAACACCTACCCTCACCCCCCCACGCCCAACCCTTATATAGGATAAGGAAAGTCCAGAAAATGCTATGAAAGAACAAAAAGATAAATTATCTGTACTCCAGGAAAAATGAATTTTGGCAGGTGAAATTGTTACCTGGGTGCTTACTAAGGGAGACTATGGGGCTCTCGTACAGGTATTTCAGATTTTTAGGCTTCAGAACTGTAAAAGAATAAATATCTGTTCTTGCATGCCACCTGGAGAACACAGTCCCTCTTTTCTCAATTCCTTATCTTCTTTTTATTATCCTTCATTCTACAATATATACTTTAATAGAACTCCCTGAATCCCTCTTTTGTTAATGAGGGAAAATATCTCCATCTCTCTATGTAGTATCCATCCTAGAATATTAAAAAATGTAAGATGTAGTTCATGCCTTTAAGTAGCTGAAATTAAAATGAAGCTTACAGAATGGATAGGGAATATTTCAGCTGCTGGAGAAGAAAAAAAAGGTAGATTTCAGCCAGAAGCAAGGGTTGTTATGACTGGCAAGTACATGGTACGTACGGATGATAATATCACCATTAGAGAAAGGTCCGTGTTTGGGAGGAGCAGAAAAAAATAGTCTTGTCTAAGTAGGAGGTAGAAATACAGCAAATAATCTGAAAGAAAACAAGGAGAGAAATTTAAATCTGCTCAGAAGGACAACCAGGAGCTGTTGTAGATTTTTGGAACACTAATAGAATGACAGGACCTGAGGGAGATTAATTCAGAAATCCTCTATGATAAAAATTAGAGTCAGAGACAGAAAAAAAAAAAAAGCATCATAAAAAAAAGAGTCAAGAAAGAAAATGCCAGGAAAGCTATGTTAACTAGTGTGATGAAAATGTGTCAAACGGTCTATGAACTAAGTGTATGGTGCCCCATGATCATATTAATGTACACAGCTGTGATTTAATAAAAAAAAAGGGTCAAGAGAAAAGAATCTGATAGTTATTTTAGTAAACTAGTTAAATAGTGTCAGATCTCTGATGTTAGGAACTTAAATAAATGCTACTGACCTAGGAGGATCTGCTACGCAGATCTCCCGAAATCCTGATTTCTCTGTTGCAGTTTCATTTCTCTCTTTCATCTCAGTTGGATTTCAGCCATTGGCGTCTATTTCAGGGATCAGATAATGAAAGACTTCTGCCCAACTTTGGAAGACGTTGAATAAACTTTGACTTTTAAAAGCATTTAACATCCTTGGCATACTAATATATTTGTAATTCTCACTACTAAGATTCAGTATTGAGAAACAGCCAAGTTTGACATTTTCAGATATGCTATCTCTAACTTCCAACCTGTGTTATTAATTTTGCTGACTGTAGTAGTTTACTTTCAGTTGGGATTCAAGGCAGCTGCCTGCTTCTTAACGTGTGGCAGTTTCAGGCAACGTGAAATAAAGTTTATTCAGGAAGAGAAAGGTAGGTTTATTGAGTAAGACAGTGAACAAAGCAAAATATGCTTGCCCTAGGCAGTGAACAGACCCCAGCAGAAGTAGGCAAAGACTACAACCAGTGGTTCTCTCTTCTGCTGCCTGAGTTGGGCCTACCTCATGGTTCAGAGGCCACCTTTTAATCAAAGCCTTGTTGCACCTGCAGACCTCCCAGGAGCCACTCTGAGAACCCACAGGAAGGCGGGCCCACAAGGTAGAGTTAAGTTAATAACATGATAATGAGCCTGAAGACTGTTCTAGGTCACCTTCAAGAGTCTGTTGCACCTGTTGCTAGGTGAGCCATCTTCTCCATCCTTTTGCAGTCAGTATGCTCAATTCTGATGGGTAACTTTGCAGTGTGCGCCCTCCTCCCCAGGTGTGAGCAATCAGTTGGGATGGATATAAGAGAGGCTGCAGCAGGAGGAGGCCTGGGGGTCCTGCAGCGTCTGCCTTCCTGGGAGAGCCATCCTAACTGCCTTACTCCCTACCACTTCCACCTCATTACTGTCTCTGGCTAGCACGTGTCTGAGGTGGGTGTACTTTATGTTCTAGATATGTGTACTTTTTGCCTTTCAATTTTACTTTTTGCATCCCATTTTTCTCTTTTAGAAAATGTAGCCTCTTTATATACAGATTTCAAGGGTACTCCTGAGGGCTTAATTGATTTTGAGGACTCTTTGGCCTGATGCTTCTATGTAGATTAAAATTTATGGGAGTAATTTAAGATGCCCCTCAAATTGCAATACCATAAGTATTATAAGGCAATTTTTTCTTTGAGAAAAAAGAACACTGAAATTCTATTTTCCATTTGAGGAACATTTATGATTTTTATAGATAATTTTTAATACAAAATGATAAAATTTATGTTTTTTCCATAACATGTATGCTTCTAACGAACAATCATTTGAACTATTGATGCAAATAGAGCCCAGGAAAAAGAAACACACCTGGTTGAAACACAAGACGGTGAAAATCCAAAGTATGCTCATCCAGAGTCAGGCAGTTTGTAGAATTAAAAAAAAAAAAAATTGATCAGTATTGGGAAAAAATGGGTTGATTAAAGATTGTTCAAACATGTTCTACAACTAAAACATTTGGAGGAGGTTCATGTTACGATATAAAGTTATGACAATTCCTTGAATGGGAACCAACTGTGTTTCCTTTCCCTTAAAAAATTCCTGTGTGCAGCTGCAAAAGCAGCCCTCACAGTTATTAATACATGGCAACCTGTACTGCATTTTAAAACCAAATTTCTAGGTCGGAAATTTCTCACTAGCATGTATTGTTCTTGCTATAAATACTATTATAAATGCCTCTGACAACATTTTTGTTTTTAAAGAAAACTTGGGATTAACTTTTAACTGTATTAAATAAATATAAATTATAATTACTGCAACTTACATATAACTAATATAAATTTGTAATTTTATTTTTTAAACTTTCTACCTCGCAATAAAGATGCAAAATTCATTTTTATTCTATCAAGAGTCTCTCATGGCTGTGTGTGCTGGCTTGTAATTCTAGCTCTTTGGAAGGCTGAGGAGGGAGGATTTCTTGAGCTCAGAAGTTTGAGACCAGCTCTAGCATATGCTTTTGATATGTGTACTTTTTTTCCTTTCCTTTAGCAAGAGGGAGACCCTCACCTCTACTAAAAATAGAAAATGTTGCCAGGTGTCACGTGCACATCTGAAGCTACTTGGAAGGCTGAGGCAGGAGAATCCATTAAACCCAGGAGTTTGAGGTTTCTGTGAGTGAGGCTGATGCCCTTGCATTCCAGCCTGGGCAAAAGAGAGAGACTCTGTCTCAAAAAAAAAAAAAAGAAAAAAGTTTCTCACTATTAATTTTCACTAAGAATGTATATAAAAGTGTTTGTGATAAATATCTATTGTTTTGTACTGCTAATATCTGTCTTATAGGTTGCAATAATCTTCAAATTTGAAAATATTACTGTTTAGTAGAATATAGTCTTAGACGCAGAGATTACAACTTTAGAGGGAACAGGATCTCATGTAATTTTACTTAGTTATCTCAGTAGATGCTTAATGTTTGTTTATTTTTTTTATTCTGGGCAGAAAACACAGCAAATGACCACTTTAACTGTTATAGAAATGGAATGTCTTATTTATACTTTGAGTTTTAATTCTTTCCTATACAAAAGTCTTAGGCACGGACTATTAATTGCTCTTTTTCTCTGCAGTAATTAAGAAGGAAAGCATCCTGTTTTGACTTTCTTAGGCCATTACCATCTAATTTTTAAAAATAATATAAGCATTTATTTGCCTAATAACAGATCATCAAAATATACAAAGCAAAAAATTATATAAAGAAATACATTTCTACAATAATTGCTACGAGTTCAGTATCTCATTTTCAATAAAGGATAGTGAGAAAATAAAGGACTTAAATGATAGAATAAACCAAGCAGATCCAACAGACTTATACAGATCACTCTTCCCAAACAGCAACAGCAAACGGTCTTCTCAGCACCCCTCGGACCCCGATGTTATGGCATAAATTAAGGCCTAATAGATTTTTATTTTATTGATTTTTTTTTTTTTTTTTTTTTTTTTTTTTTCCAGTTTTGAACCAAGTTACATTGATTGCACTTGTTAGGTAAAGTCCCTCTTATAATTGTGTCCTGCCCCCCAAAGGTGTGGCACACACTGTGACCCCCCACTCACTTCCATCCTTCCCTCTCTCTGTTCTCCCATTCCCCCACCCCACCCCCACTGTGTACTAGGTCATTAGCCATTCTTCTGTCTTCTATAGAGAAGGTTCTATTCATGTCTCTTGCCCAGTGATATAAGGGATTGTTGGCTCTTTTATGTTAATTAATTTATCAAGCTTTGTCTGATTCATAATATGCAAATATCTTTTCCCATTGTGTAGGTTGTCTATTTGCTTCGGATGTTGTCTCCTTAGGTGTACAGAAGCGTTTAAGTTTAATTAAGTCCCGTTTGTTTATTTTTGTTGTTGCAATTGCCACAGAAGTCTTCTTCATAAAGTCTTTCCCCAGGCCGATATCTTCCAGTATTTTCCCTATGCTTTCTTTGAGGATTTTATCATTTCATGCCTTAAATTTCGGTCTTTTATACATCTTGAATCAATTTTTGTGAGTGGAGAAAGGTGTGGGTCCAGTTTCAGTCTTTTACATGTGGATATCCAGTTCTCCTATCACCATTTACTGAATAGGGATTCTTTCCCCCATGCATGTGAGGTTGCTATAAGATGTTCATTTCATTTCCTTGTTTTCTATTCAGTTCCAGATGTCTATGTCCCTATTTTTGTACCAGTACTATGCTGTTTTGATCACTATGGCCTTGTAGTACAGTCTAAAATCTGGTATGCTAATGCCTCAGCTTTTTTTTTTTTTTTTAATAAGAACTGCCTTAGCTATCCAGGAATTTTTTTTCCTGGTTCTATAAGAAATGAAGAATTATTTTTTTTCCAAGTCTTGAAAGTATGATGTTGGTATTTTAATAGGGATGGCAGAAGCTAAAGATTGCTTTGAGAAGTATAGACATTTTAATGATGGTGATTCTTCCCAGCCATGAGCATGGTATGTTCTTCCATTTGTTAATATCCTCTGCTATTTCTTCTCTTAGGGTTTCATAATTTTCTTTATAGAGGTCCTTCACCTCTTTTTGTTAGGTATATTCCTAGGTATTTCATTTTCTTTGAAGCTACTGTGAAGAGGATTGTGTGCTTAATTAGCCTCTCATCTTGGCTGTTATTGGCATACACAAAAGGCTACTGATTTGTGGACATTGATTTTATATCTTGAGACATTACTATATTTTTCGATGACTTCCAGGAGTCTTGTGGTTGAGTCTTTTGGGTTCTCTAAGTATAAGATTATATCATCAGCAAAGAGGGGAGTTTGACCTCTTTTGCCCCCATTTGGGTGCCCTTTATTACCTTCTTTTGCCTAATTGTATTGGCTAGAACTTCCAGCACTATGTTGAATAGTAGTGACGAGAGAGGACAAAGCTTTCAGTTTAACTCCATTCAGTAAAATATTAGCTGTGTGTTTATCATAGATGGCTTCGATCAGTTTAAGAAATGTGCCACCTATGCCTATACTCTTCAACACTCTAATTAGAAAAGGATGCTGGACTTTAATGCTTTTTCTACATCTATTGAGAGGATCATATGGTCTTTGTTTTTGCTTCTGTTGATTTGCAAATTGCATTTATGGACTTGTGTATGTTAAACCATCCTTACATCCCTGGGATGAAACCTACTTGATCATGATGTATGACTTTTTTTGATGAGAAGCTATAATCTATTGGCTAGGATTTTGAGCATTTTTGCATCTATATTCATTAGTGAAATTGGTCTGAAGTTTTCCTTTTGGGTCTTTTCCTGGTTTTGGTATCCAGGTGGTGTTTGCTTTATAGGTCGTGTTGGGGAAGATTCTTTCCTCCTCAACTTTTTGGAATTTCTGCAGTATGGTAATAGCTCTTCTTTGAAGGTTTGATAGAATTCTGGTGTGAAGCCATCCGGACCAGGGCATTTTTTTGGTTGGGAGATTATTTGTTTCTTTGATCTCAGTGCTTGAAATTTGTCTGTTTAGGAGATCTATTTTTTCCTGGCTAAGTCTAGGGAGAGGGTGTGATTCCAGGTATTGACCCATTTCCTCCACACTGTCAAATTTCTGTGCATAGATTTTCTTGTAGTAGTCAGAGATGATTTCTTATATCTCTGTGGCATCTGTTGTTATTTCCCCTTTATTTCTGATTGAGGTTACTAGAAATTTTACTTTTCTATTTCTAGTTAGTCTGGCCAAAGGTTTATCTTATTTTTTTCAAAAAACCAACTCCTTGTTTCATTAATTTTTTGAATGATTCTTTTCAATTTCATTAATCTCTGATGGTTTGTGAGTTTGTAGATATGGTCTCTTTTTATTTTTCTGATGTAGGCATCTAAAGCAATAAATTTTCCTCTCTGGACTGCTTTTGCTTTATCCCACAGGTTTTGGTTGCTTGTGTCTTCACTGTTATGATCAAAGAATTTCATGATTTCCTCTTTTATCTCTTTCTGCACCCCATTGTCATTTAGCATAAGTTTGTTTAATTTCTATGCCTTTAAGCAGGGTTGGATATTTTTCTCAGAGTTGAGTTCCACCTTTAATGTCTATGGTCTGAGAAGATACAAAGTAAAATTTCAATTTTTTTTTTTTTTTGAGGTTATTTTGTGTCCTAAGATATGATCAGTTTTGGAGAATGATCCATGGGTCAATGAGAAGAATGTATATTCTTTAGCTTTGGGCTGGAGTGTTCTATATATATCAACCACAGTTGTTCTAGGGTTACATTTTTGACTCTTGTATCTTTGTTTAGTTTGCTTAGAGGATCTGTCTAGCTCCATAAGAGAAGTGTTAAAGTCCCTGCTCTTATGGTGTTATGGGATATCATATTGCTCACACTAATTAAAGGTCTGTTTTAAGAATCTGGGAGCATTTAAGTAGGGTGCATAAATATTTAGAATTGAAATATCATGTTGTATTTTTCCCTTGACAGATGGCAGGAAAGATGGTGGCAGAATAGCAGCTTCTTTGCAACCAGGTCTGGTAAGATTGGGGAGAGAAGATTCCAGGCACCTTTGGCTTCTGGGCTGTGCCCAGAAACATCCCTCTGGGGATACAGGGAGGCAGCAGGAGATTTTTATACCCCAGGAGGAGGACAAAAGCAGTGGAGAAGTGGCAAGTGGTTGCATACAGTCTGAGGCTGTGGTGTCTGCTGTGGCTGTAGATTGCAGAAAGGGAAGGCCTTCCCTACAGGTTTTCTTTTTTTGGACTATGGCACTTGGTTGAGCTACTTTGGGAGACCTTGGACGAGTGTGCAAGTGACTTTGAGTGGTGTCCAGAATCTGGGACTGAGCTGCTGGGCTGGAAAAGAGCTTTCATTGTTCAGCTGTGGGGCACAAACAGCCATTGTGAGAGAACTGCCTTGCAGGCTTTGCTCTCAGGGTCCCAGAGCAAGGGCCTTGCTGCACAACCTTGGGCGAATGATAAATTGACTTTGAACAGTGCCCAGAAGCCAAGATTGAGATACCAGAGAGAAATGAAGATTTCATTGTTCAGTAGTAGGAGACCTGCCTTGTAGCCTCAGCCCTCAGGGGCATACAGCGAGGCCAGTTTGGTGTGCTTAATAAGTGGGCGGCCACTTCAGAAGAAATCCCAGCAACACATGCTTTCCTGGAAAAGCCTGTTCTTAAATAACAAGGGTCATGATTAAAACTACCTTTTAAGCAGGCTGAGGAGAAATTCAGGCTTTCAGCCATGCGGGGTTAGAGGGCAAAGTAATTGGCAAAAGCCTCCAGTCTCCATCTTACACAGCTGTATAAGCATCTAATACCCCAGAAAATCATGGTCCAGGCAATATTCAGCAAGACATATATTTTGCTTTGTTTTTGTATTTGTTTTTTTTTTCCTTTTAGTTCAACTTTCCCCCCAGATTTTCTTATTTCTTCATTTTTCTAGTGTAAATATTTTTCACTGTTCTTTAATAATTTATTTTTGCTAATTTTTCTGCCTTTGTTATTTGGTTTTTTTTTTTCCTCCAATTGTATCCTGTAAGGATTTTTGTTTGTTTTGGTTTATTTATAGTACTTTTGTTTTTCTTTATTTTGTGGAGGTGCAGTACTGTGTCTGCTCAGGCTGGCAAAGAGCTACAGACCTTAAGGGAACCACCCACCCAGAATCCCCAGAGGTTGGGATTTCTAAGATGTGGGTGAAATTACCCCACTGTACACTTCTATTACTCCTGTCTCCCTCTTCCTGTGCCTTTTTTCTTTTTCTTTTTTTTTTTTTGTCAATCTTCCCTTTTACTCCCCTCATTTCTTTTTTTTCTTTTTTGTTTTTTGTTTTTTGTTTTTTTGCCTTCTTGCTATTCAATCTCATCCTTTTAGTCCTGTACCAAAAGGACATATCAACACTTTAGGTCAGGCACAGTAACTTCAAGAGCAAGAGGAAGCAAAAGGAAAATTAGGGCAAGGAAACAGACAAAAGAAAACACTCATGAAGAAGAATCATAAAAATTCTGGTGACATAAAAAAACAGTCCAGAGCAACCCCCTCAAGGGACTATAGGGTAGCTACTGCAGAATATTCCACCTATAAAGAAATAATAGAAATAACAGAAGGGGAATTTAAAATACAGGTGATGAAAACAATGAAGGAAATTACTAATAAAGTGGGAAAATAACCAAAAGGAAATCCAAAAACAATCAAGAGATAAACGATATGAAGAATATAGAAAGGATATAGCAGAGCTAAAGGAACTGAAGCAGTCACTTAGGGAGCTTAAAGATGCAGTGAAAAGTATCAGTAGCGGATTATACCATGCAGAAAAATGAATCTCAGAGGTAGAGGGCAAGGCTCTTGAGCTAGCTCAGATAGTTAAAGAGTCAAAGAGAAAGCAGAACACTCACTGACAGCATTATGAGACTTCATGAAGTATTCAAAGATATGAGTTATACCCTGTCTCCCTGAAAATGAGACATCCTCCGAAAATAAGACCTACTTACAGGAAAGATAAGACATCCCCTGAAAATAAGACCTAGCGCATCTTTGGGAGCACACCTTAAAATAAGACACTGTCTTATTTTTGGGGAAACAGGGTAGGTATCTCAGAAGAGGAAGAATACCCCAGAGGAATAGGAAGCCATACTGGAGAATATTACAAATGAAAATTTCCCAAACATCACCAAAGATGTTGACACACTGCTTTCAGAGGGATATCAAACCCCAGGTCATCTCAAATCAAATCGAGCTTTTCCAAGACATTATTCATCATTATGATGAACCTGTTGAAAGTCAAGACAAAAGAAATGATTCTGCAGGCCACTAGGAGTAAGTGCCAATTGACCTACAGGGGCAAGTCCATCAGGGTGACTGCAGACTTCTCAAAGGAAACTTTTCAAGCCAGAAGACAATGGTCACCTACCTTTAATCTACTTAAAACAATTTCCAGCCCAGAATTCTATACCTGCTAAGCTTTAAAATTGAAGAATCAAATCTTTTACTGATATGTAAACATTGAGAAAGTTTGCCCCAATAAGACCAACTCTATAGGAAATACTTCAACCTGTTCTATACACTGACCATCACAATGGACCACCAGCAAAGTAAGCACCCAGAAACTAAAGGACAAAGCCTAGCTTCCACAATGATGCAAAACTTAAAACTAAGCAATGAACTTTAACAAAATAAGATGACTAGAACTCTACCACACTTACCAATGCTCTCAATAAATGTTAATGGCTTGAATTCCCCACTGAAGAGGCATAGACTGGCTGACTAAAAAAAAACACAAGCCATCCATTTTCTGTCTGCAGAAAACACACCCTCAAAGGACAAATTAAAACTTAGTGTTAAGGGTTGGAAGACAATTATTCAGGCAAATGGAATTCAGAAGAAAAGTGGGGTTGCGATCTTATTTTCAGATACAAGTGGATTTAAAGCAACTAAAGTAAAAAATGACAATGATGGACACTTCATATTGCTTAATAAGTGTTTGAGAAAATGTATGAATTATTTACCTTGTTTATTGACTTCTATGCTATTATTAAATGAGTATATTGTTATTTGTGGACTTTAAAAAATTTAAATCACTTAAAATTCTCCCATGTTGTAATAAGCACATTTGTTTCATAGATTCTTTAAATGTTTTTCTTCTCACTGATTTCTGCTCTCCTCTCTCCCTCTCTCCTTTCTTCCTTCTCTCTAATATAAAATATATACTTTATATCTTAAAATGCTAAATAAAAGCAGGTTTTCCTCCCTACATTTTCTCTTTCAGAGCACATTCAACTATTATTTTGAAGACCTGTGATTTATTTATCATCTTATTCATCATACTTTGATCAGTAGTTTATAATTTTTCTTAAAGAAAATATAATTTCAATATGATTTCAAATTAGGGGGAAGAGATTTTTTGATGGTTGATAAGACTTAGGATAACTTGATGGTATTTTGAGTAAATATATCTTGTTTTGATATTATATGACCATTAAGGAAATGAATAGGAACAGAAAAACTTTTATGTGGTTTCTGTTACAATGACCACTGAATAGCATCCATTTGACACATTCATATTTCAGTATTTATATAAAATACCAACATAAAACAGTAGTTCTTAACCAGGTGGAAGCATCATAATGGCTTGAACTTTTTTTTTTTTTTTTTTTTGGCCGGGGCTAGGTTTGAACCCGCCACCTCCGGCATATGGGACCGGCGCCCTACTCCTTGAGCCACAGGCGCCACCCATGGCTTGAACTTTTTAAAAATACTTGGCTTAACTATACGGGTCTAAGAAACTCTTATACACCAGAATGGGATTCAACTGTGTGTAATTAAAATTTTTATCCAGATGATTGCTTTACACAACCCGTTGTCTAAATCCTTTTGTTTTCATATAACAGAACACTTGAGAGTGGGTAAATTGTGAAGAACCATGATTTATTTCTTCCGGTTCTGGGGGCTGGGAAGTACAAGTTTGAGAAGCCCAAATCGAGCAGTGGCGTCTTATGCGTCATTCTGCAGAAAAATTCAGAAGGGCAAGAGAGCAGGTGTGAGGGTGGGGAGTGGGAAGGGTGGAATTCAGTCCTTTCTCAAGAACCCACTCCCGAGGTGATGGCATTACTCCATGCAGGAGGCCCAACCCCTCATGGCCTAATCACCTCTTTAAAATCCTAGCATTACCATAATTTCTTTGCCAGGGGTTGGTCTTGGGAAATTCAAGAAGGAAGTCACAGACCACCCCAAGTAAGTGACAGGACAGACTTTATTAGATAAGCAAAGAAGAAAAACATACAGGAGTGGGTCACCAAGTTTGGCTCTTTATCCCAGGGTTTTTGTATGGTTTCTCCTTCTGTGGAGGCAGGGGCCTTTGGAGAAATGTAGTTCTAAATTATGTCATGGCCATTTAATTTTAAAACTGTCATTGTGGAGGAATGTGGTCTTGTGTGGGGTATTCCACTCATCCTGGGAAGTAGTGGGTTAGATGGAACATTCATCGAACTCTTTTCTGAGCCTGCTTTAGCCTAGAAAATGGGGTCCATGTCTAGCCCCGACTGTGTGTGGGGGGGGGGCCTCAGCACTGTTGCATGGCTTACTAATTTCACAGTACATGAACTTGGGGTCACATTCAAACCACAGCAGCCATAGCCACTGGATTATAGGCATACGTATTAGGGACACATAGGTATTTTTATCGCCAAACTGCATGTTCATACAGGTTTACAGGATACAAATTACTCCTTTGTTGTTTGCTCTCAGAGTGAGGTCAATACACCCAATAATTTCTATATCTTGGTGGTGGAAACAGTGAGTACTCTGTTTCCGGGCTACAGACAGTTTTATTTATTACAAATGCGAATGAGAAAGAACCAGATGTCAGTATTAAGAGTATTAGTCAATATTAGGGATTCAGGTATTTAGACATATGTACATGTATATCTACATGTATGTTTGTATGTATATGTAATACAGAATCGCTTTGTATTCTGGTATCTGGCACCCCACTTTTCCAAGGAAATTTTAGTTTCTTTCTCTTTAATACCTGTATATTTCTAATCTCCTATTTTGTTCTTCATTTCAAGAAAGATCATGCTTCCCCAATGGCTGCTGAATATCTTCCCTTTAAAACTGCATTTCAGACAATTAACTAATGCTTTCATAAGTTGCCAAAACTAAAACACAGTTCCAAGCAGGCCCTTCCATAAGTAATAGTTATGCCTAATGCAGATTGTGCAAGCCTTTGCACAGCTTAACACACTAGGCTGTTATGTGGACCCAAGGACAGGAGCAGAGAAGTTCCAGCACCCATGTGGTAAGTATTTAATGTGAAATCTCCACTCCATGGTAGCACATGCTCCTAGCCAGTGATGAACCTGCTAGACCTATACCTTTTCTATTATGACTCAATTCTGAGACAGACCTATCAGAGAAAGAGTGGTGCAGATGCCAAAAGACATGGGCAGGCAGAAACCAGAAATAGTGAAGGGACAGATTCCAGCACAGACATTTGCAGTGTGTAAAATGCCTCTCCTACAGCACATACACTATCTCCTAGCTTAGAACATGTTCACCCTTCCCACCAGGATATCCCACTTGCTAAATACTTTTATATTCCAGAGGAAAATATAGTTCTTGAAACTGTGTTGTATTATAAAACATAATAGTACATAAAACAAGTTGTTTTAATCCACTTAAATGATTTTTTTTTTACTCTGAAACAATGTGAATGTGTTTTTAAATCATCAAAACCCAAACATATGCAGATAAATTAACCTAGCTGGGTCTCAGGTTGACTGGAGTTTTAGACAGGCAGCTTCTTCCCTCTCAGGCTCTACCCTCGCTTTTCCTAGAACATTTACTTTGGAGAACTTGTAATTGTAAATTCTTTCTCTGCTTCTTAGAGATGTAAATCTTTTTAAAAGCACCTGCCAGGTTTACAGCCTAGGAATGTCTCTCTCAAAGACCTGGGAGGCATCCCTTTGAAATGTAATCACCAAGAAAGATAGGGCTCCCATCTCCCAGTCTCTGTGGGAGGATAGGAGCCTAATTCTGCTGAGACTTGCTCCGAATTGTAAAACTACCACCTGTCATGAAGACAGGAGAAAGTTCATTTTTTCTTTGCTTAAGGCAATTAACAAATGCAGGTGGAATATGACTCCTCCCTTCCCAGCTCTTAAAAAGTAGCAGCCCATTTTCAAAGGGATTGAGCTCAGACTGAGTTCTGGGTCTTTCCCTTATTGCAGTAGTCATAAAGTCCTGGTCACCTCTTTAACTTTATTCTGTATGATTTTTTGCTTTGATACTCCCGTCTTCCCCTGAACCCCACCACACACTTTTGTTTAATACTGTTTATAATAAAAGCCAAAATGAAAAACATCAGGGCTATACAAGAGCTGTGTATTATTAGAGACAGGATGGGATAGTGATAGATGTAAAGAAAGTTGATGAGGTAATAAAATGGCAGATTTCCAGCAGAAGGAAAGGGGGCCCTTGCTTCTTGAGTGAAAAGTTATCTTTTCCTGGAGTCGCCCTAAATAACATTCCATTTCTTTGTGAGCTCACAAAGATAATTCTCGTGATTTTTTGTTCTGGAGTTCAGAGATCATTTGCTTCTCCTGTCTTCACCCCTTTGTAAGAATGACTCAGGGTCAAGTCCCCAGAATTCTCCCTCCCCCAGGTTCAGGAAAGTCCTCAAGTTTGGGTAAGATATTCAGCCAGTGTTTTCCACAGATGACATTTTAACCAAGACAATACTTAACACATTAATACTCCCCTCCTTGCTGCTCCTACTGATTTTTCTATTATTAAGAAAATACACTGTCCCAGATTTTCCTGTTTATCGTACTCTGCTTCCTCTGTAATGGAGAGGTCTTTGGTCTTACAGTACTTATGATTTTGAAATCGCAGTGAAACAAAACTCTTTAAATTGTTAGACTAGACAGAAAATAGATCTTCATAGTGTCCTGACCAAAGAGTATAAATGAAGTTTAAGGTCAAATCCTGATGAAATAGTAAGAATAAATTTGTGGTTGCTCTTATCCTTCTAAAGCTTATACTGTCTTATCAATACTGATTTTTTTCTTCTTTCCAAAAAATAAGCAAATCATAAAACTAAAAAAACTCCTAAAATGAAACAGACACGCACATAGTAACTATAAATGAGTGCAATGAAAACTGCCCGCTGAAGCATCGCCTTGTGAATATAGTTACCCTGAATCAGGATCAAAGGAACTGGAATTCGTGTTCTAGGTTACTATCAACCTTTTTGCCTTAGACATTTCATGTCTAAGATCACCAGTATTTTGCCTATAAGTGCAAATGATTCCTGATCTACCAATATCAGAATATTTAAAAAATCAAATGCAATAATAAATACGCAAATACTTTATGAAATAGAAATCTCTATAAAACTGCCTGTGGAAATGTGAAGAGTCATATACTGGTGCTGGAGCTTGTAAATCTTCAAGCTTGTAAATCTGCAACCATGGTAATATTTCAAAATCTAGTTCTTGACAGTAATTGATTAAAAAGATATAGCTTAGAAAATTTCCCCAAACTCTGGGCATCAAGTATTATTTGCTTATTTAGACTAAGTTTATGAATATTTGAGATTTTCTATTCACATACATGCTTTACCATTTTACTATCTCAGGGTCTCCTTGCTAAGGTGTATTGATAGCACAGCCTTAAACTTGTTGATTAGAACAATGCAGAATTTGACAACAGTGATGACTTTTTGAAGATATTTCTTTCTAAAATAAAGTGATGTTATGATTACAATAAAAAATGTTAATGGGTCTTTTTATACATCTATCCATTCTAAAGTATATACGGAAAAATGAGAATGTAAAATAATCTAATTTTTTTATAGTGGAGTACTTTAAGACTGTGCCCTTCCACTTGTCAGATAAGTATTTAAACATTAATTAAAGCATTTCCCATCTCCTTTGCTCTTATAGTAAGACACAAAATAGAATGGAGAACATAAGATAATCTCAAATTCCTATATTGACTTATTAGGGGAATACCAGGTAATTTTAAATTGTGAGGGAGGAGAGAATGGGTTATCTTAACACACACGCTTTAGACTTCTGCCTCAGAGATGTATAAACAAAAAAAGATATAGATAGATGCCTACTTCACTGCTCATACAGTATTAAATTCCTAATTATCGAGTTAAAAATGAAACTGGAAATTGGAGGAAAACATGAAACAAAATTACATATTTAGGTTAGGAAAAAAATTTCTAAGTAATCCCTAAATCTCAAAACTCTAAAAGGAAAAGGGAGGGGGAAGGAGATAATTTAAAATAGTAATTTTATAAATAGAAACAAATCATAAAAATGAGTCAAAAGGGACAAATTGGCAAAAATATTTAAATCAACTAGTTCTGAAAAGCATTTTCCTTAAAAAGCATCACAAGAAAGGAAAAACAAGCATAGCATGGAGTCTGTGCTAAACTGAAACTAGGAGCTTATCGACTACGTGTTCACAGGAGAGAAAAACTCAAAACGCCCCAAAGTGGGATGGTTGAATAAGTTCCCCCCCATGGGTACCTTGCATGGGTATTTGGGACAATTCCTGGGTGAAGGACACCACTGCAACTTGAACCTTAACCTTACAAAACCAAACTCTGTATCCTCATCACACATACACTCATATTAATCTGAAATTTAAAAAACTTCTCTATTAAAAAAATCAGTAAAACAACCAGTAGTGAAATGGAAAAGAACTGTAGCTCATAGAAAAGGAAAAGGATACAGAGTAAAAATGTAAAAATTCTTCAAATACACAATTAAAACATAACACCACAAGACTGAGTTTTCATCAGTCATGACAATAACCACAAATTTAGCAATAAGCAATGTCACTACTTTTATGAATAAATGATGCAACATAAAAAATGTTGATTATATGTGCACATTTAAAATACATCATAATTTCAATCCCAAAATATAACTTCTGTTGACTGATTCTACAGATACGTTTATGGAGATGATCATTACTGTACCGTAAGTAATAGCAAAAGATAGAAATTTAAAATATTCATCAATAGTGCCAGTTAAAAAGTCCTAAATAACCACATAAAATGAGACAAAATATTACATTGTTTTGAGTTTTCAAAGTGTGAGGTGGATCAATGTCAGTCACATGAGTATACTTCTAGATATGCACATTTAGTGAAGAATAATGAGAAAGTTCTTTTTATAATACATGTTCTCTTTGTATAAGGAATATAAAATATATAAGTAAAGCCACATTAGTTTTCAAATGAATTATATTCCTGGAATAATATTTCAAAGAAACTGGCAAAAAAATTTATTTTGGGGAGAATGTTGTCATAAATTTAACATAAGAAGAAAAAGCTTTTAATTGTATATTCCTTTGAGTTGTTTAATGCATTTATTTTTTAATAAAAATAAATTGCTTATGGCCACTCATGTTTAAATAACAGCTATTTTAGATAATAGAAGGTATCCAAAAATAAAACATTTCTCACTTAGTTTCTTAAAAATATCTTGGAAAAAAAATAAAAATTTCTTGGTAGACTTACACCTTTCCCTTCAAAAGGGCATATTTTCCACAGGTTAAAGAAAGGATATAATAACCAAATCAGAATATCTTAGACCTTCTGTATGTAATGTTTTCTGTTGTTGACATTTATAAGCTCAAGCCAAATTTTATGGAGATTTATTTACAGAGAAATATAAGAATTCTGCTAAAGTATAAAAATTCTGGATAGCGAATGCTCCTCTTCCAGGTCCAGGATAATTTTTTTCTGTGATCTTAATTTTCCTCCTTTATGTTTTTTATTTTAGTAAATTTTAAGATATGTTGTCAATAGTGTTAGCACAACATTTTAAGGTTTACGCTGTTTATTTGCATGTAAATGCCTCTCTTTTTATATCACATGTAGGGAGTGGGAAAGTAATTTTCTCTCTGAATTTTATATCCTACTCTGTTTGCGAAAACCACTTGCTCTCTTCACAGCATGGCATTTGGACCGGATCTGCTGCCACACCCACCCACACCCACCACACATAACGTGGGCTCCTCATCTCCCTGCATTCTTCCCATTTTTGATTGAATGGGGCAATGTTTTTGTAAGTTAATTAAAGTATGTTAATAAGCAATCCCCTCATTTGTTTTTATTTCTACAAGTCCTATTTGAGATGTTTATACATGTCTCTGAGGCAGAAGTCTAAAGTGTGTGTGTTAAAATAACCCATTCTCTCCTCCCTCACAACTTAAAATTACCTGGTATTCCGGGCGGCGCCTGTAGCTGTCGATAGGGTGCCGGCCCCATATACCGAGGGTGGCGGGTTCAAACCTGGCCCCTGCCAAACTGCAACCAAAAATAGCCGGGCGTTGTGGCGGGCGCCTGTAGTCCCAGCTACTCGGGAGGCTGAGGCAGGAGAATCGCCTAAGCCCAGGAGTTGGAGGTTGCTGTGAGCTGTGTGAGGCCACGGCACTCTACCGAGGGCCATAAAGTGAGACTCTGTCTCTACAAAAAATAAAAATAAAAATAAAAAAATAAAATTACCTGGTATTCCCCTAATAAATTGATATAGGAATTTGAGATTATCTCATATTAAAGTTGAGGTTCAAGTTGCAGTTGTCTCCTTCACCCAGACACATGAGCAATGAAGAACATATCTCATTATATGCAGATTTTCTATGTGAACTCTGAATGGTTTTCTTGTTTTTGTTTCCACGAGTCCTATTTGTCTTCCCAACGAGACTAGTTATCCTGAGAGAAAATGTTAAACCTCTTCTATTTAATTTACCTCATATGGCACTTAGCAAAATACTTTGCCATTAGGTTTTAATTTTTAAATGTCATTTCTAGTTTGTATTTATACGAAAGTAAGATTTGTAATGTCATCATTTTAAAATTAATTTTTCTATAATAATTTGTTGATGCATCAGTGGCCCCTGAAAATGCAAAGAGATATGGGGCACAATAAGAATAATGGAGACATTAATTTTAGAGATTGATTTTTAAAAGGATAATCTGGTTTAGAAATAAAGATGTTTTAACTGGCAGTTAAAATGCTATGTAGAAATCATTACTGAGGGTTTCTGGTTGCTTTTATTTTCTCAATAATTCTCTAGCTCCAAACCACCAGGAATGAGGCCCATGCTGATAGATATCTTATTCATATTCTCTTGCACTCTGCCCTTTGAATCCTCCTTAAAATGCCAAAAAAAAAAAAAAAATCCCAACTAAGGAACCAACTTATTTGGTCACAATCCAAAGGTTTCAATGTATTAATCTAAAGCTTCCTGGATAGATATTTGGGCTAATGACCTACTTTAAATTGATTTCACAATTTAAACTCCAACACGAATCATTGACTCTTCCATAAATTTCTCTTCTTTGTACTATGTAATTTATTAGAGAGAAGCCAACATGATAATTATTTTAGAAAATGGCTAAATATAACTTCTTTGGGCAGACATGCTGTATGTATTTGCAAAGCAGTGCATGGTGAGAAAAAGGGTAAGTGATTAAAATCAGGCTTCAGCTTCTCAAATAGTTTAGGTATACACCTATGCCTTTGATTCTATTATTTAACAATAAAGCCTGGTTAATTTTTCTAATTAGTGAGGGATCTCACTCTTGCTCAGGGTGGTCTTGAACTCCTGAGCTGAAGTAATCTGCCTCCCTCCGCCTCCCTGAGTGGTGAGATTATATTGGAAGCCACTATGCTTGACCATTAATGCTGTATTTGTGCTTTGTGTAAATTTCCAGCCTTCTGATGGTTTGGGTGATCCTAAGGGTTAGGTGAGTCACACGTTCCATTTTACTGGCCCAGATACTGAGGCTTGAAAGATTAACAGAGAAAGAACAATACCTAGTGAATATTGGGGTTGAATCCCCCAAACCCTTGCTTTTGCAATCTACATCCAATCTTTCTAATAAATTTTTATTTTGTTTAATTTTTCTAGGAAACAGTAGTGTATTATTTATATTAGGGTTAATATGTTATATCGTTTTATATATGTTATATTGGGGTTAATATGTTGTTATAAATATAGTTTAGATCATGTACTGTAGAAGTGTTGTAAAATGCTTAACTATCTTCTTGAATGGTGTGTTCTATCCCTCCTTGACACTGCCTACAGCTCCAAGGTTTTCCAAATGGCACTCAATGGTTGCCTGTGGGATTTCACGGGGGTTCCTTTTTGGAAGCAACATCTCTGTGCAATCTCTAAGCTGTTCCCTAAGTTAGGACTGAGGCTTGCGTGGGTTGGGAGGCTCTGTTACAGCCAAGGTCATAAAATCTTATTTCAGAATGTGGGAAAAAACAAACAAACAAACATCTCTTCTCTGTTTCCCCCATTCCAGGAACTTTTCTGGACTTTTAGCTGGTCAGTTCCTAGCCAGGCAAGTTGCCCTGAAGCCTCCCCTCTGCGGAATTTTCGCATTCTCTGAATAGGTCAACTGTGGGTGTCTTTGTCATATTTTGTTATGCTTTACATTTGCATTGCACTAAAATCTTTGCTAGTGTTTTTGCCTCCCCTCTGAACGTACAAATACATAGTCTTCTCACAATTTGAATGTGAATACTTGTTTTAGTTCTTATATTTACTTTTATGACCATAACTTTGTATGTTACTATATTGCTTTTCACAGCATCCATTATCTTTTCTAATAGCAGAAATTAAAATTAGTGTGTCATTTCTCCCCCTTTTTGCCTTTTCATTAAATTTAAGACGAGCATGTTATTTTAAAAATATATTTTTTGTTAAAGATATGTAAAAGTTCATTACCTATTTACCTTTAATTTTAAGAGATGAGATGATCAGTCAATAATTTATAACTTTTCCCTCACCCTCCTCTTCCTATTTACTTAAATACATAAATTTTACATTTTCATGAGAAGTTAGACTTACCATCCACATTTTTGAGCCTTAGTTTTATAATAAAATACAACCCACATTCATATAAAATTATTTAGAAAAGTTTTAGTTTATTATTTAAATGCTTTTTAAGTACTTTCAATGAATGCTCCACTATCCTATAGCATTGAATATTGCTGTAAAGTTGTCTAAGCCAGCTTCATCATCCTTTTTTTTTTTTTTTTTAAATTAACGTACATGTAGCCTGAATGATTTCCTCATTCAGCTCCTTTGTGTCCATTATTTCAGTATTGTTCAAATTCTAGGGAATGTTTCAATGCTGAAAACTGGAGTTTTGGTTGCCTCTCATCACAGTGTATTTTACTTTGCTAGACTTTTCCAGAAACTGTAGTTGAAAGCAAACTCTTTTCTACTAAAACTACTGCTCTTAGAAACTGTTCCACCTATGTGGTTACTTATTTCTGTGAAGATGGTTTCTTGTATATGCTCACTGTCGTTTTGATGTACTTCAAAACCGATAAACAGGAGAGAACCGCAACCGTGTGCTTCTAAGTTTGCGCCACTTGCCACCTGCTGTGTGTGAGTCTCAGCCGCGTTGGCGCCCGGCTCTGCGGCGGCCGCTCTGTTGCCGACACTCTCTCTCCCCTGATTTCTTTGAACCAGTCTCTTCCTATCAGGGTCTTCCGAGAGGGGGCGCTAGAGACTGACTCACAGTCACCCGTGGAAGCCGCTGCTTGTTCTCGCCCTAGACTTGTTTCCAGTGGGCCTTGCTGTCATCTACAGCACTGCATTCTCGCAAAAACAGCTGATTCTAATTTTCAGCTCCTGGGGCCAGCTTAATTGCATGCTTTCCTCAAAGATCTAAAATCTCCAGACTTTGCAGGTAGCCTGCTCTACGTTCTTGGAACGCGGGAAGCGCTGACCACCGGCCTCCTCCTGGAGACCAGGCAGCTCCGAGGCGCCTCTTCCTCTGTTTCCAGGTTCTGCTGTCCCACAACTTTCCTCGTTTTTGAAACCCCGTGACTTCTAGCTGCTTTACAATATGTGATTTAACCTCATGACTTCTAGCTGGGGCACTATTTACAATTATGTGATTGCTGTATCAGTATTCCTGTTTGCTCTTATAACTCTTCAGCCAACTCTCCAAACTGAGTTATTTAATTGCCTAGCATACTTTCTATTCTCCTGAGAAGAACTTAATTTACGTATTCTTTAAAAGATGTCGCTCCTTGATTTAAAGAAGCAGTACAGATAGTTATTTTTTCCTGTTCACTATTCACAGTGCCTAGCAACAGAGGTAAAAGTAGGAAATTCTTAATCTCTAAATGACTCAGAAGCCTGTATCACCCTTATGGAATGGAGACTAAACGGGTTAAGAGATTCTTTTTCTTTGTGTGGGTTAAAAGACTCATTCTGCAGTAGGCCAGAGTCACCTGTAGTTATTATCTCACTACAGGTGTGATGCCTCCCTTTGCTCAACTTCACACTAGACAGAAGATGATGCGGCTAGTGGTGCTTTTCTTTACTATAGGATCAGATTATTTTCTGAAAAAAGAGAAGTGATAATACCAAATTACTAAGATTACAAAGATGTTATATTTCCAATTTCCTGTACTATAAGTGTTTCCATCACTATTTTCTTGTTTCCGCTTTCTAAGACAGACTTGAACTTTTTCTCAGGCTATCTCAAATACTAAATTAAAATTTCGGGTATGACACACAGTCATTCCGCATCATAAAACATAGTTTAGAAATTCTTATCCTAGCTCTTTAAAATATCTATGAAATGTATAAATAATCAACCAGCATTCATCTAAAAAGCCTTCATTTTGAAGTGGTACAACTGTCTGAGCTGAAGCTCATACAGTGACCTAAACAAAACCAAATTCACAACTTCATGAATTACACAGCTGTAATGGAGTGAGAAGCTTCACAATGAAGCCAGTTACCACACCTGCGATATTCTACTGAGCAAACTAAACTGATGACTACCTAATTTTTGATGACTCCATCCAGGGGATTAGGTTCAGCTACCTAATAGGATAATTTAATATATGGTGAAATATTAAATTTATATTGACAAATCCTATTTTTTGTCCCCTCTATAAACTGTTATAGAAAATACGTTGATTGGCATATTTATAATACTGAAAACCTTTATACATGTTTTTTTTAAACCAAAAGTAAATTATACTGTGATTTCATCAAAGACAGAGTCACTTCTGATGGGCCAGTCCTGACATGAGATATGTAACAAAAGAAGACAAATGTGTAGAGTTCACTGAAATGTTGTATTTTCCAAGATATTAAATGGGAAAATTTTTTGCTAATATCAAGGAAATGATTTCTGAAGTAAATTGATGAAGATTGATAGAAAAAAAAACAGAACAAATGTAACACAAAGAAAGTTATAAACCGGAACTTTACAATGTTCATGGCGAAATATGCAGAAAGACCCAACCATGATGTTCAAAGAGGGTTTAAAATAAAGCAATTTATATAGAAATAATTTTAAAATAACCTACTAAAAATTACAAAAATCAAATTAAAATACTATTTCTATCACCCAATGGGGAAGACAGAAATAGTGTTTTCATTTGATTTTTGTAATTTTTCATAAGTTATTTTAAAATTATTATTTCTATATAAGTGGCTTTGTTTTAGAGCATTTTTGTTATTATGACTGGACATGAATTAAAACTTTAAATAATATTTAGGACCCGCCATCCTCTCTCTCAGCAGCTTGCTGGGCCGCCGTCTGAGCACTCTCTAGGACTTGGCAGCTGCCCACTGACCATGCCTTCAGATTGATGAGGAGGCAGACATCCCCCTCAGTCTGTTCGTCTTTGGTTCAGCAGTCTGCTCCTGCAGTGGTTTCCACATGGCGTACATGCAGGAAGGTCAAAATCATCTTGGTCCAGGGATTTGGAATCTAAATTATTTACTAGAAAAAAATTCACGGTCCTTGTGAAATATAAAACAGTATTATTGGGAAACTGCTGTCTTAAAATAATTAAACTTCTATTCCAACACACAAAAAAAAAGTACCAAGGCACTAATCATTGTGGAGCATATACACAAAAATAGATGCTTTAGAAGCTTGCCTATAGGGTTCACTGCTATGGATGTCTGCTACAATCTGGTTACTCTGAAAGACACCATACTTCCAACATATTTATTTGCAAATATGGACAAAACTCAGATTCTAAGCAATTGGAATTAATTTCATTATTATAAAGAAGTAAGGAAAAAACGTCTCTGTGAACGATGGATTCATTTTATATGGCAAACTGAATACATTCAGTATAAAGAATGGGAGCAATTGTAGATGAGTTGAGACAGAAAGCTCGTCCACAGCGTCTGGAGCATCTGACAGGCATTCAGTTATCGGTCTTGCCAGTTGTACTTGGGCCTTGCCAAGGAACCAGCTGCTCTCACGGCTTTGCATCATATAGTAATTGCTCTCCATAGAACAAAAAGTCTGAATGCAAGAATAATGCTATTCTTGCTATATATTTGAAATGTTTTTGGTTTAAAAATTCTAATAAAAATTAAAACACAACCTTGAATACAAAATATGCTTAAGTGTTAGTCTTAAATATTCCAAAACATGAAATTTTTTCAGTCCCTTCAGTCATTCGAAGGAAAATGGCTTAGGATTTCAATACATTCTTAAAAGCTTCTTAAGGTGGCTGAGAAGAGTCTAAATGTTATCACAGTGAAAAATAACAGCACCGAGCATAAAGTTTCAACTTCACAGATGTTTATTTTTTGAATGAGTAAATCTTAAGAGACAGAACAAGCGCAGATAGGAGAAGCGTTATCTCCAACACAAAAAGGGACATTAGAATGGAAACGGGACCTTGGTGTGTTCCAGGAGAGAGAGATGTTGAAGTTTGCTGTGGGCATGCGAGAAAGGGGGAGGCAGGAGGCTGAAGCCAGGTGGAGGATCCTGGCAGGGCCCGAGTGCCGTGGGAAAGAGGCGTTTTGTCACCCCTCACCAGCTGACCACTTCCATTTCCTGAAACACTACATACAAAATTTGGCTGTCTCAACACCTGATATTTTGGTTCCTTACTAACTTAGAGAGTATTTGTCTGTCATTCCTGCCAAACCCCCATCTCTCTCTCTCACACACACACAACCCTCCGTCAGCCTACTCAGCCTCCGCCTTCCTCAGTTTTAGCTCTGTAGCAATCTAGTTTCAGGTAAAAGTTAGTGACTTATTTACTGACTCTAAGAACTGCCATGAATTTGGGAATTCAATTGACAATGTGCTCCAACCATTTGCTCATCATTGTCATCATCATCATTATCAACAACAACAATTAACAGGCAAACTCTAAAAGTTAGTATGTGATCTAATGTAGAAACCACAGAGATATTTTTTGTATTTTGGACTAGATAAGCAGCCTAGGCCTTCAGCGCAGCAGAAGGGAGGGGGAGGGCATTCTCTACGCATCACCAAATGTGTGTTTCTTGCCAATATGTCAGATGGGTGCCTCGGTGTAGATGAAAGAAAATTGCAAAGGTCGAGGCACAGCATTCATGTCAGAATAAGAACAGTATGCATGCAGCTCCGTTAATGCCATCAAATAGAATTTTCCATACTTCGTCTAATACTTTAGTGCTCGCATTTTGATATTGCTACTTTTTATATAAATTGTAACTCAAGTACACAGAAAAATGTTTGTATTGAGCATGAGTCATTTAGTACTAACTAGATATCGTGATATATTTTAGCAGTGATAGAAAATTACTTCATGAGGGCAAAAGCTGTTAAAGCTGCATATTTTGTCTGCTGTCTGACTCTTTTCTCCTCAGCTAGAAAAGAATACATCATATAGCAGCTGCTCCTTTAGCCTAGAATGAGAAGAAAATGGATTAGAACTTGTGCTGTGCAGAATTCCAAGGTGGCCCCTCTGGCTGTTACTCCCTGAGGTTCCACCAGGATCATGTTATGGCATAAAGCAAAGGAATCTTAAAGACATACTGAGGGTTTCCAATCAATTGACCTTAAGATAGAGAGGTTATCCAGACGAACTTAACCTAATCACACTAGTCCTTTAAAGGTGGACAGATTGTTGTATGACTTGGTTGAAGGGGAAATGAGAAATTCCACATGTGAAAGAAATTCAATGTAAGGAAGATTCTCCATCTCTGAGGTGGAGGAGGCCAGGAAACCAGCATGAGAGCCGAACCTAGGAAATAAGAGTCGCTCCTGGCTGACAGCCAGTAAGAAAGAGAGCTTCAAGCTGTGACTGTTAGGATCTAAATTATTCCAAATAGTGAATGGACCTGGATGTAGGTTCTTTTGCTGAGATTTCAGGTAAGAACCTAAACTGGCCAGCATTGTGAGTTTGGTTTTGTGAGCCCTTAAAGAGAAAACCTCTTTGAGCCTCCCAGATTTCTGACCTATGAGGTGATAAATATCTTGGTGATATTTGTTAGTTACAGAAATGCAATGCAGCATTCCACCCACCAACACAAAACATAAACAAGGAAAACAAGAAAGGAATATTGTAATAACCGTTGAAATATAAGGGGTATTTTGTTATTTTAAAGACCTAATTTAACAGGGTGGCACCTGTGGCTCAAAGGCACCGGCCCCACCCATATAACGGAGGTGGCAGGTTCAAACCCAGCCCTGGCCAAAAACTGCAAAGCAAACAACAAAAAACCTAATTAATGTGTTATATCTTCCTACACACATACAGAGTGCTTTAGTGTCAGTCTATAAATGACATCATATTAAAATTACTTCTTTCTATTTTATTTTGCATTTTAATATATAATGAAGTGAAATTACTTATTCACTCAGTCATTTCATGTGGACGTTTTTTGTAATAAAAAGGGACTCCATACTACTTTTTATGGCCATATGGTTTTACGGTGTGTGGGTGCCCTACACTATATTTTTACAGAAACAAATCCTTTAGAAAAGATAATATTTTCACACTTGTATCCATCATCATAATCTTAATCATATAGCCTTATTACTATATTATATTTAAATCACTTGTAATCTTTTTGATAATGGTCATTACGTTTTGCACACTCACACTCGCACTCAGACACATCAGTCCTCGTGGTTTAAATGTTACGCCAAATGTTGCTAGCTAGCTCTCATTTCGTTTTCTGAATCTTATGTTCCTTCTCTTATTTTTTAATGGAGAATATATGACTTTCAAGAAATGATATTTAAGTAATGACTCTTTTCTGTACCTTCCCCAATTTCTGTTGATATTTCAAACAGCACTTGGAAAGTTCGCATTTTAAAGCGGGAGCAGCTGTTCAGTGAATGTTCACAGAGCCAACAGGCGAGTCTGCGCTCAATAGGTTTGTGTAACAAATAACTGCAAAGTTGTTCTGCATAAATGAGAAGTCCACGGCCAAGTACAAAGTCTATATGTGTAATTTAGGTCTGACACTGGAAAAGATGCCTCCGGGTGTGCAGATCCGGGGCATGGAATGAGGCAAGACAAGGAGAGCCGTGGAAGCAGTGAAGAGTTCACGACGTTTTTCATACGGATGATTCACGGGGTTGGCTTGAGTTCAGCATCATTAATCACCACTTTCCTCAGTAAATTCTTACAATTCCTTTGAGGCAAATGTCATTTTTTTTTTTTTCTATGCAAATCGTACATGCCTGGTTAGAGTGAACTCAACTGCCTCTTTCCTCTGGATAGTGGATATGTCTGTATCAGGATGCTCAAGAGTTTTGATCTGAACAAACAAAAATTACTGTAGAAAAATATCTAATTTTTAGGAAATTTAATATACATGCAAAACTTGTATGCTTGGCCAAATGGAGTAGCTCTAACTATATTTTCTGTTATGGAAGTAAAGTTCCTTTGTAGAGAAATGACTAAGAACGTGTATCATGCTGGCCGGGCCTGCTCTGCGTGGTTGCTTTTTATCAGGAGGGGTTTGAAAGTGAAAGGTAGGAAGTGAAGGTGTAAACTTTCTACCTCCTTGTCTGAAGAAACGGAATGGTATGTTAGAACCTCAATTTCAATGGCATATTTTATTTTTTTATTATTGTCGCCATGGAACATTATCTTACAACTATAAAAGTGTATGTATGGTATTTGCCTGTGGACTATTTTAACGTCCAAGTCCATGAATTTTGAACCATGAAAACCAAATACAAAGACCTCAGCTCATGATTCAATTTTAGGGCACTCTGACTCCATCCATCATGTTATTTCTTAGGACACAGTAAGCAGCTAGAACGTAATGTATCACTCAGCTAATTCTGAGGAAATAGCAAAGGATAAATCATATGTGAGAGGTTGATAATTTTACTTAAAAAAATCAAGTGACTGAAAAACTCCACAACATTCTCCTCAGAGTTACTTGTTGAAATCTCGCCAAGATGCTCTTTAGAATTCCAACACATTGAGGATAGTACACCTCATTTTATGATTTGTTCCATTAAATAGGAACAAAAAATTACAATATATTTATGTGAAAGATGGTGAGTCTGTGTAATATGAGTATTATGCTAGAGTGATGGTGGTTTTTTCTCTTATGAAAAATAAAGATTTAGGTCTAAGCCAAGGGCAGTACGGAAGGATAAACAAGGTCAGCAATCCCTAAACTCGTGATTTTCATGTTTTTTTCTTTTTTTTTCCTCTTCTAACATAGAAGTCCCTGTGGTTCCTGAGGTTACTTTCTTCAAAGAAAATTTGCCACTGAACCCCTTCCTCTATCTCAACAAATTTCAAATGACTGCTATATAATTATAGGACTAATAGATGCATCTACATGCAATTAAATGTTGAGAATAGGGCAGCCCCCGTGGCTCAAAAGAGTAGGGTGCCAGCCCCACTTACCGGAAGTGTTGGGTTCAAACCCAGCCCTGGTCAAAAAATGAAAAAAAAAAAAAATGTTGAGAATAAGCTCCTTGTCATAAACACAAATTTTAATACAAACGCTGTTCTCAGGTCTTAATTTATTTTGACATTGGAACCTTTTCTAGAGGTAAGGTAAGGACATCCTCACAAGTAAGGAATATCTATTCTCCTTCCAAAACATTGTGAAGATAAGACCATTTCCTTTGAAATAATAAACACCATGCTAAGTAGTGTATAAAGGACTTGTAATACTATGCATGACTTTGAAAAAATATATTTAGTTCATGTTTATTGAGTGTCTATTATGGGTCAGGTATTAAAGGTGATCCCTAGATAAAAAATAATGAATGAACTATTTATCTTAGGGAAGCTTGCCACCTGGTTAGGAAGGAATACAGACAACGCAATGCAATTTCAAACTCTGGAGTATAATGACAGTGGTGGTGGTGAAACAGACTGCATGGGACCTAATGAGAGCAATAGACCTATTAGGATTGGGAATGGGAGTTGTGGTCAGTGAAGCAAGCACAGAGGAAAAGGGATTTATCCTGAATTGAATGATCAGTTCGTATCAGTGTAAGAAGAAACAGGGCAGTGTGGGGAGAAAGAGGAGGCCATGAAGACGCAAGAGAAAATCAGTACTTGGATGTCCTGTCTGCAGAAAAAGTGGACCTGGAACCCAGGACCCTGTTATCACATCTCAAAATGTAGTGCTTCTTATCTTCTCACCTTCATTATGTTATATTATTTTCCTTCATTTGTTGATTTTATATTCTTATCTTCTCCATGTTTTCTGGCTACTTTTTGGCCTACTTAAAAGCCAGAAAATGTAGGTGAGGCAGAGGAAAGACAGGAATTAATGTAACCATGAATTCTAACACTTTAATGTTTTTAAAATGAAGATAATCTAATAAACATGTCGATTTTTTATAAGCATAGAGTTCCATCCCAGGGACCACCCAGATTTTGGAATGTATCCTTTCTTAATTAACACTGACAAATCAATAAAAGAAATTTGCCTTGACTTGCCTTCTCATGACTTATAAGTTACTTTTCAATGTCTGCTCAGTGAAATAAAATAAATAAATAATGTGTGCTTATTTCCTTTCTCCAATTTCGGAGGAAGTTCAGGGACAAGCCATCAGGTTCATGTTTGCTATACACAGCGCCTTGACTATCAAGGAAAAAAACGCTCCATCAATACTGATTTCTTTACTGAAAGCGGATCCCAGAAATAATTTATGAGCTTACAACAATCATTTTTTTCCAGACCAACCCAAGATGAAACATATAAAATTTTGATAAATTCACCAAAAAAACCCTGATAATAGGCACATTTATTATATGTTTTTAAAAATCAATAAGTTGATGTCACAACACTAAGTTCTATGTTGAGAAATGCTTTATCATTCCACATTTCTTTAAGTGTACTGACTGTGCTATCACGGGTACTTAGGGAAACCACTTTTGTTCCTAAAGATAGAAGGGCTTTATTTAATACAGGTGGAACAGTGGTATGATCAATGTAAATTTCTCAGCACAGATTGTGCAAGCTGCTGGTGCTGGCGTGTGCCTTGTGTGTGTGCCAAATGTTGTATCTGTTAGCCCGGAGACACCAGCAGGACTGGACATCAGATAAACACTGAAAAGTTAACGAGAACGCAGTGTCTTGACTTACGATGCAACATCAGTTTAAAAAAATGAATGAAAGTAAAAAAATGATGAATGAAGTTTGCAGGAATTTTAGGTTTCAAATGTTAAACTCCCCTAGAAATTCAAAACCATTGCCACTTAGTTGCATACTTTATTTCAGTTTTTATTCTTACTTTGTGTAAACTCCATAGCATTTTGGGAAATACCAAAATCCACAATAAAGTATGAATGCATTCCAGTGGAATAACTAAAGCAATGATTATAAAATATTTGACACAGAAGACGTGAAAATATGGGTGATACATGCAGAAATAAACACTCACACTTAATAATTAAATGAAGGCTGATGAAGCTACACACCACCATGTGAGTTCCAATATTGTCAATAATATTAAAGCCATTTGAATGTTCCCCACATCCCCCTATGTATTCTGGGTACAAATATCTCAGTTATAGCATCTGGAAAATACCACCCACAAACTTGTAGCTTGTCTTTTATTTATGGTGTCTCTTAATGAACAGAAATCTTTAGTTGATAATTTTTATTTATAGTTCATTTTTATTTTCTTTGTTTAAGAAAATAAATTCTGGTGGCACCTGTGGCTCAAAGGGGTAGGGTGCTGGTCCCACATGCCAGAGGTGGTGGGTTCAAACCCAGCCCTGGCCAAAAACTGCAAAAAAAAAAAAAAAAGAAAAGAAATTCTGGGTGGCACCTGTGGCTCACTGGGTAGGGCACCAGCCCTATATACCAAGGGCAGCGGGTTCAAACCTGGCCCCAGCCAAACTGCAACAAAAAATAGCCAGGCATTGTAGGTGCTGTAGTCCCAGATATTTGGGAGGCTGAGGCAAGAGAATCGCCTAAGCCCAGGAGTTGGAGGTTGCTGTGAGCTGTGACGCTACAGCACTCTACCGAAGGCAATAAAGTGAGACTCTGTCTCAAAAAAAAAAAAAAGAAGAGAAATTCTTCCCTAACACAAAGATACAAAAATAGTCTCCTGAATTTCTAGATAATTAAATATTTTTTATATTGTTTGGGATCATTGAGAGTACAAAGAGTTAGGTTACACTGAATGCATTTGTTAGATAAAATCCCTCTTATAATTGTGTTCCTCCCCCAAGAGTTGTGCCTCACACTGTGACCCCCCTCCACCCCTCTCCCTGTTTTCTCACTCCACTCCCCCTACTTGTATTAGCTCATCTACTGCCTTCATATTAGAATTGAACACATTGGATTCTTGCTTCTCCATTCTTGTGATGCTTTACTAAGAATGTGTTCCACCTCCATCCAGGTCAATACAAAAGATGTAAAGTCTCCATTTTTTTTAAATGGCTATATATGTGGAAACAACTTAAACATTCTCTTTTTCATGTTAAAATACTCAGCATACAATGCATTAATTTTAATTCATTATATTTTGTTGTCAGTCGATGGATACGTTACATGCATGGATCAATTTCTTCCTAGTTTTGTATATCCAATTGCTTGAGCATCACGATTGTTAATTTTCTTTAAAAGTAAACCTATTTGATTTTGATACAAGTGTATTGGTTCAATAAATTAGTCTTTATGATATCAAGTAAACTCATCTTTGAAATGGAATATCGCTTCATTTATTTAGATCTTTCAGAACATTTTTATATTTTATCCTAAAGGTTCTTGAATATTTTTAATAATTTTAGTTCCTTATACCTTGTAATTTTGTCATTCTTGTTAATTTTTTGAACTGTTTTATAACATTGTTATTAATAAATAGAAAAACAATTTATTGTTTGTGCTAAAATCTGCAACCTTACTAAATTCTAAAATAACTCAAATAATTATAAATTGTCTAACAATAGGGTTTAGTGGTTTTATATAAATATTCATATATGTCTCTGAAGATGATGATATCTCAAAATAATAAAGGGCATATATAACAAACCCACAGGCCACATCACAGCGAATGGAGAGAAACTGAAAGCATTTCCTCTCAAAAGTGGAGTGTTCCAAGACGCTCACCTTCACTGCTGTTCAACATCCTGCTGAAAACCACAGCCAGAGAAATCACAGAAGGAAAGAAATACAATAAGAAGAATCCACACTGAAAAAGAGGAGATCAAATTATCACTATTGGCTGATGATGTGATCTTATACCTAGAAAAACTGAAAGACAGCCTCAAAAAACTCTTAGATTTTATACATGTTTACTTTGGCAAAGTTTCAGAATACAAAATCGACGTACAATAATCAGTACCATTTCTATATACTTAACAATAATCTAGCTGAAAATGATGAAATCAAGAGGGTATTCCCATATACAATAATTATAAAAAATCAAAATACTTAGGAATTTATTTGACAAAGACAGTGAAAGATCTTTATAAGGAAAACTGCCTACACCTGTAATCCCAGCACTTTGGAAGGCTAAGGAAGGTGGACCATTTGAGGCCAAGAGTTTGACACAAGGCTGGACAGTATAACAAGATCACACCTCTACTAGAAATAGTTTTTAAAAATTAGCTGGACATGATGATGTACGGTTATAGTCCCAGCTGTTCAGGAGGGTAGGCCAGAGGATTGCTTGAGCCCAAGGAGTTCAAAGGTGCAGTGAGTTGTGATTGTTTGGGTCACTGCACTCCAGCCTGGGTGATAAAGAGAGAGCATGTCTCAAAGGAAAAAAAAAAAAAAAGAAAAGAAAGAAAGATATGAAACTCTAATTTAAAAAATTGAAGAACACAAATAAATGAAAATATATCTCATTCATGAATCAGGAAAATTAATATAATTAAATTGACCATATTTCCCAAGCAATCAACATATTCAATGTAATCTCTATCAAAATGCTAACATTGTATTTCAAGAATTATTAAAACTAATCCTAAAGTTCATATGGAACCAAAACAAAGAACAGCCAAAGCATTCCTAAGCAAAAAAGAATAAAGCTATAGGCATCACATTACTTGACCTCAAATTATACTACATGACTATAGTAACCAAAACAGCATGGTTCTGGAAAAAATACTCAGAGATAAATGAAACAGAATAAACAACCCAGAAAAAAATGTCACGTTTCTACAGCTGACTAATCATTGAAAAAGTCAACAAACTCAAACTTTGAGGAAAGGATACTCTTTCAATAAGTGGTACCGGGAATACTGGATTGCCACATGAAGAAGAATGAGATTGAACTCATTTATCTCACCATATAAAAAATCAACTCAAGATGAATTAAAAAATTAAATCTAAGTCCTGAAACTAACAACATACTAGAAAAATACTTAGGGAAAACTCTTACGAACATCTAGACAAAGAATTCATGACTAACATTTCAAAAGTACAGGCAACAATACCAAAAGTAGACCAATGGGACTTAATTAAAACTAAAAAGCTTCAGCACAGCAAAGAGTAATCAACAGAGTGGATAGACGACACATAGAATGGGAGAAAATATTTGAAAACTATGAATCTGAGAGGGGACTAATATGCAGAACATACAATAAGCTCAAACAACTCCACAGTAACAAGAATAAATAAATAAAAATAAATAATCTTATGAAAAGGCAGTCAAGGAATACGAATAAACATTTCTCAAAAGAAGACGCCCAAGTAGTCAAGAGGCATGTGAAGAAGTGCTTAACATCATTGACCATCAGAGAAATACAAATCAAACCATAATGAGGTTTCGTCCTATACCAGCTAGACTGGAGATTATTTTAAAAAAAAAAAGATATCACCAAGGATATGGAGAAAAGAAAACTTGATACTTTGTTTGTGGAAATGAAAAATAGCCTCTGTGGAAAATGATGGAAATTTTTCAATGAACTAAAAATAGACCGATCATTCAATCCAGCAGTCTCAATACTGGGTATTTACCCAAAGGAAAAAAAATCATTATATCAAAAAGATATCTGCACTTGTATATTTATCACAACACAAATCACAGTTGCAAGAATGGAGAATCAATAAATGGATAAAGAAAATGTAGCGTATATACATAATGGTATACCAATCAACCATAGAAATGAATGAGATCGTGTTGTTTGTAGGAATACTGATTAGAACTGGAGACCATTATCTTACATAAAACAAGTCAGAAACAGAAAGACAAATGTTGCACGTTCCTGTCAGTAGGAGCTAAATGACGTGTACACGTGCATGTAGCCATGGGCTATGAGATGCAGAGTGGGGAGGGGTGAATGACGGGAAATTACTTAATGAGCACAGTGATGGATAGGCTGAACACTATGACTTCAGTGCACGATGATGCACGTAACAAAATTATGCCTGTACTCCACAAATTTATATAATTCAAAATAACTAAACAAATATATGTATGATTCATTAATAATAAGAGTTTTATTTTTTTCCTCTTATATTTCTTCTTTCTTGCACTGAGACTTTTTGTGCATTTCTTATATAGATCTTATTATAATAATCTTTGTCTTGCTAATTTAAAGGAAATACTTCTAGTACTTTACCAGAGATAATTATATGTGCTGTGTGTTTTTATTAGAGTCTAAGAGCAGGGAAAGTTTATCCCTATCTCTAATTTTCTAGGGAGTTATGTATTAAATGGATCATGAATTTTAACACGTACTTTGTTTTAAACATATGTTGGAAGAATAACATATATTTCCATTTTATAATCTGTTAGTAAGATGAATTATATTTATGAATTTTATAATGGAAAATCACGATTGAATTGCTAGGATATATTCCCATTTTTAAAAAATATGTTCCTGCCAACATTTGGTGTTAGATTTTTTTGTATCCCTTCAGCGTACTGATTCTGTTTGCGTATGACGGTACTATAAGACTTATTAAGTAAGTAGCCAGGTGTTGTGGCGGGCACCTGTAGTCCCAGCTACTCGGGAGGCTGAGGCAAGAGAATCGCTTAAGCCCAGGAGTTGGAGGTTGCTGTGAGCTGTGTGAGGCCACGGCACTCTACCGAGGGCCATAAAGTGAGACTCTGTCTCCACAAAAAAAAAAAAAAAAAAAAAAAAAAAAGACTTGTTAAATAAGTTGTGTTTATTTTAATTATTCTATTGTCCTTATGAATTTGCTTAGGGATATAAATATGAACTATTTGAAACTGTCTTAAAGTCACCTGTAAGAAATTTTTAATCGTAAGTTCAATTTTATAGTGATTATGAGATAATTTGCATTCATTTCCTCATTATTCTTTAGTTTTATTAAATTATTTATTTTAAAATATTTACCTGCTTAATTGTAACATTTCAATCTTTATTCAGGTTATGGTTTTCTGTCAATAAGTATTTATTCCATGATGTATCTTAGTATATCCTTTTTTTTTTTGAATTGCCAGTTCTTTTTTATAATGCTTCTATCCCTTTTAAAAATCACTCTTGCTAGCTTTTTTATTTGTCTGTTTTGCTAATTTTTTAATTAGTCTTTTCAACACGGTCAATGTTTTTAGTTTGTTAAACCTTTTAATGGCATCTTTAAGGACCTAAATTTTGGTGAGGATTTGAGGTTTCTTCGTACAGGATCCTGAGAAAGCTATCCACTTGAACTCACTTTCATTCTTCTAAATTTCCACAGACCCATGAGGCAAATTCAGGATCAGCAATCCTATATCTTTTGTGCCTAATATCAAAAGTACTTTCTGTATTTCCAATCTGATATTGCCATTTTTCTTGAGTGCAATCTGGCTTCAATAGGTACTGGTTTCCAAGTGTCAGTGTTTATGTCCCTATTTTATGTTTATTTGTCGTTGGACATTCACTTTACTTAAAAACTGTACTTTAGAAGTGTATTTGTTATGAATCATCTATAGTTAACTTGCAGTCCCATAAAAAGTCCCTTCAATGTATCTTTCTGCCATACTGCTGGTGGCAGCAGAAGTTAGGTAAATTCAGAAAGTAATTTAACATGCAATAAGTGAAACTTTAACTGTTATTTTTTGAAAATATGAAAATAAAATTCCCTGCATTAAGAGAAATCTCTTTCCAAGGCTAATACCTTGCCAACTGTTTCATATCAAATATATTTTAGCTCTCTTGATCTTACCTAAAAGGGAAGGGAAAACTAACATTTATTGAACTCTTGCGATGTGCCAAGTATTTTATTAGCTGATTCTCATTTGCCAACTCAGAAAATCCTCAGACCAATTTTATGACTGTTACGGTCATTTTTAATTTGAAGAAAGAGCAAGATGAAGAAATTTGCACAGGGTGATAATAATTTAAGAACTCAAACTGAGGTCTGTTTGACCTCCATGTTATTCTACAATATACTATTACTAGCTCTATTTCATAGGTCTGGAAATTGAGGCTTACGAAGTCTAAAAAGCAGATAATCTAGATAAAAATGGAACACGAGTCTCTCTGATTCCAAAGTGCATGCACGTTCCAGCACATGTTCCTTCATCTATTCTTCACTGTGGACCATAAAATAGAGATGACACCTCAAGTGTCTCATAGTCTTCAACTCTCAAGCCTCTGAGAACAGCATTTTTATCATAATCCCTTTACGTTGTGTGTTAACACAGACATTGACTAAGTTTAAACTACTATGGCAATGACTTTTCTCTTGCTCACGACATAGTATCGCTGCAAAATTACTTTCTTTCTCTGTCACTAATGAAACCAGGAATTTCCCACATTCAATCCTTCTAAGAGTTTTTCCTCTACTTCTTTTAATAATATTTAATTTCCTTATCCTGGAGCTTGAGCTCTTTACTCTCCTTTATTTGTGTAAGTCGTCTTCTTTTTAAACTATCACCAGCCTGTTGTTATGGTCCAGGAAAGTAATACGTGTTACTGATTTCAAATTTTTTTTTTTTTTGGCCAGTGCTGGGTTTGAACTCACCACCTCCGGCATATGGGACCGGCGCCCTACTCCTTGAGCCACAGGTGCCGCCCGATTTCAAATATTTTTTAAAGCTTTATTAATGGATTCTGCAATTTTATAGTCAAATATGGAAAAGTTGCATCATTTCTTCTACGTTTGGTTTGTTGGTTTAGCTGGTTTTTATTGAAGAGTGTTAGCCCAAGAATGATTTCCTGGTAGAGGTATATTAGATAACTTATTTTACTTTTGTTTAATATTCTTCTCTATTATAGATTCTTCATGTGTTTTATGGCTCATAGAAATAAAGTAGAAGTCAAAATCCCCGGCATTTTAAATTTCTCCTAAAAATATAGACTATAGATTGGTATTAGTACCGTTATGTTGTTATGAAAAACAAAAATTTAAAATGGGATATATATATTTGTAATATTAACTAATTATAGTAGGAGTAATTTTATTAACTACATTGTGTCATCTCAAAATTCATATATCAATTCCCTAACCCCCAATGGGATGGTATCTCTCTCTCTCTGTCTCCCTCCCCTCCCCTCCGTGTCCCCGTGCTATGTGTGGATCCAGCCAGAACGTGGCGGCCTGCATGTTGGAAGAGGGCCCTAGCAGAAGCCAACCATTCTGGCACCCTGATCCCAGACTTCCAGATTCAAGACTGTAAGGAAAAAAAATTACGTTTTTTATGTACTAGTCTACGATATTTTGTTATGAACACCCAAGTAGACTATGAGAAAAAAAATATAGTACATGTATATATATATATATATATAGAGAGAGAGAGAGAGAGAGAGAAAGAGAGAGAGAGAGCGAGCACATATGTGATTTGCAAACTCCTTGCCATTAACGTAATGGGCATTTGATGAATGTTTCTTCTTTTTTCTCTGTACAATGTAGTTAAATGTGATGCTATCATTGACGTTAAGCATCATAATTCAAGACAAAATTCTGTAATTTTTACAGCCACATATGGAAAAGTCGTGTCTTTTTTTTTTTTTTGTCTCATTGTCTTCAAGAATGAAGGAAAGATAGAGATTGACAAAAGCTTGTGACACGGCTCCTCATGTGAACTCATTAAGGACTAGTATAGGATCAAAGAGGAATCTAGTGGCTAATGAAAGAATGAATTTTTATGGAAGATCATTGAAAGAGTCCTGTGGGTTTTCTCTCTTACATGTGCAGAAGCACCCAAAGCCAAATGAGAAAGTAGTCATGAAACTGCTTTTAGGGAAACAAAACTTCCCAAACGTGAAGCTAGTTATCATGACTGGGGCTTGGTGGTAGGCAAAAATCCCGTGGCTGGCCCCTTGTTTCTTCAGAGCCAAGTCTGGGAGACAGCTCCTCAGGGAATTTGCACTTTACAGGTTGTTCAGAGTGTCAGAGACATGTCTATCATTATAACCTTAATGTCTAAGAATTAGTCATAATTCAAAATAAATCCCTCTCCCACTTTTTATTCTTATTTTCCAGTAGTATATCTTTTCCCTTTGTTAACCATGCTAAATAAGCGTTCAATTCCTTTGAAATTTTTTTGTTTAATTTATTAGGAGAAGTAAGTCAAAAAATATATATATATATATAGAGAGAGAGAGAGAGCGCATATGTGATTTGAAAACTCCTTGCCATTAACATAATGGGCATTTGATGAATGTTTCTTCTTTTTACTCTGTACAATGTAGTTAAATGTGACGCTATCATCATTGACGTTAAGCATCATAATTCAAGACAAAATTCTGTAATTTTTACAGCCACATATGGAAAAGTCGTGTCTTTTTTTTTTTTTTTTGTCTCATTGTCTTCAAGAATGAAGGAAAGATAGATCTCTCCACTCTGATGGGAGATTTTTCTGTTTCTGACACAAATATTATTTTAAAAATTATACATATTGATATTATGATATTAGATACAAGCCCATTGAGATTTATTGTTATCTTCCTTGGTAGGTAGTACCTCTTATAATAACGCAAAAGAATAGAATCTCCATTTTGGTCCCCTTTTCATCTTGCGCTATGTTTCTTGTGAACTTCTAAATTCCACAAGATGGTAATTTTGTTTTACATAATCAACATTCATTTAGAAGTAACCATCTACCTAATCCTTCCTGTATCTTCATCCTTCCATTTGAGACCATTTTCTTTCTGTCTGAAGAAATACATTATTGTGGTTTTGTTGATATGTACTTTCACTACTTGTTTTTTCTTCAACTTTGTTGTACCTTCAGTGTTGGAGGAAATATTCACTGCATACAGAATTTTAGAGTAACAGCTACTACTTTTTCCTTTTAAAATGTCTTTCCACTCTTTCCTTGTTTCTATTAATTATGTTGAGTTGAGGTTAACCTTATTAGTTTGTTTTTGAAGTCAATATGTCTTTTTTTAATTTTTTTACTGTTTTAAAATTTTCTTCTTTCATTTAAACAGACCAACCATCAGTGTTATCATGTTTCTTTGAACTTAATCTTGTTTGGAATTCTATTGTTTCTTAAATTTGTTCTTTATGTTATTTTTATCTGTTTGGAAAAATTGCTAGCTTTTATTATTTCCTAACATTAATTTAACTTCATTGTCTCCTTTCCCACTAGGACTCTGATTGAAGATAAATTAGGTATCTTCACTGAATCCTATGTCTGTCTTTGATTTTTTTTTTTTTTTAAGACGGAGTCTCACTCTGTCACCCTGGGTATAGAGCCCAGGCATCATAGGTCACAGTAACCTCAAACTCTTGGGCTCAAACAATTCTCATACCTCAGCTTCCCAAATAGCTAGGACTATAGGTACCTGCCACAGAGCCCGGCTAATTTTTCTATTTTAGTAGAAATGGGGTCTCTCTATTGCTCAGGCTGGTCTTGAACTCGTGAGCTCAGGTGATCCGCTAACCTCGGCCTCCCAGAGTGCTAGAATTGCAGGCGAGAGCACCATGCCCAGAACATATATATATATATATATATATATATATATTTTTTTTTTTTTGATACAGACTCTTGTGTTATCACCTGGGCTATGCATATCTCAATGCAACATCAAACTATCAAACTCTTGGAATAGAGTGATTCTCCTGTCTCAGCCTTCAACATAATTGGAACTACAGACATGTGTTACCACACCTGGCTAATTTTTCTATTTTTTGTAGAAATGGGATCCTGCTCTTTCTCAATATCATTTCAAATTCCTGGCTTCAAGCTATCCTATCACCTCTGTATCCCAAACTGGTAAGATCACAAGCCTGAGCCAACATGCCCAGACCCTCGTTGGTACTTTTAAGTTATTTCCTCCTTTTTACCTTTCCATGTGTCTGTTTGAATATTTTATTTGGTGTTTTAAGCCCACTACTTGTTTTTTTTCTACACTTGATTGAACTTTATTTTTAAAATGATACATTCATATTATATTCAGTTATTAAAATTTGGTGTGGTATTATTATTTTTTGTGGTTCCCTTTTTTATTGTAATATTCTCCATAATTTTTTATAATTTCTTGAAGCATTAGTCACACCACACACCTCTGTACCTCTTGTAGATCCATTTTTATTACTTCTATTATTTGTTCTGACACTTATTTTTTTTTTCTCATTGTTTTATGTTTTAGTTCCTACAGTTCATATAAAAACTTGATAATTTTAAGGCCTGGATTTGTTACCTTTCTGTAGAAAAGATTGACTTTTGCTCTGAGTGGTCACGTAGAAGAGAAACAGAGGAGAGGTTCATCTGATTTACATCGGGGCCTGTGTTTGAAAGGTGTTGTATAGTTAGTTATCCCTTTTCCCAGAATACAGCACATCAGTATTTATATATGAAATCTTGGCTATTTACTAGCATTCCTCCTCCATACAGGGCCATAAACATCGAAGTCTTTATTATTGATCTAAACCATTAGGCATGTCAGAGCATTTGCTCTAATTGGATCCCTGAGCAGCCACTTTCTACTTGGGTTTTGAGCCTTTCAATTGCATGTTAGTAAATTCCAAGGAGAAGTGTGGCTTAATATGTTGGCTCATCTTTTTTCCCTTTCCTTCTGTCTTATACAGTGGACCTTCAAGTTCATCCCCATTTTAGCTCTCCTATTTTTTAGGTATGAGTTTTGCTGATTTATTTGAATCTGACATTTTTTTACTGAAGGAAAATTTTGGTCTAGAAATAACTAGTCTTCCTTTGCCATAAGTAGAATTAGTATTTCTCTTCTGTGGTATTCAATTCACAATAAACTATTCAAATTCATATTAAACAATTTTAATTATGTGTTTATGAATTATTTTCATTAGCCAACAATGTCATCTTGTGATTATACATTGAATTATCATTGACTCTTTGGTGAATGAATTCTGGAATCAGGAAAAATAAAAGCTAGCTTAAATAATATGAAAATTAAAAGTAGAATCTTTCCATTTTATTCACTTAATAGATGTACTTTTAGTACATTCTCTGCCACTCAATATGTGATATTTTGCAAATTACTTTACCTCTTCAGAACTCAGTTTCTCAGATAAAAGAAATGAGTTCAACCAGATGATCTTTAAAAGTCCTTCTATACCTAAAATTCTGGGATTTAATAAGAATAAATTAAACTTGAATCTTTGATGATTAAAGTTTAATTTGAATCTTGAAATCCATGAGATTTTTATAGTTTCTAAATTTAGAATAAAATAATATTCTTCCCTATCTCCAGCACTAGAAGATGTCCCATATGACCCGAACAAGTTTCAGTGCAATAATCACTTTTGAATATATAATTGGAAAGAAATTTTGAAGGGGACTAGTAATATTAGGAAAACTACCCTATTATGTATCATTAAATATTATAAAACCCTAATAATTACAATGATAGGCTGTTGATATAAGATTATATAAATTAATACACAGAATAGAAGGGCGAACTTGCAAATGTATATGTATAAGAAAAAAGTTAATTAAGACAATTAAATTTATCTTTGTATGTCAACAAGGAATCAAAGGCTAGTCTAAAACTGGTACTAAGCACTTAACAATATAGAAAGAAAAAAGAAAACCCCAAGTTCACAATGTATATAACTCAAAATTAGTAAAAACCCACATGTAAAAATTATGTTTTAATAACAATAGAGTTGCAAAACAAATCTCAAAATTGAAAATTTTAAGTCTTAAAAAAAATTATTAAATACTAGTGCAGGAGGAGATAGACACATTTTAGTGATTAAGATTCAGAACCCGGTCATCTGACTTGTATTTGATATCAAAAATCTACCCTCATGTCCATTCTTTTTTTTTGAGGAAGAGTCTCACTTCTATGCCCTTGGTAGAATGCTATGAAATCACAGCTCATAGCAACCTTTTGGGCTTAAGTGATTCTCTTGCCTCAGCCTCCAAAGAAGCCAGGTCTATAGGCTCCTGCCACAACGCTGGGCTGGTTTTTAGAGACGAGGTCTCACTCTAGCTTAGGCTGGTCTTGAACACGTTAGCTCAGGCAATCCACCCATCTAGGCCTCCCAGAGTGCTAGGATTACAGGTGTGAGCCACCAAATCAGCCTCTTCCTCAAGTGTTAAATATGAGTATATCAAAATAATTAATGTATAGCAAGAAAAAAAGTTAGCGTTCAATTGTTACAGAAATTATGTTTGAAAAGTACCTCTTTTATTCCTGCTGAGATCGATAGTGTCTGGAGAAAAGCTGAAGACTCAAAGAGAAACATTAAGTTTGAAAGACTTATGGTTTCATTTATTTTAGTGTAAATACCCCTTAGATTTACCAAAGACACAAGGCATGGCAATCCTCCCACCGTTATTCTAGTCTAGTTACATTTTGGAGAATGAGTGGAGCAGAAGGCACTCTTGAATTAGGTTGCAGACAGTAAAATATGGTGGTAACAATCTTCATATTGGGTAACTTATCACCGCTTAGCTGCTGAAATGTAGGAAGAGAAAAAGTGAGGTTTTAAATGTAAAATCTATGGGGTTGATCTAAGAAGAGGAGCACATTTTATCATTCTTATTAGATTATCTACAAGGTTTTGAACTCTGAAACCTACAGAGAGAGAACTGAAGCTATTCAAGGACAATACGTGGGGCACTATGAAAGTTTTGAGACTGTGCTCTGGTCCATTATTATTTTTAAGAAATAGTGTGGGCTGCATCATTTCTGATTCACCCATTCACTCATGCAACTTGTTTGGATGATCAGTGTTGCTGGGACGGCTTCATTGGTTTCGGTATACATGGATTTTATATTACTTAATTTTTGTGAATCTCAAACCCACATATAGTAAGAGATGGGGGAGTTTGGGGGAAGATGTTCAATGATTTTTCAATAACTTGCAATAAGGAAGTAACTGAGTATAGAAAATACGCAGTTGAAGCAAAGAATGGTGTACTGGGAGTAAGTCTGCAGAATTAAGATACTTACATATAAAGGCAAATCTAAGGATTAACCACGGGAATGATTCACTGAAGTAGAGTAGATGTGACCATTTAGGCTAAAGTTACTAAAACTCTCGCAAATCTTGCTGGCCAAAGAAGTGCATTTCTTAAAGATGTTATATGCAGGTATGTGGGAATTGCTGATAATAACTAAAATTTCATCTCTTTTTTTTTTTTTGCCAATATTCTAGAAATATCTGACCTGTGATTCAGACTTTAAATATATCAAGTATACCCACATGAACTCCCCGTACAACCTCACTTGTTGATCCTGAAAAGATTCTAAAACTGTCAAGATAATGACATAGATAAGTTAAGGAAAACAGAAATAACTCTGTGAGTTTCGCTGAACATGCTTCCTTTTGGCAAGGAAAGTTTCCATTGCCAAGGCAAGATGTCACACAGCATCCAACTTCTTTTATTCCAACTCAGAGGCAAAGCCTCATTTCACCTTTTTCTCTAAGAAGCTGAAAAGGTCAAATGGTGTCAATTTTTGTCGGAAAAGGATTTAAAGTGACTAAAACATTGGTTAACTGTGAAAAGCGCTTTCACTTTTGTAAATTTTAAAAAATCATTTAGCCCCCAAAGACACATTTAGCTGCATTTTTATTTTAATCACTTTTCAGTTAAAATTAAAATATGAAATGGATAATTTGTTTTTGAACTTGGCCTTTCTGATCAAGGAAGCTTTACATGGAAGAATCATTCATATTTCTTTTGTATTTTCTTGTGTCTTTAAGGTGATTCCTAATGAATGGTCAAATGTAGGTTTGAGACTAGAATTTATGGACCACAGTTATTCATTCCAGTCAAATGCCACAGAGAGTGCAGCAACAAATCAAAGTTAATTTGTAACTGAAACCCACTATTACTAAAAGCAATTTAGCTTTAAAGAACCTTGACATGCTCAAAAGATGAATTGCTTGATTCAGCTTTGTTATTTAAAATTATTTTTAATCACTTAATAGAAGAGAAAGTTAAACTTAGGAAGGCCAGACAGGAATGTACTCTATTTCATGATCTTTTTACCACTCAAAGAATGAAATACCTTTTGAAGATGAATTAAAGTATATTTCATGGAATCAGGAGAGCATCGAGTGACGTTTTAAAGTAATCGCTACTTTGTAAGTGCAAATATAACATAAAACTTTGTAATTGAAAAAAGTAAATTTACACGGTTGCCTTGCACTTTTTCTCCCTCTAAATACCTACCAAATTATCCTTTGCTTTTTTCATGGATTAGGTCTATGAAATATATGAAGGAGAAAGTGAGTAAATTATAAATTCATAATTTTGCTAGTAACTTAATATTTTACAAATGCACAGCCTTGCTGATAACTTAATTCATACTCCTTGTTATTCAAGAGCTATACTTAATTCAACTTAATTTAAGCATTTGGGGACAAACATTCTAGCGTCAGTCTCAGCAATGGGTAATTTCTGTTCTTTTGTTCTCAGTATGTATTATAAAAAATTTCAAACACATTTAAATGTCAAAAGAATTATATAGTACATACCTGTATACCCAACGCTGGATTCTACAATTTTATTTCCTTGTTGATAAAGCAATATATTCCTTTATCAAATGTGTGTCCACTTTTTCATCCTCGTATCCATCATCCGTCCAGTTATCTTATTTTTCTGATGCTTTTCAAATAATTAGCTGATATCAGTAATTATCCACCTAAATATTTTATCATTCCTTTTTGGTAAAACTTACATGCAAAACATACACAAATATTAACTATATATTTTTCAATTTTATTTCAGAATATTATAGCTGTACAAATGTTTGGTTACATGGATTGCTTCTGTACCGCTTGAATCAAAGTTACAAATGTGCCATCACCCAGACAGTGTGCCTCCTACCCTTCAGGTATAATATCACCCATCCCCTTCTCCCTCCTCCCACTTCCTTGATTTCCATTGACTTTTACTTCTGTCTGTTTTATTAAAATGTATAATACAGCAACGTAGGTGAATATCTAAACTCAAGGTTTGATCAATTAGAAATAATAAACTTTCTTGATGTATCTGTTTATATGGACCACATTGTGTATATCACATTTCTCCCTCCAGAGAATCTGAGTGAGACATGACCACTAAGCCTGCCCCTTCAGTACTGGCCATCTCTGCTCTTTGTGTATTTGGTTTCCTCTCTACTTGTCCAGGAATATCGGGTAGCTTTAGTAGCAAATACAGTGTAAAAGCTCCAGGTTAATAGTTGGATTTAGCAAGAGATTTTCTAAACCAAAAATTCGAGGAAAAGAAGAAAAATGTCCTGATTTTTGGAACCTTTGATCATTTTGATTAATATTCTCTGCATGTGTAATTAGGAAGTTCGGATGAAATTTAGCAATAGAAATACTTACCTAAGGTACATGAAAGTGTTTCTGTATTTTCATATGGAATAATGAAGTTTGGGAGTAATGAAAGAAATTAAGCTGTTAAAACATGATAGAAAGCATGATGTTTTTCTTGTACAAGTCCTGAGACAGATTAAAGGATAATATTTTAATGGGAATTTCATCGAAGTATAGAGGAAAAGGAGTTGAGAACCTGCCACCACCTCCCTCATTCATTAAACTTTTCTTCTATCTTATGTAAACACTTTTTTTTTTTAAAGAAATGGATAGAAGGAGAAAGGAGGGAAAAAACAAAAGAGACTGACATGACCATAGAAAAAATAGGAGTATCACAGTAAATGTGTGAACGTATAGATTAGGACCAGTTTCCAGAACACACTGGAATATGACCTGAGGATTAGTATCAAGTGTTGCTTTAGGAGTAATAACTACGATCGTCCTGTACGATCCCACCTTTATATCTGTGTAAATTTTAAGACGTGTGCACTCAATTTTGTTTCAGAGACCTTTGGTGTATGGTGAAGTCTGGGCTTATAGTGTACTCACCACCTAATGCGCATTTTACCCCATAAGTAATTCCTCATCACTCACCCAGTCCCACCCTCTTTCTTCAGAGTCTCCAGTAACTAACATTCCATGTAACTCTGTCTGTGTAAACACCATTCAGTCCATACTTAGAAATGAGGAACTGCAGCGTATGATTTTCCTTTTTCTCCCTTGTTTCACTTACGAGCATGCTTTCCAGTTCTATCCATATTGCTGCAGAAGGCATGCTTTCATTTTTCTCTATGGATGAATATATTCCTCTGTGTGTACGTGTGTGTGGGGGGGTATTTTTCAACCATCATCTGTTGACGGACACTTACATTGACTCCTTATCATTACTATTGTGAATAGTGGTGTGTTGAACATAAAATGCACATCACTTTTTGGTAGAATGATTTAGTTTCCTTTGATTAGACATCCAGTAGTCGAATTGCTAGATAGAATGGTAGTTCTATTTCTTGAAAAAGCTTTATATGATTCTCTATAGAGTCTGTGGTCATGTTTAAGTGTTCCATTTTCTCTGTATCCTCACTAACACTTATTATTTTGGCTTTTTAAAATAATAGCTATTCTAAATGGTATTATATGATATCTCATTTTGGTTTTAATTTGCCTTTCTCTGATGATAATTATACTAAGTATTTTTTCATATGCTTGTTCACCAGTTGTATGATTTCCTATGAAAAATATCTTTTCATGTCATTTGCCCACTTTTTAAAAGGGTTATTTTAGGGCTATTTGGGTATTTTTTTTTCTTTTGTTTTAAGTAGAGTTTCATGTAAATCTGGATATTAATCCCCTGTTGGTTGCATAATTTGCAAATATTTTCTGCCATTTTTCAGGTTTTCTCTCCACTGTGTTGATTATTTCTTTTACTATACAGATCCTTTTTAGTAATTAAATCCCTTGTCTGTATTCTGTTTTGTTGCTTATGTTTTTCAAGTCTTAGTCATGAATTCTTTGTCTAGACCAGTGGTTCTCAACCTTCCTAAGGCCTCCTAATGCCACAGCCCTTTAATACAGTTCCTCATGTTGTGGTGACCCCCAACCATTAAATTATTTTCATTGCTACTTCATAACTGTAATTTTGCTACTGTTATGAATCGTAATGAAAATATCTGATATGCTGGATGTATTTTCATTGTTACAAAGGGGTTGCAACCCACAGGTTGAGAACCGCTTGTCTAGACCCAATATTCAGAAGAGTTTTTTGTAAGTATTTTTCTAGTACTTTGATAGTTTCAGGTCTTAGATTTAAATCTTTACTCCGTCTTGCATTGATTTTTGTATATAGTGAGACGTAAGAGTCCAGTTTCATTCTTCTGCATATGATAATTCAATTTTTCCAGTACCTTTTATTGAAAGGGCTTCTTTTCCCCAAGGTCTATTTGGTAATTCCTTCCATGGAGCTTTTGTTTCCAGAAGTCCCATTTTTCTGTTGTTGTTGTTTTATTTTTGTATTTTTTAGACAGATCTCCATTTCCTTGGTATGTTATTCATTCATATCCTGTATTAATTTCCCACTTTCTTTGTATCAGTTTTCAGATTTCTTCTGTATCTCAGTGAGCTTTTTAAAAACCGCCATTTGGCATTCTTCACCTGGCATTTCAGAAACGTTTCCTTTTGGTTGGATCTATTGCTAGAGAATTTTACTCTGTTCTTTGAGGGATGATTTTTCACATTTACAGTATTATTATGCTATTTTCTGCACATCTGGAGAAATTGTCACTTCTCATTTTAAATTTACTACTGTTTCAGAAGCACTTGAGGATGTGACTATGATTTATGTGGAGTAAGGCAGTTTGGCTTTGTCTCTGAACACAGTTTGTGTTGAAAACGCTGTATGATTCTCTTGGTTACACATAGCCTTGGTGTGGTGGTTTTCTCAGGTGACTGTTGTGATAGCCATATGCCAAGTGGGTAAGCAGGGACATGATCTCTCGAGTAGGTGGCATATTATGGGTGACGGTGGCAGCAGAGATCATGAGAACACCGTCTGCTTCCCAAATTGCTATCCCTTTGTGTTAGCAGAAATTGTAATGGGCACACCAGATTGTGCTTGTAAGCAAGAGCAAGCTGTGGTGACGGCAGTACCATTCACACTTGACCTTGCCTGACGAGGAGAAGTGCTCGTATATCCAGCCAATGGCTTAGCACGTGGAAGGCGTGGTAGTGTGGGCCATGCAAGACTCCCAGGTAGAAGGTAAAGTCCAGGTAGGACTGCAAACTCGGCCTTGATGGAGGTCTCGGGCCCAGGGAGATGCCCAGGTGAGACGTGGAGCAGCTTCCCCATGCCAGCTTCAAAGCAGAGGCCAGAGTGCAGTCCTGAGGCCGCAGCCCAGCGAGCCGGGATCTGCTTCTCTCTCAGGTGCCAAGCCTGGTGCGGCTCTTTTTCCCAACTCAAGCAGCCCATTGGGACAGTTAGTTACATCATACCCAGTTTGCTTTTAATTGGCAAAATGAGATTATAAAACTGACCACATAGGTTGAAACTATACGTCTCAGGCAAATCTCCTGTTCTGGTCCAAGAAGGGAGGGAAGCAGTCCTCACTCCAGCTGGTAGAGCCACTGCCACACTCATTCCTCACTTCGGGCTGCAGGGGCCCTTCCCTGACTGAGGCCCAGATCACAATCTCAGGCCGAAGGTCCAGATCACCATCCCTACCCAAGACACAGATCACAACCCCAGACCCAAGGCCCAGATCACAACCCAGGCCCGAGGCCCAGATCACAATCCCTGGCCAAAGATCCAGGTCACAATCCCAGGCCCTAGATCCAGATCACAATCCCTGGCCTAGGCCCAGATCATAATCCCAGGTGCACCCAGGTCACAATTCCTGGTCCGAGGCTCAGATCACAATCCCAGAGTTTTTCCATTGATTCCGCCTCATGATTGTTTTTCATTGTTGGCTAGGTGGTCTGGTAAGGTGAGATTGGATTGGGGTTTCCTGGGGTTGTGGTTAACTAGCCCTTTGTTAAGGATCTGGGACTGATGACTGCTGCTTTATCCTCTTTAGCTTTTCAAAGGATCTGTACAGTGTTACAGTCGGAGGCTGGGGAAACCTGCTTGGTGTGGTGGGGTTAGGTGGCTCGGTCTTGTATTCATCTGGTTCTTGTCCGATTCTGGTGGATCAGTGATTCTGGTGAAGTCTTAGCTGTGAAGAAATACAAACAATTAGAAACCCCACCTCCCCAGACAACAACTGGAATGGGAAAATTGACCCTTCCTGTTACTACACAACCAGAGTATCACCCTAGAGGGTCCTTGGGTGATTGTCCCAAGTTAGGGCTTCCGAACCAATTGACCATGTCAGTACGAACTCTCAGGGGGAAGAGTTTGAAAGGTCTTCAGCAGCTAGATAGCAGAGGTCTACTGGCTGCTCACATTCAGTTCTCTCTGGTGCTCTACGGAGTCCAAAAGGCCCACCTGGTAGCAAGTAGGACCAGGGGGCTGAGTCTCTTTCTCCACTTTGTTCCTTTTTCATGCCCAAACACTGGTGACCCTGCAGGGCTGCAGTCCTGTTCCCTGCAATAATGTGAAGTGCCAGGGCTTAGCATCTGTCAGAGTCAAAGGAAGGTCACTGCCCCCGAAGCCTGGCCACTGCCCTCAGCTGCCAGCCAGCTGTGGGAGCTGAGGCCTGCCTGCCTTGGGTGTTCAATATCCACTGGTGAGTGTTCCACTTGGGCTCAGTCTAATCCTGGGGTACCAGGCCTGCAAATGCTTATCTCCCTCAGCCACCGCACCTTTGCCCCTGCTACTCTGCAGCACCAGTATCCCTATAGAGTGACTTCTGGTTTCCTCTGGCAGTGCACAGAGTTGGGGTGGGGGGTAGTTTCTCCAAGATTGGACCCCAGAGTGATCACTCTATTGTTGCTGGATCTTTGTGGGAAGTGCCCCTGCACAGCTCCACTGCCACTGCCAAAGCCAGAGAATTCTGGCTGTAGGAGCAGCTCCAGGTACGTGCTGCACATGGATCTGGCAGCAGGACAGGGTACACTGCATGGATTCTGGCAGTATCCAGTGCCCGCTGACTTCAGCAAGGAGAATACTACTCCACTGGCGATTCTGGTCAGGAGGGGGCTTGGCGCAGAGGCAGGGAGGGCGTGGCACGCAGCTTCAGCGGTCTGGGCGGGCATGGTGTGGTGTGTGGCCTTGGCGGTCCAGGTCAGCGGAGCACAGCACGCAGCCTTGGTGGTCTCCGGGCGGAGCATGGTGCAAGGCCTTGGCAATCTCCAAGCGGGCGTGGCACGATGCAGAGGCACGGAGGGCACTGGGGGCTTGGAGACTGGGCAGGGTGCGGAACACTCTGTCAGGCAGGCTGCGGGGGCCGCTGCTCATGAGCCTCCTCCTTCAGTCTCTGCAGGGGTTAGGGATCTCATTTACCCGGTTTGGGGGAAAGTTGGACTGAAAGTTCAGAAAGGCAGGGAAAATGTTAGTTCAATTTTTCTGCCTGGTAAAGAGAATGTTCAGAGTCACTGCAGGGTTCCTCTGGAGGAAGTAGTCCCCACTTCTTACTGCTCTCACCCCTGGGTTGAGACAAGAGATCCTCAGTTCACTACTTGCCTGTAGAAATCCCACAGGAGCAAACAGCATGAAAGGAAAAGGAAAAAAGAACCGCAGCTTTCTTGGGGGAGGGGTTGGGCATTTTTCCTTTCAGTTGAGTTTTGTACCTAGAGATTGTTTTCTTGGAATCGCAGCTTGCCTCAGCAAGGGTGACCTGTAGTTATCTCTCGTCTATCTTGACGGGGCTTCCTGTCTTCAGCTCAATTGGCTATCCTCTGGACATTATCCTTCTCTCTGGACAGGAGCCTATGTCAGAGGTTGCTTTCAGTCAGCCATCTTGCCCCTCCCGACCTCCCTCTTTCACTTTTCTGATGAACTACCATATTCCTTTTGTATTAAATTCACATTGTGAATCTCTACACGCTGTTTTGCTACTTCGAGGTGGGGAGGCCTGATGAAAAAACCCTGCAGTCCTCCTCCTCTCATCTGCCTTATGTTTAGGAGCCTTAGGGCCAATCTAGGTTAACAATGAGTCAGACAACAATGTACATTTTCTCCGTGTGCTCTAAACTGGAAAATACATTAGTAGAGGCTAGTAGGAATTACATATTATCATTTTCTGAATCATGAAAATAATTATTTACTGGAAATACTAACAATTGGTGCCATAGGAGAAAACAGACAATGCGTCTTAACAGTCCATCGCAAATTCAGTTGTCTAGTGAAATAAATGGCTTATAAGTGGACCACATTTAAAACATTTTCTCATTTTGGCAAATGGTCATAATATACCATTGAGAGTTTCTCAGAAAATGAAGCCCTAGATAAGCCAAAAGATGCTGAATTCAGTAAGAAATGTAAGAAATGTTTTTTTTTCTATGGGACTCACTCTTAGGTATGTCATGTTAGCGAGTCTTTTTTCCTCACAATACTCCCGTGAGGTAAGAAAGTCTTGCTGGTAGTCAACTCTTTCCTTCATGTGTATAATACAGCCATCTGAAGGTCATTTGAGCCCACTTTGTTACAAAGGTCTAATTTCCTCTTGCTTCAGGGCAGAGCCTTTCTTGACTGAGCGCTACTTAGCATGCTCTAAACATCAGAATATTTATTTTTGGTCTGTACACAGAACAAGATAGTCTGTTAAAGTTTATTTCTATGTATTTGCATAAAGTTTTATAACCTCAAAGTCTTTGCAGTCAATCTCAGTTGTGAATTCTTTAGTCCCTCACAAATATTCTTTATAGAAAAAGACTCTGGGAAGAACTAGCAGAGCTGAAAGTTAGGCTCCATTTTCTTATTTGCATGTTAATACCTAGAATACTCCTCAAGTTTATTCAGGGTGGCTATTTCAGAGTGGAAATGCCATCTGAACTCTGAGAATAAACCAAAACGCCTTGTGTAGATCTGTGAGCTCCCAGAGTTCTTTTCTGTAAATGAAAGTGATCATAAAAAGCTCAGTGTCTCTAAGGAAAAACTAAAGAACAGACTCTCTTTTTATATGCAAATACAGGAACTCAACATCAACATTGTGTTAATTCCTAATCTTTCTTTTTTTTTTTTTTTTTGCAAATTTTTAATTTTGTGATCTCATTTCTCTGCCAAACTGCATTAGTTTCATTGTTTATAAATCAGCCCTGAATTCCCTGAGGCAGAAAGGCCGGGCAGTAAGCTAACTACAGTCTTAAATTGTATTCGCCTTAAGCTTCTTTGTCAGAGACCTCTGTAGACAGTTTCCATGGGAGAGAGAAAAGCAAAAAATTAATCATACATGGCTAATTACATGGGAATAACACGAAATTGGGGAAATACTTGCTTTTTAATTTCTTACTGTGTTCAGGAGCCTCTGATCTGACAGGCTGGACCTTACAGCACATATGATCCATTTTGGAAACATACAAATGGAAAGTGCATATTGCACTTGGTAGAACATTACCTGCTTTTAAAGTTCCAACACCTTTCAGCCCACACATCATGTTTTCTATCTGATAACTTGTTCCAAGTTGAATCACCATGGTTGACTGCACCCTATCACACCTTTGGATTAGGAAAGTGAAATTTAGCAGTACTTGTGAAGTATTTCTTGATTATTCACAAGTTAACTCCTGATTGAAATAGGCTGGAGTAAAACACCCAGTTCATCCCAGTGTACAGCTAAAGCACTGAACTATGGTTCAACACATTGACCTTCAGAGATTATTATGACCTTCACAGTTACTAACATCAGTGAAGCATTTTTTTCTTATCTTTTTTTTTTTTCCCCCCTCAGTAGAATTTGATGGTAAAGTGCTGGGCAAGAGGAAACATTAAATCAAGTTCTTTGATAGTTTTCTGAACCAGATAGGAGCAACCAATTAAATTATAATAAATTATAATCAAATATAATAAATTAGTTTTAGTTAATCAAAGCAAAATAGAACATTTCAGTTTTAATTTTAATTCTTGTTTATGTAAAGCTATCTTCTTAGAATGACAAAATTCTATTGGAAGGCACAAGGTCTGTTGCTATGAATATATTAACATTTAATCTTTTTTTGTAAATATTCTATTGAATCTATAGGTGTCACATTTTATAATTGCTGAATGTTTTAATAACTTCAAGTTTCTGTATTTCATACTAAAGTTATATTGACATTAAAAACATCGAACTGATATACATTCCAAAAGAGGCAACAATTTATTCATTAACACTGATGCTAAATTCACATTCCTAAAATTCAGGACTCAAAAAAGGGAGATTTAGATACAAACAATGACAGTTACAGCCATTATCTCTTGTGTAATTTGAGGAGTAAAGAAGAGACACTTCAAGATATTTGATAACACAAAGAACTACGTTTGTAGTGTCCATGAAGTTGTGTAAATAATCCACTTCTGGTCTGATAAATATGTTCAGTTATGAATGACTTTTGCAAAAATTTTACATCAGTGTGATTTAATATTTTGAAGAAGAAATGTACGTATTCCTGTATAAATAGATATTTTTTGAACATAGAATAAATGGGTGGAAAAAGACTTTAATAGACTTAAAGTTTACATTTCAAATAAAATATCTTCCAGGAATGTGAGTCCTGAATTTAGAATTCCCTTTACTTTCTTCCTATCGATAGAAAATTTTCCATACCAGGCAGTTTACATTTCAATGCTAGGGAGTTCTAGATGATGACAACTTCTTTCTAATATTGACCCCACATTTGACCTTAATTGCTATCAACAATAAATTGGTATCAATTTAGAAAGAATATAATCAGTTTATATTTAATCAGTATGTATTAAAAATCTTAACTGTTTTTAAGATATTTAACATTACTTCAATGTTTTCAGTATATGATTTAAAAAAAAAATCATAGGATCCAGAGAGTATCACATTTTTCTCTATTCATGTATGGTCTTATTTCTTGGCAAATTATATGTATCACTATGGAATGCTGGCAGAGATAATTTAGCAGATATCTATCACTGATTGGATTTCAGGCTGCTATGCTTTGTTGATATGGTCTACATCATCCTTGTCATGTTAACTTTTGCATCAGGCCTTGGTTTTTGCTTAAGGCATCCTATTAACTTATAATGTTCATAATGTAAATGTGGAAGAAAACAAAGACTTTTACATGTAATTGAAAGGAGTACTCTTGCAAAAATTGCAAAAGTAACAGGAAAATTCCTAATCCTGCAGTTTTCTAGGAGCAGTTAAAGATCAATCCTCTGAGCTCGTCTGATGTCAGTTACCCCATGAGAGTTCTGTTTTGCACAACTTCTAAATAAGTGAATAAATAGGAAAGAAAAATAGATCTTTCTCTTTCAAAATTGTTTTTGAGAATCTGTTTTTCATGAGCTCACAAACAACCATGATGGAGCTTTAGGCTTCAGCCACTTCTCCAGGAGTCATGTCTCTCCAGTGTTAATCAGCAGTAAGAATGGGGACCGAAGATCTCAAGGGAGAATACCTCCAGAAAAGGGGAAAAACAGACAAATAAGCTGAACAAGGTGGAATAAAAACAATTTAGCTAGCTTACTTCTAAAATAACAGTTAAATTTCTTGTTTGAGCAGTTTCTGCTTTTACTAGAAGCCTAACCTATGAGAGATACAGCTTACCTCTGCTAGATCTACAGGCACTCTGAAGAACAATGGCTGTAGCAGAAGCTGTTTGTAAGACCTGGGAAGGAACATTAACCAGGCTGACTCCTGCCCAGTCAACAGTCAACAACCTTCCAGAAGCAAATATCAATTGTGGGGACTTGTATTATGGCCAGGGCAGAGATCAAAGGAACAGCTTGAGCCCTGAGATATGGGCAGGTGGGCTTATCCCTCAACCAAGGAGGGAAATGCCTCCATGTGGAGATAAAGGGAAAATTCTTCTTTCCCACAGATTCTTCAGAGGAGACCTGGCACTACGGTGTCTGCTCCACAGAGAAACTAGAAGAATTGAACCTCCTCCAAGGGATCTGTGTGTGTGACTCCAGACAGGAGCAGTCCACACACAGGCTTAGGTGCTGGATTTCTCAAGGCTGCCCTGACCCTTAGAGTTATCATTATAGGTAGAATAAGAACTAAAATGCTTACTCAGATAAACTGTTAATGTTTTTGTTCCCTTCCTCAGCTTACCCCCTCAGCTAAATGAGAAAATAGTCTTTAATACAAGCTTGGTGGAACTCACACTCAGGGCCACTTGCTGAAGTGCCACAAGCTAGCAGTGGACCCCTATGCCCACTCTTTAAAAATTCTGTACCGTAAATCCTGTCTCTTTATCTCTTGCTGCTCATACTTTCATTTTTCCCCCAATCTCCACCATTTCCACAGGTCTTGAAGGACCCTGCCCCCTGGGTGAGACCCCGGCATTAATCCCATCTCCAAAGAAAGGCAGAGGCGCTGGCTCTTAGACTGGGTACAGCCTGCTTCTGTTGTCTACGTGCTGCCCAGAGGAAAGACGGAAGCTGATACTGCTTATCCCCTCTCTTTCTGGGGGATGCCACACCGCCTGCCTCCTTGCTCTCTTTTCTCCATTTCCCCACTCTCTTTCATTTTCTCATCCCCTCTTTCCTTCTAAGAAGATAAAATAAATTGTATGTCCTAATCTTTGTCTGAAGAATGCTTTCTCAAGCTCACACATACTCGCTCTACACTAGATCACACCTGAACAGTAAATTGTGGAGGGCCCTTATACAATGTATCGATCAGGCACAAAAACAGGATGGCGGAGGCGTACTTTAGGAAACCTGCTTGCAGGCTGCGCCCTGGAAACAACCTTGCCGCCTGTGCCCTTTGCGCTCATTGGAGAGATATCTAGGTCAAGAAACCGCAATAACAGGATGTGTCCTAGAGTATATATACAGAGTGCTGTAAACAAGGTGGGAGAGAGAGCTTTTCCATCCTGCTCTCCCCGGATAAGGTTAGGGCTTTTCCATCCTGTTCTCCCCGGACAAGGTTAGAGAGCTTTTCCATCCTGCTCTCCCCGGACAAGCTGCTTGCCCCCATAATAAACTTGCTGAAAGCTGTCTGCATTGGTGTGTTCGTCCCTGCTGGTCAGCGGCCGAGCGACACCGACAGTAAATAACCAAAGTTCATTAAACTGACTTTAATTTTAGACTGAGCACACTCAAAGAGCTATAGGATAAGGTTTTACTAAGACATGCTTTACTGGATACACAGACACAAGGTTAGATATTTTCTATTAATAAATAGCTGAGGTGGTTATAGCCTTTCCAGAGTGTGAAGAGTCTGGGATGTTGCATCTTACATCATAGGTGAAAGTTCTTCCTTCTTTTCTGATCATATATGCTGTAAATCCCTGTTTTATACACACACCACTCATTTATTTAATTTTTTTTATAATAAATCTTCAATTTATTTGAAGAAAATCAGTTACAAAAACTTTTAAGTTACCACAAAGTAATAACAGGAAAAGCAGAAACAATAAAACAAAAATCAGGAGTATGGCATTTTTGTTAGTTTTTAAGTTATGGCTTTATTGAGAATACAGTTTCACATAACTGTGAATGTCGAAGTTTTTTTTTTTTTTATGTCAAATTTTTTGAGGAGAGAGTCTTGAGGAACTTACATGGTATACCTACTACCATACAAAGCACATTTAAATTGTACCAGAAGTTTTTACAAAACATAAAACTCACCTTTACTATTCGCATGAACATACTACCCGCAAAGCAAAATAAGGGGTGAAAGTTATCTGGGGTTCCTCAGTGTTATTTTGAAACCACAGAATTCTAATTCTGATTGCACAATAAGATGATTGGTAAGAAAGTCAACGTGTAGCTTACATAGCTGCAATAAGCATTTTTAGGTGATAGAACGGGGCATTAAAGTTGTTAAAATTAGGAGAAAAATGTTAATTTTTTTGGAGATTCCAATTCCCCCCTAAACTTATTCAAAGTGTTTTATTTCAGTAAGTGGTGAACCTGTTTTAGTTTTGCTGCAAATAACTTCATAATTTTTACTTTATAATGTCAAGTCATACATTTCAAACTAAAAAGGCAGCAGCAGCCACACTGTGCTCAGTATTTTTAATATGTCTCAGTATGGAACCACAATTTTAATTCATTTGCTGACACTACATTTTTAAAAAATGTATATTTATTCAAAACAAAGGAAAAAAATTTAGATAGCTAAGATTTAAAAAGCAGTTGCCTTAAACATTGAAGCTTCATGACAAAATGGAAGATATGTTGTCTATCATTATATGATATTTTATTTAGCAGCCATATAAAAAAACAGATTCATACTTATTCCAAATATTCCTCTATTTTAACGGACATCATCCACTTGAAAAATAAATCTTAACCTTAATTTCAATTTAGTTTCAAATATTTTCTAACTTCTCTGTGCATTTCAGTTAAATTCTATATCTGGTAATACTTTAAAACTGTAGGATTAATTAAAGGCCCTAGTCAGAAAATTAGAAATACTTCGCAGAGTAGTATACAAGTTATTTGAAAAGTCAATCTAAAGAATTGTCTTGAATATCTCATTAAAAGCAAACCAAAAAAAGCATTTCAGATCATATTAAATGAAAAGTATATAAGACCTGTAAAATAAAAACTACAAACATTGCTGAGACAAATGTTTAAAATTTCAAATAAATGGACATCAATAAATTGAAAATTGACTTTAATCTTCAGTAAGAAAAGTCATTGCTTAGTAAGCTATAGATTACTGATAATGCTGAGATCCTTTTCCCCATAGACATCATGTTAATTTAAATTTATTATTATGAAATATAAAGGGCCAAGAGCAGTTACAATGATCTTGAAAAGGAATGAAGTGTGATGACTTACTTGGCTTCATTATAAGGTTTCTTTATAGAGCAACTGGTAGAGTTTAGTATCTATGTAAGAATAAACCAATTAATGTAACGTAAGAGAAAGGTCAGAAGCAGGCATATGGTGGGCTTTCTACAGACATGCATATGTATTACTCACTGGAGAATAATACTTCTTTTCAAGAAATGTTACTAAAATATTTTAAAAGGTGCATGGGAAGAATAAAGAAAGATCTTCAACCACTATCACACATGAAAGATAAGATGTATTTATATTGTAGCCTACACTCAAAAGTATGAGTTAATATATAATGTTTCTCAGAGAATTACGGGAAAATATCTTAATGGGCTTGATAAGGACAAAGATTTGTTTTGTTTTGGTTGTTTCTAAGATAGAGAGTCCCAGTGTTACCTAGGGCTCTAGCACAGTGTCCTGATCATACTTTGCTACAATCTGGAACTCCTGGGCTCAAGAGATCATCCAGCATAAGCCCCCAGAGTAGGTGGACTACAGGTGCATGTCCCAAAGAATGGCAAATTTATTTGTTTGTTTGTTTTCTGTAGAGACAGGGTCTCACTCTGTTGCCCAAGGTGGTTTTAAAATTCTTGTTTCAAAAAAAAAAATAATAATAAATAAATAAATAAAATTCTTGTTTCAAGAAATCCCCCCTCTTTAGAGACCCAAAGGTGGTGAAATTACAGGTGTGAACCACTGCCTCTGGCCTTTGTAAAGTTTTCATACATAAGACACATACACAAAAATAGCAGTTATTTACAATAAAAACTGCCAATCCAAAAACAGCAGTTGGAAGTTGAATTGATTGGAGAATGTTATGTACTATGTAAACCTGAAAAATAGCTAACATCTAGGATAGAAAATATACTCCCACAACAAAAAATATATACTACATACAAAAATAAAACAAACTGAAATGATTTAAAAATGGACAAAAGACTTGTACAAACATTACACAAGGAAATACGATATTGATTGAATATCTCATGAAAAGTGTATTCAAAATAAATCATGGCACAATGTATGCTCAAACCAAAATTCGTATCGCCTCACATTCACAAAAGACCTAACATTCTAAAACTTACAATTCCAACAAAAGATATGTGTTGGCAAAGATGTGAAGTAATTGGAAATCTAAAATTGTTTTGTGACACTGTAACAATGCCCATTGAAAAATTCTATTTCAGTCCCCTTAAAAAACAATCAGTGTTGACTAACTAATGAGAGCACCCCCAGTCATTTTTCCACATGAATTCCAAATTTAGGTACACAAAAGACCTCCATAACTTATTATGAAGCAGCTTTTTTTTCATAATAGGCATAGAAATGAAAGCAACCTAAATGTCTATAATAGCATCAGGATAAATAAGTGTAGGTATATTCTATGACTAGAACAATTAATTGATTAATATAATTAACTTCTCATGGGTAATTAATAAGTGACATTATATACTCCATGGCATTCACGAATCTCAAAATACCTTGAGTTTAAAAAATCACATGCTAAAAATGTACATTCAGTATAATTTAATTTTGTGAAATTCAAAATCAGGCAAACATTATCATGATAGAAATCCAGAGAGTTGAATTTGGAGTTGAAGAGAAAGAATTGATTGGAAATATGAACAAAGAAATTTCCCAAAATGATAGAACTGTTTTATATCTTGATTAGACAGGTATGTTCATCAAAACCCATTAAACTGTATACTCAACTATATTTCAAACATATATCAATAAACATTTATTTATCAATAAATGAAATATAAAAATTATTGACATTACAATTCTATATAGCATTAAAATGAAATATTAACAGGAAGAATTTGAAACGTGAAAACTGCTAAAATATTTATCTCATTTCCCCCCAAATTGGAGATAATGTATTAATTTAAGTACTATGCATATGTGGCAATAACTTTTGGGAATTATTGAGATTTATAGGAGTTGATAAATGTTTCCTTTTCAGTCTACCTGTCATGTGATAGATCCAGTTACGTGATAAATCTATGTGAGTTCTGAAAATTAAGTTCACTTTTGAAATACTTCCTTTGGAAGCTATGTACCAATGCCAGAGCCTAGTCCACCCTTAAAGGCAATTTTGGGGCTCTTTCTGGAATGATCATAAGAGCTGCTGTCCTACAAGGTCTGACATGTTCATGAATTTGCCACCATGTGGCAGCACTGTATAGACAACTCTGTAAGGTTTCAGAACTTTGGTATATCAGGGTCTCATACCTATGCCCATACTGACATGGCAGTGTATTGCTGAGTGGTGTTCAGATGGTCATTTCAGAAAAAGAATTCCAAAATAGCTTTGAAGAATGGACTAGGTACTGGTATTTGGGCATAGCTTCCCAAAGGAGTACTTTGAAGGTGACCATGGTGATTTTCAGCAATAAGGTATGTAGCCCCTTTTCTAGTAGGAGTTTGTGAACTTAATTGCCAGACCCCTTATGTTCAGAAGCTCGATAAAATATCTGCCATTTAAAATTGATTACATTAATGGTCTCTATCTTTTAATTTGTATTTTAATAGTACGTCTAATATTACAGCCTGTTTTTCTTTTTTTTTTTTTTTTGGCCGGGGCTGGGTCTGAACCTGCCACCTCCAGCATATGGGACCGGCGCCCTACCCCTTGAGCCACAGGCGCCGCCCACAGCCTGTTTTTTTTTTAAACATTTATTTGTTCAACAAAAACTTACTGAACACCTATTGTAAGCAAGGAATTGGTGTAATTGTTTAAGACAAAGCAGAGACAAAATAAAGTCCATAATCTCGCAAAACTCCTTTTTTTTTATATAGGAAAGACTATAAATGAACAAAATAAGAAAACACAGATGTTCTGTGATGTCAGATACCAACGAGTGATGTGTTGAAAAATGAGGTGTGTTCAGGGACTCACAACACAGGCATAACCTCTCAGAATAACTGGTCAATCATGACCAACCATCTCAAAGGGAAAGAGTGAAGAGAAACGGGCCATCAACCATTTAGCCATATGATACACCACAGCTACCAAAACTTGTAGCCAACAGAAATATAGATTTTAAATTTGCTTCTTTGCCAAAAAGATATTTCAAAATAAATTAAACTTGAATGGCTTCAGTTTGGTCCATTTTACTACATGTGGCCCCAAATCCCTGTTTTCTCTGAAGATTGAGTGAAATCAGACCGTGTACTTTGCCAGTAGTCACACATAGGCACTGAGTTTGTTACATTGAGACATTCAAATAACTACTATTTTAATAAATAATGCTGTGCTTAACATTAAAACATAAGGAGTATAAGAAGTGAAAAAAATAATAAAGAAATTCTGATTTAAAAGGAAAAACTTCTGAAGGGTTTTTTTCCTGCCTGCATAATTAAGTTACCCTGTTTTACATGCCCTGTATTGTCAGCTGAAGATTCTTTCTGTCATTCATTTTTCTGCAGCTATTTTTATTGGTCCCTAATAATAGAAAGCCATTTCCATTCTAGAAGACGGCCTTGCCCCATATCTAAATAATTGGTGCCACGCAGCCAACTGAGACAGATTTTGACAGTTGTAATCTGGAAGCTCCATGATGGCACAGGATTGATAGTGGCTGGTAAATGAGGGTTGCAATCCACCTTGAAAACACCATTGAAGGTGATACTTGTTATTTGAAGGAAGTTTTAGAATCTGAGTTCTGTCTAGAAATGATTTCTGGAGCCACAGTCGGGCATCGTGTCCTTAATTCTTCTGCACTGTGGGTTTCATTCTCTTAAGTCTTATGTTGTGTTAGAGAGAAAAAGTCTTTAGGGCTTCTGAAGAGTGTCGTAGGCATCCTTTCTCATTTCTAGCCAGAAATATTTTATTTAAATAATGGGCCTGAACATGGTGCTGATTTCATTGTAAGTTGGACTAAAGTCTTTGGTTTAAAATAATCTCATGAATCAATGCCTATTCAAACTGTATTTTTATGTCCCATAACTTTAACATTACCTTTCATATCTATAACCATTTTAATGTAATCCTTCCTATTATTTCACTTCCTTTTCATTTAATATGAAAAAGAATATTCATAATTATTTACCATGGCAACCAACATGGAAGTAAAATCAAATGCCAGACTGGCACAGAGTTCACAGTTGTTAAAAATCATGCCAACCAGTTTGCAACATGACCCTTTGTGGTTATTTTAAGGCATTTGTATCCTGATGAGAACAGTGAATGTATTAGGAGAGAGATTTGGTTTTAATCAGCACATATGAATATCATCATCAATGAAAACAATAACAACAAAAACTCCCTGGAGTGCCTCTATACAGGACCCAAGGCCACCCTTCACAAGATGTTGATTCCACATCAATTGGAAATATTGATTGTACAATGATGTAAGATGCTATTGGTGCTTACGCGCCACACCTGCATACATGCACAACTGTATGACGTGCTGCAGTATACAAAAGAGGAAAATATTTAATTTGCATTCACAAGTCTGTTCTGAAAATCAGTACAGGTGAAGTATCCTTTATCTGAAACACTGGGAACAAGAAGTGTGTCTGATTGTGGATTGTTTTTGGATTTTTGAAAATTTGCAAATACATAAAGAGATATATTGGGGTTAGGATTTAAGTCTAAACATGACATTCGTTTATGTTTCAAACATAGCTTGTGCACACAGTCTGATGGTAATTTTATTTACTATTTTTATAATGTTTTGAATGAAGCGAAGTTTGAATATATTGAATCATTAGGAAGCAAAGGTATCGCTATCTTGGCCACACACGTGGACAATCTGTGGTTCTTTGACATTTCCATCATTCCTGACTCTGAATTTATATGCTACCACTAAGCAATAATTTTGTATATTTATTCATACACAAATACTTAAGTGACAAGGTATCGAGTTCAGGGAAACTAAGCAGCATGGCACCATCCTCAAAACTCCTGTGTGAGCTTCTGACAACAGCAGCAACAAACAATGGTACTTTCGATGTTGAGCTCCAAAGTTGAGCTTTGATTAACAGGTTACTATACACTGTACTTCCAGGTTTCTTTTAGGTGTGAGAAGAAACCTCAGAAGCAGTAGCGGAGCCTGGAGGTGGGTTGTCTAGGCATGAGGTGGCGTTCTGCTGAGTGCCTTTTGTAAATGTTTCCTTCAGAGCCATCTGCCTCATTAACAATTGATTTGTAGTTGCTCTATGATTTTGTAAATAGACATGATTTCTTATTATGCTATGAATGAACACTGCTCTTGTCCTTCAATAAGCCCATCATGTATTTTCACTGTATTGTCTTGTGTGCACCTTTTCAGCAATGCTAACAATGTCATCTTGATCCTCACTATTATTTGATCACTTTGATTCAGAACCATTTTGCCTTTTTCACCATTGGCCAAGGAATGAATAACTGAAGCTTCATTATGAATGCCAAAACCTTCTTCAATATTCACTTCTTCCAGCTCACTGACATATTGTGAAGGCTTGTATTTTGCATATATAACAAGGTCAAACATTATTTTTTCTTACTTGACATGCGGAATCTTCAAAGGCACCACCTGGCTCATCATTGTCATTGAACATAGTCACAGGCCAGAGGCTGTGCCATTCATGTCTTTGGTCACTGTGTTCCAAGCCTTGGCAAAGCATATACAGAAGAATCCTTTATGCTGAACTCCTTTTGAAAATCTTCCACATCCATGCTTCCATGCTTTGGTTTGCTACAACATGCTGTTCAAAAAAATGTTATATATATGTATATATATATATGTAGTCTTCGTTGATCTAAGGATACCCTGGTTCCGTGGCTGAATTAAAGAATATTTTGAGGAAAGTACATGGCATAAAACTATTTTTGATGAGAATTTCAGCTGGAAGATGAACACAACAGTTGTCAAGGAATAACAAAATCTTGTAGTTGATATCCAGTCTAGCTTTCCTGCTGTGGGCACAAGCTGCTGGTATAGAATGTCTGTTAAGTCAATCAGAAAATATGTCCCTTGTGATCTATGCCTTTTTGTTAGCATAATAATAAACTTGTAAGACATTTTCTCCTTGAAAACAGTGGGGAAACAAGCTTTCACTTATCACAATAAGTTTACACTTGTGGGTGCTTGCTACACAACACAGTTTTCCACCCTTGACATCCTCAGTTCCTTTGATGCTGTCTCATCGTTGTAGCCAGTGTATCTATGGGGCAATAACAACAAAGTAGTGATGTTTCCACAGCATTACAGGACTTGTTGTGGTGTCAGATTTCCATCAACAATGACTTTGGCAGACTTTCCAGTAAATCCTTTACTGCTTCATGATCAGCAGATGATCTATCAACACAAATCTTTAAGAAATCTAAGTCTTTAATTTTTGCGTCCATTTCTTTAGTATTTAGATTCTTTAAATTTTTAGTCCATCACGTTAGATTGTTGCTTGTTTCTTGATCAGCGTACCATCAAGCGGCTTGTATTCACTGCAACGCTGACAAATGAACTCTTTTACTACACAATTGGGATCTTCATTATTAGCTTTATGGAGTGTTTTTCTATTTTTCATTGACTTCTGTTTATCACTTTCAGCATGTAATTCCAACAGAATATCTTTCAGATCATACATGGTAATCATCCCAAAACCACAATTTTCATAAGATGTTTCTAACTTATACCTCCATCCAGTTTCTCCAACCATTTGACTTTCTACTCTATAAATAAATATAAATTTTTTCTTTTTCATATTACTGTTACCCATAGGGATATCTGTAGTCCTTTCTGAAATGTTTAACAATATCTTTGTAGCACAGAGAAAAGAATAACCAAAAATAAATCCACAATGACTGATGTATGTAAGTGTTGGTTCCAATATACTCTCCCTTTCCCATGATGTGGATAACTGGGTAAAACAGCTGAAATTCTACCCAGTAAGAGAATTTCTTATCAAGCACTATTTTTCAAGACCATCTCTTAGCAGGACTGCATTTCAGTCATGAACTTTTCTTGCTTCTTCCCAGTAAGTTTACCTATCTATGAACCAAAGTTATATTGTTGCCTTCCCTATCAAGTGGCCATTAGAGACTCTGATCTATAGGTATCAGAGCAACAACACGGATGGCATGAGGGTCCAGGGTACCTGTGAATGCTGCTTCTTTGTGCCCTCTGGCCCTGCTCAGGCTTCATTCCTGATTATACTTCTAACTTTTGATTGATTAGTGTTCAGCCTTCCCATCTTTCTAAGTATGATGATGTAAGTATCACAGAAATCAACTTATTGCAAGCAGTTCTGGATCCAGGTTACTTGGTTGTGGCAGATAATTCTGGCATCTCTTTCACAGCTTAGTGGAATGCTGGAGGCTTTTTAATTCAAATTAACATAATTAGTTACTAGGATGATCTGCATTTAGAATGGAAACTGTGGAATATATATTGTGATTCTCCCACTGGAGCTTGCCATACATTTCTCTTGGTGTCTTTTCCCAAATTTAAAAACATTTCAAGAATAGTATTTGCAGAATCATACGGTCACTTCCCCATAATTTTGTGTTGTTTTTTTTTTCAGACTCACTTTGTCACTCTCAATAGAGTGCTGTGGTGTCACAGCTCACAGCTACCTCAAACTCTGGGGCTTAAGTGATTCTCCTTCCTCAGCCTCCCAAGTAGCTGGGACTACGGGCACCCAACACAAGGCCCAGCTATTTTTTAGAGATGGGTCTTGCTCTTGTTCAGGCTAGTCTCAAACTCCTGAGCTCAAGAAATTTACTTGCCTCAGTCCCCCAGAGTGCTGAGTTTATAGGTGTGAGCCACCACACCTGGCCCTCATAATTTTGTCATTCAAGAAGTATTATATAAATTACATAATATGGTATGTGACCTTTTGAGACTTTTGAGACTGGCCTTCCCTCAGTCAGCATTATGTCCTTGAGTTCTATACAAGTTACTGTGTGTATTAATACTTCATTTCCTTCCATTACAGAGTCACATTCCACAGGACGGATGTAGCACAATTTGTTGACAATCACCTATTGAAGGACATGTTGGTTATTTTCTGTTTTGGGTTATTATGAGTAAAACTGCTACTAACAAGTACGACAGGCTTTTGTATGGACATAGTTTTTATTTCCTGGGATAAATGCCCTAGAAAAAAATTGCTAGGTTATATAGTATATGTATGTTTCTTCTTTTATGAAACTATTCTCAGAATGGCTCTGCCTTTTTACATTCCCACCAAGAATGTATGAGAGGCTGATTTTCTCCACATCCTCCTCAGCCTTTGGTGTTACCACATTTCTTCCTCTCTCTCTTTTGCCCTCACCCTCACTCTTTCTTCATTCCCTTCTTTGTCTGTCCCAAAGGGTGTATAGTGATTTCTCATTGTGGTTTTAATTTGCAATTCCCTAATGGCTAGCAATGCTAAATATTTTGATTTGCTTGTTGGGTCGAGTGTTTTAAAAAATGTTGAATAGACCCTCTTGGTAGATAATATTGTTAAATTCTATTTTATGCTGATTGTTAGTTTAGTTTTCCTGTCAATTGTTAAGATGGGTATGGAAGTGTCCAACCATAAAGGTAAATTGGTCCATTTCCCATTTCAATTCTATCAGTCTTTGCTTCACATTGATTGGTGCCCACACATTTAGGATTGCCATTGTTGGTGGGTTGTCATATCATTCTGTAATATTTCTCTCTGTTTGTAACAATTTTATTTGCTCTAGGAACTATTTTGTCTGATATTCATGTGATTACTGCTGCTTAAATTAATATTTGCAAGTATACTTCCCATCTTTGTACTTAAACCCACCTACACTATTACATTTGAAGTAAATTTGTTACAGACAATACATATTGTGGTTATGCTGTTTTGTGTACTCTGTCAGTATTTGCCTTTTAATTGTTGTATTCAGGCTATTTTCATGTAATGTGACAATTTATATGTTAAGGCTTAAATCTGCCATCTGAATTTTTGTTTTCTGTTATTTGTTGCCATGGTTCATCTGTTTTCTTTTTTCTTTTATTGCTTTCCTGTGGGCAACTTACACATTTTGACTTATCATAGAGATGCTGAGTTTATCTTCAGTTGTCTGTGTACAACTTTGGACACCCTGTTGGTGTCAATACTTAGCCAGTTCACGTGAAGTATAGAAACATTGCCATCCTTCTTCTTTTACCCTTCTACATGTATAATGTATTTTCTCAACATATACTTACATCTTTACATCTACTTGCATTGAGAATTACATTAGACAGCTTTCTAATTATTGTTTTAAACATAAAACGTATTTTAGAAAACTCAAAAGGAGAAATTCTATATTTCCCTATAATATCGCTATGTTCCCTCTTCATGGTAGTATAGTGTGATGACTTAGACCTTTACGTTCCTCCACCACTCACTCACAGACTTGCACAGATCAATTTCCAGTCCTGCAAGCTCCAATCAAGCTCCCTTTATTCCCTATATAAATATACCATTTTTTTATCTTTTATATTGTATTTTCACTGTTTTAGATACAATTGTGCTATAATTGCCTGTGGCATTCAGTAGTGGCATACTGCTCAGGGTGTAGCCCAGGAGCAGCAGGGTTACTGTGCAGCCTTGGTGTATGATCGGATATGCCACAGAGGAGTGTGTAAATTCATTCTACGATATTCACACAGTGATGAAATCATGAAAGGTCACATTTCTGGTGAGGAGAATGGGTAGAAATAGTTACAATTCAGTTACCATAATTTAAGTAATAAGCTGACATGTAGGAAGAGTAAAAACAAAATATAGGGAATCACACAGGAAGGAGGAAATGGAGCTAGGGTATGTTTAAAAATGGAATCAGAAAGAAGAAATCAGTAGAGAATTGAAAGATGAAGGTATGTTTCTTGGCCAGATGTTAGTAACTCTGTTATCTTGTATAGCTATGTTGGAGATAGCAAGATGGCACATTTTGCTGTGCAGACAGAATGTATAATTGAAATGTATTGGGTATAAAGTCATTCAATGGACTGCAAAGAAATAAAGAACAATGGGAAGATATAAGGATAGAAAATAAAGACCTTTTATATTAGCCCAAGGAATTTGTTTTAAATGTCAGTGGTTCCAACATGGATGATAGTCAGAATTTTTTGATGAATTTTGAAAAATAAGAATTTTGGGGGCCAAAACCTCTAAAGCACAGATTTTTCAAAGGCAAGTGGTGTTGCTATCAACCAATTACAGGATTTCAGCAATAACAGTTTGTATTGGATGAATTTGAATGTGTTCATAGTATTAAGGGTAACTAGGGGTACCGTGTTATATAGTTTGTGAAATATACAGTGTTATAACGTAATTGGGAAGAGTATTGCGTTTAACCAGAACTTTACAGTGAATAAGAACATTGTGGTAAGCAGAGTGAGTGATGTCCCTCAGTGATATCTATGACCTAATTTCCAAAACCTATGGATATATTATCTTCATGTGAAAAAAAGAGACTTTGCACATATGTTTAAATGAAGAATCTTGACATGGAGAGCTGTAGCTGATTATCCAAATGGGCCTCATTCTATTGCCATAGGCTAGAGTGCCACGGCATCAGCAGCCTCACTCACAGCCACCTCAAAGTCCTTGGCTCATAGAATCCTCCTGCCTCAGCCTTCCAAGTATGAGACTCAAGTTGCCTGCTCTAATGCCCACCTAATTCTTCGTATTTTTGGTAGAGACAGGATCTAGCTCTTACTAAGGCCGGTCTTAAACTCCTGAGCTCAAGTGATCCTCCCACCTCAGCCTCCCAGATTGCTATGATTATAGGTGTGAGTTTCTGTGCCTGGCCACCACAGGGTCCTTAAATGTGGCAGCAACAAAACATTGTCAGAGATCAGAGTGATGTGATGTGAGGAGGACTCAACTCTCCTCTTGTAGCTTTGAAGACATTTAAGACTTCTGACCTCCAAAAAAAAAAAAAAAGATAATTTATTTGTGCTAAGTTACCGAGTTTGTGGTAATTTCCTGAAATTGCAAAAGAAAATTAATACAAGTGTAGACCTGTCCACGAGACCAATCTATTTGAATATTTTAGCTGTTAACTAACCATGTGACTTGGTATTTAGAAGTTCCATTTCTAGAACCTCCCCCCCACTTTTTAGTAAGCATTTTGTTAAATTTTGAGCGCAGTTATAGGTCCATGCAATCTTTCAATAGGAATGATCTATTTGTTGTTTTGATAATTCCTAATAGGAATTATCAAACTTAGGTGATGCTCTTTAGTCATATTTCTGCAGTATGGCATATAATCTTACCACAGTTTAAGACATAAAAAGGGCAAACTAAATGTACTTGTAAGTCATTAATTCACTATCTGCAGGAAATGAACAATTAAAGGACTATAATGCTACATAAATATTTACACATCCTGAGTGATCAGTGTCCTACACTGGGCAATGTTAACTGGGGAAATGCTTTATTTATTCACCAAACATTAAGGAGCACTTACTGTGTAAATGCCTGGGCATTTTTAAGTGCCAGTGAATTAGAGAGACAAAATTATTGCCCTCCTGGAGTTCATATTTTGGGCAAAGATACAAGCAATAAACAAATAAACATAATATGAGGCAATAGGAAGTGCTATGAAGAAAAATACATCAGTGGACGAAGGAAAAATTATAAGGCTAAAATATTAGAAATACTGGTAAAGATGAGATGCTATGACAGTTATTGGAATTGACCTCAAGAAGATAATTTACTGTAGGTCCAGGTTAGATTAGATAAAATATTTGTGCTCCTAATCTTCATTAAAATAGACAACCACCTCTCAATGTTGCAATTTCTAGTAGCGTCCCAATGACTCTAGCATTTACGTACAGCCTGAGGTAACTGAGATGAAAATCATTATGAGGGCCTAAGCTGCATTTATCAAATGTTTTGTTATGAAGAAAACTGTAAATATATAAGCAGATTGGTTTTTATTGAAAAGCAGGAAGTTCATCATTAATATACAGATTTTTCTTTGGGGAGCAAGGAGAAATAAGAATATAATGTATACTCTATCCACCAAACTCCACCTGAGATTCTTACACTTTTATGGCTAAAATTCATTATATACTTATTAAAGCTTACATTGCTGGGTGAAGTATACTTTTAATTTTTTTAGCATGATCATTTATTGGTCCTTCACTGTATTCTAATTTATAGCTTCAGCAAACTATTATGGAGTCTTCAAGTATGCCTTTCCTTCTAACTCATATTCTTATATTTTTGGTGCTTTTACTTCTGGGCTCTTGCCCTGGGTGCAGGGTCCTTCAAGACTTGTGCAAATGGCAGAGATCAACTGAGGAAAAAATAAAAGTACCAGCAGCAAGAGATAAAGACACAGGACACAAAGAATAAAGTTTTAAACAGTAGGGCTAGGGAGGCACTTCTAGCTTGTGGTGCTTCTGTAAGTGGCCCTGAGTGCTTGTTCCATCCATCTTTTATTGACATCTATTTGCTTAGCCAAGGGGAAGGGAACAAAAAATGTCAACAGTTTCTATGAGTAAGCATGTCAGTTCTTATTCTATCTACAATCATTAACTTTATGGATCTGGGCAGCCTTGAGAAATATGAAACCTGAGCCTTGTGTAGGAGCCGCCTCCTGTCTGTGGTCACACACATATCTGTTGGGGGAGGTTAGAACCCTTTAGTTTCTCTGTGGAACAGACTTGATAGCATCAGGTCCCCTCTGAAGAATCAGTAGAAAAGAGGAATTTCCCCCTTATCTCTATCCAGAGGCATTTCCCTCATGGTTAGGATACAAGCCCTCCTTCCCATATCTCAGGGCTTGAGCTGTTCCCCTGATCTCTGCTCAGGCCATAGTACAGATCCCCACAAGGGGTATTGGTTTGACTGTTGACTGCAGGTCAGCCTGGTTAATGTTCCTTCCCAGGCCTTGCACCTAGCTTCTGCTATGGCCATTGTTCTCCAGAGTTCTTACAGACCCAGCAGGGGTATTTGCCATCTGTATCTCTTACAGGGCAGGCTTCTAGTAAAGGAGAAACTGCTCAGACAGGTAATTTAACTGCTGGTTTAAAAGTAATCTAGCTGAGCTATTTTTATTCCACCTTGCTCAGCTTATTTCTCTGTTTTACTTATTTTTCTGGGGGTGTTTTCCCTTGCAAAAATAGGGTCTTCTATCTCCATTCTTCCTGCATTTACTAATGGCTAAGCTTCATAGAATTATTTTCCCTCTAACTTACACAAATGTGAAATATTTTCTCTTTGAGGAACTGTAGTAGACAGAGCTTAAAGAGTATAGTGTTGACCTCTGTCCATGTTCAGTTCAATAAAGTAGTAAAAACAATCGCAACGATTGTCAAATCAACTTTTTTTCAAATTCTAACAAGTAGCTAAAGTCTTGCAATAATGTGAGGAATGTATATTTGAGGAAGACTGCTAAGCCCTTGTTAGAATAAGGGGCTTAGTGGCTATTGACTTTTCTTACTCTTTTATTCTTACAACCCTTCCACAGCTCCAAGGTAGTTTTGAAAATCAGAAACCATGTAACACTTGGAACCCCAGAACACTGGGGTTCTCTGAAAAGGCTCATCACAGAACATAGCCATTCTTTTCTCCTCTGCTCTGGGAAAGGCCCCATTTTCAGGATATAGTTATCATTTGAAACACCAATGTTTGTTCTCCAAGAAAATTCCTTGTCTCAAGATTGTTTTGAAAAATTAAGGGCAACTGTTTAACATTGCAGCTGCCTGAAATTGCAATACATTTGGAGCACATAAGGGCCTTGACAAAAACTTAAAATGAATATTTGGGTAATGAGGTGCTGAAAGGGAAGTTTGAATTATTGAATTATTTGGATTATTGAAGTCTTAAATATTCCTGAGGATCTAGAAAGCTGTACATACATGCATCTTGTGCCCATACCCAGAGTAGACAGGAGGACGCCTCAATTACTATCCTCTGTGACCTTGAAGCAGAACTGTGTCTTGAGAATTGAAGGTCTCCTCAATGTACACACAGAGTTTCCAGAAAGTGATTAAAAGGCTTATATTGGTTTGAAGTATTTCAAGAAATGACTGACTAATCACTAGCTGCTTTCAATCACCACTCATCACAATAACTAGACTTTACAGAAATAGTCCAGTAAAATAATTAATCTGAAATCCACAATAAGAATAAAGATAATAAAAAAAATCAACTCAATCTGGCCAAAAATCAATGTCCATAAATCAGTTGCCTTTGTATGCTCCAATTACAGCCAAGTGAAGAAACTAATCAAAGACACACTTCCCTGAACAGTACCTTCAAATAAAATGAAATACCTAGAAATATATCTAACAAAAGAGGTGAAGGACCTGTACAAAGAGAATATGAAACCCTGAGAAAGGAAATAGCTGAAGACATTAAAAAATGGAAGAACATACCATACTCTTGGCTGGGAAGAATTGACATTATTAAATGTCTGTACTACCCCAAGCTAGCTATAGAGTCAATGGACTCACCATTAAAATACCAACATCATACTTGGAAGAACTACAAAAAATAGTTCTTCATTTTGTATAGAACCAGAAAAAAACAAACAAACAAACAAAACAAACATATCACGAATGCCATTCTTAATAATTCAAAAGAAAAAAAACCTCAGAGGCATCACTCCACCAAATTTTAGGTTGCACAACAAGTCTATAGGAATCACAATAGCATAGTATTGGTACAAAAAGAGAGACATGGACTTATGGAATAGAATAGAATACCAAGAGATGAAACCAGTCTTTTATAGCCATCTGATCTTCTATAACCAAACAAAAGTATGCACTGGAGAAAAGAACCCCTATTCAATAAATGGTTCTGGGGGAACTGGATAACCATGTGTAAAAGACTGAAACTGGACCCACTCCTTTTACTCCATACAAAAATTAACTCAGGGTGGATGAAAGATTTAAATCTAGGATAAGAAATGATAAAAATCCTAGAATAAAGAGTGGGAACAACTCTTGAGGATGTAGGTCTGGGGAAAGACTTTATGAAGAATATTTTCATGGCAATTGCAACAACACCAAAAATAAATAAATGGGACTTAATTAAGCTGAAAAGCTTCTGCACAGCTAAGGACACAACAAGTAAAGCAAATAGACAACCTTCAGAATGGGAAAATATATTTGCATATTATTAATTGGACAAAGTCTTGATAATTACGATCTACAGAAAACTCAAATTATTAAAAAAAAAAAAAGAGCCAATAATCCCATTGATCACTGGGCCAGAGACATGAACAGAACCTTCTCTGAGGAAGACAGACGAATGACTAACAAACGTTTGAAAAAATTCTTATTGTCCTTAAACATCTGAGAAACGCAAATCTAAACCACCCTGAGTTATCACCTAACCCTTATGAGAATGGCCAGCATCACAAAGTCCTAAAGTTGCAGATGCTGGCACAGATATGGAGAGAGTAGAACAGTTTTACACTGCTGGTAGGACTGAAAACTAACACAGCCTCTTTGGAAAGAAGTATGGGGAGTCCTCAAATTAGACCTACCATTGATTCTGCAATCCCATTACTAGGCATCTACCCAAAAGAAAAAAAAATCATTTTATCATAACAAAATTTTCACTAGATTGTTTATCACAAGCTCAATTTACAATCACCAAAATGTGGAAACAACCTAAATGCCCATCAACCCAGGAATGGATTAACAAACAGTGGTATACTTATACCATGGAATACTATTCACCCATAAAAAGATGGAGACCTTAAATATTTGTATTAACTCAAATGGAATTGAGACAGATTCTTCTTAGTCAAGCATCACTAGAATGGAAAAGCAAACATCCAATGAAATAGCATGAATAAAGAGATATAAATTATATTTAGTAGATTTATTCCACAACAGATTTCAGTGTCAGAAAAAAGAAATCGGCAACCTTGAACGTAAATCAATTGATATTATCCAGTTTGAGAAACAATGAAAAAGGTATTTAAAAAATTTACAAACTTTAGAGACCTGTGGGAAATTATATATGTCAACATATACCTAAAAGGAGTTTCAGAAAAAAGAAAAAAGAGAGGGAAAAACAAAAATATTTGTAGTAATAACAGTTGAACTTTCTCAATTTGTTGAAAATGTTAATCTATATTTAAAAACCTCAAAAAAGGTAGGGGTAAGTAGAAGAAATCTACAGTTAAGCATACCACGTTTAAAGTGTCAAAAGCCACAACAAAGAAAAATGGAGAATAACAAGGGAAAAATGAATTATATATACAAACTATCTGCACAAATATTAACTGCTGATTTCTTACCTGAAATTATGGTAACCCGAAGGCAGTGACACGGCATATTCGTGAAGTGAGAAGTCATTAAAAAGTAATTAAATCTACAGAAGAATAACAACTACTGCTAAATTTAAATGTGTAGGTAATTATAAAAGATAGCATGAATATCGTTTGTGCAATTGTTCTTTTATGATTCAAAAGATAACTATAAATTAAGAATTGTAAAACTATGCTGATGTTTACTATGTATAGAGGTGTAATTAATATGCTTGTGGCACAAATGAGAAGATGGATGGATACGGATGGATAAATACAGATTAGATTCACACTAATCTGTAACTTAACTTACACTTTACAGATCAGTGTAAATCTAAATAATATTTCTTTACTTTAACATGCAAATTGCAGTCCTAAGGCCAGGAACAGAGAAAACAAATTTACTCAAAAAATAAAGCAAAATATAGAAAGGAATTAAAAGAATATCCTCTATAACCCCCCAAAATTTAACATAAAAACAGATCACTATAGAAAAATGTATGAACAACAAAAACTACATAAGAAATACAGAAAATTAGTTGCAAAATTACAGATGTCAAACTCTATAGTATCAATATTCACGTTAACTGTAAATGGAATAAATGAGTGAATAAAACAATCAGAAATTTTTATGATTAATAAAATACCTCCACAATCTTTATGCTGTGTATGAGAGAGATATTCATTCCCAATTATTTTGAAAGCTGAAAGATGGAAAACATGTCATGTAAACAGTAATCAAATGAGATGGCAACGGCTATGTAATATAAGGCAAAACGGATTTTATGACAAAAGTCATTACCATAGGCTTGGCTCCGGGAGTTCATAGTTCAGTGAGTAGGGCGCCAGCCACATACACTGAGGCTGGTGGGTACGAGCTTGCCCGGGCCTGTTAAACAACAATGACAACTGCAACCAAAAAATAGCCGGGCGTTGTGGTGGGCACCTGTAGTCCCAGCTACTCAGGAGGTTGAGGCAAGAGAATCGCTTAAGCCCAACAGTTTGAGGTTGCTGTGAGCTGTGACACTACAGCACTCTACTGCGGATGACATAGTGAGAGTCTTTCTCAAAAAAAACAAACAAAACAAGAATTACCATATATAATAAAGAATATTTTGTGATAACAATAGGGTTGAAATGTCAGAATGATAACAATTATAAATATGTCAGAACCTAACAACCAAACACCAAAGCGCATATAGAATCATAGAGAAACCTGAAGGAAGAAATAAGCAATGAATAGAACAACTAGGAAGATCAAAAACATGCTAAGATGGATGCACACGCCACTGTAAACCAAGTAGTTCTAGCAGATATCCATATAGCACAGATATCCCTGTAATACTCTACTCGACAATTACTGACTGTAAATTATAGCCAGTGCAAATGGAACATTTACTAAGATGCTAGGTCATAAGAAAAGATTAAAGAATTTTCAAAGACAGTAGAACCTCCATGGTTGACCACCTCCCTACACCAATGACCGCCTTAAGTTGACCTAATTTTCATAGACGAGACATGCACCACAGGTAGTCAAAGGAAGTTCCTTATGTTGACCAAGTCCGAATGTCAGTAAGTTTGTTACAGTCCTGGGGATGCTCAACTTACAGAGGCTCTACTGTCATTACAATTATTGTAACCACAGTGTGATAAAATAAATCAAAACAGACAAAAATCTGGGAAACTCACAAATATGTGGAAATTATATAGCACATTTAGACATAAGAAATGTATAGAAGTACAAGGGATTTTGGAAAATACTTTCAAATGAAGACAAATGAAAACACGACATACCAATGCTATAGCAAGGACAAATAAAAGAGTACAGGAAGGAAATTTATAGGTACAAATACAAATATCTTTAAAAGAAAAGAGTGATCTGTCAACTTAATAAATCAACTTTCACAGGAAAAGGTTAGAAAAAGAAGCACAAACTATTTTTTTTTTCTGTCAAAGTAAGCAAAAAGAAGGGAATAGTAAAAAATAGAACAGGAACTAATCAAACAGGGAATAATAAAACAATAGAGAAAATCTTTTCAAAGCAAATTTTTTTCCTATTATTGACAAATTCCAAAATTTTAGCTTCATTGACCATGAAAAATAAGAAAATACTCAAAATTACTAAAAATCACAAATAAAAAGGATAATAGCATTTTCAGACATATATTTACAAAAAATTATAGTGAATACTATCGATGGCACATTATGTAATTTAGATAAAATAGATAAATTTCTAAAAAAGTAGTGGCTGACAAAAAAAAGAAAATGTAAATAGATTTATAGCAACTGAAAAGATTGAATTTGTCATCCGAAAGCTTCCACATGGAAGAGTCCAGGCTTCAATGTCTTTACTATTGAATTTATAACAAACAATTAAAAAATAATTAATGTAAATAATTCAGAAATATATTCAGAACCTCTGAATATATTCAGAGAGGGAATAGATAGAGGGAACCTCTCTATCTTATTCTATGAGGAAATTATCGTCCTAATATAAAACCAAATAAAGACTTTGCAAAAAGGCTTGCAACGTTTGCAATTTCTTGCAACTAAAAGAATATGTACCATAATAAGGGGAATTTAGCCTGGGTACACAAGTTGGGTCTAACATTTGTAAGTCAATCAATATAACCATATTTCAAAAAAATAAAAAATAAAAAAGGATAAAAACTCAGGATTAAGTCCATAGTGGTGGAAAAATCAGACAATGCCAGTCCCTATTCATGACAAAAAATACTCAACATACTTAAAATGTAAGGGAATCCCTCCAACTGGAAAATGTCATCAGAGAGCATCAGAGTTAATTGGAAAAGTATGAAAACTTCATCTTCAAGATTCATAAAAAGACAAGGATGTCTTCTCTGTCACTGCTATTCAACATCACTCACAGTTTTAACCATGATAATTAATCAAGGAAAAAAAAAAAAAAACATGAAAGCTGTCCAGACTGGAAAGGAATAACTAAATGTGTGTCTGTTTGTAGAAGCCAAGATGTTGTATATAGAAATTTCTAAACAGTGCCCTAAAAATTGTTAAACCTTATACATGAGTTCAGGGTGGCTGCAAAATATGCAATCAATATTTAAAATTAATTAAATCCAATATACTATCAAGGAAAAAAATCCAAAAAATGGAATGAGAAAACATTCCATTTCCATTTGAAGAAGAATAAAATACTTAGGAAAAAAAAATTCACAAAATAGGGCAGACTCTGTTGCTCAGGGGGTGAGGCACCAGCCACATACACTGAGGCTGGCAGGTTCAAACTCCCACCCTCACCCCCCGGGCCTGCTAAACAGCAATGACAACTGCAACAACAACAAAAAAAAAAACAGCCGGGTGTTGTGGCGGGTGTCTGTAGTCCCAGCTATTTGGGAGACTGAGGCAAGAGAATCACTTAAGCTCAAGAGTTTGAAGTTGCTGTGAGCTGTGACGTCATAGCACTCTACCAAGGGCAACATAGTGAGACTCTGCCTCAAAAAAAAAAAATTGTACAAAATATGTGTAAGTAAAACTTGGTTACTAACTACATTGCACTATTAAAATAAAGAGTATCTACATAAATATTCAAATATCCTACATTTGTGGATTATAAGATTTAATAATGTTAAGATGTTGATGCTCTCCAAGTTGATCTACAGATTCAAGGCAATTCCTCTCAAAATTCCAGCTATTCTTTTTTTTGCCATAATTAGCAAGATGATCCTAAAATGCATTTGAAATAAAAGGTGTAAGAACAGTGAAAACAATCTTGAAAAAGAACACATTTGGTAGATGAATACTTCTCTGTTTTGTTTCATTTCAAACTATTAAGAGAGTAGAAATGGTTTTGTTACATGGATAGATTTACAATGCTTTAGTCAGGTCTATAAAGTACGTCCATCACCCGAATAATGTGATAGGTAGGTTACAAACCTATCTCCCATAATTCAAAGAAGTTTATCTTTTTTTTTTTTTTTTTTTTTGAGACAGAGTCTTATTCTGCCATCCTGGTAGAGTGCCAGGGTGTCATAGTTCCTGTCTCTAATTTTTAAGTCAACAGAGGAAACTGGATGGGAACATTTGCTTTTGGCTTCTAGTCTATTCATTTCTCATTCCTTGGATATTTCTTCAGTTTAGTAATTTTGGTATTATCTTTCATTTTTCATATCACAATATCAGAGTGACTTTCCTTTTAGAACCTCTGAAATGTTTTTTATCTGTTCGAATCTCCTTATACGGTCATTGATTTGCTCCTGAGGTCAAAACATTTGAACTTATTTTCCATTCTGACCTTGACTGCCCCCTCCCATTCACTTGTCGTTATCTACCTGTCATTACTTCTAGAACACTAAATTTTCTTATTTTCATATTGCAGCTTTTTAAAAAATTTTTCTATTGCTCTCTTTTTAACTGCCATTTGGCGTCTCCATTTTGTGATACTTAAATTCACCCCTCAACGTCAAGCCTATAGGACTCTTCTTTTACAATTTTTGAAGAAATAATTTTTAGTACCTTTTAGAGAGGTAAACGAGCAAAAGTGTATGTTCTTAAATCTATTTTCAAAATGATATTTAAAACAGATGAGAAGATATAGGGCAAGAAAAGCAGAGAAAATGAAAACTAAAATTTACTGAGGGTAGAATATTTGAATAACAGAAAAAAAGAATGCATTGTTTAATGTGTAAGATAGAAAAGTGAATGTATGGACAGGCAGGACAGACAAAAATACAGAAAACCCCCAGAACTGTCTGTTTCCCACATTGACTGGAACTAATTTTCACAAACCGAACGTGCACACTGTCGGCTCAGTCCCTTACGTTGGCCAGTTCGCCGTTGTCCCTCGGGTGGTGAACTTGGAGGTGCCACTGTCATTGTACAAGGACTAAGAAAGGCAAAAAACTCCACAACAACAGGAAGTGAAGAAGGACAAAAGAGGTTTGGGAATCGAGATTCTACTTTTAAAACTTCCAGTGACAGATTTGATTGTACACCTGGTAAAATCAAGACATCCCCCAACTCTTCGGATATAAAACGTGGTTGGTAGGTGGGGTGGACCTGGCTGTTCAGCGTCTGGAGATGGGGCTGCCTGGCTCCATGTTTTGGCCCCATCAGATTCTATTCACAGTGGCCCCTGCCTCTGAGAAACTCAATAGATAAGCTTTGTTCAGAAAGAAAGGCCATTATAAGGTTTTTATCCATAAATATGAAAAAGCTTTGGTAATACTATGTTTTAAAACACACACAGGTACAGTGGAGCCTGATAGAAATGTCCACATGGCACTGTTTACACCATGCATAATTCATAGAGAAGAAATTAGAGGAAAGCAAGCTGACATTGACATCCTTCAATTTTGTTTTAATTTTTTTCCTGATTTTTAATTTATTCCTTTGGGGAGGGGAATGCTTCTCTTGTGCTCTGTTGATCTTGTTTTGCAGTGAGCTTTGAGTGTCACTCAGGTTTCCTCACTCTGTCTAACATCTTACTCTACGTTAATTTTACTCTTCATTATTTGTTTTACGATTTGTTTTAATCATCATCTTTTAGAGAATTTTATTCAAGACCGAAGAACCATTATCTTTCAGTGGTTCTACAATATAATGAAGCATATTTGCAACACAATATTTTTCTTAAATCCATGGATATTATTATCATATGCATTTTCAAAGACTGCAAGAATGTATTCATGTAACTGAATTAAATATAGTTTAATTAAATGAAGAAAATTAAATTACTCATTACCAGTAATAACTTTAAGCTTTAGACTGCATTTGAATGGGAAAAGAATTTGAATACCTGGCTTAACAGCTCTACAATGGTATGAATGTAATTTGCTTTATACATATCTTACCTCTTTTCAATAAATGCATAGATGGAAGACAGAATGAAAAAGATAGCAAGCTCTGAAAATAACATTTAAAATTTATTAATTAAAAAGATTATGTTCCAGGGTGAGCAACTGAACGAAAACATTATTACTTATTGAAAAAAAAAACGTTCAATTATACAATAACATTAATTAATGAATCCTACAATATTAAAAGCATTATTTTCCTAGGGGTCATATAATTTTATTGTAATTCAATATAACCACTGGGCTATTGTTGTTAATCCTAACCAGTACATTCTGAGGAGTCTCATTTACATAAATTAAGGGAATGCCAGCTAATGAATCCAGAGGTAAAACCTTATCACTTGATACATTTCATCTGACATTCTTGCTTTTCCAAACTTTCAAAACCAGGATGATTTTTATCTTGTTTCTTGGCAAGTAATCTTTCGCAGGCCAAATAGAATCCACCCTCAACTTCTAAGAAACTATCAGATTTCTTCCTAGAATAAATGCAAGTAAGGCATACAAAAAATATGTAAATTGTTCTTTTGACTTCTATGAATGTAGGTAACATTGTAGTCTTAGAGAATATATACCAAAGTGTTCCTTGCCTGGCACTGGTAGCATCCAAATTTTATACATGGACTTATGTCACAGTAAGTTATCATGTGATTCAATTGCTTGGTTTAGAACATTCCACAGATGTTGTCTATAAGTGGTGAAAGACCAAAACAAAATGACTAAAAATGCTGTCTCCTGAAAGCCTAGGAGAACTATTTTAGGAAAGCTGGACATTTAAAAGTCCATGATAGATATCCTGCCATGGATCTTGGTCAAAAATTAGATTACAAAAAGAAGCATTTTACACTTCATAATTAAAAGAAGAGGAAGAAAACACACACACATACACATATACAAGTACACACACCAGCACACACACACATGCACACACGTACACATACACCAGCACACATGTACACACACATGCACGCACATATACATACACCAGCACACACGTATACATACACCAGCACACATATACACACACGTACACATACCAGCACACACACATACATGCACGCACACACATACACACACCAGCATACACACATACATGCCTGCACACATGTACACACACCAGCACACACATGCATGCACACATGTACACATACACCAGCAGACATGTACACACATGCACACACATAGGCACACACATGCATACACCAGCACACACGTACACACACATACACACACCAGCACACACACATACATGCTTGCACACATGTACACACACCAGCATGCACACACATACACATGCACACACACCAGCACGCACGTACGCACAGGCGCACACGTACACATACACCAGCACTCATGTATACACACCAGCATACACACATATATGCCTGCACACACCAGCATGCACACACATACACACACCAGCATACACACATACTGCCTGCACACATGTACACACACCAGCATGCACACACATACACACGCACACACACCAGCACACACGTACGCACAGGCACACATGTACACATAAACCAGCACACACGTACACATACACCAGCACACACATGCACACACACATGCATGCACACACATATACCTACACAAGCACAGGTGCATATGCACCCACACACTCACACATACACCAGCATACGCGTACACACACGTACACACACATACACATACACCAGCACACACACAGCAGCACACACATATATACACACATACACATACATCAGTACACACATGTACACACACATGTACACATGCACCACCATACACACATACACCAGCACACACATGTACACACACGTACACATACACCACCATACACACATACACCAGCACACAAATGTACAGACACACAAGCACACACACACACACACGTACACACACACCAGCACACATATACGTGCACAACCAGCACACAGTATGAAACTAAAAAGACATGAAAAGAAGAAACAGCTTGTCATAGGAGATATGTCACAGAGTAAGAACATGTAAAAATATTTAACAATCAAAATTTTTTGTAAATTAAGAATCAGTCATAACTATTCTTTACTAGACCGCCCCTTAGAAGTATTACGATTATGCTTATGACATCAACAAATCATAAGTACCCAGACGAGAGAAATCAGCTTTGATTAAACTAACTGCATTGTTACATTTACAATACCTATAAGGAAGCAATCTTAATTTTAAGAAAACTATAACAGATGTTTCCGTTTTGTAATTTACAGATGGGAGGAAGAAACTGGAGCATCATTGACTATTTAGTTCTTAAGATGGCTTTAAAGATCTAACGTTATTTACAATGTGTTTTATTCAACATTATGGATTAAATATCAATTTCTGAATATCAGGAGAATAATTTATATTAACGAGTTGAATATTAGAAAAGACACATTAAAATTATTAACATTGGGGGGTGCCTGTGGCTCAAGGAGTAGGGCGCCAGTCCCACATGCCGGAGGTGGTGGGTTCAAACCCAGCCCCAGCCAAAAAAACCACAAAAAAAAAAAAAAAGAAAAACAAACAAACAAAAAAAATTATTTAACATTATATTATCTGAACTAATTTGATAATGAATATCAAATATATATCAAATATCAAATATATTTATTAGATATATTTGATAAGTGTAATAAGTTATTCCTAATCTTTATGTATGCATAAAGAGTCTTAAAACTATAAATTTCTAATAGATGCTATTTTTAATAATGTTGCACACCATCTATTTTAATTCTATTGCCTTAATATCACCAAGGTAAAATCTCATTTTAATATGGTACATGGGACTAATAGAAAATAGCCAGACATTTAAAGTTAAAACTAGTCTTAAAGAATATATCTAGTTTGTAACAATATGTTAATGACCCAGGTAAGTTATCTGGTGAATACCAGCAACAAAAGGAGCCAGCAGGTTCAGCCACTGACCAAACGTTAATTCAAATACCTGTTCTTTTCCTGACACTTTGTCAGACATGTAGCAAAAGGATCAACAAATACCCATTATGGGCGGATTCACTGACATTTTTAAGATATTTAGGTTATTTTCAGTCACAAGGAAAATAGTTTCACTGTTTGAACTATATTTTAACTAATCTCTCTTTTTTTCTCTCTCTCTATATATCTTGGTACGTATATGAAAGCTATTCTATCAGAATGTATTATGGGAGGAACGTGATTTGCTCACAATGTTTAATAAGCTTGTACTTTGAGATCAAACTCAGCAGTGTTATTATCACTCCTCAGGGGAGAAAGTGACCAGACCCATGGATGTGGGTCTCTAGACGATGTTCATGGCTTGCAGAAGTTAATCATAAAGAGTGTTCAACTTGTTATGATTGTCTAGAAATATTCCGATTTTAATTTAACTTCCCAATTACCTGCCTTCAGGGAGTAACTACAAATCCAAGTACAGGGTAGCGAGTTCTACTTTAAATTAATGCACGGGCATTCTGATTTTAATATATTACTCTCTGGGGGCTTGTTTCATATAATTTTTCCCAAAATTATTAATCTGCTACTCAAATGATGATAAACGAGATTTCTAAATCTGCAATGTAAGATCCAAGCCCTCATTTTGTCAAGACGATGCAGTGTTACAGGACCCTCTGAAATGCTCAGATGCATTCTGAGCTGACTCTGAATTCTCTTCACATTGTTAAAAAAGAAACAAGTTCACTTACACAGCCACTGGAACTGAGAAATTTGGAAGCAGAAAAATATTAGAGAATATCTTACTTCTTTTTTAAATTAATAAAATATGGGATTAAGGAATGACCTTGCAGTATGTCAGTAGAAAACAGATACAAGAGGCAGGAAGTTGGCTTCTGAATTCCGTGTTCCAGCCAAGTCTCCCTGACATGATCCTCACTGGCAGGACTCAGCACGTCTGCAGCTCCACTGCTCCGGCTTCTGGGAAACAGCGTCTGTGGCTTCCAGACTCGGTAGTGGAGGAAGCAGGATCGAAGGAGGGTGTAATAGAGTTTGAGCTGTGCCATATGTCCCAATAATGTTTTGTACATTTTCCAGAGAAAGGTTCTTGTATTTTCCCCAGTCAGATATATGGAGATGTTTATTATGAAATTGTTTGTGATGGCAGTGACTTGGAACATATCTAGGTCTCATCAACAGAGGAGAATGAACGCAGCATATGGAGGGTACATACTGTAGAGTTCCCTGCAGTAGTGAGGAGACACGAGCCGTATGTACGTGTGCAGCACACACAGATCGCGAAGGTAGGAAGAGAAACCACTACATGAGCTACCTTGTAAAAACAGCATTTAGGTGAATCTCACGCCCTGCAATCTAAACACCATGTATTTTATTATACGCACAAATTATTATAATACCTGCATTAGTGTAGGCATCCATGGGAGTGCTTCTCTCTACGGTTTCTAGCTCCAATGTGGAAACTGTAGAGAGAAGGGGATTCTGGCGTTCCTTTCTCCTCCGTGATAGAATGTGACTTCAACCATGCAAGCCAACCCAGCCAGCCCATTGTCAATTTAGCTTCCTTACACTTGTCCCTTAAATCATGTTTAATCTTTTCAGAAAAGGCAGCATTATTCCTAATATAACTGTTCTTGGCACTGCCAAAGATCTATATTCTTTTGTCCCCAAATTATCTTTATCATTTTCTGAGTTCTTAACTTCTTTATTTTCTAGTTTAATCATAGTTCCCATAAATATTTTGACATATAATGAATTACAGTGTAACCATAATTACACTGTAGGAGGAGGTAATGGGGAAGGGCAAAATTGCTTGAATCTGTACCAATGCACACATGTCAAGTAAGCCTGAACGTATTCATGTCTATATGGACATAGTACTAAATTCTGCAATATGTCTTTCTCTCTCTGTACACACTATTACTGGCCAAACCCTTAGCATGTCTCCATTCTTCAACAGGATAAGCTAGCTACTATTCCTTGGAAATTTTTGTCATACAAAAATTCAACACTAATCTCTACTGTTGGCAGGTTTTGTTTGTTTTTAACTCAGTAATAGTTGCTGTAAGAATATCCCTGGTGAGAATAAGAGCATTCTGATGTGATCATGAATAACGTTTGCCTTGCTACAATGACAGTTTATTCACAAGCCCAGTAGTCAAGAACTGAATAGGAGTTCAGAAAGATAGACTTTCAGAGAAAAGGTTATTTTTTTACACTGATGATGGAGAGCTTCCTCTTTGGTTAATTTCTCCTAGAGAATATTCACATGGGACGCAGAAATTGGTTCTACTCTATGTCTCTTAAGAGGCCATGCACATAGTTTTAAACTGGACCCCGAATTTTTAAAGTATGCTTCCTCCAATTCCTTTCCAATCAGCCAAACCGTTATCACCTGCTCCTAGATCAGTAAAGATCCACAGGTTTGATCACTTCTCCTTCCAGGCAAAGTGAATAACCAGATCTGCTGCCTTAAGCCCTTTACACTGGGAATAACTCCCTTCCTTTCTAAAAAAAACTACCCTGCTTCAATCATTACCTGTTGAATGACACCAAACTACCAAGTCAGAGTCACGTATATATAAAACCACATAAACGCTGCAATCCACGCGTTCCTTAACTACTCATGACAGGGCCCTTTGTTTTATTGTCAGTGAGTCTTCTCCCAGGTGCCGACTTTCTTAACGTTCTAGTCTCTCACTTGAAGGTAAATTCCTGGAGGCAGCCCAAGTGCCCATAGCCCTTGCACATTGAAGTAAACAGATGCTTAATCCTGAATATTCCCCGTTCAAGTTCCTATCCCCACAAATTGACATTCTCAAAACATACATAGGTTCTCCAAGATCTCTTTCTACCTGTTATTCTTGAATAGCTAAAATAATCTTGAGCAAAAAGAACAAAGTTAGAAGCATCAGAATATATGAATCAAAAATATACTTCAAGGCTATGGGAACCAGAACATCATGGTACTGGCATAAAAGCAGATGCACACATCCACACTTTTACAGCCTCCTGATTTTCCACAAAGGCATCAAGAACACACAATGGAGAAAGGATCAGCTGTGCAATAAATGGTGTGTGGATAACGGGACATCCACACGCAGAAGAAGGAAATTAGACCCTGTCTCCCACCATATTTACAAATCTACAAAGATCCCAAACTATGAAGCGATTCTAAGAAATCACAGGAGAAGATTCCATGACATGGGACTGGGGGTTAACTTTTGGGATGTCCCTTTTCCAGTGCTGAAATATGTTTGTGGCCGGGGACCTGTGATGCTCATGTCCTCTCCTAGAGTGACCAGGTGGGGTCAACTCACCTAAAGAAAATGGCTGAAAAAGAGGAAGGAGTAATTGTACACAAGAGAAATCTTGGTCATGTCAAAAAATGATGATTTTCTGAGCAGGAATAGATCACACTGAACTGTATATTATTTCATTATAATTATTAATAGTGAACGCTTTATTAATTGCTATGCTTTCCATCTCTGGGAGAAACACATTCCTAGATTTGGGTTGTATTCCTCTCTCAATCTAGGGAATTTCGCCTAGATGTAAGTTAATGTTACAATGTGGGTTAGTTTAGGTTTAAAATGTTTTAAAACTAAATGTTTAATTTTGTATTTCTACTTAATGTACAAGTTTCTCTGATTCCTTAAATATGACACGTACATGAGCAGTTTGAGGTAGTCGTATATTGATTCAAAGCATTCGGATAAATCTTCTCAATGCAGCATTTTCCTCTATTATGTACAACAGTGTTGATCATATGTCTTTGTCATAAAATAATTCAAAACATTTTTGCACCCCTTGAGTTTAAGTAGCAAATATACTGTACTGATTTTCACATTCCCAAGCAGTTAATTCAAGATTAAAAGTTTTTTCTTTCTCTGTTTCCAATTAATGCCAGTCACTTTCTCACACCTGGGAAATTACAAAGAACATAAATTGAAGACAGACTTGTAAATCTTAACTCCAGGTCCATATAAAAGTCTAACACTAAAGAAATTTATTTTTGCCCAGTTTTCTAAATACTGTGTTTAATATCCTCTGCTGCACGCCTTCAGCATATAGCCCTTCCAAAGAAGTATTAGACTATTATTCAGCTGATTCAATTATTGTATGATGGAGAGTAAATATAGGATTTTCTTAGGATTTAGCCTTAGTTGATAGTTAAGCAAGTTTATTTCTATAATCTACTGTATTCTGAGTAAACAATATTTATGTACCCTTCAGGCATTTTCAAGGTTCATTTTTGTAAACCTATCACAACTCCAGTGTGGAGGGTCTAAATCTGAAGCTTCAGTTAACTTTTTATTGACAAACTGGTTCACAAATTTACCCACAACTTGTTAGCACTATTAGACAAATAAGACTCCTCAAAGAAATCTTCAGAAAAGAACCGATGTGATTAATGCGTGGTGCTGAGCAGTCATTTTAAAAGCCAACTTCTATCTAAAGACGCCTCCACAATTTGAATTAGAGAAACTGCCACATTTTGACTGAAGCTTTGACCCTTCTGCAGCTGTATTAGTGTAGAGAACGTTTCATGGTCATAATAGTTTGCATCATTATAAAGGGATAGATGATTTTAAGAATTTGTGAGTGAATCAGACTGAATCTATCCAAGGGATGTATTTATGGGCAACATTTCTCTGTCTTGGGAAATGAAGAGAGCGTTCCTTTTAAGAACCATGCTAATTGTGCTCCACTGTTGTTTTGAATTATATGGCCAAACCCTGTAATGTTTTGATGGCTGCTGTGCATTGCACTGGCCCTAAGATGGAGTTGCCTTTGAAACACTTTTTGTATCTGGTAGCCATTCTTCTGCTGGGCTGGACCTGAGATGGCAGAGGAGTAAAACCAGTGTTGTTCCAGGAAGGTAGAAAGGTTGCACTTAGTGCCCAGGGCTCCGTAGAAGAAGGTGACTCCGATGTCACTTGCCTCAGACGGCCTCTGAGAGCAGGTGTGTTACCAGGGATCTGCCTTCTGACCTCACGCAAAGTTGGCAGAAGTAGTTTGATTTTTGTCCTGGCTACTCTTTCCCACATAATTGCCCTTTGCTTCCTCTCTCAAGCTGCTTGTGTGTGTTTTCTGATATTAAGGCATTGCCCTCTTCCCATGATCTCTCCTATCTTCTACAACTTCTTTCCTAAAAGCCCAAAGAAACCAGCCTTTCTTGTGTTACATCTTCTCAGAGCTATTGCCAATGATTAAAGGCCATGTGCTCTCAAATGCCTAGAAAAGGTAAAAGCTTCTGAACTGTAGCCCGCCTTAGTGATAGACCTATTTTCAAGGTCCATACATGTTCTGAATTTTCCATGCCTCCACCAGTTACTATCAGCAGAATCGGGGACAGCAGACCTGACTTCCTGTTTCCTATGCACAGGAAGTACAAGAGTCCCTCCCATAGAGACACAGTTAAAATTAATCAGGAATTTTAATATTGGCTTAGGAAATACTTTCTGATCTATGTCCCATAACTCCAAGAAATGACTCAAAAGGGGAGCTTCAGGCAAGGATAAAAATTTCCAAGAGATGGAAAGCTATTGGGGATTATATTAAATGAGGTGAATGAGTTGAAATACTGTAAAAACATGGTTCACACTAGGCCCTAGACATAGACTAGACTCTGTGAATAATAATTTTCATTACTATTATTATTTATACTAGTAAATGGCCATGACCTTCGATGGCCCAAGAAATGGTTGAGCACGTATCTTATTATGTTTTATTTGAATATTAAGTTATCAAATAACAATTGGCCTTGATAAGATTAACCACTTAAAATTTCAGATGCTTTGAAAATTTTAGTCCAATAACAAATAGTAAGGCTAAGATAAAAACTTTGTCTTCAAAATTAAGCAGTTGATGCTGATTGGAGTGATTTTTGCACACCTGAAAAACACTGATTGATTCTCAGAGTAAATCATCTGGTGTAATTACCTTTGTAAGCAGACAATTTGGGCTCCTAAACTTTCATTATATGTGTGTTATTAAGTGTCCACAGTTCTACGTAACTTTTTTCCATTATTTAATTCCTCTTTGAGAAGTTCTTAATTATGTCAAATGAAAATATTCTGTCAATTTGTACTGTTTCTTGGTGAGCTCCCCATGAAGAAATTTTAACAGCATGATCAGAATGACCCAGATTGAGGAAAATCACTATTACTTGTTCCATCTGATAAACTTTACCTCCTCTGACTGCAGAATCATTTTCCCTCTCCTTGCTGGCAAATTCTTTTAAAAGGGTCTGTCACCCTGCTAGCTACTCTGCCCCTATCCGACCTGCAGGAGCTCCCTTTTTAGGAGAAGCGTTGGTATAGAAGGAGCTCTGGAGAATTATGGAGATTTTCAGGCCCTGATAGCCTGATGTGAGTTCCAATTATCCAACTCAAATCTCTAAGGAGCAATATGGTGATTGGAAAGGAGTTAGGGTACCAGTGTCATGAACATGCCTCAGGGCAGAATCGGGATTATCTGAAAGATTTTCATCTTTACGAGATGTTTTGTTATAAGATAATCTGTACAATTGATACAAGCAAATAGACATGGGTGAGAAGCATAGATACAATTTTCTCTACTTCATCACAAAATCAAGCCCAAACAATTCTAGAAAGCCAGAGGAAAGAGGACCAAGCATAGTAATGTTCAGTGCTAGAGGCCAACATATGTGAGGCGTGCAAGACATCATTGCTGTTTTCTAATGTTTGTAACAGTGATTTGTGAAAAAAAGGAATTCTGTCCTTTTTTCAGTTTTTGTTAAGGGGGTTTCCCAGTGCTCAAGCATTCCATAATCATGCAAACCAGAGTTTCTATATAACAGGAAACCCAGGCTTACTTTTGAATGACTAAGTTGGCAGAAATGTAATCTCTACAGAAGGTTAGTATCTATCCCGGCTTTCCTGTCCTCATCATCGCTGGAATGATTGAGATATACTAGGTCTGTGTTTGATTATGTAAAATGATAAACTCAAAAGGAAGTGGAACCATTGAAATGTAAATGCTATTCCACAGAAATAAACCAGTGAATTTTGATGAATTTCTTAGGAAGACCAAACTTTAGAGGAGCCAATAGCAGCATAATATTCTTCACTTCATGGGCTTAGCAACCTAAGCTGTAGCTAGCATAGCACTGTCTGAACTCGGTTAATGTGGTTTCAATTTTGTTATACAGAGCAAAGTACTATTTGTAATTTGAAATCAGAGTGTAACTATTTGTAAGGAGATAATTGCGAGAGAACTTCAATCGGGCATCTCTTAATTTTGAAGAAACAATCAATAATAAAAATACCCATTGCACTTGATGGTAAGGATGAGACTGTCAGGATTTGTTTCTGGAATTTGTCTTTGGATATTGATGATGCCCCACTGATAGATTTTCTAATTCACACGGAAGGTTAATACATTTTGGCACATCAATGACAACCTCAGACTGACACTAGTGGGAAAGGGTAATATGGAAACATTTCCTGGACAACAAGGTGTGTGGTGAGCATCTAGGGTCTTACTTGAGGAATGATGAACACGTAATTCAGTTGCAGAAAATATACTTTTTCAACTGAATATTTATTTTGTCATTTAACTTGTATCCTGGGGAGATGATATGAATGCAGAATAAAGACAGAGTTATAGTGAAGCAATTAATCTCTGTTATGCCAGAAGCCAGCCATCCTGGTGTACATAACGTTATCCAGACCCTTTGAGTATCCTTCTTCCTCTGGCTTTTCTGCCCATTTTCTGAAAATTTTTAATTAATAGCCCCACAAGGTAGACATATGAAATATGTAATGGAAAGGAAAGTTTATCAGGTAATTTATCTCTTTGATGGAAGTTATGGCAAAACAATTCATAATAGTGCGCCCTTAGAATATGTGCACGAGATTTTTTGTCTCCTTTTCCATAACACACAACACACACGAGCACGTACACACACACACACATACACACACACACACACACGCACACCGCCTGGGGTGGTGGAGTAACAAAGGAAATGAAGAAATTTGTTCAGCCTTTCGGTTACCTCCCGTGCAGTCCATCTCTAAGACTTGAATGTGTGGTTCCTCTCCTGATTCTCGTCCATCCTGCCTACCGCAGCCGCACAGAGCTTCCTTAAACACTGCATTTTTATTCAAGTCTTCGAATGACTCACAAACATCTATTCAATAAAATCTAAATCCTGTACATGGCTTCTAATGCCTTTCATATTTTACCGCCACCCAATCTCTTTATTCTCATTTCAAATAATTCCCTGAAAATCCCTCAGATTGTCGGACCAGCATCTCTTCACCATATGGCAAACCTCACAAATCACTTCCATTTTTTCACTGCGATTTGTGTCGCTGTGTGCCACAGCAGGCCACAATTCTTTCCTTTTTTTTCTCTCTAAACACACACATGCTACTCGTCATTCAAGTTCAAATGAAGCTCTTCTGGGCTCCCGGGAGCCAGACCTGAAGACTCCAACCTGCATGCAGAATTTCCCTGTGCTCCCAGAAGAAACCCTGTGAGGAAATGAGGAAAGCAGCGCTGGGAAAATCGAGGACATCATGACAGCAGCCTTATTTGATCCCGTGCGGAGCACCGGGATGGCCTTTCAGAGAGGTCTGTTACTGACACAAGGGTGCTGATTCTTTCTATCCACATTGCTCACCAGATACAGACTGCCATAAGGTCACACACGTTTCCTCCTGAGGCAGCTCCCGTAGGTGACGGGTAATTCCAGGGGAGGACCCTGCTGTGAGCTGTCATTGGCAAGCCTCCTGGCAGCGGGGCTGAGGGAGGCCTCATCCTGAAGGTGCACCTGGGGAGGGTCACACACCTTCCACTACGGCTATCTTGCAGCTTTCTCAAACCTTGACCCCTCTTGAAAGCACAACGATTATTTTTGTACTTATTTAGTGTTTCTTAGATTTCTGTCAACCACAGAATCTCAGACTGCTAAAGAGACATTGCCCTTAGCATTCAACGCTATCCTGAACCCAGAAGGGTACAAAGGTATTAGACTTTCCTATCAAACTTGCGACTGTGATAAGTTATTAATTTAAGGGAAATATGTATCAAAATGGGAATACATTAATGAAGATGTATAATGTTTCAGGCACTGTCTGGTGCCTCTTAAATATAGAACTTCTGTAGGGCTGAGATATTTGTAGAAATCACAACTGAATACATCAAAATAAAGATATTTGTTTCTGCCATAAATATCTATCACACTGTATTTAAAAAGTGAAAAGGAAATAATTTTAGTTAATAATGATAACGGCATTAAAAGTGGCTAATGGCATCATCCTTGCTACAAATTTCTTCTATAAACAATTACTTTCAGGTGACCCACAAAGAGCACTCTTGTGGCGTAGTGTGTAGATAATGCTTCTACGTTGAGTATTACAAAGGCAACTATGTAACAGATATGTGGAAAACGGGTGTTATTAAAGAGCTTCACTTGGGAAAAGGGAGGAAATCTTAAAAATTAGAGTAAGCTTTGAAAAATAAGAAGACAGATGTTTTAATTCAATTAAATTAAACTTTCATTAAAGCTTATTCATACAGGGCGGCACCTGTAGGTCAGTGGGTAGGGCGCCGGCCACATGCACCAGGGCTGGTGGGTTCAAACCCAGTTCCAGCCTGCTAAAAACAAAAAAATAGCCAGGCATTGTGGTGGGTGCCTGTAGTCCCAGCTACTTGGGAGGCTGAGACAAGAGAATCGCCTAAGCCCAAGAGTTTGAGGTTGCTGTGAGCTGTGACGACTTAGCACTTACTGAGGACAACAAAGTGAGGCTCTGTCTCAAAAAAAAAAAAAAAGCTTATTCACACAAACTACTCAAAATTATTGAGCTATTTTTTGTCCTTAAATTTAACATGCAAAAGCAACTAAAATTTACTTTTGTTAGATATGATTTAATATAAAGAATTGTTTTGTACCTTGTTAAGTGAAGGGTTCAATCCTTATCTTCACTTCTGCATCAGTTTTATAAACAATCCATTTTATATACAAACTCAGAGTTCAAGAGGGAAAAACAATCAGGGATGCATTTAATGGTTTAAATAATCAAGGAACATTGAAAAATGTATATTTATAATATTTTCTTCTCATTAATGCAAGATAAGCTACGTTTCATTTTGCATTTGAAAAGGCAAATGATTCATCTTAAGGGATTTGTCAAAAATGTTTTATTTTAACCTTTCTAAAGCTATTCTTTTAGGAATATTTATTTTACAGCCTTATTTTTTAATGTGAAAAACGGACTCACTTTCAAACACCCTCTAAGATTTCATTAGTCATTAAAAATATTATACAGCTATTATAAAGTCATTCATGGCCATATCACAAATGCTGGAGTTATTTTCAATGAAGACTCAATTATATGCCTTTATGTTTCTTTCCCTTTGATAGGAGCAACCATCAAAGATGAAAATCATTTCTATAATGGACAAAAGACATTTCTTTTTTTTTTTGTGGTTTTCAGCCGGGGCTGGGTTTGAACCTGCCACCTCTGGCATATGGGACCAGTGCCCTACTCACTGAGCCACAAGTGCCACCCAGCAAAAGACATTTCATATTAACTTCTGGGTTTCCCAGAGAATGGCGAGGATAACGAAAAATAAAAAGGAGTGAATCGAGAACGTAATGCTAGTAATCCTGATCTATTTTTACGGACTCTGTAACTGAAATCCACTTGTGAATGGCACCATAGAACATCATACATAACGCTTCACCAGAAGATAGCTTTTCTTTTCACAAAAGTTTTATCAATTATATATTTCGAAAAATGACAGGCAGATGGGAGCTTAGTTAGCCTAAACATCTTAAGTCCTTTAGGTCTGTAGGGCCATCGATTCTGTTCTGTGGGCATACAATGAATGTGTTATGAATTGGTAGGTTTCTTTTTTTTTTAATTTTTCTTTTCTTTCATTTATTTATTTATTATTAAATCATAACTGTATACATTGATATGATCATGGGGCATCATACACTTGCTTCATAGACCATTTGACACATTTTCATCACAATTGTTAACATAGCCTTCCTGGCATTATCTCAGTTACTGTGCCAAAACATTTACATTCTACATTTACCAATTGGACCCACACCTTTCACCATTAACTAAGATAGACTCTCATTGGATTAAAGATTTAAACTTAAGACATGAAACTATAAAAATACTAGAGGAGAGTGCAGGGAAAACCCTTGAAGAAATTGGTCTGGGCGAGTATTTTATGAGGAGGACCCCCCGGGCAATTGAAGCAGCTTCAAAAATACACTACTGGGACTTGATCAAACTAAAAATCTTTTGCACAGCCAAGAACACAGTAAGTAAAGCAAGCAACCAGCCCTCAGAATGGGAGAAGATATTTGCAGGTTATGTCTCTGACAAAGGTTTAATAATCAGAATCCACAGAGAACTCAAACGCATCAGCAAGAAAAAAACAAGGGATCCCATCGCAGGCTGCGCAAGGGATTTGAAGAGAAACTTCTCTGAAGAAGACAGGCGCACGGCCTTCAGACATATGAAAAAATGCTCATCATCCTTAATCATCAGAGAAATGCAAATCAAAACTACTTTGAGATACCATCTAACTCCAGTGAGACTAGCCTATATCACAAAATCTCAAGAATTGGTAGATTTCTGTCATAGGAGGAGAAGAAATCAGAAAAGATACTTTGAAAGAGCAACTAGCTTATATTTTACAGTGCAGAGAGAAGTCTGCTTAGTTTAGTCCTACTCATTTCTTTTTAGGAACAATCTTAGCTTGTTTCAAGTGCTATCAGTTCAATAATTTAAGTAAACAATAAGCTCAAGTTAAAAAAAAAAAAGATCCCTCCAAGAAGGTTTCTTCTGTAGGGACTAAATGACCATTTATGGAATATTTCAATAGTGCATGATTTTTTCACAAATTTCATTAGCACACCATTGATTGCTCATTTTTCAGCTCTCAAAACAATTTAACATAGTCTCTTTCATGCAGAGGATAACATATTCATATTATTTGATTTTTGATGAAGCCAAATGACCCTTTAAATTTGCAATAGAGTTCTTTAATTTTGTATGAGTTTCTTTACCGCTGTTCATTTAATTTTCTGTTTCCATTAACCATCTGCAAGCATTTGACTCTATGACAATTATTCAGCTGTGCTACATCATGACTGACATATTTTATAAATGAAAAAAAAAAGAAAAAAATGAAGGAGGGTTAAAGATCACCAGAGAAAGGAGGAGAAAGCTATCAAACACAAACGTCATGGTTTGGAATTGTGTATTTTCCATTCAGCGGAAGCATCTGAGTGGTAATTATTGGTCCAACTGTAAATCCAGCCTAATTGCATTTTGTCTTTGCTTCTGATAAGCACTTCACGATGATGATGATTACTCTTGCTAAATGCATTCGTTCCATGAATGTTTCCCCACACTGATGGCCAGGGGGCCTTGCAGATGAAAAGACTGCAGACAAAATTGCTCAATTCTGCTACAACTAAATCAGTATTGATTTCTTTTTTCAAGTAAGAGAAGGACCCACTGCTTTTCATTTTTCTGCCTACCCATCACAGGGGGTTTGGTCAGTATATATTCAAGGTGCTTTAATTGACTGACATTAGTGAGAGGCCAATCCTGGGCAATTAGCACTGATTAACTGTGTCACTTGTCTGGCAAATAAAGAACATTGCATCTTGCCCATTTTCTTCAAGGCTTGGATTGAAAAGAACCCCACTGTTTGATTTAATTTTTCTTTGTACCATGGAAACCTTTTGCCATGTTGATTTTGATGTAATTTTTGCCTCTTTATACTTACGTTTTTTTCCTTCTTATTACTGAATACCCAGTGAGCCTTTCAGTGATGGCACAGGGACAGGCTGTTAGCGTCTTTTCATAAATCTCTGTATTTCATAGTAAAGCAATTAAGCCAAACATTTGGATTTCTGCTACAAATGTAAATGCACAAGTGAAAGCAAATGGCTATGGCATTGAAAGCTATAATATGGCCTCATCATTGCGGTTCAGCTTTTCAGACCCAGTGAATGTTTTGACAAAGAAATTCCAGAAAAAAAATGTCATTCCAGAGTCATTCTGAGAAAGTCTTAGCAATGTGGTATCAAATAAAATCTATACAGACTAAAAAAATCACACTTAAGTATTCATTTGACTGGTTTAGACATTTTATTGAAACATTTATAAGGGATACTTGAATCTACCTCTGACAGTGGGTCAGGGAGCAAGGCTGTCATCCAGCTCTGGAACAGTCTCTGCACAGTGCTTGCTGTGACTCAGGGCTGAACACCTGCACGTGGTGGATAATAGCAAAGGATGTTAAAAACTAATACAAAAAGAGGACTGTGAAGAGCGCAGTTACAGGAAAATGGCTTAAGTTAAATGAATCTAGGTTTAAAACACTGAGATAAAGCTTAGAATTTTCAGAAATAAATAAATAATGCTGGAAGGGAACTTTCACAAAAATTATTCTTAGTGGACAGTTGTTATATGCTTCTCTAGCATCCATTTCTCTTTCTTCCTACGTGCAGCAGGCTATGCTTTCCATCTCGTGTTTCATCCTTCCCCTATTCATAGTCTACGGGGCCTGAGTTAGTTAATATAACAACAGTCCGTGGGGCCTGATGGATCCCACTCATGCTGTAATAACGTGTCCTGCCACCTGACTCCTTTAGGGGGGAACACAATCTAAAGTAATCTGATCAAATGCAGCTCTCAAAAAAGAGTTCCATTGCACTGGACTTTAACGATGGAGCATCTAGGCCTCTGCACAGCTCTCTGTCCTGCATGGAGCTGTAGAATGAGGTCGGCACCCTGGAGAACGCAGAGAAGCCAGGAGCCAGAACCGTCCTTTGCACCTGGGTTTGTACTTACATGAGCCCGTACATCCCCTTGTTGCTAAAACCAGTTGGCATTGATTTTTCTGTCACCAGAACAGTTAAATATAAAGCACGAATCTATTTGAACAAGGTTATGGTGCAGCCTGGAAAGCAAATACACAGAGGTAGAATTTTTTTAACTTTATTTTAGAGAAACACAATTTATCAGATTCCATTGCCCTTTTAGACTTTATTCATTGAATATAAACTTCTCCGAGCCAGATGACAATTCTAACAGGCTAATGATCTTACATTTCCTTGTATGTCATAAACAGTCCTAAAATTGCCATCAGTGTCAAATAGAATCTTGATTTGGAAAAAACAAACAAACAAACAATGTTCCCATCACAAAGAAATGATGAATGTTTAAGACAATGGATTGGCCAGTTACCCTCATCTGACTGTTACACAATAAAAACATGTATAAAAACAGCACACCGTACCCCACAAATATGTACAAGGACTGTATATGAAGTAAAAATATAATAAAACTAAAAAAATGATCGCTCAGACTCAAAGAAGAAAAAACTCTATGTTGGCCTTCATGTTTAGTCTTTTTAACAGCTTTAGAATGGAAGCTCTCAAGGGGAAAACAGATTTTTTATTGTTCTCCACTTTTTTCCTTTATTTTTTAAGGGTGGCAGCAAAGTTGAATGATTTGAGGCACTGACACGTAGGAAGTTCTTTGAGTAAGTAAGGAGGGGAGATGGATTTCCTCAGCGGCTACTGATAGGATAGATGTTGATGGAGAGGCAATTGGACCGAGGAAGAACAGTGGCTCCAGAATCTCTTCCTTCCTGGGTCTAACCTCACGGTGTAAGTTGCTCGATTTTTGCTTTTGCATTTGCGGTTAAAATTTATCTTTTACGGTTAGTGGAAGAAATACAAGATCAGTTTACACAACAGGTCTACCACATGGCATGACCTGAAGAAATTGTTGCAGCTATTGTCTGAAATGTTGCGGACATACCAGCAAGAAGTTGGGAAAGCAAACAGACCCCTTTCTGGCCGTTCACAATGAAAGCATGTGAATGATACGATAGTTACTTCATTTGAAGTTGTGTTATATAATTTCCCCCAATTTTAAAAAAGGAGATAACACTCCAGACATCCCCAGGAGACTTGCAAATAGTACCAATAACTCTTGCTTGACACAAGCATAAAATGTTGGCCAAATAACCCCCCAAAACAAATGTGATGAATATCAGGGCTAAAAATATATTTTGCTATTTAAAAAGTATTTTATTTTGTCTCATTCATAAAACACAGCAAAGCAAAATTCATCTCTGTAAGTATTTCTTCTTCTTTTTTTTTTTTCTATTGTTGGGGATTCATTAAGGGTACAATAAGCCAGTTACACTGATTGCAATTGTTAGGTAAAGTCCCTCTTGCCATCATGTCTTGCCCCCATAAAGTGTGACACACACTAAGGCCCCACCCCTCTCCCTCCGATTTCTTTCTTCAAGTAGCTGTGCTTATTACAGGGCATTGTTTTTTTCTAACTTTTACATTTACATGTGTTAATTAGGTTTCCATTTTTTTGCCTTCACAAAATTAAAAAGACTTGAAATTTAATAACAATAACAATGTTTAAGGTAAGGACTAGAAACAAAAACCTCGTAAAGAATGAACGAACATAAATACATTCAGAAAAGGAATCAGACAAGTGCTACATCAAAATATTAAACGATAATAATAATAATGCAAAGAAAGTAACATTCACATTGCCAAATAAGAGTATGTCTATTATAGAATGCTTTGACTGAGATTCAGTATAGAGTCATCAGGATATTGTATTTTCAGGTATTGTATCAGTGTACTTTGTAACCTAGACTACCCTGTGAATTATAAATCATTTACGTTTTCAACCCTGGGTATTGTGTTAATGGGACACAGTTGAACATGCTTCACTGAGTGACATTTCAATAGCCGGGGCCTTATTGCCAATAAGAAGGAGAACTAATGTGTTCAAATTATGCCTGTGTTTAGATGAAAGGAATAATTTCTCCCTAAATGCAAACATGTAAGACATTTGTGTATGTCATATTGTTAATAATTGGATTTTTTTATCAATAAGTTTTTTGACTTGAATCAAGAAATATAATGAGAAGATTAATCTCATAAAACTACTGAGTAAAGCCAAAGTTAATTAGAGGGAGGGGCTGGAGATTATTCTGCCTGATAGAGTTTATATTAGTTGTCTGTGGCTACGTAACGACTAATTCCAAACTAAATAGCATAAAACAACATACATGTACTATCTCAGTTTTTGTGGCTCAGGAATCTGAGGGGGTGACCTCACTGGATCCTGTGCTCAGGGGTTCACAAGGATGTGAGGACTGTGGTTACCAGGCTGGGCCATTTCCTGGTGATCAGGGCTCTCTTCCAGACTTAAATGGCTGTTGGCACATTCAGATCCTTGTGGCTGTATGGTTGAGGTGCTATTTTCTTGCTAACTGGAAACTACTTTCAACTCCTAGGATTCCCCCCAGGTCCACGGCATTTGACCTTCTCCAGAGACACTTTCAAACGGGATTTTACTTTTTCAAGGTCATCAGGAGCATATATTTGACCTCCATGAGGGCCCCAGTCCTTTGAAAGAGCTCACCTGATTATGACAAGCCCTTCTGGGATAATTTTTCCTTTAATTAAGGCAAAGACAACTGATTAGAGTCCTTAATCACATGTGCAAAACTTCCCCTGTCACATGATGTCACAATCACTATGGCTTTTGAAATAAGCTACAAGTAAAGGAAGAAATGGGATTTGAGATTGCAGATGATGTCTATTTAAAAACACAGTTTGGTTTATCCTCCCTTGTGGAAAAATATTGAATGTTTTATTCCATGTTAATTGCATCATCTTTCTACGGTGAGTCTGAGGCACGTGGTCCTGGGTCCACATGGTCCTGGTTCAACGGCTGAAAATCAACCAAGAACGGTGGCAGGTGCTGAGCTCTGCTGAAGACAGGGATAAACCTGGGGCTGTGTTGTCACAGCAAGTTTTCTACATACTACCTGAATAGTTCCTGGATATATTATCAATTTCAGTAAACATTTACTATGAGAATCTATTGTGTGCTAAAAACTAATTTTTAAAATGAGTATCATGTGATATTAGAAACACTATTTTAGAAACATTATTTCAGTCTTTGTAGAATCTAATTTCTACCAGGGGCTTTTAATTGGGTGTTACAGAATAGTAACTGATGTCTTCCATAGGTTCAGCCACATAAAGATCCTGATGGATGCTAGTGAATATACTATGGGTAAATTATCTGTAATTTCTTTTTAAACCTAACTCGTATGTTATTAACTCATACCTGGACCAACAGATTCTATTTTGTCCAAATGTTAGCTAAAACATATTTTCAGCTATAAATGAAAAGATTATTTTCCCATATTATAGCAATTTTACCTCTTTAGGTGTCAAAACTTTACATTGGCACAATTATTCTGTGATTGGTATAACATATTTTGTTTACTTTATCCATAGCCACAAAAATTTTAAGAGAAACTTTGATCATCTCCAAATTCAAGATAGTGTAACAGGGCTTAAGTAGATACATTTTAGAGATAGTGTAGGGTTTCAATATTCCTCTTACATCTTACTTGCTATGTGATTTTGAGAAATTGCTCAGAGATTGTTAATAATTTGGCACTGAGATTTTATACAGGCAGGATTTAGTATACAGCCTGTTTTAGGATTGTGCCAGTAAATACTAGCTAATATTATTTTATTATCATTTTCTTTTCATAGCAAAATTAAATTACAATATTTATCAGAGGAAAGCATATATAAACAATCACTTGGGCTTATATGATTTTTATAATTAAAATATAGACCAAACATTTTTAAAGACAAGTAGGACCTTAAATTGTCAAAGTTATGTGCCAAATTTAATTAAGAGTCAAGTTGGGAATTCTTTGTTGTTTCTTTGGTTTCAGTGACCCTTTTTCTTACAATATTAGGTTGTAAGTTTTCATCAGTAATATTGAACTCATAAATTTGAGATTTCTTGTTCATTGAAATTGCTTTGAGTTCAGATTTGCTAAACAAGTAATTCTTTTTAGAAGCTAAGTCCTTGGTTGTGTTTCTTATAAAAAGCAGTATTATAAATAAATTCTTAAAAAATAAAGAGAATGGAAAATACAAGATATTTTGACACGTGAGTAATGTTAAACTAAATCAATACCTCACCCTCAGAACTTAGACATTTACCCTCATAAATAGTTAACATAAGAAGAACATAATAGCTACTTAATACATATTTGCTGAATACAAAAACAAATATTGTTATTAATAAATAAAAGATCATTTGGTTATTAATAAGAAGTATTGGATACTACTTCTATATTTCTGTGTGTTGTACATGTATACATCTGTGGTTTCAAAGATGTATACCAGAGTTGGCGTTTTTTGTAATATTCTCAATATTATCAAATTATATGATATAAATGTACATATGTGTGTGCATATATGTATGTGTGTATACATATATCTCCTATATACATATATAATTTACATAATTTGGCATTACTTAGTAATTTAATTTCAAAATTTTCCTCATTATTTGATCATTTTCTTCCTATTTTAGTTTGAATAGGACAAGCAAAGTACCATATTTATCATAAAGAATTTCCTTGAAGGAGCATTATCACCAGGTATTTTTTTGTCTGATGCTTCTCTAGTGTTCAAACAAAACTGAAATTGTTCAGGTTTTGTTTTTAATTGACATGAAATAATTGTATCTATGTTTTGACACATATTATAATGTATGCTGATCGAATAAGGGTAATTAGCATATTCAACCTCTCAAATGTTTATTATTTCTTTGTGTTGGCAACACCCACTGTCGTAGCCCTTCGGAACTACCTAATGTGTTTCTTGGTAACTGTTAGTCCTACTGGTGGTCTAGAGCTCTAGAAATCATTCTCACTACCCAGCTGTGATTTTGCATCCTTCACTCAAGCTAGACCTTCCATTTGATCCTGCAATCCCACTACTGGGCATCTACCCAGAAGGAAAAAAATCCTTTTATCATAAGGACACTTGTACTAGACTGTTTACTGCAGCTCAATTTACAATCGCCAAAATGTGGAAACAGCCTAAATGCCCACCAACCCAGGAATGGATTAACAAGCTGTGGTATATGTATACCATGGAATACTATTCAGCCATTAAAAAAAATGGAGACTTTACATCCTTCGTATTAACCTGGATGGAAGTGGAAGACATTATTCTTAGTAAAGCATCACAAGAATGGAGAAGCATGAATCCTATGTACTCAATTTTGATATGAGGACAATTAATGACAATTAAGGTTATGGGAGGGAGGAAAAGCAGAAAGAGGGACAGAGGGAGGGGGGTGGGGCCTTGGTGTGTGTCACACTTTATGGGGGCAAGACATGATTGCAAGAGGGACTTTACCTAACAATTGCAATCAGTGTCACCTGGCTTATTGTACCCTCAATGAATCCTCAACAATAAAAAAAGAAAAATAAATAAAATAAAATAAAAAGTCTTTTTATATCTTTCCCTTCCCCCTACCCTGCCTATGCTCTCCTATCTTCAGTTTTACTTTTTACTTCTGTGAGATCAATTTTTTTTTTTAGTTTCCACACATGAGTGAGAATATACAGTAGTTTAACATTCTGTATTGGCGTATTTCACTTAATAATAAAATCTTAGAACTGATAAGCGAATTAATAAAGTTGTAGGATATAAAATCAACAGACAGGAACAGAAAAAGGAACCAAGAAACCAACCTCCTTGACAATAACTACGTGCTTATGAACACACGTCTGGACACACAGACACACGGAGAATCCCTAGGAATAATTTAACCAAGAAGTAGAAGACCTCTACAAGAAAAACTAGAAGACAAAAATGAAAAAAAAAAACAAAAAAAAAACTGAAAGGGGATATATCCAAACTGAAAGACATTTTATGGCCACAGATCAGAAGAAGTAATATTATTAAAATGATCATACTACCCAAAGCAATCTACATATTCAATGTAGTCCCAATCAAAATGTCAATGGAATTCTTTACAGAAGTAGAAAAAAAATCCTTAAGTCTGAATGAAACCACAAAAGACCCTTTAACTTAAAGGTTAGACCAGAAGGTATAAGTCTACTGGAATAAAACAGGGAGAACGCTTGAGGATATTCGTCTGGGAATAGATTTTATGGATAAGACCTCAAAAGCACAGACAAAAAAAGCAAAAATGAACCAATAAGATAATTTTTTTTGAAATTTAAAAGCTTCTATACAACAAAGGAAACAATCCCAGAGTGAAAAGAAAACCTACAGAATGGGAGAAATATTTTAAACTATTCATCCACAGGGGATTAGTACCCAGAATATACAAAGAACTCAAACATCTCAATAGCAAAAAATAAAGTAAAATACAATCCAGTTTTTTCTTTTTTTAAAGAAATGAGCTAAATATCTGAAATATTTCTCAAAAGAAAACTTACGAAGGGCACACTGTCTGGGTGAAAGGCACACTGTATAAAAGCAAACTAGGTAACCAAAAGTGTGTACCCCCATAATATTCTGAGTTTTTCTTAAAAAGGGCAGGGGAAGAGTTACAAATGGTCAAAAATATGTGAAAAATGCTCAATATTACTATTCGTTAGATACATATAAATTAATGCCACAATTAGGTATCATCTCACCCCCACCCAATTAGCAGGGCCATTATCAAAAAGACAAAAAATAACAAATGTCGCTGAGGATGTGGAGTGAAGGGAATGTTGAAGCACTGACATCAAATAGTATAGCCACTTTGGAGAACAGTTTGCAGGTTTCTCAAAAAACTAAAAGTAGAACTCATGTATGACCCAGCAGTCCCACAACTGGGAGTTTAAGGAAAGGAATATATCAAAGAGACAGCTTCCCTCGCATGTTTGGGACAGCACCGGTCATAATCGTCAAGATGTGGAACCAAGCTAGGTGAGCAGTGACAAATTAATGAACAAAGCAAAGGTGGGGTGTGTGTGTGTGTGTGTGTGTGCATGCAAGGAAAAAATAATGAAATCCTGCTGGCATTATTTATGATGTCACTTTACTCATCAGTAACACATAAGTGACAGTGAATATAGATTACGAGATAGATGCTATAAATGCATATGTTATTCATATCTACCTTGCACCTTGTTACAATTGGTTAAGGCACATTTTCTCCCTACAATGTCCCATGTGTTTAATTGTGCATTTCTATATATATGATAATATGTATTTGATCCTGGTAGGTAAAAATAAAATCTTCAGAATCAGAGTATGCTTAGTTTATGGGAAACAAGCTTCTAGGGTCACCATAAGTATTGTCAATTTTAAATGGTTCAGAGATTTTCTGTCAGACAGTAAGTTGTAAGAATTGCTATGTTAGCCTCTTCAATTAAAAAAAAAATTATCTCCATTCTTCTAATGGCACAGGTCTGCATTTCATTTCCTCCCCTAGTTTATTTCTGTGTTTTATACTGTGTTCTCATACAAGATCTATCTCTGTAACATCAAGTCTAATCAAAGTCCTCCCAAATATAAAACGCTTACCACAATGTCTCAATTTATAAAAATTCAATGTCTGGGGAGCACAATAAAATGAGGTGTGCCTATATTAGAATTATTTCATGAAGATCTTGAATCAGCATTATAAAATGTCACAACAAGCAATTACACTAACATCTAAAAGTATAGCAAGGTAAGAAGTCTCAACCAAGTTACATGATGATCAAAAGTTTGATGATCATCAAATTCAGAACCTTACGTTCATCATAAATACCATAATAACTATTAACGAACTGATGAGTACTTGAGTTGATTCCATATCTTTGCAATTGTAGATTGTGCTACAAGAAATATTTGAGTGCAAATATTTGAGTCCCCTTCAGGAGAATGGTTCCTGTTAGGAAGGTTGGTGGCCTAAGACTTGGGCTTTAGTAAAAAGACTTCAGACCCAGAGGGACGGGAAGTGAATTAGGGACAGGAGCACAACTTAGGGCGATGTACTACACATTTAGTAATTGTTGAATCAAATGAGACATTAGTGAAAAATAGAGATTTCTGGACTCTACAGAAATCAGCCCAGTACAATCAGCAGCTCCAATGAAGAAAACATACACCCCTGGAAGAGAATACAGAACCTAGAATTTAAGACAATGATCCAAAGTTTGATGAACAACATGAGGGGGTTCAGCATGTCCCCTGAGTGAAGAATTCAACTCCAACTTGAAATTTACCTTAGAAATTAACACAATGTAACCTAAACACTTGAACCCTCATGTTAATCTGAAATTTTTAAAGTTTGACAATCACTGATTCAGGCCCATGGCCATCTCATTGCTTCCCATTGCCACACTTCCCTCCCACCCTGCAAACTGTATTCATGTCTTTTATGTTGCAGTCATATCTAATAATCAAACTCCCTCTGGAATAATTTCAATTTTATAGTCAGAATACCTCTATGTTGGAATTTTCAATACTGAAATGTGACCATCACTTTGATTGGCTAAACTGTTGACTGTATCTCTGAGATTTAGCAATAATTGAAGAGTTTGTTCCAAATTGAAGCAAAAGATATATCCAGTTAGTTCCAGATAAGAAATAAGCATATTATCTGCATAGATAAATGTCATCAGCCATTATTCAGATACAAGAAATAATAAATATGCCTACCAGATTCCTAATCCCAGAAGGATAGACCGTGACCTGAACAAGTTCAGAACAATCTCACTCTTTCATACACACAGGCAGCCTTTGAGGGCCGGGACTATATTTTTGAATTTAGATATCATCTCTCCTCTCCTTAATCATCTGGTTTTAAGTAATCTACTTCGCTGGTGAAATAATAGAGACTCAACATTTATTGTCCTGCGCCTGTGGCTCAGTGAGTAGGGCGCCAGCCCCATATGCCGAGGGTGGCAGGTTCAAACCCAGCCCCGGCCAAACTGCAACCAAAAAATAGCCGGGCGTTGTGGCGGGCGCCTGTAGTCCCAGCTGCTCGGGAGGCTGAGACAAGAGAATCACCTAACCCCAAGAGTTAAGAGGTTGCTGTGAGCCGTGTGACGCCACGCGGTACAGTGAGACTCTGTCTCTACAAAAAAAAAAACATTATTGTCCTAATCTAGATATCTTAGATCAGGAATACACCTTATCGATAACACCTTTCTTAACCACCTGAGATAGAACCATTATAATCTGTGAATTCTTGCAGTCTTTACATAGGGTGCACTGTGTTAACATCTCTTTCTAGATTCCTTAGCACACATGACACTCCTGATAGTTAGAAACAATCATTTTACTCATTTTCATATTTAAAGCACAGCATAATGGTAATTTCATAATGGGTGAACAACTTACTCCAAAAAGAAGGTTACAACATAAAAATGGCTGAGAACATTTCTTTCAGAAAAATTCTAAATATTGTATATTTTACTTGACTATATTCCCTCTTTGGGTTATAAGAAATGCAATCAACTGATCATTGGCTTGAGAACAGGACCCTGTAGCTTTACTTATCAGTGGAGAGTAAAGGTATTGGATTAGTTGTTGAGATTTGTTAGGAATGATTGTTAGAAAGTTTGAATTGTGTGTAATAATTTTTCTAGGAATATTTTATCCATCTTCCTCCTAATGCTTATACTATATTGCCCTTCTATAATCCAATAGAGATTGCTTGCAAATTTTATAGAAAAGAGACTTTAGAAATATAGGTATTACAAAATAAATGACTGTATTTTCATCATTAATAACAGAGGAGACACAAATAAAAAAAGAGTTTAGTTTTTTCTAAATTTCTAATAATAATACTTATTTTAGAAGCTGTAAAAATCAATTTATTTGAGCACATTTTTAAAAAAAGTTATTTTGCCAATATTTATCAGCTCAAAGAAAATGTCTCTGTATAAAACAATTCTATGTAATTATATTTATGCTCAGAAATTCTCCTCTTTCCTTTTCTTTTTTTTTTCATTTTCTTTTCATTTTTTTAGTTTATAATTCACATAGGAAAAGAAAATCAAGAGGATAAAATTGTTTCAAACTGGATAAAAATATAGCACAACTTATGCTAGCATAAATACAGCACATAAGGACAAATTTCACTGTATGTAACTATAGGAGATATTTTTAACAACTGGGATTTAAATCACATAGCTACAAGAAATCTATTTCTGCCTTAGAATAAGTGAATGGGTGCCATTCTAACCTTGTCAAATTTAAAAAGAAAATCTTCATTCTAAAATTTGTGAAGTAAATAAGTACATATAAAATAAATAAATAATATATATGTAAAATAAATAATAAGGAACATATCCTATTTTATTTTGTTAGGGACAGTGTTTATAATTTATTTGTCTTTAGCCCTAATTTGACTATAGACATATTTTTCACAACATACCATGACTTATTCCCGAATTAATACTGGAAGAAGTTGCATTTGAAAGACTAAAAAGCCCACCCCTCTTACTACTCCCATTTGACATGATATTGGAAATTCTGGTTAGTGTAATATAACAGAAAAAAAAAAATATCTATTAAGGTTGCAAACATGAAATAAATCTTTCTTTATTCAAAAATTTTGTGAACCTCTGTAGAGATTTTTTGGTAGAAAATTTCAAATAATCTACCAAAGAAACAAGCAAAGAAAAAGAACATAACCAGGAACTAATAACATAGTATAGCAGTGTTGGGTATACAAGGTCAATATAAAAAGTCAACTGCTTCTCTATAAGCCAGCAATTAATAATTTAAGTTTAAATTGAAAAATATGTATTATTTATCATACCTTCAAAAAAGTAAATTACTTAGTATAAATCTAATACAAATTGTTCCCAATTACCCTGACTTGATAAATACACATTATATGTCTATATCAGAACACCACATAAACCTAAGACGCACCTGGCCCTCAGGGGATCGTCAGCCTATACACAGTACAAGAGCAAAGACAAGCTGATTTGGAACTCAATTCAGCTTCTCTTCTGCAGGGGAACCGCAGAGTTGTTCTGTTCTTTTCTGTCAGTAACATTAATCAGGGGTGAGACTGGACCTGAGTGAAAACCCCCCAACCTTCATCAAGCACCCGAGGTTGTCAGGCCTCACCTCCTCCTGCTAGAGAGAGGCAGAGTGCAGTGGCCTGGCAGACTTCCTTGTGATTTAGGCAGGTGCAAACTCCTGGAGTACCGATTCACTATAGGCAACTGGGTCAGCCAACTGCAGGGCTATCAATGACTGGGTGTGACAGCGGTGCAAGGTGGGGAAAGAGGCATCAACCTTCCCAGACTGATCTATTGGCTGGGTGGCTCCTCCTGACTCCATGCAGCACTGGAGCAAGCCACACCAGAGTAGTCACCAGACCCCTGTGATCCAGTTCCCAGAGACCTCTTAAACTCTCTCACCCGAGACAGGTGCAGACTGAGACAATTGATTTGGACTTTTTGAATTGAACCAATCGCCTGAGGACAAATCAGGTGGTGCCCTGGGTGCATGGTGGCAGGAAGGTTTGATTTTTCTTTTCCAATTGTTTGCCAGTGGGGGGTGGGGTGATTTAATTGCTGATATTTCTCCACAGCTGAGACTTCATTCCAGAGTATCTGTTTCACTAGGGTGGAACAGAAACCAGCTGAAAACAAGACAGAACCACTTAGCCCCACCACACCAGACAGGGCCCCAGTTTCTCAGGCCACAACACTGTAGAGGCCCTTGACAAAGCCCCAGGGGAAAAAATCAGAGGGAGTAAAACAACCATGGGGTGGAATCAGAGGAAAAACTCTGGTAACATGAATAACCAGAATAGATCAACCCCCTCAAGGAAAGATATGGCAGATGCAATTGAAGATCCCATTCATAAACAACTGGCTGAGATGTCAGAAATTGAATTCAGAATTTGGATTGCAAACAAGATTGACAAAGTGGAATTAGGAATTCAAGGAGAAATTAAAAAATTATCTCAAGAATTTAACGAATTTAAAGACAAAACAACCAAAGACTTAGACACACTGAAGCAAGAGTTTGCAGCCCTCAAAGATATGAAAAATACAGTAGAATCCCTCAATAACAGAATGAAGCAAGCAGAAGAAAGGATTTCTGACATCGAAAATAAAGCCTTTGAACGCTCCCAAACTCTCAAAGAGAAAGAGAAATGGAGAGCAAAAATGGATCATTCTCTCAGAGAGCTCTGGGATAATTCAAAGAAGGCGGATACCTGAATCATAGGAGTTCCTATGATGAAGTGGCCTCAGATGAAGTGGCCTCACTGGGCACAGAGGCCCTTCTGCATGAAATTATGAAAGAGAATTTTCCAGGCATGCCAAGAGATTCTGAAATTCAGATAGTGGACAGCTTCAGAACCCCAGCACGACTCAACCCCAATAAGACATCCCCCAGGCATATCATAATTAACTTCACTAAAGTTAATGAAAGGAGAAAATCCTCAAAGCTGCCAGGAGAAAGAAAACCGTTACCTTCAAAGGCAAGAATATTAGAATGACTGCTGATCTCTTTGCTGAAACTTTTCAAGCCAGAAGAGGGTGGTCACCGACTTTTAATCTCCTAAAGCAAAAGAACTTTCAACCCCGGATCTTGTATCCAGCTAAATTGAGTTTCATTTATGATGGAGAAATTAAATACTTTAATGACATTCATATGTTGAAGAAAATTGCCATAGCCAAACCAGCTCTTCAGGATATTCTCAGACCTATCCTCCATAATGACCAACCCAATCCTATACCACAAAAGTAAACTCACTCAGAAACTTTGGATCAAACTCCAATTTCCACACTGGCAAAAGGATTAAAAATGGCCACTGGACTTTTGAAAAACTCGATACCCGAAACTTCACCAGACTTATCAATATTCTCCATTAATGTGAATGGCTTAAACTGTCCTCTAAAGAGGCATAGGTTAGCTGACTGGATACAAAAACTCAGGCCAGATATTTGTTGCATACAAGAGTCACATCTTAACTTAAAAGACAAATACAGACTCACGGTGAAAGGATGGTCATCCATATTTCAGGCAAATGGTAATCAGAAAAAAGCAGGTGTTGCAATTTTATTTGCAGATACAATAGGCTTTAAACCAACAAAAGTAAGGAAGGACAAGAATGGTCACTTCATATTTGTTAAGGGTAATACTCAATATGATGAGATCTCAATTATTAATATCTATGCACCCAACCAGAATGCACCTCAATTTATAAGAGAAACTCTAACAGACATGAGTAACTTGATTTCCTCCAGCTCCATAATCGTCGGAGATTTCAACACTCCTTTGGCAGTGTTGGATCGATCCTCCAACAAGAAGCTGAGCAAAGAAATCTTAGATTTAAACCTAACCATCCAACATTTGGATTTAGCAGATATCTACAGAACATTTCATCCCAACAAAACTGAATACACTTACTTCTCATCAGCCCATGGAACTTACTCCAAAATCGATCACATCTACTCAAACTACATATCTGGTAAAAAAAAAAAAAACATATCTTGAATCTATAAAGAACTCAAATAAATAAGCAAGGAAAAAAATTACACAGTGGGCAAAGAACATGAACAAAAGTTTTTCATAGAAGATAGACAAATGGGCAAAAACACATGAAAAATGTTCAATGTCAATAATCATCAGGGAAATGGAAATCAAACCATGATGAGATATTACCTTACCATGATTACAATGTCTTTTTTTTAACTGTACCTTTTTTTATTATTATTAAATCATAGCTGTGTACATTAATGTGCTCATGGGGCACCATACATTGGTTTTATAGACCGTTTGACACATTTTCATCACACTGGTTAGCATAGCCTTTCTGGCATTTTCTTAGTTATTGTGTTAAGACATTTATATTCTACATTTACTAAGTTTCACATGTACCCTTGTTTTTTTTTTATTAAAAAGTACAAAAACAATTGATGCAGACATGAATGCATCAAGGAGAATGGAATGCTTATATACTGTTGGTGGAGCTGAAAATTAATACAACATCTATGGGAAAAGGTATGGAGATACCACAAAAGATGAAAAGTGGACCTCCCATTCCATCCAGTGATCCCATTACTGGGTAACTCCAAAAGAAAAGGAGTTATTTTATCAAAAGGACCTTTGCACTCAAATATCTCTTACAGAACAGTCTACAATTGCAAAGATATGGAATCAACCCAAGTACTAATCAGTTTATTAAAAAAACATCTGTGTGATTTCCATGGAATACTACTCAGCCATGAAAAGATTGAATCCATTTTTTTTTTGCAGCAATTTGGGTGGAACTGAAAACCTTTGCACTAAAGTATCCTGAGAATGAAAAAACCAACACTGCATGTACTGCATAACCAAGGGTCACACATGTAGAATAAAGGTCATTGGAAATCAACCAGGCAGGAGGTGGTGGGGAGGGAGGGAAGGAATAAATATCTTACTAACAACCACAATGAACATTATTCAGAGTTGGACACTGATAGTCCCAACTCAAGCATTACAATAGCTATTCATGTAACGAAACCATTTGTACCCTTTTACTATTTTGAAATTAAAAAAGAAAAAAATAAATGGACTTTAAACATGCCAAACAAAAAAAAGACCAACAACAAAAAAATTCAATTATCTAAATCCATTCATTTGACTTTCCCTTTTAATGCTTGGGTGATATAAAGGCATAAAATAAAAAATATTAATTGAATATATGTTTGAAAAATTTTAGTGAGGATGTCAATTTCAGATCTATTTTAATGCATTCCTTTATTCAAACTCATGCCTGAAAATATACACATGTACACATACATGCAAATGAATATGGAATGATGTGGAATAATGTCAGCTTACAGCATACATTAGCACTCCTGTAAACAATGACATCTCCAAATTTGTGAATTAAAATAGTACACTAGACAGTTAAGGAGCATCACAGCTCTATTTTGCATAGAAGCTACTAATAGTTAACCACATATTTAGAACACTAGAGTACTCATTTTACTCCTGGTTATATTTACAATCTGATGTATTGTCGACTTTACTAACTGTGCATTTCTGTAGTCTCTAATCCAGTTTGTCTGCTTATCTCCTGCGGATATACGTAATCTGATTGAATTCATCGTGCAATGCTTTTGGATTTTTGTTGCAATCGGCCACTCTGTGTACAACGACATTCTGTTAATTCTTTCTTGTTGCAAAAGTGAACTCATTCAGCGTTGAAGAAATTAAACCTTCCCTTCAACTTATATGTTTCCTGCCTCTACATTGCACTTTTCTCCTTTTTATTGTGGCAGCTTTCAAATCACTCTTTGTTTTTCTCCTATAAATGAGATGACAATGGCATTTCAAGGAAAGGAAAAAGAAATAGAGATCTGATGACCATGGACTATGCTCCTTCTCTCCCTTGCTTACTAGCTGAGTGTGCCTGGTTGAGCTGAACAGTTTGTTAACACACGCTGGGCAATTACTGTGCTGCAAATTTGCAGCTACAGTGGTCTCATAAGATACTGCTTTTTGATCTTTCTTTCCTCAATTAGGAGATTACATGACTAACAAAAGATATTTTTATTTCCAGTATAAAAACAACTCGATTGTGCTTTCAGTGTATTAAAAAAAAAAAAAGAAAGAAAAGAAGGGTAAATATAAAGGTGAATTTAATTTAGGTTATTTGGACAGAGAGTGTTGACACTTTTTTGTTGACATAAGACTTCATGGAGCACAGAGTCCTTTTTTTTACTCCACTGGGTACTAGATAACCCATTTATCTTAGAGGATATGTTTATGCATTTTGTTTTTGAGAAAAAAGACACTGGATCTTAGAAACTCAACTCAGCCCTAGCAATTCTGCTGGCTGACAGAGAGATATTAAAGACGGCTCTCAATAATCACGGTTCTGATTCAGATGAAGGATTTTGAATATAAAGTGACAGAAGAAAATGGCATAGATTTCAATAACTTCAGGAACCAATCTTCCATTATCTGAATAAACTCTTTGGCTGGTGGTTATTGAATAAGCATGTTTACCTGTGATTTTACACAGGAAAGAGTATCATTTCATAGCAAAATGAGTATCCATAGATTGTAAAAGGAATTATTAATGTACATTCTAGGAATAGGTCACCAACTGAAAAGTTTTTTTCTGCATTTTCAATTGAATGAGGTGTTTAATTTTGCTACAAATAGCAAAACCTGAGTCATTTTTAGGAAAGTATAAAAGAAGAATTCACTCATGACTTTCAGCGTAATCGAAATGTATTCAAATACACATTCATACTAGCTGAGTTACTTCCCTAAGAGAGACACAAAAGACCCCAAGGTCTACTATGAATTGCTATCCAAATGTGTTATTTTCATGCGTGGTTCTTTTTATCAGCTGTCATAAATTGAAGGGAATTATAATGAAATGAGCCTGGCAATCATCCTGCTGATAGATCTGAAAACATTATCCAGGGTTCTTAGCTAAGACAGATAATCAGAGAGGTCTGTTCTGGAGGTAACTAAGAAATCTCAGCTAGGACGAGAGCGCGAACCATCACTGATGCATGTCCCTTCTGGAGAATGGTTCCTGTTACGAAGGTTGGTGGCGTAAGACCTGGGCTTTGGTAAAAAGCCTTCAGACCCGGAGGGACGAGAAGTAAATTAGGGATAAGAACACAATTTAGGTCAAGGCACTACACAGTGAGTAATTGTTGGATCAAATGAGATATTAGTGAACAATTATTTCTGGACTCTACCCCTTGATAGTACACAATACTATCACTAGTTCCAATGAAGGAACATCTGCCATCTGTCTTGTTAAACAAACAGCCTAGATGACTCTGCAAATTGGTTAGGCAAAAGTCACTATCCCAAAATAACTAAAATATAAATTACTCATTCATTGATTTATTCAACAAATGTTTCTTGAGAAATTAATATGTAGTTAAAGTCTCATAGTACAGTTGATAAAACAGCTCTTTTCAAAAATTTTAATTTTTAGTATTTATTTATTATTTTGAGACAGAGTCTTACTTCATCACCCTGAGTGCCATGGTGTCATCATAGCTCACAGCAACCTCAAACTCTTGAGCTCAAGCTACGCTTTTGCCTCAGCCTCCCAAGTAGCTGAGATTACAGTTGCCTGCCATAAGGCCCAGCTAATTTTTCTTTCTTTCTCTTTTTTTTTTTTTCGGTAGAGACGGGGTCTCACTTTTTCTCAGGCTAGTCTTGAACTCATGAGCTCAAGCAATCTACTTGTCTTGGCCTCCCAGAGTGCTGGGATTATAGGCATAAACCACATTACCCAGGCCCCGTCCAGAACTTTTTAGACCAGAGTAACTGATGCAGACTACAAAACTGGGTGGATCACTTATAGTTATGAGAATACCCTTCAGGCATAAGTCAAACTATATATATGTGTGTGTGTGTGCGCATATATACACTATAATATAAATTATATATGTCTGTATGTGTATGTATGTGTATATATATAGACACGCATTATTATTATTATTATTATTATTTTTTGACATAGAGTCTTACTTTGTTGCACAGGCTAGAGTGACCTGGAGTCAGCCTAGCTCACAACAACTTCAAACCCCTAGGCTCAAGTGACCTTCCTGCCTCAGCCTCCTGAGTAGCTGGAGTGCATCACCACACCCAGCTAAATTTTATAGTTTTAGTAGAAATGGGGTCTTGTTCTTGTTCAAGCTGGTCTCCAACTCCTGAGCTTAAGCCATCCACCTGCCTCGGCCTCCCAGAGTGCTAGGATTGCAGGCATGAGCCACACTGCCTGCCAAAAATTTTATTTTTTAAATGCTTATTTAATTTGTTATATCAATAAATGAAAACAGATTAAACATTTAAATACAATCCAAAAATATTTTCATTATATTTATTAACATCTTTAATAATTTAAGAAGTTTAATTAGCATTGAGAATGTTTTGGCAATTTATGATTTGCATGTTTGTATATTATCAGTGTTCATTGTTTCAATAACTTATGTTCTTGGAAGTCCTTTAATTGTCTGACTAACCAAATGAACTTTGTCAAGTACTTAAGAAACTTATAGAGTCTCATAAATTAAGCTTAAAAATATTAACTATAACTGTAATTATTTTGCAAATCTAGAGTGAAAGTATCTTTAATTTACAACTCTAAAGATTACAACTTTAAGACTAAAGCAATTACTCAATTACATGTTCAAAAGTGAAATCACAGTTTTCTATGTTAAGTAATTAAGTCCAAATATAATAAATATACAAATGTGTTGGTCAACTTTAAATACAGAGATGAGTAACAGAAGCTTATGCATTTGATTTATTTCATCACTCCATTTAATTCTAAACCTGCCTTAATAACTAAGGAGGTAATTATACAAATAAAAAAGGATGATAACACCCCCTTCAAAGAACTGTTACAGACTTGCCTGGCTGACTTAGTATCAACCAGAGATCTAAGCTGGAAAGAAGGAATTTGAATGGGGATGGTACGAGACTCTTCAGGTGGGCAGAGGGGTACCCTGCACAGAATTAATGAAGATGCTGATCTCTTAGGCCTCATCTACTGATTTAAGCTAATCATTGCCTTGGCTATTAGATCTCATTTCTGTTTGCAAACCTTCCTCTAGCCCTCCTCAAATGGCTTCAATAATCCACTTGATGTAATTAATCTATTTACTGAAAGATCTTGGATTGTTTTCTTATTCTTCCTGTTGAGTAGATCTATGGTATAACTCACAGTTATTTCAATAATCACTTAGATTCTATATGTCTTCTTTATATTAGTGTCACAGCTTTTACTGTTCTTATAGGTACACACTCTCTTCTTAGCTCTGGAGATAAAGAGTAAAATGAGGGAGTCAAAATTTTTGCCATAATGCATCTTTCATTGTACTAGAAGAGAAAGATAACAAATCTAAAATCCAAGATGTTTAAAAAAAACCCTCTTAGTAAATTAATGCAAAAATTAAAGCAAATATTTTAGCAAGAATGGAGAAATACTCAATAAAATGATTTAAAAAATTGTCATAATTGACACTCAGAATGCATTTTAACCATACATTTAACCATAAAAAATAGATGTCATTTTTTAATGATACATTAAGTTTTGACCAAATTAATCCTATCTTGTGTAATAAATCAAGTCTCAGTAATGTTAAGAAATATCAAAATTATTCAGAATATATTCTGACCACAGTGGAGTTTAAGGAGGAGCTCTATAAAAGAAAAAAAAAAAAGAACCTAGAGCGCCTACATGAATAGAAATTAACACACTTGTAAATAACACGTGAATATTGAAGGAAATCACAATCATGATGGAAATTAGAAAATGTTTTGTACTAAATGTCAATCAAAATTCATGTATCAGCATTAATGGAATTCAACTAAAGCCCTACACAGAGAAAATGTGTACTTCTATGTTAGAAAATATTAAAATGTGTAGAACATATTGGCAAAGAAAAAGAAGCCGAATCCACAACTTGTAGATCCTTTTCAAGAACTCAGAAAAGAGAATAGGTTAAAAGACAAAAAATTAAAGATATGCTATTATAAACATTGAAATAAAAATCAAGTAAGTAGAAAACACATAAATAAAAATTATTGAAAAATAAAACTTTAGACTCAACAATTTTAGGAATAATAAATTATACCACCACTATAAATGGGTCAAGTATTAAAAAAACAGATAATTTCTGAATAACTTCATAATAGTAACTTTAAAATTGAGAAGAAACAGGTAAATTCTTTAAAAATTCAGTGAAAATTAGCTATCTCCAAAATAATGGATATTAAAATCAAAAACATTATGTGTCTGATCAAGAAATTGTTTATATCATTTTTAAAAAGAAAACATTCCCACAAAATATCTGTCTCAAACAGATTCATTAGTGAATAATTCCCAATATCAAAGAAGATAATAAATGTTATAAAAATTCTTTCAGATATTTAAAGATATATTTAAAAATTTTCCAATTGATTTTATGAAGCCATGATGATATTCATAAAAATGTGATCAATCTTTCTCATGAACATAAACAAAAAAAAAAAAAGAAAAGAAAAACCTATACAAAATATTGGTAAATAGAAGATGGTGGACATGATTACAAGAGGGACTTTACCTAACAAATGCAATCAGTGTAACCTGGCTTATTGTACCCTCAATGAATCCCCAACAATAATAAAAAAAAAAGAATAATCATCCAGGATTAAGTTTAGTTTATTCTATAAATCAAGAGTTTATTAAAATTAGAAATTCAATAAATGTAAACAACCATATTTAAAGATTGCAGGATCAAAACACACAATTATTTAAATAGATGCCAGAAAATGCATTAGTAAAACCCAGGAAGTATTGTGATTAAACCTGCTAGCAAATTGGTAACAATTTTCTTTTTTAATAAAGTCCATTAACAAAACATTTACAGCTAACATCATGTTTAGTGATATATTAAGAAAAATAAGCTAGCTTGAAGAATATTTAAAAGATTCGACCGTTAAACTAGGGTAATTAAGTGAATGTAGTTGAGTGACAAGTCTTTTAGCTGTCCTAAAAAAGGGGGATTGGTGAGGATACTTAACATTTGCTTTCTTATCAAATTTAAAGCAAAGAATGCAGTATTGATATTACTGTAGTTTCCATGCTGTAACTAGATCTCTGGAATTGATTCATCTTATGATTGAAAGTTCTTGCACTTTGATCCCCTTCCCTCCCCTTTCTGGCCCTGGTGAGCGCCATTCCCCTCTCTCTGCCTCTGAGTTTGCCTTTGTAAGATTCCACGCATAGGTGGGATTCTTCTTACTGTGGCTGGCTTAGTCCACTGAGAACAATGTCCTCCAGGTTCATTTCTGTTGTTGCAAATGGAAGGACTGATTTTTTATGACCAAGCAGCTTTATGTATATTTCATCCATTCAAACATCACTTGTGTTGTTTCTGTGCTGCGGCTGTGGTGGATGGCGCTATAACCCGAGATCCAGATACCTCTTCAAGATCCCTCTTAATATCCACCCAAAGTGTGATGGCAGGACCATATGATAATTAATTTGATTGTGTAATTATCACACAGTGCATATGCCTCTTAAATCCTCATGCTGTGTACCTTGACTATATACACTGTTAGTCGGATACAGTTTTCACGTACAAAACCACGTGTCTTGTCAGAGGATGTATGCCAAAAATAACCTCCCAGAAGGATAACTTCTCAATATAAAGAACCAGCTTTGTAACTTTAAGAGATGCGGTGCTCAATGGTGCCTCTGGACTCTGTGCATAGCAGGTACAGCTCCTGGGAATACAACTCCTACTTGAGAGCAGGGAGAGGCTCTCACAGGTTCATGCTGCAGAGCGTGTGGCTTGGCTCACTGGACCCAACACAGTGGTGCTGGTGGCACCTGGTTGATACCTAAGATGTCACAAGTCCCGAACAAAACTCCTACTATTGTGGAGAACAAATGTTTTCATAGCTGAAAACTGTTTTTCAGTGGGTGGTGGGGGTAGGTGCTCCAGACATGCTACAAAGCCTTGGGCTGTAGAAGAGAATTGGTTCCTGACAATGGCACCAAATAATTATCACGTCATTGCTCCATTACCATTTTCTATAATGCCCTGGCTGTTACCGGAGATAAGTACTTGCTCGTAAGGTCTGGTGAGTATTGTTTCAATCAATTGTGATATGAAAGTAATACAATTAGATTTGAGCTCTAACAAAATAAATTACACGAACAGTTGGACCCAGTTTCCTGTTATTTACTTTTGTTACATCAGTGCCTCAATCTTACGTCTGGCTACTTGAGAGGGGAGGGGTTGCAATACTTACAACTAACGCATAGAAAAACAACCAACAACTTAGTCCTGACTCACAATGAATCGAAGAAATATATTGTCATTAGTTGCAATTAGAATTCTCCCACATTAAAGCCTCCTGTAAGGGAGGCCCTGAAAAATAGCAGTGAATAGAAACATCCTCGTGGGCACGGCTGTGAGGACAATGTGGCCATGTCCAAGAACAGACTTGGTTTCATTCTTTCAATCCTGCCATGATTGCCAAATCCCTCACTTCCGCTGAGCAAATGTGTCCACAGTTTATTTCCTTGTATTGGCCTGTGAGCCAGAAGACATCATTTAACCCTCCCCTTCTTCAGTTCTCACATCCGCATCATTCGCAAATCGTATTAATGTTCAATTCCACTCCCACATCTCATCACCCGTCACGCTTTCCCCTTGACCATCTCTCACCTGGACTACTGCACTGGCCTTTTAGCTGCTTTCTCTGTTTCTACTGTTCTCTGCACCAGAGTAAGGATGATATTAAAAACATTAAATCACATCATGGACATCACCTGTATACAACATTATCTCATCTCTTTAAAAATATCACCCCAATATTTTTCTGTGGCATAGAACACTATATTTACCGTTTCTGGGAAAACTGTTTTCATCTTAATCTCATGCTCTCTTACAGTAGTCTTGGACTTTTCTTTCCTCAGATAACTCAAGAAAGGTCCCAAATCAGTTGTCTTGGATGTTTTTCCATCCAGAGTCTCCCTCATTGCTCCAATTATTTCCAGTCCCTGCTCAATGAAGATCTTTTTTTTTATTAAGTCTTTTGTACATAGATCATCAATGAAGATTTCTTAGAGAGATTTTCTTACAGAGAATCAAAAATATCCACTCATAACTCTTCACTCGATCCTCTTAATTTTGAGTGTGTGAAACTGAACTTTGCTTCCCGTAATTAGTTCCTGTCTCATCCGAGAGCATGTTTGCCTCCTTGTCAGTCCCTGTGTTCATTCTGTGTTTTCCTCACTAAAGTATCAGCTTTCTGATGCAAGGATGCTCTAAGTTTTTACCATTATATTTTAAGTATATACCATATTTTTAAATCATAACCAATACTAAAATACTTGGGAAATTAATAACTTTTAAGAAAATCCTCATTACTTATATTAAAATTTGTCACCGAGTTATGACCCTCATGTTCTTTATACTAATCTTGGCCAGTGACAAGTCTGTTTTCAATGTTTCACTTGGGGATTTTCCATGAATCTGAAAGAGTAGGCTCAAAAAGTCAGAAGGATTACACTAGTAAAACAGTAGAAATTTATGAAATTTATATTATCCATTATAAGCAGCTATATTTCTAAGATTTTAGGAAATTATTAACATTATAAATAGTTAAAGCGAACAATGATTATGCATGTTTTTCTCATTTCTACTGTTACTCATTTTATTTGCGGGCATCCTTCTCTTCATTCACTGGGTACATTTTTTTCAGAACAGCTAGCTCCTATTAACTTGGGAATTCATAGTCTAACACGATGTTTGACATGTTTTGTTGTTAAAAATATATGATCAATTAATGACTAAACCTATAGTGACCTATCAGCATTACACATTTTGGGGTGAATTGAATGTTGCAAGGTCCACTTCCATTCCCTGAATGACTACCATTGTGTTAAGGATAACCTCAAAAGCAAAGACCAAGGTTCATAGTTGTGTTTCAACTAAACCAGTGTGAATACCTTTTTGTTCTCATTCAAATAAGAAAAAAAAATCTTCTTTTGACTTGAGTATGCTTTCATTGTTTTCTTTTTCTTCTTAAATATATGATCTTGAAAATTTAATTTACATTTAACAGAGGGCTCCCTCCATTCTTCTCACACGTGAGGCTGCATTAACTTGCTATCCTGGTAATATTGGTACTCCATTTGCTGGTGAAAGTAACTTTTAACTTTTAGCCAATAATCCTGTTTTTTTTTTTTTTTCTTTTTTTGTTTTTTCTTTTAGTGTAGGGCATTGTTTTTGTGTATCATCTATTAACTGGAAGGTAGCTGTTTAAACATGCAGATGAACTGTCTTGTAGTCTGACGAGAATTAGTGCAGAGACTCCAATAATCCACCTGACTTTCTGCCTAGTCTTCCAATACTCTGTGAAGATAGATCTTTTCTGGCACGCTCTATTTGAGAGACTTCCTAAAGTAAATCCCTTCCCTAATTCACTGGATTTTCCTCCTCCAGGGTCACTATTAGACTGCACTGCTGCATTCTCTGGGGTCCAGCTTTTTGTTACATCATTAATCTAGCTCCACTTTTAAACTTCTGACTTGCCAGGGTCGCACTCACTCACTTTATCAGTTGTGGAGTTTGGCGGCCTTTCTGAACCCCAGACTCTGGACATACAGAGAGAATTTCTGGACTTCTGAAGAGCCGACCTGCTGTCTAATTTCATCGCTCACCTGCTTTCTTGGAGAGTGGTGGAGGTATCTTCCATATCTCGAAATTGAGTTGTCATGTTACTTCATAAAGAAGATATTAAAAGAGGAAGGGGGCAAACACATTTTCTATACACTCCAAGAAACTTATAAAAGCCACACACAAACTTGTTCTTCTGTAGTGGGGTGAAAATGCAAGATTTACCACAAAGGTAGATTGGCTTCAGTTATATTGCTTCTTTTCCTGGATAGAAAATAAAGGTTGCATTCTGCAATGATATTTTGAAAGATGTGAAATTTTGTTATCTTTGGATGTACATCTATAATTTAGAATCCCAAGGTGTTAACATAAGAATGAAATGTAACCTACCTATATTCGTAATTTAAATCAATCTTTAAACTCTTTGTAACTAAATGCAAATATGTAAAATATTGAAATGCCATCCAAATGAAAGCCTTCATACGGTTGCATTGTTCGAGTATTTTTGAGAGGCTTAGAGGCTTTTACAAAACAGGAAAATCTACATACTTGTTGAGTATTCTGAGTGGTACAATAAATATATGGTTAAGCCAAAATATTACCATTACAACATAGCCAGGGACTAAGAAATAAATAATAGGGTATAGCAAGGTTTTATTCGTGAATACCTGGTATATATGTGCCATATTTTTAAGTTTTTATTTTCAAGATTCACATGTAACTTGCAATATTATCAATGTGACTTTTCACCTTTCCAAATTCTAATTTTACAATTTAACCTTTTGACCAATATACCAGAAGCAACAAACCAGAAAATACATGTGGTGTTTAAGAGTCAGAATGACTGTTAACATTTAAAAAAATACAAGGTAAAATTCATATCAAGTTTAGTTCCCTCTCTCCTCTCGTAAACACTTCCTGGCCAACTGTTTGCAAACCTAACGCCACCACTGTCAAGATAATGAAGATCACCCAAAAGTTCCCTGTACCACTGTATAATCATTCTTCTCTATTCAGATTGTTTACCAGATAATCGCTGTGACTGGTTTTCTGTTATTATACACTAGTTTATGTAACTAATATGCCTCATAAATGGGAACATACAATACATACTTTCTGTGGTCTTCTGTCATCGTTACTTTTATATTCCTGCATTAGATTTTATTTTTTGATGGGCAGTATTCCAGTGTATGGATTACCCAAATTTTGTCTATTGGAATGTTGATGGGAATTTGGTTTGCTTCCTGTAACAAATAAAGCTTCAATGAACACGTTTGTACAAGCTCTTATATGAATATATCTATGGCTTTCCTTTTTCCCAGATAAAAACCTAGAACTAAAGTGTCTGGATCTCGTGATAGATGCACAAAACAATTCTTTATAAGAAATTGACATTTTTCCAAAGTGATTATAACACTGTACATTCTTCTCAGAAATATTAAAGAATTTCTTCACTTCAACAGTTGGTCTGGCTTAAATTTCCCCCATCCTAATACCGCACAGTAATGTCGTATCCTTGATCTAATTTATATGCTCCAAATGACTAAGAATATTTAACACCTTTCCATATACTTACTTTTCATGTTTATATCTTCTTTGGCAAAATGCTCATTGACTTTTAACCTAATTTATATACGTTTGATTGCCCTTGTTAAAATTTTAGAGTTTCTACTATAGTAAATTAAAATTTGTTTTGTTTAATAAAAATATTGCCAGATAGCAACTGTCAATAGAAAATTTGATTTAATTTCCCTTTGTGAGTAATTAGCTGTTAGCATCTCAGCTCTCTTTATGCATATAATTAACTTTTCTAATCAAATCTAACTTCTTTGTTGTTGAAGATAATACTACAAGCTTTGTCATCAAATATTACACTTCTGATTGTGATAAACGTAAGTGAAATAAACTGTTTGCTCAATTTTAGTCATGGAATTTTTACACGCAAGTGGGAAACAGATGGGGTAGATGGTAAAAGAGTTTGTAATGGCGAGGTTTCTTTGTTTAGAAAGGCATTTCACTTCTAAATTTCGACTGAGACTCTGAAATTGCAATCAGGTATATGATAATTTGGATATGAGCAGGCATTTGACTGCTCAGCTTCAGCTCTGCATTGTACCTTTTGGTCACCCTGAACATCATTTACATCAAAATGACCCAACTCAAATCTGGCTTATTGCCTATCAGTCTGGGCTAGAACTCAGAGATATACTCAGAGATAGGCAATAGGTTTAAGAAGGGAAAAATGTAGCTACACTGCTTAATTTAGTGACATAATTATCAAAAGGTCCTTGAGTATATAAATTATATATTTAACTCAAGGGAAGGCAGGGTTTTAAAACAGAAAATTAATTGATGCTTATTTCTAAATTAACTAGGTAATCACTTTCAACTGCTGATGGTTTGCTTTGGATACTAGTAACCAGATGATGGCAAAAATGCTCATAAGCAAAGTGCTGTATGACCATTATTTCTAATATTGGATAAGCAGTACATACGGAAATAGCTTTAAAAATGATCGCTCATTGAAACAATGTCAATCCTATTAATATTGCAGGTATAGGTTTTGCTCAACCAAGAAAAATCTTCGCTGTCCCAAACAATGTACGAACGCAAAAGTTATTACAGCAAGCAAGGCTGCTGCTCCTGCCTCACCAAATAATTATAAATCTAAGTTACTTTTGCCAGGGACTCTACTAGATTATGGCTGTCAGCTACAAATACTGGAAAAGAAAAGCATATTTAGAGAACAATCTATCTTGCAGAATTTCTAGCTACACCTGACAAAAATAATTTCAAATTTTTTTACTTCAATACTAGGAGAAGAAAATAAGTTCACTATCTCTTTACAATGGTAATCGGAGAAAAGAATATCTCTAAATCTGTCTGAGAAAAGATATGAAATCCATAAATTAAAATGTGTTCACTTTTTCCTTAAAATTATAAAGTATTTTACCTAGTATTAATTGGCCACTTACATTAGTATCTTATTTACTTGCTAGTTTTGCCACACCAAGGCAGAAGAGAATCTGAGCTGCTCATCCACGGTGCTAACTTCTGATTCAGCGCAGTTCCAGAAATGCCTCCTGATTCCTATTTTATTCACTGTCCTTAATGTAAGAACAAGTGCTTACTATAAATCCTGTCTTTTGATCAAAGCAACCTTGATGTCATCACACAAATGATAAGTTTTGTTGTATGCAGGATTCTTAGCTTTAATTGTCTCATGCAGAGCACATCTTCCGTTTCCTTGCGGTACTTACATCCTGGATCTGGGGGTTGACAGTGTAGAAATCTACCTATCTCCTGGTGGCCCAAGGCTACACTTTTCTCTATAAGTTCCCTGATAAATCAGCCTGCCTGACAAACTGAGGCTGTCTGCCTTTCTCCTTCATTTCTGGTCCCCTTCTGTGTTTGAGGGCTGCTACACAGGCCCTTCCGTGGAACATATTGGAGAAGCTATCATCAAAAGCTTAAATTACTAACATGTAGTCCATTCTCAAAACAAAAATTCATTTAACATTCTAGTTATGATTTAATTAAACAAGAAATCAAGTTTTGAGCATTTGTCAAATGTCCTGAGCACACATTAGTTTTCTGGACATTCAAATGTAAATGCGAAACAAATGTTAAAAATGTCATTGTCGCTAAACTGAACTTTATTCACAGTGTGAATTATCGATTATGACATACAGCATACATAATACGTTCTGTGGATGTCTACTTAGAGAATATAAATTCATTTCAATATTAGTGTTAAAACACTAATTGACTATTGACTAAAGTCAATAAAATCTTCTCCTGCTAGAGGGTATTCCAAGGCCAAACACAGATGTGTTCTCAATACCCAGATGTGGCTCCCTGCCATTGTCATAGATAATTCAGAGTTGATCCATGAACTTATCTATAGAACTTATTATATATAAAGTATATTATGTACAAATTATACTGAATCTTTTTTTTTATTGTTGGGGGTTCATTCAGGGCACAAAGAACCAGGTTACGTTGATTGCATTCGTTAGGTAAAGTCCCTCTTATAATTGTGCTCTGGCCCCACGTAATTATTTTATTGCTCTTGTTAAGTAAAAGTATAAACAAGAAGTAAACAAGAAATATTTCTAACAAGAAAAACTATAATTTAATTTTTTAAAAAATTATTATCTCTGGATACGTGGCATGGCTAACATTCAAGCAAGACAAAACAAATCTTATTTTATGCTTGTAGTACCACAATATCCCAACAGGAGAAGAAAAGATGTGCTTCAGCTTTCTAGCAAATAAATTACTGTTAACGTATGGAGACTGCATTAAAGGGAGAAATTTGACTTGTGCTTGTTGGTGAACTAATGATTTGAATTGTCATGCATATTTTGCTTCTCATATTGAGGCTATTTTAGAATTTAAAAAACTCTGCTTTTATCTGACTTGACTTCCATAAATAAAGGAAAAGCAACCCAAAGTTCAATAATGATGCTCAATGAAAGCCCCAGCTCTTTCAAAAATAATTGCCAGGATGTACCATAGTGTTTCAATCATATAACTCTCTTAATCAAGTTTTCTCAGTCATTTACTGACAATGATCATTTTCTTCTAACGCCAGTTACAGGAATAAGGCCCTGCGCAGCTATAAATTATAATCTGTTTTTATAAATTGTGTCATAATGCATTTCCACATCCTCTATAAAGTGTATGAAGAATCAGAAAGAACAGAGTAACAATTGTATTTCTAAGATGTTTTTCTCACTTATAGGACTGAATTGTATACTTAGGCTCTCAAATGTTTAGTTTAAAAATGACTTTTCCATTTACTAAATAATTATTGAGTATCTAGCAGGCACCAAAAATGTTGAGAGTATAAGTAGCATAAAATGGAATATCTGACTTAGAGAAATTTACTGTCTTGAGTGGGAATATAATACATGCACAAAAATATTAAATGGCAGACCAAGTGTGGTGGCTCATGTCTGTAATCCCAGCACTATGGGAGGCTGAGGCAGGAGGACCAGAGCAAAGTAAGACCCCCCTTTCTACTAAAAGTAGAAAACAAGTTGCGTGTAGTGGTTCCCCTGTAGTTTCAGCTACTTGGGAGGCTGGGGCAGGAGGATTGCTTTGAGCCCTGGAATTTGAGGTTTCTGTAAGCAAGGCTGCAGCAACGGCACTCTAGCCCAGGTGACAGAGAAGACTCTGTCTAAAAAATATAAAATAGATAAATGATAGAAAGTTGTGGACAGTATAAGTAGTCGAAAAATAAATATCGCTTTATTTAATTTATTTAAAAAAAGAAAAATGATAGTAGAGTGGTCTGGAAGTTTCAAGAAAAGACTTTGGCAAAATTTATGTTGGATTTTGCAGGAAAAATGAACGGACCTGATAGATTAAAAAGAGAAGCATGGTGAGCATTCTAGGAAGTGCGGTGAGTTAAAAGCCAATCCAACAATCAGGTTTTAATCGGACATGGGGGTCTTCCAGGAAAGCAATTGGGCTGTGATGACCAGTAAATTCTATGCAGATCAAGAATATATAGAAAAGGTTAGTTTTAAAAGTTAGATCTTTTCCTCTTGAGAAGAAGGATTCCTTATCATTCTAGAAGACGGATGACAGTGATGGACTATTTGAGGGGCTTTGTTTGGGAAAATTGACTTCTGGACCAGTAGGTAGACAGAACCTCTAAAATAAGTTTGTATGTTTCACAAGAAAGAGATATTGTCTTCAAATATCTATCTGTTCTTCCAGGAACTTCTTTATTTCCTAAATCAATCCCGCACACACAGAGTCAGCTCTTACTTACTTGGATTCTTGGAAGGAAGTCATGAGTAATCAACTTGAACGTCAAAGATAATTTTGGTTTGGTTTTGGAATGCTTAATAAGGTTTTCAACACGTTTATTTTACCAGATAATACAGTTGCACTGATAGTAAGATGCGTTTCACAGTAGGTCTGCCTTACGTGGTAGCCACATGTGGCTTTTTTCCCTTTTTTTTCTGAACGTCTATCTACTCAGCTGCTTCTGCACATTGGCCCCTGACAGTCTCATGCCGGGATATTAACGTCAACCATTGTTACTGTATCCAATAATGTCCAATGTGCCAAGCACTGTGTCAAGAGCCTTTATTGGTCAGTCAACTTAGTCTTTATAATAATCCTATGATGTTACTTTTACAAATGAGGGAATTGAGACCCAGAGAGATCAGTCACTGATTTCATTTCATACGTGCTTATGAACTCATTGGGGAATGGTTCTATGTTCCTCTTTTTCTGCCAATGACTATCACACAGTGGTACTAAATGTTGGTCGATAAAATGCACCAGTGAGAAGGAAAAGGGACAATTTTGCTAACCTTGAAAAGGCAATATGATGTAAGATAATACCATGGAATGTTCACAACAAAGACAAGCAGAGATCTAGTAAGGTAGCGACATCAGAATGCAGTGAGTAGAGGGGGTCAGACCGTCCCGCGGCACATCATCAACCAACGTGTAGCCCTACCGTGGGCTGTGTTATTGCCCAATGTATTCCATTTTTAGTATTCTAATTTCTAGCATGATACATACTTTCTGAGCAAAGTCCCCAATATCAATAGACATCTCCCCTTTGTTTAGTTTACAGTCCATCGAGATACGGTTTGATTTTCTCTCTAATTTTCTCCGTGGGGAGCATGGTCACCTTGGTGTGAGTTCCTACTCATGCTCATAATGGCCAGTTAGCTCATTAACGGTCTCAAAATCATAGCTCTGTTTCATTCTATTGCACCCAGACCCTAGCTCCTAGCTCTGGTTAAATATTGCAATTTGTTATTTATATTTGTACACTACAAAAGTAAAAATTAGGGGGAAAAAAACGTGAAAATTTGGGACATATCAGTCAGAATTCCAATGTCATTGTTTTCGGTTACAGTTGAATCTTCTATAGTACCTGCAATCACTTTTAAAGTACCATTAAGAAGCTACTCTGATAACTTTGGGGGTCTCTTCCTTTCCTCATTGAGCTTTCAACCATTACTCTCAGGATCCGACTTCCCTGACCTCACCTTTGGCCTGTATTTGTAGGCTTGATCAGCCCTTCCCCAATGCTTCCAAAGCCTTTTTACTGAACTTTTTCTTTCCTAAATCCCCTGAACCTAATACATTCTCTAGAATATCACAAGTAACTGGCAAACATTTGTTGAATAAGTGAAGAAAATTATTAGACAGCTAATGTAAATGAGGTTGATAAAGAAATAGGTAGTTAGAAACTGGGATATGCTCTTAAATCTGAAGATGGACAAGGGAAGTATGTGGCTAAAAACAAAACAATCAACAACAAAAAACAAACAAACAAAAAAACAGACACTGATAAATTAAATGAGTACCTGAAATGGGAATTGCGGAGCAATAGCTATATTCAGTTAAGGCCTTAGATTGTTTTTTTTTTTTATGAAGTTTTAAAGGAACAGGAAAATGTAGCCTATGGAGTGAATACAATGGATTCCCTGCAGAGTGAAGGTTTATCAGACACTTGGAGGGTACCATAACCTCTCTTTTTGTTGAAATCACAACCAAAAGGTTTCTTCTGGGTACAGAAACTCGATATTAAGAGGAATTTTCTCTTTATTGGGAAAAGATAACTTGAACAAATTGCAGATATAGGCTACCAATAGATAGTGATAGACATTTTAAACTCTGTTTTATTGTTTTTATAATGGAAGATGGAAGATCACTTCAAATATAGGCCTGTTGATTCCGTATTAGGATCTTGTACATACTTTTCATATATCTTTCTTATTTTTGTTTCATTTTGGTTTTAGTTTTGTTCTTGAGGTAGGGTCACACTCTGTTAACTGTGTTAGAGTGTGGGGGCCTCATCACAGCTCACCGAAATCTCAAACGCCTGGGCTGAAATGATCCACCTGCCTCAGCCTCCTGAGTACTGAAACGACAAGTAGGTGCCCCACATCCAGCTAATTTCTTTTTTATTTCTTGTAAAGATGAAGTCTCACTATTGCTCAGGCTGGTCACAAAATTCTGAGAGAATTTTTCTGACATATTATTTACTATTTATGTTGTACAAATTATTTGTACAGTTGTCTTTTAAGTATCTAAGCATATCTTTTGAAAACCTTAGTATAAACACTTATATTTAAAGGTATGTAAGATAGAAATACTACATTTTCATGTTAAACAAGAGGAAAATATACTTATGGCTGCTTCATTACCTAAATTAGGTACATTTAACTCTACAGCTTTTACTATTCAGTGGATTCTACATTCGTTTTAAAGTCCCTAATTCAACATAGTTAAATTCCTTAAGGACTTTGAAATTTCCAGATTTATAGAAGTACTCCACATTCAACTCTATGATTTTTGAAATCTATATTTGCAAATGTATTCTATAAAGATAGACATATTGTTTTTCACAGTGAAGATTAGAAATGCTGGCTGAAATATAAAATAAATGGAAATAAGTAAGCCTTGGTGATAGATCAGCTTAGCACATAATTTCCTGACCTGGCATGTTTGTGTGTTCTCAGGCCAAGTGCCTTTTCCACTATTATCTTTTATTATGTTTTGGCATATAATTTAACAAGGTAAAATAGTAACGGAATGTTTTATATGAGGGTGCTTGTCTTGCTGCTTACATGTTTACATTGAGTTTTCTTTATTGAGATTGTGATGTCTTTCAAATTCAAATAAGTGCGGGAGCCTCTTGGCATTCAGACATTGAACATGAGGTTTCAGATATTCACAATCAACCTTCAAGTTATGTGACAAATAGTAATCAGTAATTTTACTAAAGTCCTAATTTGAATCACTCTCGATTTGAGGCTTTTGTTGACAAAGATGTTGATGGTCTGGCTAGAAAATTCATCTGGGGCTGCCTTGTTCCTTGTTCCTGTCATATGCATATTTTATGCTTGTTTTTTGTCAGGGTTGACCTCTAGAAATAGAAATGACATCAGACACTTACAGCAGAAAATGATTTAATAGCGTTAATGAAGAACATAGAGACAGGTTAGCAGAATAGTTCAGTGAGCTTTGTGTAGGTCCCAGGTGGAACTCTCAGAGCCCCCAGAACTGACCCTCCCAGGGAGATACTATTTTTTCACCATTAGAAAGGCAAGAAAGTTAGAAACCACCACAGAAACAATTTAGTCCAGGAACACGCCACCATAGTTTTAATCCAGGAAGCTGTCCCTAAATCCTATCCACTGCTTCTCACCGCCCCTGGAGCTCGTGACCGGATGCCAGGAACCTGTTGCAGAAAAAAATTGACAAATATAAACCAAAATTGCTAGGAAATAGCCCTCAGTGAGATAGCATCTGCCTTATCTGTTGACCTGGATTCTTGTGAAACACCTCTAATTGTTGAAACCTAATTTGCATTCAGAGTTCTAGCTCTACAGGACTTTGGGGAATATAGATTTCCAGCCTCTGATACAGGAACACTAGAGAAAGATAGAAACGGATGCTGAGAGTAACCGGCCATATTCTGCCATACTGTAATTATATTTGGAATTTGAAGATTTTATAAAGACCTCTGTGATTCCCCTTGCAATGCCAAAGATCTTCCTCTATACTTAATTCTGTGCTTTGCTTAAACTTCAATTTTAGGAAAAACGAGAAGGCGGGGGGTGGGGGTGGGGAATGGACCTTCCTTGCCTTATTATCGCCTCAGTGTAAACATGCTATATTTTATAATCAGAATTTTCAAGAGCAAGGTCTCCACAGAATGTATGGAAAATTTCAGGTAGTGTTTAAGATGATATGTGGTGATATGTATTCAAGTTTTATCTAATCTTTTATGTTACGGTTATGAAACATGGAGTACAACATACATCATTTGTTAGCACATACTATGCATTTATTTAATAGAAAGATAGATATTGATGATACTTGCCTAAAAATAGTGTTTTAATGGTGATGCATGATGAAAACTCTCTGGGGGCCACTGGTCAAAACCAACTTCATTTAGCTACATCCATCCCGGCATGATTCTGGTAACCCTTGCATGCCCTGTACATGTTCTACTAGAGAAAGAGTGTAACTTAAACTTTTTCAGGCACATATATTTTTCTCTGTGTGATCGGGGCGTAAGCTTTACTTTGCATGGGGTACCTCATTCTGTTTGCCTTCCCGGCGTCCAGCAGTAACGTGCCCCACACGTCCTATGCCTGAAACATAACGGAGGGAAGAGAGCAAGAGGGAAATACTCTTTGGGCCTGTTTTATTTTCACACAAAAATGACAGAAAAAAAAGCAGTCTTCACTGCCTGATTTCTCAAGTACACTTTCTAGCTCTCAATCACAAAAGCAGGAACTCAGAGGCCGTCTGAGCTCCCTGCACTCTGTCTGCAGAGCACTTGTCCCTCCTGGCAGGGGCTGGACACGTTGTCTGCAATACACAACCAGATGTGTGACAGCTTCTCCAAAACCTTGGACTGTTCTCTGGGCCCCGGCCACCTACACTGAGCAATAAGGGGACAAAATTGAAGAAGCTTTTTAGCTTTTATAGCTTATTGATTTTTATATTCTCCGATGTATTAGAGCAATTTTTCAAACGCATCCTCCTTACCTTGATATCTTGAGTGTGGAGAGAGGATTTCACATTTATTAGCCTTGCTTTGGTGAAAAAAAAAAAAAAAATATATATATATATGGTCTCAATGTTATCTCAGAGATATAAATGGTTTGGTAAAAAAAAAAAAAATCCATTCTCAGAGTAGAATTCAAAGATGGTGTGCAAGTGTTACATAAAAAGCAGACAACGGGAATATGCCCTTTCTAACCAGGTAACAAAGATGGTTTTGAAAGTACAGTTTCTGGACCGCTGTTCAATTCAGATGCTCAGTACTTTTCAAATAGAAAATTTCTATCAAAATGGAGAGCATATAATGTGGTAAATAGGTTTTTATTATCTCTGATCATCCGTGACAGCATTAAATAAATGTCTTCTCCTGTGGTCTTCTCTGAGGACTCAGACGTGGAGACGAGAAGGCAAACATTTCATGGTACAGATTCTTTGAAGTTTTGCATTTTAAAGTAATAGGTTGAAAAAGTTATTTTGTGATATCCTAGTTCACCATTCCATACAAAAGAATTTAATTCCTTCTATTTCAGAGAGTTTATAGCTTTATAGACAAGAATTTAACTTGAATCTTTGCAACTTTTAAACTGAAATAGAATTAGGTTGAACACCACCACTTTTTTTTTTTTTGAAAGAGAAATTCCATAATGTGTCATTTTCATTAAAAATACTTCAAAAACTGCACTCATCATGTATTTAAATATAGAAGAAAATGTGAAATATGAGGGGATTTTTTTCCCATGTCCCTTGAATGGGATTCCAAGTATTCCTATTATTTTGATATAACGACAGAACTTTATTAAATTTTTTTCCTTCAGAATATTTTTTATTCAATAGTTGACTATTACAATTATAGAGAAAAAAACTAAATCGAATAGATCCAGGGGTCCTCAAACTATGGCCCACAGGCCATATGCGGCGGTGTGATTGTATTTGTTCCCGTTTTGTTTTTTTACTTCAAAATAAGATATGTGCAGTGTGCATAGGAAGTTGTTCATGGTTGTTTTTTTAAACTATAGTCCGGCCCTCCAACGGTCTGAGGGACAGTGAACAGGCCCCCTGTTTAAAAAATTTGAGGACCCCTGATACAAATTATAATTTGTATTATAATTACAAATTATAAGCACAAATTACATTTGTTTTGTACTTTACAGTGATCTAATAAAAACCAAGAGAATGACAAAGCTTTGTGCTGAAGAGAGTTGGAAAGATAAACATAAATGATAGTGCTGAGTCAATTATTGAATGATCTTAATATGCCACTAAACCTTTGTCGGACTCAGTCCATCTATGAATTGGGAATATGATACTTAAACACAAGCTGTTTTGATATCAAACAACATAACAGGTCTGGAAGACAAAGCACATGACCACATGACCAGGGATACCCTGTGAACAGCAACACATCACTCTGCCTGTTACACCTCATTGCTTATAAATTCTTTTGATTTTTAGAGGGTATTGATTTTTTTTATTAGATCTGATAGAGGCTATTGAATTTGAAAAATAGTACCCATAGCTATGAGATGTGGTATAAATGAAGGGTGTTACAAGTGATAGAAACTTGTCCCAGGAAAAAGGGAGCAGCTACTTGAAGAAAAAAGAAGGTAGATTCTGGAAGAAAAATGTGGGAAAATGGAGTTTACAATTTCAACTTGATTCTAATTTTATCTCGTACTTTCCCTGAGCTTTTTTTTTTTTTTCCTCATATGCAAAAAAAGTTTTTTTTGTTGTTTTGGGGGAGGGAGGTATTTGGTATTTGTTTCTTAATATCTAAAGGCTGTGAAGCCTCCAGTTGCAGTGATGTTGGTTTTATGAACATCCTTTTCTATGACTCCTGCTATTCTCAAGTCTTCAGTATCAATGGGCGACTCGGCTTCTGAAGTTGTTGGGAGTTGTCCATTTTAATTTGCTCATTTATATTGTCTGGCAAAGAACAATTTGCCAGTTTGGAATATGCCTCTTTTAGTTCACTTCAGTGAACAAAGGTAGGGTCGGGCATCATGGTTAGAAAACTGTCACTTAATGCTCAGTGGCAGTGAATGTTCTAAACATAGAAGGGGCACCCCTGGGCTCCTTCTACAATGGGTGCAAATCTCCATATGGTCTTTACCTCATTTCCTATCAGATATCTTCTTTTCATCCTTGAAAAGCAATTGCAAAGCACAGCCATCAGTTCTGCTTTAGGAGCAGGGAACAAAGATGATCTGACAGCCCATTCTGTGATCATCCCGCAACAGATTTCTGGAGTCCAGCCCAGTCCTTGGAATTCTCGCTGAAGTTCTGAGCACAGGTAAAATCCCCTTCACCTGACCCTGAGGGCTCTGACTTCAATTTTCTGACAAGTAAGTTCGTTTTGAACAAAAGCCTGGAAGAAGAGGACAGTCAGAGTTGAAGGGAGCAGGCTTTCTAATAACCTTGACGGAGAGCCGTACAGTCTTGAGTGAACATTGACTTCCAGGGCTGCTCCAGTCTCTACCTGCGTGGACTATCTGCCAGATGCACACTGGTTGTGTAAACGAGCTCCCTCCAAACACAGTTTAGCTTGAACTTTCTCAGACCAGATTTCAGATGGTCTTCATTCCTTCTACAATTTACTTATACTCGACCTGGTATCCTTTGCTTTTCATAAATGTCCCCTTTCCATTTTTCTCAGTGAGTATTCCATTGTTTAATATCAAGTGTCATACAGATTATAGTCCAACCCAAAATACACTCTAGAGCAGTGGTTCTCAACCTTCCTAATACCTCCTAAGGCCATGACCCTTTAATACAGCTCCTCATGTCCTGGTGACCACCAACCATAAAATTTCATTGCTACTTCATAACTGTGATTTTGCTACTGTTATGATTCTGATGTGCAGGATGTATTTCATTGTTATGAAGGGGTCGCAACCCACAGGTTGAGAACCGCTGCTCTAGAGTGAAAGAGGGTGAGGCAGATAAAATGCAATCAGCCCTCCAGGACAAGAGGACAGACAGGCCGAAACTGGGACAGCTGCATCAAACCGGAATGATTGTCCTAGTTCATTATCAATCTGCAAGTTTTTCCAACACCTTCCTGCATTCTCATGACCCACATTAAAGTCTATCTTGGAAAGTTGTTATGAGTGTCAGAGACAGGGCCTCCTTCATTTACCTGCATGTGGGTGCCCAATTCTCCGAGCACCATTTATTTTACAGAACTTCTTTTTCTCAGGGTATTTTGCTGTCTGCTTTGTCAAACATCAGCTTGCTGCACATGGATGGTTTTATAACTGGGTTCTCTGTTCTGTTCCATTGGTCTCTGTCTCTATTTCTGTGCCAGTATCATGCTGTTCGGGTTACTATAGGCTGGTAGGAAACTTTGAACTCTGGGAATGTGATGCCTCCAGATTCGTCCTTTTTCCTTGAGATGGCTTTGGCTGTTCAGACTTTCTTCTGGTTCCAAATGAAACACGAAACTATTTTTTTCTATGCCTGTGGAATATGAAATTGGTACTTTGACGGGGATTCCATTGAATCTGTAAATTTTTGGGGTAACATGGACATTTTACCATTGTTGATTCAGCCTCTCCATGAACATGATACAAATTATCATCTGTGATTTTTCTCTCAGTGTTTTTTTCTCTCTTTGTACAAATCTCTCACCTTCTGGGTTAAGTTATACTTACATATTCTGTTTTCTTTGCACCCATTGTGAATGGTATTGAATCTTTGATTTGACTCTCATTTTGACTGGTATGACATATAGGAATGCTACTGATTTATATACATCGATTTGTAACCTCAGATTTTGCTGAATTTATTCATCAGTTCCAGAAGTCTCTCAATTTATGATAAAAAGCCTTAGATATTGTTCTAAATATATGGAAAATAAATTTTTTATATAGAAATTATATGATCTGAATTAAATGTGTAAAATAATCAGGAAGTTATATGGGAAATGGATGGTGGACACCCTTCATTATATCATATTTAATATGGGGGGGAAGCATTTGTATTTATACCCAAAGTAACACTTTATTCTTTTCTATGAAATAGGACTAACCCTCCCTCCCCATATATATATATATATATTTTTTTTTTTTTGCCTTCTTAGTCAAATGTATGCTTTAACCAAAGGGAGAAGGAATATTGTAAATCATGAAGCCCCATTTTAATTCCTATTTTTTATCATATTTGGAATTCCCTGACCAGTGTGACCCTAAACAAAGATCAAATATTCAACTAGATAAGTTCAATTTTGGCCTCTTCACAAACTGAAAGTGCCAGAAATTTGATGTAAATCTCTGAAACTAATTACAGTTTTTATTAGCATTTTAAAATCTAACAATAACTCTAAGTTTTCAATCAAACAACCAGGAACAGTTTAACCCTATGACTTGTCAGCATTCCTTGGAGATACCTGGCTGGCTGCAGGTGACAGCTGAGGAGCCAGAGCCTCCTTCACAAGGGAACGCCTCCCCAGGCTCCACGCTCCCACCGCCTTCCTTTCCACGTACGAGGCCAGTGTGGGCAGAATGTCACCATGTGGATAATGATGCTCTCCTTCTGGCCCCGCCAGCACCTGTATCCATTAATCCAGGGCCTCACTTCAATCGCCCTTCATTACCCACACCAAACTACCTCCTGCCTCATCATCATAAAATGCATTCAAAACTTCTCAACACGATTCCTTCTGCTTAGGGAAATTCCCAGGAGTGACTACAGAGGTTTCAACCTGGAGAGTGATATGCACCAGCTGTGGGAATTGCAAAAGTAGAAAGTCACTCTAGGATTACCAAAAAATGTCATAATAAAGCTGTGACATTTTATAACAGGAAAAGGCTAAAGAAATCATTCAGTCTATGCGTTTCAAACACAAGTATAGACGAGGGAAGCAAGTAACAAAAACGAGTCTGGTGACCTCTCGTTTCTCACTCAGGGGAATTAAGATTGTAGAAACCAGAGCGAGTAGCCCAGCTGCCCCCAGCTGTTTTGGCATCAGGCACAAGTTTTATGAAAGAAAAATTTTTCCATGTACCTGGGGTGAGGAAACGGTTTCAAGATGATTCAAGTGTACATTGTGGCTATTATTATTACATTGTAATATATAACAAAATCATTATACAACTGCCAGAAGGCAGAATCTGTGGGAGCCCTGAGCTTGTTTTCCTGCACCTAGTCGGCCCCCACTGGCGTCACTCCCTCAGCTCCGCCCCCCATCACCAGGTGTCAGGGTCTCAGGAGGAGTGCACAGCCCAGAGCCCCAGCATGCACAGTGTGCAGGAGGGTTCATGCGCTAAGAATCTGATGCCGCTGCTGATCTGACAGGAGGGGAGCTCAGGAGGTGACCTAGCCAGGGGCAGTGGCAGTGACACAGATGGAGCTTCACTTGCTCACCCACTGCTCACCTCCCACTGTACAGCCACCTCCTAATACCCCACAGAGTGTCACCTGTGGCAGCCTGGGGGTGGCACCCCAGGAGTAGCCCTTTCTGAGAGCAAAGCTTGCTGCTGTGTGTGGCCTGAGGAGGAACATGGAACCTACCCCCTGCTATTTCATTTAAAAAGCAGTTAGAGGGTACACAGAATTAGGCTATACTGATTGCATTTGTTAGGAAAGATCCCTCTTAATTGCATCCTGCCCCCAAGAGGTGTGCCATACACTGTGACCCCCATGCCTCCTCCTCCCCTCCCCCTACTCCCCTATCAAGGGTGATACGATGACAGCTCTGCCGTTCCAGAAAGAGTGAAGGGTGGATGAGGCCCTGTGCCTAGCTCAGAAGGGGAGGACTGTGAAGGCGACTGCAGTGAGGCTCAGTGATGCAGCACTTTTTCTAGAATGAGTTCATGACTTTCATTATCAGACCGTCTTATGCACAATGTGGGTTCGTGACAGTGGTGCTGTGAAGAAGACAAGCGGGCTGCGCCCTAGACAGGAACGTGAAGCACAGGAGTTTCTAATCTTTAGCTTCCATTTCTAAGATGGGAGAAGTATCATTGTGTTTTTACGGTCCTGAGAATGATAATACAGAGAAGAGAATGAGAGGAAAATTTTCAGAGTATGTTGGTAAAGAGATGAAAGTAGATGAGATCTACTTTTCACATAAAAACAGGTGGAAAAAGTGGAATGTTGGACTTTGGCTAAGAGAACAGCCAGTTTAGACAAAGTAACAGGGGAGAGAGCAGAGCTGTAGTAGGTGGGTAGACAGATGGGGGCGCCAGCGAGATTTATTTTTTATTACGTTTATTGTGTCAGTGAAATAGAAAACCAGGCCAACTGAAAAGAGAGGACAGACAGAGAGGTGTGGAAAGCTCCAGAGAGGTGAGAAGTTCTGCAGGAGTAACTGGGAAAAGGAACCTGTGCTTGGGCAAAAAAAACGCAGTAGGAATCCTGGGCCACACAGCTGTCACTGCAAGTTAATAATTATGAATTTAAAGTGAATCTGATCAAGCTGTTTATTTTTGTTCTCCAGCTATATTCAGCTTCCTTGTTGCAGAAACAGGTAAAGATTTAGTTAGTTTTAACCAGTTCTAAGTTTAGGTAAGTAAGTACGATGAAGCTGGAGTGAATGTGAGCTGAGTCTGTAGAGAAGGAAGGATCTGAGAGGGGTGAGGCACCGATAAAACTGTAGGATCAGGGCGGCGCCTGTGGCTCAAGGAGTAGGGCGCCAGCCCCATATACCCACCAGAGGTGGCGGGTTCAAACTCAGCCCTGGCCAAAAACTGCTAAAAAAAAAATTTAAAAAAGACTGTAGGATCAGTGCTTGGTAAGCAGTGAGGAGATCAGTGAACTAACAGTTTGAGGAATAGAACAAATGAGTTGGGAAAATAAAACGTTGTGCAATATCTGAAATTAAGATAATGAGCAAGTTGCAGTCACGCCGTGGACATAGCACAGCCAGAGTAGGTGAGGTACAGGACAACAAAAGATGGGAGCCTGGTGTGTGGCTGAGAGAACAGAGTGCAGGAAAGCTCGGCACCAGCTATTAAAATGTAAAACAAAATTCACAAATTTCAGAGACACCCACAGTGAAGAAAGAACTAAACTGTCTGTGCGATGGTGGGGGGGGAGCACCTGAGGACAGGAGGATTCTGGGACGAGGAAGCTTAGGGAGCATGGGCCCTGAGGGTGTGGCTCCAAATCTGGGATTGATAAAATGCTCTGGCAGCTGTAGCAATAACCAACAAGGAGGGACTGTTAGAGAGGCAGGTGTGGTGGTCTGAGGTATTCACCAAGACAAACTGAATAAGGCAAGTAAGAGTTTAGCAAGAAACAGAGAGTTTCTTATGGTCTGTCCAGCAGGCCGGTCCTCATCCTAGTGACTACAGGTCCTATGGGAAACACAATCTTTAGAATTGATGCACAATTGAGGAAGTACCAACTGGTCCTTAGAAAATACCCTACTTTCTATTCATACTCTGATTGCTCCAGCCAGGTTCTTGATCAATCCTATTTCTAAAACAGCCCAGGTCGACTTGACCACATTTTTCTGTCTGTACTGAAAAGTTCTCAGGGCGTTGACCATCCTTTTTCCCGGAATTGCCCCACCGCAGAGACTTAATCAGCTCCAGTCCCACAATGGCCTGGACCAGCCTGGCTGCCTCTGCCCTGCTCGTACCTGGCTAACTACCTCACAAAGCGTACTCTATCTGAATGTCCAGTAACAAAATGGCTATGGGAGAGGGAAGACTCACTGATTGGAAGCACATTGGGGAAACAGTATCCTTAAAAGAGAATCAGGACATCTGCACACGAATGTTTATAGCAGCTCAATTCACAATCGCAAAGATGTGGAAACAACCCAGTGCCCTTCAACTCATGAGTGGATTAATAAACTGTGGTCTGTGTATATTATGGGATAATATTCAGCCATTAAAACAGATAGAGACTGTAGCTCTTTTGTATTTACCTGAATGGAGTTGAAGAACTTTCTCCTTCATAAATATATCAGGAACGGGAAAACAACCATCTCCTGTACTCAACACTAATTTGAAACTAGCAGATGAACAACTAAGGCCCACTCGAGAGGAAAAATACAATTGGATACAAGTAGCAGGGAGAGGAAGGGACAACGGGCCCAGTAAGCCCCCGTCTAATGGGTACAATGTGGGGGTATTCGGCACACCCCCTGCGTAAAGGACTCAATACAACTGGGACTTTTCACATCAAACACAAATAATGTAATCTAATCATATGAACCTTATATTCTGAAATTTAAAAGAAGAGTCAGATTCCAAGGAAAGCAAGAAAGAGAAAGAACAATCAGAGAATGGTGAAAAGATGAAACTGTATTTTGAAAGCACGTAAGTTCTAGAAGGATCAGAGGAAGTTTCAGGAGTTGATAAATAAGATTGAATGAGGGAACTCTTAGGAGTCACAGAGCCAGGAGGAAGTGAGCGTCCACAGGAGGGTAGCGACTTTGGAGTATTGGGGTCTCCCTTAATGGAGACAGGGGCTTCAGTGGAGATAATGGGCACGCTGAGATTAGTTCTCATGTCCCCAGGGCTGACGGAGGTGGCAAGGCTGAGTGGGAAAGTAGGACAGGAGGGGTGTGGTTGTGGTGGACTGAATCCTATTTATTCAGTTCTGTATCTTGCAGGCTTGCAGGTGGATCCTGCATCTGCGGTTTGATGTGAGGTTTGGCCATGTGACTTCCACCCTTCCACCCACAAACACACACAAGTACGGCCTCCTCACAGGAAGATTTGACGTTCCCAACTCGCTTAGCTCATCAAACTGCAAATGAAATTGGGAGCAGAAATGATGTCTGTCCCTTCTCAAAATAACTTTGAGTCACCCTCAGTTTCACTTCTGCTACAGTATCGTCAGTCCCGTGTTCTTCTTTTCAGTCAGCTTGTTTGTTCCCCCAAATAACCTGATACTGAGTTGAGTGACAGCCTCCTACAACGGGCGTGTAGCATTAATAAGGCATTAATTGTTGCTGTTTAAGCCTATGAGGTTTTAGAATTGTGTAACTGCATCATAATTGTCCTGACTGATTCTGTAGTCGCACCATTCATCCAGAGATTTTTCTGATCCATATATGAAAGTTGGCAAAGATTGCTTTTATAGCAATCTGTGCAGTTTCCATTCAAAACATATACACAGTGCGATCTGTCCCCACCAGGACTTTAAAATTTTTTTTTTTGTTTTAGGGGCAGCACCTATGGCTCAAAGGAGTAGGGCACCGGCCCCATAAAGTGGAGGTGGCAGGTTCAAACCCAGCCCTGGCCAAAAACTACCAAAAAAAAAAAATTGTTTTAACATTTAATAGTTCAAGGAACTAACTTTTAACACATGCAGCTACATGTTTCTTTTTATAACCCTGTTTCCATACTAACATCAAATGGTCTGTTTTAAATGCATTTCTATACAGTTGTAGTATTACGACAATCTTTCCAACTACTTCTTTCTGTCAAGTCTTTTAACCAACAATCAAATTATTTTATACAAATTAACTTTTCTGTAACAGCTATTGTAAGAGTAGAGTAAACATTGTTAGTTATCAAAAGTATAAAAATAAATCTATTCATGAATATTGTGAGTCACTTAGAACACCGCTGGTTTCCAGCAAAACTCGGGAAAGAACTTCCTTGGACTCTGTTACTGCAACTCGAGGAACAGACCTTGAATCAAGCGTGTCCTCCCTACTCTTTTAAGTTCTTTCTATGAATTCACAAATATTAAACCTTGTATTCTTTATTAGTATAGAATAGTTAATCTTGATAGTTATATTCTCAAGTCTATGTGTCTGTTATTTAACAGGCCTTTAGATAGACTGGGGGTCACTAAACTTACTGTCCAATATGCAAACATGCATCTCTTTCCACAAAATTAGGGTAAAATAGTTAATCTTATAGTATAGTCAGGTCAATTTTCTTGTTCTTCTCTTCTACTTATATTGTATTATTGAAGCAACTTAAAAGCTGAAATATTTTAAAATTTACAGTGCTTTATCAGAGTTAAAAATAAGAAAAATCATAAATATATTTACAATCAACTTATTAATAAAGTGATGAATTAATTTGTTTTGAGGTACATTGTAGGTACTTCTCTTTAATTACTTCTGTTCACCAGTTTGATATCAGTGCTTAGAGGAAGACTTCGAATGGCATTTAAAACTCTTTTGGCCCATCGCACTGTTCTTTGTATTTTAATCCTACTTTTATGTTGGTGTTAATCTCAGGAGGGATAAAGAAATAATATAATATTTTTAGAAAATGTAATTCATGAAAAGAGTAATTTTTACACTGGGAGAATTCTCGTTTTCAATATTCCACTCAGGAGGCCCATCGATATTATTTCGTGACACCCAGGTTAATCCATATTTTATGCCCTTTGGCTCTGAGGAGTAGTGCGTTGCCCTTGGAAACACTGTTTACTGATCTGGCATTAGTGAAATCCACTTGGCTTGAATTATGGAGTTAGTCCAGCCCTGAAGGTGTGAACTCCTTCAGGTTTCTAAAACGGAACAAGAATAACATCACCCCAAACCCTCATTTCACACATCATCTCTCAAAATATCTTCAAGTTGTACAGCCTATTTTAAATCACATTTATCAGCACTTTTAACATCAGATTTAGGGCATTTTGTTGTTATTGCTGGTTCTGCTGGTGTTTTCTTTTAATTACTGGTAGGTATTACAGTGCAAATGACGTTTTTGTTATTCTTTATATCCACTCAAGTGAAGGTAGGCTAGAATGTGAGTTACTGAGAGGGAAGCCCATTTACTACATGGCTACCTTCTGATTTTTCATACAGACTGAAAGGTCTTCTAATTTTCATGCTCCAAACTGAAGGTCAGTTTCATGCAGCACCATGAGACAGACTGGTGGATCAGTGAGATTGCAACAGCGTGTTTCACTGTGCCTTTCCTGTGTTGAGATCTGTTTATACACAGAAATACTTTCCATTATGTTGTAGTTGCCTACAGGTGTTGGAAAAGTAACAAGCTGTGCCGGTTTGTAGCCAAGAAGTAACGGTCCACCACATGGTCTGGGTGTGCAGGAGGCTGGATCAATTAGCTTTGTACCTCCACTCGATGGTGTTTGCACAACGTTGAAATCCCCTAGCAATGCATTTCTCAGAATATATCCCATTGTGAGGCAATGCATGGCTGTATCTGTAAAATAAAGAATTTGGAAAAAAATCATCCCTTCCTAAGGTATAAAGAAGCAAGGCCTGCGGTACATGAAAGTAATAGCCTATCCATGGCAAGTCTGTGGCTGCAAAGAGCTAAAAGGACCCAACACCTGAGCCGTTCCATTTATTAATTGACTTTCTTCTCCAACTCCTTTACGTTGATAATTATCTTGGCTTTCTGGTGTTTACCAAATCAATGAGCTGTGAGCGTGAGTGCCTCATTTTCAGCACAGGACTCTGCCGTATAATCTGTCATCCGCACAGCCTCCTCCCGGCAGATAAAACACCCGAGCAAGGCAATGACTCTGCTCTCTGGCCGCAGCGAGATTGCTTTTGTGTGTCAGTCCGACTGAAGTCAAGGGAGGACCTCAGCTGATGAGATTTGATATTGTGTTACTGTGCAGTGTGGCGGCTCTGAGCCATCGGGGAGGTGGGGGGGGGGCGCACTGAGGGGACGAGGGACTGACCCAGAGAAGAGATGAGTGGTGGTAAAGGCCAAACATTGACAATCCTGATGGCCTTTAACTTCGGAATTATATTAGTTTTATTTTAACTTTAATTGCAGGGAAAACACTATTGGATCTTTTCTCAGCTGAACCCATTTCTAACAAGAACTCTAGGAAAGAGAAAAGAGAAAAACTCTAAGAAAAGAGAAAAACAGAGATATGAGAGCAATAATATAGGCAGATAAAATAACAAACAAAGGAACGGTATTCATTTTCTACAAAAATAGAAATAGAATTGCATTCAGCTTGGCTTAAAAAATGTAAATTTTTACTAATTTTCCCAATACCAGAGAACAGGTTTGTATTTAAAGTAATAACTTTATAATAGATACTGGGCACATATTGTTTTGAATAAAATATAGTAGTTAGGATATATATACACACACATACATGTGATTTTATAATCTGAAACATAAATAAACACATTCACTTCTTTATTAGAGCTCCTAGAATAAAATGAATCAGAGATAATATATCTAATAAGTCTCTTTCATCACATAAAAAATCTTAAATGAAATTAAACTTAAATTTCAATTTTGACTATTCTAGCAGAAGCTCAACATTAACAATAACATTATTATTGAACATGAATTTCAATAATATTTACCAAATTTATCAGTTAACTCAATCAAACAGTTAACAGCCACATTCCGTAATCCCTGAACCTCCTCTTTCCTTGAGGGACCCTCTAGTGATTTTCAGGGTCTTGCCAATTCTCTTTTACATCAGTCTTGAATGATTTATCTCTTTAGTGAATTGACATACTATTGGATTGGAAGGATGAGTAAATTCAATTAAAAGGATAAAGCATTTTGCACAAGGGACACCGACTAAAAGACAAATACTCCACAGCCACACAGTTTGTTAGAAATGTTCACCACAGAACCTCGCCAAGAAAAGCACCATTTATACTCCTCAACGGAGTTTGCTTCAGGCTGGAAAGAAGGTAAACTTTTTCAATCGCAATATAGCTTTTTAAAAAACAATTTCTTAAATTATACTAAAATTTGATGGTTTTAAAGCTCATTTCTCCCCCAATATCATAAAATATAGTTAAATATTTATATTTAGGGCTTATCAGCATACATGTTGATAAATACTATTTGCATTTATATTCTTTATTATGATATTTCATGAAGGAGCAAAAACTTGTTAAAACCCATCTCAAAAACTATGTTAAAAAGTTTCCATATAGGGCAGCACCTGTGGCTCAAAGGAGTAGGGCACCAGTCCCACATGCTGGAGGTGGCAGGTTCAAACCCATCCATAGCCTAAAACTGCAAAAAAAAGAAAAAGAAAAAAGAAAAAAAGTTTCCATATAGTTAAGAGTTTATTAAAAGAGAAAATTGTACAAATACACTTTATGTGTGTGTGTTCACCACATAGGAGAAGTTTGTTTTCATTATTGTTACTTTGCCAAAAATTATTTTCAGCATTCTTATGTTTTTGAATTCTTAAGCAATCAATAAAATAGACTGGAAATTGTACAAAAATATGTATTATTATTTTTGGAAGAGAAAGCATTTTATAAAATTGATTAATGGTACTAAACTACGGTGAAGGAAATAATTACAAATAATATTTTATCTATTGTATTCTTTTTCAGAGAAGTTCCAAAAATCAAAAATTATATATTTTCTTTACTATAAGACTATTTCCATATCAGAATTGAAAACTCAATCTAGCAATATTGAGGCAAGCCCCAGAAGGCCTGTTCCCTCTGCACCTGCAGCCACGGGACGGGGGACCCTTCTCTCTCCTGTTCCCTCTGCACCTGCAGCCACGGGACGGGGGACCCTTCTCTCTCTCCTGTTCCCTCTGCATCTGCAGCCGGGGGACCCGGGACCGTTCTCTCTCCTGTGCAGCAGGAAGCCACAATCCAGTCACAGTTTACGCCTTGACTGTGATCCCCACATGACGCTGTGTGTCAGCCTCCTGACCCTTCTGCTGCTCCTTTCCACCCCCATGATGTTCCATCGTGTGACGTTAATCTTGAAGTCAGAAATCAACCTCTCCTTCCTCTGTAAACTCTGTGAACGTTCCCTTCACCTTCCTGCTTCACCTGCAGTCTCGTGTGATGAGCTTTTTACTGTCCACTACCCATTCTTGATGTAGCCATCTCCCACATTTCCAATATCTTGCCCTTCATTCATAAATATTTTATCTGTCTGGATCCCTCCCTGTTGTTACCATTCTTGGTGATTTTAATATTCATGGAAAACATCCTTCCAATCCCTTAAGCATTCAGCTACATGAACTAACTTTCTCCAATGACCTTGCCCTCCACGTACTACCTCAGTCACTCTATTATCATATTAATATTTTCTAAATCAAATTCTCTATTTCTATATTGATGGCAACTCTTTGATTCAGATGGAAGTTTAAACACATTGACACAAAAGCCTTTCATCTCCATTCATTGCTATCTCCAAGGAAGAAACAATGCCTTTTATCCTTCTCTCATCCCCTTCCCACAATTTTACTCCCTTTTTAGCTGAATTTACTCAATTGTCCGTTATTTTAAACTTTCTATTGCAAACAGCCTGAGCTTTCTTGCTTCTCTATCCTTTACGGTATTTGTTGATGCAAAGCCATCTCTTTAAATCTAATAATTTATCTCATTTGTGTTTCAGTCAGCTGAACTTTTCCCCCAAAGAATATATAATCATGTTATTAGTCTCATTTTAAATTAATAATTAATCACCAGAACGGACTCTTGAAGTTTATTCCATTGTCTTTTCTGTGAAATGTGAAGCAGGATTTCACATTTTCATATTTTCTTTTCATCTCTAAAAGCTGCAATCTCATTTTCCATCCTCCATAGGAGCTGATGCTATTTCATTTTTACTTCACAAAGAAAATTGGTATGTGAGAGCATTTTCACTTCCCCTAGCTCTTCCTACTATAATCTACTTAGCAATATCCGCTGGGCCCCATGTACTGTGACTTGTGTCCTGTTACCGAGGATATAATCACTCCCTGTGCTCCTGATTCTTCATCACGTACTCTAGGAGATCATCAATATTTCCCTCTTTATTGAATCATCTCCATCAGCAACAAATACATACTATTTCTCACAGCAATAGAATGGCAAAAAAATTATTTTGAATCCATTTACCCTTCAGCCATCACTATTTATCTCTTTCACTTTATGGCAACACTCCTTAAGAATCTGTATTTATACTCAATGTCTTCCATTCATCTCCTCCATGCTCTTTAGAAGCCCTCTCAGTAAAGTAGATTCTCGTGTCTTGCCTCAACCATTAAAATAGCATTTTATAGAGTTACTTATTCTTAAGACTTTTCTCCCTAAACCCACTTATCCGTTTTCTACATAATGGCTTCTCCTCTTCGTCACCTCTCACGCCACGTAGCTCATCATTCCTACCAGCTGTATGGAAATTTGTCCACCTTCTACATGTGCCAGGATTACTCACGGATTTCCATCTATGGTCAGGTTAATGAGGAGAACTGAAAGCATTTTTCCTTCTTTTCTAACTTTTGGCATCTCACCAAACCTTCAAGACCTTGTCTGTGAAGAATTTCCAATTTTCGCAAAGGAAATTAATCATTGCAATCTCAAAATATTTGTAGCACTCTTTATTGTGTAATAATTCACTCGAATATATGTGTTTCCTTTAATACACAGGGAGTTTCTTGAAGATAGAGCCTTTGTATTATTAATTTTGAATTTATAACTACCTAGAGTCTTAGACTGAGATCTGGTTCACTTATGCACTAAATGTATATTTGGATGGAATTTCATACTGAGTGAATGGGATGGCACATTTTCTAGTAGGTTCTTTGTTTTCTATAGCTTCTTAGAACCTACACATATAAAATATGATCATTAACTTCACTTCTAGACATATATGTTAGATCAAAATTCAGCCAAATGAGTTGACTGTGCCATATTAAACATGGGAGCATATTCATTATGAGTTCTTCAAACTGTTAAGTTTAAAAGCAAATGAATGTGTTTCTCTGCCTGTGTCATCCTCAGGCCACATTTGAATCAGTTTTTGTTTGTTAATGTAAGATGCTCTTTCAATTTTAGAATTATACATTTTTTAGTTTAAAAGGTTATCTCTTCTTATTTGCTTTAATACATGCACATAAATATAATGCTTGTGTCCTAGCTAAAGGCATGTCGTTGATACAGGACAGATGGTGCCAAGACCTGCTGCCTTAGCCCTGGTGATGTTGGTGCAGTGGCAGCCAACAGCGGAACCTGCAGGCTGGAGGGTAGTCAAGGGGGCCTAGGAGGATCCAGTAGCCAGAGGGGCCAGACACCTGTGGTGTCTCTTTCCCTATCATCACAGCCCAAGCCTTGGTGTCTCTTTCCCCTGCAGGAAGGGAAACCCCCACCCCCCTCACCCTTTTCTAAGGCTGGTCAATTTCATGTAAGTTTCCAAGGCCTGGGGGTTCCACCCCTGTTGCTAAATGGAAGGCTGGCTGTAACTTCAGAAGATCTACATCAAAGTAGACATTGAGTTGCAGCAAAACAACCCCCTGGGATTATATATACCCCTGAGCAGAGAGCCTGGAGACAGAATTCGGAGAGGGAGCAAGAGAGCTTGTTCTCCACCTGGGTTCTCTCTTCCAGGAATTTCGGTTTTTGTAGTTTTTGTATTCTTTGTGAATAAATCTTGTCTTACCGTTGATCAATGGTCCGTGGATTCATTCTCCAAATGGCCAAGACCAAGAATCTGAACATCCAGTATCACCATCACCCAAATAGTGTTCACAGAACCCATTATGTGGACTTTTGTCTCTCCTCTCCTTCCCCTGCCTCCTGCTTGATTTCCAGTGAGTTTTTGAGGGGCATACATTTATAATTAGAATTGACTCTATGAAAACAAAATAGATAAGCAAAAACAACAGAAGCGTTGGCTCGTGTATCTATAGATGCTGGGTAGACTGGAGACTGTTAGCAAAAGCTACCAGTTGTGACTGACTCCGATCAAAATAAAAGACCAAACGGCTCTGCTCAGACAATCAACTCCAGGAAAACTGTTTTAATTTCCTAATGAAATAAATGTAAAGGGAGGGTGCCAAAAATGTATACACATTTGAAGAGATTTTGTTTGGGGTAAAATTGATCATTCCCCCAAAGTGTACAAATTGCAGGTGAAATAGATGTGTTAGGCACATCTAGGTACACTTGACCGGTAGCAGTACTCTCAATTTGACTTCAAAATACAATACACAGATAAAACCTCTTGAAATGTGTATATATTTTGGGCACCCCCCACATCTTTCCATCTAAAGAATAATTTTAAACAAAAAAAAAGCAGGCATCACTGAATTAACAACTAGGTATCAGCTTGAGCTGCAAGCATTTCAAGTGTACTAAACATCTTAATAACTCTTAATCTGAAATATAGCTGGAGTGAAATGACTTCTTAAAAATATGAAGGACCTTCTAAGATAAGTCATTTATTTTTCATGGACGGTTGGTGCCAAAACATAAATACTGAGATCATCTCGACCTGCCCAGGGCCTTTCTGCTCCATGCCTATGCATGAGTTCTTATCAAAGGACTGGGAATTTGCCAAGCCTCATATAAAACTGTAATGACTTTTAGGCCACTCAGGCCATTTCATCTACTCAAAAATGAAATTAGGCTTCTTTTTATAGGTTGGAAGCCACCTAAATTTGACCTCTATCTAGCATTTCTTTATCCATCAAAATTATCAATACTGGGAGTAGGGGCAGAAAGTTTAGAGTCAGTCACCAGAACATATCATATGTAAGGTCTTTTATCAAGGTTTCTCAGATAAATTGGTTTCACAAATGCATTTAGAGAGATATAATTAACTTTGAGGGTCACAAAGAGAAGAGAATATATATATGTCGGCTACATGAGATTCTAGCCCCTGCCGTGCGTTTCCCCCCTTTGTCATCATTTACTATACGTGGAGAGAGGGTCTTTCATAAGACGGGCATTCTGTTCAACTAATTAATCGATGTTATACTCTGAGAATTCACAAGATTAGCTAGGAAAATATAAACATGTTCTTGCAGGTGTTTTCAGAGTGAAAACGGTGAAGTCCTTTAAGTCTAATTTAGCAAGTCAAAGTGACTTAAAGATAAAGTTGCCTTCAAAGGAAGTCCTGTGAGAGGCCAGGGAAGATAGAAAAAGAAAGTGGGTTTCCTAGAAAATACAGGGTCTTGACAGACCAGAGAGAGAGAGGAAAATTAATCAGAGTAGAGCAAAGTAATTTTCATATGCATTTGATAGGAAAAGTAAAGAAATGCTTCACACACGGGACTTTGGGTGTCCCACGAATGTATGAGCAGCTAATAAGAATTATCCTCTTGCCATGTACTTAATGTTTCTTCCCAGACCAGATAGACACGAGTTAAAGTTTATGTTACATTGAACATGACGGCATCCGACTTTGTCCTTTTTTTTTCAAATTGACCAATAAGAAGTGGGGAGACCCTCAATCCTTGGAAGGGCGTCTTTCTGAACTTTGGAAGAATTTGAGCAGCGTCAGTGATACAGTTCTCAGTTCTTCTCTTCCTTTTTATCTCTAATTTATTTTGTCCTGACATGAAGCGTAGGATAGCAGAGATAAAAGGCAAGCACAGGCCTAATGGCAGTCTTTCCTCCTTAGAGCAACACCTCAGATGTCTTCATGTCAGGGGACCTTAGTGAGTCATCAGAAAGGCGTCCTGTGCCCCTCCAGAGTTGCAACAGTCTTTCTTGACACAAAAAAGGCATAAACTAAATCTGAAAAAGTAATTTAGAAAAGAAAGAAAACATGATTAATTATTATTCTTGGGAGAAAATAATAAAATCATGATGATTCTACTATGACCTTCCCAAACAGCCTAACTTAAGACTGCTAAATTAGAGAAATTGCCTGGGCTGCTTATTATTTTACTTTTGTTGAATATACCAACCAAGTTGACTAATAATCTCCAGTACATTTTATTATATGCAGACAATGTCTGAGTTTTATATTGCCTTTAGTGACATCATGCACTTAGAAAACTATAGTCTTTAGTCCTTCCCTTTATTGCTAGCAGTATATTTGTATAAAGAGATGTGCTTATACAAGTAATATATTTGTACAAAGAGACATGCTGTCCAAGTCTCTTTTCTAAGTTTGCGAAGTATTTTGCTTTTCTGGACCTCTTCTTGTTCCTTATATCCAATGCTACATTCAGATCACTTCCCTGCCTTCCCGTCAGTGCACACAAATTAAAGACAGACTCATTCCCCATCTGTGCTATCAGTTAACACCCTTCCCTAAATCTCTCTTTCTTTTCTTTTTTTTTTTTTTTTTTTTTTGTAGAGACAGAGTCTCACTTTATGGTCCTCGGTAGAGTGCCGTGGCCTCACACAGCTCACAGCAACCTCCAACTCCTGGGCTTACGCGATTCTCTTGCCTCAGCCTCCCAAGTAGCTGGGACTACAGGCGCCCGCCACAACACCCGGCTAAACCTAAATCTCTCTTTCAAGTAGCAGCAGGAGGAATGCAAGCAACACAAACCCCCCAAACATATCCTGGATTAACAAAGACAGCAGCACGCAGGACCCAGGACAGACTGGGATTTTTGTTATTACAAAATCATCTAAAATGCATGACAATTAGCAGATTCTTTACTAAGGGGAGCATCCTGGAGTACAACCAATATTGGCAGGAGCCCAGCATTTCAGGGTGTCTAGCAGAGAGGGAGACTATGCGTCATAGTCAATGATACACTCACTGGTCTTTGCTGTGTACCAAATACTAAGCTAAAAGCATTCTATAGATGGTCATGTTTATTTCTAATTTAAAAAAAAAAGGATGAGGTCATTATCATTTTACTGATACTGCACATGAGGAATCTAAAGCTTAAGAAAACCAAGTAACTCAGATTAAATCTCACAGCTACTGAGTAAACCATGGAGATGTCGAACCCCCAGGTCCCCAGCGGGCTCAGCAAGCGTGGAGAGCATCACTTCCCTTCTCTCCAGCGTGTGTCCCACTTGCCAGTCTTATGACCTCTCTGTGTTTTTGGAAGAATTACAATCGCATTTGATCCAGCGATGGGCACTGATTTAAGTAATTTAATTAGTATAATCCCAGCTGTGTTTGTGATTTAATCCTGAATAACAAATATGTCACCCAAAAGTTAGTGGCTTAAAACCATGGGCAGTTCATTTCTTTACATCTTATGATCTTGCTTTTTTTCTCCGTTCACCTCTCCATGTGATTGCTTTCTGGGCTCTCTAGCAGGGTTAGCCGATCTCTTACATTTTGTTTCAGGGGCCCCAGAGTCCAAAGACATACATGTGAAGACTTGTGAAATTAGATGACTTTGGGTCATTTTTCAAGATTAGCTGCTTCACCACCCACCCCCTGATTATCGGTACTGGTTTAGAAAACACATGAAATTTTGCTTGGATAAGAGGAACAAAGCCCCGAAATATTCAATCATTTGGCAAAGGACAGTTTTCTCCTGCTAATTATACATAAGACAGAATGTCCCTTTAGTATCTTCCAGTAATTATCCTGCGACCTCGAGACTAGCCATGCTTAGGATGAAGATGATAACACGGAGGGTGGAGAAGAGGCTTGGGAAGAAACAGGACTTCAGTGTCCTGAATTTCTCGGCTTCCATGGGAACTTGTCAGTTGCAGGAATTAATAAGTTTCTTTATTTCCAAAATCATTTAAAGTAGAGTTTCCCATGGCCTACAGCAACAGCAATAATAAAACACAACAATTGATACAGTGAGCTAAAATTGTTAATCACTCGTATTAAAAGAGCTTGAGATACCTTTCTGCACATTATATAATTTAGAGAAAAGAAAAATGTAGTCTTTTTTAAAAATTGCAAATTGTTTATACAGCACTCAGACCATGTAAGTACTATACTATCAAATGAAAATGTCTACATAGACAGCTTTATTGAAGTTCCTGGGACACTAATCTTTATCGGAACCGAGACAACTCCAGTGACTGTCCTTTGTAACAAGACAGTATTTTGTCAATAACCAGACAACTCTGAAAAGTAGATTAAACCTATTGTCTTCGTACATAAAGCAGACGACTCACGTGGATTATAATTACATTATAAATACAGATGCTACATTGAATCGTAGAGTTAACTGGATGAGGCAACTGAAGCCACAGCTGATGGGACCCTCGGTTAGTTCTATGGCCGTGCAGGTTGTGGCCCCCTTCTACCCCCAAAGGAGGAAACAAGGGTTTCCTTTGCTACACACTGGATATTAAAATAATGATAGCCTGTTATCTCCACTACAGGAACGTAACAACTCTGCCTGCAGTGGATAGAACCTGTGAACTTCAACTCATTAGTTAGAGATTGTCTTTTTTGTTTTCCAAAGGATGTCTAAGGTCAGCAATGCCACCCGTTTGGGTTTTATTTATACCTTGTATATCTGTGTCTTTGTGAACACGCCCTCTCCTTTAAAGGACATGTTTCCAATCTCACTTGTAAATAAAATTTAGAATAATACAATATGTTTTGCTGCCTTAAAGGTATGGGAAATAAAGTTCATACCCCAAATATATTTGCAGAATATCCCCAAACAGAAGTTTTAAAAACACATATTGATTAAGTACTTACTGTGTTCTGTGATAGAAGCTGTACAAAGTTGTACAGATACAGCAATGGACCAGTAGACAAGGCTCCTCTCCTTATGAGTCTTGCCATGCAGGGAAGATGTGTGTTAACATGCAGTTATAATAATGAACATAACATTCAGTCTGTAATAAGTTCTATGATTTTAAATCAAAGGTGGTTAAGAAAATATAAGAGAATAACATCATGTAGATCAAGAAAAATCAAGCCATTTTTTTGAGGATGTGGCATTTAAGGTGAAAACTGCATGATCAATGTAAATTTAGTGACCCAGATAGTTATAAAAAAAATATTCCATGTCCAGGACCTAAATAAGTAAAGACAAGAAAGGTCTGAAAGGAAGGAAGCATGTCAGTGGGAGAGAGCAGTGCGGCTCAAACTGAGGCTGTAGAATGAGGCAGCAGGTGCGTCATGCAGGGCACTGAGGGTCAAGTTCACAACTATGTCCTTCCATGTCCTGCTGAAAAACTGCACACCACGCCTTCTCGAGCACATGGGCATTCTCTAGGACTGATCCTGTCTGAGGCCACAAAACAAGTCTCGACAAATTCATATACATCAAAATCATACCAGGTATCACACACACACACCGTGGAGTAATACTCAGCCATAAAGAGAAATAAATTAATGTATTTTGCAGCAATTTGGATAGAACTAGGGACCATAATCTTAAGTAAAGTGTCTCAAGAATGGAAAAGTAAACAGAACATATACTTTCTAATAATTTGGAAGTAATCAAGGGCACATGTCTGCATAGAAAGTGTTAAAATTATTGAAAATCAATAAGGGGCGAAAATCTACCTAACGGGTACCATGCACCCGATTTGAATGATGGACATAATTTTAGCCTTGAGCAATGCATTATTAAAGATACCAATGTAACCAAAAAAAAGGAGGACACAGCTAAATATTATGCAGATAAAATAAAAACATTTTAGCATATTTCCTAATTAATGCTCTTGTAAATAAAAACAGAAAAAGAAGACAAAATAATTTGTCTAATAATTTAATTTGTCTAATATAGATTCTTAGTATTATAAAAATCCTCATTTTCCCTTGTATTATCCATAGATTAATACCAATACACTATGAAAACTATCCCCTAGTTTTAGTGATACTTTTTTATCCTAGATATATGAAGTATAGAAGGTAATTATACATGTTAAAATTAAACATTCCTACTTAAGTCTTTTCATTGTTTTAGCTGTTCTTTCAATATTCTATCTGTGGAAATTTACATGACATAAAAGCAGGAAAGTATTAATTTCTTTGCTTTCTTCCAGGTTCTTTCAGGAAACAGGGAGTACAGATGTAGCACTTAGATTCTGCAACGCACAGGAGAAAAGACAGAGAGAGGAGAGAGAGGAGGTTACCAAGGAGAGGAGGGTGGAAGTGAGAAAAAGAAGGGGAGAGAGACAGCACAGTAATACTAACATAGACATAGACAGCACATATCTTAAACTGATCTAAGCCATCTACGACAAACCTACAGCTACTATTATACTGGAATAAAACTAAAAGCCTTTCCACTTAGAACTGGAACCCGACAAGGCTGTCCTCTATCATTGCTACTATTCAGCATAGTGCTGGAAGTTCTAGGAAATAAAGGGCATCCAAATGGGGACAGAAGATGCCAAACCCTCTTTCTTTTCTGATGACACTATCTTAGACTTAGAGAAGCCCAAAGACACAATCATAAGACTCCTGGAAGTGATCAAAAAATACAATAATGTCTCAGGATATAAAATCAAGGTCCACAAATCAGGAGCCTTTTTATATGTCAGTAATAGCCAAAATGAGAAGCTAATCAAGGACATAATTCCCTCCACAGTAGCTTCAAAAAAAATGAGAAACCTAGGAATATAACTAACAAAAGAGGTGAAGTAACTCTACAAAGAAAATTACAAAACCCTGAGAAAAGAAATAGCAGAAGATACTAACAAATGGAAGAACATACCACGCTCATGGCTGGGAAGAATCAGCATTGTTAAAATGTCTATACTTCCCAAATCAATCTATAGATTCAATGCAATCCCCACTAATATACCCACATCATACTTTCAAGATTTGGAAAAAAAAATAATTCTTCATTTTGTATGGAACCAGAAAAAAAAACATATAGCCAAGGCAATTTTTAGTAATAGGAACAAAGCCGGGGCATTACTCTATCAGACTTTACATTATACTACAAAGCCATAGTGGTCAAAACAGCATGGTACTGGCACACAAATAGAGACATAGACATTTGGAATCGAATAGAAAACCAGGAAATGAAACCTGCCGCACCCCCGGCATCAAGCCGTGGCGGGATGGCTCTGTCCGCGTTGTAAAAACTGTGGTAAGGCGGTGAGTGCTCCCCGGAGCGTTGCCCCCGGTCCCCCTGGCCTGCAACAGCAGCGCATAAGTTGCCTAGCATGCCTTTTAGTGAACGTAAGAATTCATGAGGTGCGGCATAAAGGCCTGAATAACCTTTACCCTGAAACCTGTTTGAAACTTGTTTGTTGAGTTGAATGGTTAATTGTTGCTTGAATGTCCTCAGAAACTAAGAATAAACATAATGACTTACTAATCCATGACTTCATCTATACAATGGAGACTAAATGTCTCCAAGGGAACACGTTCCCACCATAAAGGTCAGTTAATTGAAACAATGTATCAAGAGAATGCAGGGATGATAAGTTAAGATGTTCCTACCAGATACCCGCTCCCTCCGGTCTCTTATCTCTACCTTATGTCCCTTTGAAACTGTTTCTTTGAAATAAGTTTTCTATGAAATTGCTTTCTCTATAATTTTGTCACTATACACTTAAAACATATACATAATTCACTATCAATTCACTAACAACATAAAAATCATAATCAAATATAAAAATATAAAAATACAAAATGTGAACAAAGCAGTTTTACAAAGAAAGAAGGTTTAAACATAGATAAAGAGAAGTAAAAGAGTAACTGCTGATAAGCAGCAGTCCTTTGTTCCCCCTTACGGGCAGAAACATTGTCTAAGAAAAGACAGTTGACTACTCCCATCTACAAAACTCGATAAGAACTTTGTAAGCATCAGCAAGTCATAAAAATATCTTTTGTAGTTTGTAAGACATTGTCAAAAATGTATAAATACCATGCCTAAAAATCAGTAAAGTACAACTGCTTTCTTCATCATCCTTGGTGTGTGGCAGTTTGTCATTTTCCTGCGTCGCCCTTTCAATCAACCTGAGCCGTTCTCGCCCTGAAAGCCCTCGGACTGAGACTCATTCGACTGGCGGTCCGCGGCAGCTGGCGCCTCGAACAGGGACCTGAAGGACAGGTGATCTTTCTTTTTCTTTCTTTCCTCTCTTTTTCAGATTGAAGGCGACTCTCACCAGGGAGCTGCAGTCCCGCCGGTAAAGGCTGACCGGTTAAGTGTGAGTAATCCGCAGGACAACATGGGGCATACATTGGGTAAGGAAGAACACATGCTCAGTGTCATGATACAGCGTTTGTTAGAAAAAAATGGTTTTCATGTGTCTCTCAAACGGTTGGAGGAGCTTATGCATTTCATAAAGTTGGTTAGTCCTTGGTTTCTGGAGGAAGGCTCTCTCTCTCTCTCCGACTGGAAGAGAGTGGGACGCGAAATGCGGAAATACATGCAAGAACATGGAGAGAAGGTCTTGCCCCCTCAGGCTTTTCCTTTATGGTTACAAGTTAGAGAACTTTTAGCTGACAATACCTTTTTAGAAGCATTTATAAGAGAAACTGATTCGGAGGTTGGTGATCCTGAATCTAAAGGGGCACCGATTCCTGATGAGGTTCCCCCCGAGGTTCTTAAAGATCCTGAACCGGTACCAAACACTGAGAGCGTTGTCCCTTCGGCTCCAACGCTCAAAGACATTCTACCACCACTCCCACCGGTCGATAATTCCTCAGACAGTGACGAGTGGGATGTGGTCGATGAATTTACTAAACCAGATGAGAGGGACAGAATGAATGATTTTATTCACCCCCGCCGAGCTTACCCGGCTGTTCGTGTCCCAAAAGTCACATCTAAGACAACCTCACAAGCTCCGCTTCCCCGCGTACCTCCTTGTCTCCCTCCGCCGCCCGCGGGCTTTCAAGCGGCGGTGCGAGAAGCCCGTCAGCAGGGAGATTTTACATTTGCTTTCCCGGTACGCTTTCCCACTGAGGATAGGGCACCACCCACCTGGGAACCTCTGTCGTTAAAGACGCTTAAAGAACTGCAACAGGCTGTCCGTACATCGGGAGCTTCTGCCCCTTATACCTTACAAATTGTGGAATCAATTAGCAGTCAATGGCTTACCCCGTATGATTGGCAGCAAACGGCCAAAGCCACGCTTTCCCCAGGTGATTATATTTTATGGAGAACAGAGTATGAAGATAGATGTAGAGAAAGTATTAATCAACATGTAGGAAGAAAAGCACAGCCCACGCTGTCCATGCTTCTAGGGACAGATGAATTTGCTTCTTTTGAAAATCAAATTAAACTACCCCGACAATTTTTAGAGATAGTCAGCCATAATGCAGTCTCCGCTTGGCGAAAAATACCTCCTCCGGGAACCAAGGGCACAACTTTAGCAGGCATAAAACAGGGTATGGAAGAGTCCTATCCTGACTTTATTTCTCGCCTGGAAGAAGCTATTAATAGAATGCTTCCACCATCAGAAGGCACAGAATTATTACTCAAGCAATTAGCTTGGGAAAATGCAAATACGCTGTGTCAGGACTTAATACGTCCACTCAGGAAAACAGGTACCTTACAAGATTATATTAAAGCATGCATGGATGCCTCACCAGCAATTGTCCAGGGAATGGCGTTTGCTGCAGCTATGCGGGGTCAAAAATTTAGTTCATATGTTAAAGGTGCTTTTGATAGAGACCCCAGTAATACATGTTTTGGGTGTAATCCCCCACATGACTTGCCCACTTGTTATAACTGTGGGAAGCCAGGTCATATACAGAAGGATTGTAAGAAATCCACCGGTGCTAATAATAATAATAATAAGTCCCGTGGATTACCCCCGGGACCATGCCCTCGTTGTAAGAAGGGCAGGCACTGGAAAAATGAATGTAAATCTAAATTTCATAAAGATGGAATCCCCTTGTCAGACAAGGGTGCTAACTTTATTGATACCAACCAGACAAAAAACTAGATAAGGGGCGTTCTCCTAGCCCCGACTCCAAGGGAGAGTCTCCTGCTCCTACCGCAGTACGACCTAAGTTAGAGCCCACATCTACTATTAATTGTATACCACCTGAATGGACAATTCATGATCTCCCACGTGGGACTCCTGGCAGTGCAGGTTTAGACCTTGCCAGTTCTAAAGATATAATCATATCCAAACATGATGGTGTTGTGTTAGTTCCCACAGGAATAAAAGGAAAGTTATTACCAGGTACTGTTGGTGTTATATTGGGACGAAGTTCCAATTACACCAAACATTTTGAAGTTGTTCCAGGAGTAATCGATTCTGATACTGAAAATACAATTAAAGTCATGGTAAAGTCTCTAGTAGAAACTACACAAATTCATAAGGGACAAAGAATTGCTCAATTACTATTGTTGCCATATATACCACTCCCCACTTATCACTTACATGATGCCAGGGGAGAGGGACAGTTTGGATTTACTGATAAAGATTGTGTGGCTCTTATACATGATTTATATGATAGACCGATGTTAAAAATGAAAATAGAAGGCAGGCCCATTAAGGGCCTGATGGACACAGGCGCTGATGTAACCTGCATTGCTGCCTCCGACTGGCCGAGATCCTGGCCGGTTCATCGAACTGGGTCTTCTTTAGTTGGTCTCGGTTCTGTTTCTGGTGTCATGCGTAGTACATCTCATTTGTTATGTGAATATAAGGACAAGAAAATTTACTTTCAACCTTATGTGTTACCCTCTCTACCCTATACTTTATGGGGACGAGATCTTTTACATGTCCTAGACATGAAACTAGTCACAGGGGATCAACTGAACGATCAGTGTTTTTCATAGGGGCCACTGCAGAAAACTATGCCTGTAAGATAAAATGGTTAACAGATGTTCCTGTGTGGGTTAGTCAGTGGCCCCTAACAACAGAAAAGTTACAGGCATTACAAATTTTAGTACAAGAACAATTAGATAAAGGTCATTTAGAGGAATCCACTAGTCCATGGAACACTCCTGTGTTTGTCATTAAGAAAAAATCTGGCAAATGGAGACTTTTACAAGATTTAAGAGCAGTAAATGCCATTATGGAAGACATGGGCTCCCTTCAACCTGGGCTTCCGTCTCCTGTAGCAGTACCAGAACAATGGTCACTTATAATTATAGATCTGCAAGACTGCTTTTTTACTATTAATTTACATCCTGAGGACTGTCCTCGTTTTGCTTTCAGTGTTCCTTCTCTAAACTTACAGGAACCGTTTAAAAGATATCAGTGGAAAACTTTACCACAGGGCATGAAAAACAGCCCTACCTTATGCCAAAAATTTGTGGCGGCTGCATTAGCAGCACTGAGAAAACAATTTCCTAGTGCTTACATAATTCATTATATGGATGATATCTTGCTAGCTCATCCTGAGCTGCCAAAAGTACAGCTAATGCTAGAAAAGGCTATAGAACAATTAACTAAATTTGGCTTAGTCATTGCCCCAGAGAAAATTCAGAGAGATAAACCATTAAGTTATCTGGGACAATGGATTCACTCTGACTATATTGCACCTCAAAAGGTGCAAATAAGGAGAGATAAATTACAAACTCTTAATGATTATCAAAAATTACTGGGAGAAATAAATTGGATTCGACCTTTTCTGAAGATTACTACGGGAACCCTTAGTCCTTTGTTTACTATCTTACAGGGAGACTCTAATCCCCGTTCCCCTAGACATTTAACTCCAGAAGCCTTGCAGGCTTTACAAGTTGTTGAACAGGCTTTAACTCAAGCTAGGGTTAAACAAATTAATTATCAAAACCCATGGTCTTTACTCATTTTTTCTACTGAGTATACTCCTACAGCTTGCCTATGGCAGGAAGGTATTTTAGAATGGATTCATTTACCACATGTTCAGACAAAGATTGTTGCTGATTATCCATACCTGGTGTCTTTATTAATTGATAAAGGAAGAAAAAGATCACGGGAATTATTTGGTAAAGATCCTCATGTAATTGTAACTGCTTATAATAAAACTCAAGTGGAACAACTATTTCAAAATAATGATGATTGGGTATTGGCCTTACAAGGCTATGCAGGTCAAATCTTATACCATTATCCTAAACATCCTTTAATTGAATTTACAAAAACAGTTTCACTTATATTTCCTCTTATGTGTTCCAAACAGCCTCTGTCTGACGCAATAACCTTGTTCACAGATGGCTCCTCTACAGGTCGAGCTGTAGTTTTTAGCCCAGGCCTGTCTCCTCTTATTAAAGAGGTCACACAAGCCTCTGCCCAACAAACAGAATTATGGGCTCTAATCTCGGCCTTTAATAATTTCAAACAAAGGTTTAACTTGTACACAGATTCAAAATATATTGCTTCTCTTTTTCCAGCTCTTGAAACTGCTCTTTTAACAGGAACCTCAACTATTCTACCTTTATTAAAGAAACTACAAACTTTAATTCAGCAAAGGAATAATCAATTTTATATTGGTCACATAAGAGGACATACTAACTTACCTGGCCCTTTGGCCCAAGGAAATGCCACTGCAGATTTATTAACACGTACTATAGTGGCATCAGTGGCCGACGCTGAAGAAAGCCACGCCTTACATCACCAAAATGCTAACGCATTAAGAAAAATGTTTCAAATTACTAGAGAACAGGCAAGACAAATAGTCTTAAAGTGTAAATCCTGTCCTGTTACTCATCATCCTTTAAAATTTGGTGTTAATCCTCGGGGTTTACGCCCCAATGTATTATGGCAAATGGATGTAACACATGTGTCTAGTTTTGGAAAATTACAATATGTACATGTTACTGTTGATACTTTTTCTCATTTTATCTGTGCCTCTGCAAGACCTGGCGAGGCCTACAAAGATGTTGTACAACACCTATTTTACTGCTTTCAGCAGCTAGGTGTTCCTCATCAATTAAAAACAGACAATGCTCCAGCTTATACCTCTCGAGCATTTGAACAATTTTGTATACAGTGGAAAATTGCTCATTCTACGGGGATCCCTTATAATCCTCAGGGTCAAGCGATTGTTGAAAGAACTAATCAAATATTAAAATTACAAATTGAACGCCTACAAAAAGCTCATAAATATTTCTCTCCTCATCATATTTTAACCCATGCTTTATTCGTCCTAAATCACCTTAATGTAAACTCCAACAATTTAACCCCTGCTCTCTCCCATTGGCAGCCACAATCGGCTGCCACCCTTCCTAAAGTTCTTTGGAAAGATTTATTATCGGGCCAATGGAAAGGCCCTGATGTATTGTTAACCTCCGGACGAGGCTATGCTTGCATATTTCCACAGGATGCCGACTCTCCCGTCTGGATTCCAGACCGGCTCATCAAACCGGCTCCTCCGGAGACCCCGGCGCAGAAGACAACGCCTGCGGCGGATGAAGATCCTATCTGCACAAATGAGGACGACTGTGGAAATTTCACCGAAACCCTCCAAGACCACGTGGACACAGATCCGTGCCCTGGTGAAACAAGCTAAACAACTTCTCATATCTCAAGGAAACCCTCTAACTCCTACAATGTACTTTCTTGCGTTTCTATCACTAATCTCTACTCCTAAGGTAGAAACTGCAGCTTATTGGTCTTATGTGCCTAATCCTCCTCTGCTACACCCTGTGGGCTGGCTAGATCCAGACCCCATAAAAATTCTTTCTAATGATTCTATCCGCTTAGGAGGTTTAACTGACTCAGAATCCAGACATCATGCTGCGGCTTTAATTAATTTCACTGGCAAAGCCGACTCCTTGCCTATTTGCTTTACTTTAAGAGGCAACACACCTCCTTTTTGTTTACCTACTAGCTACAGGGTATTTTTAACTGATGCTCCAGATCCTCATGATGCAAATAGACGTTATGTTTGGGAATATGAGTTACAAACTATTGGAAGTCCTAATTATAATGAAACCTGTTTATCTGTTAACTCATTACCTCTCCCTAACTGTAAAGAAAAATATAGAAATAAAAATCAATTCTGGGAATCATCATTAACTAAAACACCTACTTGGCTTTCCTGTGGATTCCCAAATGCTGCCAACAAGCATTCTCCTATAAATTCAAACACAGTCATCTGGGATTATTCTCCTACTTCTTGTTTTGATCATAATAAATATTTCTCGAACCAATTAGATAAATTTCATCAGTATCAGTGGTCTGGTACTCCCCAACCAATACGACGATGGTTCACACCTGGTCTAGTTGAGCCCATATGGGTAGCTCAAGACAAAAATAAAACTCAAATACACTATGATTTATTTAGACTTGTTGCTGCATCCAACTTAATTTTAGAAAAGAAACCTAATATGCCAAAACCAAATGCAATGTCAGTAAGAACTTGTGTTGGATATCCATATGCTCTACTTTTAGCTCCAAATAAGTATTTAACTATTACACAATCTAAAAACTCTTATCATATTTCTTGTACCGCTTGTAAAGTTACAAATTGTCTTACTTCTACTGATTTATTCAATGAACGCTTGTTTAATTCTGTTTTAATTGTTAAAAGACCCTCTTATGTACTATTACCTGTTGATTTACAAGATGATCCTTGGTATGATAATTCTGCTTTACAAGTTTTACATACTGTTAATCAGTTAATTCGACCTAAGAGGTTTGTAGCTGCTTTAATTCTCGGTATTTTAGCTTTAATTTCTATAGTCACAACATTTGCGGTAGCCACTACTGCTTTGGTTCAAGAAGTTCACACAGCTCACTTTGTTAATTCTCTCAGCAGCAACATAACTCTAGCTTTAATGACTCAAGCCAGCATAGATAATAAACTTGAAGCAAAACTTAACATCCTAGAAGAAGTAGTTTTAGCCTTAGGACAAGATATAAAGTTTATACAACATAAACTTCAAACCAGATGTCATTCTGCCTTTCCTGCTATTTGTGTAACTCCTTTACCTTATAATATGTCCACTTCCTGGGACAAAACTAAAGCTCATCTACAGGGTGTCTGGAAGGACAATGATATTACACATGATTTACATACTCTTCAAAAAGATATCACTGCCATCAGTGAAGCTCATTTACCTAGCACTTCTCTTGATTCACTGGCTCAATCCCTCTCTGACAATCTTAAATCTTTAAATCCTGTGTCCTGGATTCAGTACATTGTGTTTATTGTCATTATTGGATGCTTGATATTCTGTGTTGTTTTACTGTTACCTTGTCTCCTTCGTTGTGTCTTTTCCTCCTTAAAGGCTGTTCGCCAAGACCTCTTTGAGCTACGTTTCATTAACAAAAAAGGGGGAAATGCCGCACCCCCGGCATCAAGCCGTGGCGGGATGGCTCTGTCCGCGTTGTAAAAACTGTGGTAAGGCGGTGAGTGCTCCCCGGAGCGTTGCCCCCGGTCCCCCTGGCCTGCAACAGCAGCGCATAAGTTGCCTAGCATGCCTTTTAGTGAACGTAAGAATTCATGAGGTGCGGCATAAAGGCCTGAATAACCTTTACCCTGAAACCTGTTTGAAACTTGTTTGTTGAGTTGAATGGTTAATTGTTGCTTGAATGTCCTCAGAAACTAAGAATAAACATAATGACTTACTAATCCATGACTTCATCTATACAATGGAGACTAAATGTCTCCAAGGGAACACGTTCCCACCATAAAGGTCAGTTAATTGAAACAATGTATCAAGAGAATGCAGGGATGATAAGTTAAGATGTTCCTACCAGATACCCGCTCCCTCCGGTCTCTTATCTCTACCTTATGTCCCTTTGAAACTGTTTCTTTGAAATAAGTTTTCTATGAAATTGCTTTCTCTATAATTTTGTCACTATACACTTAAAACATATACATAATTCACTATCAATTCACTAACAACATAAAAATCATAATCAAATATAAAAATATAAAAATACAAAATGTGAACAAAGCAGTTTTACAAAGAAAGAAGGTTTAAACATAGATAAAGAGAAGTAAAAGAGTAACTGCTGATAAGCAGCAGTCCTTTGTTCCCCCTTACGGGCAGAAACATTGTCTAAGAAAAGACAGTTGACTACTCCCATCTACAAAACTCGATAAGAACTTTGTAAGCATCAGCAAGTCATAAAAATATCTTTTGTAGTTTGTAAGACATTGTCAAAAATGTATAAATACCATGCCTAAAAATCAGTAAAGTACAACTGCTTTCTTCATCATCCTTGGTGTGTGGCAGTTTGTCATTTTCCTGCGTCGCCCTTTCAATCAACCTGAGCCGTTCTCGCCCTGAAAGCCCTCGGACTGAGACTCATTCGACTGGCGGTCCGCGGCAGAAACCAACCACTTACGACCACCTAATCTTTGATAAACCAAGCAAGAACATCCACTGGGGGAAAGGCTCCCTATTCAATAAATGGTGCTGGGAGAACTGGATGTCTACATGTAAAATACTGAAATTGGACCTGCACCTTTCACCATGTATAAAAATTGATTCAAGATGGATAAAAGATTCAAATATAAGGTATGAAACAATAAATATCCTCAAAGAAAGTGTGAGGAAAACACTTGAATATGTCAATCTGGGGAAAGACTTTATGAAGAAGACTTCCATGGCAATTGCAACAACAACAACAACAACAAAAATAAATGGAACTTAATTAAAATGAAAAGCTTCTGTACAACTAAGGAAACAACAATCAAAGCAAATAAACGACTTTCAGAATGGGAAAAGATATTTGCATATTATGAGTTGGACAAAGGCTTGATAACTAGAGTCTACTGACAACCCAAATTAAGTAACCAAAAAAAGAGCCGACTAACCCATACATCACTGAGCAAGAGACAACAATGGAAACTTCTGTAAGGAAGATAGATGAAGGGCTAAAACTATATGAAAAAAAATGCTCATTGTCCCCCTAATTATCAGAGAAATGCAAATCAAAACCACCCTGAGCTATCACCCAACCCCAGTGAGAATGGCCCACACCACAAAGTCTCAAAGCTGCAGATGCTGGCCTGGATGTGGAGAGAAGGGAACACTTTTACACTGCTGGTGAGACTGCAAACTAATACAGCCTCTTTGGAAAGAAATATGGCAAATCCTCAAAAATCCCAAATTCGATCTCCCATTGGACTCCTCAATCCCACCACGAGGCATCTGCCCAGAAGGAAAAAAATTATTTTACATTTGCACTAGATAGTTTAATGAAGCTCAGTTTACAATTTCCAGGATATGGAAACTACTTAAATGTCTGTTGACTCAGGAATGGATTAACAAATTGTAGTACATGAACACCATGGAATACTATTCAGCTATAAAAAAGACGGTGACTACACCTCTTTCGTAATATCCTGGGTGGAGTTGAAACCTTCTTCTTAATAAAGTATCACAAGAATGAATAACCAAGTACTCAATGTTCTCGATACTAATATGAAGCCAGTAGATGATGTAATGCTTGCCCACATAGGAGAAAAACTCATTTCAATTCAAGTTTGGGGGAGGGTTAATGAGGGAGGGAGAGGGTATCCAGGCGCTCTCACTGAATGGGCTTGAGTTCCGGGGATTTGCACACCTTTTGTGTGGGGGACTTAACCACAAGACACATTCTAACTAACAAAATCAAATATTTTGACCTAGTTGCTTGTGCCCCCACATTAACCTGAAATAAATTTACTTAAAAATAAAAAAAAAATGCTATAGTGAAAGGTATAATTTTTAAATAATCCTTCTACTCAAGAACCAACCAACCTAATTATCTTTTTGTTCCCTCTCTTCCACACTCACATATTGAAATGTTCCATCCTCATGGCAGCGCCCAGCCCCAGAACTGGGTGGAAATGTGTGAGCAGAGCTATCATCCTAATGGAAGTTCTCTAAATGTCCAAGTTCAGAGTGTTCTCGGGACGCCCCCTTCTGAGTGTAGAACAACAGTTACTGTTAATGAAGCTGCTGAGCGTTTCGTGAAATAGAATTACTTCTCTCACTTTCAAACCTCCTGGATTTTATATGGGTTGGCAAAGAAATCTTAAACTTAGATGCAGTGCCAATTTTTAATTGAAGATTACGTGTGCAGCTGACAACCTGACACAAAGTAAACAAATGCAAATATTTTTACTAAAGAACAGTAAGACTGTTGAGTTCACGTGGATGTTGATACATCTCAAATATCTATTTCCATTGTCCAAAATAACAGGTGGAGAGTAGTTTTGTGTTCATTATTTCTATTAATTCCATACAAGCAATTAGGATAAGTTTAAATTATGAATTCTGATTTATCTGTATGGGAAATGTCCTCCATTTGAGGTAATATGAAGTAATAAATCTTCCGAAGTTAGATTTATCTTACTTTCAAGGATATTGAGAATGTTTTGAAATGCTGTTTTCATTTCAAAACCATCTGTTTAATGTCTTACATCTGTATACCATGGAAAATGCTAGATACTAGATAAATAAAATAGTTGAATGGGAGGGAAAATTAAATACACTAACATTTAAGAATAATGGTTGCTGAGATAGGATAAATCCTAGATGCTATGAGGATATATTATGTATCTGAGGCCCCTTAAGGGCTTCCAGGTGGAGGCTGAAGCATTTTGAGAACTCCAACATGGCTGGAGTGTGAGTTTTCAGTTGGTGGGGTCAGGTGGGGGTTGAGACATTGAGAGATGAAGTTGAAAGTTGGGTATGAGCTGGTCTATAAATAACATTATTTGGAACCGTAAGAAGTTTGAAATTTTTCCTGAACGCTATTCCAGCCACTGAAAGAATTTTGGCAGGGAAAAGAAGTATCTAAATTTATATTTTAGGTAAATTTATACATTGTGTCTTTGGACTATATTTTGAATAACTGAAACTAGAAGGAAGTAAATCAGGAAATGATACATGTTTAATTAGTCGAGACACATAAAACCCATATAAATCAACAGATTTAAATTATTGATCGAGGGTAGAGAGTAGAGGGCGGGGAGCTAAGAATAACACTTGGGTTCCCAGTTTGGACAACTGACAGATAGCAGGGCCAGTGACTAAGATGTATAATGAATGCATGAGAGTTAGTACAATTGGGGGGAGTCTTTTGAAAGCTATATTATTTTGACTGTTCCCTGTCCACGCTGAGTACATTTAACTTAGGTGGAATAGGATGCCTTGACTGGACATATGGACTTTGTAATCTACTCTATCAGGATTTTGAAGATGATGTTTTAGGTCTCTACGTATTAGTGTCAAATTAGATGCTTGGTCCAACAGTCCACAAAATGTCTGAGAAATTCCCCTCTTTCTCTAATGCGTAAGCACATAACTAAGTGCCATACGCTCATTTAAAGAAGAACTACATAAATTGTGATGGCAGATTACATCATCTCCTTGGGTGTAGAAATTGAGCAAGAAATTGTGACTTAATTCTGTTACCTTCCTTGAACCCCCTGAGTATTTTTTTTAATTCTGTTAATTGTGGCTGTAGATGTTAGTAGATGCCCTTGATGGCAGCCTTTTAGGGTATTATAGTTTATTAACCATCTTCACAAGTCCTTGTAGGTAAAATTCCATCTACTACCCTTCTAACTTCGCAAGCCATTGGGCTAATTGAAGGCTACTCACTTCTGACTGTTGAGGATCTATTACTCCAAGATCAGATCATCCCTGTGTCTGGTAAAGGGATGTGGAGTGACCACCTCTCCTGTCATATAGAGAGAAGCCACTTCAAATTTTCCAGTAAATGAGGTTTGGGTTGAACCACCAACCTCACATAGTATATACATTTCTTTCTTCCCACTTTCTTCAGCCTTTCTATTCCTATTTTTTTTTTCCTATTTGTCAAAGCAACTCAGAAAATTCCTCATGGTTAATTAAACACCTCCTTTTAATTTTAGTATCTCAGGACCACACTGACAATGACTTTGCTCCAAGCACTAAGAAAGTATTGCATGTCCTGAGAAAGAACGTTCCCCAGTGAAAAGATTCTTTTTTATCCAATCTTAAACACTGGTTCCCTTGAAGAAGCATCCCCCAAACACACCAACAGAGTATTTCTCTGACTCCTGCTTGTGGAAGCCAGCTAATCATTGCAATCTTTTCAACATATAGTCTCTGTTATCTCCCCAGGACCTAGACTTGTCCGGATGGCATGATATTTACCTTGACTATGTAGTTGGGAGAAGAGATGAGGAGAGTCCCTGAGGGGGAAGATACCTGCTGCCTTGAATGAAGAGTGTTTCTGCAGAATTGGAATAAAACTAGATAATTGCATTTATTACAAAGTGGTATTTTTCCAAAATAATTATAATTTGAGGTTCCACTATTCTGTGTCTCTGTAAATAATATGTTGGTAGATATTACTACACTCACTCTTGACATCTGAAGGTCATCTTGACATTACTCTCACCATTGTTGAACATCATGTACCACCTGACCTTAAGTTTAACACTGAATTATAATAAAGGTCATATTTTTCCAAACACTTTTCTAATTATGAAAATTACATGGATTTTTAAGTTTGTTCAAAGTGGGTTTTTAGTAAAATGTCTTATTTCAGAATCTTTGGGGATATATCTAAGAAACTTTATATTTTTAATAATAATTAAAAACAAAATAGCAACAAACCTTTAATTTACCATCGCTACTATCTTTTTCCTTCTCTGGTTATATTTCTGACTCACATACAGAATAAAGAAATATTTAACACCAATCATCCCAGGCTCTTGGGAAGTGCTGTGACTATCCACGTTGTTCAGTAAGTACACTGACAAAAAATTCCTGCTGGCTTGGTGCCCAGATCTCACTGAGCAGGGCTCGGGCCACATACACTGATGCTGGCGGGTTTGAGCCAGCTCAGGCCTGCTAAGCAACAATGACGACTACAATCAAAAAATAGCCGGGCGCAGTGGTGGGCACCTGTCGTCCCAGCTACTTGGGAGGCTAAGGCAAGAGAATCACTTAAGCCCACGAGTTTGAGGTTGCCATGAGCTGTGATGCCACAGCACTCTACCCAGGGCAACATAGTGAGACTCTGTCTCAAAAAAAAAAAGAAAAAAAAATCCTTTCTTTTACTCCCAACTGAACACAACCACCATGCAGACTTAATTATAAAAATGCCTAATGCAATTTGATATTTACCAGTTCACACTGGAGGGAGCAGAGTCTGATAAAGCCCTTCATTGTCAGTGTCCTGGCTCATGGCTGTCACATCGCCTCTTTCTCTCTCTGGCCCCAAATGCAACCCACGCCAGGCATCTGCTGCATCCACTTTCTCAGCCACGTCAGGTAAATTAAGTGTACCCAACGGTCTTAAATTGAAGAGGAAAAGAAAAATTCTGCTTCCAGATTTTCTTCATGATCATGTAGAAAACACAGAAGAAATATGTTTAAAAAAAAAGTTTCTGTCATTGGAAAATGGTTAGTTCAGAACTGAACTCTGGGGGAAGGAAAATAACTAATGTAAATCCATGGTCACTCCAGTTTACTGCCTGGAGACTTTTAGGCTTTAGTGCAGGGAGGGGACCACATTGTGTGGCAGTCTTGCTGATGCTGAAACAAATACTGCAGCTCAGAAAGGTGGAGGAACCTGGGATCTAGAAGGCAGAGTAGTGGACAGGACAGAGTTTCACAGAGCAGTCTCTGAAAATCTGAAGATGAAGCTCTTCAAATCTTTGTAATGTTAACCTACACATGTGTGGAGTTAAAACTCCAAAGGAGTATTAATGGCCACCAGAAAGTAGCAAAGAATTCCCAAAATATCGAGGGCTAGAAATATTTTACATTTCCATTACCCAGAATGGAAAGACCTCACAACAGAACAGAAGGAACAGTCCTCAAGAGGGTTTAACCTGAGTAGTGGCGGATTAAGACTAAAGTCTCCTTTTGTTCCTGTTTAGAAAGTTTAAAAGTTAGTCTCAAAATAGTAAATCTCATTGTGTGTGGCTTAACTGTACGACTGGATAAAAGCAAACATCTTTCAAGGGAATTCGAGAAAACTCAACACACAGTGAACAAAGTGTATAATGCCCAGTATTTAATGAAAAATATCCAGGCACTTCAGAAAACAGAAAACATAGCCCATAAATAAAAGAGAAACTAACCAGCCAAAAAGACCCAGAAACACAGGGAAAATGAAATAGTAACGAGGAGCTTCAAGAGCCATCAAAAATGTGCATGATACACTTAAGACCATAGAACAAACATGATCAGGAAGAGGTAAACATGCACAGCGTGGTCATAATGAACACCCTCTTTATTTATTCTGGAAATAAAACAACATTTGCAATAAAAAGATACTAAATGAATCCATTGCATTGAGAAAGAAAGCAACAAAATCCTATATAGCTGATGGGTCAAAGAAAATAATGGTAAGAGAAACTAGAAAATATTTTATAAGAATAGTAACGTAATGCAACATATTACCATTTGGGGGGTACAACCAAAACCGTACTTGCAAAAATTCTATACAATCATCTCTGAGAGCTGTCCGGAAAGTACCAAGCCAGGTATCTCTCTATTGTCTGTATTACCTGGTTGGATACTTTCTGGACAGCCCTCATACAAAAGAGGGGAAAAAAAAAGGTTTCAAATCCATGATTCAAGTTTTTACTTTAAAGAAGTAGAAAAATAATAGATAATTCAACTGAAATTAGCAAGCAGAAAGAAGGAAATACTAAAAATAAGAAGAACCCAAAATAGAGAACAAGTCTTTGAGTATCTGTGGTAGGTTCAAACCACACTGATCTTGAAAAGAAAGGAAGAATCAGTTAGGGAACAATTCTTCATATGTCCCCACATTTGTGTATATCTTCTGAAAAAATGCATCAATTGATTTTGTTCTGGATAATATTATAAGGATGTCAAAAGGAAGATAGAGATGGTGTCTCTCTCCAGAGCAAAGGGAAGATTTGTTTGCCACCTGAGATACTAACATTTCTTAAGAGGATTGGGCTCCCTTGGCTGCGACTCTGCATGCCCGCCACCTCGTTAGCCACTCTGCACCCCCTCATTGAGCGTGGGGGATACCAAAGTAAACATCAGACAGAGAAGTCTCCAAGAGAAAATGACTTTGATTTGAGAATAGAACATTGCAACGGGAATGCACATGTCGTAGTAAATTATGTACATATCCAGGGAGAGAAAGATAAAAATTGTTAAGATAAGTGAGGAGGATTACGCAATTGTTCTGAGATAATTATTCTTGGCTGCAAGGATCAATAATATGGGTGCCGTCAGTTTAAGGATGTACATACGTATTTTCTGTGTAAGGTTCTGACGGCCTCTGGGTAAGGTTGCAGTTTTGCAGTCTTTCATGGTAGTTTTTATTCTTGTGCATAAATCAGGTATTTATGTAGGAGAACCTTCTCTTCATGACCTCCCTATGTTCTCTGTGTCAAGGTGTTTTTAACACGAGTGACTCAGATTTGAGTCTGATAACTTTCACAGAGACAAGGCGGACTGATGGATCACAAAGCTGGTTCTACCTGAGGTATGACGAGTGAAAGAGAGCTCTGTGTCTGACGCAGGAATTCCTATCCTTCTGCAGTATTTATGAGACTGTGGAGGCCAACTGGTACCAAGAATGAAAGCAGAATATTACTACAGATTATAGAAACATCAAAGTATTATAAGAGGTTATCATCAACGAATTTAGATGAAATATTCAAAAATTCATATGCAATGGAACAAGTTATTGATAGGCAAAGACTATCAAACTTCATTTAAGAAAAACTACATTTATTAAATTATGTTTATTAAAGGCATTGGATTTTTAGGTAAAACCTTCTGAAAATGAAAAGCTGAGGTTTACATTGTTTTGATAGTGAATTAACATAATATTTAATTAAAAATAATACGATTTCTGTACAAACGCCTCTGGAAAACATAAGAGAGACTCTTCCCTACTCACTAAGGCCAATAGCAAAATCAAACCAAATAAAGACATCAATGGCAAGACACCAAAAATGCAGCAGACCAGCCTCCTTCATGGTCAAAGATGTAATAATTTCTAACGGAGTTTTACCAAGTAACATGTATGATTAGGAAGCCATCATAGCATGGCTTTGTCTTCTGGAATGAAAAGTTGCTTAAGCATTGCAAAAAAAAATGCAAATAATCCAACAGAGCAAAATAAAACAGAAAAATTATGATAGTATCATCATATGCAGAAAATTCATTTGATAAAATCTAATAATTTTAATGGTGAATAATGCAAGATGAAAATGTTAGGAACTTTTATTTTTGTTTAATCAGATTTCTCAAATCTAACCTTACCTCCAGGAAAGACAGTGCTGTTCAGTGCCATGCCTGCCCTTTTGTGGACATTTTTAAATGGCTTCATAATTGTAGTATGAAGCGGTTTATGAAATGTTTCAGTCAGGACAGACCAAATTATGCTACAGCAATTCTCGAGCTCAAAACCTCATTGATGTAAAATGATAATACTCAATTCTTACTCAACTTATCTGTTCATCGTAAGCCATTGTTGAAGTCTCTGATGATTATTTTGCTTAGGAAACTGATGGAATAGCTTACAATTTAAATATTAACTATAACAATGCAGGAGAAAAAGAAGACATTCTGGAGGAAGCGTTGAAATTGAACCTGGTCCTGAGAGTAACATACACAACTCTTTATCACCTCTGTTGGTCCAGAGCTAGTCACATGGCCCCGCCCGAAGACCAGCAGGGAGGACGGAACTCTCCGGAGGCAGGGTACCTGAAAAATTTACTGACCACTGTCCTGACTGTGTCGTTGTACTCTCCCAGATGACCAGTTAAACACATTAAGGTCATTATCTAAAACAACAGAACATACCAAATAATCCGTGTTCCAAAGTTGTAATCATCAACTGGTAAATACCTAGAAAACAAAAAGTATTTGGGGTTATATTTATTATTTTGAAATATTCCAATTTATTCCAAGTTTAATATCTAATTCCTAATGATATACTTACATTGATTTTAAAAAGTCCCATCTCACGATTGAGACAGTATTTTAAGTTATACAAATAAGTATTAATGATTCATGAATTTCATAAGGGGAGAAACTAGAAACTAAATTAACATAAGTTAATAATGCTGATTTTTTTTTTTTTTTTTTTTTTTTTGTAGAGACAGAGTCTGACTGTACCGCCCTCGGGTAGAGTGCCATGATGTCACATGGCTCACAGCAACCTCTAACTCTTGGGCCTACACGATTCTCCTGCCTCAGCCTCCCAGGCAGCTGGGACTACAGGCACCCGCCACAACACCCAGCTATTTTTTTATTGCAGTTTGGCCGGGGCTGGGTTTGAACCCTGATATTTTAATTTTATGTTAAATAGTTAATATTCATGCATATGTACATGTATATATACATATACCAGATACATTAATAAAGTAAGTTTCCTTTGATTTTTTTTTTTTTATTAAATCATAGCTGTGTACATTGATATAATCATGGGGCATCATTCACTAGCTTCACAGACCGTTTACCAAGTTTCACATATACCCTTGTAAGATGCACCGCTGGAGTTTCCTTTGATTTTTGTCCATTACCTATTTTAAAAAATCATAACACTAGGGTAATTTTTAGTATATTCTAAAATTATGGATATAGTTAGTCACAAATTTAACTGTAATAATTTTCTATTTATAGCTTATATTTACATATGCATTTAGCAAATCCAAATTTATCAAAATGATATTGCCATGGTAGTCAGCACCATTTACAATTAGCAATGGTAGCACATATTTTTCATGGTTAATTTATTTTCAGTCAAGTTTATATATGAAAAGTATTTGCCTACACAAAATACAACAACTCTTTCTACTGTGTCATCATCAATTTATTTTGGTCTTTTACTTGTGGAACCTTATGTACATATGTCATAAATTAGGTTTCTTTACTATTAGAAGATTAATACTATTATCAGATATAATATGTTTTCAATTAATTTCCAAACTCTGTATGCTGTTTGCCTGAATGGTGACATTTTATACACACACACATACACACACCCATATATGCTGGGTGGCCACACAGTTAATGTGCATTTTAAAATAGACAATTATTTTAAATTTCGCATGAACTGTATGGCTATCTTGTCTACTCTCCCATCCCCCACCTACACACTATCAGGAATAAAAGTGAAACCAGTGAAAAGAGGTAGGAAAAAGGAGCAGGTGAAAGAGGTCTTATAAGGACCAATTAAAAGAAGAAAGTAATATATATTTATCTTGTGTCTCCTTATCAAATGATTAAAAAAATTAACATAAGTAAAACTTCAAAAATTAACATTACGTAATTAAGCTAGGTGATACAATTTGGCTTTAATTTTTGTATATGCAATTGAAATATTGTATACGTTTTTAAATATTTTTGCTATCATAAACATGATTTAAGGAAATTGTATGCCAAAAAGTTTCTCAGGTGTTGTCAATTATGGACAGAATGGCAGGACAGCATATGCTGTTAAATTATTTGCATGGTATTGGCACAAAGTAACTGCAGGAAGTCCTCTAAAATAAAATCAATCTTCTATCTAAAAAAGTGATGTTCATATTTTGGACAGAGTGTAAAATATGGGATAGAAAGAGCTTTAATGTCATATTACTTCTTCATCTCCTTTCAGTAATGTCTATAATTTTGTTTATTATCTTAACTATACACTCATATGCTTATTATTACTGGAAACAAGGGGACATCATTATTTCTAGATACTTTTTGGGCCACAGAACTATGAAGTTTACTCAAGTCGTGAAGCAACAATAAATCAACAAATAAATTCTTCAAAAATTATATGCATACCTGTTTAAATACAACATGTGGTTGTATTTAAAATCTAAGATGACTATTTAAATGTTTCAATTATTTTAAAAATATGTTCATTTGTGGGGCCAGTGAACAGATTGAGATAATCTATTGTGATTAAGATATGTTTGAGATAATTATGTTTGAGAGAATCTAACTTGTTTACAAGTATTAAATGTATTTACTGGTCCTTACATTTTAATATGGTGTTCATATTTGATCCAAATTTTGCATACAGTCCAACAATGAAAAGTGAAAACTGCTTCGATTATGAAACCATAGTCTCCGTATCTTCAATGTCAACTTCTTACCTTGGTTGAGGAGACAACTCTTTAACAGTCTCTGCTTTTCACCTGGTGGAATCTGCTGGGATTATGCCTCAGACACTGTGGGAAGGCACCAGTTTGCATCATAGAATGTGTCCAGTAAATTCCCCTCTGTGACACTGAGGGTATTATACAGACACGGTACATTCCTTTTAGTATCCCCTTCACTCCTTATTCTCCCAGGAGTTAATATTTTTTCCTTTTCCATTGGTAAATGTTGTCATTTAAATCATTATAAATAAGTTTTCAGTCCTGAGTGTGCCTGCCTGTGTGCGCACTAGTGGGCTATGTATCTGTTAACGGAGTCTCCCCCTTCTGATCATTGGAAGCAGATTCAAATGTTAGTAAGTGAGGTAACTCATATGGAGCTTTAAAAATTTCAATGTCAAGCAAACAAAATATGTGATTGAATAGAAAAAGGGAGCTTTATTCAAAAAAAAAAAAAAAATCTTTCTTTTCCTGGAATAAGTTGAATACTTGTAGTTCACCCCTGCTGTCTAGCATCTGTGAGACCATAATCTTTTCTTATTTTTCGAGTGAAACTGAGTGTAGCTTTTATACACATTAAGAGTAAAAGAATGAGCAATGTCAAGAAGACATTTTTAGCATTTTTATTCTAGTAAGTTGTAAATAAACAATTAAACATTTTTACCCTGGATATAATCTTCACACATTTTACCACCACATTTCCCTAAAGAATGAGGATTTTACCCTGGAAGAAGATGATAATTGAACACCACCACATGCTATGTTAGAAGCTATTTGAAAAAAAAAAAAAATCATTATATTAAATAAAAAATATTGATTAATACATTTTATTTTTAAAATAATTGGAGAGGTACATTTCAAAAAGGACAAAAATTAGTTAGGACTAACAATTATCATTTTTTAGACTAGACTGGAAATAAAAGTTATGTTTATTATACTGTCAATCTAAATTAGCCCACTCCCCACCCATACTGACCATAGATTAGATCAATGTCATGTGACTTAACTACCAAAGAAATGCAGATTCTGGGGATGGGCTTTCACTGGGAGTATAAACATAACTTACATGCTTCACATCAGATATACCTTCATTTTTACTGATGGAAAATCTATGGAAAATAGTAGCTTCATCAAATTAGTGAGTAAACAAGACCATTACATCAAATAGATTTTGCTCATTTACTCTGACAAGTATAGCCATTTAAATTATTTATAGTTCCACTCTGAATGTATTTAGTAAATGCCCTATAATGCATTTTTTGAATTCAGTAGAGTCAGAGTAACCTCTTCATTAATTACATTTATAAATTACAATCCTTACAAAAGCCCCTGAGCATGTAACTAATAAATGTATTTAAATATTTATAAACTCAGAAGATACCATGTTTTATATATTAGATAAATTTAGCTAACATATAGATTCTTTCTATTGGTTCAAAAGAAAAATAATGTATTAGAAGGGGGATTAAAAAAAATACCTTGGAAATTCTCACAGTTATGGTAGAAGTTAGTCATGCTGGCTAAAGCTTTCTTACCTTCCTTTACGAAAGACCTGGTGATACCTGTCCTAAAACATTAACACCGTAACCAATACTTTGTCTACTTCTGGAAAGAATTATTTTAATTATAGCAAGCCTAAAAAATTATCTCACATTACTGTGCATCAGGGTAATAGTGAGTAACATTTATTGAGATCTACTCAGCCCTCTAGGAAGGAGACCGCTGACAAGCTTCTCAAGAGCAGCAGCCTTAACGTAACAAAGTGTTTAAGAAAACCTCAGTCTTAATTCTGCTTGCACCCCAAAGGAAACGCAGAAAGAAAACCTCTTGAATACCCGGTGTTAATTAATTTCCCCACACTCTCCTTAACGGCCCTCCTGTCCAATGCAGTCAGAGGATTCTAACTGGCAATGACCAGGAGGGAGCCTGAGACAGCAGGCAAGGGACGGTGACACATGTCTGAAGTGGCCCGGGGGAGACTGGGATTGGTGCACCCTACCCGTTTCTGGATTCTCAGAAATCATTTCTATAAAAGTAAAAATTGTAAACCATTTTTTTCTTTGGAAATAATTTAGCTGCTTTGTTCACAGATGGCCACACAACAAAACTAGGAGATAATTTATATCCAGTTTAGTGAAGGGAACAGCTAAACCAGCAACATTCTGACATGGGCTCCGTGCAGAGAATCTCCCTTGCAGAGTCAGGAGAACAATGACAAGGAACTAACTGGCATAGACTCACTGTGCTCTTTCTTAATCAGCAAGCCCAGGTAAAGTTTCCCTCACTTTTTATTATTTTTTTAAACATTCTAGAACCCTCAGGTCTTACTTTAAAAATGTAAAATATAAACATTATTTTTTAAATAAGATGACAACTGCTGATGTTTCAAATAGATCTTGTAAACCATTAGGAAATGCTTTTAAGCACATCTCAAGAAAGGTTAACTTCTCCAGCGGAATAGGAGCCAGGATTGTATAATGCAAAGAATAAATCATTTGGTGTCTGGCAATCATGAGTTAAAATTCGGGTCCTGACACTAATTCAGAGAAGTACCTGTGGACAAGATAGTTTAGCTCTCTAAGCTTGATTTTCCTCATTTATGAAGTGGAGATAAAAACAACTACCTCCTAGGTTTGGCTACTATGTAATGAAGGGGAGAGCACAACAAAAATAATGTAATTTAAAAAGCTAATAAAGTACCTGATAGAGTACCTGACATCAAAGAAAATCTCCATATAGTTTTTTAATATACATAATTATTCTTTTGCATTGATTATTTCAACGTGTTATTTGTGTAGAGCTACTTTACAGCCTTTGCCGTAGCTTGTTCTTTCTGTATGTGAGTACGTATATATTATATCGTGTGTGTGTGCGTGTGTGTGTAGATAGTCACTGCCTTTGCTGATCTTTGTAGGGAGAAGAAAAACTACCTTTCAAAAGTTGTAGGTAAAACTCGGGAGAGAATTTAAAGAATGAGGAAGTTTTAAGAATAGGGACTGTTCATGAGTCTTCTCTTTGGTTGCTCATCTTTCACAGTCGTATTTTAGCAGGTAAGGAGACTGGTTAAGGGTTTATTAAAGTTTATTTGTGATCCCTCCCCTTGAGAGGTAAAGAAACAAGCCGACATCAGCTCATGTTCTCCATACTTAGAAAGAGGCAAAATGGGGTACAGCATTTAGAATCAGCTCAATTTTTTAATCTCCATCATTTTATCTCCAATTGCAAAGGAACTGGGTAATAACCAATAAACAGATAGTAACTGTTTTAAAATTACATCTCTTTGTTGACTATCGTTTTAAAATATAAAGTTATTAATTTTTTCTTTACAATAATCTTCCTTTCTGGAAATAAAGTGAGATATGCCCCTTTGACCTGTACCTAGCCTGTATAGAGAAAATGTTACGGATCTTTCACGTTCTTTAGCTATGAGAAGCAGTGGGTGGACACAGTGGTTGCTGTCCCAGAATGTTAATGGGACTGTGATCCATCAGCCGTTGTCTCTTACCTTCCATCTCATGATACTGTAATTCTTTCCATTTGACAGTCATTTGATGAAAAATGGAAATAAAACTTTCCAGGAGCTTATCCAATAGTAATTCTTAATAGGAAGAGGGGAATTTCAAAGGGTGAATTATTCCTTTCTCTAGGTTCTCTGGATCCTAAACCCTTACCCAAAATCGCCTCCCTGGTGTAAAGTGCTGATTACACTTGTCTTTGCACCTGGGCAGTAAGAAGGGCTGTGCTGAGAAGTGTGGGGAGAGCTGTGGAAGGATGTAATGGAAAGATGAAGGATGGGGTGCCGACAGAGAGAAAAATGTGCGCAGAACACACAGTCAGCACCTGGGAGAGGCGCCGTGGAAACTGAAGTCAAATAAATCTTAGGATCAGCAGGTAGGATGAGCCCAGAAAGACAACCAGAACTACAACTATAAAAAGAGAAATACAAAGAATCTCTGCTAAACTCGGGGTTGTTACCTTGCAAGGAAAAATGATAACAACTTTTAGAACTTCCCTCATACAGAACAAAGTGACAGTAAGTCTGGGCGCCCGTAACAGAAAGAAATGGACTATTGATCCAGTTCTGTGAGCCCTCTAAATGGGAGGATTCGATCACCACACGATGATTGGGAAGACGGCTTGCCTGGAAACCCGGCCCGCGGTGTAGGTGATGGGTACTGGCACAGCAAGGTGAAGAACATGATGTCTGTGGACGGAGAATGAGAAGAAGGAAGGACTGCAGAACGCCCAGGACGGGCTATTAATGTGTATCTTATGCGTGGCCAAGCCTGCTCTCTGTGAAAATGTGCACACGGGCGCATTTTCTTACTTCAAGGTTCAAACTATTGCATCAACTTCCTGAGCCTAGTTCATACATATGCGTTAACACATAACAGAAGATTAATTTCTGGGGACAATTCTGAATGAATTTCATTTTTTGGCAGAAAATGAACCCTAAGCCAGAGCACTAGAAACCTGATACTGGTGTCTGTTTAGAGTCAGCTCATGGAATTGCTATTGCATAGTGTACATTTTCAGCTGGAGGCTCAGTTATTTCCACCTCAACTGTTTACCTCTTAGTCCTATTTCTATACGACCACTCTGTGTTAGGAAAATCTTTGGACTGTAAGTCATTAGTCATTCTGACTCCTGACAAGTATACCCATTACCGTAAAGTAAGCAAAAATAATACATCATATGTGACAAATTCCAATTTAAACTAGCTGAATGAACTCCTAGGATAGTTCTGTTAACCTGCAGATGTTTACAGCAGGTATGCACTTTTGTTAGGTGGGAATATAAACCGTACTGTTTGAAATAAAGAGCCATTTAGAACAGATCAATGGAGAGTGAGTTTGCAGACAGACATTGATTGTTTACCTTAGTGTTGAAAGCCACAATATTTTCCCATTGATTTTAAGCATTGTAGTATTATATATGCTATTTTCAGTAAAAAGGATATAATTATTTTTTAAACTTGTTTCATTAAAGTATAGCGGGAAAGATTCATTCTCTTGAAAATTAAATGTTTGCAGTAAGTTAATAACTCTATTTTGTATGCAGAATTTAGCCAATTACTATATTTTAGTATGTTTACCATACATGAAAGGCCCTCTCTTTTCATAATTAGCTCCTCCTGAGCTCCTGAAATATGGCAATCTTAGCATTTGCAACTCAAGTTTACAGGAGAATCAATTTACAATAGAAAACTAATTGATCATTTCACATAAAAGATTGTTGCTAATTTACAATTATATATATTTAACTTGGTCATTGTTATTATCCCTGGTGGAAAAGATACTTCAAAATCACTTTAAAATCAAACTTTTTTTTCCGTTTGTCAAATACGTTAACAGAGTTAAATAATTCTACAATGCATTTCAACAAGGCCTGGAAGATTCCTCAATCATCTTCTCTGAAGGACTATGTCTGCCAGAACAAAAGGAAGGCTTACCAGTATGACACTCGCTACCAAACTTGGTAAACAGTCTGTGAAACTAGTGAATGATGCCCCATGATTATATCAATGTACACAGGTATGATTTAATAAAAAAATAAAAAATAAATGTATTAAGGAAACCGAGACGGTATAGTGCCATGGCGTCACATCTCACAGCAACCACCAGCAACCTCCAGCTCTTGGGCTTAGGCGATTCTCTTGCCTCAGCCTCCCAAGTAGCTGGGACTACAGGCGCCCGCCACAAGGCCCAGCTGTTTTTTGTTGTTGCAGTTCAGCGGAGCCGGGTTTGAACCTGCCATCCTCAGTATATGGGGCGGGAACCCTACTCACTGAGCCACAGGTGCCACCGGAGAGTATAGTGTTTTTTTTAACATATTCTAATTCAGGAGAAGTGGTTCATAGAGTCCCCAATCTTGTGGGCTCTGTGGCTGTTTAGCACTGAACATGACTTCCCCTTTTTTTACTTTCATACACTTTTACATTTCCCACGTTATATCATGTTTTGCACTGATTATATTTCAGGATGATTGCTTCTCAATAGCGTTTTGGGGAAGAGACTTCATAAGGAACACGAAATGTGTTTTTTGTAGGGAAATATTCCTACTAATATGATATAATCATTATTTAAATATATTCTTTTACTAAACGTCTCTTTTCCCCTTTTCTTTTATCTTTTGCAGTGTTTTCTCTCATCTCTCTGCCTTAGCTCATTTTATCCCCCCTGTCCTTCTCATTCTTTTTCCACTAATTTTAAAAAGTGAACTTGACAGCATATTTATACAGCTTTCCATGGCTTATAAGATTTTGTTGCCAAATGTCTGAGGCTCTAATGTTCTTCCTTTCCTATTTGTTAAGTGGATGGAGGTGTGAGTATATTCGTGTTGATTATGGTTACAGACATAATTCGTCTTCAATTTTTGTTGTCAAGATAAAGAACTTTACCAGGGAGCTTTCACTGTATTAACTCACAGACCTGGTGCCAGAGGGAATGTGAGCCCTCTGCTGGGTCCCTATTCCGAGGGGATTGAGCTCCTATTGCTTGATGGGAAACATGAGGTAGTCAAGACTCTATTTTCACTGACAAGGTTGGCATTTGGAACCTAATTAGGAAACAGCCAAATAGAATTAACTTTATTATAGAGTTTCACAAAGGCCTGCAGTTTCAGTGGCTTATAATACCTCCTTGCTGGTCTTGACTCCTCCTGGAAGCCCAGTGAGGCCCTTCTCAGAACCTTCCCAGACTCAGTCTTGTAAGGATGATCCAATTTCCTGTTCATAGAAATTATGTTGAGTCCAGAGTTTGTGCCTCAGCTCTGCTTTTCTCGTTGACGAACGTGTGTATTACAGTTTTCGAGAAGTGGACTGTCTTCCTCTTCATGGTCCAGCCCTCTAAGAGCCCTCTCCTGACCCGATTAGAAGTTAGCTTTGAGAAATATTTCTTAATGTTGAGTTGGCAGAAATTCTGAACAATGGTTCTTACTATTTTCTGTGTTAAATAATCTGAGTAAAGCTACTTGTTATCTTCTCAGACGAAAAATTATATATGAATGTGTGTGACAATGTTGGTTGTGATTTCTCAATTGCCCAGGGACCATTTTTGGCCTAGCAACACGTAGCTTGGATTAAGTCTTCCAGCTCCCACATAGTCCCAATTCTGTTTTCTATGGGAAGGAAATACTTGGCTTTGTATCCAGCTAGATCCCCTTCCCTACCACCTGCTTTTTGAAACCCAGCCTAAAATTCTTAGTGTGAAGAGGAAATTTTGATTTTTAACACCCCAGAAGGCAAAATTCAGAATTATATTTTATAACTCCTTTAAATCCTAAAACCTGTATACACAGATTTCAGAGCTATGTACCCAGTTGCTCATTAGTCCTTGGGGACTGGGAGTCTCATGAGCACATTGGTTAAAGCAGGTTTGTTGTCATATGGCATCTGTGCTAAGCCTGTCTACATTCCTGCCTATAACACAAGAGACTAGAAAGTTAGACCTTTCTGCAAAAAAGGTGGTATATGTCATTTTGCTTGTATTATTGAAATGTCGTAGCCAGGTATTTGAAAGACAAGAATAAAGTGTAGATGGTTTTCCTTCCGGTGTGGTTTCTGGTGAGCCAGAAGAGACAAGCCAGGGTGCAGCAAGAAGCAGCAATATTCCCGTATCTGAGACAGGCCAGCTGGGTGTGAGAGAAGCGGTGTGGACACGGGAGGCAGGAGCGGCCGTAGCTTCCTGATCCCTACATCAGAACTACAAGAAAATGACCTTGCAACAAACAGAACAATGACCCGCCATGATTTTACTTAGTCTTTTCCTGACTTACTAGCATCCATTAATTTTCTTTTCCTGGAGTGATTTCTGTTTTCTACTTTGCCTCCTAAACTGAACCCTGATAGAGGATTTGACGATCACCTTACCTATCTACCTATCTATTGCCTAACCAGTGACCCATCAGCGTACCATCCCCCCAGCTGCACAAGCTAGAATCGCAGAGATCCTGGACCCTTTCCTTTTTATCACCGACTTCATTTCCATGTGAACCAAATATCACTATGTCCATCCCTTTGCCCTCCTTAATATTCATGGAATGCCTTACACTCGCAGGCGTCCTCAAATTTTTTAAACAGGGGGCCAGTTCACTGTCCCTCAAACTATTGGAGGACCGGACTATAGTTAAAAAAAACAAACAAACAAAAAAAAAACTATGAACAAATTCCTATACACACTGCACATATTTTACTTTGAAGTAAAAAAACAAAACAGGAACAAATACAATCACACTGGCTAAGGTGGCCCGTGGGCCGTAGTTTGAGGACCCCTGCTACAGCATGCCAGTGGTGCAGTCTTCACCCCTATGGACAGGGCTCGTGCAGGATTTCACCACTGTGGACACCATTGGTGCAGGATTTCACCACAGTGGACACTGCTGGTGCAGGATTTCACCACAGTGGACACGGCTGGGACAGGATTTCACCCCAGTGGACACCGTTGGTGCAGGATTTCACCAGAGTGGATGGTGTTAACTTCGTTCTTGCCATTTTTCTCTTTTTGTTGCCACAAGATAATTTTTAGAAGTTCCTAAAGTTGGGCGGCGCCTGTGGCTCAGTGAGTAGGGCGCCGGCCCCATATGCCGAGGGTGGCAGGTTCAAACCCAGCCCCGGCCAAACTGCAACAAAAAAATAGCTGGGCGCTGTGGCGGGCGCCTGTAGTCCCAGCTACTTGGGAGGCTGAGGCAAGAGAATTGCTTAAGCCCAGGAGCTGGAGGTTGCTGTGAGCTGTGTGAGGCCACAGCACTCTACCAAGGGCCATAAAGTGAGACTCTGTCTCTACAAAAAAAAAAAAAAAAAAACAAAGAAGTTCCTAAAGTTACAGACTTCTGCAGAAAAATCCAGTAATAAAGAGAAAAAACAAAATATTCCTTAAATAAAAAGTTTCAAAATAGAATCTCCTTTACTTTCCTTCCCTGAATTGGGCATTGTGCCTGCTATAAAGTTACACCATCCATGAGGATGGGATACGATGATTGGTTTAAATTAAACAAGTCACTCCATAAAAAAGTGGCAGGACAAATATAAGCCACATCATGGAATGAGAGGTACTTTTAAAAATAGTTAATGAGGCAAAAATTTCCAAAGTATCTATTTCCTCCAGTCCACTTGTTACCCCAGTGACATTTCTAAAATGTGGATATGAACATGTGACTCATTTCTTAAATCCTGGCAATACCTGCACTTTTCAAAGTTTATGTCCAAGTATCTTTGCAAAGCTAACTCTTCATTACTTCTTATTTTACATATGATTATAAATTATATATTAATGACATCTATTAAAATATCTACCACTTCATAGCTTTTACTACACATGACTGAAAGAATGCTAAATATTGCAAATCATAATCCCAGTAACCTTTTGTGAAATATTCTTATTTTTTGTCTGCACTTGAGGAGACAGGCTTATGACCTTTCCACTGTACCCTTCTGCTCAACAATTATTTGGTTCTCCCCAGCCAAGTGTTTAGAAATGGATGAACCTTATAAATAATCTTGTTCTTTTCTTTATATTTTATGTGAGAAAATAGTACACAGATGCCATTTCACCTGGAATATAGCCTAATAAGCTAGTCTAAGCAAAGCATGATTGTGATTATGTTTTACGACCATGAAAATGTTGGAGGAGATGAACAAAGTATGTATTTGAAAAATATATATAAATAACTCTAAATAGTATACATGATCATTAGAAGTTTAATAAAAATAAAGGAGGCACCACAAGTATAGTTTTCAACACCACATCACCCTTAGTATTTAATGCTTTACTTAAAACAGTTGTAATTGCAACTTAAAATTGACAAATTATGCATCAATATAGTATCAGAGCCAAAATATTAATTCTATAATTGAAAACATTCTAATGATACATACAATTATTTTTACTGAGCATCCTTCTTGGGCTGTTTATAAATATTGCTGTAGTTTGAAGTATCCCTTTGGAAATACAGGTGTGGCCAACATGGCTGTGTTGAGAGGTGGGGCCTGTGAGATACATAGACAAAGAGAGCTGCTCTTTTCCTAGTAGGGTTAGATCTTTATATTGACAAAGAGGCTTCCTGAGCACTTGGCTAACTAGTTGTTTGTCTTTCCACCTCCCGCCATGAAAGGACACAGCAAGAAGGCCCTCTCCCAAGTTCAGGCACCTTGACTTTGGACTTTCAGCCTATAGAACTATGGGAAATTAATTTTTCTTTCCTTTTTTAAATTATCCAGTGTCAGGTATTCTGTTCCAGAAGCACAGACTAAGACCAACATATTTCTGAAGCGTATCTCTAGGAATTCATTGTTATGAGGTGCATGAATTGATGCAGTATATGCTTTAGCATTAAAATCTTACAAAAGACAGCCTCTCTTCAGATCATTGTAAAATAACATATTCTTGAATTTGGGTGAGATAAAATTTTGAATTTATTTCAGAATATTCTTTATCACTCTAGTAATGTCAAAATCTCTAGTTATTTCTCTTCTGGCTATTTGATGTTACACTTGAATGTTGCACTTTTCCTGAACTTATATTTTTCTTTACTTTCCTAAATAAGATAAAAAGAATAGACAAGGTTTTTCTCAAAGGTGATATATTCTTGATTTTCAACTTCAACATCTCAGGTATTCCCATACCAGAAGGCATTATGATACTTGTTCTGTTTTTTTTTTTTTTTTTCAGAAACAGAGTCTCACTTTATTGCCCTCAGTAGAGTGCTGTGATGTCACAGCTCACAGCAACCTCCAACTCCTGGGCTTAGGCGATTCTCTTGCCTCAGCCTCCCGAGTGGCTGGGACCACAGGCTCCCACCAGAATGCCCGGCTATTTTTTGTTGCAATTTGGCCAGGGCCAGTTTTGAACCCACCAGCTTCAATATATGAGGCCGGCGCCCTACCCACTGAGCTACAGGTGCCGCCCTGACGCTTGTTCTGTTTTGATGATATCAAGCTAAGTTCCCAAAATGATTGTGCAGGCAGAATGGGGACTGAAGACTCCATTCTTGGCAAGGGAAAAGACCCCTAGAAAAAGGAGAAAGTAAAAAAGCAAGCTAAACAAGGGGCACAAAGGAAAGTCAGCTAGTTTACCTTTAAAACAGCTGCTGCTAAATTTCTTATCTGAGCAAGTTTTCTGCTTTTCCTAGAAGCCAGACCTGTAAGGAGTGCAGTTTGCAATCACCCCTGCTGGGTCTGTAAACACTCTGAGGAATAATGGCCACAGAGGAAGCTGTGTGCAAGGCCTGCTAAGAAACATTAACTAGGCCGCTTCTTGTCCAGTTAACAGTCCAAGCAAATGCCCATTGTGGAGATTTGTATTTGGCTGGGGCAGAGATCAAGGGAACAGCTTGAGCCCTGAAGTATGGATAGGAGAGCTCACATCCCTCATCCCAGAAGACCCTCTGTGGTGGTGACTAGAGGAAAATTGCTCTCTCCCACCAATTCTTCAGAAGAGATTGACATCAGTGGCATTTTACTCTGTAGTGAACTATCAGAGATTAACACCTCCCTAGGAATGTCTGTGTGAGACTGCAGACAGGAGGCTGCCACCACGCAAGGCTCAGGTTCCAGATTTCTCAAGGCTGCTCAGACCCTTAAGGTTAATGATGATAGAAACGATAGAAGCTGTTATGCTCACTCGGAGAAACTGCTGGCATCTTTGATCCCTTTCTCAGCTTAACCTATGGGCTAATGAGCAAATAACCTTAAAAGAAAGCTGAGTGGAACTGACACTCGGGTTTACCATCAGAACCACAAACGGGAGGTGGTCCCCTGTTCTCCTCCAAAAATTCTATTCTGTGTTTTTTGTATCTTATTGTTTCTAACATTATATTTCTTCAGTCAGTTTACACCAGATCCACAGGTCTTAACTGACCCTGACTCCCAGGGCGGGACCCCAGTAGATTGTCTTCCCTTATGTGTAAAATCATTAATCACTTAGGGGAACAAACTTCTCAGGCAATAAGGAAGAAAATATACATATCAAGTTTCATTTGATTTCTTCAATACCACTTTAAATCTTGTTTACAAATATTTGTCCTTTTTTGGCTCATGTTGCATAGCCTAATGCCAATTTAGGAAAAAACTGTGCAAAATCATAATCATATCTTTTGGCATACTAAATAGCAATTGGAATATATAGAGGGAAATGGCATAAGAATAAATTTCCATCTTATTACAATTATCACGGTGCTTCCTTTTAAGGTTAATAACCCATTTGTTTTGTGCAAAATTTTGAAAATATATTAAACAGCCTAATTACTATGAATTTAAGTCATTATACTAGTATGATGACTATATATATATATATAAACAGACTATATATACTATGAATTTAAGTCATTATACTATAGATGACTATACTATACTAATATGAAATGATTCTTGCAGTAATATTTCCTATATGTGTGTTTAAAATTACAAAATTCAGAACTAAGGAACATAAAATAATTTAAATCGATACAAAATTAAGCATAACGGGATTGTTCAAGAGGTGTGCCCAAATCTATTTCTCTGATCTTAAACCTGAACATTTTCTGTCTCTGACACACTATGATATAAAAATATAGCAAAAAGAGTTGCTGTTTTAAATCATCCCACTGTATACTAAACTATCTTTTTAAGAATTTTTAGTAAGAAGCCTGCTGTAGAAATAGGTGTAAAATTTCCCTCTGGAGCATAGGGAAAACATGTTTCCTGTCCACTCTAAAAGCTTTGGGATCTCTTGAGCACACAGTTCCTCTCCTGTGTGTTAGACAACAGATGAGTGAGGGTCACATGTCCCTCCTTGGGTTACCCTGTGAAAACTGGAGCTTGAGAAAGTTACCCATGAAAAAATACTACTGTTGGGCAGCACCTGTGGCTCAAAGGAGTAGGGTAGCCCCATATGCCATAGGTGGCAGGTTCAAACCCAGCCCCTGCCAAAAAACTGCAAAAAAAAAAAAGAAAAAAAGAAAAGAAAAAACACTATTGTTCTGTCTATTGTCTTGCTAAAGATAATATAGATTTTTGTCTCTGATTAAGGTGGTAATATTCTTCCATCATCTATGAAATGTGGCAGGCTAATTTGTTAGCCTTCAAGTAGGGTGATACATGTATTTCAGATTCTCCAGAGTTTTTGATAATCCATTTTGATAAGTTTATACACACACACATGCAAAAATACATGTAGAAAATCTGAATTGGTTCCATAGATCATGCTAATATTCTGGGGACAAAGAGAAGTGTGGAGGGCAATGAAATCAAGAGAAATAATAATGGGGTGGCTGTTCAATAGTATATGTAATGCTTCCTCTCTTTTAAGATAATCTGAATAAAATGTTAAATTATTAACTTGAATGTTGGGCAAATATAATTATTTGTTGTATTATTTTCTATACTTTTGCATATATTTATAATATTTCATAATAAAAATCAGGAAATATGATTAAAACCCACATGATTATTGAATTCCATGGTTAAGCAGGTGGTTCAGTTGCATTAAGTCATTACTTTATTCTGTTAAGAAAGCCCTTCCAAGGGGCTTTCAACCTTACAATGAAACAACTAGGATTAGATACTTATTTTTTTTTTCTTATCTTAGGCAGCACTCATTATTGGAAAGACCCTCCTTAATCTACCTTTAACTCCCATTTATAGCTCTCATCTGTTAGAGTTTATTTTATTCCTGGGTTTATAGTCAACATTATTATTATTTATTTATTTTTTTTGAGACAGAGTCTCACTATGCTGCCCTCAGTGGAGTGCTGTGGAATCACAGCTCACAGCAACCTCGAAGACTTGGGCTTAAGTGATTCTCTTGCCTCAGCCTCCCAAGTAGCTATAGCTATTGATAATATTCAACATTTTTAAAGCATTTTTTTAAGCTGTGGTACTGTGTAAAGACACAAACACATATGTACACATAGTATCAGAGGTCAGTAAATGTCATTTAAAGTAGAAATTTTGCCATTTGCTAATTGTGCAGTATTGCCTAAGGATCAGAACTCTGGTGACCCTGGTGTGCTTCAATCATAATACTGGGATAACAATTCCTGCCCTTTGGATTGTTGGGGTTGTTTTGAGTATTAACTGAGTTCATCTGTATGAAGACTCCTTGTGAGTGCTGAGGCACTATAAAATATGATATTTTTAAAGTCAGTGGCCATGCTTCCCTGCTTTCATCATTTCTTCATTTTTGTTTTACTCCACACAAACTTAATTTCACTAAACATTCAGCATAAAAGCTGCTTTAATATCCTTTCATCATCCTGATCTTTCTCCCCTGAATATGCTGAGCAAAGTACTGTCTCCTTTCTAATACTATTTAAATTACAAACTTAAAATAATTCAAGGACAGAAAAAAAGCAAGATAGTATGAATAACTAACTTTAGATCTATGATAATCAATCATAAAAGGACAAATGCATTTATAGTTTCTTTTCCAATTACAAAGAATAAGATATTATTTTAAAACATATCAAAGTGGTTTTAGTTTTGAGTTAAAGCCAAGAAAAAAAAAAAGATTAAAGTCAAGGAGGCTCAAAGACCTATGAAATTTTATTTCTAGCATAAAGACAAAATGCAAAGTATGAACATAAATGTTAAGTCAGCAAAAAGAAATATAGCTGAGAATCTTGGCTTTAGAGCCTAACCTGGGTTCAAATATTGTCTCAGCTTCTAACCAGTTTCTATTTTTGCTTTCTTCTCTGTAAGAGCATTGCAATATCCTCTGCCACATGAGGTATCTTCCAAGTATTAAGTTTAGTGCTTTCCCCTAAGCAGTCAAACATTAATATCATTATTATAAATTAAAGCATAGGCATGGCCTCACATAGACATATTTCAAAGCTGTACAACTTGTAGATATTAAATCCTGTTAATAGATCCTGTATCTTATTATGAAAAATGGACAAATTTTTTGTTCACCATTCCATACAATTTCTTTTACAACCCTTTCTCATTTTCCTTCATTTTTATTAAATAGTTATAAAACCATTTTTCAGGATTCTTAGTTCTTTCTTTCTAGAGAAATTCTGTCTTTCTGTAACACTCAATCACTTATTAGACTAACTCTTAATTTCTAGGCTAGCAGGTAATTTCTTAATTGAATTGGAATATTTTAAATGTGAGAAAAAATTCTAAGCTGAAATTTTCATAATATATTTATGATATTTTATCTAAGGAAGTTGGAAAATATAGCATTTTATCAGATATTTTCGTGAACACAAAATATCTTTTCTTTAATCTTTTGGAGGATAGTATATGTGCTTCCTAGAACACGCTCAAATATATAACAATAGTATCAACAGTAATGTTGGGGGGGCTAACACATCCCTACAAAAACCCTTCTCCCCCTCCTCCTCCCCTCCTGAGCACAATGACATAGCCCCACCCTGAAGAAGTTCGCACCAAAGGACCCCAACTCATCAAAGGCCTCAGGAAAGTGTGGATCTGCCCTCTCCCACAACCCCAAATAAAAGGGGCTCTAACTGTCCCCCACTGCCACCCCCATTCATGCTCTGTCCAGGTGGCTCACCATCACTTTTCTTTTTTTTTTTTTTGCAGTTTTTGGTCTGGGCTGGGTTTGAACCCGCCACCTCCAACATCTATGGCCAGCACCCTACTCCTTTGAGCCACAGGCACTGCCCCAACTTTTCAATAAACCTGACCTAATTTCTCATCTTTGGGTGATGCCACTTCCACTTTTCATGTAACAGCCACTTCTATGGTCCTATATGTTTGTGAACCTTGTGTTTCTACATCACATCTTTCGTTAAACATAATCTAGGTTTATGGATTTTTAAATTCCTTCCTTTTGTCAGAGACATAACCTGCAAATATCTTCTCTCATTCTGAGGGCTGTCTGCTTGCTTTACATACTGTGTTCTTGGCTGTGCCAAAGCTTTTAAGTTTGGTCAGAGCCTAGTAATGTATTTTTGATGCTGCTTCAATTGCCCAGGGGGTCCTCCTCATAAAATACTCTCCCAGACCGATTTCTTCAAGTGTTTCCCCTGCACTTTCTTCTAGTATTTTTATAGTTTCATGTCTTAAGTTTAAATCTTTTATTCAGTGAGAGTCTATCTTAGTTAATGGTGAAAGGTGTGGGTCCAGTTTCAGTCTTCTATAGGTCACCAGCCAATTCAACCAGCACCATTTTTTAAATAGGGAGTCTTTTCCCCACTGAATGTTTTTAATTGGCTTATTGAAGATCAAATGACGGTCAGTAGCTGGGTTCATCTCTTGGTTCTCAGCTCTGTTCCATACATCTACTTCTCTGTTTTTGTGTCAGTACCATGCTGTTTTAATCACTATCGATTTATAGTATAATCTGAGGTCTGGTAGCATTATTCCTCCTGATTTGTTTATTTTTTACATGTGATCCCATCTCAGGGTGGGCAAGGGACTTGAATAGAAACTTCTCTGAAGAAGACAGGCACACAGCCTACAGAAACATGAAAAAATGCTCATCATTCTTAATCATCAGAAAAATGCAAATCAAAACCACTTTGAGATATCATCTAACCCCAGTAAAATTAGCCCACATCACAAAATCCCAAAACCAGAGACGTTAGCATGGACGTGGAGAAACGGGAACACTTCTGCACTGCTGATAGGAATGCAAACTAATACATTCCTTTTTGAAAGATGTTTGGAGATCACTTAGGGATCTAAAAATAGACCTGCCATTTGATCCCACAATTCCTCTACAAGTATATATCCAAAAGACCAAAAATCACTTTATAACAAAGATATTTGCACCAGAATGTTTATTGTAGCCCAATTCATAATTGCTAAGTCATGAAAGAAGCCTAAGTGCCCATCGACCCATGAATGGATCAATTGTGGTATGTGTACACCATGAAATATTATGCAGCCTTAAAAAATATGGAGGCTTTACCTGTTTTATGTTTACGTGGATGGAGCTGGAACATATTCTTCTTAGCAAAGTATCTCAAGAATGGAAGAAAAAGTATCCAATGTACTCAGCCCTACTATGAAACAAATTTATAAGCACCCACACTTCCATATGAAATCTATAATCCAACTATAGCCCAAGATGAAGGGAAAAGAGGAAGGGTGGGTGGGGGGGATAGGTGGAGGAAGGGTAATTGGTGGGACCACACCTATGGTGCATTTTACAAGTGTACATGTTAAATCTACCAAGTGTAGAATATAAATGTCTTAACACAATAACCAAGAAAATGCGGTGAAGGCTATGTTAACCAATTTGATGAAAGTATTTCAAATTGTATACAAAACCAGCACATTGTACCCCATAATTGCATTAATGTACATAGCTATAATTTGATACATTTTTTTGGATTTTTTTCTTTTGCTGTGCATTTTTCCCTTCTTCTTGAGGACAGGTCAGATGTTATTGAGCCCTTTTTCTGAAAATGAGGCACATCAATTCTATATATACATGCTGATGGATAGAATCATGAAATTCTATCTGCTCTATAAAAACCTAAATTGTCAAATAGAGTTACAATAAAAACCCATAGAACATTATCCTGTATAACAAAATCTGACTTGATATGGATGCACATAGTACATTTTTAAAGTAATTTGGACTTAAATACTTTAAGTTAGAGTAACTTAAAGTTACTTGTTTGAAAGACTCAGATTCTCCTATGTAAAATAAAGGTGTTGAACTAAACTGGTGTATACCGAACAATTTATTTCACTGCTACCCTTGCAATTGTCAGAACATCCACAATTATTTGTTATTTTATTTACTTAATATTTTAATTAATTCAGTTTTGAATATTATAGAAGAAACTATTATTTTTTATTAATAGAAGGCAGCCATAAACTTGTAATTAACATGGAGGTGGATAGTCTTACCCAGGCAAGACTCATTCTGTTGTTTGATCTCTCTTTGGGGAAAAGGAAAATTAGCTCCTGTTAGAGCAATGTCAAAGTCAACTTAAATTAAATTATCTATTTCCTAAACATAATCTGAATGCTCAACAGAGAGTTAAAGAGGGAATAACTTCCTCACTGGCATTTATTTAATGCAGTGTTTCACCTGGTTCAATGATTTCTCCTGTTGTGTCTCTCTAATGGCCAGTGCTCCTAGGATTTGTAATTGCAGACAAATTTTAGGTGTACTAATTATAATGATGTTAGTACTGATAATTACTGAGCATGATGTACTGAAATCATATTATGTACCAAGCCCTTCATATGTTTTTCCCATTTAGTGCTCATGACAAATCTATAGGGTAGGTCCTGTTGTAACCTATGTTGCACACGAGGAAGACAGAGTGAAGTTGTAATCCCATGGCAGGGATAAAGAAATGGAAAGATAGAAAGAGACTAAAATGTAAATAAAAATAAAATTTAAAAAAATGAGTAGAATCTTACAAATGTAATTTGCAGAGAAAAATCACAAGTTAGTTTAGTCAGAAACAAATTCTTAAATGACCTTAAAATGATTATTTTTATTTTTTAAGACCACGTGAAAGTCAGGAGTATCGCTGTGTCCCCAGAGTGACGTGTGACACTTAGCAGGGAAGCAGGGGAGAAGAAACCAAGAACGAGTCAAACCCTGAAAGAACATAGAACAAGAGGTAAGTGGGTGAGCGGGGCGTGGCCTGGACTGGACAAGCCGAGGTGAATAGTCAGAACCCAGAACTGATGCTGGTAACCTCTGGACGCAGGCAAAGAGGCACAGGCCTAAGCAGATAGGCTTGAAAAGACTAAGTAAATCTTTCCCACAAGTGCTGGGACTGCCAAGCCAATGAGAGAGTTTTTTATTAGTAAGCTAGGGAGAGAATCCTGAATAGTGCGGGAGAGCATGCACAAATCACCCATCTGCGAGGATGTTTCATTTCAGATTACACGCCCACCATTAACCTTCTACTGAGCTAACTTGTACTTTGGATTTGTACACTGCGGGTAAATTGTGAAGTGAGGATGAGATGAGGTTGATTCAATTTGCCTGGAATAAGAATGTTATAATAACAATGGAAACAGGGCTTCTGGATCTTAGCCAAACACTAAAACAAATTGATGGAAATTTATTTTTCATTATGTTTTGGCTTCATTTATATTGACATGGTTATAGATGTAGATCTCTGTGAATAGACTAGCCACAAGTCAGTGTAAGATGATTTGATTCAAGAGCAAAAAATTAAAATACAGATGAGCTTTAGAATTTTGACATTGCTTTTTATCTGAAGACCTTAGAACTTTTCTCCAGCATTTTAATAATTTAGGATTACGTTACTTGTGAAGGTTTGTGTGTTGAGTGAACAAGGGAGACTGTGAGGTTTCTTCATCTCTGAAGCTTTAGATCCAGTAATAAAATACACTCTTGTTATTCTAATTAACTTGAATTTCTTGCCAAGTTTTGCTAATTATTACTGCTTTAAAACTAGAAAGACAATTTTTCTGGATATCACTTACCCACCATCAAACATGTAGAATTAAGACAAAAATTGGGGGATAAGAAATTAAGTCTTTCCTGAAATGAAAAGGAAGTATGAAATTAAATCATTAACAGCCCTTATACATTATTCATAAATAACCTAAATGTTCTCCTTTCTTCACAGTGTATTTTTTTTTTTTTTTTTGTAATTTTAGACATGAATCTAATGAGACTATTCGTTTGGTTTCCCAAGCCACAACAAAAACAACAAATTAGAACAGGGTAATTTTGCAAGAAACTGACAAATCAACAGTTGTAAGACATGGCAGCTGTAAAATGAGAAGAGACAATGAGAGAGAAATTTTGCTGAAAGCTGAGATGTGATGTCCGGGCAGGCACCCCGGGTCCTTACTGAACAGGTACTCTTCAGACCTCGCTATTACCAAGGGGGACTGCAGGTCCCGATTAATCAGAGCAGAAGTTTGTGACAGTGAGAGTCAAAGTGTTTTATATTCCCTATATATTTTGCCCTAATCATATTAACTAACATTTAGACAGTGTTCACACTGAGATAGCAGCTGGTAAGATAATATTTTACCAAACCTGATCAGATCTGGAACATTTATTTTAAGGCTGGCAGTTGAAACAGACACAAGGTCTTGCCCACAGCCAGAATACTACATCAAAGGATTGGAGGCCCAGTTTTCTGGGTTTATGCCTTCGTCAGGAAGATGCAGAAATAATGGGTCATATCGACAACAAATAATAACTATTTACCTGATCTGAGTCCGAGTGCAGGCACGGATTCTTTTTTCCCCACCGTAGCAGCATTACACTAAGAATCATGTTAGGATGGTTGCAATAAGTGTACAACATCTTGATAAAATCTTTTTACAAGAAATGTGATCCTCTTTAGCACAAACTACACCTAGAGTTTGCTTGGAATACAGAAACTCCTACCATAACTCAAACTTCCAGAATCAGAATAATCAGCGACATTTTAATGAGAACTCCAGATTATTTATATGACCTTAACGCCATCGAGGCACTGATGTGAAAAGTGATACCTCAAAGTTTTCCTGAACAATTAGTAGTGTGGGGATTCTTTTCAACTCAGAACAACTACACACAATGTTACAATGAGTGTTTCAGAGCAAAGCACCTATTTTTATAATTTAAGGAGCGTGTATTTTCTTTGAGGTGCTTGAACTGTCTTACTGAAATAGTTCTATTAAAAATGGTTGAAATAATTAGCTTTTGCACTTATTGTGGTATTGTGCTATTTTCTGATCTACCAAATAAACAAGGTAATACTTCATGTTATTGAGTTTCTGAACATAAAAACAGAGACATGCTATTTTCTTGCTCTTCAAATACTGCCAATGTGTGTTTGTACATGGCACCTACCATTTGAATTGAATACATACCAGAAAAAACAAAGCAAAGCAAAGGAGGGAGACATTAGAATTGAGTTATTGATTAACTATAATCATTCTCAAGGAGCTAGAAACTGGAACTTCACAGATCTGTATTTGTACTTATTTGGACTTTGCAAACACAGGTTGAAATCTCTAATCTGAGAATCCAAAATTTCAAATGCTCCAAAGTCCCAAGTTTTTTGAATGTTAACACAAGTGGAAAATTCCACAGTTGACTGCATGTGTTGGGTCATAGTCAAAGGCAGTCAAAACTTGGTTTCCTTCATAGAATCATGAAAATTATACATCAACTTTCACTAGTTTAAACATTTTAAAGTTACAGTCAGGCTATGTGTATGAGGGGTATATATAATATAAAAGGATTTCATGTTTAGACTTGGGTTCCATCTCAAAGTATATCCTTATGTATATGCAAATTTTCCAAAATCCTAAAAGCTTCAAAATTCATACATATTCATTGATAAAAATGTACAAAAATCTTTGTAATGCACAAGATTAATAATTAACATAAAAAATAGAAAAATAAAAGATATATGCTAATTCTGTGGTCAGCAAAAGGTCATTATATTGCAAATATTTGAAAAGATTATATGCGCACATTATATTTTATTACACAATTGGAACTGCTCTACTAAAAAGTGTACCAGGGACATCAGCACATGAGACCTTCAGAATTATACTATATAGACACAATGTTGTTTTTTTTTTTAATCTAGCTTTATTGTACTTTACAGGATTAGTATTTTTTAAAATGAAAGTTTTCTGTCGTATCTGTGCCAAGCAAGTCCATTGAGGACATTTTTCCAGCAGGATGCAGTCCTTTTGTGTCATGTGTTACATTTTGGTGATTTTTCATGTTACAAACTTTATTATTATTATTATATCTGTTACAGTGATCTGTGATTGGTGACCTTTGACATTACTATTGTAATTGTTTTAGTGCACCACAAATTGTGCCTCTATGATGCAGCAAATGTAATCTATAAATGGATGTGTTCTGACTGGTTCACCTCCTGGCCATCCCCATTTCTCTCTCTCTCTCTCTCTCTCCTTGAGCCTTCCTATTCCCTGAGACACAACAAAATTGAAATTAGGCCAATTAATAACCCTCTGCTGGGCTCTACATTTTCATATGAAAGGAAGAGTTTCACTTTTTTCACTGTAAATCAAAAACTAGAGATCATTAAGCTCAACAGAGGAAGCCACATTGAAAGCCAAGATAAGCCCAGTGCTAGACCTCTTGTCCCCAAAGAGTTATCCAAATTGTGAATGTAAAGGAAAAGTTTTTTGTTTTTGTTTTTGTTTTTGTTTTGTTTTTGTTTTGTTGGCCAGGGCTGGGTTTGAACCCACTACCTCCAGTATATGGGGCTGGTGCCCTATCCTTTGAGCCACCAGTGCCACCCCAGGAAAAGTTCTTGAAGGAACTTCAAAGTGCCACTCCAGTGAAGACACAAAAGCATAGAGAAAATTTGCATGGTCTGGATAGAAGATCAACTTGACCACAACCACAGGACCTCAACTCTTTTCAGTTCTGTGAAGGCTGAAATAGTTGACAAAACTGTCAAAGCTGGAAAGTAATAGAGGTTGATTAATTAGGTTTAAGGAAATACATCATCTTCGTAACATAAATGTGCAAAGTAAAACATCAGTGAGTTATCCAGATCTATATCTAAGACTACTGATGCAGGTGGCTATGCTGAACAATAGTTTTTCAGTGGAGATGAGACAGCTTTATATTAGAAGAAGGGATCAACTAGGACTTTCATAGGTGGAGAGGAGAAATTCTTGTTTGGCTTCAAAGCTTCAAAAGACGGATGAACTCTACTTAAATGCTAATAGAAGTAGAGCTTGGAAATTTAAGATGAAGCCAGTGATCATTCTCCTTACAAAAACCCTAGGGTCCTTCAGAACTATGCAAAATCTATTCTGTGCTTTATAAACTGAAACAACAAAGCCTAGATGACAGCACATATTGTAGTATGATTTATTGATTAAAATTTTAAACTCACTTTTGAGATCTACTGTTCAGAAGAAAAGATTCCTTTCAAAATATTTCTGTTTATAGACAATGAACCCAGTTGAGAGCTCTGATGATATCTACAAGAAGATTAATATTATTATTGCACCTGCTAACACAAAATTTGTTCTGCACCCCATGGATCAGGGAATGATCTCAACTTTCAAGCCTTGTTATTTATGAAATGCACTTCACTTGGCTGTAGTTGTAGAGTGATTTTTCTCATGTATTAGAGCAAAGTAAATTCAATAGGGTTTGCCATCCTAGCCATATAGAATACTTGCGATGCATGAAAAGTGGTCACAATATCAATATTAACAAGAGTTTGGAAAAAACTTATTCCAACCCTCATGGATGACTTTTAGGGATTCAGGACCTAAGTGGAGGAAGTAACTCCAGTCATGGTGGAAATGGTAAGGGCAGAATTAAAATGGAAGCCTAGGAAGGTGACTGAATTGCTTCATTCTCATGATAAAAATTCAACAGATGAAAAGTTGCTTCTTATAGACAACGAAAGGGAATGATATTTTGAGATGGAACTTAATCCTGGTGAATATGCTGTGAACATTGTTGAAATGACAACATATGAATTAAAATTTTACAGAAACTTGGTCGACAAAGCAGATGCAGGGTTTGGAAGGATTGATTCCAATTTCAATAAACGTTCTATTATGAGTAAAATGCCAATTGAACAGCATTGCATACTGCAGAGAAATCTTCTGTGAGAGGAAGTCTACTGATGAAGCAACTTCGATTGTTGACTTATTTTGAAAAATTGTCACAACCACCCCCATCTCAACTAACCTTCACTCTGATCAGTCAACAATCATTAACATAGAGGTAAGACCCTACAACTAACAAAAAGATTATGATTCACAGCAGGATCAAACGATCATTAGCACTTTTATCGGTAATTAATTTTTTAAACAAACCATGTACATTTTGAGTCAGAATACTATTGTGACTTAACAGCCAGCATCATAGTGTAAACATAACTTTTGGAAAAAACATTTATGTGATTTGGCTTATTATGGTATTTGCTATACTATGGTGGTCTGCACTGAACCCACGATATTTCTGAAGTATGCCTGTATACTATTTTAAGTTCTTAGCCTCTCAGTTAGATAGCTTTTATGCAATTAAATTCCTCGATTGGCTAAATTGTAATTATTAAATTGCACTTCTCATTAAGAGTGCACTAATTTTCGATGAGATGTAGTTTAGATTTGGTTTCACTTGATAAGATTTAATTCAAGAACACTGATTGGTAATTAAAGATATTGCTCTCTCTATGGAGCAGAACACTGTAACTGAAGGCTTTCTGTCTTTAAATTTCTTTCCTCTCTCTTTAAAGGAATTATTTTACTTTTATTAAAAACACACATAAATGTTTGTAGATTTTGATAGAAATCTGAATATAATACACAGAAAATAACCATGTTGGGCGACTTTTGTACCACTTCTGAAATACTATGGTAGTTCCTTTTTTCCCCTTTGAATTAATATTTGCCTTTTTTTTTTTTTGTACCACTCCATAGGGATTCTAAAGGTGAGGTGCTTCATTGTTTGAAAACCATCATTTGGAAGAAAGGACAAAAGTTTAAAGTCCATTACAGCATTGACTGAATTTTGGCTTTGTAACTTTTCCATTCATATAAATCATAGTTGGGGAAGAAAAGGTCAAGAGAGTCTCTGTGACAAGAAGGATCACAGTGGTACCACAGCATCCACTAAATTGGAGTGTACAATTTTCAAGAGTGACTTGACTTAAGTGGCTCATGACATGAGCAGTCTGAAGAATGGTTCTGTAAATGAAGTGATCATTACCCAAATGATAATGTTATTAAATGAAATCATAATAATATTGAAATATATGTTCCTTTGCTGTATTTACCAAATGTAGGAAACTACCACATTTATAAAAGTTTATAAATGATTATAGGCATGAACAATGTTTTGAAAGCAAAATACATATTTTTCTCACATACTCTTATTAGGTAATACCCGGAATTATACATAGAAGAGAATACTAATTATTTCACATACTTGAGAAGCTCCTTTAGGTCTCAAAAGCCACCTTGGTGAGGTCTTCCCTGATTACTGTATTAAAAACTGCCATACTGATCAAGATCTCACAAGTGAATTCCCTTAAGATAAAAACCATTCAATGTTCCAAAGACATGATAACATGGACAGGCAAATGTGATCATATGTCATACTATTCCTTTTGCCAGGGGCCTTCCCTGGGGCAGGTCCTTTAAGACCTATGGAACTGGCAGTGATCAACTGAAGAAAAATAATTTAAAAGTGTGAAGAAATAAAAAGATGGGGTGCACAGAATAGAATTTTCAAAGGTGGGACCCAGGGGACCACCTCTAGCCTGTGGGGTTTCCACAAGTGCCCCTGAGTGCTTGTTCCACCCGGCTTTTTATTGAAGGCTATGTTCTCCTTTAGCCGAGAGGGTAAGCTGAGGAAGGGCACAAAATCATCAGCAGTTTGTCTGAGTAAGCCTGTTAGTTCTTATTCTAACTATATTCATTAACTTTAAGGGTCTGGCAAGCCTTGAGAAATCCAAAAACTGAGCCTTGTGTGGGGGCAGCCTCTTGTCTGTGGTTACCCACACAGATTCCTTGGGCAGGCATGGTCGATTCCTCTAGTTTTCCTGTGGAGCAGATGTGATGCTATCAGCTGTCCTCTGAAGAATCAGTGGAAAAGAGGAATTTTCCCCTTATCTCCACCTGGAGGCATTTCCCTCTGTGGTTAGGGTACAAGTCCTTCTGCCCATATCTCAGGGCTTGAGCTGTTCCCTTGCTCTCTGCCCTGGCCATAATACAAATCCCTACAATGGGTATTTACTGCAGCTGTTGACTGGGCAGGAGTCAGCCTGGTTAATGTTCCTTCCTAGGCCTTGCACGCAGCTTCTGCTACAGCCATTGTTCTCCAGAGTGCTTACACACCAGCAGAGGTGTTTGCCATCTGTATCTCTTACAGGTCAGGCTTCTAGTAAAAGCAGAAACTGCTCAGACAAGTAATTTAACTGCTAGTTTAAAAGTAAGCTAGCTAAACTGTTTTTATTCTGCCTTGCTCAGCTTTTCCCCCTTTCTGGGGGTGTTTTCCCTTGCCAAGAATGAGGTCTTCAGTCCTCATTCTCTCTGAATATTTTGCATTCCTCTTCCTACCCCCCTTTCCTAACAGCTCCAGTTCAGAACTGATAAATAAAAGCTATCCTACAGCAGAGCAAAGACTAGTAAGAGCAATGTCATTTGGTTAATAATCAACTTTATTATGAAGTAAAAAGATTTAGGTGGAAAGAGGCATCAACCTTAAGTCACACAACAATAGAACACATAAGAACAATTTCAGAGAAAATTAAGTAAAAAGTAATTATACATAGCATAAAGTCTCCCCAATTTAAGAGCCAGCCTTTTAAAACTGAATTCTGTATGTGTGCACAAATACATTTGTGCATGATGCTTGTGGAAGAGAGGGAGAAAGAAAAAGAGAGAGAAAGGGAAATAAAAGAGAAAATTTATCACTTAGTATACCTTGGTAAAAGTTCCTTATTTCAAGAATAAAATAAATATCTCTAAAAAATAATCTCTACATAAAAATGGAAGGTTTTCCTCTAAATTTACAAAGATTATGTCAACTTCAGACTTTCTTTTACAAAACTAATATTTTAAAGAAAATAAAGACAAACTTTCCAAGTTCTGTGTAAACCATTACATAACAAGGGATTTTTTCTTTTGTCAAGCTAAATTTATAGAAAATAATATCAGATAAGCCTGGACTCAGAAAGACTCTGAAAGTACCTCTCCATAATCACATCTTTTGTGTGCTTACAACCATTAAAAAACGTGTGTGTGTGTGTGTTTAATTTAAGTAGATTTAGTACCTCCTAAATAGAGAATTTTGTTTCATGGTTGTATTTTATACTGATGTGGTCCATTCTTTTAGTGTAGCCATCATCCTAATAGCATACATTATATGAAATAGGGAATATTTTAGCCCTCAACCCTCTCTCACTCACCCATTCTAAATTTGAAATGTCTATTATTATTATACTCTGCATGGCCAGAGATACTCATAGCTTAGCTCCCACTTATAAGTGAGAAAATGTGGTAATTTATTTTCTATTCTTGAGTTACTTCACTTAGGATGGCGAACTCCTGTCCATCCAAGTTGCTGCAAATGACATTATTTCATTCTTTGTATGGCCGAGTAGTATCTGTGGTAAATGTATTCATGCACATACACACACATACAAATGACACATTTTCTTTATGGCATGCACAGAAACACACATGCACACATATCACATTTACTTTATTCACTCATTGATTTATGGACACTTATGTTGCTACCACATTTTTGCTATTATGCATTGTGCTACAAAAAAACATACTAACGCAAATATCTTTTTGGTATAATGGCTCCTTTTTCTTTGTGTAGATACCCAGTAGTGAGATTTCGGGATTGACTGGGATATCTTCTTTTAGTTTGCTGAGAAATAACCATACCATTTTCCACAGAGGTTTTGCCAGTGTACTTTCCCACAGACAGGGTATAAGGGTTCCATTTCATTCCATCGGTGCTAACATCTAATGGCTATAATAATGGCCATTCTGACTGGAGTAATATAGTATCTGATTGTGGTTTTAATTTGCATTGATATGATGATTACTGATATTGAACATCTTTTCTTTTCATGATTTTGGCCATTTATGTATCTTCTTTTGAAAAATGTTTATTAGTGTCATTTGCCCACTTTTTAATGGGTTGCTTGTTCTCTGGATGAGTTGAGATCTTTGTGGATTCTTAATATTAGCCCGTGGTTGGATGCATAGTTTGCAAATATTTTCTCCCATTCCATATGTTGTCTATGTACTCTATTAGTTGTGAAGAGTTTTTCTTAGTTAAATTAAGTCCCATTTGAATATTTTTGTCTTTGCTGCATTTGCTTTGGGGACTTTTGTCATAAATTACTTGACCTTTCCTAGCCTAATGCCCAGAAGAGCTTTTTTCTAGGTTTTCATCTAAAATTCTTATATAATGAGAGATAAGGATTCAATTTAATTCTTCTGCATATAGTTAATTTCCCTGGCACCATTTATTGAGTAGTGTGTAATTGCTCCAGTGTATACTTCCGTCTGCCCTGTCAAAGATCAGTGAGATCCATGGTTGCAGGTATGTGCATTTTTTTCCGGGTTCCCTATGCTGGTCTATCAATGTAAGTGTCTATTTTTATTAAAAAAGATAAAAAGTTGTTTTGAGTATGCACTCCTTCTAAAATGGCTTTTATCCAAAAGACAAACAATAAAAAAAATGCTGCCAAGAATGTGCAGGAAAGGAGACCCTCATACACTATGCAATCCTCAGTCTCACTACTGGGTACACATCCGAAAGATAGGAAATCAGTACAGTGAAGAAATATTTGCATTTCCATGTTCTTTGCAATAACCAAGATTTGGAAGCCACATAAGCAACCACCAGTGGACTGATGGATAAAGAAGTGTGGTGCATACACACCATGGAGTATTATCAGTTATAAAAAGAATAGTTTCTGTCTTTGCAGCAACATGGATGGGACTAAGGGACATTATGTTAATTAAAATAATCCAGGCAAAGGAAGAGAAATGCCACATGTTCTTACTCATATATAAGAGCTTGTGAGGATAGAGAATATAATGCTCATTACCAGAAGCTGAGAAGGAAGGTAGCCAGTGATGGATAAAGGGCACAAAAACATAGTTAAATAAAATGAATAAGTCCTAGTATTTGGGAGCACAACTTTACTGTATATTTTTAAATTACTAAAAGAGTGGAATTGGAATGTTCATAATTCAAACATATGATAAATATACTTGAGGTGATGGATCCTTTGTTACCCTGATTTTATCATTGGGCATTGTGTGTGTGCAACAAAATATCACAAGTACAACACATATGAACAACTCTATCCACAATAATTAAAACTTTTAAAAATATAAAAGAACAAAATTTTGAAAAATTACACCTTTATAACATAAAATCATATAAAATATAATAACTAAGATATATTTAAGATTTAGCTCTAAGTTTTGTTATTTCTTTTCTTCCGCCGGTTTGGGATGGGAATGTTCTTCTTCTCTAACCAAAATTAGAGCAGAATTAAATGAAATTGAAAACAAAAGGATTATATAACAGATCAATAAATCAAAAAGTTGGCTTTTTGGAAAAGTCAATAAAATAGATAAACCTTTGGCTAACTTAACCAGGAAAAAAGAAGAGTAAAATCTCTAATTTCATCAATCAGAAATGGCAAAGATGAAATAACAACAGACTCCTCAGAAATTCAAAAAATCCATAATGAATATTATAAGAAACTTTATTCTCAGAAATTTGAAAATCTGAAGGAAATTTACCAATACTTGTAAGTACATCACCTTCCAAAACTTAGCTAGACTCAAGTGGAAATGTTGAACAGGCCTATATCAAGTTCTGAAATAGCATCAACTATACAAAATCTCCCTGAAAAGAAAAGCCCAGGACCAGAGGGCTTCACGTCAGAATTCTACCAAACCTTTAAAGCAGAATTAGTACCTATATTACTCAACCTTTTCCAAATATAGAAAAAGAAGGAATACCACCCAACACATTCTATGAAGCAAACATCACCTTGATCCTCAACCTAGGAAAAGACCCAACAAGAAAAGAAAATTATAGACCAAATATCACTAATGAATATTGATGGAAAAATATTCAACAAGATCCTAACAAACAGAATCCAGCAACACATCAAAAAAATTATACACCATGACCAAGTGGGATTTATCCAGGGATCTCAAGGCTGGTTCAATATACGTAAATCTATATATATAATTCAGCACATAAACAAATTTAAAAACAAAGACCCTATGATTCTCTCAATTGGTGACGAAAAAGCTTTTGATAATATCCAGCATCTCTTCACAATCTGAACACTTCAGAAAATTGGTATAGAAGGGACTTTTCTTAAACTGATAGAGGTCATCTACAGCAAACCCACAGCCAATATCGTATTGAATGGAGTTAAATTGACATCATTTCCACTCATATCAGGAACCAGGCAAGATTGCCCATTGTCTCCACTGCTCTTTAACATTGTAATGGAAGTTTTAGCCACCGCAATTAGGGAAGAAAGGCGATCAAGGATATCCATATAGGGTCAGAAGAGATCAAACTTTCACTCTTTGCAGATGATATGATGGTATATCTAGAAAACACCAGGGATTCCACTACAAAACTCTTTGAAGTGATTAAGAAATACAGCAGCATCTCAGGTTACAAAATCAACACTCATAAATTGATAGCCTTTCTATATACCAACAATAGTCAAGCTGAAAAAACAGTCAAGGGCTCCATTCCATTCACAGTAGTGACAAAGAAGATGAACTATTTTGGAGTTTATCTAACAAAGGACGTGAAAGATCTCTATTAAGAGAACCATAAAACTCTAAGAAAATAAATAGCTGAAAATGTTAACAAATGGAAAAACATACCATGCTAATGGCTGGGAATAATCAACATTTCTAAAGTGTCCATACTACCCAAAGCAATATACAATTTTAATGCAATCCCTATTAAAGCTCCACTGTCATACTTTAAAGATCTCAAAAAAATAATACTTCATTTTATACGAAATCAGAAAAAAACATGAATAGCCAAGACATTACTCAGAAATAAAAACAAAGCAGAAGAAATCATGCTACAGACCTCAGACGATACTATAAATTGGCAGTGATCAAAACAGCATGGTATTGGCACAAAAACAGAGAAGTAGATGTCTGGAACAGAATAGAGAACCAAGAGATGAAACTAGCTACTTACCATTATTTGATCTTTGACAAGCTAAGTAAAAACATTCAGTGGGGAAAAGATTCCCTATTTAAAAAATGGTGCTGGGTGAACTGGCTGGCAACCTGTAGAAGACTGAAACTGGACCCACACCTTTCACCATTAACTAAGATAGACTCTCACTGGATTAAAGATTTAAACTTAAGACATGAAACTATAAAAATACAAGAAGAAAGTGGAGGGAAAACTCTTGAAGAAATCGGTCTGGGTGAATATTTTATGAGGAGGATCCCCCAGGCAAATGAAGCAGCATCAAAAACACACTACTGGTATCTGATCAAACTGAAAAGCTTCTGCACAGCCAAGAACACAGTAAGTAAAGTAAGCAGACAGCCCTCAGAATGGGAGAAGATATTTGCAAGTTATGTCTCCGATAAAAGTTTAATGACCAGAATCTACAGAGAACTCAAACATATTAGCAAGAAAAGAATAAGTGATCCCATTTCAGGCTGGGCAAGGTATTTGAAGAGAAAATTCTCTGAAGAAGACAGGCACATGGTCTATAGACATATGAAAAAATGCTCATCATTTTTAATCATCAGAGAAATGCAAATCAAAACTACTTTGAGATATCGTCTAATTCCAGTAAGATTAGCCCATATCACAAAATCTCAAAACCAGAGATGTTGGCGTGGATGTGGAGAAAAGGGAACACTTCAACACTGCTGGTGGGAATGCAAACTAATATGTTCCTTTTGGAAAGATGTTTGGAGAACACTTAGAGATCTAAAAATAGACCTGCCATTCCACCCTACAATTCCTCTACTAGGTATATACCCAGAAGACCAAAAATCACATTATAACAAAGATTTGCACCAGAATGTTTATTGCAGCCCAATTCATAATTGCTAAGTCATGGAAGAAGCCAAAGTGCCCATCGACCCATGAATGGATTAATAAACTGTGGTATATGTACACCATGGAATATTATGCAGCCTTAAAGAAAGATGGAGACTTTGCCTCTTTCATATTTATATGGATGGAGCTGAAACATATTATTCTAAGCAAAGTATCTCAAGAATGAAAAAAAAGTATCCAATGTACTCATCCCTACTATGAAACTAATTTAGAGCTTTCATATGAAAGCTATAACCCAATTTTTGCCTAAGAATATGAAGAAAAGGGAAAGGGAGGGAAGAGGAGGTGGGAGGACGGGCAGAGGGAGGGTAATTGGTGTGACCATTCCTATGGTGCATCTTACAAGGGTACATGTGAAACTTACTAAATGTAGAGTATAAATGTCTTAACACAGTAACTAAGAAAAATGCCAGGAAGGCTATGCTAAGCAGTGTGATGAAAATATTTTAAATTGTATATAAAACCAGCACATGGTATCCCCCCAAAAAATAAATCAATAAATAAAATATATTTAAGATTTAAAGTAAGAAACTAAAATTAAGATATCAAAACCTAATATTGTAATTAAATTCATTTTGAAAATGAAATATATAATTGAATACTTACTAAAGGCCAACTAGTCATATTATATTTCGGCCAAGGGTCAAATTATTTTATATGTACTATCTAATTTAATGTTCACGTAATGTACTATTAAAATGACACTGTATTCACATGGGAGGTTGAGGCGGTGGATTGCTTGAGCTCATGAGTTCAAGACCAGCCTGAGCAAAAGTGAAGCCCCATCTCTACTGAAATAGAAAAACAGAGGCAAGAATTGGAGGTTGCTGTGGGCTATGATGCCAGGATACTCTACCCAGGGTAACAGCTTGAGACTCTGTCTCAAAAAAAAAAAAAAAAATGGCACTGTATTTATCATCGTTTTGCAAGTTAAGAAAATGAAGTATAGGATTCAATAAACTGTCCAGTTTGTATAACTAATAAATAGTGGAGTTGGACTTCAAACCCATACAACTTGGATTCAGGGCCTGTGTAATTAATTTCTTTTCAGCTTACCATATACGTTGATTTTATGTTAGGTTTTTGTTAATTTTCAATTTTTGTTTTATGTAATATATTCCTAAATTTATTTAGTTATCTAACACTTAAATCTGAATACATACTGTTTCTTTTTAAAACTTTGTATATCGTGTGTTTAGCCTTTTTATGTCATATTATCTCGTAATTTTTATTCAGTAAAAAACATCGAAATCGGTTAAACAAGATAGGCCTTTATTTCCCTCTCACATAACGTGATTCGAGGTAAAAAGTCCAAGGCTGACGAGAAGCTTCATTTTTATTTAGAGACGTAGCTTCTTCTCTCTCTCTCTGCTTCACAACCCTGTACCCCTGTGGAAAGTAATTAACAGAGCCTGGGTTCTAAACCTCAGGGAGAGGGAAGGGGAGAGGACAAAATATAGCTCTAGCAGAATAATTTTTCACATGGTTCCCCTCTCATATCATTGGCCACAAATCAGCTTGGGAAATTTAGAATTTATATAAGTATTTTGTAACAGAAAATGTAATAGTGGTGCTTGAAGTAAGAAATAGAAAGAAAAGACAAACTTGGTAGAAAGTTTGTGAAACACTGCCAACAAAGCAACCAACAGTAACATCTCTTAAAGCTTCGGCTTCTTAGCCGAGTTAATATCCATTGTTGGAGGAAAGTGGTGGACTTTTTAGCAGTAATGAAAGTAATGTTACATTTCAGTGATACCAACGTTATTTTGTTGAGGTATTATATACAACCTGTTAGTACAAAGTAATTTGTATTACATTCTACCAGTCGTACAGGAATTATTAGAAAAATATTAATCTATGCTGTAAAATATTTTCTATAATGCATCAGATTCTTTGGAATATAATTTTGAATCTTTGGAAAACCACAGCTTGTTTTATTTACTTTTTCTTTGCTTTGTTATGACAAAGCCTTAAGAAAGGACTATAGATATATTTTCCACCAAAGAGTTATTATTAAAATATTCTGTGACAATTTAATCATTAGTTATACCCAACACCTCCTTGAAACACATAAAACAATTCTAATGTTATAAATGGGACTGTTCAGGTACAGACCCATTCTTTGTTGTAAAATTTACTGTATTATTATTAATCCTGAAAATGCTCTTGTTAGTAGATCAACTGCATAAGAGCCTTTCTTATTACCCTAAGTTCCATTAAAGTATTTTAATGCTTCATTAAAGCTGACGGATGGTACACACCTTTGATTATTCAGGTGCTGATTAGTTGTAAAAAACACTTACACCACTGAAGTGTCAGCTAAATAGAGTTCGCATCTTATGTTATGTTAAGGATATGCCTGCACGGAACAGATAAAGTCGGAGTATGAGCTCTCTCGGGGGTTAAGAACCATTTTTATCATCATATTTTGTTTTAGTATTTCCATTAATGTGTGGAAATTTAAACTAGAGAAACCATAAAAAGGCAGTTCTTTAAACCTGCAAAATGTATGAATAATAAAAAAAAATGAGAAACAATGAAACAAAGAATTATATGGTCTTTTTTTACTTGTAAACATTTCAAAATATATATTTGCCATGTCTCTGTTAAATCATCTATATATTTTACTATGAACAGGTGATAATTTTTCTTTTTTAATGTTAGCTGGCAACAAGGCCAAAATAAAATAGAGGAAAGATAATAAAAAATGTGATTATAAAACTGAGTTTATAACAGAAAAATCTTTCTATAATGTGAGTATTTTCCCCAGAATCTGAGATCAGGACTCAGGGCACCCAGGAATCAATGAAAGATACACAGGTAAAAGTCAACATCTATCTCTAGCTCTCATGTACAATGACCTCCTTGCTGTTTTTCTATTCTTACATGTGTGGTTTCTTTGCCTTTTTTTTACACCTTATCTGTTGAGGAATTCAAATGATGATTGATTTTCCCTAATATTTATTGCATAAATTTTGATGATCAAAGTTATGGATGTTATTTATTTTTAATAGATGTATGCATTAGGAAAAGGGTATGTTCATAGGGGGCCCTGTGTCAGGGGGTCAGACATCCTCATCGTCAACCGTGATTCCAAGACCTCCCTCCCCTCTGGGTCTCCAGAGAGCCTGATGTCTCTGCGTGGTCAGGGAGGTTGCCTCATTGGACAGTTCATGAAATTTACTTATTTAGAGCATCAGTCTATGTTAGTGTCTGGGAAATGGCTCAGGCAAATTCTATATGACAATTTCCATGGATTCTAACTGTTTGTACCCCCACATTAATCTAAAATTAAAAATACAAAAGAGTACGTGTGAATTCTTCCTCTAGGTTGCCTGAGTTTGAAACTCAGCTCCATGCAAATTAACTTCACTTTTTTTTTTTTAATTATAAATACAGTCTCCCTTACCTTAATAACATTGGTGTGGAATTGAAATGAGTTAATGCATACATATAAAACAGTAAACTCTCAGGGTCTTAGTAATTATTATATCTAATAAGTTTTGTCCATTATTCCTATTTTTGCTCTTAACAAGCAGTATTTACCTAAGACAAAAAGAGCAGAACAATATGGCATTTAGTTAATACATTTTGTTTTTTGTAAGTCAAGGAAAGATCTTGGTGAATATGAATAAAGTAAGAATATATTTGAAATTAAATAAAATTTTGACCCATATGTGCTCTTAATGTTTTTCATAACTTATTTTTTGGACAAAAATGAAATGCAGTCAGTGTTCAAGAAAAAGCATAGCAGACATTTTGTTAGATTCTTGGTAAGAACAAGAAGGATCTTTTAAAAATTTTAGAAATATAACATTACTAAAAGCAAATTCAAATTGTTTAAAAAAACACTCATCCACCATACATGGGAGTTATCTGATATCATGTATTTATCATGTAGTTTCAATATTTTGGCAATCTCATTATACAACGGGAAGCCTGATGGTCACTAAATACTAAAAGCCCTAACGGGAAAGCAGTTATATTTGTAATGGATTTCGTCTTTTTTTTCTTTTTGACTTTTTCTTATTGAGTCATATGTTTCTCTGATGTTGAAAAAAAAAAAAAAATTATCCCAACTGCTCAATGGCTACTTTCCAGGGCTGCAGAGAGACTCAGCAATGTGCGTCCGAACCCTCTCTCCTGCTTCTGTGCACTCCTTTCCTGTAATAGTACAGCCTTCCTGGTAAGGACTTGGTAGTTTTTATATTACATAACATATGTAACTTTGTTTCCTACTCATCTGCTGTTGACTCTGTGGCGTTGTTGTTTTTTCTACATTGTTTTTCCATAGCAGGGAACGGTATTTCCTAGAATTCTTCACTTCCAGGTTAGATTCCATCAGTGAGAGCTCTTTGAGATTTGATAGGTTAGGGAGATTCGGCAAGAATTACTTTTTCCTCACTGGTGAGCAGTCGCCTGGATTTTAGCAGGTGATCAGCATGAGATTTGCCAAGAATATTCCAGCTGTTCTGTGACTGACCCCCACTTTGGTGCTGCAGACAGCTGACAATGTGGACATTGGTGCCTAGGGTTCTGGCGCTTCCTGGTTGCTTGAACACTCACCTGTGTCTTTCCTGATAGTTAGTTTCGTAACCCTCCCAATATATAGATATATATATCTTTTTTTTTTTTTTGCAGTTTTTGGCCAGGGCTGGGTTTGAACCTGCCACCTCTGGCATATGGGGCCGGCGCCCTACCCCGTTGAGCCACAGGTGCCACCCCTCCCAACGTATTTTAAGCATTATTTCTCTAAATAAAAATCCTTCCTATTTGAAATAACTAAAACGGCTTTTGTGTACCTGAAATCCACACTGGAAAAACCACAATGTACAATGCTGAGCATCATCTAAAGCACATGAGCATAAAATAGTACAAAGGTTAGAGACATCTGAAACTTAAATGATGCAATTGGCCTTTTGGAGTCAAAGAAAGAGCAAACCCCACCAAAGAAAGAGAATTTTTTGTTACTATTTCTATCCATTGACTATATTTGTTATAATCAAAAATTGATAATATGTCATGTTTTCAAATGAATCCTTATTTGAATTAAGTTTAAGATGGTATCCAGCTGTCTCCACGGATTTATTTTACCCATCAGGTGGCCAACACACCATTGAACTTAGGTGATTACAACAGGATGGTACTTTGCGTCAAGTACTGGCATTATAATTCATCTAAAGAGAAATAGATTCTATACATAAATCACACATATACAATATGTATAGATATTCTTACAGTTACAGGTCACATAATGGTATTTCTGTTAATGTCTGCCTGCATCTATAATGATGGTCACTTGAGTTTATAACACGATATTTTTGCTACAAGTTTTCTACAGTTAAATATGTTTAGATGCTCAAGTACGTCCCATTGTGTTATAATTGTCTTCACTATTCATTACAGAGACACGCTGTATAGGTGTGAAGTCCAGGAGCAACAGGCGATTACAGGTAGCCTAGGTGTGCAGTAGGCTGTATCACCTGGGTTTGGGTAACTACCCTCTATGATGTTGGCACCCCAGTGAAATCACCGAACTATGCATTTCTCAGAATGTTTCTTCATCATTAAGTGACATATTATTGTACATTGACTATGGAAAGTTTTCAAGGAATCAGGAATCAGACCTTAACCAACAAAATATCGGATCTTTACGCAAAGAAAATTGGAAGTGAAGGCATGGCAAGAGAGGAAGGCACCAGCTGTGTGCACAGTGATCATCCACGTGACTTCTAAAGGTTCACTTTATTTTTTTCGTGAATACTGAGTGTGATAAAATTTTGTGTACATGCATGACTGTGTGTGCTCACATACTTAACAATGGAAGGAGTAAATCTGGCTTCCACAAGGAGGCATGCAAAGAGAGTGGGCTCATAAGAGTACCGATGCTATGTTTAGGCATTAGCTGCAGCACATGTCCTTGGGAATTTGCAAACATTAGGGAGAGTCATGGAGTTTAAAGTTTAAGGTCAATGTTACATGGATTTCTGAGGTTAACATTCCCCAAATTTCTTTCCTACTGTGCTAACTCTGAAACTTGTCAAGTGCCAGTAACAATACATTTTTTTCGCTAGATCATGTTATTTAGCATAAATGTTATTACTGTTATTCTTATAAATGATTATAGAAGTGTAAATAGTAAAATCACCACTGCTGTTGGTCTTTTTCAGTTTATAAGTAATTCACACAAAGTTTTTTCCAAGTCACTTGATAATCCTATAATGAAATTTAACCTCATTATTTTAATCGAAAAGGGTAACACAAAGTATCTTAATTGTTAAAGTACATGCTTCTGTTTAAAAAATAAATCCATAGTAGGGGAACCCTGGCCTCTTTACTAAGGCTTTCTAAATGATTCACTTTGCTGGGTTAAGAAAAGGTGTGAACCGAACGAGTTTTTATTCTAAAAAATAAATATAGTGGGTATAAGTAAGCAATTTATATTTTCACTGTGCTGTCAAAAAATGACTTTTTGATGGCAGTCATTTAGTTACTGACAGCCAACTTGATGTTTTGCTTTATTATTTTCACGGGCAATTATGATTAAAATTGTTTCCGAAAATAGGTTTTTCAGTATAAATCTGTTGGGGTTTCTTTGTCTCATGCAAGAAAAATTCCATCTCAAAATCTGACATAAACATATATCTCTTCTCAAAATCAAACCCCTGTACCTCATACCAAATATGCAGCAATGCTTATAATTCCTAAGTTCAATATTTCTTGTTCTCATTTTTCTAGACTTCTAGAATAAATATTCTTACAAGAAGACTTTTGTTCCTGAGCTCTGAATTGTTGCCTTACAGCTTGCCCTTTCCACAAATGCATGTACTTTGGTCAGAAAAATTTTTGCAAATGATATTTTAATTTACATATCATCAAAGAGAACACAGTATGAAGACAGTTGGTTTTGTTAGGGTTTTGTCTTTTTTCTTTTTTTTTTTTTTGGCTTTCTATTTGTAAGTAATTTTAAATTTAGAGAAAAGTTGCACAAATTGTACAGAGAGCTGGCCGTAGTGGCTCACATCTGTAATCCTAGCACTCTGGGAGGCTGAGGTGGGTGGATTGCCCTGAGCTCAGAGGTTCAAGACCAGCCTGAGCCAGAGTGAGACCCCGTCGCTACAAAAAAAAAAAAAAAAAAAAAAAAGCTGGGCATTGTGGCAGGACCTTTAGTTCCAGCTACTTGGGAGGCTCAGGCAAAAGAATCGCTTAAGCTCAAAGTTAGAGGTTGCTGTGAGCTATGATGCTACAGTACTCTACTGAGGGCCACAAAAAAAAAAAAAAATTGTACAGAGAGCTCATGTAGTATAACTTCACCTTCTAATGTTAATAACTTAACATAGACCTAGTATAATAATTAAAACCCAGCAACTTAATTCCCTTGGTGCTATAAACCATACAGTTAGTCTAAACTTTAAGTGGATAATAAGTTTGGGACCTTATCATATATAACACTGGAGAAATACTGCAGTTTAAATCAAGTTGTTTATTTGGTTTTTTTTTAACCTTTGGTTTATGACATACATACTAAGAGCCTAGGATTTGATGGGAAAAATGAGATGAGTATTTTGTGTTTACTATTAAAAATTTATTTCAAACACTATAGTAACTTTTCTAAGTGTAAACTTTTTATAAATTTTGATGCATCAAATAATATAGTATCATTATTCAAAATAAAAAAAGGTACAGAAAATATAATAACATTAAGTTATTTCAAGTAACCTCCCTCAGCTAATAAAAAATTAATTACATAATCAAAACAAGTAGCAATATAGAAAATATTTTCAAAGTGTGATCAAGAACACTTGCAACAAACTTTCCTAGGATTTAATAGCATGTTAAAATAAAAAGTTACCATGCTATTAAAATTTTTCATGCATGATGTTCCCTTCATGAACAGGAGATTAATTTAAGTTTTCTACTGCTATTTTAATCAGCTAGCTTCTTAGCAATACATTTTTTTTAGACTTTCTCCTAATGAATTCCCCAAAGTAGGTGAATACTATAAATACCTTTAAGCAATGAAAAGATATTATTTTGCATGGAATTGTTTTCCTCCACTATGTGAATTTTATCATCATCACTGAGTATACATGTGGAATATTACTGACCAATAATATAGATTTTCTCCATGAGAAAGCATATTAAATATTTAGGATGAAAGGTAAGCCTAGTGCAATCTCCATTTGAATTTATTGAATGCATTGTTCAAATACCGAGAAATAACTGTTGAAGGCATTTGTTCATTTGAAAAACTTTGTACTAGACTGGACCATTTGCCCCTATTGATTTAATTCCAAAGTTCTCTACCTAATCAGTGACCAAATGGACTGTCACTGGGGTCTGCTGCACTGTGGCCTCCAAGGTGGGGGGGGGAATGGTGAGAAATGTAGACAAGAAATGAGAATTAAAAAGAAAATCAAGGTCAAAGAAATTATTCCCTGGACTCATCTGTAAAGAACTTCTGCAAAATGAGTGTTTTTGTCTGCAACGTGAGCGTCATTGGTTCAGTGTCCTCTCTCTGGGTTCAAGTAACCAGTGCCCTCCCCTGACCCTGCTCAGCCCTGGGATGCCAAAGGTGCCCATTCTCCTGAGATGCTGTGCTATCCACTGAGATTTGTCTATAGTGTGCATTCCCTGAGTGGGGGCAGGGATGAGAGAAAGACAGGGAGATACAGAACAAAAAGAGAGACAATGGGATGTGGGAGAAATCAGATTCCAACTTCCACAGTCGCAAAAGGATTAAGAATGTCCACTGGACTTTCAAAAGGCTTATCAATAATCTCAATTAATGTGAATGGTTTAAATTGTCCTCTAAAGAGGCACAGGTTGGCTGACTGGATACAAAAACTCAAGCCAGATATCTGCTGCATACAAGAATCTCATCTTACATTAAAAGACAAATATAGACTCAAGGTGAAGGGATGGTCATCTATACTCCGGGCAAATGGAAAGCAGAAAAAAGCAGGCATTGCAATCCTATTCACAGATGCAATAGGCTTAAAACCAACCAAAATAAGGAAGGATAGGATGAATACTGCATATTTGTTAAAGGTAATACTCAATATGAAGAGATTTCAATTATTAATATTTATGCATACAACCAGAAAGCACCTATATTTATAAGAGAAACTCTAACAGACATGAGCAACTTGATTTCCTCCAGTTCCATAGTAGTTGGAGATTTTAACACCCCTTTAGCAGTGCTGGATAGATGCTCCAAAAAGAAGCTAAGCAAAGAAATTTTAGATTTAAGCTTAACCATTCAACATCTGGACTTAACAGACATCTACAGAACATTTCATCCCAACAAAACTGAATACACATTCTTCTCATAAGCCCACAGAACATACTCCAAAATTGACCACATCTTAGGCCACAAATATAACCTCAGCAAATTTTAAAAAATAGAAATTATTGCTTGCATCTTCGCAGACCATCATGGAACGAAAGTTGAACTCAATAACAATAGGAATCTGCATACCCATACAAGAACATGGAAGCTAAGCAACCTTGTGCTGAAGGATAGATGGGTTATACAAGATTAACAAGGAAATCACCAAATTTTTGGAACAAAACAACAATCAAGACATGAATTATCAGAACCTCTGGGATACTGCAAAGGCAGTCCTAAGAGGGAAATTTATAGCACTGCAAGCCTTCCTCAAGAAAACGGAAAGAGAGGAAGTTAATAACTTAATGGCACACCTCAAGCAAATGGAGAAGGAAGAACACTGCAACCCCAAACCCAGCAGAAGAAAAGAAACAACCAAAATCAGGGCAGAATTAAATGAAATTGAAAACAAAAGAATTATACAACAGATCAATAAATCCAAAAGTTGTTTTTTTTTTAAAGATCAATAAAATAGATAAACCTTTGGCCAACCTAACCAGGAAAAAAAGAGTAAAATCTCTAATTTCATCAATCAGAAATGGTAACAACTAAATAACAACAGACCCCTCAGAAATTCAAAAAATCCTTAACGAATACTACGAATACTACAAGAAACTCTACTCTCAGAAATATGAAAATCTGAAAGAAATCGACCAATACCTGGAAGTATGCCACCTACCAAGACTTAGCCAGAATGAAGTGGAAATGTTGAACAAACCAATATCAAGTTCTGAAATAGCATCAACTATACAAAATCTCCCTAAAAAGAAAAGCCCAGGACCAGATGGCTTTACGTCAGAATTCTACCAAACCTTTAAAGAAGTACTAGTACCTATATTACTAAACCTCTTCCGAAATATAGAAAAAGAAGGAATATTACCCAACACATTCTATGAAGCAAACATCACCTTGATCCCTAAACCAGGGAAAGACCCAAGAAGAAAAGAAAATTATAGACCAATATCACTAATGAATATTGATGCTAAAATAATCAATAAGATCCTAACAAACAGAATCCAACAACACATCAAAACAAATTATACACCACGACCAAGTGCGATTTATCCCAGGGTTTCAAGGCTAGTTCAATATACGTAAATCTATCAATGTAATTCAGCACATAAACAAACTAAAAAATAAGGACCATATGATTCTTTGAATCAATGCAGAAAAAGCTTTTGATAATATCCAGCATCCCTTCATGATCAGAAAACTTAAGAAAATTGGTATAGAAGGGACATTTCTTAAACTAATAGAGGCCATCTACAGCAAACCCACAGCCAATATCATATTGAATGGAGTGAAATTGAAATCATTTCCACTTAGATCAGGAACCAGGCAAGGTTGCCCATTGTCTCCATTGCTCTTTAACACTGTGATGGAACGGAAGTTTTAGCCATTGCAATTAGGGAAGAAAAGGTGATCAAGGGTATCCACATAGGGTCAGAAGAGATCAAACTTTCACTCTTCGCAGATGACATGATTGTATATCTGGAAAACACTAGGGATTCTACTACAAAACTTTTAGAAGTGATCAAGGAATATAGCAATGTCTCAGGCTGCAAAATCAACACCCATAAATCTGTGGCCTTTATATATACCAACAATAGCCAAACCGAAAAAACAGTCAAGGACTCTATTCCTTTCACAGTAGTGCCAAAGAAGATGAAATATTTGGGAGTTTATCTACCAAAGGATGTGAAAAATCTCTATAAAGAGAACTATGAAACTTTAAGAAAAGAAATAGCTGAAGATGTTAACAGATGGAAAAACATACCATGCTCATGGCTGGGAAGAATCAACATCGTTAAAATGTCTATACTACCCAAAGCAATATATAATTTTAATGCAATTCCTATCAAAGCTCCATTGTCATATTTTAAAGATCTTGAAAAAAATAATACTTCATTTTATATGGATTCAGAAAAAACCTCAAATAGCCAAAACATTTCTCAGAAATAAAAACAAAGCAGGAGGGATCATGCTACCAGACCTGAGACTGTACTATAAATTGATAGTGATCAAAAGAGCATGGTACTGGCAGAAAAACAGAGAGGTAGATGTCTGGAAGAGAATAGAGAAGCAAGAGATGGATCCAGCTACTGACTGTTATTTGATCTTTGACAAGCCAATTAAAAACATTCAGTGGGGAAAAGATTCCCTATTTAACAAATGGTGCTGGGTGAACTGGCTGGCAACCTGTAGAAGATTGAAACTGGACCCACACCTTTCACCATTAACTAAGATAGACTCTCACTGGATTAAAGATTTAAACTTAAGACATGAAACTATAAAAATACTAGAAGAAAGTGGAGGGAAAACTCTTGAAGGAATCGGCCTGGGTGAATATTTTATGAGGAGGACTCCCCAGGCAATTGAAGCAGTATCAAAAATACATTACTGGGACCTGATCAAACTGAAAAGCTTCTGCACAGCCAAGAACATAGTAAGTAAAGCAAGCAGACAGCCCTCAGAATGGGAGAAAATATTTACAGGTTATACCTCCGATAAAGGTTTAATAACCAGAATCCACAGAGAACTCAAATGTATTAGCAAGAAAAGCACAAGTAATCCCATCTCAGAGTGGGCAAAGGACTTGAAGAGAAACTTCTCTAAAGAAGACAGATGCACAATCTACAGACACATGAAAAAAAACTCATAATCTTTAATCATCAGAGAAATGCAAATCAAAACCACATTGAGGTATCATCTAACCCCAGTAAGAGTAGCCCACATAGCAAAATCCCAAAACCAGAGATGTTGGCGTGGATGTGGAGAAAAGGGCACACTTCTACACTGCTGGTGGGAATGCATACTAATATGTTCCTTTTGGAAGGATGTTTGGAGAATACGTAGAGATCTAAAAATAGACCTGCCATTCAATCCTATAATTCCTTTACTAGGTATATACCCAGAAGACCAAAAATCACAATAGAACAAAGACATCTGTACCAGAATGTTTATTGCAGCCCAATTCATAATTGCTAAGTCATAGAAGAAGCCCAAGTGCCCATCGACCCACAAATGGACTAGCAAATTGTGGTACATGTATACCATGGAATATTATGCAGCCTTAAATAAAGATGGAGACTTTACCTCTTTCATGCTTACGTGGATGGAGCTGTAACATATTCTTCTTAGCAACATATATCAAGAATAGAAGAAAAAGTATCCAATGTACTCAGCCCTACTATGAAGCTTATTTATAGCTTTCATATGAAGGCTATAACCCAACTATAGCACAAGAATATGGGGAAAGGACCAAGGGAGGGGAAGGGAGGAGGGAGATCAGTGTGGAGGGAGGGTAATGGGTGGGGCCACACCTACGGTGCATCTTAGAATGGGTACAGGCGAAACCTACTAAATGCAGAATACAAATGTCTACATACAATAACGGAGAAAATGCCATGAAGGCTACATTGAACAGTTTGATGAGAATATTCCAGATTGTATATGAAACCAGCACATTGTACTCCTTGATTGCACAAATGCACACAGCTATGATTTAACAATAAAACAATAAATAAATAAATCAAAAAAAGAATATTGATTAATTTCTATTTTATCATGGCCAAGTAAGCATATCCATAATTTATAAGAGACAAAAAGATTTAAAGTACAGTGTATTTAAAGAGTGGAATAATAGGGAAAATGATGCATTTAGAAGAATTGAAGATATGAAAAAATAGCAAACAAAATGGTACACACATGCAAAAATAATCATATGAGAACAAAAACTACTTAGAAAAGTTTGTGTGGCAAAGCTGAAACAGCAGTGTAATTGAAAAGCAGAAATCAATATTGCACGATGCTGTTACCTTCTCTAGCCCTGCCAAGTATACAGAGGATATGGGTTTTGAATTTGGATAGTTAAGGTACTTTAGAGTTAGGTTTTGCCATACTTGACCTTGGCATGGACATTGCTATACAAGTCATTGAAGATTGCTATGGAAGTGGAGTTGTTGTAACTGTGATGGAATTTAAACAAAAATAAAGCCTGGGTGATGCTGATCAACAGAGGAAGGCAAGTTCAGAGGCCCATGAAAAGGAATAAGATTGAATGAGGTTAGGAAGTAGGATACAATGGAAATAAGAGTGAAATTAGGTAGTAAGGTTTTTGAATTTAAAATACCAGAGGTTGTCAACGATGATAAAAATTCAGCTAGGGCTATGGAAATTGAAGAAACTGAAGGCCAAATAACTGAAAAGGCTGGGATATAGGGATACTTATCTATGTGAAGGTTCAAATTCACCCTGGTGGGTGCCAACTATTGGCTGGTGAAGCAGATTGTATTTTTAGGTGGTGAACTGACTGTTAGATGAGAATGTTTAGCCAAGACATCACTAAAGAAAAATGAAGTCGGTCAGACAGGTGCCATGAATCTTTAATGTCACCATTGGAAGCTACTGAAGCTTGACATGTACACAATATTTGTTCAGAAAAGGTTGTTTTGACTATGATTGGGAGAAAATGCAGAGGGGCTACTGTAGTATTGTGAAAATTTGGAGGAGTCTGTTAACCACACTTAGGAAGCAATGGCTGCCAAATAATCTTCACGGAGTTAATTGATGAAGTGTTGAGTCTAATTAAGAGTTGTGCTCTGTTTTCTTTTTGTGGATTATCTCAAAATGCAGTACCACACTATGCTCTTTCTATAGTTAAAACTAACCTGTTTTATTTGACTCCGGGCTACAGCATCATCTGGTGGGACTGGAAAATAACCAAAGAGCAAGATGACTTGGTGCTCCCCTAATTCGGAGGCAGTAATGTGTATGTATAGACTAGAACCTTTCGGAGTTCAGTGGATGAAAAATGTAAATCTTTCTCCAAATGTGTGTTTCTTTTATTATTATTATTATTATTATTAAATCACAGCTGTGTACATTAATGCGATCATGGGGCAACATACACTGGTTTTATAGACCATTTGACATATTTTCATGATACTGGTTAGCATAGCCTTCCTGGCATTTTCTTAGTTATTGTGTTAAGACATTTATATTCTACATTTACTGTTTCACATGTATATTTCAATAATTTGTCTTTTTTTTTTTTAGTTTTTGGCCAGGGCTGGGTTTGAACCCGCCACCTCTGGCATATGGGACCAGAGCCCTACTCCTTGAGCCACAGGCGCCGCCCCAATAATTTGTCTTTTTTACAGACTTTCATGTGTGTATATATAATATATACATAGTTTGATATATGTTGCTTGTTACGCTGATCATTTCTGCTCACATCATACTGCAGGGATCTGAACTTTGGCATGCAGAATCTGGAAGGCATGTTACAAATCTTTTAAATAGTTCATTCATGGAGCACAACAAGACATGAATAAAGCATAGGAGCGTTTTTATACCTAAAATTACTTTATACCACTGATTTTTAAGACATGAATACACAACTTTTCCTTTTTTTTTTTTGTTTAAAGCATGGGCTTCCTATTACATGTACTTATGTTTCCTGCTTCCATAGCTATTTAATTCAATAAGGTTTAATTTTTTAAAAACACATAAACGCCTCACACTTGATCTGTACAGGAAAAAGAAACTTGTCAGTAATGATATGTAACACCTACCTTGCACATGAATTCTCTGGTAGTAGAATTTCAATGGTGGCAGTTGCGGTGAAATCAAGAAAGTGCAGAAAAAGAAAAAAAAAAAAGATTCCTTTAACAACCATAACTAGGTAGCATCATGTGTGGTTCCCAGTATAAAAAAGGATGACTGAACCTTGCAGTTCTGTGAATTTTTGTATACCGAGTCTACTAAAATGAATTATCTGTTACAAAGAGATGCCAACCAGGTATTTTAAGATTCTGCTGCTGTTTGGAGAAACTGTGAGGCAAGGAAAACCAAACTTTCCTGGGGTTTTGCTGCAGCGCTCTGTGAGCTAAAGTGTTAATACGGCTGCACCGTTTTTGCAAGCTTGCATTGTATTATGTACATGAGGTAGACTTTAAAATCCTGGGGGACAAAATTTGCTGTGCCTTGCTGTTCTGACAAGACTTGGAGAAGCAGGAGAGAGATTCTACATCTGTTTTCAGCTCACTGCAACCTTTTGCATTAAGGCAAAGATTGAAAACATGTTTAACCACGAGCAATCAAGCCACAGGCCTTATTTCCTATGTTTCCTCAACTGTACAATGAACTATTCTATGAAAAATGGCTAAAGAAATTATATTCTATTGCTAGGGTAAAATAAATACATTTGTGTCCAACTGAAATATAATTGTCATTAAAATAATTTTAAGGAGTTCGAAGAAAATATTGTGAAAAGCTCTTGTTTGCACATATGTTCCGAGATGTTTTTTCTTACACGCTGTCATGGTAAGTTCTACCCATTTTCACTTATTTTCCACTGCATGCAGTATTCTTCTTTGACAAGCTAGTCTTTATTCTTACATTTAAATGTCTTATTGCTGAATGAATGTGCTCTACGGGGAGAAAACTCTTTGAAGCCGGCTGGTTCTGCCATGCCTTGCACAAATGTGAAATCTAGAAAACATAGTGTGTCTACCCTCTGTTTATTCTTAACATAGGCCAAAGAGGGCACTGGGAACTTCTCACAAACTTTCTAGTGAACAAAAGGTGCCTATTCTTTTTCTAAAAAGTAGAGAAAACATAAATATTACTCTTCCCTATTTCTTATGCTTATATTTAATAATTAGTTTATGATAAAGTTCTGATGAAATGTAAATTGTTTCAGCAAGTTCTGCTTTTCTTTTTTTCCCCTTTGTGTAAACCTATTAATAACAAGCCCATCACTAACATCCAGTGTAAAGTTTAAGATGATTTGACCGTAAATAAATGTGGATTTTTTTTTAAGTAAAACAAACAACCAAATCAAACAAACATTACTAGGAAATGGTAGAAGCTTGTATCTTAAAGGAGAATTTATACTTGATATTCTGACCCAGTGCCCTATGGAGATACATGATTGGTAAAATAATCATTTAATTGAGGAAGTTAGAAAATGAGGGAATAGCCCCCAAATCTATTTTCCACTGACCGTAAAGGATGGTGGCTCCAGTGTGACATACCACTCTGAGGCTTATATGTGAAAATTCATAGCAGTAAACCACTATCCTAGAATCATCGTGAAGAATATTGAAGCCCCATTTAAAATAGTGTTAGAGCCAATAAAAAGTGGGCAGGTCGATATTTTGCAAATGTATTAGATTTGTGTAAGGAAAGTACCATCTAAAAGGGGAAAAAAAAAAAAAAAAACTCTCCAAACAACTATTTCTATGTCTGGTGAGTGTATTAGCTTCTACCGTCCTCCCACTGAAATAGGAAGAGGAACCTAGGTTAAGAAAATACCAGAAGCACAATAAATGGACCCTTGCAAACGTTGAAAAGATGACTGACAATACACTTTAGTTCCATAAATGGAAAACTATTAAGTGTATTTTCATTTGATTTCTTTGCTATTTATATATTTTAAATCGTTAGTGATATGCTCAAATCTAAAAAAATGATTCAGAGATTATTTTTCTTCAAATATAACCATCATGGATAAAATAAAACAAATAAAAAAGAGGATAGCACAAAAATAACAATGGAAAGATAACAATTGAATATAACCCTGAAAAAAAGGTAAAATTATAGATATTATTTTTTTAAAAGCTGCATATACAATAATTAGAAAAATTAACCAGTGATGGAAGATATAATTTGGAGACTGGAAAAGCCAAGAATATGGTGAAATTTAAATTTGTCACCATCCAAATCATGTATTTTTATGTTTCAATTGAAAATGAAATTAACATTGCTCATATAAATTTGTCCATTAGTAAATTCATTACTAAAAGTATTTCTAAAAACCTCTAAGAGGGATAATAAAAGTATTTAGAAAGCTTGAATATTAGTTAGATTCCAGTATGTTTCATTTCTTCCCATGTGACAGTGGCTATAATTGGGAGAAAGGTAAGTGGTCTGACTTACTTGTCTTTACTTATGGGCTAGGATGCATTGTTGTAACTTTCTTCCAAGAAAATTAATATTACATGATATGGAAGAATTGTCATAGCCAGAATATACATCTGAATTTTTGGTCACATTATTGACCATATTGGCTATTATTTTCATTGTTCATCTATTATTACTGTTTTGTATTCAGGAAATCTAAAAGAAACTATGGTTATAAAATAGTTGCTATCACAAATTGTTTTTGGAAATCTATTTAATCTGTTTTAAAGAATGTTGATACTTCATTTGTTGATAGTCAAGATTCTCTTTTATCAAAGGAAAGAAAGAAAAATAAGCAAAAATAAACATTTGACATTTCATCAAACGAATTTGCTAAAGAAAAGGCATTTTGTCAACCGAAAAAAATATTAGCTTGTGTGTGTGTGTGTGTACATGTGTTTGTGCATGTGTGTGTGGTGATCTCCACCCACTTCTGTTTAATCAATTAGATGTTTTTCTGTCTGGCTTTGTACTTCATTTATGCTGTTGGAGGTTCACAAAGAGTTAAAACAAATCTAATTACCTGCCTAACATATTTTATATCACATGAGTGACAAATTAATACCACAAATTTATTTGAAATAAATATTGCATTTGGAGGCAAAATATTTGAAGGTTTTATTATAGTGGTTTAATGAATATTGGGTATTCAGTGGCAGAATTATTCAGTAGAGTAAATTAAAAGTGCAATTTAAAACTGCAAATACTCACAGAGGGAATCAGTGTGTAATCTTCTATTGCCAATAGTCTGGTTTAACATTGTAGCATTCAGTTGTCTTGGTAGAATTAGTTTCCTCAACACAGGTGCACAGCAGAAGCATTATTAGGACCCTGGAGAAGGGCATTTGTCAGTATTTTCCAGTTTCATCTTCAACTTGTTCAACACATATAAATGCCATATCATGTCTCAGCAGTGAACGTTGCTAACAATATAAATGTAATGTTTTAAAATACTTTGGCTTTCCTAATCACAGGTTTTAATAAAACCATAAAAACCATAATAATTTTATAGCCTCAAGGTAGAACAATTAAAAAGTGTTATGCTTTACTGAGAAACTAGGAATGTTCTTTGATCAAGTCAGAAGTTAAATTTGAAGGAGGGTAGATATTTAATAAACTGTAACACCATCATTTTAATCAGGTAAGTTGATTCTTGTGAAGATTGAAGGATAGGTTGCAAAGGTCTCCTAACTGTAATGTTTTCCTATTTTAAAAGTATTTTCTAATGGAAATGAATAACCCATTTATGTCATGAGTAATTGTTTGTACGCTCATATAAATTTCATAAAGATAAGGGTGTTGGCTGTACAACTAGATGCTTGTTCCTGAATTCTACATGTTTCAACTACCGTGATTACCGCCTTTAGAGCCACTGGTAAGTTCAGTAACCTTTCTGTGCTTCAGAGTCCTCATCTAAAAAATGGAGGATAAAAATCCACTTCAAAGGAGTTAAAAAAGCACTTCATACAAGCCTGGAACAAGAAGCATTAGCTATTATTTTCATTGTTCATCTATTATTACTGTTTTGTATTCAGGAAAACTAAAAGAAACTATGGTTATAAAATAGTTGCTATCACAAATTGTTTTTGGAAATCTAATCTGTTTTAAAGAGTGTTGATACTTCATTTGTTGATAGTCAAGATTCTCTTTTATCAAAGGAAAGAAAGAAAAATAAGCAAAAATAAAATTTAGAAAATAATAGAAATAAGTAAAATGCATACTTCATTTAAATGGTGAAATTCAGTTTGCAGTCAGTCTGCTCTGTTTTAATTCAGCTTCCCAGACAGTGCATTATAAACACATCTCCATTTTCAGGGATAGAGCTCGGGAAGCATCAATCTCTAAATAAGTGCATACTAAAAAAAAAGAAAAGTGTTTTCCATATAAACAGAGCCTTATCTAAATCTTTCAAATTTCCATACTAAGATGAACAGGTTGAAGAAGTTGAAGACATGCAGACTGCAGTATTAACTGGAGCCAACAACACTGTATCTGTGAAATTCTTTGAATTTGACAATGCCACCTTTTTCCTGATTCTTACTTCTGTATATTTCCCAGTAAACTCTTCTCTGTTTCCTTCTGATAAAGCTGCAAATTGAAGCTGTTTACTCAAGGATTTTGACATCACCTAACTCTCAGATACCACAGAATGCAATCTCAGAGGAGGTAATTCAAGTGCACATTATTTCAAGGCAAAAAAGATGGAGTTACATTTAATATGCATTTTCTGTAGTTTAAGATCTCTGCAGTTGGACTGAATTGAGCAAAAACACACATCATTCTGCACTTGTCTTGTAGAGTTTAATGTTTATAAGGTATTTCTATATTAGTCTCTCCCTAGCATTTCAACTATTTGTCCCTATTTAAAAAAATATTTTTCTCATTTAAAGTTATTTTATCATAGACTGGCACACTCTATTTCCTACACCGATAACTGGCCCTATAACATGTAAAACACCCTTGGTTGACCGAGTGTACTATTAAATACATCTCTCAACACTGAATAATAAATGTTTGTTAGAAGCAGCAAATTCTTCCATTAAAAACAACAACAATAAAAATTTTTCTGCTTACAGATCTACATCAACCAAATCATACTGCAGCTTCTCAAGGTAAAAATTCATACATAGATGGGTAGGTGCTCCAGCATATCTTTTGGACCTGGAGAAAAATTCTAACAAAGAAACAAAGTTTTTCTTATATTGGCATAATGGGATTTGTTCCCAAGACCAGATATGCAACCAATTAGCAACAGACCGACTTTTTATCAATACACAGCAGACACGTTGGTTTCAATGTGTTTAAAGCATTTTGCCTGCTCAGTGCAATAATCTTTCAGGTTCGTGTAGTATTAGTCCTGAGAGATTCCACAAATATAACTCAACTGTATTATTTTATAGAAACGTGCCTGTCTTTGTATGTAAGCATGGGTGTGTGTGTGTGTGTGGGTGTGTTATGGAAAGGGATCGATAGTTTTATAAAGCCAAATTTCACTTTCTACTACTACCCTCGTCTTTGTGGTGTTTGTTTCCTTGGTGTCATTTCAAAAAGCATTTTCTCCGAAGAGCCAAGCCTCAGACTAATTTTAAGGAAATTGATCAAATTTAGGAAAGCTCTCCATTATCCTTTATTAAAGCAAGTTTGTATTACATCATCCTAATTAATTAATGTGTTCATTAATTTATTCTATTGTGGAAAATGGATATAGAAATAAAGCAGAGGTCCCAGTTGCATTTCGCATGTAGAGAGAAGGGAGCTATAGCATGTTACTCCGGTACTAACGATAAAAACATCCAGGTGTCCTATAAAATAAGTTTTCTTAAGCCCATCACAAAGCAGGCGGTAAAGTGTAACTAAGGGAAGTAAATTTTGTCCAATAGTAAAACAGAATGCATATTAATTATTTTTGCTATAGTGCAGAAGAAAGATAAAGTTTCCATAGAAGATAATGCAATCAGGTTAGAAAAAGACATATTAATGAATTCCTAAAGAATGAGTATGGGTTAGGGTATCAGATTAAAATATCTGGGAGCTCTAGACACAGATGACTTCACTCCCACTGATGAAGTCATCTCTGTATACCTCTGCAAGGTACTAATAAAAAATACCCTAACCGGGCAGCGCCTGTGGCTCAGTCGGTAAGGCGCCGGCCCCATATACCAAGGGTGGCGGGTTCAAACCCAGCCCCGGCCAAGCTGCAACCAAAAATAGCTGGGCATTGTGGCGGGCGCCTGTAGTCCCAGCTACTCGGGAGGCTGAGGCAAGAGAATCGCGTAAGCCCAGGAGTTGGAGGTTGCTGTGAGCTGTGTGAGGCCACGGCACTCTACCGAGGGCCATAAAGTGAGACTCTGTCTCTACAAAAAAAAAAAAAAAATACCCTAACCAAGAAAAGATACTGGAAAGAGCCTCTGATACTGACAGGAGCAGACACGTAGGGTGTGACCAGCTGCAGCTTTTACTTGAATGGCACAAAATATTGCCCATTTCCCCAAACCTTCCTCTTTAACAAGGCAAAAGCCTTCACCTTCTTCAGTAGGAGTACTAAAACCTCTCATGAGGCCCAGATATGCTGAGAAGCAAACCCACCTGTCCCTGAAGAAGTAGAAAACCTTCCTTCCAACTCCTAAGACCCAGCAAAGATTCCCTGCTTCTGGGGAACGCACTGAGCAAAGGCTCTCCGCCCACAGGGGAGCTGGAAAACTTGCTGAACTCAACACCTGTGAGCATAAGAAGCACAGATTTCCTGTCACATGCGGAGGGCAGGAAACTGTTTTGTATCCCAAATCCACCATAAATGTAAGGCAGAGACTGCCTTCCATGGGTGGGGGAAAAGAAATCTATGAGAAAGGGGAAAGTTAAAGGGGAGAAAGCAAAGCCAAAAGAGCAGGGCAAGTTGCGAGGGGCGCCCGGAACCCACGGAAACCACGGAGGGCCTTGGGACCCAGCAGAGAAGACTGAGCTGCACAGACCAAGGCAGTGACCAAGGCAGTGAGGGAGGAGAGTCCCAGCCCCAGCCTCCGGCTGGAGGAGATGGGAGTTGGTGGGTAAAAGGGTAAAAGAGACAGAAAAGTGCTGCTGACAGAGAGGGGCCTGATTGAGGCACAAGACAGAAATGACACAAGCCAGTGAGGGGGACCCTCGGGAGGCAGAAAATCCCTTGTACCCAAGCTGACAAGGGCAACCTGTTCAGGACCCCTCCTCTCACTGGGGGTGGGGGGGGGGTCCTATCAAAAAACTGCTGGTTTTGAGCTGCCCATTCCCCTGGTCCGTGAGTTCATTCCTTGACTATGGGAAGCCAGAAACCAGGTAGGGAGAGACAGCTCCAGAAATAGGAGCTGAGACTGGAAGGCTGGCAACACTTCCCCTGAGAGGCTCAGAGGCTGTCTTGGTGGTACAGTCTGCAGGGTTCACTGCAAGCTAAGGCAGAACAGGGTCGCACTGAGAATGCTCCGTGACGAGCAATTCGCCAGCAGAAGAATTTGACAGCTGGGGGCCAACTACTGATTATACTGATAAGAACAACAAAGACAGGTTGACTGCAGCCTTAGACTTCTATGCTACGTATGCCAACTAAGAAGTCACAACACATTGATTATCCAGGAAAGCTTATTTCTTAGAAAAGACCACAGTCTGCAGCTTGTCCACCCTGTCAGGCTGGGAAGCTTAGCCTCCCCCAGAGGGACCAAAGCAGGAGGAGAGAGAAGAAGGAAGGGTGAGACAGAAGTTTGGGGTCAATGGGTTGCTTACCTGTATATTCAACAGGTATAGGAGCTACGAATATTCCTGAAGTGGGGATCCACACATGTGTGGAAAGCAAAAATGTGTTCACTTTTGGGGTGAAAACTTAGCATTTACATGGATTACAATTAGGCCCTATACCTCAAAAGGTGAAAAAGGGCCATAAAAGCTCTCAGGGCACCCTCTGTGAGCTGCCCAGAAGCAGCGCATGGTTGGTGATCTCTTATCAAGAGAAAGTTACTGAAATAAGTCTCATCCAGTCAAAGCTGTGGGTGTGGTCTGTGAAACTGTGAAACAGGAAGTGTGGCGGCAGTGGTGGGTCTGGGCTCTGCCACCTGCAGGTGCCTGCCGAGGCCTTAGATTTTATTTATAATTTGGTACCTAATTGTCACAAAGAAGCTGTTCCATCAGCCTTATGATCTCTATTTTAACAATAACAAATAATGAGAAACATAGCCGCAAAAAGCCACATGACACACATATTTTAATCTCACTGTTTCTGTGGGTCAAGAATCTGGAAATGACTTAATTGGATCATCTTCAAACCTAAAATCGAGGTGTCAGTCGAGGATAGGTAATCATCTGAAGGCTCAGATGATTTCCTATAAACACGTCCTTACCATATGAACCAGTAATTTCACCCTTAGGTGTTCACCCAAGAGGAAAGAAAACACATGTTAATGCTATGTATGGGTACATCAACACTGACAGGGGCTTTGAGCAGCCAAACTAAAAAAATCCAAACATCTGTAAAGAAATTTCGTTATATTCCTACAATGGACTATTAATCAGCAATAAAAATAAATGAATTTGTTGGTAAATGAACTACCACTATAACTCTCAAAAATATTATATAACTCAAAAGAAGGCAGATACAAAAGCTTACATCCTATAAGATTTAATACACAAGCTATTTTAGGAAAAGATAAAGACTATAGGATTGGATATCAGTGATGTATTACCAGGAGCTGCACTTAAGGATAAAATGGTTATACCAGAGGTGGCGGGTTCAAACCTGGCCCCAGCCAAAAACTCCAAAAAAAAAAAAAAACAAAACTATTTTCTCCAATAAAAGTATTTATTTGAAGTCTTTGAGCATTTCTAGGTTTTAGGCTTGTTTTTAAAACTAATCCTCTATTAAACATTTTTTCATGTAAAATTATAGTTTCATCATTTCAAAGATGTGTATTGGTTTAACCATCTAGTCCGCTTCTGCAAAGCTGAGAAAAAAATTTCTCCTCTATTGAAAAGAAGGGTTCATTGTAAGTTGTATTATCAGTTTGTTCCTTATCGACCTCTTTGTCAGTATATCAGAATGATACAAATTCTAGCATTGAAAGAGACATGGCACTTTGTCTGAGGAACACTGAATTATTATTTGACCCTTTGGACTCTAATTTACTTATAAGTAGATACAATTCAAATTCTATGATAGCAGTTCTTTTTATGTTTGGAAAAGTGTTTCGGGATGAAACAAGATAATATGGTAACTTTCCTTTTATACATATTTTTATTCTTTATATTCTTGATTATATATTTTTTTAATTTAGTTGAATGATGTTTACTGATTCACTCATTCATTAAGTGAATATCAAGTGTGCATTATGAGGCAGAGTTATAGTAAACGTATCTCAATTACTGATAAAATGTCAGATAAAGTAAAGAGAACTGTACAGAAAATGGACATGGAGGATATAAAAATACTCCCACATTCCCTTAAATGTCTTTAAAATTGTTATAGAATTTTTGGATCTATGATTGCTCTAGATCTAGGTGATCAGATCCAAGCTCTTTATGTTACGGAAATGGGTATTGCTGCCCAAATGAGGCTTGTCAATCAGCCAAGGTCTTCTTGGATCAGATGTTGGTAGATATGACCTAGAAATCAGATCATATGTTCCCAAATGCAGCGCCCACTTTATATGACGAATCTGTTCCACAAAGTGCCAACTTTGCACCTGAGGCAAAGGCTCAGACTTTTTCCTTTATTTCTAACCATCCACATTCCACATCAAGACAAGTATTGCCCACACTTCTGCAGATGTGTTAGTAGGCTTTGTTCTTCTAATTCTTTCTGTTTTAGTCACATTTTTCCTTACTCTACCTTTATTCCTATGGACCTTCATACTAATTCTAGAACGCTGGAGAGTATGCACCATGTCTTAATGTGTGTATATGTGTGTAGTGAGGGTCAGAGGAAACTTCTCTTCTTCCTGAAAGTTCACTGAAAGATCAACTCACAATTAAGGCAGATTAATAAGAAAAAGAGGGTTACTGTGATGAGGAGAATTGCAGAGTGATTACTCAACAGTTCACGGGGTCCAGGAATTTATTCCCTCCCTTTAGAGGGGGGACAGAGAGATGAGGAATATAGATAATTCCCTCTAGGGGCAATGAGCGGTTGCTGGGGAGGATGAATGGATGAGGGAGCAGAATGACTTGTGCATTAATCTGAGAGTGGGAATCAAAATGCTTTGGGCCAGGTCTGGTGGCATTCTGGTTCTTTTTTTTCTTCCAATATATTGAGATAACAGGGAGGGGAAGGGAGGTCAATTGTTCTTTTCCTTGGGTCTCTCTGGTTTATGCAGATAGAGGGAAAGCCCCCTCCAAAGTCTGTTGATTTTATGGGCTGTATAATTCCAAATACTTTCCATACCAAGGCATCATATTTTGGGTTGAAATTTCCTGAGCTGCTTGGTATATGTGTGTGTTCCCTACATTAAGTGGCTTGGAGTAGTAGAAATATAACTGACACCTTAACACATTTCCTGCATTTTATGAAGCACCTTCTCAGGTAAGACTATTGCAAGAAAGACTGAAAGATGAAAAAATTTGCATGTATATTTGACTCAATATCCTTCAGTGCTTTCAATGGGGTCCCAGGAAGCACATATTTATAAGACCTCAGGGAAAGATGAGAATATTCAAACTTGCTCATTTCTTTGGATTCTTATAATATCAGAATCATCCTGGGGCTAGAAATGAGGCCTGAGATCTCTATTAGCTTGAAGAGCCCACGCATAACAGCTACAAGGTTGCTGGGCGGGGGTGGGGGGGGAGAGGGGGACAAAACAAAACAAAAAACTTTAGTGTTTAAGAATGTGATTACTCAATAGAAGTTTTTTAAATTATGTACTCAGTAACCATCTGCAGTCAATAGAAAGCTACTATCTGGCCTAAACATGTAGAAAGGCTCTGGTCATTTGTGTTTGGGGGAGGTTTGGCGCCATGCCCATATGCACCTGTTACCTATGCCCGAACACTGCTGTGTCTGCTGAGAGCAGCAGTAGGTGTTGCCCTGCCAGTGAGACACCCACTACACTGGCAAGTAAGCACATTCATCATTACAACCGAGCTTTCTATACAAGAATGTCTCTACTGGTCAGTGCAGGCATGCCAATAAGTTTCCTTCCTCAAACCCAACTTTAGTTACAAAAATGAAAAAGTAGAACAATACAGACGAATATGGTCACATATGCCTTTATTTCATGGAAATCTAAGTTTAAATCAGAGTTGCAGAACTACTTCATAAATTGTTTCAGGAATTACAGTGATTCAATATAAATGAAATCACAGCTGGCATTGATGTGGGACTGCTGTGAAGAATCACTTTGCTTAAAGGTGCTGCTATCACTTGGTCAAGGGTTGCTTAAAAGTAGGAGAAAGGGCTAGGGAATAAAGGTAATGAATAGTGGAAATGAATAAAATAGAGAGAAAACTATTGGTACAGAATGAAAAATATAAAATCCATTAAAGTAATGACAGCCCAATTTACTAAAATTTCTCAGATATCTTGTAAAATAGCTCTGCGTGATTTCTCGTATTTTCAGCTAGATGCTCTATATAAATGGGTTCAAGTTCTGTTGCTGGTGCGGTAAAGTGAAAAAGAAGCTTCAAATTGCCATCAGAAAACTCAGGATCAGTAACTAGGAGTTGCCGCTAAAGTATGAATTTGAGAACTATCTGACTTTAGGCAGTGATCAGTAGTTTCTTAATTGATAAACAAATATTACATAAACATGAGATTCAGAGAATAGTAACTCAAATATATTTTCATTATAAGTTAAAACATTCAGTCTCCTTGAGGTAAAGTAATTTGTTTTAGGTCATCCACGGAATAATGAGAACTGAGACTAAAATTTGCATTTCCTGTCTCAGTCTAACTTTTTTTTTTTTTTTTTTAGATCTTTGGTCTTCAAGGTATGGTCTCTGTAGGAACAGCATCCGAGTCATGGTGGAGCTCGTTAGTCATGCCGAAAAGCTCTGACCTCAGAAAACTGAATCAGAATCTGCATTTTAACCAGATCCCCAGGTAATTTCTGTACACATTAGCACTGGAGGAGCAACTGGAACAAATGAGTAGATAAATGTAAAACAAATTCTGCTGAATAAGTGCTCGCTATGATTCTAGGATGGAACTTTACTTAAGCATGCCTCTAAAAGTGCTTTCAATTCAAGATCTGAAATTGAGAAAAAAAATGCCCTTGAAATAATTTCAGTGATGATAATCCTCACATTTATCAAACCTGCATATTGCAGTGAATTCAAAGTTCTTTCCACAAGTCAAACTGAGAATAACCATTTTAATTAAATATTCACCTGGTATGATGCAGAATTTAATCTACGAAGGATTTCATCCATGGATAATAGAGGAATTTACAGAATTTAGTTTCTCTCCCGCTCTCAAATTTGTTTACGTTTAGATTAAAACAAAGTTACAACCTAAAAGGGGTGGGTGAATTATGTTAGAGGTGGTAGTGGAAATAGATTTTTGTATCTTCATTTCTAATATATTCACAGGTAGATCTAGTGCTCAAAGTAGTAAGAAGATGATATAAACCACGCATTCCCCTGTTCAGGTGAAGCAACTCAAATACGGCAATTGTGTCTTTGAACTTTGCATCCCCAGTGCCAAACACGGTGCCTAACGAGTCAAAGTACTGAATACATATTGTTTATAAGAAACCACAGATGATGAAATGGGAGCTAGAATAAAACCTCTTTTTCCCGCTGTGCTAGTTTGAGAAGAAGGAAATTGGAGGCCTGGCGGGGTGGCTCACACCTGTAATCCAAGGACACTGGGAAGCTGAGGCAGATGGATTGCCTGAGCTCAGGAGTTCAGCCTGAGCAAAAGCAAGACCCTGTCTCTAAAAATAGCCAAGCTTTGTGGCTGGTGCCTGTAGTCCCAGCTACTTGGGTGGCTGAGGCAACAGAATCACTTAAGCCCAGAAGTTTGAGGTTGCTGTGAGCTGTGACGCCACAGCACTCTAAACAGGGCAACAAAACGAGACTCTGGGTCAAAAAAAAAGACAAAGAAGAAGAAGAAGGAAATTAGACCTGACTGTTGTTCCTATCAGAAGAATAGTTGGTAACTATCAATAAAATTGAAGCTTAAGTCCTATAGTCACAAGGAATTAATTTCTACCAATCTGAATGGGCTTGAAAATGGATATGTCTCAGTTTCTCAGTAAGAAATGCGTCTGTGTCCACGCCTCAATTTCTGATCCTTATCTTAAGGGTCAGAGTAATAAATTGAGTTAAGCTATGCCTAAACGTTTTTTAAGTTACCATTTTTTTTCTAATTAATTGTGGCAGGAATAGAAAATGAAAAGATACATCAGTCTGAAATATCAGTAAATGTTAGAAGATGCCCACCAATTCTCTCCCGATATACAGCAAGTTCAGAAGCTTATTCTAGCTGAGCAGTGTCATGGAAGACATAAGTAAAAAAGGCATAAACTCCTCTGTCCACAATGTTATTTATAATGTCAGCCTGATTGAATCTTCCACATTCTCTTAAGACAATACAAATTTTAACTATTAAGAGTAAATAGAGTGAATCTTGCAATATACATCTAGAGATACTTCAGGCAGAAAATAGCTTTAATTTGTTGATTTCTACCTAAATTGTAAAAATTAGTTCAAAGAAAATTGTCTAACATTAACAACTAGAGTCAGCTGATAAAAATGACTTAATTTTCCTTAGATAATATTGGAGCTCAGGGGCCTTAGTTCCCTGAAGCCAGTTGTCCTGGTTCAATTATTTGGTGGAATTATAAAGTTCAACACAGGCACAGACGAATCGACAAATTGAAAGCAAAGGTGGGTAATAACCGAAAATAAAACTGGTACAGCACGGGCACCATGTATAGAAAGCAAAAGTAACTTTGCACAGGCATTTGTGCAGCAAGAGAGATTTTATCTAAAACAATGAGGGAGGCGCCTGTGGCTCAGTGAGTAGGGCGCCGGCCCCATATACCGAGGGTGGCGGGTTCAAACCTGGCCCTGGCCAAACTGCAACAACAAAAAATAAATAAATAAAAATAAAACAAAGAGAAAGCTGAGAGCATTTCCAAAGAGAGCTAGTAGTGAGTCCCTCTCACAAATGAGCAGAGAGGGGGAGGTGGAGACACAGGGTAGAGGTGTAAATATCCTCTTTGGCTCCATTTGAAATTGTCCATGACACTTTCATTGGTCTCTCTGCTCCCCCCTCCCCGCTCCCCAGGCACCTTTGTCTCTTTCTATTCATCATTAATTATTGTTCTTTCCTATTGACCATTGATTACCTTGGTGACCTCAGACCCACATTCTTTTCCATTTGGTGGTGAGGGTTGCTGAGTGCTGCTCTAACTGTTCAGCCTTGGTGGTGAGGGTTGCTGAGTGGTGCTCTAACTGTTCAGCCTTGGTGGTGAGGGTCGCTGAGTGGTCCTCTAACTGTTCAGCCTTGGTGGTGAGGGTCGCTGAGTGGTGCTCTAACTGTTCAGCCTTGGTGGTGAGGGTTGCTGAGTGGTGCTCTAACTGTTCAGCCTTGGTGGTGAGGGTCGCTGAGTGGTCCTCTAACTGTTCAGCCTTGGTGGTGAGGGTCGCTGAGTGGTCCTCTAACTGTTCAGCCTTGGTGGTGAGGGTCGCTGAGTGGTGCTCTAACTGTTCAGCCTTGGTGGTGAGGGTGGCTGAGTGGTGCTCTAACGGTTCAGCATTAATGGTGAGAGTTACTGAGTGGTGCTCTAACTGTTCAGCCTTGGTGGTGAGGGTCGCTGAGTGGTGCTCTAACTGTTCAGCCTTGGTGGTGAGGGTCGCTGAGTGGTGCTCTAACTGTTCAGCCTTGGTGGTGAGGGTGGCTGAGTGGTGCTCTAACGGTTCAGCATTAATGGTGAGAGTTACTGAGTGGTGCTCTAACTGTTCAGCCTTGGTGGTGAGGGTCGCTGAGTGGTGCTCTAACTGTTCAGCCTTGGTGGTGAGGGTCGCTGAGTGCTGCTCTAACTGTTCAGTGTCTCCCTGGGCCCTCCAGACTTTCTTATTCATCAGGCAGGCTTTCTTCCCCCCACCCCCGGCAGCCTTTTCCCCTGTCTCTTCTTAGATAATACTAGCTAGAAGTTATGAGGGTGGCCCTCAAATAGAGTGACAGTGCAGTCTACGGCCATACCACCCTGAATGCACCCGATCTCGTCTGATCTCAGAAGCTAAGCAGGGTCAGGCCTGGTTAGTACTTGGATGGGAGACAGTGCATATTATATTAAAATGCATATTATTAGACTTTATCTCCACAAACTGGGTTAACAGATCTAGAGTGAGAATAGGAAAGTTTAATATTGAAGTTGGTGAGTTTTCTGATATATGTTTATATTAACTGTACTACCTTATTGTTAAAAAGTGCAATGGATAAATCATAATGTAACATACAATATGATTATGAATTCATAGAGAGGTGGATGGAAGCCTTATTTAATATAAAGCAAATGTCAATGTCCCAGTCCGTTTTTTGTTGTTATAACAGAATACCTGAAGCTTGATAATTTACAAAGAAAAAAAAAGATGTATTTGACTTAGGATTTCGGGTGGTTGGAAAGTTTGTGATCATGTATCTGCGTCTAACCAGGCCCGCAGGCTGTTTCCACTCATGGCAGAAAGTCAAGAGGAACCTCCAGTGCTGAGCTCATCTGGTGAGAAAGGCAGCGAGAGAAGAGGGGGGCTGAGGTGCCAGGCTCTTTTACACAATCACCCCTGAGCGAGAGCCCTAATCTGTTCTGGAAGCTAAACCCCCATGACACAAAAACCTCCCATAGTCCCCACGGTCTACACTGGAGTCCAAATTTCAATACAAGGTTTGAAGGGTACAAATATTGCTAGCAATCCCTGAACTTCTAAATAAATACCAAAACATTTCTATAGATAGATAAAAACACGTTGAGGACCATGGGTGGCTGTTGCCTATTCTAGCAGCTCAGGGCACAGGGCAGGAGCCAGCTCTGGAAGGAACCAGTCCCCTGCAGGTCACACTTATGCATGTCCCCAATTACTGAGACTGGGACAGTTTAGACACCCAGGTTGGCCAAGGGTACACATCTTTTGAATGTGAGAGGAAACCAAAGTACCCAGAGAAAACTGGTACAGACATCGAAAGAATGTTCAGACCCCATCCAGACAGTGGCCCTGGCCAGGAAGTATGTATTTTTTTCTTGTTAATATTATAATGAAATGGCATTGACCTAAACAGTGGCATTATTCCAAACCCAACATATTTACAAGATTTTTTTTTTTTTTTTTTTGTAGAGACAGAGTCTCACTGTACCGCCCACGGGTAGAGTGCTGTGGCGTCACACGGCTCACAGCAACCTCTAACTCCTGGGCTTACGTGATTCTCTTGCCTCAGCCTCCGGAGCAGCTGGGACTACAGGCGCCCGCCACAACGCCCAGCTATTTTTTTGTTGCAGTTTGGCCGGGGCTGGGTTTGAACCCGCCACCCTCGGCATATGGGGCTGGCGCCCTACTCATTGAGCCACAGGCGCCGCCCCACTTACAAGATTTTTAATTATAGTGGAGTCTGGACAGAAGAACACGTGATGGGAAAAATGAAAACAGAAGCAACAGAGTTAATTTTATTTATTTATTTATTTACTTCTACGACAGTAAGGAAAGGTAATAATTGTCCTTGGGAGAATGGTTTCACATGGAAAATTATAAGAGTAAATACATTTTCAGTCCACAAAAACTATCTATAGCCTTTATACTAAATTCTGTGGTTCCACAATAAAAAAGAAGGTTTTATATATCATTCATATTTCATTGTAATTTGGTAAGAACCAAATACCTTTCATTATGCAAACTTGATATAAAAACAAATTTTATAATCTTACTTTGCTCTGATATTTGATTGGGACATACCAGGGTATCAACCTAGTCTATTCACTCACTCACCGTCATAATGGGAAGATTGAGATGTCAAGAAAGGGAGGATTTTGAGTCTAACTTCATGCGACATGACCTCTTTCTACTGATGAACTGTGGTTCTAGTTAGTGTAAACTATTTCTACCAAATAGTAAAATTAGCAGTGCCTGGGTCACACATCTACATGGGGCTACGCTTTTATATCGTCTTCATTTGAATTTCGTTACTTTTAATATTTTAATTTCTCTTGAGTCACCTAAATTAATACTTCATTACTTTTGGAGCTATTTCAATTCAGTGCATGATTTTGTGTGAGTGCTACTAACCATTGTGGTGTAAGGAAAGTTGTTTGTGCGCTAATCGGGCAGTGAGTGCAGCGTGTCAGCCCTTTACTGTGGTCTATCTTGAGCTTCCGTTTGCTCCTTTTTTACTTTTACGTCTGACATATGATTTTATTTACATTGTTATAAAGTATAATAAAGTGAGAAAAAATTCAAAAAGAATTGGAAAGTAGCTCCTGTTGTTTCACTTTCTCATAGCATTCTTCCAAGTGAATACTAATGCCTCGTGAATCCTTCCCGTAGTTAATCTGGCCTTCGGCTCTGCGTCCTCCTTACAATGAGTCTTCATTGACTCGTTTCTACCTGGTGGGTATTTTGCAGCATCTTGCAAAGTTATCTCTCCTGGAACTTGAAGATGTTGATTGTGATAAAGAAGAAGAAGATGACAATTGCCATAATGAGGGCAATGACAGCAGCTCATGCTTATTGGATGCTTAGTATGTAAAATAAACTTACATAGACAATTGATTATAGATAAAAATATATACAAACGTAGATAAGTTATTTTATATTTATTTCCATAGGTAATTCTCAGGGAAATCTGTAAAATATGCACTATTATTATCCCCATTTGGCAGTTAAGAAAATAGAGATGCTTATTAAATTAAAATGTTGAATTTTATTTTGGGGGTACATTTACTTGTAGAAATATTAACTTACTTAGAGTAAGGACCATATGCTCAGCTCTGTGTTAAAGTCTTTACAAACTTTATCTAAAATGTTTCTAAAAAACCTTACAAAGTTTGCATTATCTTTTCCTGTTTAATAGTTAATGCAATAGATTCAGAGATATTCAATTACTTATGAGGAACAGCAAAGATTCTATCCAGTTGAGACTCAAAAATCTGATCTGTTTACTGCTATAATGCTTCCCAGTAGTGTACGCTGCTTCAACTTGTGTAATAAGTATTTCAGGGGATTTAGTTATATCAAAATATTTACAATATTTATTATGTATAAAGACTTAAACAATTAAGTGAGAGATTTTGATCATTTATATGAGTAATTGTTAGGCTTATTTTATTTGAAGGAATTAAATATAAATATAAGCAAATAATATTTCAATTGTGATGACAGATTATTCCCGATCCTCCAAAATGTACTTAAGGATATTTTAAACAAATATGTATGGATCATGCTTTGTTAAAAGTGATGACATATATTGGAAAAAAAATGATGATCCTATGTTCTTACTGGTAATACTCTCCTTTATCATATTTGGTGACCGAAGATAATTTAAATCTCTAAGTGATTGGATTAAAAGGTAATGATTGTCAAGATTAGTTATTCTGAAAGGCATTATTTTGTGCATTCTACCCAGATGCAAGTGGGGCAGTCATGAAAAGGTGGTGCTCAGATCCTCAGCTACAGAGCGCACAGTTGACGGACAGTCCCAGCCGCAGCCTGAGAGAGCCTGTCTCCACCTTTGGGCTGGGACCATGTGTCCTTCTACCAATCACTAGACACTCTGGGAGTGTAAGTGCTCCTCTAACAGGACTTCTGTCTCGAGGTTTCCCCATCAGGCTGGCTGAAATTTTCTTAGAACGACACGGAAGTCTGCTTGTGCCCATGTAATCCAACTCCCTCTACCTTTCTTTTTTAGGTGTGGGGCTTGCAATGCAGTCTGTGGGCTCTCCCTGCCTACTCCCCCCACCCCGTGGTTCTTCACCTCCATTAAGGTCTGTCTTTATCATCCTACCCCAGCTTGATGTCTACATTGCCTGAACTAAGACATCAAGGTAACAAATCCATTCTTGTAAGAGGACAGAAAATGAGTCAAAAATGGGCTATTAAAGTTTTTTCATGTCATTTCTACAAACATTTGTTGAAGGTAGGCATTTGAAAGAGATTTGAAGACAGAATCTGTTAAAATGTCTGATGTATAAAGCATTCACCTCCAACCTTGTGAAAAGTGTGTGATTCTTACAGGTCAATTCTCCTCGAGGAAAAAAAGCCAGTCTTTCTAGGTTCATAGCTTCTCAGGTTGGGATGGCAGTGAGGGTGAACAAGAGAGAGATGACTCAGGGTGCCCTTCACATGATTTATTGTCCTGGTCACTGGAAAAAGACACTGCTTAAAACTGATGTCACATATCAACTTTGTGAAGTAAACTCCCACTGCTCAGAAAAAGTATGAGGTGGGTTTTGATTCAAGCATAAGTGTGAAAAAGTATCTATTTTAACGTGCTTCAAAATCGAATAGACTTATGAGACAAATTAGAGATTTTTCATAACAAAATTAATTTATTTATACATTCATTTACTTGTTCAACAACTATTGACTTCTCAAGAGTGAAGTCAGTGGCCGATAGTAATATATGTTGGGCAAATTAGTGAGACTTGCTTCATGTTAGGTTATGGAAAGTCAGGAATAGAGAAAGCTCAAAATGCCTCTTAAGTTTCTACTTTTAAACACAGCGGTGGAAAGGAATGACTTTATATGAAATAAAGACTCAGAAAAGAATAAAATTTAAAATAAAAAAGTTTGTGTTTTGAGATATTGACTTCATCAAATGTACAGACATGGCAGAAATTGTATGAACACAACATTCAAGGCATTGGGGACACAGCCTCATGTGCTGACAGAAGCCAGTGCTCATCAACTAGTAGGCAGGTACCTGGAATTTAGAGTTTGGATATTATCAAGCAAGGAAGTTAAATAAAGGAGACTAAAAGGTCATGGACAAAGAGGATGCAATTCCAGAGTTTAGCTGAGGAAGCATAGTGTTTTACAATATAGGTTGATCCTTGAACAATGCAGGTTTAAACCATGCAGGTCCACCATCTGTGGATTTTTCAAAATAGATACACTAGAATTTCTTTTAAGATTTGAAACAATTTGAAAAAATTGCTGATGAACTGCATAACCTAGGATTACCAAAAAATAAGAAAAAGTTAAGTATGTCATGAATGAATAAAATACATGTAGACACCATCTAATCTATTTTATCATTGACTACCATAAAATATAAGCAAATTCACTATAAAAAGCCAAAAGTTATCAAAACTATGCACGCAAACAGAAATCATATATGGTGATCTTTGCTCTTTGCAGTTGACAGAAATGTAAAGATGCAGTATGTAAATCATAGCTGCATAAAACTAAGTATAGTGCACACTTGATCACTATGGCCATGAACTCAGGTGTTGAAACTACATGCTTAAAACACCATGTGACATGAACCATCTCTACGTGAACAGCTCTTCTCTCGTGTTACAGTAAAACGTGATCTCTCACAGTTCTTACACCTTTTAAGCTGTGTTCAGTACAATACTGTAAAGCTTGAAGAACGCTGTGGAACCCAAAGTCCCACCAATGGTTCTGGAAGTGCCCCCAAGAAGCAGGAACGAATAACGACATTACAAGGAATGGCTTGACATACATTGTAGATTGAGTTCTAAAGCCATGGTTGGTCATTATTTCCAAATAAATGAATACAGTGTAAGGACCAATATAAAAAAAAAAATAGAAAATTTGTGAAGCTGTTACTGTAGCTATACCAGCAGGTGTGAAAACCTTGTACATTGTCTAAAATACCTTTTTATTTCCTATTGAAAACACAACTTTTCCATGGGTGCAGGATTGCTGCAGGAAAGGCATTCACCCCTATATACACTAAACAAAGTCATCAGATAACAAAGAAAAAATAAGGTGAAAAATCCAACTGGAGATGCCCGCAAAAGATGGTTCAATAGTTTTAGAAAGAGATTTGGTTGTCCTTAAGATCTACATCTTTTACATTAACCTGGATAGAGTTGAAATACATTCTTCTTAGTAATGTATCACAAGAGTGGAGAAGCAAGAATCCAATGTACTCAATTCTATTACAAAGCCAGTAGATGATTGAATACGTACTAACACATGTGAAAAACTCAAATCAATTCAAGGTGGGAAGAGGAACGAGGGAGAAGGGAGGAGGGAGGAGAATGGTGGTCATGTTGTATGGCACACCTCTTGGGGGTGGGACACAGCAATAAAAGGGACTTTACAAAAGCAAAAAAAAAAAAGAAAGAAAGAAAGAAAAGAAATTGGCTAAGTAATAGGAGAAGCAGCTTCTGTCAAACAACAGACAGCAGACGATTTCCTAGACATCATTAAGACAATCATTGAGGAAAAAGGATATTGGCATGAATGGGTGTTCAAAGAAAAATATCATAAATGACATTTATTAGTCTTAAGGAAGAGAAAAACACACCAGGATTTAAGGCAGGAAGGGTTGGCTTGACTCTACTGCCCTGTGCAAGTGTAGCTGGGTTTATGGTCACCACAGTCTTTATCTATACATTGAATAACTCCTAAGCCTTCAAAGGAAAAGGTCAATACCAGTTGCCAGACTTTTAGCTGTACATGGCCTGGACTACAGGAAGACTTTTTCTAGATTGGTTCCATTGGTGCTTTGTCCCTAAAGTCAGGAAGTTCCTTGCCAGTAAGGGACTGCCTTTTAAAGTTCTTTCCATACAGGAAAATTCCCCTGGCCACCTAGAACCCCGTGAGTTCAACACCAACGGCATTGAAGTGGCCTATTGGCCTCCAAACACATCTGTAATTCACTCTGTAGATCAGAAAGTCAAAGGACCTTTAAGACTCTTTTTTTTTTTTTTTTTTTTTTTTCTGGTGCAAATATCTTTATTGCCAAATGATTTTTGGTCCTTTGGATATACACCTAGAAGAGGAATTGCAGGATCAAACGGCAGGTCTACATTTAGATCCCTGAGCGTCCTGTATGGAGAGCATTGACCGTGCTACAGAAGAGAATCCCAGTAGAGAGAACTCCATTTACATCGGATGAAATACACCACTAAAGATGGCATTGCCGTCACAGAAAAAGTCAGCAAAGCCATTAGGCTTAAAACAATAAATTCTTGCTGGAGAAAACTAATCCAGATGTTGTGCTTGATTTTGCAGTATTCACAACAGAGCCAGTCAAGAAAACCAAGAAAGCTTGCAGATTTTGGAAAAACACAGGGTATGGGTTTCAAGACATGGATCTTACAGAAATTCAGGAACTAAGAGGGACCACAGAGGAGTAAATAGAAGCTAATGGATGGAGATGAGTGCTTCAGAACCAGTGCAGAAAGAAAACAAATAAAAAACATCACCAGAAAACAAATTGATATTAGACAATCTGGCGGAAACGTTCTGATTATTCAAGACTGCTTTTGACTTTTTTTATAACAAGAACTCCCCAATAATATGGGCAGTTAATCTAAAGCAAAAGATGGAAGAAGGATTGGTGCCACAGAAAAACATTTTTAGAAAATGAAAAAGCATAAATGTCAGAAAGAAATTATCATGTGTGCCTGCCTCCCCACCGCCCCTTCCACCTCCTCCACGTCTCTGTGTCTGTCACCTGTGGGAAAGAAAGACCAATCTTCCCTTACCGTCTTCTCTTCAGCCTGCTCAACACGAGGTGCTGAAGGTAAAGACCTTTACAAGGACCCACTTCCACTTTATGCATAGTCAGTATAACATGATGGTGTAATTTCAAGAATGTTATATATGGAATCATGTCATATGTAACCACCTAGAATTTCAGTCACTATAATTCTCTGAGGATTCATGAAGTGTATTGCGTGTATCAATATTTTTTATCGCTAAGTAGTGTTCTGTGGCTTGGACGTACCACCATTTGTGTCATCATTCACCTATTGAAGGATATCCAGATAGCCTCCTTTTTATAGACTCAGCAAATAAAGTTATGAACATTCACAGACAGGTGTTTGTATAAACATATATTTTTGTTTCTCTGAGTACATTGCTGGGTTTTATTATGGTTGCAAATTTAGTTTTTGAAAGAACTTCCAAACTGTTCTAAAGTGTCTGTATGATTGTCCGTCCAAACAGCAACGCGTGAGTGAACCCATTCAGCCACGTTCTCACTAGCACTTCATACCCTCACTACTTTTCAGTCGAGCCTTCTAACAGGGGCGTAGTAATACTGCACTGTGGTTTAGTTTGGGTTTCACTGAAGGCTAAAGATGTTGATATCTTTCCTGGGCTTACTTTTCATCTGCATGTCCTTTTCCATGTAATGTCCGTCTATGTCTTTGGCCATTCGTAACTGGACACTTTTAGTTTTTTAACGTTGAATTTTGTTAAGTTCTAGATACTAGTTTTTTCTTGAATGTGTAGCTTGTATACATTTTCTCCCAGTCTGTAGTTAGTCCTTTCAACCACTTAATAAGGTTCTTTCAAAGAGTAAAAGTTCTTTATTTTGATAAAATCAATTTCTAATTTTTCCTTTTATGGATTGCACTTTGATGTCAAATCTAAGAATTCATTGGCTACTCTTAGATCACTAAGGCATGTTAGATATTTTTCTAAAAAGACACAGTTTTATGTTTACATTTAAGCCTGTTGCCTAGTGTGTAAGACTTGGGTTGAAGCTCATTATTTTGGGCATCGACGTCCAATGCTCCCACTACATTTGTTACAAAGTCTCGTCCTTTATCTAATTATCTTTTAATATTTATTAGTGTGCTTCTATTTCTCTGTTCTCTATTCTGTTCTATTGATCTTTCTATCCCTCCACCAATATCTTACAGTCTCGATTACTATCTTTATATAAAAATCCTGTAACTGATCATAGCGACTCCTCCAACTTAATTCTTCTTTTCCTGAATTGATTTAGCCATTCTAGTGTGTTCGACTTTCCATGTAAGTCTTAGAATTATTTTATATATAACTACAACAAAATCTTGCAGGGATTTTGATGACGTTAACTGCTTTTCAAATAATGTGCCAGCTTTGCATCACTGAAATTAATCTCACTTGATTATAATGCATATATAATGCCTGTATACTTACATAGATAGTTGATTTGCATTTACTAAAATTTCATTACAGATTTTTGTATGACAGAGATTGATCTGTATTTATAAGAGGTACAGGGTTATATCTTTTATTTCCTGTTTGTTTGATTTTGGAATCAGAGTAAGACTCCCTTAATAAAACAAATTGATCAATATTCACTCCACTTGAATTTTTTTTTGGAAAAGATCATTTATAACTAGTATCAATTCTTATTTAAATATTTTTTCGCCATTATATAAGGTACCTCTTTGTCTATGGTTTTTTTTTTTTTTTTGCTCTGTAGTCTATGACAGCATCAGCTAGTTCTGATATCTCTAAGATTTGCATAGTACACATTTTTATCCTGTCTACGTTATTACGCTTCAACTACTTTTCTTATAGACAGCATGTAGTTAGAGCATGTTTTTTTTGTTTTTTCTTTTTTTTATTGTTGGGGATTCATTGACGGTACAATAAGCCAGGTTAGAGCATGGTTTTAACTCAACCATGATGCTGTAGGCCATCTTTCAATTTACAATGGGACCATTTACAATGAACGTAATATTAACATGTCGGTGTTTACCATTTTATTTATTTTTATATATTCTGTTTATTTGCTCTGTTTTATGTTTCTCTGCCTCATTTTCCTCACCTTTTCTGTGGATTACTTAAAATTTTAGGATTAGAGTTTGATTTCTCTATAATGCTTGTGATTACACATGTCTGTACAACACTTATTTATTTATTTAAAGAAAAACATGCAACGAAGTTTATTGAGAAAGAGAAAGGTAGGTTTCCAGAGAGGGAGCAAGAATCATTCACCACAGTCAGCAAATGGGTCTTCATTTCCAGGGCAAGTCGGCAGAAGGCCTGCGCACCCTACACAGTGGCTGTTCTCAGTATTAACTTCACATGCATTGCCCGTCACTGTCTGCTAATGTCATGATTTACCAGTTTGAGGAAAGCACACAAGCTTTAACCTCTTTATGCCTTTAATTACCCCATTTATAATATAATTGTATGTTTGGCACATTGAAAACATAAATAAGGCAATGTTTTATAATGTTGGCTTCAACTGTACAACATACTTTAAAAGACTCAAGAGGAGAAAGAAAATTAATTTGTATTTAATTTTTTTTGCTTTACCGTATTGGTTTTTATTTTTCTTTATGAAGTCCCAAAGTTATTTCTCTTACCATTTTCTTCCTGCAGGAAAATACCTTTTACCATTCTTTTAGAATAGCTCTGCTGGCAACAGATACTCTTAAACTTCCTTCATCTGAAGATGTGCTTACTTCCCTTTATTAAAGGAAAATTTTTTTTTCTTTTTGCTAAATGTGGCACTCTATGTTTGCATTTTTTTTCCCTCACTATTTGAAAATGTTGTGACCCTTCCTTTTGCCTCCATTATTTTGATTAAAAATCCTGCTTTTTAATTGGCATTTTCTTCTTTAGGGAAAGTAACTTTTTTTTCTCTCTCCTTTCAAGAATTTTTACTTTCCTTTAGTTTTTGATAATGCCTTAGTCTGGATTTATTTGCAATGTTGTTTGGTTTTACTCAACTCCTCTCTCTCTAGGGTTCTGTCATTTACCAAATTTGGTAAATTTTTAGCCATAATTTGGAGTGGGTTTTCTTCTTCAGATTCTAATAACACAAACTTTATATTTTTTGTTACAGTCCCACATGCCACCGAGGCTCTGTCCATTTTCTTTTCGTTTTTTTTCATCTTTTTTTCTTTCTGTTGCTTCATTGAGTTATTTTTATTATTCTATTTTTATTTATTTATTTATATAGTTATTTAATTTCAGATTGACACAAGCATGCATACAATCAGATCACGTGGTTTGCATTTGTTAGGTAAAGTCCAAGTTGCGTTTGTGCCCTTCACCCAGGACATGAGCCACGTCCTCCTACATTGTACCCAATCGGTGAGGACTTACTACTGTTCTGTTTTTAAATTCACTGAATCTCTGCCAGACACAGTGGCTCACACCTGTAATTCTAGCAGTCTGGAGACCAAGATGGGTGGATTTCTTGAGCTCAGGAGTTTGAGACCAGCCTGAGCAAAGAGAGACCCCATCTCTACTAAAAATAGAAACATTAGCCTAGCGTGGTGGTGGGCACCCGTTGTCCCAGCTACTGGGGAGACTGAGGCAAGAAGGTTAGTCGTGCCCAAGAGGTTCAGGTTCCTCTGAGCTAGGTTGATGCCATGGCACTCTACCCAGGGCGACAGAGTGAGACTTTGTCTCATTAATGTAATTAATTCACTGGGTCTTTCCTCTTTCCCCTTTATTCTGCCGCTGAGACCATCTGCTCAAGTTTTGCTGTTCTTCCTCTTATTACATTTTTCTATTCTAACATCTGGATCTGGGTCTATTTTGCATCTTTTGTTTTCTGACACTTATATTTCTGTGCTCAGATTCTGCACTTTCATTATTTTTAATACTCATTCATAATTACATATCGAATATTTTTTATGATATTTAAAAATTTTTTGTGAGAAAACTTGCACTTGTCATCTCAGTGTTGGCAAATATCTGTTGTCTTTTTACATTAACCTTGGTGAGTTTTTGTTGTTCTTGTTGTTTGAAAAGACTCTGTTTTAGTTGGCTTTTCCTGACTCCTCCCTGGGATGGAAATAGAGGACTTTGCCTTGTCTTTGATAGGTGATGGTAGAATTCAAGTTCTCCAAAAAGCTTCCAACAATATCTACGGGAGACAGGCTCCTATGACTGCTAGGAAGAAATGGACTGGATGGTGGTGACAAAAGTTCCCACTTTCCACTAGGCCTCCTCAGACGTGACCCCCAATAGGAAGGGGGAGCAGATTCCTTATTGCTTCCGAGTTGCATGGAAGTGCAGGCTCTTCACGTGATTTGTGTTGCCAGTGCAGAGAGCCTTCTCACTGCCCAGCCTCTGTGACAGTCCTGGCTCCTACTGGGCCTTCTTTGCTACTACTCTGGAAGGAACTCTGATACCTCGCTAAACCTACATGAAGGTCTCTGGCTCCCACTCAGCCCCGATTGGCCTGGCTGGAAGTAGGGCCACACTATTTTCCGTGTTATTTGGTTGGAGTGCAATGGTTCTTGTGTGGATGCTTTTTCTTGCTTGGCAGCCTCTTTCTTGGCCTTTGGCTGGAAAGAATAGATTACTATTATTTTTTTATCTGTGCTCATTGACATTTCTGGCTTCATAGCTGGGCATTGTGGAGCACTCTACCAAGGGCAACATAGTGGGACTTTGTCTCCAAAAAAAAAAAAAAGACGTTTCTGGCTTCAACAACACTCAGTAAAACCTATGAAACTCATCATCATGTTATTCTTTGAGTCTTCCTCACAAGGTACTAAGTTAGGCTGCATAGTTCCGTGCATGCTGAAAGAGTGCGGGAGACTCCTGGGTCAAAGACAAAGAACTCTATTGCTCCTGACAGGCAAATGACATGGCCTTTGGCATGTTTTGTCAGTCCTCCTAAGATCTAAGTGTCACAGGGGCAACGTGAGAGGGTCCAGATGAGTGCCTGCGCCTGCACTGGCTAGAACTACAGGAGAGGAGCCATGAGTGTAAAAACCCAACTGTAGTAGCTGGCAACGAGCGTGCTGGCCCTTTGCCACGGAGGGAGGCACTTTCTGTGTCTTCCAGGGATGTTCATTGTACAGCAGTCCTAGAGAACATTGTTTGGAGCAGAGGGCATATAGTGCCACTGCATGCCTCTCCGCAGTGGGGCGTCTTGCTGTTGTACTGGTGTTTTCCCTTTCCTTGCACTTTTGTGTCTAAAGTGCAAGTGCAACATCAGGTTTCTTTGTTTTGTTTTGCCGTCTCTCCTTCCCTCCTCCCTCTCTTGGTCCCTCCCTCTCTTCTTTCCTTGCATTGTGTTGTTTTGTGGCTGATAAGAGTTTTTACCCTGAGATAAAATCGAGTATATTGGCGATGTAGTCAGATCTTGGGTAACTCCGCCAGTCTTCACATGGCCAGGCTTCTCCTTAGAGCTCTATCACCTGAGTGCTCACTTCACACATGGATCCACCTTTATCGGTGCTTCTCATTTTCTCTGCAGATTTTTTTCTGCCCTGGTTTCTTGACTGACACACACTGTGATCATCTGCCACCTTTGTCAACCTAGTCCCCATTCATCCTACAGGAGTGGAGCTCCCTGCTGGTTATCTCAGAATGCAACAGGTCTTTGACTGCTGTTCCATATTACCTCTTTGTCCTTCTGCTCATGATACATTTATTTTTACTTATGGCTATTCCTTGTTAATTATTATAAAATGTGCATCTCAATGTTTTATCTGTTGTTGGAGTGAAAGCTGAACTTCAGACCAGCACTGACAGTGCTGATTTTACTAGAATTTTGTTTTTATCGCCTTAATTGGGAACAAGACATTGACTTTTACTTTTTGGGGAAAAATTCAAAATCATCATCTCATTAGTCATGATGACATAATCATTGTAAATTGGACATAAAACTATTAGTAAATAAACATGCTAAGTAATTCTCTTGAGTAACAGAAGTATCGAATGTAATATTTAATGCAATCCTTTAAAATGTGAAATATCAACCTTGGATTTCTTTTCATGTTAACTTGTGATTTTCCTTTGTGTTTTTCTCTTTAAAACAGAAACATTATTTATTTAGAGTTACCTATTCAAATGCTAATCAATCATCAGCAGATATACATTGATTAATTTTCTCATGCCAAGTCGTGTAAGAAAATGTTGCCCACGCTTTAAAAAATCAAAAATATGTACTTACACACACCCACAGGTAAGGACAGGTAAGAGAATTCCTGTCCTTAATAAATTGATGTACTGTTTACCAAAAAGTGTAAATGTTCTGTTTATTACATAATAAGTTAATCAGGAAGGCCATAAATGGTGCAATGCTTTTAAGAATCTCAATGAGCCCAAGTTTTCCTTTGTCAAATTGTTATTAGACACATAAACTAAGGCTTTATCTCTAGGCAGAACGATAGCTAAACATGGAGAGGGTCATCTAATTTCTGCACCGTTTTACTAAACAAAAGTAACATACTGCAGCAATCGCCTCTTCGGACCCAGTGTCTCTAGATCCCTCTTACTCCCTTTGTGTCTTGAACTCATCAAATTTTCTCCATGTCAGCACTTCACCCACAATACAGCCATAAAATTATATACAATCACTGAAACAAGTGGCTGCTTCAATGAGGACAAATTCTATTTCAAAGCTTTCTCTCTGAGGACTTGTTTTCAGTAATCCTGTATGGGAATATTTAATTTGTGTAATAGGAAAGTAAATGAGGTGTCTTGCCTAGTGAAATTTACATGGTAATACCTATAGTGTGTTTTGATGCTCATTGTTTCCGATGTGAGGTTATTATCAATGCACAGAATCAGAGAAAACATGCCAGGCATGATTTCTCAAGCTTTTATTTTGTTTCCTGTGTCAGTATCCATCCATGAAAGGTACCAGAAAATGGAAGACAGTAAGTTCCAAAATTAAAAAAAAAAACAAAAAAACATCAGATTCGTTAAATTTTACATAGATGTGCGTATACCACGAAGAAATTCCGTCTCATGTCAGACATCACTATCTATTTGCAAACATTATACCTGAAATCTTGAAACAGTCCTCCACTTATGTATGATTTTTCCAGTCAAGCAAAATTGAAGTCCTTTAGGGGAAAAAAATAAAAAGCAAAGAATAAAATCATGCTTAGATGAGATTGGCATCACTTTTGCCTAGAATGCTTTAGAATGATTTGATTACAGACGCTTGCCGATTCTGACAGGTTTTCTCTAGAGGTACATCAGCATCTTTTGACAATATAAAATTATCAAACAGTATAAAGTGCAGGGCACACTATTCTGACGCAGCACACACATATGCAGATGTTGGCGGTGTAATACTTTAGATATCTGAAATCATCAAGGTGTCATCCCATGGTTTAATCTCCTTGTAAGCGAGAAGTGTCTGTGGATCCAATCATGTGAAGTACCATCCTTAGTCCATGCACAGACTTCTAGCTCTTTCTTGGGCCTATTCTATCTGAATTGGGTTTTGGTTGGTGTCTTACAAAATTAAATAGTGCAATTGCTTGAACTTTTTTATTGTTTGCGTTGTGCCTTTAGGTACCTTAGATACTTATATTAGTCATTAATTGTAACCAAAATTCAATAAAACAAATAATTAAATTAAACATGCACAATCCTCCTGGATATGCAAAATATGTAACTGTTCAAAAATACAAAGAAATAAAACAGAATTGGTGAGAACTACTGTGGCTGGTTTACATTATTATCCTGATGGACTACGGCCAAACTGGCCGAGTAAAGGTCAAGACAAAGCATTTAATAGTAAGGGCCAGACTTCTCTGCACAACGTTTGAAATAACATAGGCTAGAACTAAATGAAACGGAAATAGGAACTGTTAACTGATCAAGTTTAGACAAGTTCAGTCAGATTTCACAACATATGGATTTTGACTATGGTTCTGCATATGTATTGGAAGCTAATAATAAATAATTTTGTAGGTAGGTTTGTAATAATTAAGGAACTTCAAAGACATCCATTCAATACATTTTTTAATTAAATATTAATTAACCAAATATTAATTAAAGTCTAGATGTTTTCAAATAGAGCATTACAGACAGAAAAGGCAGGCTAAGTGTGATAGCTAATTTCAAGTGTCAATTTAGCTGGGTCACTATAGCCTTATACTTGTTCAAAAATCATTCTAGATGTTTCTGTGAAGGTTTTTTCTGGATGCAATTAATATTTAAACAGGTGGATGTTGAATTAAGCCAATTACCCTCCATAATTTGGGTGGGTCTCATCCAATCAGCTGAAGGCCTTTATTAACTAACACTGACCTTCCCTGAGAAAGAAGGAATTCTGCCAGCAGAGTGCCTTTGAATTCAAACTGCTGCTAACTCTTCCCTTGGTCTCTGCCAGCCTACTCTAGCTTTCGGTTTACCAAGCCTCTGATACCCTATGAACCAACCACTTTAAATCGTTCTGTCTCCTCATGTTCTCTCCTTTCCTCTCTCTTACACTATAGCTATATCATCCATATTTATATTTGTGTCTATATGTAATCTATCCACACCAAATATAGATTTTGGCAGCTGATTGTTGCTATTACAAACACCTAAATATATGAGCGTGTCCTTGGCATTGAATAATCAGTTCGGGCTGGAAGAGATTTTATGTGCATGTTAGAGTAAGTCTAGATTGCCTTGAGAAAATTACCGGTAGAAATATGATGTTTAAAGATCCTCTGGTGAGGCCTGAGAAAGAAAAAAGAGATCAGAACAGTCTGAGCTCTGTGAGGTATACAAAATGCATCAGGCCCGGAGAAGCATAATTATGGCACTTTGGTGGAGGCCCTGCTCCCATGCCTGGTGTCAATTGTTTAAAGACATTTGGTCCCTTACTAAGCGCATCACCCTTTATCTTCAAGATTCTGGAATTTGTGATATGAAAAAAAAAGTGTACCATCAATAGTGTGTGTCTTTAATATAAATTCTTGATAAACAACTTGTAGACTGCCTCTTCCTCCAAAAACCCACTTGTGACTTCTGACAATTGGAGTGCATGTTTAGGACAACTTGAATCTGTGCTGTGGGTTACAATCCTCACAGTCGGCCCACATGCACTCTCCACTTGTGTTACGTTGCCTTACTTCTTTCCTTTAGGTCAGCAGGACTTTGATGAAAATGAGAAGCACTGGAGGAAAGATGATCCTGATAAAGTAGCCTGGAACTTTGCTGAATCATTTTCTAAGGTTTCGTAGAACGCGGTATTTATGAGAAACACACACGGATATATGGCTGAGGATATTTCTAAATCAACTTTGAAAGTTGACTGCTTGCGGCAAAATGTGGCAAGTAAGTTATAAAAATTGAAGAAGGAATTATTAAGTAAAAAGGAACTAGAACTTGAAGATGTGGAAAATTCTTGGTCTAGCCTTTATAGCAAAAAATGAGAAGGTGTGTTCTGAAGAACCTGTATTCATTTGATAAAGAGATCATGGATGACTCAGGGGCTCAATCATTTGATAAAGAGATTAAAGGTGTGGCTCCTGATCCAATCAGCCTTCTCCACAGAACCCAGGAACAGAGAGAGGCAAAGTTATAGAAGGACACGCACTGCCAGCTTGGGCTAAAATGGTCACAATGAAGGAAAGGGGTTGAACTCCCGGGATTCTACAGGCTGGGACGATAGAGCCGTGCGAAGAATGGGGACACGTATTATCCTCTAGGAAAAGGGAAAGGTGACCCTAAAGGTGATTCAGAGATCAGTAGGACTGCCATTGCCACCGCTGGCCTGGTGGGCACAAGTCCGGGGGGGAAGGCCTTTTGCTCCTTGGCTTCAGAGATCAGGGCCACCAGTGTGACTCCCTCATCCAGACTCCTGAGCAGACTCTATGAGGTGACAGCGCTGCCGGCCTGCTGGGGCATAGACGATAGATTACAGAGGCACAGGTAATTATTCGGGAACATTACAATATAATTGAATTTGTCCTGCTATATGTTCACCTTGCTTGGGACCTGTGACCACTTTTTTATTTCTATTTCTCATTTGAAAAATGGGAATGTCTATTTTCAAAGCAGATAACTTGTCTGATTCTGGAGAGACATTCAGCCGAAGGATGAACTATATGTCAAGTGCTATCCACATTTGATTTAGATGATATTTACATGAGACTTGAGCCTTAAAGTTGATGGTAGAATGAACTAAAACTTTGGGCAATTGGTATGGGAGGATAAAATAATTTTACATGCTGGAAGACATGAATCTTAGGGGTATAGAAGGCAGACTGTTATGGGCTAAATTACGTCCTCCCAATTCATACATCAAAACTACAATACCCAGGACCTCAGAATGTAACTGTTTGAGAAATCAGGCCTGTAAAGAGGTGACTCCATTAAAATGAGGCTGCTATTGTGAGCCCTAAACCAATCTGACTAATGTACCTCTAAGAAAATAAAATTTGGGAACCTAAGGAGACTCCGCAGATGCATTCTCTCAGGGCAGCCCTCTGCAAGCCGAAGAGGGAGGGCTCAGAAGAAACCAAATATCCCAGATGTCTGATGCTGTGTTTCTGGCCTTCAGAACTATGAGCAAATACATTTGTTATTTAAGCCACCCAGCCTGTGGTATGTTGTTATTACAACATGACAAGCTAATACATTCATTATAACATTACCAGAACGGTCAATATAAACTTTGAAACTCTCAGTTAATTTTGATTTCAGGACTCATTTGATGGAAAGGATCCACAAAGGAAAAACAGTTCAATCTAAATGTGGATTTGATTGCATTAAAATTCTTCCTGCCAAAGTTTAGGAACATGAGTATACAGTTAAGTCAGGCAATTATACATTACAATACTCTCTAAAAACTTAAGGTAATGTAGGAAAGTATCAATTTATGAATTGACTGAAATACTAAATTAAGTCACAATCTTTAGGAGTGAGCCTTCGCTGTAGCCGATTATGGTAGAACTGCACATGTGCAGTACACTTCTCATCCTTGAGATGAACATTGCCGAGGATGATGATTCTCTTTAATAAAACATCACTTGATGAATGTTCAAGGAAACTGAAGAGGAATGCATTAGACTTCACTTACATGGCAGAGGCTTCCTGAAGTTCTTTGCTGTAAGTTTTTCTTTAAAGAAAATGGCTCAGGAACCATAGCACAGTGGTTATGGCACCAACCACATACACTGAGGCTGGTGGGTTCAAACCCAGCCTGAGACAGCTAAACAATGACAACTGCAACAAAAAAAAATAGGCAGGCATTGTGGCGGAGGCCTCTAGTCCCAGATACTTGGGAGGCTGGGGCAAGAGAATAGCTTAAGCCCAAGACTTGTAGGTTAGTGTGAGCTGTAACGCCATGGCACTCTACCGAGGGCGACATAGGGAGACTCTGTCTCAAAAAAATAAATAAATAAATGAAAATGATTCCTCTTCTTTCACTCTGTAGGTCAGATAATTGGTCACACTCTCTCTATATATACCCAGTTTATCTTCCTGTGGAATTTTATGTACCTTATCAAACTGCAAAGTTATTTTGATAGCTGATGGGAAGAGTGTATAAATGAGAAATCAGATACAGAGTTGAATACTTCCAAAAAAGATATGGTCACTCTAGTCAAATTGTACCCCCTGATTGCACTAATGTACACAGCTATGATTTAACAATAAAAAAAAAAAAAAGACTTATGTTGGGCTTGGCACCTGTAGCTCAAGCGGCTAAGGCACCAGCCACATACACCAGAGGTGGGGGTTTGAATCCAGTCCAGACCTGCCAAACAGCAATGACAACTGCAACCAAAAAATGGCCAGGCATTGTGGCGGGCACCTACTTGGGAAGCTGAGGCAAGAGAATCACTTAAGCCTAAGAGTTGGAGGTTGCTGTGAGCTGTGACACCACAGAGCTCTACCCAGGGCAACAGCTTGAGACTCTGTCTCAAAAAAAGACTTATGTTGGACATAAAGACAAATATCACATGATCTTACCTATATCTGGAATCTAAAAAAGCCAAACTCATGGAAGCAGAGAGTGGAATGATGGTTACCATAGGCTGGGAGCAAGGGATGTTGCAGAGATATTGGTCAAAGGATACAAAATTTCAGTTAAACAAGAGGAATAAGTTCAAGAGATCTATTGTACCACCTGGTGACTATGGTTAGTAACAATGTATACTCAAAACTTGCTAAGAGGGTAGATTCAAGTGTTCTCATAAAGAATGAATAAGTACATGAGATAATAGGTTAAAATTAGCTTGATGTAGCCCTTGTACAAGGTATATGTATGTCAAAACATCATGCTGTACATTATAAAATATATACAATTTTTATTTTCCAATAAAAATATATATATATAAAAAAATAAAAGAAGAAAACTGCAGGTGCTTCCTTCCCTTTGAAGCACTATGATAAATTCGGTTAATGATGAGGTAAATCTACTAAAACATTCTGAACATTTTTATAGTTAATTTCTTCTTCCAACTTGTGTGTCATCCTCCTAGCCCTTGTTCCTACCGCCTCAGAACCCATAGCCTTATGAATGTTATAACCAGGTATTTAAGGCATATTTTAATAGTTCCTCTATCAAATTCCACAATTACCACCAACAACTTATTAGAAATTATATATAATAACTTAAAATGACTTCACTCTTTCTCCAGCTCAGTTTACTCGCTGGATATAATCTGGAGGTGGAGTGGAATTTGTAGGGTGGACTAATACTTGTCAATAAGATTAATACTTGAAAGAAGAGTTGTGGCATCTTACTGATGAAATTTATTTTAAGTGACTATAAAATATTAGGGCTCAAGAACTGAAGATAAATATGTTTTCATGGATGATTAGTAGAATCGCTGACTTGTTTGGGAATGGAAAATGTAAGGTTATTTTTGAAGACTATTTGTGAAAATAAAGATACACATACTTGTGGGGTTTCTTCATCAGACGGTTGAAATAGAACTCATGAGGCCTGATGGTCTGAAATCAGAATCACTCACCATGTTAGGATAGTAGTTGAAACGCAGAGTCCACAGGCTCATCAATGAAACGACGACAACAACACAAAGTCATTGTGAGGGAGAAGACAGAAGCGAAGCCTCTGCTCACTGTGGAAGCCCAGTCAACAAGTAGTTGTAGAAATGGGAGCAAAAATTAGATTTTTCCAGCAGCCAGAGAAAGATGGATTATGCAGAACAGCAGGCTCAGAAATATCCAGGGCTATAAAACTGAAGAATAAATCCACTGCATTCTACAATGAAAAGGAAATAAGCAAACTTCAAAAACCCCCGAAATTATGTTTCTTACCCATGACACATTTTGAGAAGGAGTGAATAAAACAACATTTTTCATTGGACATAGACTCTTTAGCATAATTTGCCAAAGTAGAAAGAAAAATGAATTCATGGATTATGTTTAATAAATGCATTCAATATTTTCTGCACTTCTGGGAGCACGGGTTATGTTCTCGAGGTTTAAAGAAGACATCTAATGAGTTACAAAAAAATTCTTTTATCTTCAGTTCTAAGGGTGCAGTAAATCAGCAGGCATTTAGTATTTCATTTTCTATGACTACATCTTTTTTCTAGAATTTTCTTTTAAAAGTGTCAATTTTAAAATCCCCTTTTTAATAAAACAACATCAAAAGCTTTTATAAAATAAAAAAATAAGAAAAACAAATTAATTATTACAATTTCTTAGGGTCCATTAAGATTATCCATTTAATAAACTTTTGTAAATGTGCATTAGCATGTACCTCTTGAGCGACTTTGTGGTAGACCCCGATCCAAGTAGTAAATAGAGAAGGCTCTGTTAAATGCTTAGGCAGAAAAGTAAAATCTTCAATACTTGCAAACTACTAAATAAATATGTATTATCCTTAGTCAGAGGCTATATTACTAAACATAGTATGCCTAGATATGAAATATATGAATATAAATAAATTAAATACATAGAATAATGATATAATACACACATTCCAACTTTGGGTATTATGAAATTACTTCATACAAACAATTCTAAAATTTACTTTAAATAATTTTTATCTATTACTTCTTTAGCTAATAAACACAAAATACTCAATAGTTTGTGAGGTCATTTGGTTATTAAAAAAAAAAAAAAAAAAAAAAACTCCCGTAATGATGTTACTTAGATTACCAAACATTTCTTTCATAGAATATTTTTGTTTCCAACTTCTGAAAACCCTGATGAATGTTCTTGGTCTTATGCACATGAAATAACATTGGGCTGACAGCATAATAATACTGAAAAGGAGGCTTTTAAAATAATATCAATTTTCCATAATACATCCTGTACAGTGCATGATAATCAGGTACTCTACAAAACAATTTTTGATGTGATCTTTTTTTCTTTTCTTTCATACCTTTTCCAAGTTGATGCATCAAAACATTTTGTTTTCTTATGAGTTTCAAAAAAGAGGGTGAAAAAAAATCTGGTGACCTTCTCAGTGATTGGCTGAAACTCCGGTGCCTCGTACTCAGGTCTGCATTAGCCGAGAGTGGTTTTAGCCTGCTGTACTGGAGCATTTCAATTACCAGCTTTTATCTTCTTGTTATCATAAAGGGCCATTTCTTTCCTAAAATGGTCAATTAAGTTCATGAAAATAGACGGTGAGGAATATACAATGTGTTCTCTGTACTGTCAGGAGTACACTGGTCTTGGGAAAAACATTTCAGAGAGTTTCTTAATGAATAGAAATAGCTCGTGGCCTCCCACAAGATGTTTGTGCACATTTCTTTTCTGTCTGTCCACAATTCACAGTTAACAGCACAGTAATTGAGTATTTGAAAGCTCTTAAAATATCCACTTTATACTTAAAGAAGGGTCCCATGTTTTTACTTAACTACTCCATTTGTTTGTGCTTGTATAAAGTGCATTTTAAAATCAATTGAGGTAGGAGGTTTTACTTGAAAAGCATCAGAAAAAGGTTCACTTTTTGTTTGAGAATAATGTGATAGAAGGAACAAGCATTTGGAGTAAGTTAATCGAATAGGATGTATGCTAAATGCAGAGAAATGTTAAAGCAATAAAAGAAAACTTGAAAATATCGGGGAGAAAGTCATGGGCAATAGATTCCTAATTTGCATAGTGATATAACCCAGAGGAAGCTCCACAACCAGAGTGCAGCCTTCACTAGAGCCAGATTCATAGATCCATGGGCGGTACTTGGACTCTCTCTAGTTTTTTTTTTTTGTAATTGTTGGGGACTCATTGAGGGTACAAGAAACCAAGTTACACCGATTGCGTTTGTTAGGTAAAGTCCCTCTTATAATTATGTCTTGCCCCCAAAAGGTGTGTCACACAGCAAGACCCCCCTCTCCCCTTCCCTCTCTCTGCGCTTCACTTCCCCCACCCCCTCTCCCCTTCCCTCTCTCTACTCTTCCCTTCCCCCACCCTCCACCTTGTACTAGGTCATTAATTGTCCTCATATTAAAATTGTGTACATAGGATTAGACTATCTCTACTTTTGTTCTTAAATCAAGTTAAACGTGTTTACTGTTTGTCACATGTTGAAAACTAACGAATATTCCAGTATTAACAGATAAGCAAAATGATGTAAGTTAAATCTTTTTATGCGTTATCTTCTGCTATAGCCAGGAAAATACAATTTTTAAATATTAAATCTGACTAACATTTTTTTTGGATTATAAATACATGCTGAATGATTAGAGGTAAATTAATGAAGAAAATTATCGTGTTTTTCTGTTTGCTTTTTACTTCTCAAATTTTTAATCCACAAGTACTCCAGCTCTAAGAACTGTGATTGGAACATTCTTTTTCCCACCAGAAGGATCCCAGGCTTTGCCAAAGAGAAAGTGATGAAGGTAATCACTGCTCTAAACTGTGTTTCATTTCTCCCTCTGCATTTGAAACCTGAAGATCTGAGATTACACAGCCAACGTGATGGTTAATTTTCCACATCAGCTTATCTAGGCCTTGGTACCCACGTATTTATTTGCTCAAACAAAAGTCTGAATGTGCTGTGAAGGTATTTTTTAGATAAGACTGCCATTTAAATCAGTAGACTTGCAAAAAGACACGTTACCCTCCAGAACCTGAGTAGGCCTTATCCAGTCAGTTGAAGGCCTTGATCAAACAGGTAAACAAGGCTGACGCACCCTGGAAAAAAATGAAAAAAAAAAAATCTGCCTTTGGCCTCAAGCTGTAACATCAACTCTTCCCTGCTCTCCAGCGTGCCAGTCTGCCTCACAAACTTTGGAGTTAGCCCCATAATGCTATCAGCCAAATCCATAAAATCACCCCCCCTTCCCCATCTCTATGTACATCTACACATCTTACTGACTCTGTTTTTCTAAATACCTTGACTATTGGAGATTTTCATGCAAATATGGTGGAATAAAAATCTAACACATTTTCCCTGTGTTAGGAAGACTTGACTTGGAATTTATTATATGCATAACTCATGGACATACGAGTTCAAATACATGTTAAAATATTTTTGATAAATTCACATAGTCACTTTTCATTCTTATTATGCTCCTTCTTTCAAACAGTATTACTTGCACCACGTTATTGAGTTAAATTTTCCCTATAATCACCCACCTTTACAGAAACGATAAAACTGAGACCATGTACATTAATGCATATCAAAGGAGGTATTTGTGATTTTCTTCATTTGATTTTATTTTGACTTAGAGTGATGTGATCTTTCGTAGTATTCAGATTTGTATCTAACTTCTTGATTACACACTCATTCCATTAACCCCCAGATAGTTCCCCGAATAAAAATGTAAAAGTCATTTTGCATTGGTTTTCTTTGAATATAAAAATAATCATAATCACTACCATTTATAGTTCATAAGCAAAAGACATGAACAAAAGTTTTTCAAAATAAGATACACTAATGGCCAAAAATACATGAAGAAATTCTTGACATTCCTAATCATCAGGGAAATGCAAATTAAAACCACAATGACATAATACCTTACCCTGTCAGAATGGTTATTATTAAAAATTAAAGAAAATCAAAAACAAATAAATGGTGGCATGTGTGCAGAGAGAAAGGAACACTTTTACTCTGTTGGTGGGACTGCAAACTCGTATGGAAAACAGGATGGAGATTCCTCAAAGGAAAAGAAGTCACTTTATCAAAGACTCCTGCACTTGAATGTTTATTGCAGCACAATTCAGAATTGTAAGGATGTGGAATCACCCGAGTGCCGGTCAATTCCTGAGTGGATTAAGACACTGTGATGCACACACACATCACAAATGTCATGATTGCCATTCAGTTAAAAAAATATATATATTTTGATTTCCATATTGATTTCATCAATCACCCAAGGATCATTCATTAGCTGGCTGGTTAATTCCTATCAATATGCTTAGATTGGAAAGTTCTTCTTGGAGTTGATTTCTAGTTTTATTTCACTGTGATGTATGACAACATGTGGAATTATTTTGGTTTTCTGAATTTGCTGAGACTTTTTTGTGCCAACATGTTATCTATTTGGGGAAACATCCCATGTGCTAATTAAAAGTTATGTACCTTCTGCAGTTTTGGGTAGAATGTTCTGTAAGTATTTGTAAGTCCATTTATTCGAGAGTCCTGTTTAAGTCCACATTTTCTCTGTCGATCTTCTGCCTTGATGTGTCCAGTTTTGTTAGTGGAGTGTTGACACCTCAGCAATTATGATGTTGCTGTTTGTTTTATTTTATGTACGCTTGCTTAAGTGTAGTGGTCCTTTATTTATGAATCTCAAAATTGCTCTGTTAGGTGTGTATATATTGGGATAGTTATATCTTCTTGCCTCATTGCTCCCTTTATCATGATATAATGATCATCCTTGCCTTTTTTCTAACGATTGTTAATTTAAAGTCTATTTTAACTGATATGAGAATAACCACGCATGATTCTTGTCTGGTTTCCATTTGCATAGAGTACATTTTTTTTAATGCCTAACCTTGAGCATACAAGTCTTCTAGTGAGTTTGTTGGGTTTCATAGAGACAGCGAAACCTTGGGATGTGTTTTTCATCCATTTAGCCAGCCTATATCTTAAAAAAAAAGAGTATTAAGACCATTTGTAATCAATGTCAGTATTGATATGTGGTACACGATTCTGTTTATTATGTTGAATGATGAGCTAGTTTTGTTGTTTTCCCCTGTGCTGCTGTTTTGGATGGGTTGTGAGCTGTAACTTCCGTGTGTTTTCACATTGTGGGGCCTCAGCTGTTTTCTCCATGCACTGAGCATTTTTAACCATTTCCTATAGGGTAGGTGTAGTGGTGAAAAACTCATTTAGTGTTTCCGTTTGAAGGAGATTTTATTTCTCCTTCATATTTGAACCTTAGTTTTGCAGCATACAAGTCTTGGCTGGAAGTTATCCTGTTTAAGAAGATAGGGCCCCAATCTTTTCTGGCTTAGTAGAGTCTGATGGGTTTGCTGTTATTCCAACAGGCTTCATTTGTAAGTTACTTGTTCCTTTTGCCTGCAAGGTTGTGGGATTTTCTTCTTCCCTATGACTTTGGCCAAGCAGACGACTGTGTATCGTAGTGATGTCCTGCTTCTGATGAGTCTTCCAGTGAAGACTTCCATAACTGATGCCCATCTGGACATCTAAATTCTAGTGGTGATATAGGCTAGTCTCACTGGAGTCAGATGATATCTCAAAGTAGTTTTGATTTGCATTTCTCTGATGATTAAAGATGATGAACATTTTTTCATATGTCTGAAGGCCGTGCGCCTGTCTTCTTCAGAGAAGTTTCTCTTCAAGTCCCTGGCCCATCCTGCAATGGGATCCCTTGTTCTTTTCTTGCTAATGCGTTTGCGTTCTCTGTGGATTCTGGTTATTAAACCTTTGTCGGAGACATAACCTGCAAATACCTTCTCCCATTCTGAAGGCTGTTTGCTTGCTTTACTTACTGTGTTCTTGGCTGTGCAGAAGCTTTTTAGTTTGATCAAGTCCCAATAGTGTATTTTTGAAGCAGCTTCAATTGCCCGGGGGGTCTTTCTCATAAAAAACTCGCCCAACCCAATTTCTTCAAGGGTTTACACCATGGAATATTATGCAGCCTTAAAGAAAGATGGAGACTTTACCTCTTTCATGTTTACATGGATGGAGCTGGAACACATTCTTCTTAGTAAAGTGTCTCAAGAATGGAAGAAAAAGTACCCAATGTACTCACCCTTTTTATGAAACTAATGTAGGACCTTCACATGAAAGCTATAACCCAGCTACAACCTAAGAATAGGGAGAAAGGGGAAAGGGAGGGGAAGGAGGGGGAAGGAGGGGGATTAATGGAATTACACCTGCGGTGCATCTTACAAGGGTATATGTGAATCCTAGTAAATGTGGAATGTAAAGGTCTTAGCAAAATAACTAAGAAAATGCTACAAAAGCTATGTTAACTAGTGTGATGAAAATGTGTCAAACGATCTATGAACCAAGTGTATGGTGCCCCACGATCATGCTAATGTACACAGCTATGGTTTAATAAAAATAAATAAATAAATAAATAAAAAATAAATTCTAGTGGTATCAGGAAAGGTTTCCTGTGTGCTTCTCTCAAACAGGCCTTCCAGGCTCATTGCTTTTTCTTCTCCCTCAGGGATAACTCTAATTCTTGTATTAGTTCACTTTGCATAAACTCATATTTCTCTCTGTGATTGTTCATTCTTTGTTCTTTTTCTGCATTTTTACTGACTGGGTTACTTCTTAATCCTTGTTTTCAAGCTCTGAAATTCTTTCTTCTGCTTGGTCTAGTCTGGGTAGTAAAGCTATCTGACGTATTTAGAAATTCCTTAAATGACTTTTATTACTTTAAATTCTATTAATAGTATCTCTTTTTAACATTTAAATTAATAAATGTTTCATTCATGTCCTAAATCTTTGTTGTTGTTGTTGTTGTTTCTTTGAGATGGTTTCCCGCCATCTCCTCAATTCCAGTCATCTCATTTACTGCCCATAATCTGAATTCCATATCTGTCATTTCAACAGTTTTCTTTTGGCTGGGCATTGGGGCTCACACCTGTAATCCTAGCACTATGGGAGGCCAAGGTGGGTGGATTGCCTGACTCAGGAGTTTGAAACCAGCCTCAGCAAGAGTAAGCCCCATCTCTGAATACAGCTGGACATTGTGGCAGGTGTCTGTAGGCTCAGCTACTCGGGAGGCTGAGGCAAGAGGATTGCTTGAGTCCAAGAGTGTGAGGTTGCTGTGAGCTGTGATGCCATGGCACTCTACCCAGGGCAACAAAGTGAGACATGAGACTCTGTGTCAAAAAAACAAAAACAAAAGCAAAAACGATTTTATTTTGACCAGAGCTCGTTATTGGCAAACTATTGTTATCCTTTGTGGGTGGTGAAAAAGCCTGTTTTTTTTTTCACGTTGCTGGAGGTTTTATTCTGGTGCCTTCTCATCTGTGGTCATTTCTCTCAACTCAGAACAGGAAGGGAACAGGACATGGTTGCTCAGGACACAGCAGCCGCACAAGCTCATTGGCTTGGGGCAGAGTGACTAAAGGTACATCTCAAACAAGGGGGAACAGGACCCTCAGACAGAGTGGTCCACAGGGAAGGGTGCTACAAGCCAGTAGGTAGCTACAAGGCATGGTGCAGGGTAATGGAGATCACACATGTGGACCAAGGTACCTGGGGACCAGAGCATGTGGGTGGGGTAGAGTGTGCTCTGGGCACATTGCCCGGGGTACCTGTGCAAGATGGTGTGGGTCCACGGCGTACAGGATGGCCAGATCAAAGCCGGTGGCAGTGACGGCCACACAGCTGTACAGCTGCAGTCAGGGTCCCATCAGTCCAGAGACCTGCTGCAGGGGAGGAAGCCTCCCTCTGGGGCGGGAGGGGACGTGGAGGAGTCTAGGCTTCTCTTCCTCCCTCCCTTTCCCAGGTGTGTGTGGGCTTCTCTACCTGCTGTCCTGCTGAGAAGCTCCTCCCACTTTGCCCTTCTCCTCTTTGTGGACTATCAGCCTCACCCTCCAGCAGTGAGCCCAAAGATGGGTCTCTAGTCACCGTTTCCCACATCCTCCAGGCTGCTTCTCTCTCGCCATGTTGCTCCCTGAAGAAAGGTATTTCCTGAAGTCAAAGACTATGTCATCAGCTCACTTTTCTATAGTAAAAGTCTAAAGTATTGCCCCCAATATTATGAGCAATGAAAAAAAAAATTGCTGAGTAAATGCATTAAAAAAAACATTCAGAAAAAGTAATTGTTATTGCCACAGCCAAAACAGAGGATACTATTAATCCAGAAGTGATTCTGTTTATATTTTACTCAGTATTTAAAGAATCAAAATAAACATTAGTTGCAAGTGTTCAGTGCCTTCCTCAATGTAAAGCATTTTTATCCTCCATATATGCAGAAAATAAAATGTAGTGTCTTCTACTATCCCACAATATCCCCTGTCTATTAAAGCGAAATCATAGCAGAATGTGGAAAATGCTGGAGTTTAGATAAATAGCCAGAAAGCCTGAAAGAAAGTAATGACACTTTACAAAGTTGACTAGTCATCCAAAACCGAGACTCATCTAACCTCTAAATTCTGGAAATGAGCAATGCCTTTCTTTTATTTATTATTCTTTTATTACAGTTGGACTTTTATTTTTGGTTCCATTTCAGTCCATCAATATTAGATAATTCTGAAAAAAGGGAATTATCTTCATAACAGGCAAGAATATACCCTAAAAATGAAGTGGATTGATTTTTATAAATAATGCCAAGTGCTAGTCGTGTAGTTATCTAATAAGAACTAATTCATAAGTGTTATTTCTTATGCAACAAAAAGATGAAAACTGTGTCGAAGCTGAGGGTACATTTTAATTTAGTTATCTTTGATATCTATTTTATATAACTATATATACACATGTGTATGTCTAGATATAGACATATCTTATTTTATTTTTGGTTTCTTTCTTTCTTTTACACAAAAGATAATTGGAGGACAGATGTCTATGTCTCAACAATATAACTTAACTTTCAATTAGAAAGTTTCTTTTTTGGTTTGATCATACTTAGTATTCTACCTAAAAGGATTGAGCCTTTAAATTGGATATGAGTAGTATGGAGGTCAAATGATCTTGACAGTATGTTGAAGATGCGACGTTTTATTTAATCAAATTGGAATAAAATCCTCTCCTTGTAGGAGAAATGGATGGTATATTTTTATATATGGCAGTTTCACTAAATTCAGGTTCAAAACAATTATAAACTACAACTTTAAAAGAAACAGCTGGATCTGTTCTCTTAAGTTCAAAACTGTGACAACTGAAATATTAAATATCTACTTGGTTTGCTCATTCTTTTATCTTTAACGTTTTGGAACATAATGTAAAGATGCTGATTTTTAAAAAGTGACGGTGCTTTTCCACGTGCACTGTCTGTGAGAAATAAGATGATTTTTGATATAGAAATGATGTTTTCATCTTGCAAATATAGAAACTGAGAAGAAAGCTTGACATTTAAATAAAGACTATTTTCATCACACGACACTGTCTCTTGCTTGCTTTATTTTGTTTAAAGTCTCTCTGACTCTTTCTGCCCCACCATCTATTTTCTACCTACCTCACTGTCTACCCACCTACTAACATGGTGTCTATATAGATGTCTCTATATTGATACATATAAATAATAGTTTGATAAGAGACAAAAATATAGACTTCATCGTTTCTATATAAAGTAGCAAGGAGAAAAGAATGTATTCATAATGGCAGATTATACACGGATACATAGGAATTTTTCAGTTGTCCTGTTTTTGTTGTTGTTGTTGAGACAGAGTCCCACCCTATGCCCTGAGCAGAGTGCGATGGTGTCACAGCTCACTGCAACTTCAGACTCGGGCTATGGGCATCTGCTGCCTTAGCCTCTCCAAAGCCGCTGGGATTACAGGTGCTCGCTGCTGCACCTGCCTGGGTTTTTCCATTTTTTTTCATGAGTTGGGGTCTCACTCTCACTTACATAGGAATTTTAAAATTTCAGATTTATTAAGTGGAATTATACAATCAAAGAAAACCAAAAAGCGCATTCATGTTTTTCTCCCATCCTATCCCCGGAATCTGATGTTTCATTAAGAGGATAAATTTGACTCAAAAATAAAGGATTTAAGAAAGAGGATGCTGAGGCAGAAGTTTTTGTAAATGCCATTGCTGGCACTGCTAGTGTGTGCTACATTTATATAATATGACTTAGCAGAGTTGCAATATACGTGTGCAATTAAAATCATTATCTTTTGCATAAAATGTACGTTATGGTTTATGAAAATGTCCGTGATACAGTAAAATAATATCTAGGGGTACCTCTGTAGGTTAGCCATCCAAAGGAGTGTAACAAACTGTCAACCTCCGGAGGTGTCAATGTAAGGAACCAGACCTACTGCACTGATGTGTACATGTGGTGAGTGTTGGGTCTATGACGATTAGGTCAACTTAAGGAGGTGGTCAGTTATGGGGGAGGGTCTACTGTATTTTTAAATGAGGCAAAGATAAAATAATGATGAAAAAATGAAATGTATAAAAGAAACAATTAAAAAAATAGTGCTATCATCTACTTGCTGGTGCCTATTCAAAAATAAGGCTCTTATCTTTCTAGTAACCAATGTGCAGAGTGTAACAGGATCATTTAGTCATGACATAATGCCCAGTGAGCGACAACAGGCAAGTGAAGGGATGTGTTCCAAGATCCTGAACATACATGTGTTCTTTGATTCATGGTATACATTTCTAGAACTATAGAAACTTAAGTAAGAAAAGAATCTGAAATCTGAATGAAGACGTATGTTTAACACTATTCATCGGGATGTCATTTATCATAGTGAGTGATTGGATAAACTTAAAATTTTCAGAAACAAGAGAGAAATTAAATGTAGTTTGGCCCAATCATCTGATGAACGATAATTAAAACAACATTTATATAGTGTACGGAAAGACTTACTGTAACAAAGTACAAAACCATCGTTCTGGGATTTCCTGGCTCTCCCTGGTTTAGTAACTCCTCAAAGTACTCAGCTGACACAACAGCAGGTTATATCTGGGGCTCATGTTCAGTATAAAGAGCACAATGCAGGAATAGGAGACCATAGTGCATTGCTCAGTTCAACTGCTGTGACATGATACCGCAGACTGGGAAGCTTCCATAGCAGAACTTTTTCACCACCTCAGAGGATGCAGATCCAAGATCAAGGGACTGACTTGGTTTTTTTGAAGCTCTTTCCTAATCTTGCAAATGGCTGTCTTCTTTCCATATCCGCAGGTGTTCTCCCCCCCACTCCACCCCACCGTGTTCATCCTGGTGTCTCTCCATATCCGCAGGTGTTCTCCCCCACTCCACCCCACCGTGTTCATCCCTGGTGTCTCTCCATATCCGCAGGTGTTCTCCCCCCCACTCCACCCCACCGTGTTCATCCTGGTGTCTCTCCATATCCGCAGGTGTTCTCCCCCACTCCACCCCACCGTGTTCATCCCTGGTGTCTCTCCATATCCGCAGGTGTTCTCCCCCCCACTCCACCCCACCGTGTTCATCCTGGTGTCTCTCCATATCCGCAGGTGTTCTCCCCCACTCCACCCCACCGTGTTCATCCCTGGTGTCTCCTTTTCTTCTTTTAAAGACACAGGTCCTTTTCGATTGGGGCCTCATTCCTATGACCGCATCTAACCTTAATTATCTCTTTAAAAACCCTATGTCCAAATATAGTTCCTTTCTTAGGTATTGCTAGTTAGAAATTCAAAAAATGAATTTGTTTGAGACATAATCCAATCCATGGCAAACACATAAATAAATGAAGATTTGATAGATTAGGTATAAGCTTCCAAGATCTCCACAGGATCACCTGGATTCACTTTTGCCTCCAGCTATAACTCTTTTCACTAAGGAAAGCCCACGCAGTTCTTACAGCCCAGAGTTTTTAAAAAGGAGTTGGTCATATAGCTAATGACCTGCTATCCTCTTTATGTTTATAAACAATATTACCATCTAGGCTTCCTGGCCACCACTCCGGTGTATGGAGAAACCCTGTAAACAGTAATTAAGGGCACATTCCAGACATTTCCTTCTTGGATATTACCTTGGGCATAGCTCTAGGCATTCCCACAGACAAATCAGAATCAAGCGAAAACATTTCTACTTCTCTTGTCAACTTTTTCCTTTCATATATGCACAAACTTTTAAACAAACAATAATCTCATATATATATAACATTTTTTAAAATATAGGACCAAAAAATATTCTAAAGTAATATATCAAATTCAGACGATTTTCTATAATAGGTAAGATTGTAAGTGCTGATTTTTTTATGATGCCATAATATGCTTTCAAAATTTTGCCCAGACAAAATAAATTACTGCTTAATTCAAGAAATGTTAGCATTTCAACACAAAACTTTATTAAAACCATTATCTAATCTTTATCTGTGCTTGAGAAGTTGATGTCCCACTTTCTCATACAAATCTCTTTCAAAATTTTCTTTTTGATGTTTCTGTCTATTGTTTCCAAGCTCATAGCTGATTCCACCCCTCTTCATTCTTTCTGTATGAGTCACAATTATACGTGGGGTTCAAAATCATTGATGTATTTTATCTGAAGATCTTTGCCTTCCCTGAAATGACTGCTCTCCCTAATCTCTCACTATGCTGAAACCTCCTTTAAAGAGTATTTTATGAGTTAGAAACATTATGAGGAAACATGGGTAGAGTAAAAAAGATAATAAATAAAGAATTTCGGACTGAGGGAGGTTTCCTAATGAAATGCCCATCTGAGCGCCTGGTTGAGAAGTCCTGTGGCAGTAACTCTGCTCCTCATTCAGTGCAAATCACTGCGGGGATGATGCTGGCTTAGTCCCCTCTGTTTACCATTACCGCCTCAAGGAATGCTTCTTAGAGGAGAAAGCAGAGCAGAGGAAAGTGAATTCACTCTTGACAGTGCTTAAAAATTGATTTGGCAATCAAGAAAGCCTCTAGCTTTTACTGAACGGGGGCTAGAAACGGTGGTGGTGTCAGATGTTAAAATGTCAACACTTTCACGACTCCCATTGCCTGTTTGATGAAGTTCCGAGTATTCATCTGGACAAAGGAGGGAATGGCCCCGCTTATCTTTCCTCCTATTCCCCGTCACTCTCCAACACACAGCCGAAGCTCCAGGGTCGACAAGCTTCCTTCTCAGTGCGTGCAATCCGTTCTGCAATTCCGTCCTTTGCAATCACTGTTTTGTTTGAAACTTCTGAGTTCACCCAGTGAATTGTCCTGAATGTGGTCAGATGCCACCTGCTCCTGTTAGAGGCACCTTAGAGGGAATTGTCCTACTGCAGCCTCCATTGTGACGTATTTCAAATCTATCCACATAGCTTCTAATCGCTACTTCAGGCCAAGGATCTTGTTTTGTTGATTTTCCACCTTCAAAGCTTAGCACAGAGTTAACTGTATACAATATGTTCCCTAAGTTGTTGGTCACTTCATCAGTATACCAACGTAGATATATTGGGAAGGACTCCCTTATGACAGTCATGACAGCTAACTGGTGTCAAATAATGAGCAAAACAAACAAACAAACAAACAAAATTAAATGAATAAATTAAAATGAATTTTTCACATTTAGGACTTCCCAAAATGTGGACAGTTGAAATTCCTTATCAGGGAATAAAAGATTAGGCATATTCTTGGGACTTCGTAGAAACTGTAATAAAAGGCAAAGTACCAAAATTTATTTATTTCATAGACTGAGTAATCTGTCCTTCCTCATTAATTACCTCCTTTCTTCTATACAATTCAAGTTTTTTTTCTTTTTTTCAAATGACACAAGAATAGAATGAAAGTGAGAAAGCGAACTTTGCTCTGGGCATCAGCTTCTGTACCACTGGTCGTCTAGTTTTGGCAAGAGCTGTTCTCAAACATTTCTTCCCTATCCCACCCAAAAAAGAATGGAAAAATGAGATATCTCTCCAATAAACACAATTTTACCATTTTGAAAAATGATTACAGAATGGCCATGGAAAATTCCAAGAAACGTCTAACATCATACAAGCAGTTAAATATATTTATATAATTACTATAAAAAGAAATTATTCCTTAAAAGAAAATAATTTTAGACGAGGTAAAAACTTTAAGAAGATTTTTATGTGAAAAATTCTACTGAAATGTCTTTTCCCATTTCCACATTATGTTATATGCATTTTATGGACAATTTGTATTGATTTTATTGAAAATACCATATTTTTTAAAACAGTGAAATTTTATTCTTCTCAAGATATGAATATTTTGATGAATTTCCTAAAAGAAAAATCGACCAGTCTTATGAAATAGAAAATAAGCCTAATTGACAAAAGAATATTCTACTGTATTTTAAAAATGAAAACCCCTTGCTTTAAACAAATCACATCACTCAGTGGGTAAGTGAAAGTTAGCATACACTAACTAAATACATGAGTTGTTCTTCCAGTCTTCAATTCATTATAGAAATATCAAAGCACTAAGTTTTACCTAATTCATACAATACTATCAGAACTTACACCCAAAATTGTCCCAGAAATTTGAATTTAGATTATATCTATGTGTGATTATCATTTTTCCATAACTATAATGATAAATTGTATATACACACAAGCAGTTAGGAGAAGCAGTTAATTGTATTTAATCCAATTAAACAATTCTAATGTCTTGAATAAACATTATAAATATAAGAAAAGTCTATATACATCTAAGCATTCAATTATCTTCTTTAGGCCTCTTCAAACTAATTTATGTGTCTAATATTCAATCAATAAACAGAAAATCTCTTCTAAATTAAAGGAGCTCTCAACATATTAATTTTAAAGAAAGAAAACTGAGGCTGTGACATATATGCAAGTTGTCCATAAATAAGAGATAGAACTAGAATCCAAATCCACATTTCTTTGATGTAAAACAGAAATTCTTTCTATTATATCCCTTAAGGGTTATTTCTCATCTCAAAATCTAAAGAACAATAATTTAATTGGTAAATATAATAGTTTTGCTATCCACCTAAAAAAAATTTTAATTAATTGCTCCTTACATGCATAAGTTTTATCTAGAAGTTTAACTTTAATTGTAATTTTTAACGAGTGGGGATCCTCAAATAGAAAATTGAGTTATAGAAATAAAACATACAAAACCCAACTTCTTTACAATAGAAAGTAGAGCTACATTAACTGCCAATTTTTAGTATAGATGCTATAAATTATGAAAAATTAAAGAAAAAACATGTCCTACTTGGCAAATAAAGGAAATAAAGATTTCTGGCAAGAACTTGGGGATTTGTGACATTTTTTCAGTTTCTACATACAAATTAAAGAGAACAGTTCCTAGCTCCTGAATACTGATCAAATAAGACATTTATACTTTTTTGTAACCAGGCACTTACGTAGAAAAGGAAGCTGGGTGGAGATGATATGTATCTTATTCACAAATTATACAAATTTTTTCATCTCCAAGAATCCTATGATCTGGAACATCAAAGGTTCTGATATTGATGCCAGGTTTATAAATAATACTGATAGACTTTGTCAAACAAGTTGCAGGGATTGAATTCTGGATACTACAGAAATATAAAAAAGAAAATACAAATCGAAACCACCCTGAGATATCATCTAACCCCAGTATGAATGTCCCATATCACAACATCTCAAAGCTGCAGATGCTGGCGTGGATATGGAGAAAAGGAAACACTTTTACACTGCTGGTGGGGCAGCAAAGTAGTACAACATTTTGGGAAGGAAGTATGGAGAATCTGGAAGGAAGTGTGGAGAACCTTCAAAGATTTCAAACTAGACCTCCCATTTGATCCTACAGGCTCATTACTGGGCATTACCCAGAAGAAAAAAAATCCTTTTATCGGGACATTTGTACTAGACTGCTTATCACAGCTCAATTTGCAATTGCCAAAATGTGGAAACAGCCTAAATGCCCATCAACCCAGGAATGGATTAACAAGTTGTGGTATAGCATGGAATATTACTCAGCCATTTAAAAAGATCTAGACTATATCTCTTGTATTAAACTGGATGAAGTAAAACCCATTCTTCTTAGTAAGGCATCACAAGAATGAAGAAGCAAGAATCCAATGTACTTAATTCTAATATGAGGACAATTGATGATATAGTGCATGATGGGGTGTGGGGTAAGGGGGGGTGCAGGGAGAGGGAAGGAGGGGGTGGAGGTCTCTGGATGTGACACATCTCTTGGGGATGGGACACAATTATAAGAGAGACTTTACCGAACAAACGCAATCAGTATAACCTGGTTCTTTGTACCCTCTATGAATCCCCAACAACTACAAAAAAAAAAAAAATATATAATCCAAAACTTGAGGAACTTCTTACAACAAAAGGGAGAAAACCAAGGGTGAAGAGTTTCAGTGTCTAATGCTTTCTAGGTAATAGTTTGTCACATAGTAAATATTTTAGGCTCATTTTTATGAGAGAAAAATAATATTTAAGCTTTTATTTTTAGTTCCCCTGAAAGGACCACTTCATTTGGTAGTTTTCCCTTTTAGAGCTTAAATTAGTTTTAAGACAGAAATTATTTCTAAGTATTTATATTGTCCATTTATCAAAATATACTTGCACATACATCCTGAATATATTTCATGCTTTTAAATTAATATGTATACTTTTTAGAAAATTCACACATTTAGTTTGTGAATGTTTTGACAATGTAAATTATGTGAACAAAGACAAATTAAGCCCCCACCCCTTGTTTTTTCGTCCCTCAAATATACTTCAGAGAGGTAGCAACCATGTTTGAAACGTTCATCTGCTCCAAAAAAGGCAAAGCTGGTGTCTGTTTTTACCCTTACCTTTTATAATTATTTTACAAGAGGGAGACTATTACAATCAAAATTCAGTGGGGTGCACAGGCGGTAAGATACTTGTGAGCTCAGCATTTTTCTCAAGGGTCTTCCTTCAGCATCCTTAGGCCCACGTCTGAATACATTCTTCTCTCCTTGATCCTTTTTGAAGGAATCCTCATGTAACGCCCTGGAAATGATCTTATATGCTAGTTTAATTCTATATTAACTTGTAAAGTAAAACACAAACCAACTGATGCGTTAAGCGATTTATAATAACTTAGCACAACATATAAAGTCTGCGTATAGTCTAATTCTTGACACGTAGTAGGTACCCAACAAGTAACCATTGAAAGGATGAAGAATCATGACGTCTGTGCTGTGTTTTGTTTTGCCTAGTTTAGATCCAGAGCATTTTATTGCCTCTCAAACCATGAATTCACCGGGCTCTGGTCTTCTTACACTGCTGTGAACAGATAGCCTGATCCTTCGGCAGTAACCACTGCAGAAGATTCGAGTTGAAAAGACCCATAAAGTTGCACGTTTCTGAAAAGTTCACTATCAACTAATTCTCCTGTACTTTCAATGATTTTTTCTGTATTTAAGAGAATTAGAGAAAAGCATTGTGATAGATTTGGATCCTTGTTTCAAACGATCATTGCATATCTTTAGAAATCTAAGATGCGGATGACCATATTTTACTGAAAAAACTAAAGATTAGCAAATTAGTATCAAAAGCTGTCAAAAGCTTTCATAGCTCTGAATCATGTAGGAAGTTTTTATAATAACTCATCTAAAATATGGAGATTTGAATTCTATGTCCTGGTTACTTCATTTTCATTCATAGAACTTTTTAAAATAAGTACTATGAATATATTCACACATACAACTACGTCCTTTCCCCAAACTTTACTGTCTTTCCCTGCCTTTAATGCCCAATCTTACAAAATGATGTTCTAAGAACTTTGTCTTTCCCTGCCTTTAATACCCAATCTTACGAAACTGTGTCCCAAGGACAAGTCAGTAGAAACACAAGTGAATGATTTCTTACTTCCCATCGGAAAAGAATAGGTGATATACATATATTAAAATAGTTTTTGAAAATATGAATATATACTCATAAGATACTGAACAACTAGTATATTTATTATATGTTCTTTTCAAATTAAAACCAAAGTTTTTTGTAATTTATGCTCTTGAAGTTAAAGTAACTTGATCCCCACCTAAGACTGCCACCATTTTTTAAATCAAGTGAGAAAGTTTGAATGTGTTTCTCCCTATTAAATGTACTTTCTTTTTTTCCTTCCTAAAGTGTCTTCACAAAGTTCTGAAAGGCTCCCTAAAATTCCATTAAAGTTCTGAACAAAGATAAATGAGCTTCCTACTCAAGGTATTACAAGACCAATTAGCAACATATAAAATATAAATATGCTCATAAATACATTAAAATGGAGTCTTTAGGAGAAGTAGGTCAACGGTGAGTTTTGACTGACAGGAAAATGAATGAAATTTACAAGGTTAAACACCTCGGGAAGCTGTGAAATAATTATTTTTTAGAAAGGACAATATTTTACATTTTATAAAGGATATTTTATAACTGAAGATTTGCTCAGATTCAAAAGGGTGATCTCCTAATTCTAATGTGTGTTTTTTTGTTTGTTTGTTTGTTTTTTGTAGAGACTGAGTCTCACTTTATGGCCCTCGGTAGAGTGCCGTGGCCTCACACGGCTCACAGCAACCTCCAACTCCTGGGCTTAAGCGATTCTCTTGCCTCAGCCTCCCGAACAGCAATTCTAATGTTTTAAGTTAAACTTACTTTCTTTAATTTCCCACACCTCCCCAGTACAACCCAACCTAACTCTCCACGTTCTTTTTTTTTTTTTTTAAGTCCCTGAATTTTCTTTAATGGACGAGTTTTTTTTTTTTTTCTTTTTATTAAATTATAGCTGTGTACATTAATGCAATCATGGGGCACCATGCACTAGTTTTATAGACCGTTTGACACATTTTTATCACACTGGTTAACATAGCCTTCCTGGCATTTTCTTTAGTTATTATGTTAAGACATTTACATTCTACATTTACTAAGTTTCACATATACCCTTGTAAGATGCCCCGCAGGTGTAATCCCACCAATCCCCCTCCCTCTGCCCATCTCCCCCCCCTCCGTTTTCCCCTTCTCCCTATTCTTGGGTTATAACTGGATTATAGCTTTCATGTGAAAGCCATAAATTAGTTTCATAGTAGGGCTGAGTACATTGGATACTTTTTCTTTTTTTTTTTTTTTTTTTTTGTAGAGACAGAGTCTCACTTTATGGCCCTCGGTAGAGTGCCGTGGCATCACACAGCTCACAGCAACCTCCAGCTCCTGGGCTTAAGTGATTCTCTTGCCTCAGCCTCCCGAGCAGCTGGGACTACAGGCGCCCACCACAGCACCCAGCTATTTTTTTGTTGCAGTTTGGCCGGGGCTGGGTTTGAACCCACCACCCTCGGCATATGGGGCCGGCGCCCTACTCACTGAGCCACAGGCGCCGCCCCATTGGATACTTTTTCTTCCACTCTTGAGATACTTTACTAAGAAGAATATGTTCCAGCTCCATCCATGTAAACATGAAAGATGTTAAAGTCTCCATCTTTCTTTAAGGCTGCATAATATTCCATGGTGTACGTTCTTTAGTGACAGAATTTGACCTTTCTGTGAATATGCACCAGGCTCTAGATTTCCTTCCCCTCAACAATTACTTATTTTTTCACACAACTATTTTTTTCCCTTGGAGAAAAGTGAGACTCACATTGATTTTCATTGAGATTTACCTTGTGACAACCAGGATGGAACTGGAAACCCGTAGGGTCTTATTTTTGTTTTGTTTTGGTTTGGTTTGGTTTTGTTTTATTTTGTTTTTAAATGAAACCCCTAGGTCAAAAGAAATACCTAACAGCTCATATTATTAAGTAATTAGGTTTGAACATGTTGATAGTAATAATTTACTTAGTGTTTGACAGGTGCTTCTGTGAAAAACCGAAATTTCCCATTGTGCTTCTGTGAATTTGCTGCTCAGAAGATCTTGGCACAGGACTTAGGAGCCAAAGTCTTTGTCTTTTCTGTGTACAGAGCAATTAGAAACAAGTCATACTGGAGATTTGTGAAGTGTTTCTGTGTGTGTTTGTGTATGTATATTGTGTTGAAATATACACAAGAATAATTAAATATATAAGATTTTAAACTTTTAGTTTTCAAAAATACATAAATGAATGTGTAGACTCATTTGAAATGTTCTCCTTGTAATACCAAATGTAATAGATGTATTCACTTCCTCATGTCCCATTTTGATATTGTCCTCAGAATTACCTTCAGGTGAATACAGATACTGTCAACGTTAGTAAAAACAAAATGCTATTTTAGTGGTAAGATGAAACTTAACAGACATAAGATTCAAATTTTTTCTTTAAAAATTTGGAATGAAATTATTAATAATATAAAATCATATACCCAGGCTTATACTAGTTACCAGTATGATTTAGTACTTAGCTGTTTACTGAGTTTTTTTCATTCTCAATGCTCTGCTATTTTTTTTTTTTATTTCTAGCTATGGTAAATGCATAATAGTTACAGATATTGGGGGCATACATGTCATATTATAAAATATTTAGCAGTGGCTCACGCCTGTAATCCTACCACGCTTGGAAGCTGAAGCAGGTGGATCCCTGAGCTCAGGAGCCAGACCCTGACTCTGCTAAAAATAGAAAACCTAGCCTGGTGATGTGGCGAGCACCTTTAGGCCCAGCTACTGGAGAGGCTGAAATAGGAGGATCACTTGCCCAAGAGTTTGAGGTTGCTGTGATCTATGATACCAGGGACAGAGAGTGAAACTCTGTCTCTAAAAGCAAAAAAAAATTCTAATATGAAAAACAACATTTCAGTTAACTCATTATTTATCTTTTATTATAATGATAATCATATTTATCATACCAGAGCCAGAGAGTGAAACTCTGTCTCAAAAATACAAAAAAAAATTCTAATATGAAGAACAACATTTCAGTTAACTCAGTATTTATCTTTCTTGAAGTTAAATAACTTTATAAATTAGTACCTCATTGCAAATTTACTTAATTGTTTTCAGGACAGTGTGTTTAAATAAAAAAAAAAAGAATTTACTTTGAAAAAAATCATTAGCAACTTACAATAGCTTTTACATTTTCTCTTTGTAATAATTAATATTATAATATTAGCCAAACAAAAACAGAGATAAGCAATATTACATTTGCTTTTTTTCTTTCTTTCTTTCTTTTGTATCCTTTTTTTTAAATTTCAGATTAATTGATATGAGGGTACATTGTTTTCAGTTCTAAGGTAAAGTTCATATTGTCGTTGAGCAGGGGGTGTGCTGAACTCCCTGACATTGTTGACATTAGGTGAGATTCTTCAATCCCCCTCTCTCCTCCCTCCTTTCCTTGCTAGACTGTACTTGTGCTTTTTCTTTGATGTGGGTGTGCAGTTGCTGAAACATATACTTAGTAAAGTGTCTCAATAATGGGGGGGGTGTGAAGTATCCATCATACTCAATACTAATGTGAAGACAATCCATTTGCTTTTTCAAATATAGGGGAATAATATTGTGTGACTGTAATCAAATATGTTTACATTTGGTTTTAAATACATTTTATGAACACCTAGGTATATCTTTTTTTGTTAAATTGCAATATCAGTTATTGAATTACTCTGTGTATTGGGTATGCCAGCTACCATGACTTTAGTTTTGAGACAAGGTCACACTCTGTCTCCTGTGCTGAAGTGAACTGGTATCATCATAGCTCACAGATGCCTCTAAATCCAGGGCTCAAGGAGTTTTCTTGCCTTAGCCTCTCAACTACCTGGGGCTGCAAGTGTACACTACTGTATCTTTTTATTTTAAAATAACTTTTAAAAATGTCTTTTAGTAACAAGGTCTTATCTTGTCCTCGTTGCTTTTCAACCCTGAGCTCAAGCAAACCTCCTGCTTTGGCCACCAAATTGCTAAGATTACAGGCATGCTACCATACCTGACCAGCATATTAACCATTATTAATTTTTTTTTTTTTTGTAGAGACAGGGTCTCACTTTATCGCCCTTGGTAGAGTGCTGTGGCATCACACAGCTCACAGCAACCTCCAGCTCCTGGGCTTAAGCGATTCTCTTGCCTCAGCCTCCCGAGTAGCTGGGACTACAGGCGCCCACCACAGCGCTCGGCCATTTTTTTGTTGCAGTTTGGCCGGGGCCGGGTTTGAACCCGCCACCCTTGGTATATAGGGCTGGCTCCCTACCCACTAAGAACAGGTGCTGCCCTAGTAATTATTTTTTTAAACAAAATTAGAATTAGATTCTGCTTTTTAATCTATAACTACATGTATTTTATTTTTCTGTAACACATTTTATTTTGATGGTAATTGACTAATGTCCTCTCCTTAGTAAAAAATTGGAGTTGTCACTTTATTTTCAGAATTCACCAGAGAAACAGAACCAACAGAACTCATAAAACACACACACACACACACACACACACACCATTGACTCACAGGATTATGAAGGCTGAAGTCCTACATTATTCTGTCTGAAGTCTGGGAGGGGACCAAGGCAGGTGAGTTGTGTAGTTCAGTCCAAGTCCACACGTCGGAGTCCATAGTAGGAGATGTGCAGGTCTTGGTCCTGGTGAGAACATCTAAGAACCACAGAAGCCAATGTCTAAGTCTTAACCGAAGTGCAGAAGACCAGGGACGGCCTCATGCAAATTCTTCCTTCCTCTACCAGATACTGGAGTTGTCACTTTATTCTATCCAGTTATTCAGTGAATCAGATGATGCCCTTACCCACATCATGCAGAGTGATCTGCCAACTCAACCGCGGATCTCCTCCAGAAACACCTTCACAGACACATTCAGAAATGATGTTCAGCCAAATATCTGGACTTCCTGTGACCTGATCAAATTGACACGTTAACTTAGCCATCACATTCATTATAGGTCAAGTTTGGGGACCCTATCAAGAAGAAATTTTGCCCCGATGTAAGTGCCATCACAGTGAACTGAAATGGCAAAACTAATGTTTAATAAAAATAGACAAACCCAATAACATCCTTCTATAATAATAATATAATAATACTTCTATAATAATAATACTTCAAACCGTGTCTGCCATAATAACAACCGTATCCAGGAGACATTATATAACTTACATAACATTTCACACCTGACAGTGGAAGAAACGGAACAGAGTGTAAATTCTCCTAATATTTATTTTAGCTTATGATGTTTTAAAATCTGCAGTGGAAAGAAAATCGGAAGCAATGTTGGTGTAAGTCATAGGATGTCAGCAAATGAACATTTAATTAAATGGCTTTAATTGAATTGTTTTCTCCCTGAAGCATCTCTTTAGGACCCTGAAGCAACACCTTTGATAGTATCCTGGGATTATAAATGGACTTCATTTTGAAATAAAGTGATAAAGCTTTTAGTTAACTTTTGAATATGTTCTCTTGAATTAAAATTCAGTAAGAGTATTTTAAGATCTTTTAGAGATACATAAGTATAACAATTAAATTTGCTTGAGTTTAAAATAATTAATAAAAAGGTTGACTCAAGTTTGTGACTCTACAGAGCATTGGGTTTACCTTCTGAAGCTTTTTTTTTTTTTTTTTTTTTTTAGTTTTTGGCCAGGGCTGGGTTTGAACCCGCCATCTCCGGCATATGAGGCGGTGCCCTACTCCGTTGAGCCACAGGTGCCGCCCAACCTTCTGAAGCTTTTTAAAAAACGTTTTCACAGTCCTATGTGATTTTAGGAAATACTACATGGAAACTCATTCTAAAATCTGAGATTAAACATGTATTTTTTACATTCATAGTTTTCTCATTCATAATTCATGATTTATTAATATTTGTATGCAAGATTGTTAAATAGGTACCTTTTTTAATTGAAGACTATATAAAACTAATAAATACAGAGGAGAAATTTAAACCACAAACACATTCCTATATGAATGAGCCTTAACAAATCAAAGAACTTTGGAAAGAGAATATTGGATTACAAAATAATTTGATTCACTCTCTCCTGCACAAGACTAAAGGCATCGAAATTTACTATAGTTAATTATATACATTTCTACTTTTGTGAAAATAAATGTGTCTATAAAGAAATATATCTGTGCAGGCAAAATACAGAATTGATATTTCGTATCAAATTCCATAGAATCCATAGAAAATGATGCCTTAACGTAAAATTATTGCCTTAGAGAACGATTTGCGGTGCTCAATTGCATACTTACGATATTCAGGTTCGGGGGGGAGGGAAGTGTGTTGTATTTAGAAAGTTTCAAACCATTACCACTACAATGAGTAAAATATCGTTGAGATATGTTTCAGTGAATGTAGTCAAACTGTATTCACAACAAATTTATGTCCAGAAACTATCTTTCCTTATACCACCAGATGCCTAAACTATGCTGATCACTCTCCAGATTTAATTTCTATTGTGTCCATATCCATCTCAAAAATAGAAACAAGTTGGCCATTTTGAGAACGGATGTTTTCGTAATGTAGGCAACATTTCCATCTTCACACTAGAACTCAGCACACTGCTGTCCATAGACGGACCTCGGGATATGATGTGTATCTGTTCTCGATTCTGTCGGGGGTCATCTCATCTAGCACAGCCGGCACTAAAGAATTTGGTGGGGAGTGTGAAGGGAAGGGTTGAGAAGAAGCGTACACCACTGGTATTTCTATTTCTTGCCTTTATTTACCTTTATAATGACTTTTTACCTAAGCACTTCATGGGCATGTGTGGGAATTTGTACACATTATAAACAGATATTCCATAAATATTCAAATTTGTTCATTTTATTCAATAATAAAGGATGATCTTTGCACTTATTTAACTAAAGAGGGTCCAAATCTGAGAGAAAATGAAAAGTTTCGGTGTTATTACTAAATAAAGACTTGAAAATATACTATTTTTAAAAGTATAAAAAGCAAGTAAAAATTTAGAGTAAATAATAAAAAAAAAAGTCTCAAAAGATGAAGTGGAGTTTATTTTTAAAGGGTCTTCTAATGCCAAGGGCAGTTTTACCAAGAGAGGTCTGTTCTTTACTTTTTAATAACATATTTACTGTAGACTACAGTTTAATAAAAGTTTAGGAGTTCCAAATCCTTTAAGCATGCTTAGCAGTGAGTCAAGAACAAGGTGCACTGGTGGCTAAGATAACTTTTGATACAAAAATCACACTCCATAGATCTTTTTCCTTAGTTATTGACCCACTCCACACCTGCACAGTTTTTGTTGCCACAAGGTTAAAGGGCCGAGCTATTCCACATATACAATAATTGACAGCGACAATTTTTACACCTGCTGAGGAAAAATAATATTTACAAAATAAATAATTTTCTCCCACATGTTTCACAGATCGTGTTTCCCTTGACTGTTTTGACTGAATTCATTACAGCTTTTTGTTAATTTCATAGAATGGATAGATAAACCTTTACAATGGGAAATAAAGCCAAACTATCAGATTTTCAGGATACTTACCCCATTCTTAAATTTCTTGGTTAGAAAATATAACAGATATTAACCCTTTTAAGAATAGCATTTTTTTTTTTTTAATTCTTCAGTTTGACAGTTTATTCAATCGCTCATTTTCATCTGGAGTTGAGTTCAAACCTATGGTACTACAGCAATTTGAAGGTTTAGTATTGAAAGTTTAACAGTGAATTACAGCACGGACTACACATTAAACTACCATCTTGTGGGACAAATGTTACCCTCTGCAACCTGAAAGATTAACACCTGATGGCTTTGGAGATTACATTAATTACTGCCACTTTCAGAATGTAATAATTGGACTGTTTTACAGTAGCCACTAAGGTCAGTTTATGCAAATAATTTTTCACCAGCTACACAGTGTCATGAATACATTCAGTGATCAGCACTACATATAAACTGTGCTACATCTCTCACACATATCAGCACTATCTATAAACTACACATCTCTCACACACGATCCGTAAGTGCGTACATTATATGTGTGCATACGTTAATATACGCATACTCAACAAGTTGTGCTATTTTGAAAGAAAATTAGTGAATGGCATTCCTGCGTCAAAGAAAAAAAGAATGATGTGGGAGGAAAATGAAGGTTCTCTGGAATCTAATTTACAAAATAGAGCATAATGCCTACATCTGGATGATCCTGGCTTAAGCGTTAATCATATACCTTAATGATAAGATTTTACTGTGTATTAAAGTACTAAATTAGAAAAAAAATTGTCAAATGTTCCCAGAAAATAATGTATTTATATGAAAAAATAAGAGAAAGTTGATGAAATAATTCCATCAGCTACGTGGAACTATACCCCTGCTAATTCTAAAATAATGAATATTAATTGCATTTTAAAAATATCATGTTGACCAAATAACTCAATATGATTTATGGAGAAACTAAATGTTAAATAAAGATAGATTGAATTAATATAATAAAAGTTACAGATGGAAGTTTAATAATTGAAAAATGTAATAGTAAACAATTTCTACTGGCTGGAGTGGTAAAGGGCATTATCAAGCTTGAGCCGCGATCATTGTTAAGAAAATTATCCTAATGAGCAGTATTAGATCAGTGAACCAGGCTCGATTCTAAAAAAAGTATGAACGTTCCTCTGATTCTATTATATACGTATTTTATGTCATTTACTACAGCTTTCAAGCAATTGTCACTAGGATACTCGATAGAAAATCTAGGTCTGAGATTTTCGTTTGTTGATTTGAGAATCCTTTAAAAACACCTAGGCCAGCCTGGACAATGTGTTTCAAAAACATTAAAGAAGTGTTGAGGTGTTTTTTTTTTTTTCACCTGAATTTCCTGCCCTCATTTTTCACTTTCTTCCCTGCAATGCACCCCTGTGTTTAATGCTGAGTCGAGGAAGCTCAGCATTAAGATCGCCACTTATCACGTGCACTGTGGGTGCTCCTCACCCACCTCCCTCTGCTGTTCGCGTGCCCACAGCTGTGCCCTTGCTGAGCAGACCCCAGAACCTCTCAACCTCCCTTGCCTTATGACTGCCTTCCTCACAGTGCACTCTGACTTCATGCCGTACTCTTTCATCCCTGAATTGTGCTTCCGTGGATTTATTCAGACTTCATCTGTAATGTTATGCATATTAGGAACTTTTTCCATCCCCTACTTTTACTTTCAACCTTCCACTCTGGTCACTTTTACCCCTTTACCTCATTAACAAATATTAACGCAGCTTAAAGCAACTGGCGAATATACACAATGTATTGTTTCTTCATAAGTGGAAGGAAACTGTCAGGAAAGCATGATGTCATTCCCCAATTCAGGTAACTTTTTTCAGAGATCTCATCATGTCCTTACTCGGGTTTTCATGTTCCCTGAGACCTGTCACAATCACTGAATTTTTTATTGAGCTATTTTTCAACCCCAGACTTTCTTTTAGCAATATAGACATCAAATTAGTTTTTCTCCCAATAATTGACATTAATACCAGATGTATTTCCTCCGTCTTTGAAGACAAGGACTCCATGACAGAATGAATGGCTGGTTATAACGCTGTACAACAAATAAAACAAAATGCTGAAATGCTGAGAGCTGGGATAGCAAGGAATAGTGACAAATGACAAATTACATTTGATTGGGTCTCACTTATTTAAACAATCCAAATACCTTCTCCTATTCTAAATAAAGTTGCTTCAATGTACATATAACCAAATGCATTATTAAGCAAAATAATTGTTAGAGATTTGAAATTGAGTCACGTCTATTTTGTCTGAGAACGTACTCTGACCAAGGTCTGTAACATGATTGTTATGAAGAAAGAAAAAGAAAAGAGAAATCAAAGAAATAATAGTCTGGAAGTATAGTGGTCATGAAAGTTGGGGACATGTTCTGAGTGGGTGAAAGTTCCTTATTATGGAAAAATTTCTGATTAAAATAAGAATTTATTAATTTTGAAATAAAGTTTTATGGACAAATATTTTTTTCACTATATCTATTTGATAACTGAGCTTCTTAATAAGTCAGATGAAATATACATATATATTTTTACAGAGATGCTTAACTATAAAACTCCATTTTTTACTGCAAGCTTTCATGCACAATCTTAAAAAAGATTTTCATATCTTGTATACTCTGATAACTTAGTTGTTTTTGTTTTTGAGACAGTCTCACTCTGTCACCCTGTAGAGTGCTTGGACATTACAGCTCACAGCAACCTCAAACTCTTGAGCTCAAGTAATCCTCTTGCCTCAGCCACCTGCGTAGTTGGGACTGCAGGCACCCGCCACAATGCCCAGACAATTTTTTTTTTATTTTTGTAATAGAGAAGGGGTCTTGCTCTTGCTCAGGCTGCTCTCGAACTCCTGAGCTCAAGCAATCCACCTGCCTCCCAGAGTGCTAGGATTACAGGCGTGCACCACTGTGTCAGACCTGATAACTTAGTTTTTTTAGTTTATTAAGTCACAAATTGTTCCTAAGTTCATCTAAGTTGGAAACCATTCTATTGTATGGTTTTTTTTTTTTTCAAGAAATTATTGTGGAGAATTTTGGATGAAAAGAGAAACTATTTTTCTATCAACATTGCAATATTCGTATAAATTAAAGTTAATAAGATTTTACTTTTCAAAAAATACTCTAACATTAATATAATTATCATAACATTTTAGATAGCTCAAGTTTAAACTAATCAATGAAATAATTATAAATTCAAGTGCTTTCACAGATATAATAGTCAGAAGGCCAATTGATTGAGATTATTAGGAATTTAGGAAAAGATTTTCCATGGAACATTATGTTAAACCAAATGCTCATCAAGGTTGAACATGTACTACAGTTACTTATCACTTATTTGACATAGATTTGTAAATTGAACTTGTAATTTGCGTTCCTGTTAAACTGCTTCTCAACAGAATTGTGTAATTTATATTAAAGAAAAACTGCTAACCAGCTGTTTAGCTTCCAGTCATTTTTTCTAATCAATTCTACAGTCCTGCCTAAGCCTTCTTCCAGAAGTACAATTAGATCACATTAATCCCTGGCTCAAAAAATAGTCAATAGTGCCCTATTGCCCACAAAATTAAATCCTTACTTTTTAGGATCAGATTTTCTTATAATCTGATCTCAACCTCAATTTCAAAAAATAAGTCCTATCTCTATTTTGTTCATGCTGAGATCTCTAGCAAAATAATCAAATACAAAAATATTTGCATGCAGTTAATGATAAATGGTTTAGCTTAGTACAGCAGTACTTTTTTAACCTCAGTTTTGAGTGATTACTTCACACAAAGTCGAGTATGTTTTGCAGGATAAATACTAGGAATAATGAAACACAATGTCAATCAGAAATCGCCGTCTCCCACCCTGACCTAGTCGGTACAGACAATGTTTTTCTTTGCAGGTGTTACTACCTTCAATATTATATAATTCCTTGTCTATATATTACTGAGAGTACTGATTGCTTATCTTGTGCACGACTATTTACACACAAAGGCATCCCCTTAATAGAAAATAAGTTTTAGAGAATCCATGTTGATATTTAGGGTTTTTTTTTTTCTTTCAGAGTCAGTGTAGAGTGTCTTTCCATATATGTGTAAGAGCTGCAACTCCATCACCTGGCTGTCAAATTAGGGACACACATATTTTCCATCTAGATGAAACTTAGATTAGAAATGATCTGTCTACTTGCTTCGAAAAATAACAAGATCTCTGCTTAAATATAGCTATAGATAAAAAATAATCATGTAAAAGAAATCTAAATCTGAGATTTCACAACACATTTGTATTAAACACACATTTATCGACATAGTATGAAACCTTAGACCTAATAGGATTGGACGTGATAAACAGAAAACTCCTGAAACTACTGTGCAAATTTGCTTCCAAAATTCAAAGCACATGGGCATCTCATGGCAACCAAGATTTTAAGGAAATAAGTTCACAGCCAAAGTTTGAAAATTTAATGAGTTAGTAATCTCCTCTGATAAAGAGTTTAGAAGATGTAATAAATTAGGTAATTTCTATTCCAATAATAGAATATTATAAAATGAAATTGGCCCAATATATATAATGCTTATAGTTCTTAAAAATATAATAAATAAAATGTCATTTAATAAATTATATTACATCTATACCATAAAATACCACTTAGCAATAAAAAGGAACAGCTATCAATATGCATCCCAATTGGAATGGAGCTCACCATACTTTTGCTAAGTGATAAAACCCAGCTCAAAGGCTGCCACCTTTCTAATTCCATTTGTGTGACAAAATTACAGAAATGGAGAGCAGATTTGTTGCTTCCGGGGCTGAAGAGGGGAGCCGGAGGGAGGTGGCTGTGGCTAAAACTGGTAGCACCAGGGTCCCGTGGTGACACTGTGCTGTGTGTTCACTGTGGGAAACGCTCCATAAATTTACATTAGGCAGAATATGCACACCCAGAAGTATGCATAATGTATGTCTGAACGAAATTGGTGGGTTTAAAAATACCTTTTTTGTTATGTACTGAGTATTATATAGATTTATAGCTATGTAAGGTGTTAACCTTTAGAGGAACTGGGTGAAGTGTAGCCAGAATCTCTCTGAATTATTTCTTACAAGTAAATGTAAATCTATAATTACTTAGGAATAAGGAAGAAACAGATTTTAAATATAGTCAAGACAAGAAGAAATAAAGTTCAAGCTACTAAATACAAATTCTGAATTAGAAATAAATTTATTAAAATAGAAGCATAAGGTTGGGCCTGGTAGCTCATGCCTGCAATTCTCTGTCTCAAAAAGAAAAAAAAAATTAGCAATATAAAATATGTGTAGACTGATTACTGGTTCTGAATCCGAATCCACCTACTTCCCTTCCTAAAAGCCACATTACAAAATAAGGTGAATGGCAAAAAACAAAAGAACACCCTCAGCTAACCTATTAATTAAAATTATAAGACATATCCAGGCCATAGTTCCACCCAGTGCCAGGTAGGCCCACACCGCTGGCTGCCAGCCAGTCTCTAAAGCCCCAGGCTCCAGGCCCACCCAGCAGCGGGTCAGTTCCTGTGATCCCAGACTTCAGGGTATGTCCTATAGATCCTGGATCTAGGTATGTGCCTACAAACTCAGACAACAGCCTCCATCGTGGGCACGTGTTCCAGACCTGTCTCCGTTGTCCTCATTATCTGCCTTGCCCACATGAGCAGGTTTCTCTATCTACTGACCCAGATGCGAGGCCAGCCTAGGTGAGGAACCCAGCTGCCAGCCTGACTGTTCACCCTCCCAGCTGGCTGCTTGGAGTCCCTGTATGAGCTGACTAGTGGAGAACTAGGTTTCCCTGTGAAAACCAGTTTTGAAGATCAGAAAGAGTGCCTACCTCTTCACACGTGTAGACAGCAACACAAAACTTGAGGATGACAATTAGAGAAACACGACACACACACACACACACACACACAAAAGCACCAGTAACTGACTATGGAAGAAATGGAAATCTATTAATTGCCTGACAAATAATTAAAAATAAGAGTCTTTAAAAATGATCAACAAACTACAAGAAACAGAAAGCGGGCCAAACAGTTTCAGAAAATCAATACATGAGCAAAATTCAAAGAAAATACAGGAAGTGAAAAGGCACAAAAGACGAGATAGTGTCCAGAAAGGATAGGGTGTGAATTGGAGGAATTTAGGGGGAATAAAGAGCATTATTCCAGAAATAAAGATTAAGTTATAAGAGCATATGGGGCGGCGCCTGTGGCTCAGTGAGCAGGGCGCCGGCCCCATATGCCGAGGGTGGCGGGTTCAAACCCAGCCCCGGCCAAACTGCAACAACAACAACAACAAAAAAATAGCACAGCTATGATTTAATAAAAAAAATTAAAAAATTAAAAAAAAAATTGCATTAAAAAAAAAAAAATAGCCAGGCATTGTGGCGGGCGCCTGTAGTCCCAGCTGCTCGGGAGGCTGAGGCAGGAGAATTGCTTAAGCCCAGGAGTTGGAGGTTGCTGTGAGCTGTGTGATGCCACGGCACTCTACCGAGGGCCATAAAGTGAAACTCTGTCTCTACAAAAAAAAAAAAAAAAAGTTATAAGAGCATAGGTGGAAACAGACCTCACAAAAATCTCAAAAGGAAATACAGAATATAGAATGAGGAAACAATATGACAACAAAATAGAGGAATACTGGCAAGTATTCCAATAAAATGGAATCATAAACGCACTGGCGGCACCCCTTGGTTCCCCGTACCCCTGGGATCCCCACCGTGTCAGTGCACTTGGGACGCACCTTCTTCTACCAGCATGTGAAATGCTCTTCCGGAAAGTTTACTTTACATTTATTTCGTTTTGCTTTGTTTCTGGAGCTCTCTTTACCTTTGTACATGATAAGCTTAAAGTTATAGAAAAATATGAGCCCTGAACAACAGACTTTGATCCGGGATTGACCTAAGTTATCCTAGACCCATCGGATCATCTGACGTTCATGTTCTCCACTCTCTCTGAGTCCTTCAGTGGATTAAGCTCATGTTGCCGAAGACTGAAATTAGATAATAAAATGCCCTTTGTTATTTGCCTTTCTTTTTTTCTTCTCCCCCTCCCTTTCTCATAATCTTTCCTTTTTACAATTATATCTTTTTGAAATTACTTACATTAAAATCTTTCCCAAGATCTTACTTCTAACAAAATCCAAAATTGGATAGACATTAAGAAGACAGTAGATTTGGGAGGCAATTTATCAACATAGCATTTGGAAATTGAATTACTTGGTAACCTGATGGCAAAAAGGCTGCAGTAGGTAGGGCGGGTGGTTGTGACTCTGGGCAACAGTTGCATACCAATTAAATCAACTCCAACTTGTGAAAGTTAGGATATCATGCACGTGTAAGGGGATTTGTGGCTTATGCAATATCTCTAGTTAATTAAGAGACATGAAAGTATGGTTCATTATAAGGAATATGTGGTGGGTTGTTATTCAATACCTCTAAAGTCCTGATGAAAGAAAATGCTCAGCACAAGTTGGCCAACTTTTGATTTAAACATGGTATGCGAGGCAAAAAGCCTCTCTCACATTGTAAAGAGGCCCTGATCTCCTGCATCCAAAGGCACCTCTATGCCGTGATTCATGCTCAAGCCCTGAGTGTAAGAGCAGAAAAGCTACAAATAAGCCTTAAAGAGCACTGTCGAGTCCCTTAAGATGAAGTTCCAATGGCATGGACAGAATAGGACTCTGAGGTCAGGGATGAGGGTATCTGCATTGATCCACTTGAGAGCTTTGATGCCCCAGCTTTCCCTGAGTCTTCTGGACTTACAGAAGTGGAGGTTCCCCTTTCTATGTGATAGTTACCTCTTCGTACTTGAAACCATGCAACAATGATACATGAATTTTGCAAGGTAATAGTTGCCCTGTTCAAGATCTGAAATCACCAGCTCTAATGGCTTCTCAGGGATTAACTAAGGACACATTTCTAAGGCACAGAATTACTGAAGAAGTATGGTGCCTGATCCATAAGCTAAGACACTAATTATCAAAGGAACTACGACGACTGGCTGATAGGACTGGAAGATACTTGAGTAACCAGCGTGGGAAGTGATTTTCAGTGTGAGGGATCAGAGGATGGACCAGAGGCCTGGATCAGCGATGGTCCAGTATCTAACCATCCTGGCGGGAATAGCAGGTGCAGTGATGACCGACAGTAAATTAAGTAGACATAAAGCACTGAGGGACAGGCTCAGAAATACAGGTTCTGTTAGAATAGAATTATTATATTAGACCTGATAACCTGATTTGCTGTGTTTCAGGAAAGCCTGAAGACCCTCCTCTCACACAAACTGTAAATGATGTGCCAGGGAGGGGAGCACCAGTGTGTCTGAGAGGGCAGGGGGGGCTTCCACCGTGGGCCATAACTGACCATAGAAAGATACGCCACTGTGCTGGGTTAGGAGAGCTCGACTTGACAGTATCAGGGGTAAAGACAGGCTCTGAAATGGCAAATGGCTACACCTAATATCAAACGTGGATGGATTGAAATCCATCTCCCAGTCATTTCCAATTGCCCGTAGCAGTAAAGCAGGGGATCAAAGAAAAAAGTTACGATGCTAAGACTATGGTTGAACCTGGTTATTACGTGGACTGCTGCTACCACGGGTAGAGAGAGGTCAGGTGCCTCTGGGCGTTTCCATGGCCAATAATAACTTCTATTTAAAATTTCACACATAAAGCTTTAAATAGATACTTATGAAGAGAAAAAATAAAAATCAGGAATAGTTAACTAGGTAGTTGCTAGTAACACATATACATCAGTTAGGGTGCATCAGTTGCACATAATACACACAAAATAGGCCCCATCTCGGGCACTGGCTTCAGCAATAAAGTGAGTATGTATTTACTATAACGAAAGGCTAGAGGTAGGCAGATGGGAGTTGTCTCAATAAATTCATAGTATCAGGGCACTGTAAATATATCTATGAAATTTTTTTTAGCACTTTTCTCTGCTTAATGGCTGCACTATGGTCACACTGGGTCTAAGTACCACATCCTTTTCCAGCACATGAAACAATAGCAGGAGACAGAGTCCAAAGTCTTTCTCACCGTCAAGTATTTTATTTACACGTCACCACATCAGCCAACTTTCCTTTCCATCTTATTAGTCAGAAAGGTGCTAAAAAGCTGTATTGGATATACCTTTCATTTTGAAGTTGGATCACCTGTTAAGATTGTTCTCATAACTACTAGTTTTTAGTTGGAATACCCAAACGATTATCTCTGTGGCAGTTCAAATAGAAAATTAGTCTTTCATGCAATCTAAAATATTTTTTTTCAATCTAAAATATTTTAAACATGGCCTTACTGATGGAAAATTGTGATAGTAGTATAGTAAAAATTTAGTAATATACATTCTAAATGAAATAGAGCTTTAAAAAAGTTAAGATGTTTATGGGCAAAAATACAAAAAGTGGATTTACTAATGGGTTTCTTTGGTTTTATTTATAAATCAGGCAATGAAATAGTCATTTTATTAGCAGAACATCATTACTTGTAAGTAATACACGGATGTGTGCCCTGATTATCAAATGCTATTAGATCTTTAAAGATAAGATTATGCATATATCTGTAATTTATGCAGAACAAATATCAAAATAAATCTATAATGAATGTTTACAACATCATATTTGATTTATTTAATATACACTTAAAATGAAAGCTTTTTAATTGCTGCTTCCTCAAGCAGATTAGCTCTTCAAACAAACTAATGGAAAAAGCCTTGAGATTTTATCTACGCCTACATTTTTGACTAATTAAGACACCCACTTTACCAAATTTCAGTGTAATAGATGCCAAAGCAACAAAGTCATTTCTGTTATTAAATGTAGATTCTGTCCTAAGAATCAGCCCGTTTTTACCAAACACATTAGAAAAATAGCAAGAAGCAGTTTGACTCCATGTCTGTTCCATTTCAAAATGTACATTTGAGTTTTTACAACACAACACACATAAGAATATAAATTGCCATCAAGTTAAAATAGATCTCAAATGCTCAGATGAAGACTATCAATTTTGCCCACTAGGCAACTGTGGGAATTTATAAGAGATTACAAGGATTCAGCCAGTTTATTAATTTCATCAAAATGTGTGTGACGTAAGTGGGTATTGTGGCGCAGATGACCATAAATAATTCATCTTCTAGAAGTTATTTTTTCACTATAATATATAATTTAAGATAGAGTTACATCATTTCCCAGAGAAAGCATACAAAGTATACAAATAGACTTTCCTATAAGTGTATATCTCTTCATTTCCCTGGAAGAATAACTAAATCACAGCATCTCTAAATTGCTTATAGCATATGTTTTAGAAAATCATTTCAAAATAACATTATATTAATAGCCTACACGCTGCTTAGAGGTAGCTGATTTATTTTTCTGTGACATGTGGATTGCACTTGTTCCTTCATATTGTCTCTGACGGATGCAAAGTTATAAAAGAGGAAACTTGTATGACATATACAGAAAAATCTCAGATGGTGGAGATGAACAAGATAGTCCCCAAATTTGTGAAATTCAGGTCTTTTGATCTTTTCAGTTTATGCTTAAATCGATAGCTTTCTTAAAAGCTATATTGCTACACCTTTTATTTTTCTCTGTCTGCCAAAACCCTAACTATGCTACGTGCTATGATTCTACCCCCAGAGAATAATTCTATACCAAAATATCACTTTTTTGAATTTTTCGATGACCTATTTTCCATTTAATTTATTTGATTCACGCTAATTCTCCCAAGTCAGGGGAGTTTTTCACAGCGTACAGAGAAGGGAAGAAAGCGAATGAAGAAGATCCTACAATCTACTTGTATCATTGCTGGGATTCGAAAGATAGATTGCGCAGTATCATGAAGTAAAGAGAAGTATCTGGAATACGGTACACTGATTTTCCTTTTTGAGTCAAGCTTTTCTCAATAAGATCCACGGTAGTGAATGGTCACTCCATTCATTGAGGAAAATGTCTACCTTAAGATTATGTCTGAGTCTTATTTCTGAAAGTTCCGTGACAAAGTATCATGAGAGGGAAAGGCTAAGCACATAATGATGACACAGAGTGAACAGTTAAACTCTTTGAGATATGATGGAAAATTAGACCTCTATAAAAGTACGTTATCTGCCTGAATATTTAAAAATCCAAAGAACCACATGAAAACTTACGGCTCCAAGTCTCTCACTCTTTACGGACTGCAGTACACCTGCTTTCCTTCTGTCTTAGTCCACAAATATCAGAGACTACTGCACCACGTGACAAACTCATGCAACTAAGCACGTTTCTCTACCTTCTCCAGATAGTCTGGAGAAAGTGTATTTGAATGCACTCAAAATTAGTTTTATTTGGGCTTTCACACTTTGGAATCACTTTCACTGATATAAATAGATTTGTTAGTGCAAGCAAATTATTTTTGAAATAGAAAATACATCCGTAAAAGTGAACAAACGTGAGTGCAGAAATCAATAAATTTATACTAACTGAATACATCTACCAGCCCAGCAAGACCAAGATATTCAGTAAGTTGAATATTATCTCTATAGCTGAAGCTTCCCACATGCTCACCTTTTAAACTGCCTTAGATTCTGATTATTTCTGAATATGAATTACTAAAGTAGAATGATTTTGAAGTATTTCTTCTTTTTCTATTGTCTAGAAGATTTGGCATGATCTATTTTTTAAATTATCTTTTATCTTTATAAATATTAGTTGTCTATTCTGTGATACTTTGAGAAAAAAATGATAAGTAGTTAATTGATGACTCCATACTGAACCTCGGAGTCAAAGCATTCTATAATAGACATACTCTTATTTGACAATGTGAATGTTACTTTCTTTGCATTACTATCATTATTATTGCTTAATTCTTTGTTGCAGTAATCGTCTGATTTCTTTTCTGAATGTATTTGTCTTCATTCTTTCTTTGCAAGGTTTTTGTTTCTGGCTCTTATCTTAAACATTGCTATTGTTGTTAAATTTTAAGCCTTTTTAATTTTGTGAAGGCAAAAAGTGAAAGCCTAATGAACACGTGTATATGTGAAAATTAAAAAATATATATTTAAATTAAAAAATTAAATTAGAATAATTTACATCATTTTTAAAAATGTATAGCATCATTTTATGAATCGCAAATGTTCACAATTTGATTCGACTTTTTAAAATCCTTTCTATTTATTTTTATACTTATTGCATTTGACAAAATAAGTTTTTAATTTTTGAATTTATCATCTCCATGATTTCCTTTAGGCTATTTTTCTTTTTATTTTCATACTTTCAAAGCTCTTGCTAGTCCTGAGATTATTTAGATGTTTGCAAATTGTTATAAGCTAGTATGTGAGACTGAGATTTGCGCTGTGGGCTTGGTGGGGTGTAGGAGTTGAATTGATAAGTCATTCTTTTATTGCTTAAGAATTACCAGATTGTTATATACTTAGGGGTCCCCATCTATAATGTTATTTTAAGGCTATCTGTTACACTTTAGGTATATAATCACATTATAGGTCCAATAAATGAATTTTTTTAAATATAACCAAATATTTGGAATAACAAGAAACTAATATATGGCATATAACACAAAAAAATTTATTGAAAGAAAATAAAAGTTTTCTCATGTATTGAATCTAACATAATCTAGAAATAAGAATATGATCATTACCACGCCATGGCTTTGTGGAATTATCTTATTTTAAAATTAATTACCTATGTATAATTATAAAAATATAAAATTAAAAATGAAATGGAAGACAGACTAGCTTATAAAACTTCTTATTTATAATATTCCATCATAAAATTGTAATTTTTACAAATTACTGGTAAATGAGATAATGTAGAGCAAAATGGAGAAAAATTACATGTATTAGTTACACCTAATAAACTAAATAGTTACTTATTAAAGTGAAATGCAAATAAGAAATTACATTGATATGAAAGTTCAAGGCTTCAGTAGAGAGACATAACTAAATGAATATAGTGAGTGAGAGCAAGGCATCTGAAAATTATTAAACATAGCCTGCATTTATTGGGTGTTCCTTATGTATGTGTGTGCACATACATGTGTTTATGTCTGTGTATCCTTTAATCCTTACAGAATTTTTTTTTTTTTTGTAGAGACAGAGTCTCACTGTACCGCCCTCGGGTAGAGTGCCGTGGCGTCACACAGCTCACAGCAACCTCTAACTCTTGGGCTTACGCGATTCTCCTGCCTCAGCCTCCCGAGCAGCTGGGACTACAGGCGCCTGCCACAACGCCCGGCTATTTTTCTGTTGCAGTTTGGCCGGGGCTGGGTCCGAACCCGCCACCCTCGGCATATGGGGCCGGCGCCCTCCTCACTGAGCCACAGGCGCTGCCCCTTTACAAAATTTTTAAGCTGCAGATTTTAGACTCGGCACTCAAGCCTAGTGGTTAGGTTGCTGGCCACATGCACCGAGCGTGGCATGTTCGAACCTGGCCCGGGCCTGCTAAACAACAATGACAACTGCAACAACAAAAAATAGCCGGGTGTTGTGGCAGGTGCCTGTCGGCCCAGCTACTTGGGAGGCTGAGGCAAGAGATTCGCTTAAGGGTTTGAGATTGCTGTGAGCTGTGACACCACAGCACTCTACCAAGGGGGACATAGTGAGATCCTGTCTCAAAAAAAAATACAGATTTTATGTTCACCATTGGAATATGATGAGAATATGGGAAGTATAACTAGGTAATTTTGCAGATAACCCATAGCTAATAAGTGAGCCTGTAGGAATCATTTCCCAGGCAGCATAGCTTCAAGAACTGGTCCCCAAAGCCAGGGAACCCCGGTGCTATTAATTGGTGAAACTTCTGAGGAAATAGTTGAAATGGCAATAATTGCTATTTCTAACAATTCTTTACTAAAATGTTAGCTTGCCTAGTCAGCCACATGTAACTCTATTTGTCAGGCATTAACTATGTAAACTTGGTAAATTTATTTGATTCTCTGAGTCTTTTTTGATGTTCATTTAAAACAAGGAAAAATGCCTTACTCAAAAAATTGGCTAGGAAATAATATTATAATGCATGTGTAATGTTACAAAGTGTGCAGAGCATCTATTAATGCAAAATGCTACAAAATACTACATTATACAGGGAAACGAGTAGGTGAAAAGTCAGCTAAAGAAAGGGTCTCATCCTCTGCACACGGTCTAGGCAGCGGTGGACACAGGCTGGGGATGGACACAGGCTGGGGATGGACACAGGCTAGGGATGGACATTGGCTGGGGAGGGACACTATTCTTTCTGTCTTTCGGTCTTTCAGCATAAGTATAACAGGCTGGTTGTGGAGAATAAACAGTCAAGGCTACAGTGACAACTATAAAGTTTAGACGCCATTCACTCAGCAAGTTTCTGAAAATATCAAATTTGAAACACGAAATTATTTCACCTGCTGCTAAAGTTTTCTGAATAAAAAGTAATATTTTTCAGAATTTCTTTTTCCGGTGTGCAAGAATCTGTACTTCTAAAAATGTTTTATGTTAAGTGAACGACTTACAGTGTTACTTTTATAAAATTTTAACCTCAGATACACTGAGTTTAATCAAGCCTTTCATATTACTCATTTATATTTTAAAAAATATAAAACATGTTCATTCATGACAGTTCATATAGATTTTGACTTTGCATTTCCACATGATGAAATGGATTATACACATTTATTAACAAGTTAAGATGGAAGATGAATCAGGATGACATAAAACATATAAAAATGCATTTATTGGAGCAAATAAAACATATTCAACTATAATAAAAATGAATATATCAGGGTGTGGTAGAAGTGTTAATAAAAACAGATTCCAAAAATAAATACAGTAGTAATTGGTTACAGATACAAAGTTTTAAGCTTAATTTGCTTATTATAAACCAGGTAATTCATATAAAACATGACTCAAATGCAAGTATCATTTAGTTAGTATTTTTAAAAATCAATAATTGAAAAAATTAAATTGTCTAATTTAAAAAATCTTTTTAGAAAAGGCAAAATATTTTAAGTATCCAAGTGTAATACCCAACATTATTCATTATTTAAAGACTATTATAATTCAAATAAGAATTCATAACTAGAACTACAGCAACTAAAAATTCTGCATCAAATGTTCAAATTATTTCTGGAACTTCTTTCTCTTATAACCATGCTCAAGGTAAAGAAGAAATTGCAATTATTTGTTTTCAAATATTGAACATACAGCTAGGACAGAATTCATGACCTCATGTTTCATAATGAAGCGTTTAGTATCAAGACTTAGTTATTAAGAGTGCTACTCATTTTAAAGTGATTTGTATTATTAAAGGATTTTTAATATTTGAATACTAAGAAATGAGTGATACAATTAGCCAGTGTATGCAAACAACTAAAGCAGACAATTTGAGCAATTTAATATGTTTCTAAGAAAATCTGAAATAAAGGAAACTCATGTCCTTTAGAATCTTGTTTGATATATTTCCACAAGAATAATGACTGGCTTTTGTGGGTGATGAAAATACTCTATAGAAAGAGGTTAGATGACACATTTGTCTACTAGTCTCAGACACAGAGAAGTGTAAAAACAGTTTTTCATGTTTCTCAACTATTGTATTTTTAAACAAGTATCTTAATCAGATTGGAAACAAATGTTATCTAAGCCTAAAAAAATATAAGATACTATTTCAATAATGAAAATGAAAACAAATTAGGAAATACAAAACGAATGATTTTCCCTTGCTGAAATATCACTAAACAAAATAGAATATAGAATATTTTCAGGAGATGGACATATTAAAGGAGTAAAGTGATCACTCAATGTTGAATGTAGAAGAAATTATAAATATTATAATTATTTCAAGAAATACTGGGGGGAGTATAAATATAAAGCAAGAAGAACACAAAACACTCCATTAAGAAGAGAGGACTCCAGGAAAGTAGCAATACTTAAGCTTCAAGCTTCCTCATTTGTGCAGGGCTCGGAGCTCATATTGTATTTATCATTTGGTGGTCTCAGGCATGCCAGGCTAGAAACCTGTAGGTTAGATACATCCAGGTAGGTTCGATATCCAACATGTGTTTATATAATAAGAGCACATGTGTTTATAAAATGAGGAAAACCCATAGACAAGCAGGTGTTAGAGGCGAGGAGGGAGAGAGGCTGGTAGGCAGGTGTCTGTGGAATCACCAAGGAAGCAGGCCGGACAATGGATTGTAAACTGGGAGCTTGCAGGAGGTGGGCCTCCCCTTAAGGTAAAAAGGCCCCAAGCAACCTCTGCACCTGCTATTTATTGAGAACATAGACCCCTCCCTGGAGCCCCAACCCCCTTCACTGGAGTTCCACAGCTGATCAACTTCCAACTGCCAAAGTCTGATCATTAATGTCCAGTAACTTCCACTTTGCCTCTGCAAGCCCGCTGTCCAGGTTCCTAGCATCTTGCTGCATAGGTTGTTACATAGATCACAGGTATGTTGTTACATAAGATGCTACACATCCTGTTACACAGGTTGCCACAGGCAGGGCTGAGCACCGATTATCCTGTCCATGGACAGTGCAGCATTGTTCCCAGATGTGTGGGATGTTTTTGTTGTTTTGGTCTACTTCTATTTATTTATTTTTAAACTAAAGTAGAACTAACGTATGATTCAGCTTTGCTGCTTGTTTCTCTCTGCCTTCCCAGCTAGATTGTTCTTAGTTGTGTTACGTCCATCGTAGCACTTATTTTAGCAAAGTAGGCAAGTGAAATATTGGGGCACACCTTAAGTGGCCTTTTTGTTTTAATTTGTGAATCTACAAAAAAATGGCTCAGTTTTACTTCTGTTGACTATCTGGAGCACCAAATGAAAGGAATCGTGTGGAGTCAACTGTTACTCTACACAGGCTGTACACGAGCTACTTGCTCATTTGTAAAAGACTGCTCATGAATAATATTGAAAAGTTACCGCTTTGTTCTTATAAATTTTTGTCCTATTACCTGAACATTTTGGCCAATTTCTTAGGGGATAGCCTCATTATTAGTTCCTGAAATAGAACAACTTGTCCGTCACATGGGTGCACAGACATTACTTTGTTCAATAACTAGTCCACAAACCTTTGCTAATAGAGTACAGAGAACTGGGACATTAAGACATACAATTGAAACAGGTATCTCTCCTTTCTTTGCTTATGAGCATTTTTTTTTTTGCTGGATTTTTGAAAAGAACACATAATACCATTCATTAGTAAATGTCTTAAATTACACAAATGCAGTCACATCAAATTTAACCAGGCTGCACGTGCAAACTATGGAAGGAATTTGAAATAACAAGAACATTGTTATTCTTGGTGAAATTCTTTGAAGACACATAGATTTTTGTACTAGCATCTCTTTTTTCATTGTAAGTGAAGGTATATAGGTTAGTCGTCACAGTCTATGAATCCAGGAGTTACAAGCAAAACACCTCAGTCTGTTTTCCTTGTAGCTTTTAATAAGTGTGTGTGATATTTTGCCTTTATTTATTAGCATCTAAACTTAGGTAGGGTTTAATTCAAGGGAAAAATAAATATTGAGGCTCTCTACTGAAGGAAATATATTATTTTGTTTAATTACTCCAGGTGAAAATGACTATATGCAAATATTGTCGTATTCATGTGCATCGAATAGTTAAGCTCACAGAAGTATTAATGAGCCCAACCACTAAGAACATTTCATCCTCCAATGCTGGTTCTTGCCAGCAAACATGTTTCATGTCATGATGGGATAGCAACATTTTCCAAACACACCTTATAGATTTTCTATTCTGGGCATATCTGTGAACTTTTTTTCTCAGCCTAAATCACTTTTCCCCCACACGATATTGACCTATTGAAGATCAGTCATCTACTATATTATACTATTTGAAGACTCCTCTAGCAGGTTCTATGGTTGGCAAAATTATGTATTAAACATTTTTAAAAGGTTCTCAAAGTTCCACACCCTAACCTCTGTTGCACATGCTAATCCTGTGACTATAACGAGATAGTCCCTCCTGTTAAACATTATATTTTATGACATAGTTGATGTTTAGAACAGAATGTTATCTTAGTGAGAGTGATGGGATCGCGTGAGGTCCTTTAGAAGCTGTGAGCTGTCTCCAGTCATTGCAAGCAAGAAGAAGTCAGAAGTATTTGAAGCACAAGAAATGGCCCAGCTATAGCTTCTAGATTGGACGATAGAGGCAGCCACATGGCACTTAGAGTTTACACACACTGGGGAAGTTGGCTCGGAGCTGAGAGAGGCCACTGGATGGTGGCTAGCAAGGAAACAAGGACCCCAGTGTTACAACTGCAAAGAAAAGGTTCTGCCAACATCCTGAATGTGGCTACTTGTGAATTAACTCCAGGGCTTTCAAATAAGAGCACATTTCGGCCAGCATTTTGATTTTGGTCTTCAGAGAGCCTAAGCAGAGAAAGTATCCCATTTTTAGCCCTAGAGAATTGTGATATAGCCTCATGGATAACGTTTTAAGCTGTCAAATTTGTAGCAGGATGCTAAGCAACAATAAAAAACTAAAATTTCTCTTTCAATAAAAAATATTAAGCTCTTCAAATCTCCCTTTCAGGAGTCTGAGTGTGTTTCACTTATTGTATAAATCGTCTTACACTCTTTTGTGTCTCCTCCTTTTTTTTTTTTCTTTGCTGTTGTTGCTGTTGCTCAGAAAGAAACATTTAATGGGGACTTTAACAGACGCTCTCCTGGGTGGCCTCAAAATGAGATGATTTATACCCACCTTAGAAAGTCTTAAATTATAGGAGATGTACCTTTCTTACCCTGATATTCCACAGACACGATGTTACCTAAAGGTAGATATTTAATTCATGATATTTTAACAGATTTATACATTGTGAGTGTAATTCTATTAACTTCTTCCCAATTTAATGTTGCCTCCAAGAGAAAAACCTTCAGTATAATCCCAAATGGCCAAATAGATAAAGTCCCAATATAGCCAAATAGTCGTCTTCTTTTTAATGTGTACAATTTTGTAGTGCAATCAGCATTCTCTGGTGTCTGTGAGTTCCACCTATGAAGATTCAACCAACCACGGACCAAAAAACTTCTAAAAAGAAAAATTACAAAGCACTAGTAAGATATTAACAACGCAAATTAAAAAATGTGGTACAGCAACCGTTTACATAATATTTACATTTTATTAGGGATTAAAATTAACCAAGAGATGATTTAAAGTATGAAGGAGGATCTTCACAGGTTATATGCAAATACTAAGCCATTTTACATAAAGGACTGGAGTATGCAGAAAGTTTGTTATCTAACTCTGCAGGAATCGAGACTCATCTCCTGCAGACAATGAGGGAAAATGGTGCAGAGAAAATGTGAATCATAAATGTATGTTCTAAACGTTACTTCACAATACCTGGTACTCTCAGCACATATCCCCAACGTTTATACTTTGCAGATATTTTGAGTTCAGTTCTGCACCTCTGCAAGAAAGTGATATCACAATAAAATAAGTCAAGCAAATCTTTTGGTTTCTCACTCTAGATAAAATTATGGTTATAGTCCCGCATAGTCTGTTATGCATACAATAGCATCGTATCTCAAAACGTTCATTACTCAAAGAAAAATACTTTATTGCTAAAAATGGTAATGTTCACGTGAGCCTTCAGCACACTGTGATCTCCTTTCCTGTTGACTGACTCACAGGGAAGGGGTCACTGAAGGGTGGAGTAGCTGTGGAAATTTCTTAAACTCCGAGAAAAATAACATTTGCTGTTTGATTAACCATTACTCTCACAGACAATTTCCCTGTAGCATGTAATGCTGTTTGATAGCGTTTTACCCACAGAAGAAGTATTTTCGAAGTTGTAGTCAGTCCTCTCAAACTCTGACCATTGGTTTATCAACTAAATTAGTGGAATATTTTACACGTGTGCTGTCATGCAGCACTGTTCACAGCATCTTCACCAGGAGGAGATTCCTTCTGAAGAAACCACCTTCGCTGCTCATCCGTAGGAAGCAGCTCATCATCCCGTCAAACTTTACAATGGGATGGCAGCAGTGCGGTCACGACTTCAGATTCCTCTTAGAATTTTAGTTCTCTTGCTATTTAGACTACATCGGCAATGACTTTACTGAAGTTTGGAACCCCCTAACATCATCTGTGAAGGTTGAAATCCACTTCTTGCAATCCCTGTTAATGTCGTTTTGACCTCTTCCCATAAAACACGAGCATTCTTAATGGCATCCAAAATGATGAAACTTCACAAGTTTTTAAGTTTACTTTTGCAAGATCTATCACAGGAATTGGTATCTATGGCAGCCATAGCACTCCAAATGTATTTCTTAAATAACAAAAATTGAAAGTCAAAATGACTCCTTGCCCCATGAGGTGCAGACGGGATGATGTGTTAGCAGATATGAAAACAATACTACTCAGTGAGTGCTGATCAATCAGAGCTGTTGGGTGCATTGTCAATGAACAGTATCAATATTTGGAAAGGAATCTTTTCTTTCTGAGCAATAGTTCTCCAAACTGGGCTTAAGATATTCTATAAACTATGCTGCAAGAGATACTGTCATCCCAACTTTGTAACTCAATTTATGGACCATGGGCTGAGTAAATTTAGCATAACTCATAATAAAAGCACTCGAAGTTCTAAAAGGGTAAATGATTATTGGCTTCAATTTACAGTTACCAGCTGTATTACTCCCTAACAAAAGAATGTTTCTGCCCTTTGAAGCTTTAGAGTAAGGCCGTCTCTTTGACTTCTTCTCTTTCAACACAAGGCTGTTTCATCTACACTGAAAAACTCCCTGTGTTCATCTTTATCAATTATCTTAGCTAACTCTCTGGATAGCTTGCTACAAATTCTGCTTCCCCCTGCAGCTTTCTGCCATGGAGATGGCTTCTTTCCTTAAACCCCAGGAACCAGCCTCTGCTAGCTTCACACTTGCTTCTCTGCAGCTTCCTCACCTCTCTCCACTTTTACATAATTGAAGATATTTAGGGCCTAGATTTGGATTAAGCTTTGGCTTAAGGCAATGAATGATTTTTCAAACCGTGTGCCGCAGCACACTGGTGTACCATGAGTCTTAAGTGAATCATGAAAATTTCTAAAGATCATTAATTATTTTTGAAAGAAGTTGAAATCACAGTAAATATATTTCTTTCTTTTTTTTTTTTGCTCTGTTTTTCTTTCTTTTTTTGATCAACATAATTTAAGTGTGCCGTAGACGTTTAACTACAGGTTCAAGTGTGCTGTGAGATAAGAATATTGGGAAACACTGGTGGGGAATGCTGTGGCTGTTTTGATCTTCTATCCAGATCCCTAACACTTTCTCCATTTCAGCACTAAGACTCCCTTTCTTTGTTTTCATCTGTGTGTTTTCTGTAGTAGCACTTTTAATTCCCTTCCTGAACTTTTCTTTGCATTGACTACTTGCCTGTTTGGCACAGAGGCCTCCTTTGCCCTTTTTTGGCTTTTCTTGCGCCTTCCTCACTAAAATTAATTATTTCAGCTTTTGGTTTAAAGTGAGGGACCTGAAATTCTTCCTTTCACTTGAACACCTAGGGGCCATTATAGGGTTATTATTAGGCCTGTTAATATTGTGTGTCCCAGGTAATAGAGGGGCTCAAGAAGAGAGAGAGAGGGGACAGCTTGTCAGGAGAGCACTCGGCACACACGTTGTTTGAATGAGCTTGCCTTCTCAGATGGATACGGTTCTGGGGGGCCCAAACATTTGCAATATGAACATCAAAGATCACTGATCACAGATCACCATGAGAGGCATAACCGTATGAAGAGGACACACACTGTTCAAACGATGGTACCAATGAACTTACTGGACGCAAACTTGCTCCAAACTTTCAACTTGCAAAAACTACAATACCTGTGACGTGCAATAAAGCAAAGCACAGTGAGCTAAGGTCCACCAGGACATTCCACATGCCCACGTCTCAGTGGGGCAATTTGCTTTTTCCAATATAAAACTACAAACAGTCCTGCAAAACTTGACTGAATGACTTAAGTCATTTATCCTCAAAGGAGGAAAATGTATGCATCTTTTGTAATATAATATGTATTTTTGCCATTTCTTTGTAATTTTTCTAGTGTGATTCAAAACAAAAGGTCATCATTTTCTGTTGTTGTTTTCTATGTTTCACTTTTAAATTAAATGCTTCATATTTCTATTGAAAAACTACAAATAATCATCAAACTTTGGCATACCATAATAAATTAGTAAGTATAGTAAAGCATATTACTAAATATGATATTCCACATTTATACAAAACACTTGTTTTAAACCTTTGCACGTTTATATCAGAATTCTCACACTCACAATTACTGCTTAAGATGAACATCTTTTTATCTATTACACAATGTACTTGATGTAATGTATTCATGGTTATAAACTGTAAATACCACATTTTTCTAGGTATCTATGTTATTAAGAATAGTCAGAACTTTAAGCGTAGTATACCTAAAATATTTATGCATTATTGTTCAAGATTAAAATAAATCTTAAACTATTTCAAAATATTTTTGAAGAGCATAAACATATAAAATACCAGAAAATAAAGCTTTGGGATTGCCTATGTATAACAAGTATATTAGAGGTCCACAGGAGTGTCCTGACTGGCTCCATTCTGACGTCAGCACAACTAAGCATTTCTATAGAATAAACTGCCCTGTCTTGTTTTCCACACTGCACACTTTCCCACTCCTGTTTTCTGTCTGCCTTCTAGAGTTATAAAATTTTCCTCTTCTAAAAGTTATTTTCTACTGTAGTAATGTATTTGCAAAATGAAGAATTGGAACAATTTTTCAGTGATTGTTTGCAGAGTGGAACAGAAGTGGAACTTTGAAGTCAAGAGCACAGGGCAGGCAACTGGACCGCTCACTGGCAGCGTCTACTTTGCCCACTCCCACCTACGTCAGGTCGCCAAACATCTTTATGCCTCAGGTTTGACAAATGAGAAACAATAATATCAATTGTCTACAGGAAGGTTGTGAGCATTAAATAAGGATTTATATATGTAAACCTCCATCACATTATCTGACACGTAGTCAGGAACTGTCTACTTGAGAATTCTTATTATCTGCAAATTAGGGAATGTTATAAGTGCTCCTAGACAGCGTCTAATATAATCTCTTTTCCTTACAGTGGAAGAACCCATGGGTCACATCAGAGTGAAAACACAAATCAGATGTCACAGACTTTGCTTTTACTCAGGGATCAGTCATTTTCTTAGGGTAAATTATTTAACCCAGCTAATTTTCAATGTCATCATCTTTATAATGATATTCAGGGTGTTATCAAAATTCGACGATACACCCTAACTATATAAGTGTTATTAGAGCGTAGAAGATTTCCAACAAATTTCACCACCCTCTTGCGTTTCTTCTGTCACTCATTCGTTAAAATTCAGAATTCTCAGGGGATCTAACAATTTTTAAGTTTCCATTGATACTCTTTCTGGGAAATAGAATCAATTTTAATATAACTTATATTATTAAGAATGTGACATCCAAACTTGACCTCTTTTCCATAATACCTATTTGACAGATATTTACCCATGGTCATTTTTAGATTGACAGATATAAAAAAATATATTATCTTGCTACAAGACATACTATCTCCCATACCCTTGTAGTCTTGTTGTAATCACTAAAATAATTGATCTTCCCTTTTTATTTTAACTTACACATGGTAATAGTTCTACTGAATTCTCCTTCAAAAGTAAGTAGATATCAGACGTTTCTCTCCATCTGAGCTTAGTTCTGAGTAGGTCTTTCACAATAGTTCTTCTTCTAAACTGTCTCGAATATTTAGTCCATGAAATGGGAGTAAAACTAGAACTTTCTTAACAAAGACAACACCTAGTAATTCCACTGGCACAACTGAAGCCCAGATAGATGCATTTCTTAGTTATAATTCAGTTATAGTATTTAGGTTAATGTTCTTGGTGTTGATATCGCCAAGCACCATTGAGTGAGAGGAACTATCCTGAGCTTTGTGGATATAGAAATAACATATCATTCACCTCAATGTATTAGGGACTGATATCTAAATAAATAAGAGCCAGAGGAAAGCTATAATTTAAATAGATTTAAAAAAAGGCAAACGGGAACATTTCAAAGTGCAGTAGAATTTTGAAATGGATCTTATAGAGGAAATATGAGTTCGGGGGCAATAAATAATATTCCAACTAGGAATAAAATTCCTATTCACATGAAATATAAAAAGGCCATGCATTGATAAAACCCTGGTGAGAAAAATTTTAAAGGGGTAGCCAAAGATTAGAGTGCAAAGGCAGACTTCTTTTCAGACTTTGAGAGGTTCACTGCATCATTTCATTTTCAGCACTGTATCCTCACAACCCTGGCATATAATAGGGGACCAATAAATATTTAAATTGATAATTACCTAATTCAACAAAACTAATTACATAACTAATATTTTTATACTTTTAATACCAAATTAAATATTTAGTACCTATGTAAATACTTAAGTTATAATATAAACTCAACTTACTTTATATATTATTAATGATGTAATTGGTCTTAGCAAATCATAGCCTACAGACCAACTTCACGCCAGTTCATCTCTTTTTTATGGACCAATGGCTACAAGTGGTTTTTATGAATGAATATTTTATAGGCGAATATTTCTGTTCTATGTAGTAATACAAAGTACTGTCTACAAAATCTAATCAACATGTTATCCTCCAAAAATAACTAATTCCACTCTTTCTTCAGCAGACCTTCATTATAAACCAGTGCTCAGTTATTATTATTATATTTTAATACCATCAGAAAAATAACAGTTTACCTCTTGATATAATAGTTCCAGTAATATACTGAATTTTTTCTTTATCTCATAAAGCTCAAAATACTGGTATGTACTATAGGGCGCTTTACAAAAAATGTTCACTGCAATTTTACTACAATGAATAATTGAAAATATTTAGTTAAGGGATTATTAACAAATTTATGGGCAAAATTAATGGGCTATATAAGAGAAGGTAACTCAGCCGGCTCTCAGGAAGTAGTGGAAGTCATTACCATTTCAAGGACCTACAGGTGAGTGGGAGGGTAGCTAGTACTCACTACTCTGTTGGAGACATAGTCCCACAGTGAGGCTGCCTGAGCAGGAGCAGGAGCTGGGAAGTTAATGAACTCAGCTCTATCAGCAAACCCTTTCAAAGCAGGTAGGAGGAAATATTCTGATATGTCTGTAAAAGGATATACCATGATCTCTCTCTCTTCGGTCTTCCTCTACTTCTCACAGTGCTCCTCCCACTGGCCTCACCCATTAGTAAGTCTGGGAGCAAAGGAGCCCAGTGGTTGAGTCCATGAGATTCGGTCTGTTAGGTCACAGAGAATGATGGAAGACACTTGTTTTGACAAGTAGAAAATAGCATAAAATATAAAGCGTGAATAGATATTTGCATCCAAATATATGGAATGCAGAAAATACATGAACAGCGCATGTAGATTTTAGAACCTGTAGGCATTTGGTGGTCTTTGAATTTATTGATCCTTCTGAGGTTTCTAGAGAAGATTATTTCCAGTTAGAAAAGGATGTGGGCTGAAAACAAAACCCTAAGTAACTCAGGCATTGAATGAATAAAGAATAATAGCTTGCAAATAAAATAAAGAGAAAAAAATATGTGACAAGCTAGAATTATAGGAAGTGAATAAATTCGCATGGATCAATTGATTGCTATCTAAACAAAATAGTTTGTAAAAGAAGAAAAACACATGGATTCAAGCTTCTTCCTACTTCTGCTTAACACCATTTGAGATGCTTTTTTCTACCTAACTATAACATCCAAACTTCTTCTTATGGTTCTTCCTTGGCAAAGAATCCTCCCCTGAATTTCTAGATAAAGCATCCACATTCTACAGCAGAAGTCCTGCAAGTGAGGAAACTGAAGGTTATTTCTCCCTGCAACCAACAGATAGTTGACTTTGAAAGACCAGAACAAAATAATTAATCTATAGTGCATTTCTCAAAGCCTCCATTTTTACATTATAAATAGTATCATTTACATCGATTATATCTCAAATGATATCTGGCCTCACACACTTATAAAAAACATTTCCCTAATTCTTCAAAGGTACAGACTGGCTAGAGACAAACTTAATATAAATTTCTTGACAAAGCACATTAATGTCTCTCAATCTTCAGCCTGTAAATTCAGATTATTGTGGCATCTCCCTTTTCTCCAAGAATAATGGGCAGGTGCTTGCTTTAAATTATTCTAAAAAACAAACAAACAAACAAAAAACCTCACCATAGTCATGTTTTCCAAAATTCAGGAATCCTTTCCAGAAGTAATTTACTCTCTTCTTCCAGAAATTGACACTCCCAGCAACTCACAAATACCAATTTCCTCAATTTGTGAAAGAAGTTAATAAATCAATATATTTCTCACCAGCCACCCACATATATCATATCACTTTCTACTGTTTAACAACCTTGCAAACCTTTCCCTGCCTAGTAAAAAAAGCGTAGAATTCTTGTTTCACAGGGCACTTTATTACATTTCTGCAACCTGTTTTTCCATTTATGTCTCCTGCTACTGCCTGAACCGTCCATCACCCATTCATATTTTTAATTAAAAACTATTTCTTAAATTCAGAGTAGGAAGCCTGGCATGATACGTGGGGACTAGGTATTCAGTAAATGTAAACACCGCCCATGATAAGGTTACTGAATGAGTCAAGCATTAAAACACAAAAGTATTGTGAGTATTTAAAAGAAGAAGAACAAGATGTTTTCAAAATTTTTTTACATGTAAAGGTAAATTGGAAATTGAGGAAAGCCTCATTGTAGAATTATTTTTTCATGAATCTTAAAAAGTAAGTAAAATTTGGTCATGTTTAGTGCCTAGGGACTAGGAGGAAAAACTATTTAAGAAAGAGGAAATTTTACACTGTTACTTGTTACTGGCCTTGTCTCCTGTCCATGTAGTTAGTTCTCCCTAAAATGTCCTTGTGACCTTTTTCAAAATGAAACCCCCACCTCAAAGCCTTCCAAAAATCTTAGAATAATCTGTCATTTTTTTTTTTTTTTGGCCAGGGCAGGGTTTGAACCTGCCACCTCCGGCATATGGGACCGGCGCCCTACTGCTTGAGCCACAGGCACTGCCCAATAATCTGTCATCTTTACGCTTGTACTGCCGTTGATGTAATCATTTAACACATACCCTCCATTGTCCCCAGGATAGTCATTTCTTAAGAGCGGAGACTCTTGCACAATATTTCAACCACTTCCATATTTCTTCAGCTCTTGGCAGATTCTAGTAAGTCACAGTATTATAAGTTGAATTCTGAGATAATTTAGGCCTAAAGAGATTGAGTTACCTGGCGAGGTCAAACAAGTCGAGGCAAAGTCAAGTTGAAATATGTCATCTAATTTTGAATCCTATGTTTCTCGTGGAGATTTCATAGTTATCAGTTTGGATAATTATTATCTTCATTTGTTGATTTTGTGAATCTCACTGTGGGTGGAAGTTTTTAAAAAATTGGAAATGGATCATACAGCTTCAGTCAAGAAAGCGCTTTCATAGAGAATCACTTTGAGATCAGAAAACACCCAAGTGAGACGCTCACTTTCTACCCTGCCTCCTCCTCCCTGTCACAGACGGGAAAGCTTTCTGCATACGTAAGTAGGTGTTTGTGAAAGATACTGGGACTTGTTCGCTCAACATCATTCCACCCTCATTCTATTCGAAGACAACAGAGTTAAAAAGAAAAACAACCTCCTGGATTAATTTGTAGCTAGGATACAAAATGTAAATTAGGATTTGCCAATTAGGGGCACTCGTGTGAAAATTAGACAATGGAATAGGTCATCTCTCAGATACTGTGGGAAGACAGAGGTCCTCCAGGAGAGGTGGATGCTGACCGGAGCTGACCTGCTCAGTCTGCTGCCCGTCATGGGCTTCGTGAGAATGGTGTGCAGACTAGGGCGTTTCATTCACTGTGGGTGGCACAGGCATGCCCGGGAGGCCTCAAAGCCACAGGCCTAATGACAGTGCCCTAACTTACTCCCCCATGCCTCCCTAGTATTAGATAAGCTCTCCAGGACCTGAGTTTAATCATAATCTGCTCTAAATACTCTTGGCAGTGTCTGTTTTCTACATCGTCCTGATAGGATGTTCAGTAACATTTGCCAGCATTTTCACCTTTGAACACCCTGAAGTAATCTTTATGTCTGTGTTTACCGCCTTGTATATTGTACGTTGTCCATGCTGTATGTCAGAATAAGTAAGATGACATGGAGATCGTTGGATACTCCCCAGGAGTTGTCACCAGGGAAGAAACGAAATCTGAACTTATTTTATGATTAAGAGGAATTTCTGTGGATTTAAGGGTAATCTTCAAATGCATAAATAATAGTGATTAATCAAAGTCAATTTCATAATTTCCCAAATTGTCCTAATTTATTAAGCCCTTCAAATATTTAAATATTTTAAAATCTTAGAGATGCTTCAGAATTATTATGTGCTTTTTTTGTCTTTAAATATAATACTTAAATGACATTGAACATCATCAGAAAATAGTCTCCTATTGCCTCTGAAATGCTGAGTCAAAGGCAGGGAAGTTATGAAAAATAAATGAGGTGAAGCTGAGATGTTTACTCTCGAAGCAGGAGGCCCTGATCTCGTAACAATGCTCTGTTCCTCTGGCATTGTTACTGCTGCTTCATGGAGTGAATGATGGAGATTTAATCATTTTATCTAATGGCTCCACATAGCAGAGAATAACATATGCTAGAGGACAGTTTTTAAACGTTCCCAAGTTTTCTCAAAGTAAGAAATCAAGAGCTGCAAATGTTGCTTTTATTTATTTCTCCTGCAATCTGAAACATTTTCGGAGTCCTTGGATTCTGATTACACAGAACACAAGATCGCTTACTTTCAAACATAGTTATTGATTATTCTTACCAACATGTCATCATTTTCCTAATTAGAACATTAGATTATTCTTCCTGACATGTGAAATCAACATGCTCTTAACTGTGGTTTTTAAGAAGGGTTTAAAGTAAACACAACAACTCCACCCATCTCACAATATTATGCATTTTAATACGAACCTCTATAAACATAGGCATTCCACAGGGCAACTAGGTAGTTTGTCAATTTGTAGCTTATTGCTTAATGCCAAATAAGTAAATATATTTGGTATGTTAATATCAGATGTCGATATAAAATATTCATCTAATTAAACAGGTGAGAGAAATTGAACTCAACACTGATACTGGAATTTCGCTCTTCAGTGGGTTCTTGTTCTCAGTGATTGGAAGGATGAATCCACTGACCACAGATCAGTGGTAAGACAGGATTTATTTACAGAAAAGAATACAGAGCTCCTGGCAGAGAGAGAAAACCCAAGTCGGGAGAGAAAAGCCCTCTCTTTCTGTTTCTGTGTCTCTCTCTGGCTCTTTGTCTAGGGGTATAGATAGTCACATGGGGCCCTCGGTAGTTACATTCACGGTGTTGGTGGTTACATTTAGGGTGTCTGGGACCCTCTGGGACGCATTTGGGACTCCCTGTAGTTACATTTAGCATGTCTGGCACATGTCTGGGACATGTCTGATATGTGAATGAATGGTTACAATCCCTTTCATTCCCAGGCCCAGGAAATTTACATGAAACTGACCAGGCCTAGAAAATGAGGGGTTCACCTGTTCAGCTTAAGGAGCGGGTGTCTGCCCAGTAGTTGTCTGGCCCCTCTGGCTACGGAGCCTCCTGCAGGGCCCCCCTGTCTCCCCTTCGGCCGCTGGTTCCTCTGCTCCCTGCCATCGCATCAACACTGCCAAGGCGGAGGCAGCTCCACAGCCAGCTGGGCTGGGACGCTGCGTGTCCTGTATCAACACCACTGAAACAAAAGGTAGGAAAGTTACTAAGCTCTCAGATGAGCTCCTTTAAAAGCACTTTGATCTCAAATTGTTTCAGTGAAATTTTGATCCTTTTTGAAAAAATATATACAAGCATACATTCTGCATGTCCCTTGTGGCCCAATGCCATGGTAAGCTGTTACCACACATCAGGTCACCCAGCTTCTAGGAATCAGACTAGTGTATTACTGGCTTATAGCATTGCAATACTTTACTTGATTATTATTGGAGATTTTGGTGACTTTTCTTATCCTTTAGAGTGCAGAATATTCATGTTTCATTCTTTTTTTTTTTTTTACAGTTTATTATTTTTTTATAGTTATTTTTTATTTATTTATTTATTTTTATTGTTGGGGATTCATTGAGGGTACAATAAGCCAGTTACACTGATTGCAATTGTTAGGTAAAGTCCCTCTTGCAATCATGTCTTGCCCCCATAAAGTGTGACACACACTAAGGCCCCACCCTCCTCCCTCCGTCCCTCTTTCTGCTTCCCCCCCCCATAACCTTAATTGTCATTAATTGTCCTCATATCAAGATTGAGTACATAGGATTCATGCTTCTCCATTTTTGTGATGCTTTACTAAGAATAATGTCTTCCACTTCCATCCAGGTTAATACGAAGGATGTAAAGTCTCCATTTTTTTTAATGGCTGAATAGTATTCCATGGTATACAGATACCACAGTTTGTTAATCCATTCCTGGGTTGGTGGGCATTTAGGCTGTTTCCACATTTTGGCGATTGTAAATTGAGCTGCAATAAACAGTCTAGTACAAGTGTCCTTATGATAAAAGGATTTTTTTCCTTCTGGGTAGATGCCCAGTAATGGGATTGCAGGATCAAATGGGAGGTCTAGCTTGAGTGCTTTGAGGTTTCTCCATACTTCCTTCGAGAAAGTTTGTACTAGTTTGCAGTCCCACCAGCAGTGTAAAAGTGTTCCCTTCTCTCCACATCCACGCCAGCATCTGCAGTTTTGAGATTTTGTGATGTGGGCCATTCTCACTGGGGTTAGATGATATCTCAGGGTTGTTTTGATTTGCCTTTCTCTAATATATAGAGATGATGAACATTTTTTCATGTGTTTGTTAACCATTCGTCTGTCGTCTTTAGAGAAAGTTCTATTCATGTCTCTTGCCCATTAGATATAAGGGATTGTTGGCTTTTTTCATGTGGATTAATTTGAGTTCTCTATAGATCCTAGTTATCAAGCTTTTGTCTGATTGAAAATATGCAAATATCCTTTCCCATTGTGTAGGTTGTCTCTTTGCCTTGGTTATTGTGTCCTTAGCTGTACAGAAGCTTTTCAGTTTAATGAAGTCCCATTTGTTTATTTTTTTTGTTGTTGCAATTGCCATGGCAGTCTTCTTCATGAAGTCTTCCCCCAGGCCAATAACTTCCAGTGTTTTTCCTATGCTTTCTTTGAGGATTTTTATTGTTTCATGCCTTAAATTTAAGTCCTTTATCCATCTTGAATCAATTTTTGTGAGTGGGGAAAGGTGTGGGTCCAGTTTCAGTCTTTTACATGTAGACATCCAGTTCTCCCAACACCATTTATTGAATAGGGAGTCTTTCCCCCAAGGTAAGTTCTTGTTTGGTTTATCAAAGGTTAGGTGGTTGTAAGATGTTAGTTTCATTTCTTGGTGTTCAATTCGATTCCAAGTATCTATGTCTCTGTTTTTGTGCCAGTACCGTGCTGTCTTGAGCACTATGGCTTTGTAGTACAGACTAAAATCTGGTATGCTGATGTCCCCAGCTTTATTTTTGTTATAGAGAACTGCCTTAGCTATACGGGGTTTTTTCCGGTTCCATACAAAACACAGAATCATTTTTTCCACATCTTGAAAGTACGATGTTGGTATTTTGATAGGAATGGCATTGAATAGGTAGATTGCTTTGGGAAGTATAGACATTTTAACAATGTCGATTCTTCCCATCCATGAGCATGGTATGTTCTTCCATTAGTTAATATCCTCTGCTATTTCCTTTCTGAGGAGTTCATACTTTTCTTTATAGAGGTCCTTCACCTCCTTCATTAGGTATATTCCTAGGTATTTCATTTTCTTTGAAACTATGGTGAAGGGAGTTGTGTCCTTAATTAGCTTCTCATCTTGACTGTTAATGGTGTATACAAAGGCTACTGACTTGTGGACATTGATTTTATATCCTGAAACATTACTGTATTTTTTGATGACTTCTAGGAGTCTTGTGGTTGAGTCTTTGGGGTTCTCTAAGTATAAGATCATGTCATCAGCAAAGAGGGAGAGTTTGACCTCCTCTGCTCCCATTTGGATTCCCTTTATTTCCTTGTCTTGCCTAATTGTATTGGCTAGAACTTCTAGCACTATGTTGAATAGTAAAGGTGACAGAGGACAACCTTGTCTGGTTCCAGTTCTAAGAGGAAAAGCTTTCAGTTTTACTCCATTCAGTAAAATATTGGCTGTGGGTTTGTCATAGATAGCTTCAATCAGTTTTAGAAATGTGCCACCTATGCCTATACTCTTCAGTGTTCTAATTAGAAAAGGATGCTGGATTTTATCAAATGCTTTTTCTGCATCTATTGAGAGGATCATGTGATCTTTATTTTTGCCTCTGTTAATATGGTGGATAATGTTTATGGACTTGGGTATGTTAAACCAGCCTTGCATCCCTGGCATGAAGCCTACTTGATCATGATGAATGACTTTTTTGATGATAAGCTGTAATCTATTGGCTAGGATTTTGTTGAGAATTTTTCCATCTATATTCATGAGTGAGATTGGTCTGAAATTCTCCTTTTTGTTTTGGTCTTTTCCTGGTTTTGGTATCAGGGTGATGTTTGCTTCATAGAATGTGTTGGGGAAGATTCCTTCTTCCTCAGTTTTTTGGAATAATTTCTGCAGTACAAGAATAAGCTCTTCCTTGAAGGTTTGAAAGAATTCTGGAGTGAAGCCATCTGGACCAGGGCATTTTTTAGTTGGAAGCTTTTTTATTGTTTCTTTGATCTCAGTGCTTGAAATTGGTGTGTTCAGGAGCTCTATTTCTTCCTGGCTAAGTCTAGGGAGAGGGTGCGATTCCAAATATTGATCCATTTCCTTCACATTGTCAAATTTCTGGGCATAGAGTTTCTGGTAGTATTCAGAGATGATCTCTTGTATCCATGGGATCAGTTGTTATTTCCCCTTTATCATTTCTTATTGAGGTTATTAGAGATTTTACTTTTCTATTTCTAGATAGTCTGGCCAATGGTTTATCTATTTTATTTATTTTTTCAAAAAACCAACTCCTTGTTTCATTAATTTTCTGAATGATTCTTTTGTTTTCAATTTCATTGATCTCTGATTTGATTTTGGAAATTTCTTTTCTTCTACTGAGTTTAGGCTTAGATTGTTCTTCTTTTTCCATTTCCATAAGATCTCTTGTGAGATTGTTGATGTGCTCTCTTTCTGTTTTTCGAATGTAGGCATCTAAAGCAATGAATTTTCCTCTCAAAACTGCTTTTGCAGTATCCCACAGGTTTTGGTAGCTTGTGTCTTCATTGTTGTTATGCTCAAGGAAGTTAATGATCTCCTGTTTTATTTCTTCCTTCACCCATCTGTTATTCAACAGAAGATTGTTTAATTTCCATGCCTTTGGGTGGGGTTGAGCATTTTTGTTAGAGTTGAGTTCCACCTTTAGTGCCTTATGGTCTGAAAAGATACAAGGTAAAATTTCAATTCTTTTGATTCTGTTGATATTTGTTTTGTGTCCCAGGATATGATCAATTTTGGAGAATGTTCCATGGGGTGATGAGAAGAATGTATATTCTTTATCTTTGGGGTGGAGTGTTCTATATGCATCTATCAAGCATAGTTGTTCTAGGGTCTCATTTAAATCTCTTACATCTTTGTTTAATTTCTGTTTAGAGGATCTGTCCAGCTCTGTAAGAGGTGTGTTAAAGTCCCCTGTTATGATGGTATTATCAGATATCATATTGCTCAGACTGAGTAAGGTCTGCTTCAAGAATCTGGGAGCATTTAAATTGGGTGCATAAATATTTAGAATGGAAATGTCTTCTTGTTGTAGTTTTCCCTTGACCAATATAAAGTGACCATCTTTGTCTTTTTTGACTTTAGTTGCTTTAAATCCACATGTATCTGAAAATAAGATTGCAACTCCTCTTTTCTTCTGAATTCCATTTGCCTGAAAAATTGTCTTCCAACCCTTGACTCGGAGCTTTAATTTGTCTTTTGAGGCCAGGTGTGTTTCTTGCAGACAGCAAATGGATGGCTTGTGTTTTTTAATCCAGTCAGCCAATTTATGTCTCTTCAGTGGGGAATTCAAGCCATGAACATTTATTGAGATAATTGATAAGTGTGGTAGTATTCTATTCGTCTTATTTGGTGAGAGTCCATTGCTTAGTTTTATCTTTTGCATCAGTGTGGAGGTTAGGTTCTGTCCTTTGATCTCTGAGTTCTTACTTTGCTGCTGATCCATTGTGGTGGTCAGTGTGCAGAACAGGTTGAAGTATTTCCTGTAGAGCTGGTCTTGTTGTGGCGAATTTCCTCAATGTTTGTATATCTGTAAATGATTTGATTTCTCCATCAATTTTGAAGCTTAGCTTAGCAGGGTACAGAATTCTGGGCTGAAAATTGTTCTGTTTAAGTAGATTAAAGGTAGATGACCATTGTCTTCTTACCTGGAAAGTTTCATTAGAGAAGTCAGTGGTAACTCTGATGGATTTGCCTCTGTAGGTCAACTGGCGCTTACTCCTGGCAGCTTGCAGAATCTTTTCTTTTGTCTTGACTTTGGACAGGTTCATCACAATGTGTCTTGGAGAAGCTCGGTTAGAGTTGAGGCGACCCGGGGTCCGATATCCCTCTGAAAGCAGTGTGTCAGAATCTTTGGTGATTTTTGGGAAATTTTCGTTCATAATATTCTCTAGTATGGCTTCCATTCCTCTGGGGCATTCTTCTTCCCCTTCTGGAATTCCTATAACTCATATGTTGGAACTCTTCATAAAGTCGCATAATTCTGACAGTGAACGTTCTGCTTTCTCTCTCTTCTTTTCTGCCTCTTTTACTGTCTGAGTTATCTCAAGAACTTTGTCTTCTACCTCTGAAATTCTTTCTTCTGCATGGTCTAACCTGTTGCTGATACTTTCCATTGCATCTTTAAGTTCCCTAATTGACTGTTTCAGTTCCTTCAGCTCTGCTATATCCTTTTTATATTCTTCATATCGTTCATCTCTTATTTGATTCTGTTTTTGGATTTCCTTTTGGTTATTTTCCACTTTATTAGCAATTTCCTTCATTGTTTCCATCATTTCTTTCATTGTTTTCAACATGTGTATTCTAAATGCCCTTTCTGTCATTCCTAACATTTCTATACTGGTGGAATCATCTGCAGTAGCTATCTCATGGTCCCTTGGTGGGGTTGTTCTAGACTCGTTCTTCATGTTGCCTGGAGTTTTCTGCTGATTCTTCCTCATGAGTGATTTCTTTTATCTGTTTCCTTGCCCTAATTTTCCTTTCACTTCCTCTTGCTCTTTAAGTTCTTGTGCCTGTGGACTAAGGGTTACAGGACCAGAAGGGTGAGAAGGTTGAAGAGCAAAAAAAGGGGATGAAAGAAAGGAGGACCGAGTGATAAGAAAAAAGAAAGATAGAGAAAGGAGGGGGTGGGTATAAGGAATATTGACAAAAAGAAGAGAGGCACAGAAAGAGGGAGACAGGGCAATATAGGTGTACAGTAGGGTACTTTGACACAACCTTTAAAAACCCCACCTTCTGGGGGTGCCCAGTTGCTTGGTTCCCTTGAGGTCAGCAGCTCTTTGCTAACCTGATCGGACACAGTACCCCACCTCCACCAAGTAGAGAGGAAAGACAAAAATGCTATAAATCAAACCAAAACAAGCAAACAGAAAACTTTACGGGGATAAAATTGGGTGAAAAACCAAATGATATCGGTAGAAACACTAGCAAAAATGAAGTTGAAGTTATTAAAAAAGGCAGCAATGGGAATTTATGATTAAACTAGGAAAATTGAGAAAGAAAAAGGGATCTGTATGGAAAAGATTGAAATTAAAAAAACAAAATAACATCAGCAACGTCAAAATAAACAAACAAAAAAAAGAACCAAACAAAAAAAACAAAAAAAAAAAAGAAAAAATACACAACCAAAAACAAAGCAGTTTGTATATGTTATTGAATATTGTCTGGGCAACACGTGGTCTTCTGGGGTATGAGATGTTAGTCACAGTTCTGATACGACTGGAGGCTGCTGATTTCTCAAGTCCCAGCAGGTTGACACCCTAAATCTCTCTTCAGCCTACTTAAAAGGCACTTTGAACTTGTAAACTTGCTGAGCAGAAGCTTTCCCAGCTTTCTCGCTGGAATCACTGCTGAAGTGGCTATCCACTTACCCAGTGTGCCAAAACCGGTCTCACTCTGCCCCTGAGGGTTAGGTCTGCAAGGCGGCTCAGACCCCACCCTTAGGCGACTTCGTTGCTGGGTTACCAGCTCCCACCCGTTTCTAGCTCTGCGACCCTGAGGGCGGAGCTTGCCGGGGCAGATCACTGACAATGGATCCGTGTGACCCAGCGCCAAACACTATTAGCTCCGTCTGGCTCAGCGGCTCAGACTGGGGCCCCAGACAACGGCCAAAGTTCTCCGCACTCCCGCTCAGGCCTTCCCCAAGGCAGTTCAACTCAGTGCCAAGTCCAAGGACATCAAAACAGTTCACAGGTAAGGCCTTTCTGGTTTGCAGTCTCGCTGCTACTGAACTTACAGTTGTGGGCTGGTTTAGACGGATTGAACACATGCGACCACTTGCCGGTTTTCCACTGTTTTAGTCCTCCTCTTGGGGTCCAGAAGTCTCTCACTGACTTCCTGTATCCTCATAGGAGTGATGATAAGCAGTTCCCACCAGCCAGAGATGCCGGAGTCCTATCTCCCCAGACTCACGGTGCCCAGATGCAAGGAAGCTGTTACTCGGCTGCCATCTTGCTCCGCCTCCCATGTTTCATTCTTGTTAAAGCGCAAGTTTTCTAAACCTCACAAAAGAGAATTAATTCATTATCCAGAACTTGGCTTCGTGCATTTTTTTGCTTTTCCTTAGGTGATCCTGAAGCAGGTAATTTTCTATATAGATCTTGTTGAAAAACTTTCCTATAGGAAATTATTTTGGTAAGAATTAGTGTATCAGCTCGTTAAAGAACTGACATCACATGGAAAGAATAGCTTATGTGTGATGCCAAAACCTTGTAAAATATTGATTGACAATATTCTCTGTATATTTATACTCATCAAAAGTACCAGTAATGTTTTAATAAAAATTATTAAAATGTTTCTTTCCATTTAAGCATTCGTATACAAATGAGCCTATCATGCTCTACTCTATTTTTTGTCTTAAATATTATTTGGTATAAAATATGAGAATAATTTCACATTTTTCTTTTCATCAGTTAAAATCAAGGTATTTACTTTAATATTAATTTACTATTTAAATTCTTTAGGTGTATCCTGGAAAAATTCATGGAATTGTTTTAGAATTCTTTGAGGTTCTTATGTGTTTGCCTTAGATGATTTCAAAATGGTATTGTGAAGGATGTGTGTTTTCCTTTTTTTTTTTTTTTCTCACTGAGAAAATAATATTTAAGCAAAAGTTTTTTCCATTACTGGGGACTTACCTTTGGGAAAGAAAGAAGATGACAGAGGTTCTTCACCTTCTTGTAGAAGATAACAGGCATACTGGCAAACACACTAATAGTATGTGTTAGCAGGAGTTTTCTATGGAATGTTTTTAATGGTTTGTACCTAACCTAAGTTTACTTGTTGCAACTTACAATGTATAAATTTATGGTACTTGATTCTCTAGAAAATGTCACAATTCCTATGCAACTACATGTTTAGTAAATGAAAAAAATCTGTATGATCAAAGTACTTCTTTCCTGTTACGGAATGTAGAAGCATTCATTAGTTAGAGAACTGACCCATACTTGTTGGCCAGAGTACATCTGGACATAGCAAAGAGGATCTACAGAGTTAGGCTGTGGCCCTTACCTTTTCCCATCTTCTCTGATGCCTTGTGATTACTTATGTCATTGACACGAGATAAGATCACCGATATATGTGTTTTATTAGAAAATGTAGGGCAGCGCCTGTGGCTCAAAGGAGTAGGGCACTGGCCCCATATGCTGGAGGTGGCAGGTTCAAACCCAGCCCCAGCCAAAAACTGCAAAAAAAAAAAAAAAAGAAGAAGAAGAAAATGTAAATTTTTGTGTTTTATCCCTCATCATATATGATTTCTAGAGAAAAGAGGTTATATCTCTACCGCCAAATTCATCTCTCCTATCTTTTTTCTCCCTCCCAGTTTGTAGGTTGTCTTTACAGTTTGTTTGTGATGTTTTTGGCTTGCAATTTTTTTTCTTTATTTTCCTAACAGTCAACTTTATCAATGCCTTATTCATTTTCTTTTTCTTTTTTGTGACATGGGGTGTCAATTTGTCACCCAGACTGGAGTGCAATCACACGATGATCATAGCTCACTGAAGCCTTGAAATCCTGGGCTCAATCATCCTGGTACCTTCTGTCCCTCCAGAGTGGCTGGGATTACAGAAGCTAATGTTTTCATAATTTTTTTTTTTTTTTTTTGGTGATGGAATCTCACTGTCTTGTCCAGCTGGTATGAAACTCCTGTCCTCAAGCAAACATCCTATCTCAGCCTCCCAAATTCTGGGATAATGTCATGAGCTAAGCATTGTGACTCCCAGTTGCTTGATATGCACTGTTAATCAGAATGGTAGCATGTCATCCCAAGGTGGAGAAATTTATAATGTTAACTATGAATATGTAATTTATCTATATATGCCTTTATTTATCTCTGTATCTATATATCTTTGCCTATGTCTATAACTGCATCTATGTCTATATTATGTATAGCTATAAAGATATATATTTAAGTATATATACAATCTATACTTTTATAATATAGGTATATTATTATATGTATTCCATTAGTAAAAAATGCATATAATAAATAAGTCTATTTTAGAGGCAGGCTTTATTGATATTGTGCATCCAGACAAAGACAATTGAAAAAAAATTGAAGACCTTCACATTTACAACTTCAAAATGGAGTGTTGCAGGGACATTTTTTGAGTCTGACTCATACTGTTACCAACCTCCTTCTTTTACTAATGTATGTAAATAAACAAAACCACTTATGGTAAGGTAAGTGAGCAATAGGTACTTCACATTGAAAAGGGATTGGAGTAATGTTTTTAATACTTTTTTTTTTTTTTTTTTTTGTAGAGACAGAGTCTCACTTTATGGCCCTTGGTAGAGTGCTGTGGCATCACACAGCTCACAGCAACCTCCAACTCCCAGGCTTAAGTGATTCTCTTGCCTCAGCCTCCCAAGTAGCTGGGACTACAGGCGCCCGCCACAATGCCTGGCTATTTTTTGGTTGCAGTTCAGCTGGGGCCAGGTTTGAACCCGCTACCCTCGGTATACGGGGCCGGCATCTTACTAACTGAGCCACAGGTGCTGCCCAAGGGATTGGAGTAATGTTTTATAAGGATTTGATTGGATATTGAGGAACAAGATTTCACTGGATGGGTGTTGTGAATAAACGGTGTGTGATAATCTGGCCTGTCAACCTCTTGGAGACCCTGAAACTTGCATTAACCAAACAAATTCCAATGATTCTTCATTTCTCTCTCAACAATCTGACTTGTCACCTTCACCATATGAAAGGGAAATTGCATTTCATAAAGTTAGAGTCTGTTCTTTTGATACCTATTCTTTTGATTTTGTTTTTAATTGTCATAGGCTGTTAGTAATTTTAGTAGATTTCTTCCTGGATTCCCGATACCGAAAATTGTTAAGATTAATGGCACGAATTTTTTGGTAAGGGAAGGGTTGTTTGCTTTGTTTTTAATTTTTGCCCAACAAATGAGTGAATAAACTCAAACTTAGATACATATACTTACAGGGAGATTTAGTCTCTTGAGTGAAGCACCATAGTCATTTCGCTGGTATTGGATAGATTAACAAGCATGATACAAATTCAAATGTCCATATACACAGAAGAGAGATACTATGATTAATTTTGTTGAGATACTGCAAGATTCTAAGACCTCTGTTAGGATGACATAAGAATAGAACTACTCTAAAACTTGTGATTCCCCTAAAATTTATCTCTTTTAAGACTTATTGCTTTCTAGAACAGTGCTACATCAAGTGTCATGGGGATCATGAACCTGTTTTTAGTGGTCTGTGAAGACTTAAGGGCAGCAATTGAAAGGAAGTGCTTAGAAACTTTTATAGCAATTTGACATTGGTCCAACAGCCTAGAATGAGATCAGTGGATTTGTGCTGCAGAAAAAGACGGAGATCAGCTAGTGTGCTGTAAAACTCCCAAACTGTCTTAGGATCATTTTACGATGTGTGATGCTTTATGGTTACTTTGCTAAATGAAAAACAAATTATATATACACATTTGTATGTACATACTTATATATATATACATATATACACATAAAAACACATACATATGTGTACACACACAATGCCAAGGTAATTTATTTGGTTTAAAAATATTTGAGCTTGGACAGCTTCCCTGCAACTGGGAACAGAGAGTCTGGGGAGACAAGACTCCAGGCATCTCTGGCCGGTAGGATCTGCCTATAATCATCCCTTTGAGGATACAGGGAGCCAGCAAGGGACTTCTGGACCCCAAGAGGAGGACAAAAACAGTGGAAAACTGGCAAGTGGTTGCGTGTGTTCGATCGACCTAATCACGCCGGCAACCATAAGTACAAGCGGCAGTCAGACTGCAAACCGGAAAGGCCTTACCTGTGAACTGTTTCGGTGTTCTTGGACTTGGCACTCAGTTGAACTGCCTTGGGGACAGCTTGAGCAGGAGTGTGGAGAACTTTGGGCATTGTCTGGGGCCCCAGGCTGAGCCACTGAGCTGGGCGCAGGAAGCCATTGTGAAAGAACTGCCCCGGCAAGCTCCACCCTCAGGGCCTCAGAGCAAGGATTGGGCGGGTCAAAGTAACCTACTGACTGAGGAGCCTAAAGGCGGGGACTGAGCTGCCTTATAGCCTTAATCCTTAGGGGCAGAGTGAGACGGTTTTGGCACACTGGAGCCTTGGGCTGTTGCCCTGGGTAGAGTGCCGTGACATCACAGCTCATAGAAACCTCAAACTCTTGGGCTTGGCGCCACCCACACCTCCATAAGAGCTGTGCAGTGACCCCCCGATCGGTGATCCGCACCCATCAGGCCTCCACATTCCCTGACCAGGAACTGCGGGAGCCACACAACCCTGCGTCCTCCCTCCTGTGTCCTCCCAGCTTCCACACTAGCCTGTTCATCTGGCAGGGACTCTGGTAGGTGCATGCCCTTTGGAGCCCTCCCTGCCTCTGTGCAGAGCTCCTCTCCTGGCCAGAGACTGCTGGAGCCTTGGGCTCTCTGTGCCAAACTCACTGGGCGCTTGGCACTCCCAGAACTGTGCGCACCACCCCCAGCCCTGTTGCTGGATCCGGGTGTGTCACAAACCAGAGCTGCTTCCACAACCAGAACTCCCTAGCTAGAGCAGCCCCAGAGGAACTACACAGGGTCACTCCCTACAAAGATCCAGCAACAATAGAGTGATCCCGCTGGGGTCTAATCTTGGAGAGACACCTCCCCAACTCTGAGGACAGCCAGAGGCAATAGTGAAAAACAATCATGAGGTGAAATCAACAGAAAAACTCTGGCAATATGAATAATCAGAGTAGATAAACTCCCCCAAGGATCAATGGGGCAGAAACAGCACAAGACCCCAGGCACAAACAAATAGCTGAGATGTCAGAAATTGAATTCAGGATCTGGATAGCAAATAAGATCGAATTAGAATTCCAAAAGCTATCTCAAGAATTCAACGGATTCAAAGACCAAATGACCAAAGATTTTGACACATTGAGACAAGAAGTTGCATCCCCCAAAGATCTGAGAAACACAGTAGAATCCCTCAGTAACAGAATGGAGCAAGCAGAAGAAAGGATTTCTGACATTGAAGACAAAGCTTTCGAATGCTCCCAAACCTTCAAAGAAGAAGAGAAATGGAAAGCAAAAACAGACCACTCTATCAGAGAGCTCTCGGATAATTTGAAGAAAACCAATATTCGTCTTATATGGATCCCCAAAAATGACAAAGTGGCTTCACAAGGCACAGAGTCTCTTCTCCATGAGATTAAGAAGGAGAACTTTCCAGACATGCCGAGAGATTCCAAAATTCAGATAGCAGACAGTTTCAGAACTCCAGCACGACTCAACCCAAATAAGACATCCCACAGACACATCATAATCAATTTCACTAAAGTTAATATGAAGGAGAAAATTCTGAAAGCTGCCAGACAAAAGAAAACCATTACCTACAAGGGGAAGAATACCAGAATAACTGCAGATCTCTCCGCTGAAACCTTTCAAGCTAGAAGAGGATGGTCTCCTAAAACAAAATAACTTTCAACCCAGGATCCTGTACCCAGCTAAACTGAGCTTCATTTATGACAGAGAAATTAAATATTTCAACAACATTCAAATGTTGAAGAAATTTGCCACAACTAAACCAGCTCTCCAGGACACTCTTAGACCTATCCTCCATAAAGACCAGTGTAATTCTCCACCACAAAAGTAAACCCACCCAAAAAATTTTTGATCAAATTCCAACTTCCACAGTTGCAAAAGGATTAAAAATGTCCACCGGTCTCTTGAAAGGCTTATCAATACTCTCAATTAATGTGAATGGTTTAACTTGTCCTCTAAAGAGGCATAGGTTGGCGGACTGTATACAAAAACTCAAGCCAGATATCTGCAGCATCCAAGAATTGCATCTTACATTAAAAGACAGATATAGACTCAAGGTGAAGGGATGGTCATCTATATTCCAGGCAAATGGAAAGCAGAAAAAGCAGCATTGCAATCCTGTTCGCAGAAGCAATAGGCTTTAAACCAACCAAAATAGTTAAGGATAAGGATAGACACTTCATATTTGTTAAAGGTAATAACCAATATGATGAGATCTCAATTATTAATATTTATGCACCCAACCACAAGCACCTCAATTTATAACAGAAACTCTAACAGACATGAGCAACTTAATTTCCTCCACTTCCATAGTAGTTGGAGATTTTAACACCCCTTTAACAATCCTGGATAGATCCTCCAAAAACAAGCTAAGCAAAGAAATTTTAGATTTAAACTCAACCATTCAACATCTGGACTTAACAGACATCTACAGAACATTTCATCCCAACAAAACTGAATACACATTCTTCTCATCAGCCCATGGAACATACTCCAAAATCGACCACATCCTAGGCCACAAATCTAACGTCAGCGAATTTAAAAAAATAGAAATTATTCCTTGCATCTTCTCAGACCATCATGGAATAAAAGTTGAACTAAATAACAACAGGAACCTGCATACCCATACAAAAACATGGAAGCTAAACAACCTTATGCTGAAGGATACATGGGTTATAGATGAGAATAAGAAGGAAATCACCAAATTTTTGGAACAAAACAACAATCAAGCCACAAATTACCAGAACCTCTGGGATACTGCAAAGGCAGTCCTAAGAGGGAAATTTATAGCACTGCAAGCCTTCCTCAAGAAAACGGAAAGAGAGGAAGTCAATAACTTAATGGAACATCTCAAGCAACTGGAGAAAGAAGAACACTTCAACCCCAAACGCAGCAGAAGAAAAGAAATAACCAAAATCAGAGCAGAATTAAATGAAATTGAAAACAAAAGAATTATACAACAGATCAATAAATCCAAAAGCTGGTTTTTTGAAAAGATCAATAAAATAAACCTTTGGCCAACCTAACCAGGAAAAAAAGAGTAAAATCTCTAATTTCATCAATCAGAAATGGTAATGATGAAATAACAACAGACCCCTGAGAAATTCAAAAAATCCTTAACAAATACTACAAGAAACTCTACTCTCACAAATATGAAAATCTGAAAGAAATCGACCAATACCTGGATGCACGCCACCTACCAAAACTTAGCCAGAACGAAGTGGAAATGTTGAACAGGCCTATATCAAGTTTTGAAATAGCATCAACTATACAAAATCTCCCTAAAAAGAAAAGCCCAGGACCAGATGGGCTTTACGTCAGAATTCTACCAAACATTTAAAGAAGAACTAGTACCTATACTACTAAACCGCTTCCAAAATATAGAAAAAGAAGGAATATTACCCAGCACATTCTACGAAGCAAACATCACCTTGATCCACAAACCAGGGAAAGACCCAACAAGAAAAGAAAATTATAGACCAATATCACTAATGAATATAGATGCTAAAATACTCAATAAAATCCTAACAAACAGAATCCAACAACATATCAAAAAAATTATACACCATGACCAAGTCAGATTCATCCCAGGGTCTCAAGGCTGGTTCAATATACATAAATCTATAAATGTAATTCAACACATAAACAAACTTAAAAATAAAGAACATATGATTCTTTCAATTGATGCAGAAAAAGCTTTTGATAATATCCAGCATCCCTTCATGATCAGAGCACTTAAGAAAATTGGTATAGAAGGGACATTTCTTAAACTAATAGAGGCCATCTACGGCAAACCCACAGCCAATATCATATTGACTGGAGTTAAATTGAAATCATTTCCACTTAGATCAGGAACCAGGCAAGGCTGCCATTGTCTCCATTGCTCTTTAACATTGTAATGGAAGTTTTAGCCATTGCAATTAGGGAAGAAAAGGCGATGAAGGGTATCCACATAGGGTCAGAAGAGATCAAACGTTCAATCTTCGCAGATGATATGATCGTATATCTGGAAAACATTAGGGATTCTACTACAAAACTTTTAGAAGTGATCAAGGAATATAGCAATGTCTCAGGCTACAAAATCAACACCCATAAATCTGTAGCCTTTATATATACCAACAATAACAAAGGCGAACAAACAGTCAAGGACTCTATTCCTTTCACAGTAGTGCCAAAGAAGATGAAATATTTGGGAGTATACCTAACAAAGGACGTGAAAGATCTCTACAAAGAGAACTATGAAACTCTAAGAAAAGAAATAGCTGAAGTTGTTAACAGATGGAAAAACATACCATGCTCATGGCTGGGAACAATCAACATTGTTAAAATGTCCATACTACCCAAAGCAATATATAACTTTAATGCAATTCCTATTAAAGTTCCATTGTCATACTTTAAAGATCTTGAAAAAATAATACTTAGTTTTATATGGAATCAGAAAAAACCTCGAATAGCCAAAACATTACTGAGCAATAAAAACAAAGCAGGAGGAATCACACTACCAGACCTGAGACTGTACTATAAATCGATAGTGATCAAAACAGCATGGTACTGGCACAAAAGCAGAGAAGTAGATGTCTGGAAGAGAATAGAGAAGCAAGAGATGGATCCAGCTACTGACCATTATTTGATCTTTGACAAGCCAATTAAAAACATTCAGTGGGGAAAAGATTCTCTATTTAACAAATGGTGCTGGGTAAACTGGCTGGCAACCTGTAGAAGATTGAAACTGGACCCACACCTTTCACCATTAAATAAGATAGACTCTCACTGGATAAAAGATTTAAACTTAAGACATGAAAGTATAAAAATACTTGAAGAAAGTGCAGGGAAAACTCTTGAAGGAATCGGCCTGGGTGAATATTTTATGAGGAGGACTCCCCAGGCAATTGAAGCAGTACCAAAAATACACTACTGGGACCTGATCAAACTAAAAAGCTTCTACACAGCCAAGAACACAGTGATTAAAGGAAGCAGACAGCCCTCAGAATGGGAGAAAATATTTGCAGGTTATACCTCCAATAAAGGTCTAATAACCAGAATCCACAGAGAACTCAAACGTATTAGCAAGACAAGAACACGTGACCCCAACTCAGGGTGGGCAAGGGACTTGAAGAGAAACTTCTCTAAAGAAGACCGATGCAAGATCTACAAACACATGAAAAAAAGCTCATCATCCTTAATCATCAGAGAAATGCAAATCAAAACTACTCTGAGATATCACCTAACCCCAGTAAGAGTAGCCCACATAACAAAATCCCAAAACCAGAAATGTTGGCGTGGATGTGGAGGAAAGGGCACACTTCTACACTGCTGGTGGGAATGCCCACTAATACACTCCTTCTGGAAGGATGTTTGGAGAACACTTAGAGACCTAAAGATAGATCTGCCATTCAATCCTATAATTCCTTTACTAGGTTTATACCCGGAAGACCAAAAGTCACAACATAACAAAGACATCAGTACCAGAATGTTTATTGCAGCCCAATTCATAATTGCTAAGTCATGGAAGAAGCCCAAGTGCCCATCGACCCACGAATGGACTAGCAAATTGTAGTACATGTGTACCATGGAATACTATGCAGCCTTAAAGAAAGATGGAGACTTTACCTCCTTCATGTTTACATGGATGGAGCTGGAACATATTCTTCTTAGCAAAGTATCTCAGGAATGGAAGAAAAACTATCCAATGTACTCAGCCCTACTATGAAGCTAATTTATAGCTTTCACATGAAGACTATAACCCAACTATAGCACAAGACTATGGGGAAAGGGCTAAGGATAGGGGAAGGGAGGGCGGAGGTTTTGGTGGAGTGAGGGTAATGGGTGGGGCCACAACTATGGTGCATCTTAGAATGGGTACAGGCGATTGCACTAATGTACACAGCTATGATTTAACAATAAAAAAAAAAATACATTACCAAAAAGAAGAAGTGTTTTAGGGTCCTTATGCAAGTCTGTATCTATTTTTTCATCTATAAAATGAAAAAAAATTAGGAAAAAAATAAATAAAATAGTTTTTTAACCCCCCAAAAAAGAAGAATTTTATGACTTTAATGACTTTATGATTTTAATGTAGTCACATGTATTAATAGTTTACTTTATAGTGAACTGTATTATGCATAAAAGAATTCCTACAACCTGTAAGTCAGAAAGGTATTATTTCATATTTTCTTCTAAAAGTTTTAAATGTTTCCTTTTTACATTTAAATCCTTAACATGTGGAATTGCTTTTGTGTATGTGTGGATGGGATGGGGAAGAGGTCCAATTTCAATTTCTTGCATTGATGCATTTACAATTAATAATTATTTCTGGACAATTTTCTGAACAGTCACATTGTTCTGAAATGCCACCTCTATTATACATCACAGCTCAATAAATGTGAGTCTTTTGATCTGAAAAAAAATAAAAATATTTAAGCTTAACAACAATTTTAGTGACTGGTAAAGATTGAAAGTAGATGGATATAATGTAATTATCCTTACATTCTTTTGAATAAAGATAGAAGTGAATATTCTGCACATCTTTACATAAATTTAAAAATATCCTTTCCATCCACATACCACTGAGAGCCCGGTTTCTCTACTGTGTTAGTACAATAAAATGGAAACAACACACATATACGTTTTCTCTGAAAGAAGCATATTTTTCAATCAAACTGCAATTAAATGTTATCAAGCAAATTAAATATTTTAAAATTTTATATATACATCATTCAAAGAGTGTATATAATTTTTTAATAAATATTTTTTTTGTATTGTTGGGGATTCATTGAGAGTACAATAAACCAGATTACACTGATTGCATTTGTTAGGCAAAGTCCCTCTTGCAATTGTGTCTTGCCCCCAAAAGGTGTGGCACACACCAAGGCCCAACCCCCCTTCCTCTACCCCTCCCTCCTCCTTTCATAAAGAGTTATTTTTATTGCTTGCATACTAATAACTTATTTATACACTTTCAATACATAAAACATATAGCTTTTATATGTATTTATTTGTGAATATTTTTACCTTTGTATTTCAATTTTCTAGTAACTCATGTTTATAGTATCTAACAACATATCAGTTCCCAATGGATGAACGATTAAAAAAAAAAGTGAAGTGTGAGCATTCAAAGCAATTTGAGGACCTCTGCCTTACAGCATAATTGAGTTGACCTTGAATGAGGGCAGTGAAAGTTCCTTTGAGTCAACTTGGACACATTTCACAGAAAAACTTGGGACACATTTTAATCTAGAAAACCAAGGTTCAGTCCTAATGGCATAACAGGTAAATAAATTTTATATCAAAGAGATGACTCATCTCCAATCTCTGTATGATGCATAGAAATTGTTTAATTTCTTTATTATTTTGATGAATATAGCACTGTTGTTGGTCTGGATCCACTATTTTGCTTATTAAGAAAAGAAATAAAACTGATCATTTTCAGTACCATCAATGGCTTTTTGTTCTAGCTGGAAATAGATACTATCATCTTTAGGAATTGAAACTTTCGATAAGAAAATACATGTATCCTAGATCTTTATATGTTAAATATGAGAAGAAAAACTGAATTTTATGATGGTAAAAACAATGCTGATAAGGAAAATTATCCCTAATTGCCAAAATATGTCAAGCAAGTGAAGAATATTTCTATCAAGAATAACTATTTCTCATAGCAATGAACCAAGCTTAACCAAGGCTGTAGAGATGGTGGGTGTAGTAATAGTTCTGATTCTATTTTTTTAATTTAGCATTAAAAAACTATCATGTTGTTGTAGACTGTGAGATGTAGGAATTACTTTTTATTTGAATCAATTTTGTGTTATATTTTCCAGAAACATACCATATTACTAATATAGCTGCTTAAAGGATATAAATAGCATTTATAAATTGATAGACAATCTAAAGATAAATAATCCATCATATTGTGATAGACAACTTAAACTTTACTCCCATAAAACCACATTCATTATAAAACACATTATATTACACAACCAAATCCCCTCATTAAATTGTATTAACACGATTAATAAGCAATTTACCCAGGCCTTGCTCTCTTTATCACTGGTTTACTTTGAATTATTAAACAAACCTCAGAGTAGAGGGCCCCATATGAATTTCAAATACCACCTATTTATTTAACCAGTAAATACAACACACAACTCCTTTTTGTGTGCATGTGAAAATAAAATCCAGTACTTGTTTGTCTTTCAAGGACAATAGAATCACCTAGATTTAAATTCAACTAGTAAAATGTGGTAAGGAATAGGAGAGAGGAAGTAAATTTGAACATACCACTGCTACCGGGAATATAAACGGTACAAGTGATTTGGAAAATGTTTGAGAACTTCTCAAAAAGTTAAACACACATTCACCATATGATCAGCAATTCCACTTTCCGTATTTACCATAAGAAAAGAAAGTAAGCATTCATACAAAGACATACACACATATATTATAATAGTTTTATTAATAGTAACTCCAAACTGGAACTAATCTAAATGTCCATTCAGGTGCAAAAAATAAGCAAATTATGGTATCCATAATGGAGGAATGTCAGGCAATTGTCATATACACAACGATGTGGGTGATCAGTGTCTACGTTCAGTGGACAAGAACGCCAACTGTCCTTAAAATCATTACACATTAAAATCTTTTACAATACACTGCATCATTCCTTTTTTTTTTTTTTTTGCAGTTTTTGGCCACCTCCGGTATATGGGGCTGGCTCCCTACTCCTTTGAGCCACAGGCACTTCGCCAGCATCATTCCATTTTTATAGACCACTAGAAAATATAAACTAATCTAAACAGTAGAAACTCTGTCTCAAAAACAAACAAACAAACAAACAACAACAAAAAAAACAACATAGCAATATACATTTCTGGGGTGCAATGTGATGATTTGATATACAATGTGGAATGCTTAAATCAAATAGATTAACATAGCCACCACCTCACTTATTTTTTGTGATAAGACATTTAAAATTTTCATCTCATTTTATTTTCCTGTCATAAGTATATGAATGTTTTCCATGGTGGATAAATCAACTCAGAGTTGATTTTCCAGGTCATATTTCCCAGTTAACCAGTGTCAGAGCCAAGTAGCCTTAGAAATGTTGGTTCTTGGACCCTAATTCCAAAGTATCAGAATCTGTGACTCGTTATATAGGAATGTATATTTTAACAAAGTAAGTATTAATGTTTAATATCTTTTTTAAAAAAGATGCTCTTATTATACAGATATGGGAATGTTTTCCTATACTATTACATATATTATTTCTAGATGGACAATTGTAGCCATTTGGACCCAGTTACAGAAAATGTGTATGAATTATTATGTAGAGGAATGTCAGGAAACTTGTATTTATTGTGTTCATACTGTTTTTCAGAAATGTGCTTAGTAATGTGAAAAGTTTATCTTATCTATTTTTACAGTAGTCCCAGAGTTAACGCTATAATATCTAGTCAGCAGAGGAGGAGCCTGACTTTGAGAAATTGTGTGCACATGCCGAGGCCAAACAGCCTATCATTTGAACAACCTGAACCCCAGTCCCAAGCCGTCAGGGGTCAAAGTCTCTGCTCTTTCCATACTAACATCTTTCATTTTCCTGTGAAAATGGGAACGACCTTTGGAATTTCTGTCGAGACTATAGGATAAAACATGGGCATGGTTCGTATCTTGAAATTGATCTCTCTCAGTATTCTTGAAGGATGGGAAACCATAGAAATATATTATTTTTTCACACGAATTTACTTCATTAATTACTTCTCCTTTCCTCTATTAAAGTCCTGACGTACATCCTGTTCTTTTTTAAATTTTTTTTTTTTTGGCGGGGGCTGGGTTTGAACCCGCCACCTCTGGCATATGGGACCGACGCCCTACCCCTTGAGCCACAGGCGCCGCCCGTACATCCTGTTCTTAATAGAACAAATATCATCTGACTGAGGCCTATTTAATAGTAGGGAGTAATAAAAGTTTGCTGTATTCCGCTTTTACAAGGAAGAAACAGGTCACACTCACATACACTATATGTAAATGACAATTATCGAGTCTGTAGTTAAAAATGAAAGTTATTTTAAATGCAAATAAATCACACACATTCTCCTGGTGTTAGCACAAGGGTTTCTGGCATTGGCAATGATATCACTCAACATTCTAGGTGCTATAGATGTTCAGAGAACCGTATTGATTTGGCATTCTTTGCTTCTATCCAACACAGAAAACTAAACATTTTGTGCATTTTTGTTCCAAAAAATGCATTTTGGAAATATTTTCAATCACAAGGACTGTAAAAAAAATAATAATGAAATGTTAAATGTATACCATAAAAAGTTGAGTCTGTATTATGAATTTATGCTGAATAGTTTGCCATTTACATGTTTTTTTGAGCTCAGAATAAAGCCATTGTAAAGTCATGTAGGGCTCACATAAATCATTAGATTTTTAAACTGTTGAGCTAAGAGAAAATACCATGTTTCACATAAGAGGTAGTTATTCTCATTGATTTTGAAAACTTGCAAGTGGATTTTTTTTCTGGTTGTTCTTTAAGAACCTCATAAAAGAACCTGTTTTTATTTTCTTTCCTCATGCGAGTATCTTTCCTAGAAAACCAGTTCTCTTTATTGTATCAGCATTTTCCTGAGCCCCTAAGTTGGGACTCAAGCACCACAGAAAAATGTGCTACCACGTGAGTAAATTTAGATACTTACTGGGTACTTAGAAAGAAACTATTGAGTAATAAGGTGACTTGTTTAAGTTGGTAACCTAAAGTAACTCATATTTTCAGACTATTGATAACAAGCCTAGGAATGGTCTTTCTTACAGAAAGTACTAAATTGATCTCTGGGGAATGAAAGGTACAATAAATCTTAAAATGTTGCTTTTTTCATCTCTAATAAAAGCATACACTTAAAAAGGCTGGAATGTTAAGTGAATACTAATTAAAATCTGAAGAGAATTTTTATATTTATTAATTTAATATATGTGTATGACATGTAATATATAATATACTCATATTTCAATACTGTTTGGAATCTACAACCTTAAAAAAGTTAAAAGAAGCTATATAATTTTCACACTAAGTTTTAAGTTGTTCAGTGGTGACCAAACAACTATTAATAAACGATCCTCTCCAGAACAGGGAAATTGCCTCCCCTAAGGAGGTTTTTGCCATCATTTAGGATTCTGTTACTTAATCATGACAGGGTGATATGGGACAGTATGTGCTGCGTCCGTTGTTTTAAGAAGGCTGAAAGGTGACAGTGAGCACAGCTGTCTATTCAAGGACATGCAGATCGCTTCACAAACTTTCTGTAAAGATTTTAATGTATTTTATAATGTGTAGGGATTTAGTTAATATCAAGATTATATGTGATATTTTTAAATGTCCCCTTCTAATACCTGTTTGAATTTAATTTTTTAAAAAGTCTATTATATGTGATCTAATAAATAATAAATTAAAATGTGGTTAATACAAATAGGAAAAAAGTCACTTTTGTTATAGATAGTAATTCTATGCTAAGTATCAAAATATTGTGAAGTAGAAATGCTCCTTAAGTCATCATTTTTAATTTAACTTTTTACTATCGAGGAAATTTCATTTTTCAAATTGCTAATGTAAACATGTTATGATCCTTGAATTTTTTGTTCTGTCACCTCTGATGTTCTTTTTTTGCTCACAGAACTATATTTTGTGCCTAGTCCATTTGAAAAATTATGTTTACCACGGTCATCATTGAAAAACATGTGCTTTAGGTGTAACGTGTCAGGTGCTATGAGAACACAAGCTGTGGCCCCGTCGTCTCCACTCAGTTGACCACAGGTATGAGAGTGGGGGGGGGGAAATGTGCTGACTCTGGGTGACTCCCCATAATGAGATATTTGACACTGGAGCTGAAAGTTGATAGGCAGGCAGAGTATGCAGTGATTCTTTACCAATCTCTTCCTTCTGAGGCCCTATGTATCTGCATAAAGAATAAAATGATGAAAAAAAAGAAAGAAAGAAATGTCGAAGTCAAATAGAGCAATCAGATATCTGGGCTATTTGGAAGAGTGGCACCAAAATTATCTTTTGTTTATGAAGCTTTAATTGGTCAATCATAGCAGATTGACAGCCAAGACAGACATTTTGAATCACATGCCCGCTGCTCAGAGAAGGAAATTAAGTCCTGATTTAAAAAAAAGAATAAAGAAGATATTAGAGAAAGCAGTGTGTGTGTGTGTGTGTGTGTGTGTGTGTACAAGAGAAAAGGGGAGAGAGAGAGATTCCATTATATGCGATATCTCATGTATATAATAGACTTCTTAGGCGTGAATGTTTCAAAACTCTTGTTATCTCATTACTTAAACATATTTATCCTTGAAGTTCATAAATAATTGCTAAAATATAGTAAAGGGAAGTTGAAGAATACAGAGTAGACGGACATTGAGGGAGAGACAAAAAGAGGCAGAAAAATGAACACAGTTAACAAGAGCTTGAAGGGAAAAGAAAACATTATAACACACAGGTAATTCAAAGATGCATCTGACTCTTACAATCAAGTATATTGTGAGGATAAGAGATTCGCTGACTGCTCATAAAAACCCTAACACAGTTAATAAACAGCCCAGCTCCCCTTACTCACGTATCTTCTCTACTGACTGATAGATTACTGAAATGCCAGGAAGAATAGAAAAAGTTTATTCTTAACATTGGTTAAAAGCACAAACTCTGGGGTCTGATGGCCGAGATGTGACATCTATTTAAATTAATCTTGGTCTCTTCCTACGATATTGATTTAGGCAAGTTTTAAAAACTGCCCGAGTGTGCACTGCCTCTTTTGTGAAAAATGGTTAAATATAATTGTCTTGTTTATATTAGGAACCTGATTAATTTCATTTCCATTCTCCTGTCCCTGTTCTGCCCACTGACAATACCGCTTTACGATCATTTCTAAGTTAATAGAACCATTAGTGTTTCACGTTATAGGAAATGTTTCAAAATATTTCCTGGGATTGATTTTTAAATAGTCTGACACGAATCTGTATGAATCATTTGCGATTGAAAGTAGACAGGCCCCTTGGAGAGCTGGAGAAATGAAGTTTCTTTCTGGCCTATGTGTTTATGTGTCTTAGAACCGATCTGGGGCAGGTGGCCTCACCACCACCCCGTGAAGCTGAGGATACAGGCTTCACGTGCAATTTATTCCGCTGAAATTGTGTAAATTTTTCTTAGAACTTTAAAAGATTAATTTCATAATATCTCCTACATTTTCACTTGGACATCTGATAGTCAAGTGAATATTTATTGTTTTTGTTATCACAGATTTTCATAATATATGCACTTAGTGTAAATGAAATTAACAGAACAGTACAGGGCATAGACATTTTGAAGAAAAAGCATATTCTTAGTTTGGACTAACTAATTTCCATAAAGCGGGAAGGAATATTTTCTAAAATAGTAGGAAACTCTGAAAAATAAAAGATTTAACTGGCAATACAACTGGAATTTTCTAAGCTGAGAATTGAACCTGGTACAAATAATTACTCAAAATAGATATTTGTGTCAAGCATGTGTTCTTGTACGGAGGGTTTTATTCTTATGTATTGCGTATTGGCAGTCAAAATGAGAATCTAACAGGAAAAAAGTTCCTATTTCATTAAAAATTATTTTTGAGAAAATTATTCAAAGTTTTGAATAATTTCAAAGTTTGAAAAACTTTGAATAAAAAAAGTTATTAGTGAACAGTGAACTTTATGTTTATTTTACTTTTGAAAGCAATTTAAGTCCACACTTTTTTTAAAAGAGAAGAAAAGTAATATTTAAAAAGCTAAAAATATTAGATTGGGTGAACACTTCTAGGTCATTTTAAAATACAGAGAGAATACAGGCCAAGATTGAGGACACACGCCTTCTTTTTTCTTTTTTTCATCTTATACAAGTAGAAGTCAGGTGACATGATGCACATTGAACAAAAGAAATAGGTTTCATGTATAATTTGGAAAATTTCTAAAGGGAACTACTGTGATAATGAAAAATACTTTCAAATTACCAAAGAAAAGTGCTAAATGGAAACAACGTTATGGAACAGAAGACGCAATACAAATAAATAAAAAGCACAAAGTGTGACAATATAAAACAGTAAGCAAAGAGACTTAATATACTTGATTTTTAAAATGATAAAGTAAGGGCAGCGCCTGTGGCTCAAAGGAGTAGGGCGCCAGCCCCATAAACCGGAGGTGGTAGGTTCAAACCCAGCCCTGGCCAAAAACTGCAAAAAAAAAAAAAGATAAAATAGTATAATGGTTGAAAGCACAAACTCTAGGGTGTGATGGCCAAGATTTGAAATCTATTTAAATTAATCTTGGTCTCTTCCTACACGTATAGTCTTAGATAAATTATTTAGCCTCTCCATGCTCAAATTTTCCCATATGTAAAATGAAAGTAATAATCAAATATACCTCAGTTAGGTTGTATGATTATTAAATGCGTTTGGTGAATATTGGGTCCTTAGAATAAGTATCTATTTTATATTACTGGCACTTACTCTTGAACATAAAGTTAATGAATTAAGCACATCTATTATTAAAAAAATCACTTTTAGAGTGAAATCATGAGGATAGAAAAAAATTAATGGATGAAATTATTTTACAATATGAAGGAATAAAAAAAGAAAGTGGAAAGAAACAGCTGGCACAGGAAAGGTGAAGGGCAATTAAGGAAAAGGGAAGTTCCGGGAAGAGAATTAGCAGAAGACCTACAGAATGAGAATCAAAAGTTAAAGACAAAGAAGACATCCAGCAGAAATGTTTTCCACCAAAAGAAACCTACAAATTATGTCAGTTTTGACTAAACGATATATCTTATATGATGACTACAGACTTCACTCCTAAGTTCAGAGAAGTAGGTTTACCATGAAGGTAATGAAGTTCACGTTTCCAAGACCCCTAACCTTACAAGGCTGTGAAAGAGGCCCAGGGAATGTCATACCAAATTTTATATTATTTTTCTTAAGACTGTCTCTTCAAATGTCATAAGAGACACCCCCTCCCTCTATATCTGGAGCCACCCTTCATTAATTACACTTAATTACACTCCCAAGTTGAGTTTAACTTAACAATATCCCCAAAGTGCATGTGGTCACTGCAAAGTTATTCAAAATGAAATGAAATGTGACCTGTGACAGAAAGTAAGGTGGAATGTAAATTGGCTTAGCTAATTAAATGTTTAAATAGGTTACGTATGCAAATTTCACAAAAATATATATAACCAGGTAAAGACATTAGTGAAGCCTCTCTCTCATTCTTGGAAGGGAATGAGCAACTTAGGGGCTAAAGTCACTGACATAATGAAAGGTCTGTCCCTGTTAAAGAATTTTTAATCTTATCCAGAAAAGAGTATGTTATAAATGGACAACAATGAAAAGATTTTACATAGAGAGCAGAGCATAGTACTGAATAGTCTTCTATCGTGACATTGTTATAAACGTCAATAACAGAAGACCCTTTACAATGCTAAGCTTTGAATCCAGAAGTCTGGCAAAAATGCACGTTGAAGTTTGTAATAATTTTGAATCTGCATGATTGCAGAGTTTCCTGCAGGAGGAGACAATCTGTACAATTCTATCAAGTTAAGAAAGAGTGCAGAAAAAGTCCTGTCCTTAAATTATACGAATTGTCCTAGAGATACATCAAAGTAAAATTTGCAAACTTAGCGTTTCCATGCTATTTCCAAAGCATAATTCCCATTGAACTATGGTACCGTGAATCCTTGAATTATAAAAAGGAGATATAGGATCTATAGTATTTAATGTTATTTGATTGAGCCATTAAAAAGAATTACATTTTCTGTTCATATATAGATATACAAAGTAGGTTATAAGGACAAAGATATTCAATAGGGTATTTTCCTCTAGGATAATATCAGTAATGTAATATTTTTATTTTTATGAAGTGAAAATGATGGAAATGCCATTGACTCTGGAATTTGAGCCCTGAGATCAAAGCCCCAGTTCTGAACCTTAGCAATTCGGTGACTACTGGAATCCCCTGGTTCCTCTGTGCCTTCATTTTTAATATGTGGAGTCCTGACTGTCAACCTTAGCAATTCAGTGACTACTGGAATCCCCTGGTTCCTCTGTGCCTTCATTTTTAATATGTGGAGTCCTGACTGTCATTATAAACATTTGTTATTACTTATTTAACTGAAGATAGAGATAATGTTTTCCCAGCTAAACAGTATAAGGAGAGGGGACTTCTCCTTACCCACATTATAATGTGGAATGCGTTGTTACAATATCCCTCTCTTCCACGTTTCAGCTATTGTCCTGCAAGATTTGCATATATTGTTCTCTCTACTTCTCAAATGAACCTCATAATATAGACACTCATAGTATCATTTTCATTTCACAGATTTAAAAAATGGTGAAAAGCGAATACTTGGACACAGCCACAATCATTTACACGGTTCAGGAAGGGATTTACCAGATTACCTGGCTTCTCAAGCTACTTGCTTTCTACAAATAGGTGCATATTGCTCCACATTTTTGCCTAAGTGAACTCAGGATTAAATATTAAAAATGTTAGAGTAGCAATAATATTAATAAAAAACCATATATTTGAAAGCAGAAACTTATAAAACTATAAAGCATGGTTGTTTCATATAATTAATATGTTCATTCAATCTGTGTGAATTTAGATGTGACACTGATTAAAACATAAATGATATTCAAAATTTGGATTGAAGAATGAATAAATATTTGGTTTTCAAAATTAATATTTTGGTATATTGCCAAAGAAAAGTATAACTATATTATGAGTAATTTATAATTTATAATTTCAAAGAGTGTCTAAATATCAATTGCTTCTATGAATATCGAAAACGTGTTCAGTTTACTCAAGTAATAATTTAGGTAATTGTTTCCTTTCTCACATCTGTGAGTCCTGAGATTCTTCTCTTCCAACCGTAAGTTTAGGAAAACCGGAGGAAAAGTGTATAAAGTTTAAAATGAAGGCCTACTAATTCATGTCTTTGGCTTGGAGTTGGAGGTTGCTGTGAGCTGTGATGCCACAGCACTCTACCCAGGCCAACAGCTTGAGGCTCTGTCTCAAAAAAAAAAAAAGTAATACAGTAATACAGTAATAATAATAATAATAATTCACATCTTTGTATTGACTCCTTATTTCCAAAAAACCAATGCAAAGATTCTTACTTTAATTTGTTTAGAAAACATTTATACTGCCTATCACGCCCCTGGTACTAGACACAGGTTGAAATAATTAAGGACTCACCGCCCTACTCTGGCTAGGGAACGCTAAAAGAGAAATCAGGAATCAGTATAGGACCGCAGTGGTTCTCAACCTTCCTAATGCCACAACCCTTAATACAGCTCCTCATGTTGTGGTGACCCCCAACCATAAAATTATTTTTGTTGCCACTTCATAAGTGTAATTTTGCTACTGTTATGAATCATAATGTAAATATCTGATATGCAGGATGTATGTAGGGGACCCCTGTGAAAGGGCAGTTCAACCCCCAAAGGGGTCGTGACCCACACGTCGAGAACCACTGGTATAGGGGAACAAATGGAAGGTGACTTACAAAGACAAGGCAACCATATTAAATTTGAAACCAAAATGGTCAATGAAATTTGATTAATATTTATGGGTGAGTCAAATTTATTAAGTTCTTGTTATATTTTATATTTTGTTGCAGTTTGGCCAAGGCCAGGTTCGAACCCACCACCCTCAGTATATGGGGCCGGTGCCCTACTCATTGAGCCACAGGCGCCTCCCTACATACATTTTAAAGGAAATCGGCGAGGTAGAGATCAAAAGAGTAAAGGAGGCAAAGACTATAGACTCCATGAGTCCCTGGAGGCAAGGAAACCAGCACAGGCTCAGAGAGTTGAGCTAACTCAAACTATTTAGGGTGAATTAGAAGAAAAAAGAAAAACAAACACAGGAATGGATGACCAAGAATTACATCTGAAAAGGAAACATGAAAGAAGTTTTATAGTTTTATCGCACGGGTAATTGAAAATGATTAAAGACTTTAAAAGGAGGAGCGTGATGTACTGATTTGCATTAGGGCAAGGATCAGAAAGACTCAGTTAATGCTTGTCTTATTCAGAGAAAAGATGGTAATGGCCTCGTCTAGAGGGAAGGTTATGGGGTTGGAGGAAAGAGGAAAGATTAAATGGAATCAGAGGAAAAGTAGAACCCGGAGAACTTGCTTGGATGTTTCAGTTAAGAAAGCCGGAAAATAGAACGAGGTTCTGAACTGAGTGAAGTAGACAGAGAACGGTACATGAAGAAGGATAACCCCAACAGGGAGATGGGTCATTGATTCGGATTTGCAACTATTAATAGATGTAGGAGTTCAGGAGAGATAGGCAGGGAGAGGGAGAGAGAAGGACTGATTAGTAGAGAATTGGACAGAATAAGATTATGCTTCAGAGAAAGTGTGGACTTCAACTATCGATTTGAAAATAAAACCCATGCAGACCAGTTATTTTGACTGAAAGATACATCTACAAATGTCTATAAACTGTTTACAATTACACACTTACAACCCAGTGGCTTCCATTTCTGATTAGTTTATAGAAGGTAAAAAGAAACTGTCATTCTAACTTTAAAAAACAAATTGATGTTTTTCTTTTTTTCTGGTAGATGCCCAGGAATGGGATTGCAGCATCAAATGGGAGTCTAGTTTGCGTTCTTTGAGATTTCTCTGTACTTCCTTTCAAAAAGGTTGTATTAGTTTGCAGTCCCACTAGCATTGTAAAAGTGTTCCCTTCTCTCCACATCCACACCAGCATCTGTGGCCTTGAGACTTTGTGATGTGGGCCTTTCTCACTGGTGTTAGATGATATCTCAGGGTGGATTTGATTTAAAGTTTCTCTGATGATTAGGGATGATGAGCATTTTTTCATATGATAGCCATTTGTCTGTCTTCTTTAGAAAAAGTTCTGTTCATCTCTCTTACACAGTGATATAAGGGATTGTTGACTCTTTTTTGTTGTTGATTAATTTAAGTTTTCTGTAGGTCCTAGTTATCGAGCTTTTGTTTGATTCATAATATGCAAATATCTTTTCCCATTCTTATGGTTGTCTGTGTGCTTTGGTTGTTGTCTCCTCAGCTGTACAGAAGCTTTTTAGTTTAATCAAGTCTCATTTACTTATTTTTGTTGTTGTTGCAATTGCCACCAAAGTGGTGAAACTAAAATGCATAGCTTTTTAACCTCATCATACAGCTATGGCCACAAAGAGACATAAATAAATTTAAACCGAAAAAAGGGCAGTCCTTTATATAAACTCCTCTTGTCCTTGGGAGAGAGACGAGATAAAGAGAAGCTGGTACAGATGAAGTAAAGAAAAAGCAGATGAATATTTAACTAGTGTTTAATAAATTTAATGGTTTTCAGCTACCAAGAAATGGAGCATGAGGGGAGCTGAAATAAGTACTCTGAGTCCATCTAAGTACTCTGAGCTTCCACCCCAGACAAGTCAGGATATCTGAACTTCTGCTAGGACACTTGGCTTCCAGCTACCCTAGTGTAAGAGTGGGGCAAAAGATCTGAGACAAAACTCTTTAATCCATTCTAGGCCGTTAGAAAGTTTAAGGTAAGGGACACAGAACTGAGGAAAGAGATTGCTCAAGGCACAGACACACAGATGTGGTTCCAGAGAGCAGAGAGAACAAACTATCAATCCATACAACTTGGAGCGAGGTTCCACAGAGGACAGAGATCTTTCCTGATGCCGAAACCTGACAGCTTGTCTCTAACAAATGAAGATACCTCCCAAACTTTGACAGCCCTGCTGAAGAAAATGTCCAAATTCTGCATCCAAACATTTCCCACTAGTGGGAAGCTGATTCAAACTAAAGTTCTAACAAACCCAGGTGTACTCAACTAAGATCAGATTCAGTCCCTCACTATAAAATCTTAACAGAATGGGGCATGCTATTTTATAAGGATATATCTTATTTACTTTGGTATCTATTAGTCTTTTATATGAAATATCTTAAACAGCCAAAGGCAGGGGGGAAAAAAACACATTTCATCAGCAAAGGGAAATAGTCAATACAAATAAACCCAGAGATGGAACAAATGTTTACTACATAGCATTTTAAAATATGTATGATAAAAATAGCTAAAAGTGGACTAATTGGATGACAAAATAGGGGATTTCTTCAGAAAAGTTGAACTATAAATAGAGCACATGAAAATGTTAGTCATTAAAATAGGACACCAGAAAGGAAGAATTCAATTTATGGGCCCAAGAGTGAGACGGATGCAGGATGCAGGAACGAGCGAATGTCAAGCCAGGTGGATTAAAGGTTGTACTTTCGTTACATGAAACAAATTTAGAGAAAAAAATAGCACCATATGTCTAAGATGGGTAAATAATATTAAATGGTCTATAATTTAGTCATCAGAAAGATAAGGGAAGAGAATGAATTTGAAAATATATTTATGAGAATACTGACTCCAGTTTTACAAATTCGATGGTAGGTATACATGCAGGTATTTAAAAAGTTCAGTGAAACACAAACCAAATGAACCCATTAAAAAAATCAACCCTCAGTGCAGAATGTACATTCTTCTCAACACAGCAGGGAACAGTGCCCAGACACACATCGTGTCAGGTCTTAACAAATTTATAAAACATTAAAATCACATCATGTGTATTTTCACAATGAAATGAAACTAGAAATCAACAACAGAAGTAACATTCAAAATGTTACAGAAACTTGGAAACTAATCTTCAAAAATTTGTGGGTCAATGCAGAAATTAAAAAGGAAACATAACAATTCCTGGAGACAAGTGAAAATGGAAACACAACATACCAAAGCCTGTGAGATTCAGCAAAAGCAGCCCTTAAAGAGAAGAATATAGCAATAAACACCTATCCCCCCAAAGTTAAAAGGCCTCAAACAAAAAAACCTAACAGCGCACCTCAAGAAACTAAAAGAAACAAAACCCAACTAAACCCAAAATCATTAGCAGGGAAGAAAAATAAAGATCAGAACAAAAATAATGGAACAGAGAGTAAGAAAAAATGTCAAAACAGAAAGGTAATTATTTAAAAGAATAAAAGTGGCAAGCCTTTAGCTAGATGGACTAAAAAAAGAGAAACTTTCAATAATTCGGAGAAGGAGAAAGAGATTACAACAATACCACAGAAATAGAAAGGATTGTAAGAGCTTTTACAAACAAGTATATGCAAATACATGGGAAAAGCTGTAAGAAATGGATAAATTCCTAGAATCCTAAAACTTACCATTTCGAATTATGACAAAATAAAAATCTGGAACAGATCATTAATGTGTAGCAAGATCAAAGCAATGACTAAAAATCTCCCATCAAAGACCTAATGGCTTCATTGCTAAATTATACCAAACCATTAAAGAAGAGCAAATATCCATTCTTTTCAAAATATTCAAAAAATTGGAGAGGTTGCAAGGTTTACAAATTCCTTCTAGGAAGCAAGCATTAGCCTGATACCAAAATCAGACAAGAACACGTTAAAAAAATAGAACTATTGGCCATCATCCCTGATGAAAATAGACACAAAAATCCTCAGCAAAGGACTAGCTAACTGGGTCTAGCACATCATAAAGGTAATACACCATGATGAAATAGGATTTGTCCTCGGGATGGAGGGTTGATTCAACACGGCAAGTCAAGAAGCATGATGTATTATGTGAATGAAACTGTTATCATTTCGGTACATGCTGAAAAGCCATTCGATAATATTCACTATACCTTCATAATACTTTTTTTTTTTTTAACAAACAGTATAGGAACGTGCCTGAATAAGAAAGCCAAATATGAGAGACTCACAGTTAACATTATATTGAACAGGGAAAAGTTGAAAGCTTTCCTTGTTGCCGCACCCCCGGCATCAAGCCGTGGCGGGATGGCTCTGTCCGCGTTGTAAAAACTGTGGTAAGGCGGTGAGTGCTCCCCGGAGCGTTGCCCCCGGTCCCCCTGGCCTGCGACAGCAGCGCATAAGTTGCCTAGCATGCCTTTTAGTGAACGTAAGAATTCATGAGGTGCGGCATAAAGGCCTGAATAACCTTTACCCTGAAACCTGTTTGAAACTTGTTTGTTGAGTTGAATGGTTAATTGTTGCTTGAATGTCCTCAGAAACTAAGAATAAACATAATGACTTACTAATCCATGACTTCATCTATACAATGGAGACTAAATGTCTCCAAGGGAACACGTTCCCACCATAAAGGTCAGTTAATTGAAACAATGTATCAAGAGAATGCAGGGATGATAAGTTAAGATGTTCCTACCAGATACCCGCTCCCTCCGGTCTCTTATCTCTACCTTATGTCCCTTTGAAACTGTTTCTTTAAAATAAGTTTTCTATGAAATTGCTTTCTCTATAATTTTGTCACTATACACTTAAAACATATACATAATTCACTATCAATTCACTAACAACATAAAAATCATAATCAAATATAAAAATATAAAAATACAAAATGTGAACAAAGCAGTTTTACAAAGAAAGAAGGTTTAAACATAGATAAAGAGAAGTAAAAGAGTAACTGCTGATAAGCAGCAGTCCTTTGTTCCCCCTTACGGGCAGAAACATTGTCTAAGAAAAGACGGTTGACTACTCCCATCTACAAAACTCGATAAGAACTTTGTAAGCATCAGCAAGTCATAAAAATATCTTTTGTAGTTTGTAAGACATTGTCAAAAATGTATAAATACCATGCCTAAAAATCAGTAAAGTACAGCTGCTTTCATCATCACTTGTGGTGTCTAGTAGTCTGTCAATTCACCCTGCGTCGACCTTCCAATCAACCTGAGCCGTTTCGCCCTGAAAGCCCTTGGACTGAGACTCATTCGACTGGCGGTCCGCGGCAGCTGGCGCCCTCGAACAGGGACCTGAAGGACAGGTGATCTTTCTTTTTCTTTCTTTCCTCTCTTTTCAGATTGAAGGCGACTCTCACCAGGGAGCTCGAGTCCCGCCGGTAAAGGCTGACCGGTTAAGTGTGAGTAATCCGCAGGACAACATGGGGCATACATTAGCAAAAGAGGAACACATGCTCGGTGTCATGATACAGCGTTTGTTAGAAAAAAATGGTTTTCATGTGTCTCTCAAACGGTTGGAGGAGCTTATGCATTTCATAAAGTTGGTTAGTCCTTGGTTTCTGGAGGAAGGCTCTCTCTCTCTCTCCGACTGGAAGAGAGTGGGACGCGAAATGCGGAATTACATGCAGGAACATGGGGAGCAGGTTTTGCCCCCACAAGCTTTTCCTTTGTGGTTACAGGTTAGAGAACTTTTAGCTGACAATACCTTTTTAGAAGCATTCATAAGAGAAACTGATTCGGAGGCTGGAAGCCCTGAAACTAAGGTGGCACCCATTTACGATGAAGTCCCCCCAGAGGCTCTTAAAGACCCCGAGCCAATATCTAATGCTGAGGGCGTCATTCCCTCAGCTCCAACACTCAAAAATATTCTACCGCCGCTCCCACCGGTTGATAATTCATCGGATAGTGACGAGTGGGATGTGGTGGATGAATTTACTAAACCAGATGAAAAAGATAACATGCATGATTTCATTCACCCTCGCCGAGCTTATCCGGCAGTCCGTGTGCCTGTGACTACACCCAGGCCAACTTTGCGGGCTCCACTTCCCCGTGTGCCTCCTTGTCTCCCCCCGCCGCCCATAGGCTTTCAGGCGGCGGTGCGAGAAGCCCGTCAGCAGGGAGATTTTACTTTCGCTTTCCCGGTACGTTTTCCTACCGAGGAAAGGGCACCACCCACCTGGGAACCTCTGTCGTTAAAGACACTTAAAGAATTGCAACAAGCTGTCCGTACATCGGGAGCTTCTGCCCCTTATACTTTACAAATTGTAGAATCAATCAGTAGTCAGTGGCTTACTCCGTATGATTGGCAACAAACGGCCAAGGCCACGCTTTCCCCAGGTGACTATATTTTATGGAGAACAGAATATGAGGATAGATGCAGAGAAAGCGTTAATCAACATGTAGGTAGAAAGGCACAGCCCACGTTATCTATGCTTTTAGGAACAGATGAATTTGCCACCTCTGAAAATCAAATTAAACTACCACGGCAATTTTTAGAAATGATTAACCACAATGCAGTTTCTGCTTGGCGCAGAATACCTCCTCCAGGTACTAAGGGCACAACTTTAGCAGGCATAAAACAGGGTATGGAAGAATCCTATCCTGACTTTATTTCTCGCCTAGAAGAAGCTATTAATAGAATGCTCCCACCGTCTGAGGGCACAGCATTATTACTCAAGCAGTTGGCTTGGGAAAATGCAAATACGCTGTGTCAGGACTTAATACGTCCACTCAGGAAAACAGGTACAATACAAGATTATATTAAAGCATGCATGGATGCCTCACCAGCAATCGTACAAGGAATGGCGTTTGCTGCAGCTATGCGGGGTCAGAAATTCAGTTCATATGTTAAAAGTGCTTTTGATAGAGACCCCAGTAATACATGTTTCGGGTGTGACCCCCCACATGACTTACCCACTTGTTATAATTGTGGGAAGCCAGGTCATATACAGAAGGATTGTAAGAAATCCACCGGTGCTAATAACAATAATAGTAAGTCTCGTGGGCTACCCCCGGGACCATGCCCTCGTTGTAAGAAGGGCAGGCACTGGAGAAATGAATGTAAATCTAAGTTTCATAAAGATGGAACCCCCTTGTCTGACAAGGGTGCAAATGCTAATAATGGCAATAGGTCAAAAAACTAGATGAGGGGCATTCTCCCAGCCCCGACCCCAAGGGAGAGCCTAAGTCTACTGTAGTACAACCTTTTTTAGAGCCTACATCTACCACTAATTGTATACCGCCAGAATGGACAATTCATGACCTCCCGCGTGGAACTCCTGGCAGTGCAGGCCTTGATCTTGCCAGCTCTAAAGACATAATTATATCTAAACATGATGGTGTTACTCTAGTTCCTACTGGAATTAAAGGAAAATTGTTACCGGGCACAGTGGGTGTTATTTTAGGTCGCAGTTCCAATTATACCAAACATTTTGAAGTTATTCCGGGAGTTATTGATTCTGACACTGAGAATACAATTAAAGTCATGGTAAAGTCTTTAGTAGAAACTACACAAATTCATAAGGGACAAAGAATTGCTCAGTTATTGTTGTTGCCATATATACCACTTCCCACCTATCACTTACATGATGCCAGGGGAGAGGGTCAATTTGGATTTACTGATCAGGACTGTGTAGCTCTCATACATGATTTATATGATAGACCAATGTTAAAAATGAAAGTTGAGGGCAGGCCTATTAAAGGGTTAATGGACACAGGAGCTGATGTAACCTGCATTGCAGCTTCTGACTGGCCAAAATCCTGGCCAGTACATCGGACTGGGTCTTCATTAGTTGGTTTAGGTTCTGTTTCTGGTGTTATGCGGAGTACATCTCATTTATTATGTGAATATAAGGATAAGAAAATTTACTTTCAACCTTATGTGTTACCCTCTCTACCCTATACTTTGTGGGGACGAGATCTTTTACATGTTCTAGATATGAAACTAGTTACAGGGGATCAGCTGAACGATCAGTGTTTTTCATAGGGGCCACTGCAGAAAACTATGCCTGTAAGATAAAATGGTTAACAGATGTTCCTGTGTGGGTTAGTCAGTGGCCCCTAACAACAGAAAAGTTACAGGCATTACAAATTTTAGTACAAGAACAATTAGATAAAGGTCATTTAGAGGAATCCACTAGTCCATGGAACACTCCTGTGTTTGTCATTAAGAAAAAATCTGGCAAATGGAGACTTTTACAAGATTTAAGAGCAGTTAATGCCATTATGGAAGACATGGGCTCCCTTCAACCTGGGCTCCCATCTCCTGTAGCAGTACCTGAACAATGGCCACTTATAATTATTGATTTACAAGACTGCTTTTTTACTATTAATTTACATCCTGATGACTGTCCTCGTTTTGCTTTCAGTGTTCCTTCTCTAAATTTACAGGAACCATTTAAAAGATATCAATGGAAAACTTTACCACAGGGCATGAAAAACAGCCCTACCTTATGTCAAAAATTCGTGGCAGCTGCATTGGCAGCACTGAGAAAACAATTTCCTAGTGCTTACATAATTCATTATATGGATGATATCTTGCTAGCTCATCCTGAGCTGCCAAAAGTACAGCTAATGCTACAAAAAGCTATAGAACAATTAACTAAATTTGGCTTAGTCATTGCCCCAGAGAAAATTCAAAGAGATAAACCATTAAGTTATCTGGGACAATGGATTCACTCTGACTATATTGCACCTCAAAAGGTGCAAATAAGGAGAGATAAATTACAAACTCTTAATGATTATCAAAAAATACTAGGAGAAATAAATTGGATTCGACCCTTTTTAAAAATTACTACAGGAACTCTTAGTCCTTTGTTTGCTATCTTACAGGGGGACTCTAATCCCCGTTCCCCTAGACATTTAACTCCAGAAGCCTTGCAGGCTTTACAAGTTGTTGAACAGGCTTTAACTCAAGCTAGGGTTAAACAAATTAATTATCAAAACCCATGGTCTTTACTCATTTTTTCTACTGAGTATACTCCTACAGCTTGCCTATGGCAGGAAGGTATTTTAGAATGGATTCATTTACCACATGTTCAGACAAAGATTGTTGCTGATTATCCATACCTGGTGTCTTTATTAATTGATAAAGGAAGAAAAAGATCACGAGAATTATTTGGTAAAGATCCTCATGTAATTGTAACTGCTTATAATAAAATTCAAGTGGAACAACTATTTCAAAATAATGATGATTGGGTATTGGCCTTACAAGGCTATGCAGGTCAAATTTTATACCATTATCCTAAACATCCTTTAATTGAATTTACAAAAACAGTTTCACTTATATTTCCTCTTATGTGTTCCAAACAGCCTCTGTCTGACGCAATAACCTTGTTCACAGATGGCTCCTCTACAGGTCGAGCTGTAGTTTTTAGCCCAGGCCTGTCTCCTCTTATTAAAGAGGTCACACAAGCCTCTGCCCAACAAACAGAATTATGGGCTCTAATCTCGGCCTTTAATAATTTCAAACAAAGGTTTAACTTGTACACAGATTCAAAATATATTGCTTCTCTTTTTCCAGCTCTTGAAACTGCTCTTTTAACAGGAACCTCAACTATTCTACCTTTATTAAAGAAACTACAAACTTTAATTCAGCAAAGGAATAATCAATTTTATATTGGTCACATAAGAGGACATACTAATTTACCTGGCCCTTTGGCCCAAGGAAATGCCACTGCAGATTTGTTAACACGTACTATGGTGGCATCAGTGGCTGAAGCTGAAGAAAGCCACGCCTTACATCACCAAAATGCTAACGCATTAAGAAAAATGTTTCAAATTACTAGAGAACAGGCAAGACAAATAGTCTTAAAGTGTAAAGCCTGTCCTATTACTCATCATCCTTTAAAATTTGGTGTTAATCCTCGGGGTTTACGCCCCAATGTATTATGGCAAATGGATGTAACACATGTGTCTAGTTTTGGAAAATTACAATATGTACATGTTACTGTTGATACTTTTTCTCATTTTATCTGTGCCTCTGCAAGACCTGGCGAGGCCTACAAAGATGTTGTACAGCACCTATTTTACTGCTTTCAGCAGCTAGGTGTTCCTCATCAATTAAAAACAGACAATGCTCCAGCTTATACCTCTCGAGCATTTGAACAATTTTGTATACAGTGGAAGATTTCTCATTCTACGGGGATCCCGTATAATCCTCAGGGTCAAGCAATTGTTGAAAGAACTAATCAAATATTAAAATTACAAATTGAACGCCTACAAAAAGCTCATAAATATTTCTCTCCTCATCATATTTTAACCCATGCTTTATTCGTCCTAAATCACCTTAATGTAAACTCCAACAATTTAACCCCTGCTCTCTCCCATTGGCAGCCACAATCGGCTGCCACCCTTCCTAAAGTTCTTTGGAAAGATTTATTATCGGGCCAATGGAAAGGCCCTGATGTATTGTTAACCTCCGGACGAGGCTATGCTTGCATATTTCCACAGGATGCCGACTCTCCCGTCTGGATTCCAGACCGGCTCATCAAACCGGCTCCTCCGGAGACCCCGGCGCAGAAGACAATGCCTGCGGCGGATGAAGATCCTATCTGCACAAATGAGGACGACTGTGGAAGTTTCACCGAAACCCTCCAAGACCACGTGGACACAGATCCGTGCCCTGGTGAAACAAGCTAAACAACTTCTCATATCTCAAGGAAACCCTCTAACTCCTACAATGTACTTTCTTGCGTTTCTATCACTAATCTCTACTCCTAAGGTAGAAACTGCAGCTTATTGGTCTTATGTTCCTAATCCTCCACTGCTACACCCTGTGGGCTGGCTAGATCCAGACCCCATAAAAATTCTTTCTAATGATTCTATCCGCTTAGGAGGTTTAACTGACTCAGAATCCAGACATCATGCTGCGGCTTTGATTAATTTCACTGGCAAAGCCGACTCCTTGCCTATTTGCTTTACTTTAAGAGGCAACACACCTCCTTTTTGTTTACCTACTAGCTACAGGGTATTTTTAACTGATGCTCCAGATCCTCATGATGCAAATAGACGTTATGTTTGGGAATATGAGTTACAAACTATTGGAAGTCCTAATTATAATGAAACCTGTTTATCTGTTAACTCATTACCTCTCCCTAACTGTAAAGAAAAATATAGAAATAAAAATCAATTCTGGGAATCATCATTAACTAAAACACCTACTTGGCTTTCCTGTGGATTCCCAAATGCTGCCAACAAGCATTCTCCTATAAATTCAAACACAGTCATCTGGGATTATTCTCCTACTTCTTGTTTTAATCATAATAAATATTTCTCGAACCAATTAGATAAATTTCATCAGTATCAGTGGTCTGGTACTCCCCAACCAATACGACGATGGTTCACACCTGGTCTAGTTGAGCCCATATGGGTAGCTCAAGACAAAAATAAAACTCAAATACACTATGATTTATTTAGACTTGTTGCTGCATCCAACTTAATTTTAGAAAAGAAACCTAATATGCCAAAACCAAATGCAATGTCAGTAAGAACTTGTGTTGGATATCCATATGCTCTACTTTTAGCTCCAAATAAGTATTTAACTATTACACAATCTAAAAACTCTTATCATATTTCTTGTACCGCTTGTAAAGTTACAAATTGTCTTACTTCTACTGATTTATTCAATGAACGCTTGTTTAATTCTGTTTTAATTGTTAAAAGACCCTCTTATGTACTATTACCTGTTGATTTACAAGATGATCCTTGGTATGATAATTCTGCTTTACAAGTTTTACATACTGTTAATCAGTTAATTCGACCTAAGAGGTTTGTAGCTGCTTTAATTCTCGGTATTTTAGCTTTAATTTCTATAGTCACAACATTTGCGGTAGCCACTACTGCTTTGGTTCAAGAAGTTCACACAGCTCACTTTGTTAATTCTCTCAGCAGCAACATAACTCTAGCTTTAATGACTCAAGCCAGCATAGATAATAAACTTGAAGCAAAACTTAACATCCTAGAAGAAGTAGTTTTAGCCTTAGGACAAGATATAAAGTTTATACAACATAAACTTCAAACCAGATGTCATTCTGCCTTTCCTGCTATTTGTGTAACTCCTTTACCTTATAATATGTCCACTTCCTGGGACAAAACTAAAGCTCATCTACAGGGTGTCTGGAAGGACAATGATATTACACATGATTTACATACTCTTCAAAAAGATATCACTGCCATCAGTGAAGCTCATTTACCTAGCACTTCTCTTGATTCACTGGCTCAATCCCTCTCTGACAATCTTAAATCTTTAAATCCTGTGTCCTGGATTCAGTACATTGTGTTTATTGTCATTATTGGATGCTTGATATTCTGTGTTGTTTTACTGTTACCTTGTCTCCTTCGTTGTGTCTTTTCCTCCTTAAAGGCTGTTCGCCAAGACCTCTTTGAGCTACGTTTCATTAACAAAAAAGGGGGAAATGCCGCACCCCCGGCATCAAGCCGTGGCGGGATGGCTCTGTCCGCGTTGTAAAAACTGTGGTAAGGCGGTGAGTGCTCCCCGGAGCGTTGCCCCCGGTCCCCCTGGCCTGCGACAGCAGCGCATAAGTTGCCTAGCATGCCTTTTAGTGAACGTAAGAATTCATGAGGTGCGGCATAAAGGCCTGAATAACCTTTACCCTGAAACCTGTTTGAAACTTGTTTGTTGAGTTGAATGGTTAATTGTTGCTTGAATGTCCTCAGAAACTAAGAATAAACATAATGACTTACTAATCCATGACTTCATCTATACAATGGAGACTAAATGTCTCCAAGGGAACACGTTCCCACCATAAAGGTCAGTTAATTGAAACAATGTATCAAGAGAATGCAGGGATGATAAGTTAAGATGTTCCTACCAGATACCCGCTCCCTCCGGTCTCTTATCTCTACCTTATGTCCCTTTGAAACTGTTTCTTTAAAATAAGTTTTCTATGAAATTGCTTTCTCTATAATTTTGTCACTATACACTTAAAACATATACATAATTCACTATCAATTCACTAACAACATAAAAATCATAATCAAATATAAAAATATAAAAATACAAAATGTGAACAAAGCAGTTTTACAAAGAAAGAAGGTTTAAACATAGATAAAGAGAAGTAAAAGAGTAACTGCTGATAAGCAGCAGTCCTTTGTTCCCCCTTACGGGCAGAAACATTGTCTAAGAAAAGACGGTTGACTACTCCCATCTACAAAACTCGATAAGAACTTTGTAAGCATCAGCAAGTCATAAAAATATCTTTTGTAGTTTGTAAGACATTGTCAAAAATGTATAAATACCATGCCTAAAAATCAGTAAAGTACAGCTGCTTTCATCATCACTTGTGGTGTCTAGTAGTCTGTCAATTCACCCTGCGTCGACCTTCCAATCAACCTGAGCCGTTTCGCCCTGAAAGCCCTCGGACTGAGACTCATTCGACTGGCGGTCCGCGGCACCTTGTGTGATCTGGGTCAATGCAAGGATGCCCCTCTCACCACGTTATTCAACATAGCATCAGGAGTCTTAATCTGTAGCAATTAGAAAGCAGAAAGAGGGCAGCGTCTGTGGCTCAGTGAGTAGGACGCCAGCCCCATATAGCAAGGGTGGTGGGTTCAAACCCGGCCCCGGCCAAACTGCAGCAAAAAAATAGCCAGGCGTTATGGCGGGCGCCTGTAGTCCCAGCTACTCAGGAGGCTGAGGCAAGAGAGTCACCTAAGTCCAAGAGCTGGAGATTGCTGTGAGCTGTGATGTCACAGCACTCTACCGAAGGTGTCAAAGTGAGACTCTGTCTCAAGAAAAAAAAAAAAAGAAAAGAAAGCAGAAAGAAATAAAAGGCGTCCAAATCGGAAAGGAGGAAGCCAAATTGTCGCTCTTAGCAGGAATAACACGATCATATGTAGAAAATTCAAAAAATCTATTAGTATTAATAAATAAATTAGATAAAGTGGCAGGATACAAAATAAACATGCAAAAATAAGAAGCATTTCTACACACCAATAGCAAAGTGTCTGATTAAGAAATCAAGAAAGTGATTCCATTTACAATACCTACCAGAAAAACAAAAAGCCTAAGAATAACTTAACCAAGGGCAGTGCCTGTGGCTAAAAGGAGGAGGGCGCCAGCCTCATATACAGGAAGTGGTGGGTTCAAACCCAGACCTGGCCAAAAACTGCAAAAAAAAAAAAAAAAGAATAACTTAACCAAGGAATCAAAGATGTCTGCGATGGAAACTGTAAAGCATTTAAAGAGACTGAACGAATAAATGGAAAGATATCCTGGGCTTATGGCTTAGAAGTATGAAAATATTCATATTCCCTAAAATAATTTATAAATTCAATACAATATTTATCAAAATGTCAAGGACATTCTTCTCAAAAACAGCAAAAACAATCTTAAAACTCACATGAAAATGCAAAAGACTTGAAGAAAGCCAAAGCAATAGTGAACTGAAAGACAAAACGGGCCGCATGATGCTACCTGACTGCTGTAGGGACAAAACCGCATGGTACTGGCATAAAAACAGACGTGAGCTGGATATGAAACCACACATTTATAGCCAACTGATTTTTGACAAAATTTCCAAAACGGCACAGTGACAGGAGACTGAGGGAGTGGGAAAATGTTGTCCACGGGTACAAAATTACAGTTAGATGGAGAAAAAAAACAAAACACTTTGTTGTTCTATCACATAGTAGGGTGACTCCAGCTAATAACAATATATTATTTGTGATATTTCAAGATAGCTAGAGAAGATGGTCTGGTCATGAATGTTCCCATCACTAGGAAATGGTAAAAATTTGAAGTGATGGACATTCTATATACACAGATTTGATCTTTTTAAACAATGTGTATGTGTACTGAGGCATCACAGAGTGTCCCATAAACATGCCTGGTTATGTGTCAATTAAAAACACAATTTTAAAAAATCATATGAGAATATTATAGCGGAATTTCTGGGAAAAAATCAAAATGTAAAATGCATGAAGAGAAAAAAGACGATACGTAAAACAAGTAAAGGTCAACTCTTAACTGGAATGAAGGGTAGAAAACAACAGGACAATATATGGACAGTCCTAGAGGAAGAAAAGTGCATGAACAATTTTTGTATCAGAGCCAAATCTTTTAATGAAAGTGACATCAAGATATATACATTCAGGTAAACTTAGATAATGCATTTTCAGGAAAAATAAGCCCTAGAAAAGCTGATCGAAGATTCTCACATTTCTTTTAAAATGATAGCCATAAATTTCAAAACTGGAGCAAGCAGTGAAAAGATCAGAAAAGTGATATATTTGTATAAATGTTATACAAAAAATTAGAATCTTCAAACAAGAAATAATAAGTCTTTATTTTAGTCTATAGAAGGAAAATACGGAATAGAAACGTCACAAGGTCGGAAAGTGAAGTAGATGGAATTATATGACGAGGTTAGTACACTGTCAGGTATTCTTATTTAAAGAGAGATAGTAAAAAGTTACAATACAGGGCGGCGTCTGTGGCTCAAGGAGTAGGGCGCTGGCCCCATAGACTGGAGGTGGCGGGTTCAAACCCAGCCCTGGCCAAAAACTGCAAAAAAAAAAAATTAAGTTAAAATACATACTTTAGTAACTATCATAATTACGTGGTATATTAAATAAGACAAAATAAAGTATTAATAATAACTATAATTTGTCCAAAAGAAGACAAAAAAGATAAAAACTGAACAAAGAACATATGATATAAACAGCAAGTGAAAGACTTAAATTCAGCTTCAATAAAAGTTACAAAAGATGTGTATGAACTACTCAGATCATTGATCAGAGAGTGTCAGACCAGAGAGAAAATAATTAAAACACAGGTATATTTAGAAAACTTATGCTAAATTAAAAAAAAAAATGTAGTTGAGATAAAAAGAAAAAATAAACAAACACTGATGAAAAAAGATGGAACAGCTATATTAATATCACAGAAATAAGAGCTTTTTTGATTCATTTCAAGAAAGAGGATTTCTAGGGAAGAAGAAAAGTCATTGCATAAAATGATAAATCAACCAGAAAAACACGATAATCCTCTTTGTGGACCTAATACCAGTATGTCCAAACACATATAATTAATATTGACAGAACTTAAAGAAAATTAGCACACTTCACAATAATAGCAGGAGATTTTTTATTTAGTATCTAATCGAGGTGTGAAATATTGAATGACTGCGGAAGAAAAATAAATTTTAAAAATATGATGAGAAAGTATTGCATGGATATACGGTTCAACATAGCAAATAAAATTAAAGAATTCATTAAATTATAAAGTATGAAAACTTTACAGAAAATATAGAATCAGGAAGAAAGTCACATTGAGAAAAGATATTGACTGTGGTTTTCAATCAATCAACGTGAAGAAATAAGAAAAAAACCTCTGATTGCATTAATTCAAATTAATTAACTTTTAACAGTTTTTCTAAATCTTTATATTGACCTCTTTGAGATGCCCAATTATACTGATTGTAGTTGCAGTTGGGGATAAAGAAGAAATATATCTCAACCTGTGTGAAAAAATTATATTCCAAATACCCAGCATGGTTTATCTCAAATATTTTGCATTTATGGACCCACAGAAGATCTTAAATAATTGTCCTGCATGTTAGAGAGCTAGCTGTGGTTTTGGCACTAAGACGCTTCCGTCTGACTCGCTGATGGACAGACGCATTAGAGTCTGTGCTTGGACTGCTTAGTAAGTTTGTACAGTCCAATCACTCAGTATCATTGTTGTGCCCAGGAGTTCCAAGACCGCACTGCCGAACAAGTTAAATTGAAAAAGGAGTCCTTTTATTGAAGAGCCAGCCGGCGACTGCCTCAGTGTTCCAACGTGGGGTTTCTGAGAGCAGCCCCAAGTGCTTAAGGAATTGGGTTTTTAAGGCTTGGTCTGCATCCTGGTTGGCACGCAGGCTGTCCAGGTGCGTCCGGGTAGGGTAGCAAGCAAGCATTGTACAGAAGCAGAATTTTCTGGTTTGTTAGTCATACGTCATATACCTTTGTGTTAGTATTTTCCCCCATACATCTTAGTTTCAGTACTTTTCCCCCATACATCTTAGTTTTAGTACTTTCTGCACCTGGCATTGTTTAAAAGTCAGTCCAGGAACAGTTGGTACCTCCCAGTCTGTTTCCTAGGAAGTTAGCCAAGCAAGAAACTTGGAGTGAACAAGAAGCAACGAATTAATTAGTACTTTCCCATCTATCTTGAGAGTGAACTAGACTTATTTCATTTTATTTTTTTGAAAGCTTGCAGTCCAGAAATTTGCCAGGACTGGTATTTTTCCATTATAGCCTAGGCCTGACACCTTTCTGTCTTAGCCCAGGCCCACCTGGCCTAACATTAACAGCATCAAGAACAGTTGATGGCGTGTGGTAGCTGTATCAGACATCTCAGAACGTGTATAAAACAAAGACCCAGAAGTGAGGATAAGATACCTCCCCACAAACGCCCCTAAGTGCACTGTCAGAGACAAAGCTGACAGGACGTTATATTCCAAAAGTGGAAGATTGAGAGTGTTAGCTTAAAATAGTGGCAAATCAATTTAAATCTACTCTTTGATCAAATCCAGCTATGAGGGAACTTTCCTCAGAGTTGGTTGCTGCAGTCGGATGTGGTTTTAAATGTGACCATTAGTTATTTCCTGTAATGCGGAACAGGGATGGTAAAATGTCAAACTCTAAATAGCTGAATCATTTTCCACATAGTTTGGTTCTTTAAAATGCTAAGATCTTATCCCTGCATTAAATGCTGTGAAGAAGACATTACAGCCATGATAGGTTCAGGCTATTCAATAAATTACATACATCGCTTGAGTGAGCCCCTTAAAATCTTAGGAGATGATGTTTGTTTTTCAGAATGTCCTCCCATTTAAAAACTGTGAGCATGTTTTTCCTTTTCTAGCCAGTACACACAGGGGTAGTAAAGGAGTCTTGTATTTACTGGGCATATCCTAGCCCTGCACACTGAAAACTGAAGATTCATTTGGTGATTTGTTTATGGTTATGTCTTTCACTGTATCTTACCCTAGACTCTTCAAATCAGAGAGCATGTGTTTAAAGCCAGTGACTTCCTTTGGATGGAGTGTATAAAAATTCACCATCGCATGGAATCTTCCCTGTTGATATTACCCAGAAATGCTTGGTTTAGTGATATATTTTGTTTTCATAATTTCTGATGTTGTTCTAGTTTGTGTCATTATTCACAGATAATCATTAATAAAGGGAACAACTGTTTGTATAGTTTTCAGCAATGGCCTCATCAGAAAGTCTTTGATCAGGGTTCTCACATATGTGAATGACTCTTACGCTACATATATGCCAAAAACGGATTCATATTCTCCAACATGCTTTCTTCCTACTAAAAAGAGGAACATCAGAGACAGCGTTTGCTTATTGCGCAGTTTATTCTATTATTATTAGGGAGAATTTAATAGTGACTCTTGAGAAACTAGTTTTGTTACAATATTTAAATTGCTGTTTAACAACCGAGCGTGCACATCAGTAAACCATTCTCACCTATTTAGCCTTTGATCTACTTTGGTAATTAGACAACGATGAATGCAAAGCAGTCAGCATGAAAATGTAACAAACAACGTGTGTATAGAGACAAAATGTGTCTCCTAAAATGAGCTACTCAGGAAGGGAAATCAGAAATGACCTCAGCCGTCATTATATCTCATGTACAGTGTTTAAGAATTTATTAATTAATAGCCATTCATTTTTTATCAATGTGATCTTTCATTCCAAAAATTTAAAATCTTGGAGCAAAATTATTTTTCATGTTCCATGGAGACGGCTTAAGACTGAGAAACCCTGGAACCCGTGATTATGTGGACCTGTGATTTGTGTTCCCTATAGCACATCAGACCTGAACATTTGTTGCCTTGTTGGTCAAGTGCATAATGCCTTGAGGTGAACTTTAGTTAATTTCTCTTTGGTTCGTGCTCTCTACTGCCACAGAAACTCAAGCCTTAGTTTTGGGGAAAAATTAAACTTTGCCCTGTCGTAGCTTGCCTATGCTCAGTGTAGCATCCAGGCCTAAGGAGAAGGTTTGGGGCTTTACCAGGTAGGACCCAGGTCCTGGTTTTTCAAGATGATGGATACTGTTTTCAGCCCAGCGAGTTCTCAGTAGCTTTATTTAATTCAATAAATTAGGCCCAACACCTTATCTGTCTTACAATGCTTCTCAAACTCTAATAAGACTTTCAAAATTCAGATTCTATGCATTAGCTGTGGTATGGAGCCTTAGGTTTGTATTTTTAAGTGGGCTTCACATCATGGAACTATCATTAGAGATTGATAGAATTGTATTTACTTTATATATTTTTATGCCAATCACTGGTATGGGAGATATTTTTTTCTCTCATTTCCCATATCTTTCCTTGATAACCTAACAATTATTATCACACATTTTACAAAACACAATATTCCATAGTTGACCTTGGAAATATTTCTGATATAATTAGCATGATTAGGCAAAGGTAATTATATATTATTTTTGAATTTCCTTTCCTTTTTATTTTTCTTTTATGTCTTAATTTATGGTAAGCTTTGGGATATTTTTTCTGTATGGTCTATTTTAGAATTAAATAACTTCTAACACCCTGAACTTTGGATAGATAAAAATATATAAAGGCGCAATAAATAATATTACAGTCTATTTATATAAACATTCCTGTTAACGATAAAATTTCATAATTAGTTCCACTGCTTGTTGAAATAATGATGGCAATTTTAAATATTGATGCTTAAAATAAAAATTGGTACATTTGTTGGAGCTGTAACACAAAAATGTTTTTTAAGAACTTTTAAGAAAAAACCCTTCAAACGATGGCTTTGAGTCCAAAGATCTTTCCTATTTAACAGCACATGTATAAAATAAATAAAGCACAAATACATCTGTTTATAATATCCGTGTATGGTGCGTGTAATTTTTTTCAGTATTTGTATTTGAAGCCGCTCATAGGTTAAAACCTCTTTCTTCCAACCTATCTCCCGTAATCTCTGCATCGCTTACAAGTGCAAACCTAAAAAAGGAATGCTGGAAGAAATTCTTTTCCACTATTTCTTGAAATATGCAAGAACTGATAGGACCAGTAAGCCAAATGGTAAAGTGCCATCAAATTAATTAAAAAATTCCTTATACTTTCATTTAAATCACCATAAAAAATCTCTAAGTAGAAAATGTGTTTGCATATTCCATGGATTTTTAATAATGTTATGATTATTCAATTGAAAGTCTATATCTTCTTATCTAAACCTGTCTAGCTATCTACATTGATGCGAATTTAACACATGTAGTATTGTAACACCCAGAGACACTAGAAAAGGGAAAAAGACTTTTATTGTTATGTTGCAAATCCTTTTGCACAAACAAATGATATCAGAGATACTAAAAAAAAAAAAAAAACATAAAATCTTGCATAATTTACCCACACAATGCATTCATCCTTTCATTCATTCAATCCTTTATTTACCATATATAATTTTCAAGTCCTCTCCCTCCCTGCCCCTCCCCCTGAAAAAACAGGAAATTTAATGCCTCTGGGAAATCCATGTTGTAGGCAGATAATAGACAAATAAGCAAAAGATATGTAATACAATTTTTAGAAACATGCAATAAAGCCAAATAAATCAAGGCAGAGGCAGAGAGTAGTGTGAGAGAGCTAGTTCAGATAAGATAAAGGCAGAGAAAGACTTGGTATTTGAGCAGAGAAAGAAATTCAATAAAGGAGTGAGTTTTCATGTACCTGTTGGAGGATGTCCTGGAGACATGGGAGAAGTAAGGGAAAGTCCCTGCAGAGGGTTCAGTGGAGGCACAATGACCCAGGAGTGGAGCCCAGCAGAGGGCGCTGGAGAGGGACAATGACCCAGTAGAGGAGCCCAGCAGAGGGCGCAGTTGAGGTACAATGACCCAGGAGAGGAGCCCAGCAGAGGGCGCAGTGGAGGTACAATGACCCAGGAGAGGAGCCCAGCAGAGGGCGCAGTGGAGGCACAATGACCCAGGAGAGGAGCCCAGCAGAGGGCGCTGGAGAGGGACAATGACCCAGGAGAGGAGCCCAGCAGAGGGCGCTGGAGAGGGACAATGACCCAGTAGAGGAGCCCAGCAGAGGGTGCTGGAGAGGGACAATGACCCAGGAGAGGAGCCCAGCAGAGGGCGCAGTGGAGGCACAATGACCCAGGAGAGGAGCCCAGCAGAGGGCACTGGAGAGGGACAATGACCCAGTAGAGGAGCCCAGCAGAGGGCGCAGTGGAGGCACAATGACCCAGGAGAGGAGCCCAGCAGAGGGCGCTGGAGAGGGACAATGACCCAGGAGAGGAGCCCAGCAGAGGGCCGGGTGGAGGCTGTGCGGATCAGAGCACCTGCAGGCTGTGGCTGTGGCTCTAACATTTTACCTCATAATTTATGAGATGCCATTGCAGGAATTTGGTGAAGAGAGCTAAATGGTCTGACTTAGTTATGGAAAGGGTTACCAGGACCGTTATAGAAAGAGTTGGAAGTCAATAGGTCAGTGAGGACAAGTCCCTGACACTGGTGATCGCGCCTCCAGCCAGGCTGGGAGACCTGGTCATGCTGGGAGATTTTCTGGTAGCCAAATTTTCTGTTGTATCGGATAAGCAATATAAGACAAAGAAATAAATCAAGAGTTTTTTGTTGCTTGTTTAAAAAACTGAACTCATGGAATATCCATTTATTGCAATAAGGAATACTACGAAAGGGACATATTTAAGATTGTGTTTTCATTAAAGAACAGTGACAAAAGCTAAAAATATTCTGATTTGTGTTTTTTCTTTTTCTTTTTTCGTACTTTTTAACACAAATGTTACTGCTGCTAATGGTTCACAAAGGTGTTGGAAACACAAGAAGTTCTTATCGCAGAAGGTAATTATGGTGCTTAGTAATGCTGTTCCCTCCAATGTCTTCAAATTCCTAACACCTTTGGAGAGATAGGTGGCCACCTGACTTTCATGGGCCAATACGATTTAAAAATAAGCTCTGAGATCCAGTAAATCACCTCTCATTATTAGCTCTATTAAATAGCTAACAATGTGGCTGGTGATGGATGCTCTGTAACTCTGTGTGCTGAGTTAGACTGACACGGAACAGAACCCCAAGATTACCAGAAGTAAGCACATATTCTGAATAATAACTAAGGGGGGTTTTGGTTTTGTTACTGAACTTCCAGCTGTCTCTTCCTGACCAATAAATTATACCTATTTCAAGATTAATTACTTTTGGGGGGGGGAGTGTGAAATAATCCTTTATTGAACATTTTCTCTTGTACATTTTAACTAGCCACACAGTCCACAGAACCACTGTTGATGTCATCTATGATGTGGTGAGGGTGGCGGCCATCAACATTGTAGCCCACTGGCCAGGCCATCCCCAGGATCTCTCCAATGGTTCCAGACAGTTCTCTGACTAAAATAGGTGATGTATATGTCTGGCAATGATGACAATCTCATCATAAGTGTATTTTTGTTTTGCTTAATGTTTTTCTGTTTCTGTCTTAGTGGTTCCTTGAAGGCTTTGATGATGAGGGCAGAGGTAGAAGATACCACTTCAATCTGGGCCTGTCTGTTCTGGAAAGTCAGTTTCACTGTAATCCTCATGCCCTTACAGTCACCAGTTGCTTTGGCCATGTCATCACCAACTGTTTTTGGAGACAATCCCAGGGGGCCAAGGCAGACATGGCCCCGACTTTCCTATTGGACACAATTTTGATCTATCTGGGGCCGAACTTAACAGCATGGGGGAGGCAGGTGGTGTCGGATGAACCAGATTTAGGATGACATAAGAAATTGTACTTTGGCCTCCTCTGAGCCAAAAGCTGAAAGCCCAAGATTAAAGATGTAAATCTTAACAAGTTGGAAAAACGAGTTTAGTTTTTCCCCTTTTTGCATGCAAATCTTTTGCCTGTCTCTTCCCTTGCAAGAATGCAATGAGAAAGCCATCTGGCGAAGGAAATCAGAACATAGAATTATTAAGTTTTCTACTTTGGAGATAGAAAGAAGGTAGAGAAGGGTGGGTGTGGAGCGAGAGAAAAGGGACAATTTGGCATTGTCTTTGACTATTCAAAAACAAGAATAATCATGTTTCTTCCTAACAGAATGCAACTCTCCTCTATCTAACAGAAGACTTGTTCACTGTAATGTAAAAGGAGATCAAAGTCCTCCATCTCGTAGAGACAACATCCCTTCCAGTGTGTTTTCCATTGATAAAAATGTCATTACTTTTTTCAAGCCCAATTATCCCAAATAACTATTCCCTAAGATCCCTTTCCTCAGAGTCCTTCTGACCAGGCGCTTTATTGGTCAATGTTTAGTCGCACAAACAGCAACTACTCAAAGAATTTGAATGGAGAAAGTTTAACTTAGAATTTTTTTTTTTCTGAAATGTAATTGAGGGACCGTAGAAACCAGGGATAGGTATGATTCCCAAAGTGTGAATGAATAACTGTAGAATGTTACCACCATTTTTAGGGCTAAAGGATTATGAGGAAAATGGGGTCACTCCAAGTCCGGGATTTCTTTCTGAACTGAGGCTTTTACTGTGGTGTTTGAACTGGCCACACAAAAGCCAAGGGCTTCCCTCTACTCACTCTTCGATGACATCCCGTCCTGCTCTCTCCGCTGTAACTCCTACTTCTCTGTATGTTTCTCAATACTGCCATTTCCATGAGCACTATTTGGACAGCCATTTTCAGAGACATTCTCAGAAGCCATAAAAATATTTTATAACTCCTACCACCTTCCAATCTCCTGACAGTGTCTCACATCAGCAGAACTAACAGGAAGCCATCTGGCAAAAAGAGTCTGGGAAATATAGTTGTATCATGACAAACTGGAAATGGACATTACTTTAAATGGATTCCTACAATACTAGCAGATATCAAACACTCCTACAGAGAAAGACAGCAAAGACAATAGCTTTAGGCATGCTACATTTGAGATCTAGTGGGAAATATTAAGTACAAAACTAGATAAATGTCTAATATTCAGAAGAAAGATGTGGGATGGAGGTAAACTCCTACATTTAGGTGGCACAGAATCTAGTTATGACCACTGGGGATAGATTATAAATTTTGTAGAAAATTTGTGCTAGAATGTAATCAATCCTGAGATACTCTTCAAACTTTGCATATCAGGTAGAGAACAAAGTTCCATCAAATGAGATTAATGATGACTAAGAAAAAAAGAAAAAAGTAATATTGCTATTGAAAACATTTAAGAAAAGTGGTGTTTCAAATGTTAAGAGGGCAATGTCACCAAATGCTGATGATCAGTCAAATATAGTAAGAGCTGAGAACTAGCCAATGGCTTGGGTCACATGCAGTCATTAGTGACCTGGGTAGCGGCTACTTCAATGAAATTCTGGGAACAATCAGATGAGCTTCAAGGGTAAAAGTAGGACATGAATTGATGGCTGGGAATGCATAAAGTATAAGGTAATTTTATTTTTCTTTAATGAGAGAATATTATTGAAGCTGGAAGGAGATAAGGATCAAGGGAAATTTTTTAAATCAGTATTTTCAGAATAGGAGACGATAGAGAATATTTATGTGCTGATGTGCATCACATGGTATTGAGAAAAATTGATGTGGAAGAGAGAGAAGAACTAACAGAAGGAAAGTCTTTGATTCAGTGATGTTTGCCGGAATCCAATACATAGCGGAAAGGGTTTGCCCTTTGTTTGCATTCAAACAAACATTATGTATCTATGTCCTAAAAACTAGCTGAAATTATATGTATTTAAAAATTACATAGGTATATTTGGTACCGGGGTAATGTAGGAGTTAATCTTCTGATTAATACTTTGCTATTACTTATGGAAATAGTATGAAAGGGAAAGAATCCCTTGGTATTCAGAAGCAGAAGACCAACAGCCCAGGCTCTCAGTCGCTGCCCTGACACTCCCTGCTAGGCCTATCTGTTCTATTATTGAACATAAAGAACTGTCACAGAACAACATTAGAAAAGGTCACCCTGGAACTGTATGAATGAGACTAAAACACAAAACAAACAAACAAAATATCACCCGGTGGTCTTGTGTAAGCACAGATAAAATGTAGATCATTGTGAAAGTTACAAAAATACCAAACATCCTTAGTGATTTTGGGCTGAATGGCATTGACATAGGAAGGTTATCAGTTGAGAAGAAGGCAGGTTATGGGAGTTTGTTGAGATAAGAAATAATCTGTGAAATCGTCATCCCAGAGAACAAGATTATTAATTAACTTCAACCTAGAAGAAATGAGTATTAAACCATATAGACAGTGCTCTGAGGACAGGGTGCTTGAAGTTGAAGTTGAGATTTGGGATGTGCAGCATTTACTATAATGACAAGTTATAGGATATTGTAGTAGCCTAAGAAGGAGGAAAAAATCAATGATGTTGTGGATAAGGAATTAAATGTGAGGGATGGTGATTGGATCATTCAAATAAATAGTACACTTTTGAAGAATAAGGGCCAGGACAGTCACAGAGTTAATGTTGGTAAGACAGATGATAAAATTGTACTTGAATAAGGAGGACTAATTTGAAAGACTCCCTAAGGAGCGGTGGTAGGGTCTCAGTCTGAAAACACAACTTTGAAGGAGCTGATTTGGCAAGAGGGTACTTGGGAGATACACTTATGAGAATCCGAAAGTACCAACTAAAAGTGAAAGAATCGCTTACTCTAAGTCAGAAAGAGAAGCCATCTCCAAGGGACACAGAGGAAGCTGTGACTTCAAAAGACAGATAAGGCCAAATTATAGGAAGAAGGTGAAGATATTGTTCAGAGAAAAGCTTGGGATATAGGATGTGCTTACCAAGATAACAGTTCCTGAGTTCCAGGGATGAAAAGAAGGATTGGGTGGCTTGGGAGCACAAGAGGATGTGAGTCGCATTTTGGGATATTAAAATCATATGAGGATTATAATCTGGTTGTTGGAGGATGGTAGGAAAATCACACTGGTACAGTATCCCATAACCCGTCCTTCTGCTAACGCTGGAAGTGTCACCACGATGAAATGGTTCCTGCTGAACCCCACAGGAACACAGATGACCATTTCTAAATGGAAATCTCCTTGTGGAACACATATTCTTAGGATTTTTGAATCTACGATGAAAAATTATGGGGGAAAGGAGTACAAAGTTTGATCTTAAAAGATTATTATTTCCCGGGCGGCGCCTGTGGCTCAGTGAGTAGGGCGCCAGCCCCATATGCCGAGGGTGGAGGGTTCAAACCCAGCCCCAGCCAAACTGCAACAAAAAAATAGCCGGGCATTGTGGCAGGTGCCTGTAATCCCAGCTGCTCGGGAGGCTGAGGCAAGAGAATCGCATAAGCCCAAGAGTTGGAGGTTGCTGTGAGCCGTGTGACGCCATGGCACTCTACCCGAGGGCAATACAGTGAGACTCTGTCTCTGCAAAAAAAAAAAAAAAAAGATTATTATTTCCCACTAATCTTCAATTGTTTGGGAAAGGAAACCATGTGCAAAACAAATTATTCTGTTTATTAGGCAAAAACACTATGAAATTATTTCCAGGATTAGGACATTAAAATGATGGATATCTGAAAAAAAAAAAATCAGCCTCCGGACACTTTATGTAAATTTTAAATAAAGAACGATTGTAGCTTTCTCTGACTAAATTTCCCCTTTTATAAATTTGCCTGAGGAGTATGAAATCACACACAGTAAAAATAACATCAGGAAGCAAAAATGTTAAAAAGCTACATTTTGTAAGAAATCTTTCAGTAAATGTTCCACACACAGTCTATCTAAAAACTGTTTAAATGGCTTTCTGTGTACCTCATGAGATCATTATGGTGCATATGAAATAGTGAATACAATTAGGTAATCTTAGCCCTTGACTTCCCCAAATCTATTTTAGCATGTTCTTTCCTTTTTAAAATTGTGTTAGAGACAACTGTTAAAATCATTCTCTTCCCTAAAACATTTGGAGGAGACCAATATCTGATAGTTGCTAACAGCCTGAATTAGCTAGAAGAATTCAGGCAGTTTTCACTATCCAGAACAGAACATGTATTGTAGGGCAGTTAATTTTTCAGACAACTGTTACAAACTCATTTCTTATGTGCACTTGTGTTTATGTGAGCTTGCTTATTCATGCACAGGAAAGTACGGTGTGTGGGTGTAACAATGTTTACCAACACAGTTTTTAGGTCTCAGGATCACAATTCGTATTTCTTTGACATTATAACAAAGATACCTTTCCTAGAAGATAGGCACTTCTTCATAGAAATGGCTGTCCCTTAATAACACAGACAGAAAGAAGGGAGGTTACACTGGAGGCAGAAATAAGTGGCATCTATTATAATATTTGAAATGATTCCTATTGCCCAGTACAGTGAGCTTTTATTTTTTTCCCTTCTCGTATAGTAATTTTCCTTCATCTCTTGTATAATAGTGTACCATGAAGTGACTTCCAGGAACATGTCACAGATTCAATCAATTTGGAATGACACAGCACTATCATTCCCATAAGTGTTCAAGCACTTCCAGGAATGATTAAAAAGCATGGCATTGCCCACCAGCTGCTGGGGTGACATTCAGGTTCTGAAGAAGACAACTCTTTTGAGAAATTGCCAATTATAACAGTGTTTAAAAATAGTGACTTTTCTACTTTTGAGGATAATTTAAATACAGGATTTTATATCTAATATGTTTCTGTCATAGGTCTGTAATTTCCTCTATAAGGCACAAACGAAAAGCTATGAAACAGAGTCAGATAAAGATAATACATTTGATATCTGATGTTGTCTAGTGATTTTTAATTAAAATGCATTTAGATCTGAGGAAATTAATTTTATGCTGTTAACAATACCAAATGTCAGATGAGCAAAGCTAAGCAAATCATTAGGTACATTACTGAGACTATTGTTGACTTATTTTAATTATAATTTCTATCAACTTTTATTTTCTCATAATCTTATATATAAAGATACATAATTTTTTTTCATCGTATAAAGTAAATAATGAATTATACTTACTTACAAATACTGTATGTTGGTCATGTTGATACGTATAAAACCAGGGGACAGATAGTTCGCACTGCCCAAAACTGATAAAGCCATCACACTAACAACACCTATAACCAAGGCACCTCTCCAGAAACTAGATAACAATTAAAGCATCCACAAACTAAGTCAAAGATTTTTATCCAATCCCTGCTGCAGTCACACCATTCTGAGTCAGGGAGAAAAGTAGCTACATCTGGGGTGGCGCCTGTGGCTCAGTGAGTAGGGCGCCAGCCTCATATGCTGAGGGTGGCAGGTTCAAACCCGGCCCCAGCCAAACTGCAACCAAAAAATAGCCGGGCGTTGTGGTGGCGCCTGTAGTCCCAGCTGCTCGGGAGGCTGAAGCAAGAGAATCAGGTAAGCCCAAGAGTTAGAGGTTGCTGTGAGCCGTGTGACGCCACGGCACTCTACCTGAGGGCGGTACAGCGAGACTCTGTCTCTACAAAAAAAAAAAAGAAAAGTAGCTACATCTAAACAAAAGAAAATACAAAAATAAGAAGCAACGGCTTTGTCAGGTAAGGACTCAGCCAAAGACAGAAGGAAAGAACACCCCAAAGGGGAACACCAGCTCTCTAGCAATGGACACCAACCAAAATGAAAATACTGAAATGACAAATAAAGAAATCCAAATATGGATTGTAAGGAAGCTCAATGAAATCCAAGAAAAAATGGAAAACCAACTTAAAGAAACCATACGAACAATTCAGAATATGAATTAATAATTTACTGAAGAAATCAACATATAAAAAAAATCAGGTAGAACTTCTGGAAGTGAAAATATTTATTGAAGGAAATAGAAAACACAGTGGAAAGCTTTAAGACCAGACTAAACCAGACAAAAGAATGAATCTCAGAGCTTGAAAGCAATTCCTTTGCATTAACCCAGTCAATCAAAAATAATGAACAGGGAATTAAGACAAATAACCAGGCTTATGAAAACTATGGGATTATGTAAAATTGGTAAAATGAAAATGATAGGTGTAACTGAGGGTAAAGAAGAAAACACACAAGGACTGGAAAACCTATTTTAGGGAATAATTGAGGAATAATTCCCTTGTCTTGGGAGAGATTTGGAAATTTAGGTACAAAAGTTCAATGAACACCTGGGATATTCATTGCAAAGAAGCGATCACCAAGACACACAGTCATCGTATCAGTCAAAGTGGACATGAAGGAGGAACTCCTGTGACCTGTGAGGTGCAAATATCAAGTAACTTACAAAGGAAAACCCATGAGGCTAATTGCACATTTCTCAATGAAGACTTTACAAGTCAGAAGGAATTGGAGCCCCATTTTTCAGTCTTCTTGAACAGAACAAAGGTCAGCCTAGAATTTGATATGCTACAAAATTAAGATTCATATATGAAAGAGATATAAAGGCTTTTCCAGGTAAGCAACTGAAGGAATTGTTGAGATAAGACTTGTCTTGCAGGAAATACTCAGAGCTTCATGCTTTATATGTGAAGGTTTTTTGTCAGTTTCTTTTAATCAGAAAATGAAAAAGTAAAGTCACACCTTCTATTCATAAGAAAATTTTGTATGGCTTCAATTCCCACTATTTGGGTAACTTTATGAAGAGAATTTCTAAAGGGGAAGTAGATTTGTTTGAATGCGATAAGTGGCTTGCTTTCACTTCACTAAAGGAACTCAGAGCACTGGATATACGTATCAGTATTATAATTGAAAATAAGAAGGAATGCTCCAAAAGTTGTTTATTTCCATTCAGATATGTTCTAAATTACATTTTCAGTTGAAATTCTTTGACTAATTCCTAAAAGTGATACACAGACAGATTCAAGAAGGGCACAATTTGTGATTGCATTTTATTCAGTAAGTGAAAGATTATAATACATAAAGGATGGATAAACTTCAGTTTATGATTCTCATACTTTTATATTTTATTTTAGTTTACCTTACTTTCCAACAAACAATAAGATACCATGTCAAGAGATAAATAAACATGCATCACAACTATTGTGTGTGTCTGGAGGAAGAGTATAATCACATTATTACTTTCCAAAAGCAGTTAACAAACTTCTTACCGGCACATGTTTCCTTTACACCCATCCTTGAACTGGGGTGTATTCCAGGGGATGTTCTGTTCTTACTAACTGTGACAAAATTCCTGCAAGAGTCAATGTGAAGAAAAGCAGAATTAGCATTACGTCAATCCGATCTACCCCTTCTGTTAGGAGTATTCAATCTTCCATTAGTATTTTGAGTACATAGGGAAGGGTTGGGTACTAAATCTTCTATTTCTAAACTCTTATATATTAAACATGCACACGAAAGAAAAACAAACAGAACACCCCTGAACGTCACTGGAGTTCAGTAGCTTTGTCAAGGTCATGCAATTAGTTTCGTGAATCTGAAGTGAATTAAGTTACATAACATAGCTTGGCACAGTTAAGAGCATCATACAACCCCTCATGTCAGAATCACTGTTCCTAAAATCCACTGCAATCCCACCCCTCATGTAGGTATGACTCAGAATTTCCTGAATCATATACTTGGCAAAGTGTTCCTAAAAGCACTGTATTGAAATAATCTCTTAAGACCTTAAAAATTTAATTTTAAAATGAGCTATTAGGAAAATATGAAGTTAGCAGCATATTGATGTGCTCATGAAACTTAAATCACTCCATGAGATACTGGGCCAGGGCCACGCATTGCTGATGGCAGTTCATCTTGGGCCCCCTTCCTCATCAGGACTCACCTCTTCCATCCTTCTCCCCCTCACAGGTCAGACTCTGCAATTTCAGTTCCTTACAGTCTGGCCATATTATTTTTCAGTCATTGATGTTAGCAAATTAAACTAACTTACATATAATTCAAATGATTGAATTAAATCTTTGTAAATTAGTTCCATAATACACATAAACTAAAGACATTTACGATAGAAGATACTTTCGAATCTAACTACAAATAAATAAAAGCTGTCAGATAGGATCTCAGGGTCCAACGAAGAGAAGACTGTGTTTGGCAAAGTCATAAAATTAGTAACGTAAAAGAAACAGAATAGGAGAGCCCTTTTAAATCTTCTGCATATGGAGTTAGTTCAAAGTTGGAAATGGCACAAAATGATGATGAATTGCTATTGGACAGTGTTCAAACCTTAAGCTAATAATAGGTATATATTAGGTCACTTGACTACAACTGAGCTATGATAGGGCATTTTAATCAGTAATATTGTGTATGCTAAGAGTAAACTGTTTGGAGTGGGCACTTCTTAAATTACCTGCTGGAGGATGAAGCAGTAGATGATAAAACTACAGGATGTCCTTGCCAGGAGCAAAGTATGTGTATTTGCCAAATTCAGCACTAAATGTTTTAGAACCTTACGTACATTTTAGATTTTCATTCAGGCTTTTTCTTTTTTCCTTTGAGTGATTCTAGCTCCTTTAAGATTTCATGAGTAAAGATCCTAGGAAATAAAAATATGTAACTTTATAAAATGTGACCAATTTTCAAGCCAAGAGTATTTATTATATTTACTTTCATTTCAACATTTATTCTAAGATCGTACCCCGGCTAGTAAATGCATTCAGGGCCACCTGTACTCATGCTCTTAAAAACTCTCTTCAAGCCCCTTGTTCCTATAATACGATAAAACTCAATTTAATGTAATACCATTTTATAACAGGGATGCTGGCTTTGTAAAATTAAAATGACTGGCTGGTAAGAAAGATTTTAATGATGCTTATGAGCTTTTTATGTCAATTATCATGAGGGTGTTATGCATTCTAATTCATTAATAAATGGGAGAGGAAGGAAGGCATGTTTTATCACCTATCATTACTCTAATAAAATGGGATTTTTTTCAGTGAGAATATTAAGAGAAATTGCCTATTTCCATTTTATCAGAAAATCCATTTCTACAGAGTAACCTTGCCTTTGACCCATTCTAAAAGAAAGAAACTTTCCTGTAGGTTTTATACCCATGTTCCTTTTGCGTATTTTCTTTATTCAACTCCGGCAATGGCTATAAGCTCGGGCAGAGCCCCATTCCTCACCTGTCAAATATTCTGAAACTATGATCTATTATTGTTGGAATACACCATAATCCATTATCTTCCAGAGTCCCTAATTGCCAAGACAATCATCACTGGATTTTATAATGTTCTATCTTATCTGAATGGATTTAACTAATATTAATTTGCTGTCTCCCTTGTAAGGAGCAAGCACTGAGCTAGATACCAGTATCCCAAAGATTTTTACTCCCTCTCAACAGATTGTCTGAATTTTTATCTTTGCTTGTTCTTTTCTTCCCTCTCCATTTAAGTTCATTTGCTCTCCCGGTGCAATTGCACCTTCAGTATCTGAACACCACACAGTGATCTCACGTTGGGTTTTCTCACCTAAATTTCTTTTTTTTTCTTTTGATTTTTTTCACCTGAATTTCTTTGCTCTGGTTGTTATTCTTGGATACCATTTTCAATAGCCCCCGTGGAAGCAGACTTTCACCAAGGAAACCCTTTCACTTATGCAATTCAGAGGACCTCAAACTGACAAAGATTGCCAGTTAGATCAAAATTAAGTCAGCTTCTGAAAATTCTCCTAAGCCCACCTGTTTACTCCTTTGTGAAAGGCAGTTTTAGCAAAGAGCCATCCTTAGTCAGTTAAACAAAATCCCTGCCCCGCAGCTCACTGCCCTCGATGTGATGTCTGAGGGTCCTGGACTGCCGTCAGCAGTAATCCTGTTAGGTTGGGTTGGTCTGAATCCCTCTTACCTCTCATCTTTCCTCTTAGTAATTTTCTATCCATTCACCCCTACCCTGTTCCTTAGCTCTAAATTCCCACTTGCCATTGTTGTATTTAGAGAGCAATTTCCCTCTTCCATTACAAAATTCAATTGCAGTTTTTAAATCTATCACCATGGTCCTGAATAATGTCTTTCTTGCTGTGCTTTAACGACTGTCATTGAATATTTGGTATTCCTGGACTTCTACCTTACATAGTCCGCGTGGCAGTGTACTTGTACCAAAAACATATTTTACTTTAGAAACTCTAAAACATGATGTTGATTTCGTATTTTCACATTTTATAGACATATGTACTTACACCAGTGCAGCTCACGGTATGCACCTTTATTTGAACATTCATTCCCTTTCATTCCCTTTGTGTTTCCTTTGGGGAAACAATTACTCCACCCCTAGTCTCTGTAATTATGGACGGGAAGCCTCACCTCCTGTCTATTCCTGGCCTCGCTGAATATTCAGGGCTGATTATGTGGCTGAAGCCAAACCAGAGAAACTCAGTTCAGACACTTGGGTCAAAATAACAGGGAATGAAGCATTCTGTCTCAGCGAGGTTTGCCAGAGCAGTAGGATCCAATCTTCCCCCTCATCAGGAGGAGGGGAATGAAACCCACGTGAAGAAAACCACCACTGACTGACAAATGTATTTCTGTTGTAATCTTTGATCCCATGAAAGTATTGAAAATTGAAAGCAGCTTGGCCACTGAAATGTTCTGTTATGAGAGCCAGAGTCCAAACAATATTTTACGCTAGATAATCAAATAAATTTATTATTCGATTCAGATTTATGATGCTTGTGAGCAAAGAGTCCTGAGACACTCTCTGGTCTCTTGTCTTTGTGCTCAGGCGTGTGCACTTTTTTTTCACAAACCTTCCTTTTCTTTCCCTGCCAGCACTTGTGTATCATCATCGTCACTCAGAATTCTTTCACGCATTTGCTTTCCACCCCACAGCTCAGTCTCCCCAACAGCCGTTCCTCGTGCCTTCTCTTCGTAGGCCTCTAATGCCTCTCCCGCTCCTCTCAGAGCTCAGGCAGCTCTGCCCCTTGAGGATTCCCTGCAGCACTTGTCCGTTTACGTCCCCCAGCCCCTTCCCATATGGTTGTTTGCACATTCCTCTTTCCTTTCCTGCTCTCAACAGCATTTTTGTTCTGTACTTCTTGTTTCAATCTTTCCCTCACAGCCTCCTCACCAATGACCTCGATATTATCCTCTGCTCCTCCACATGCCAATTTGACCTCACATCTAAAAAAGTCTGAGAAAAACTTGACTTAATGTGGGTTCTTTATATGTGGCTCGCTAGATGTCAGCGTTTGGGCAAGTTAATTCACCTCCGGGAGTCTCCATATTCTTTCTTTTTTTTTTTTTTTTTTCACCTTAAAATCCATGTTTTATTATTTTTTTTTATTAAATCATAACTGTATACAATGATATGATTATGGGGCATCATACACTCACTTCATATTCTTTCATTTGAAAATTAGAGGTCTCCTTAAAGCTTCCTCTGTGTGTCGTTTTAAAGAATATCTTACACCTGGCATACATCATGTTGCAGGATACCTTTTAATAGCATTTTAGTTTTCTAGGTAGTTCTGCCTAACTATGCTTTTGACATATCATGTCTATAAAATTCGATAATATTGGAAAATTATCTGAGTATACTGTTAGTTTTTGTAAATAGTATGTATTACATTTATTGTATCAAGGGTATAGATTTGCATATACACAAATACACCAATTTACTTTGGTAGATATAGTCTGTCTTTGGAAAATTAATTTCATAACATACATACTTTTTTATTGTTGTTGGGGATTCATTCAGGGTACAAAGAACAGGTTACATTGATTGCATTTGCTGGGTAAAGTCCCTCTTACAGTTGTGTCCCATGCCCAAAAGGTGTGTCACACCCCATAACGTCCCACCCCTCCTTCCTTCCCTCTCTCTGTACCCCCTTCCTCACCCCCCAAAAGGTACTGTGTCATCATTGTCCCCATATCAGAATTGAGTACATAGGATTCTTGTTTCTCCATTCTTATGATGTTTTACTAAGAAGAATGTGTTCCATTTCCATCCAGGTTAATACAAAAGATGTAAAGTCTCCATCTTTTTAAATGGCTGAATAGTATTCATGGTGTACATACACTACAGCTTGTTAATCCATTCCTGGGTTGGTGGGTATTTAGGGCGTTTCCACCTTTTGGCGATTGTAAATTGAGCTGTGACAAACAGTCTCCTGCAAATATCCTTATGATAAAAGGATTTTGTTTCTTCTGGGTAGACGCCCAGTAATAGGATTGCTGGATCAAAGGTAGGGTCTAGTGGGACTGCAAACAAATACAACCTTTTTGGAAGGAAGCATGGAGAATCCTCAAAGAACTCAAACTAGACCTCCCATTTGATCCTGCGATATACATAGTTTTTAAGCAAGTATTTATTGAGTCTCTCCAAGGTGGTAGGCAATGTTAACAATTACAAAGTACTTCCCCCTTGGAGTTTATATTCAATCTGTGGGAAATAAAAGAAGATAAAACATAATTATTCAGATTCAATGCACTATCAATAAGCAAATACATTTCCTACCTATTATTATACTAATCAGTTTTACCTTTATTTTCCCTTTGAATTAGGTTTCAGAAAACACGGAGATTTTTGGTAAAAGAAACTCTCTCTCTCCCTAGAAGATTCAGAGCATCTCTGATATAAAACTGGTTTCACCTGCTGAAAACTAAAAGCTTAGTTAGGACATTTTAAAGCATATCTGAATAACGGGCCAACTGACAAAGCAGAAATAAGATGTTGTTTGATAGGGAAAAGAAAAGTTTGAGTTCTTCTGAATATTGTGATGATAAAATTACTAATCCAGAGACAATAAGGAACAAATCACTGGCCAGTGTTTAGAGAAACAAAATAGTTTCGGTCTTAAATTGTATAACTAATAGCCTATATTTCTGTGGTGGCTCACCAAGACTGGTAGTGCAGTCTGCACTGAGCAGTGAAATCCTCTCCCAGTGCGTTTATCATGCTGAAGATGAATTTGGGTTAAGACTGTCTGGCTCTGCATTCCTGTGATGACCATCTTTACAAGAGCATTAGATATCTTACTGGAATAAATCAGAACTAAACTCAGGAATCTATGAGCGCACATATGAACAAAACCAAAAGTCTAAAATTGTGTCACTTCCACTTCTGACACACCTCTAAACTGAAACAAGAAAGTAATCTGCAGAAGCGTTGCTACTAAATCAATATTTAAAGAATATTGGTAAGAAAGTGTGGAAAATCACCAGCCTCCTAGCAGTCAGCAATGCTTATAGACAGCAAATTTAATGCCTTGATTTACTGTTCACAAGCTTATGAAAGAAAATAGGGTGTCACATCACTCTGTGATCTCAGGAACCCTCCTCGGCTGACATAGAAGTCATGAGAGCAGACGTTGCATCTGTGAAAGCTAACCTTTGTTTGGAAACAGCTGTACATACAGCAGTGTATAATAGATGTTTATTGGTTTAATGTCTATAGAATTATCTAAGGTGTACAACCATATTTATTGATAAATATGATTAAGATTGGAAAGAGTTCTATTATACCGTCAGGGTAGAGAGTTCCTGTACATATGTATGCCAATTGATTATTCTTTATTACACTTTACCAAAGATTGTACAAAGAAGTGGCCAGGATGTATAGAACATTTTATAAATATTTTTGTAAAATTTTATAATGAGCATTTTATACATGAAGACACATTTAGCTATGCTTTCTTGTTTTCCTTATGTATGGGGATTTTCAGAATATTGTCATCTTTAGCATTTTTACAATGCATTCCCCCCTAAAACCAAGGGGGAAAGCAACCACATCCACAGTTTGGAGTAATTGTCCGGTTTACCAACGTAGTTCCTAATTATTCTTCCAAACATGTCTTCACCTCAGAAGCTTGAAAAGATAAATATTCACTTTTACAGATTTCCTTGGATGAAGGTTTGACCATGTGAATCAAAGCAAAATAATTGTAATCAGATGTTTCCAGTAGGCTTCTGCAAAAGTTTTGTGTTGTGGATTTTTTTTTTTTTTTCTTTTCAGGAAAGTTGATCCCCTTCCCTTTTCCTTGTCATGACTATTAACAAAAGACTTGGGGCTTCAGCAGTGATCTTGCCGTCAAAGAAATCAATGAGCTGTTTGGTTTGACATCATTGAACTTCTAAGCCGGTACTATCTGCCATCAAAGTGCAGCCCTTACATATATGACCCTACAAAAATATACTTATTTATGTCAGTCTGGTCCAAGCATCTGTTAGTTGTACCAATACAGACGTTGTCCAAGTAATGATTGTGAAAGTAAGTTTATTTGTTTAAACTAAACTGTGAACAACAGCATATTTTTCAGACTGACCAGGAGTCAGTGGTCATTCAAGTGAGAACAGAAACCCGCAAACTTGGCTAAATTAATTATTGTGCATCAATAAATGATTTTAAAAATCATTAGACACATTCTATCTTATTGCTATGTTGTTACCTCCTGAAATTAAGCTATTCAGTTGATAGATATTGGAAACTAAGGAAAGAAGATAAAAATGTGGAAGAAAAAACAAAAAGGAAAAAAGTGCAATATACAAAAACTATGTGAGGAGTTAGTTAAACGATGTGAGGAGTGAAACTTTCAGGTAGTGGAGTCAAGTGTCAACGGCTAGACCATAGGCAGACTCACCAAATCTGAATATATAGTCTAGGTCTGTAAATGTAACTGGCTATACCACATTTGCCAGAATTGGTGTAGCAACCGAAGACAATAATGAACTTTTAAATCTGTAAAACCTTGATATAAATGCTAGTTTTACCTCCTATTCTGTCTTCATAACCCACTGATTGTTAGTGCACAATTTAGTTAACTTTTCTAATTCTTTTCCTTTGAAAAATGTGAAAGTAATACATTCGGACTGAAATTAGAAAATATAACAAATGATACTAGCACCATATTCATCCTAACAAGATAATTTATTTTTCTTTCATCACATGCTTCTCAGTCAGTCTGCCATCCTCTCATCAACTCTCATTTTTAATCCTAAAATCTCTTTCTAGTGAGCCCAGTCATGTTCTTCTCCCATACATCTATCTTCTTTAATGCTTTCTTAGGAATATCTCTAAAAGAAAACTCTAAGTATATGATGTTCCTTTTAAGATATTAGAGGCCATCCTTTACCCATCAGTAGGTGTCTGCTAGGGGTTGGATTGTCCCAGCCAGGTGTGTGGAGGATTATCCCAGTGGAGTTGTGTGTGCAGAGGTGCCAAAGCTGTGTACTGGGTGGGAGCCACGAATGGTGGTAAAATCCCATCAGATGCTGTCAGAGGAGGTGTCTGATGAAGTTTCAAAAGTGCAGCAGTTGAGAAAACCTGTTGTCTATTAAAACCACACAACTGTTTAATATATGTCTCCAGCGTTCAAACTTTACCCAACTCTCCTGCCCCAGCCTCACTGTGCCTTGTACATTTCCATTACCTCAATGGGCTTCCATTATTTTTTTTCTAAATAAATCAAAATTCTTTTCTGTTACTACTATCTTACACCAATGGTCTTGAATAAGTCTTCCAATCTGACCACTGCTTTTACCTTACCTGGAATAGGTGAATCTGATAAATTCTAAAATCCCTCCAGCTTTAAACTTTACTATAGTTTAAAATAAAAATTCAATTGAGAGGGACTTTGTAGTATATTAAGTTACATTAGTAATAATTATGAAAGCACAGAAAGACTATGAAGAGAAATACTATTTTTTTTTTCAAAACACAGTTGTACCTTCATTATATTTTGAAATAAAAATAAGAGAGAGAGAGAGAGAGAGAGACAGAAAGCAAAGCCCAGTTCTCCAGGTCTCTAACAGCTTGCCAAGCCCTTGTTGGCTTTTTCATGTTTCATTTCAGTCCTGATTATCTGTAATATTTCTGGATCCTACCATCATACTTTGGGGTTTTGTTTTTTAAGAAAATGTGGGAAGGTTTCTACTTCTTAAAATCTAAACAGCCCAGCCTAGAAGATCGATGCACAATCTACAAACACATGATAAAAATCTCATCATCCTTAATCATCAGAGAAATGCAAATCAAAACTACTCTGAGATATCACCTAACCCCAGTAAGTGTAGCCCACATAACAAAATCCCAAAACCAGGAATGTTGGAGTGGATGTAGAGGAAAGGGCACACTTCTACACTACTGGTGGGAATGCCCACTAATACGCTCCTTCTGGAAGGATGTGTGGAGAATACTTAGAGACCTAAAAATAGACCTGCCATTCGATCCTATAATTCGTTTACTAGGTTTATACCCAGAAGACCAAAAGTCACAATATAACAAAGACATCTGTACCAGAATGTTTATTGCAGCCCAATTCATAATTGCTAAGTCATGGAAGAAACCCAAGTGCCCATCGACCCACGAATGGACTAGCAAATTGTAGTACATGTATACCATGGAATACTATGCAGCCTTAAAGAAAGATGGAGACTTTACCTCTTTCATGTTTACATGGATGAAGCTGGAACATATTCCTTCTTAGCAAAGTATCTCAGGAATGGAAGAAAAACTATCCAATGTACTCAGCCCTACTATGAAGCTAATTTATAGCTTTCACATGAAGACTATAACCCAACTATAGCACAAGACTATGGGGAAAGGGCCAAGGAAGGGGAAGGGAGGGGGGAGGTTTTGGTGGAGGGAGGGTAATGGGCGGGGCCACATGTATGGTGCATCTTAGAATGGGTACAGGCGATTGCACTAATGTACACAGCTATGATTTAACAATAAAATAAAAAAATTAAATTAATAAAATAAAACAAAGTACAATACCAACAAAAAGAAAGTAAATGATTTTAAAAAAGAAATTTATTTTAGTTGATATTAAGATGATATTCTGAAAAACTATCTTTTGAATATGCGCCAATTTATATTCAGATATTTAAATTTCCTTGTAAAGATCTTCATATTATTAATTCATAGTATTATTTCTTAAATAATAACAATGATAATGGTGTATTCAAATTTGCTTTAGTTTCTTTATTTCAGATATACAGTCTTAATTTTAAGACTGAAACTCCACTCACTGATGATTTTGAGTTTAATATATTTAAAAAAGAAAGCTGTGGCAAAAATACTTTACTACAGCACACAAAAATGTGGCTGACTGCCATGATGGTGACACTATTAAACACCATCTGTATACTCTATACTCCCTAATCTATTCAAATATAAAGTGCCAAGAATGCAAAACTGATTTGGGTAGTTAGAAATCATTCCAGAATTTGACTGTGACCAGAAGAGAATGAGAGATTTCTAGACTCTGGATAACATTCTGTTTCTCCATCTCTTACTTGTTATGTAAGTATTTCCAGTTTATTAAATATACTAAGCTATACAGTTAAGATTTGTGATTTTTTTCTGCATGTACATTATAATAAAAAGGGTTTTAACAGATTTTTCAAAAAATCTATTGTACATTTTTCTCATTTTACAAGTGTACCAAAATAATTATAAAATGTTAGGTCTACTGAGATTTTGAATTTTTAAAATTTTCAAATATATTCAGTTATTCACATTAAACTATTAATCTAGAATTTTAATGAGACAAAATTTAGGATTTATGCTTTTATGTTTCTCTGTATTTCCATCCACATTCTTATTGCTATTAATATAATCAAAATCTTTAAAATAAAATATTTCTCTTATCCTTGAAGCGAAGGTGTCAATCCAGAAAGTTAACAAAAATATTCAGAATGACCATCTGCTTGCTGATATCTTTTGAATATTCATCATCTTTTAGGATTTAATGTGACATGTTTATATTAAGTTGTTCTTTGCATTGACTTCAATTCAATGTTCAATGATGTATTTTCAAAAATCTGACTTAACAAAATAAAGAAAAGAAAGAAAAAAATCCATTTAACTTTCGAGTCCATTGTTTGTTGAAATTTAGGACCATCATTTCGGGACTATCCTTTTTATTGTTCAGCAAATTTCTATCTTAAAGTCACATTTCGAGGAGCCAGAGCTTTGAATGACATGCCCAACCTAAGTCATTTTTCAAACAGGAACGAAAGTTTTACCAGTTGGTTGGCATTCTGTTCTCACAATGATGATGTGCTATTTTTTTTTTTTCTAAAATATGACAATGAGATGCAGAAAGTGTCATGCTATCAAGTGTGAAATAGATGACTTCCCCCTGAGGAAAAACTTTCCACAACAGGTCAAACAGTTGTCTGAAAAACATTCAAATGTATGAACTCTTCATACATTTACATGACAATGAGTCACAATATAAATTCACGTACCCTTATTATTTCAAATGAGAATAAGCAGCAATGGTGTCTTTAAAAATGGCACTGAAAACCTGAGATATTTCTTCTTTGTTCTTGCCATTACTCTGCAGATAAAATAATACTGCAGTACATGATGGGAATGCTAACGCTGGATTAAAAAGGAAAGCTAAACGCAAGCAAAACCAAAACCGTGCTGTCTGAAACATTTCATATATGTATATATATAAATGTACACACACACACACACACATACATATACATGGAAGACACTCATACAGAACCCCAGATGGATTGATATAGCGATATATCTAAGTACTTCAATATATTATATATAAAGTGGTCAATATATCAATATCAACAGATATAAATGTCTATATCACTATCTGCATATTTACCTACCATCTGCCGGTCAGTTTTGCACTCTGCAGGAAAGCTAAACTGGACTCAAAAACGATACATCAGCAGCTTGAAGGACAGAACTTAAAACGTGACAATGCCCTAAACTCTTTCATTTTCTCTCTAGGAGAACATAAAGCCAAAGACCTAAACCTAGAATGTCACTCCAAAGTTGATCCGTCTGGCCTCCCGGGTACTTGAACTCATTTTATGCAAAATATGATCCAGAGTGGACATGAAGTGTGTGTGCAATTTACCGGGTTAAACTATTTTAAGTTGCACACACACTTTATGTCCACCCCGTGTATCTTTAAAATACATATGTTATGAGCAGTAATCATTTAAAAATGAAAAGAAAATGACTTGCCTTTGTGGTAACTCACGCCTGCTCTTTGCAGCAGCGTTCTTGTCGTGTTTAGATCTGCTGTTTGGACACACGATTAGCGTCTCTCTAATGCTAATGACTTCCCTGCCCTGTTGTATATATTAACAAGATGAGTAATTCAGGAACCCAATTGAGGGTATAAATTAATGTAGCACTAGCTGGGATAAAGCAGGAATCCATGAATTAACCTTCAAACTTTAAAAAACTAGAAAAGGGAATGAGAAAACAACAGTCTAAGAGCCCTCACTAACTGAGACTGTTGTGAGAATCCAGGCGAGCCCTACATAACCACGAAATCTCGGGTGGAAGTAAGCATGTGGCTATGAGCAGAGAGAGTAAAAACAACAGAATGCATGGTGGGCAGTTTGGATAAACAGAGTTTGAGATGATGGAGGCTGTGGAAGACCAGCCTGAGCCAGAGAGACCCCCTCTCTACTAAACATAAGAAAAATTAGCTAGGGGTTGTGGTGTGCACCTGTAGTCCCAGCTACTCTGGAGGCTGAGGCAGGAGGACTTCTTGAGCCCAGGAGGTTGCTGTTAGTTATGATGACACCATAGCACTCGAGCCTGGGCAACAGAGTAAAATTCTGTCTTAAAAAAAACAAAACAAATCAAAAATACGTATAAATCTATAGTACTTTGCCATTATATTAGTACAGTTCATTTTCTTTAAAAATTTAATTTGAAATATTATCAATTGTCACCATTGCAGACAAAAAAATTAAAGAACAGAGGCATGTAAATTGTTCCAAAGAAATAAATGTGATATACATAAATCCATGACCCATCATAGTCTCCTTTAAAAAAAAAATATTTATTTATTTATTTATTTTTGAGACAGAGTCTTACTGTGTCTCCCTGGGTAGAGTGCTGTGACATCATAGCTCACAGCAACCGCAAACTTTTGGGCTGGAACAATCCTTTTTAAAAAGCCTCCTGAGTAGCTGATGCTATAGGTGCCCTCCTGGTGCTATAGGTGCCCTCCAGGATGCCTGGCTAGTTTTTCTTTTAGCAAAGATGGGGTCTCACTCTTAGGCTGGTCTCAAGCTCCTGAGCCTCTTTTAATATAAAGACCCTCCTCCATCATATTCACTTCAGGTCTCTAAATTTTGAAATATGTCAGTGTCAGGGTGCAGATGGGTCTGGAAGGGGCAGGAAGTGGCTGATCTGTCCAGTGAGTGTGTATCTCCCAACGGGCCAGAGAGGTTTGCAAATCGACGTGCAAATTTGACATGCAAATCGAATTTGACTGTATACACTCAGGAGCAGATTTGCTAAATCTGGTCACTTTTTCAAAGTACTGTGTACCACGTAGTGCAATAAAAATGAAATCTAATCTTTAGAGAGTCTTCAACTCATAAAGAATTTCGTCCCATGTCCTTTAGTTGTAAATGTTGGTCACCTCCCTGCAGTTCCTGGCAGCTCTCTGGTGGTGCTGTGAGTCCCTGGAAGGTTTGCTAACTTTGTCTCCAGCCTACCATCATATACAGCTTAGTCAAATTCTAAGGACATACTATTGTAGATTGTTCATTTAGTTTCTTAAAAATAACTAAAGGACAAAGTTACTGAAGACTTTGATCATCTTAGACTTGTAAATTGCCTTAGTTTATAATCTATACCTTTTAACATGCATAGAATATAGCCTTAGGCTTTGCTAAAACATTCCTTTCAATCCCCAATAACTAAGGCATTAAACGTGCATTTGTGTCAAACCCATTTTATTTTTCTGGTAAAACATTGTGGGTGATACAGAATTATGGTAATTATGCTGGACATTATTCTGAAGAATTTCTCATAACGTCTCACGCACACAAACCAAGGATAACATATTTCTTCTCTATCTTCTAATAAATAAGTATTTTTTTGATATGCAAACATATCTAAATCAATATAATCTCTTCAGAATGAAGCAATTATTACTGCTATTACCATCACAAAGTGGTAGTAAAACTCCTTACGAGGAGAGGAAACTGAATATACCAACTTAAGAGCACTTTCTATCCCCATGACAACTCAGAATGACGATCCATTCCTAGGCCGGTTGCCAAGGAAGAACTGCAAAGCCAAACGGCTCAATTGAATCATAGCCTGAAAGGGACGTCATGTCATCAGGTTGCTGATGGAGCAGGCTGAGTATGTTGCTGGGTTTTTTTTTTTTTATTGGTATTAGATCATAGCTGTGTACATTAATACGATCATAGGGCACCATGCACTGGTTTTATAAACAGTTCGACACATTTTCATCACACTTGTTAACATAGCCTTCCTGGCATTTTCTTAGTTATTGTGTTAAGACAGTCATATTCTGCATTCACTAAGTTTCACATGTACCCTTGTAAGATGCACCGCAGGTGTAATCCCACCAATCACCCTCCCTCTGTCCATCCTCCCCCTTCCTCCCCTCCCTCTCCCCCTTCCCTCTATTCTTAGGTTATAACTGGGTTATAGCTTTCATATGAAAGCCATAATTTAGTTTCATAGTAGGGCTGAGTACATTGGATACCTTTTCTTCCATTCTTGAGATATTTTACTAAGAAGAATATGTTCCAGCTCCATCCATGTAAACATGAAAGAGGTAAAGTCCCCATCTTTCTTTAAAGCTGCATAATATTCCATGGTGACCATATACCACAATTTATTGATCCATTCGTGAATCGATGGGCACCTGGGCTTTTCCCATGACTTAGCAATTGTGAATTGGGCTGCAATAAACATTCTGGTACAAATATCTTTGTTATAATGTTATGTTTGGTCTTCTGGGTATATACCTAGTAGAGGAATTATAGGATTGAATGGCAGATCTATTTTTAGATCTCTAAGTGTTCTCCAAACATCTTTCCAAAAAGAATGTATTAATTTGCATTCCCACCAGTAGTGTAGAAGTGTTCCCTTTTCTCCACATCCACGCCAACATCTCTGGTCTTGGGATTTTGTGATGTGGGCTAATCTTACTGGAGTTAGATGGTATCTCAAGGTAGTTTTGATTTGCATTTCTCTGATGACTAAGGATGATGAGCATATTTTTCATATGTCTGTAGGCCGCGCGCCTGTCTTCTTCAGAGAAGTTTCTCTTCAAGTCCCTTGCCCAGCCTGAGATGGGATCACTTGTTCTTTTCTTGCTTATACATTTGAGTTCTCTGTGGATTCTGGTTATTAAACCTTTGTCGGAGACATAACCTGCAAATATCTCCTCCCATTCTGAGGGCTGTTTGCTTACTTACTATGTTCTTGGGTATGCAGAAGCTTTTTAGTTGATCAGGTCCAAGTAGTGTATTTTTGAAGCTGCTTTAATTGCCTGGGTGGGGGGATCTTCCTCATAAAATACTCACCCAGACTGATTTCTTCAAGGGTTTTCCCTGAGCTCTCTTGTAGTATTTTTATAGTTTCATGTCTTCCCAACCATGAGCATTGTATGTTTTTCCATTTGCTAACATTTTCAGCTATTTCTTTTCAATGGAAGTTTTAGCCATTGCAATTAGGGAAGAAAAGGCGATCAAGGGTATCCATATAGGGTCAGAAGAGATCAAACTTTCACTCTTCACAGATGATATGATTGTATATCTGGAAAGCACCATGGGTTCTACTACAAAACTCTTAGAAGTGATCAAGGAATACAGCAGTGTCTCAGGTTACAAAATCAACACTCATAAATCAGTAGCCTTTATATATACCAACAATAGTCAAGCTGAAAAAATAGTTAAGGACTCTATTCCACTCACAGTAGTGCCAAAGAAGATGAAATATTTGGGAGTTTATCTAACAAAGGACGTGAAAGATCTCTATAAAGAGAACTATGAAACTCTAAGTGTCCTGCTGTTTTACAGAAACCCTGAATGTTTGACAGATCCTTCCTCATTTCCTAATTAATGTTTTAATTTTACATATTCTCCTTAAATAAAAAAACTTGACTGAACAGTCAATGGCATAGAATAGTTTACACTATCATCGGCATGTTTCCCTTGGTGTGAAAAAAAGATCTGGGAGTAAAGTTGGAAAGGAAATAGGAGAATATTCTATCTCCCAAGTTGAAGAAGGGATATGGAACCCTCGGTAAACTTTCCACATCCCCTCCAGGCAGTGTTTACTTACATTAAGTTCTAATCACAGTGTAACACTTCACTGCACGTACAGTGGTCCTCGCCATCATAATAACGCCTTTTCTTTTTACCTTGTTTTCAAAAGAATAATAATTTCTTCACGATTCATGGACATTGCAGCACATGGTTAATGGACAATAATTTAGAATCACAGTCGTGTAACTGAGAAAATATAAGCATAGTTCCCAGCTTTTTGAGACATCATCATGTTTTCCATTATACTACTTCCCATGACCTCACCAAAACTGCCTTATGTCTACAGCTATCCTGCTGGTGTAAATTGTAGGTGTACACAAGCAAAAACTCTTCTCTTGTATATAATTTAAGCAAAGGAGCTATTATAGCCGCCATCTGTTCTGGCTACTTCATATCTTTTTTAAGTTTTTGCACATAAACACTGGATTAATGAACAAATGAATGATGGCTTTATTTAATACTCAGTTTTGTAAAAACGCATTGCCACAGGGAAAACATACATAAATTACGTGGCAGCAACCTTCTTGGGTACCAAAGTTGCAATAGATATTATCTGTCTCTTGTATTCAACACAGCTATTTTATTATTTTGAGCACATGAATTCAAGTATGTGCAATAAATTTCCTACCAGAAATTACCAGATATTTAAACCTCTTAAAATTAAATAAAGGAGATGAGGAATAAAGGGGCAAAAACTGTAACATTCTTCCAAGGGGTTAATAATGCATAATTATATTAATTTTAAGCATGCTGTTAGAAATTAAAATACTTTGGTCAATTAAATTCTGAATAAATTTATTTATATTTATTTACATTTTAGAAAAATGTTTCATAATAATGCAAATTTTAAAAAGCATATGAGTTTCCTTTGGCTTCTGTAATAAATCGTCACAAATCGTGTGGCTTTCGACAACAGAATTTTATTTTCTTAGGGTTCTAGAGGCTGGAACTCGAAACCAAGGTGTCAGCAGGCCCATGTTCCTACTAGGAGTTTGCAAGGAGATTCTACTCCTTGCCTCTTCCAGCTTCTGGGGGCTGTGTCGTCATTCTTTAGTTTGTGTCCACATCACTGCCGTGTCCGCCTCTGTCCTCACATGGGCTGCTCTCCTGTCCTCTCTCCTCTCTCTTAAGAGGATACTTTTCACTGGATTTAGGGTCCCTCCTAGAATATCTCATCTCAGGATCCCTAATACATCTATCAAGACACTCTTTCCAAATAAAGTAACACAGAATCTGCTGATCAGGACATGGACATAACTTTGGGGGGGCACCGTTCAACTCACTAGCAAAATTATCTCCCCAGGCATAAAAATAGGATAGCATCTAACAAACCTAATACAGACTTTAGTTTGTGAGTGGTAGCCATAAAGAGAAAAAGAGAAAAAGAAATAAATGCCACTGATTACTTTTCTCCAGCAGTCTGATGGGTCCATCCAGGTTTCTCTTCTCTCACAAATCATTTATAACATTCACATCTTTTTATTTCTAAATGTCTCACTGGCAAGCCATTTGTTGCTGCTGAAAAGTTTGTGCATCTTTAGCCCAGACCACTTTTTCCTCTACACAAACCACGTGTGCTGGTTGAGACTTTGACAACTTGGGGGATGGGGGGCGTGGTTCCCGTCACACTGAGTTTTTAGGGTTAGACTTGGGTAGACTAAGAAGGCAGAGGCTGCCCATTTTTGGTTTAAACCAACACATCGAGTCCATTTATCATGGCCAAGCCCCAGCCTTTCTTGACTTTGCTAGCTGTTCAGCTGTTCATAGGGAACTTCCCATGAGGCTGTGGCTATAAAACTGAGGGGAAAACGTCTATTGTTCCTTTTTGTAAAGTTTGAATTTTGAAGGATGAAAGAAGTTAAAAGGCTTGTCAAGCTTCTGCATAACTACAAAGAAATTAGTACTGAAATATTTGGTAAGTTAATTAAAAATTTTGGTAAGTGAACAATACAAATAATTAGCATTTTGGTAGTTTTTTTTATTTTTTACAATCTATACATGGTGCAAAATATGCAAGGGAAGGAATCATAGTGAGCAAATCATAATTAAAGGTATTTGACCAGGCATCAGCTGGCATCAGATAGCATAGGATAGTATGGGATAATTTACAAAGGGAGCTTCATCCTGATTTCTGGGGATGTGTACTTGTGTGGATTTAAGTTTTCCTAAAATAAGAGTAGTGGAAATGATGATCAGCTGCTTCAGTCCAAAATTCCCTTGGTAGCCTCCAGGAACAGTTTACTGATGGTTTCATCTGGCATATCTGGATAAACAGCAGGGTTTGACTACAAGATTATGGGGCAAAAGGCTCTTCTGGGAATATTTGCCCTGAGCAGATTACTAGAAGACTTTCAACATTTAATCTTTTGTATAGTTGATATTTTCCGTGACTTGTTGAAGAAACCTTTTGCTAGCCAAAGATTACAAAGATACTCTTTTATGTTTTCATCTGGAAGACATACTGTTTTACATTTGAATTCTTTATCCATACTTCATCTGGAATTGATTTTTGTGTAGTATAAAATAAAGGCATTTTCCCACACAGACACCACACTTTTCTGCAACTCTTTATTATGAAGCCTGCTGTTTCTACAGGGCACGACGGAGTCGTCATAAATTCAGTGATGAGATGTCTGTGGGTCTGTTTCTGGCCCATTATGGGGTTCCGTTAGCCTGTTTGATTATCCCTAAAAAATACCTTCATTTATTAATAGATCCACATTTTGTCGTTTAACTTTTCTGGTTATTAATTAAAGTTAACGCTGTCTATATTTTTCTTGAATTATCACAATTCCATATTATAAGAATCACATTATCAATTTTTCCTCTTAAAAATTATATTATTTTTGATTGTCACATGTTAACCATAAATTAACAAAGTTATGTTTATAATATTGATCTTTCTAATCCCTTAATATGCTATGTCCTCCATTTAATTAATTCTTCTTTTAATAAGTCTCAGTTATATTTTCTTGTGATTCTATCTAGAGATTTTGTACATCATTTATATTTTCAGCTTTCTATTTGATTCTTTTGCAGCTTTCTATTTGATTCTTTCTTTCTATTTGATTCTAATGGTATAGTTTTAAAATTTCATTTCTAAGCTGTTTGTAGGCTGATGGAAACACACAAATGTCTAGACAAATAAGTACCTAGATAGTGCAGACACCCATGCATATAAATTTTTATGTCTACCAAGATTGCTAAAGTTGCTGTTATCTTACAAGCTTAAGTCTAGATTTTTCTTTTTTTTTTTTTTTTTTGTAGAGACAGAGTCTCACTTTATGGCCCTGGGTAGAGTGCCGTGGCCTCACACAGCTCACAGCAACCTCCAACTCCTGGGTTTAAGCAATTCTCTTGCCTCAGCCTCCTGAGTAGCTGGGACTACAGGCGCCCGCCACAACGCCCGGCTGTTTTTTGGTTGCAGTTTGGCTGGGGCCGGGTTTGAACCCGTCACCCTCGGTATATGGGGCCGGCGCCTTACCGACTGAGCCACAGGCGCCGCCCAAGTCTAGATTTTTCAATTCTTTTATTTACAAAATGACATCGCTTACAAATGAAAAAGTGTCATTTTTTTCTTTGCCTTATTTCACAAATAAGATCTCCAGCTCAGTTCTGAGTGGTGAGTTTCCCGGAGCATCCCTGTTCTACTCCGTATCTCAGAAGAAATGACTTCAACACTTCATTCATTACTCAATACCTGTTTGCTCCTGTTCCTTTTCTTTTTATAATTGTGTTTTTAGAAGTAAATACCCTTTCTGAGATTGAAATAAATCTTTCTAGTTTTCCAAGCGTTTTTAGAATGCACTTTAAATTATATACATATGAAATGATATTCCTGGAGCTTTTATAAACCTTTAAATGAACACTATATGTCTTTTCTCCTTTATTTTTCAATATGGTGAGTTACATTGCTGGATATTTCTGTATTGCATTTCTAGAAATCCAACTATGTTAAGATAAATGTCCTTTAGTAAGATGGATAGATTTGATTTCATATTTTATTTAGGAATCTAAAATCCGACTGTGAGAGGAGTTTCTTCTTTTTCAGTATCCTTGACTCAAATAGGCATCAAAGTTATTATAAATGGACACATAAAGCTAATTTGGAGTGGCTCTCTCATTTTCTATTTCCTAGAAAAGTTTGCATATGTTTGGTATTATTTCTTCCTCAAATGTTGAAATAATCAGATTTTCTTTCATAAATAACTAGGCTTATTCCACAGCCATTCCTATACTCCTAGACTCACTCAGGAGGGCATTGGGCATTCATTTCTTTGTAGCAGAGTGGGAACTCTGATTTATTTCTACAGAATGATTCCTGTATCCCTTTCAATAGCCAGTTCCTCATGAATGCCGTCGTTCAATGAACACCAACATTTACAAGTATGTTATATGAATAGCAATTAATTTTAAAACTTGAAGTATTTTTGTAGCCAAATTTTAGCCAAGAATATGTACATTCAAAATATTTAATACCCTGGACTGTTGAGACCATTACTGTATACCACCTTTATTCCCTATATCATGCACTGAGTATTTTTGTGATTTTATTTGCAGAGCTAATAAAAATTCAAGGTGGGAATCTGTGAATGTAGGGCTGTTTGTCTGGAATAAACTGAATAGAAATTAAATGGGACTATGCAAAGACAAAGTTTCATTTTACACATAAGTACATAAATCAATTAGTTAAAAATCAGCCCCAGAACTGGGGTGGAATTTTTGTGCACATGTACGTTGTAGCTGAGATTGTTTGTGCTGTCTACTTAGTGCATTCCCGCTTATGTCTCAGAAAATATCTAAGCCAAAGCTGACAACCAATGGAATTTAATATCAGGTATATTTCACATTTTGTTATTAACAAAATTCATGCTTCTTTCAGATGTAAAAACTCATGGATTTGAAATAGCTCTAAATTATATAACATTCTTCTGGAATTAAACTGAAGACATCACATAATATAAAGAGAAGATAAGCTATTTTTTTTACAGAAGCTGAAAAATAAGCATCATTAATCATACTAAATATGAGGTAGAAATAGGAAAATCCAGAATGGCTAAATCAAATTTATTCAGTTCAAAAATTTTCCCAGTAGATCCAGAAGAGAAGAGGGATGAAAATGGGTGAAAAGATTTTCAAAAAAAGTTTTCCAGTGTTCAACAAAAATAATAAGAAAAACTACTGAGTAAGAGTGGAATTTTCTTAAATTGGAAAGGGTAAAGAACATTTACGAATCTTTATTTGCAAGATTAAGCCGGCTGAGGAAAAAATATTATGATTTCAACAATAATTTAAACCAAATATGGTTTTGTAGTGACAAATTATTTTTGCATTAAATCTCAGATAATTTAACATAGCCCAAATGTTAACCCTTGTGACACCAACAATTTGAGCGATTCCATTATTAAAAGTAAGAAAACTCACACAGACATATTAGCAATAAAGGGAGTGTGAGGCAGTCGGAACCGTGGCTGTGCGTCTGCTGGATTTTGGGGCCATCTGTAGAGTCTCTGTGAGGGAAAGAACATTGGCACGGACCATTTATTTGAACGTTAAAATGTTATTTCCTTTCTTGAAACACAAAGCTTGTTTGTATGTCAGTGTACAGAGTCTGTTAGTTCACAGCAGAACATTTTTTATAATCTCTATGAATCCAATAGTAGGTTTAAAAGCACTTTCTGCTATTAGAATTCTTTAAAAATTTCAAACGAATAGAACTTCATAGACACAAAACATTTAGGAATGACTCACACTTTTCATTTGATTCATGTGAAGCATCTGGTACCTTAAGCACAGTATTTACTCTTGGGGAGGACACGCCGTATGCTTTCTGGAAGGACATTTTTTCCCTCTAAAAATAGGCACTAGTAATCATGGATTGCACGGGTGGGTGCTTAGACTGGTCCAGGCACAGTGTTCACTGCACCTTACCAGCACAGCAATCAGACCTCTGCATAACAACTCCAGACTATAATGAAAAGAACTGCAAGGCTTATCACCTATTTTAGAAAGAATGTTTACAGAAACCAAAGACAAAGGGGAACACAAAAATCAGAACAAGGTGGGGAAATTTTCATGTCTGACACCTACAGCCAGGGACATGAGAGGTGGGAACGTGAATGAGGGAAGAATTCTACAGTCCATTTGATTACATTTCCGTCTTTTAGGGAGCCTGTAACCCTGGTCTATAAAACATGTATACAGATGGTAATTATTGTATTCATGCTGTATCTGCTTCATTCTCCTATTTCATTTTTCATGAGCTTTTATTCCTAAAAGCAAGAGGTAAGCTATTGGAGTGCATTTTTTTATTTCAGGTTACTGTGAGGGGACAAACAACCAAGTCACAATATTTGAATGTGTTAGGTAGCGTCTCTCTTGGAGTTGTGTCCCACACCCCAAATGTGTGCCATACACCCCTACATTGTCCCCGTTAAGTGGGAGCACCCTGTACCTTCCTCTCCTCCTCTGTCCCACTTCTGTTCCCCCTCCCCCAATTTGATTTGAATTATTTCTCCTACGTGGGCATGAATTAGATCGTCTGCTGTCTTCGTATTAGTATTGAGTATATTGGATATTTGCTTTCCCATTTGATAGTATTAGAGTGCTTTTCAAGTTACTTGGAAAATTAATTGTAGTATGTATAACATAAGAGTTAAGAGTTTGGTGTCTGCATTCAGATTTCCTCCCCTTAATCCTGGCTTTACTATGGATTAGCTACATGATCTTCAACCAATTTCCCCATCAGTTATACAGGTACAATGGTTGTAATAACACAATAATAATTTCAAAGAATTCTTAGGAAGACTAAATCCTTCCAAGAAATAATGGAAGATCAATGGCTGTCAGGAACTCTAGCAAAATGAGGGGGAAATAAATGCCTGGAGCAAAGAGGACATTAGGGCAGTGACACCATCCTATGTGGCAGGAGACTGTCAGGACAGACGCATGACATCGTGTATTTCTCAAAAGTTGGGGTGCCGTACAACACAGAGAGAGGGCTGATGTAAGCTGTGGCCTTTAGGTACAACCATGGTAACAAATTTACCTCAAAAATTATTGAAGATTGTTAATAAGAGAGCAAACTTTACAGGTGTGCAGATAGAGGCAAAAAAGGTATGTGGGAATTCTTCATTTTCTGCCCAACTTTTCTGTAAACCTAAAACCACTTTAAAAATATGGTCTACTTGTTTAAAAGAAGTTTTGGATGTGTCCTCCTATGGTAGGCAATGCACATACTGGAAGTTGGAAGTCGAGATAAGGTCGTTGGAGGCTACGCTGATAAATGATGATCCTCCCACCTACGGATGAGAAAACTCACTTCACTCAGAAGTTTCCTCTTTCCCTTGTCGTAGTTCATTACGAAATTTATCTTGGCGTAAGAAAAGGAATGTTTGGATGAATACATTCTGAGAATCATTAAAGAAATCCATACTTATATGAAGGCTATGATACTGATACACTTAATAAGACAAGTAAAAATATTTCCAGCCCTGAAGATTTCTAACAAATATTTAAGAAATAATTAATACTATTTTTTCTATCTCTTCCAGAAAACAGAGCAAAGAAATACTTTCCAATTTATTTTGTGAAACCAAATATTACCAAAGATTCTAAAAGAAAAAAAAATTGGAAAATCATGGTCAATGTTTACATAGTATTATAAATATATTCACAAATAGCCTTAATAAAATAATAGCAAGATATTGCAGTTTATATATATTTACCTACATATACATATTCACATGATTATATACCATGACCAACTGGGGGAGCAGGGGGGTAAATTCCCCAGGGTGGTAAAAATCATATTAATAACTGAAAATCAATGTGTTCCAACATTTTAAAAATCTGAATTAAAATATCACATGATCATATTAAATAAGCTATAAAAATCATATGATCTTGACACTAATTTAGGATTTTAAAAACTTTCAGAAAATTAGAAGTAGAAACATCTTCAAATTGATTAAAAAAAATCTAAAAAATAGTCACAGTTATCATCACACTCCATGGTAAAGACCAAGTGCTTTACCTGTGAGGCCAGGGGCAAGGCCACATTCTGCTCTCATCATTGCTGTTAAACATATAATTGGACATTGTAGAAAGTACAACAAATAAAGAAAAATATATGAAGCATAAAGTATGCAATGACATAAATGAAACGTCCCCAATTACATATCACATGATGGTTTATATAACACAAAAAATTCAAGATCGAAAAGCAATCAAAACTACAGTAAAAAAAAGAAACCTCCCAAAAATAAATGACGTGAATTAGTGAACTTAGAGCAAGTGTGTAAGGTACAGGATCAGCATACAGAAATCAAGTGATTTCTGTGTACTAACAATGAACATAGGAAACCAAAATTAAAATTCAAAAATATTTACAATTACTCAATAGAAGTGAAAGGCTTAGATTAGCCTTTAAAAGATTGTTTAGAGGAACAGACAAGATTATCCTAAAATTGATATGAAAAGATACAACCCCCAAAATCATTTTTAAATAAAATGAGAGGGATCAATTTACCTGATTTTAAATCATAAGACGCAGTTACATTTATCAAGTCTGTGTAGCACTGAAGGAGGGATAAGCCCATGTAACAATGGAATAGAGAAACCAGAAGTAGATCCACACAAATATAATAAATACGATCAGATAATTTTTGTCAAAGTTGTAAAATGATTCAATAGAGGGACAGTTTTTTCAACGACTGATGGTGGAGGAACTGGATTTTCATACATAAAAATATAAACCTCAATTTAAACTTCAAAAATGAACTCAAAATAGAAAAAAAAAGTAAAATGTAAAATAAGAATGAAAATGTGACCATAGTACCTACTCATATATAAGCATTTGTAAGAGTATATTTTTAATATTGCTAAACCCATCATTTCCACATCCTGGCATCTGGTAATGGGAAGTCAATACACAATGTACAAAATTAATAAATCAGGAGACAGTAGCAGAGGAGCGTTCTATTTAGTAATGAGTAGACAGGTTAAGTACCAGAGAAACAGCTGGTGTACTTGAAGTGGAGATTCTGAGAAGGTTAAAGAAAACAACATTGTAGGCAGGAGCTAAGAAAATCTGATTGTTACACAAATTCAACTGCTCAGTACCATTTAACATTTAAACAACAAACAGGATATTTTCTTCAAACGGAAAAGAAAAATAAGAGCTACGTAAGGACATGTCTAGTAAAGTACTCAGAGCAGTTAAACAAGTTGCTTGATTTACAAAGAAATAGCTACCCTCTCCTTTATGCGTGTGCATTTTGAATCTGGATTCCCAAGGTATATTTTACCTTTAAAAGTCAAAATAATGACCACATACTTTAAATGTTCAAAATGCTCAGAAATCATTCTATGGGTCCCTCTCTTCTCTCCTTACGATTTTGTTCGTTTTTTGTTGATTTATTTGCCTCCCCGCTCCTCATGAGAATGTTGACCATTTGGAAGTAAACAGTCATCTCTTGAGGTTCACAGCAATAGTGAAAAAAATATTATGATTTAATGTTAAAATATCAGTAGTCTCTATATCTCATATTAATAAAACATTATGCTACTCCTCTGTTATAAAGCCACCTCAACCTGGCTTAATAGTTTTAATATTTGCTTACTAATAAAAATGTACTCAAAATGCATTATGGATCCCTGCAAATGTACAGAGACCACCATCATGGGTACCGGAGAATACAAAGGAAGATAAAATAGTCACATTTTACAGGGAAGTACCCAAACAGGACCATCAGAAAGATCAAACAGCCTTGTTAAACTAAGATCACTTATAAAAAATCCATGCAATTCAACATGATCTCTATAAATACAAAATTGCTATTGCTAAATTATTCAGAGAAATAGTTTTGACATATTCATTTTCAATTGCTTTGAATTAGGTTGAAGACGTATGTCAATACATTTCTTCAGTTGGCAAAGATGTTTTAATTATACAGTGGGTGCAATGAAGATCAGAAATTAACCTAGAGCTCGCCCAGGAGATGATTTTTTTATTTACAGAGTGACTACTTATTTATTCTGCTCTTCACATCTCTAAAACCCTCATTAATTTTGCTTAAGCTTCTAATTTAGAGTGAAGTTCCAATACCCTAAGTTTATCTCCAAGAAGAGCCCTAACATTTTAATATAGTATACTATGCCCTCAGGCTATATTCTAGGACTATTAAGCACATTATTCGAATATTGCTAAAGCACACAATGAACTGTGTTAAAACACTAATGAAATATTTAAATAAATCTATTGTACTGGATGATGCTATTACTAAGAACTTGCTTAGTTTGTGAATCCATTGATTAAATCAACTAATTATTTTAATTGAGCTATTTGATGAATTCTTTAATCACAAAGTATTTGTTAAAATCATCTACTTGGGGGGATCATAAAACAATTTTCTACTACTTCAAATTCAGTATCTTCATAAAATATCTTTTCTGATTAAAAAGTTAAAAGCTTCATACGTGCATAATTTTTATTGACAATCTGTGCATTTGGAGAAAAGAGCACAAGACTCCAATAATTATAATCCCCAAATATTCCTGTGTAAAAATTACATATATTGGTCTCTATCACAGAAAAAGTACACTATTATGTTTCAGTTACACCAGCCATGATACTAGCTTTCAATTCAATTCAGTTATTGATTGAAAAATAAATTTTATGAATTATTTTAAGTGGCCTATAGAAAGTTAATACTGTTGCATATTAAATAATTTATGATAAAATTTTGGGAAAAAGAGAATAGGTCCTCTAAACAACTGATTTTATGTATTTGGGAATGAATTAAGGAATTGAGTACATAATTCAATTGTTAACTAGTTCATTAAAATTTTACTCCCTTCTTACTCATTTCTCTACATAAAGGTCAGAAGGATTTTCCAGGTCCTGGAATAGGTCTTGAAAATAAACAGCTCTTCCCTTCCCTCCAGATTTCTAGGGAGAGAAAACATGACTAAGTTTGTGTGTTCTCCCTTGGTTATCATGCAGGAGAAATTTATAGATTTTACCACTTTTAAATTATTACACGAATAAGAAGTAAGATTTCCCTCTAAAAATATACTTCAGAGGAAAAGCACAAAGTTGATAAGATCAGTCATCTAAATAAAATGCATACCTTGTTTGCATTTAATTGACGGGGGAGACAGGGAAATATTCACCCAGATTTCCATTTTTGAGTTTGTATGAAGCTATAATACCACATATTCACTCAACTATGTCTCATCCTAGCACAATTAATTTTATCTAAATTAATAAAAATAATTTTGAGCTATAGTGTAAATTTTCAGCTGTCTGACTAGCGACTTAATGTGCATCTTGAATGGTATCTGATGTATAAGTGACAAGTGGATTATTATTAGATTTTCCATTTTCATGTGACCTGAGGTGGCACAGGTAGGAGAGAGAAGAAAGCTGTGAAAGCGCCTGTTTTTAATTAATGAAAACATGAACTCACCTTGAAAATTGCCTCAAATGATGACTGCAGCATCATGAATAACAGATACTTCTATGTGTGCAATTCCACAGTCTCCTCTGGATAGGATGAACTGAGTTCATGTATTAAAGGAGGTTATTTGTATTATTTTATTCTTAAAGTTCCCTTATATTTATTTTCACTAGGTGTTGCACCTGAAGTCTTACTATGCAGCTACTTGGCATTAATATTATAGTGTTTATTTTATTGTTATTTTTAGAGAGTTGTAAAATTGTTATAGTTGAAAAATTATTCTTCTCCTGGGGTTACCTTCAAAGTTAAGGCATGAGAAAAAAATTGCCATTAATCACATGACCGTTGATAAAATGAATACATTAGGTTCTGGTTCAAGCTCATTATCCTGCCTTAGTTTTCCTGGTGCCCAGACGTACTTTCCAGATATCCTCCCATCAGATCCATTAGAGCAGAGAGTTTCCAACGTGTTTACAAATGCGTCGTCGTTCTGGTGGTCACAGGCATCTGTTAATTTCTTTAAAGTTAATTCAGTTATGGGAAAATGTTTATGTATGCTTAGAATCATAAGTGACAACATGAACTGTAAATTTCATGAAATTTAAATACGGAGAAAGTGTTTCTGTTTCTGATTTAGCATCTAAACTGCGATGTACTCTGAGTGTGATGAACCATTACTGCATTTTTGCCCTGTCTCCGCGGCTCCTGGGCGGGGCGGTGGTTGTGCGCAGACTCCCGGCAGCGCCTGGTCCGGCCAGTCCCGGGGCTGCTGCGGGGGCGCGGCTGTGCAGACTCCAGGCAGCGCCCCCTCCGGCCAGTCGCGGGGCTGCTGCGGGGGCGCCGGCTGTGCGGACTCCAGGCAGCGCCCCCTCCGGCCAGTCGCGGGGCTGCTGCGGGGGCGCCGGCTGTGCGGACTCCAGGCAGCGCCCCCTCCGGCCAGTCGCGGGGCTGCTGCGGGGGCGCCGGCTGTGCGGACTCCAGGCAGCGCCCCCTCCGGCCAGTCGCGGGGCTGCTGCGGGGGCGCCGGCTGTGCGGACTCCAGGCAGCGCCCCCTCCGGCCAGTCGCGGGGCTGCTGCGGGGGCGCCGGCTGTGCGGACTCCAGGCAGCGCCCCCTCCGGCCAGTCGCGGGGCTGCTGCGGGGGCGCCGGCTGTGCGGACTCCAGGCAGCGCCCCCTCCGGCCAGTCGCGGGGCTGCTGCGGGGGCGCCGACTGTGCGGACTCCAGGCAGCGCCCCCTCCGGCCAGTCGCGGGGCTGCTGCTGCGGGGCGGTGGTTGTGCGCAGACTCCAGGCAGCGCCCCCTCCAGCCCCCTCCAGCCCCCTCCGGCCAGTCCCGGGGCTGCTGCAGGGGCAGCAGCTCGCAGTCCTGTCTGCCGTGCACCTGCAGGACCAGCGTGCTGTTCTCCCGTCGTTCCCCCGCAGTCTGTGTCTTGTTCTGTGCATCGCTCCAGCATCGTTGGTTCCACCTGCGTGTTCCGTGTTGCTGCTTCTGAGAAGAGCGATCCACCTGCGGGCGGCGCCGCACCTTCCGCTCCTCCTCCTCCGGAGCAGCGCGCAGGGAGCCGCCACCTCGTCTGCCGTTCATCCCTCTTCCCCTCCTTTCTCTATTTCTAATTTCAGTACAGTTAGGTTGGAGTGCAGCCCTTGTATGCTTTCTATTATTTTATATTTACTGAAGCTTGTTTTACACCAAACATTGTGACTGAGTCTAGAAAATGTTTCATGTATACCCGGGAGGAGTGTGGGCCTCCTGTTGTTGGCCTGAGGGTTTTACGTGTCAGGTCTGGCAAGTTTGCGGTGTTGTTCGAGTCTATTTATTTTTAGTCATCTGCCTCATTTTTCCGTTTATTATTGAGACTGCGATAGTAAAATTGCAAGTATTGTTTTCGAATTGTGTGAGTCCCTTTAATTCCAGCTGTTTTTGCTTCACATGTCTATAGTTGACATATTGACACACTCATTATTATAAAATATCCTATTTTCTAGTTTCTTTTTTTTTAAAAGTCTGTTTTGTCTCATGTTCTCACAACTCTCTAGATTCCATTTAATTACTGTTTGTGTGATGTATTACTATCTTTCTTTGCAGCAACTGATTTTGTCTTTGAATCTACAGTGTCGCTCTTATAAATTACATACAGTTGAATTTTTCTTCTCTTTTTACATTTTGCAAACTCAGATTTACTGTTGAGGTGTTTAATCCATTTGCTGAAAAGGTTGGATTAACACTCCCATTTCTTTTGGTATCTGTATATTTTGCATCTTTGTTTCTTTATTCCGGCATTACTCATTGTTCTGGGATATAAGCGCTGTAAATAACATTACAGCATTTAAGTGAGGTTGCTATTTTACATAATATTATCATTGATTCTATTTTTAATAAAGTGATATTTAAACAGTGTATCTGACGAAGTGAGGAAAGAAGCCATGTAGATGAGGAGGGGAAATAATTCTAAGCATAATTCTAAATGACAGAAAAACTCCTGCTTTCCACATTCTTGGCTTCTTTTATAAACATGAAAAAAATGGCATGAATTACTCCTTTGAGTAAAACAATAAGTAGGAAAAATAAGATAATGGTAGAAGATGAAGTAAGCAACAGAAGGACTGGATTTACAGGAACGGGTGAAGAAAGATAAGCTTTGGATTTTATCAGAAGTGAGGTGGTATTACGGCAGAGAGCCTTCAGGAGCCAGGATATGGGATCCTAGGTTCTGAGATGAGTATTTGCCATGCTGAGGAGAAGGCCGCACAGGAAAGACAGAGCTGAAGAGTTGAGAGAACTTAGAAAGTTCCTGAAGCATTTAAGGTGATATTTTATGATGACAATGTCCACTGTAGACATTGTAAAAATGGTGGACCTTTTTTAAAGAAAAATCACTCCAAAGTCAATGGAATTTCTGATATATTGGTTATGATTTTTGACAGAAAAGAGAATTCAAGGATGGCCTTTAGATACTTGGCCTGATTTACTAGAAAAATGGAGTTATTATTTGTTACAATGTGAAAAATAATAGATAGGTGGACCAAATGTTGAAGAGGAGATACTATAATTGTGATTGATTAGCCCTTAAACTTAAAATGTTTGATGGAATGCTTAGTAGACATGCAGTAAAAGCATCAGGAAGATAGGAAGGGAGGTAATTGTAATATGAAGCCAACAAAGTTAAATTTCCATTCAGATTAGAAGAGTTGCACATGGGAAATCCCTAAATATGAGGAATTTCTGGAGAACCCAGTGTCAATTGTTTTCAGCCAAAGACTACCAAAAACACTGTAGTTGACCTTTGGCACAGAATAGGTCGCTTACTGTGGAAAATTGTGAAGTGTCTCAGTAAGACTATTTAAAATAACTTATTAACTTATTAATTTAGAAAGAAGCAGGATTCATCTATAGTGGATGCTACCCATGAGTAGGTGTCTCAAGAAATTTTATCTATGGAAAGGGCAGACTAAATAGAGGATGAAATGGTAACTGGTGAATGAGTGAGTGTTACGGATTTCAGCAAAACGCAGTGATCCTGTTTATCTCCCACTTCATGATGTTTTCAGATGTTGATATCCTGGGACATAATGACTGTCTTTCAAGAGAGTCACAAGGCCTGCCGTGAGTATTGGACCCACTTGTAATAATACCGAAGCCTTAGGTGTGACAGTCAGACAAGGTTGGAGTAAGATTAAGGTCAATCTACAAGTGTTGGTTTCCAAATACCAGGAGGCTCTTTCTTTCTCACCCTCTAGGAATAATATGACCCGTGAGAATTAACTAACAATAATCTTTAAATATCTTCTGCAGCCAGAAGACATTAATTCAGTAAGAACTTTTCTACTCCCACTTTCCCCTCTCCTTCTACTGTTTTTTTTCCCAAGTTCAGCTTTCAAAAGAAATCACAGCAAATGAGTATAACCAAAAGAAAGACAGTAGACACAGGCTCTTCTCCTTTAGGTTTCTGGTTTGCACAGGCTTTATTTGAAATGAGGAGTTACGTAACATTAGGAAGCTCTCCATGTTATTTACAGTGGATCATGGAGAAAATAAGGTTATTGTATGATTGCCTTTTTTCAATAAAATAGGTTCAAAATGAAGAAGTAAAATATGAGCAATGGAGATTCTTCCTGGGCCTTGTTTCTTGGGCCACTATTCACCCAAGTAGTTTTGTTCTATTTGAAAGGTCGAAGCCCCTGTGATTTCATTTCCGCAGGACTTCAACCACCCATGAAAAACAGGAAAAATCTCCTTCAAATAACTGATTCACAGAGGAACATTCAAAACATTTATGTCTCATATAACTTTCTTTTCCAGGTTCCTCTTTTAAAACATAATACTTGATTCTTAATTTACATGTAAAAACCCTAATAAAGTACTTTTGCTTGTCAGTCTAAAGGCATTCTTTTTAAATATTAGGCCTCTTTGTTATTATTACAGATGGAAACCTCTGTTAAGAGGGTAACAGTTCCCAATGGACACAATTTTGTATGATGAACATAACAATTACTTTTCCTTTCCTCTGTGAGGTTTGTATAATACACCCCTGCCATTTGCATGGGCTATTCTAAAGCTGATATTAACAATGATGAGCCCTTATCTCACACACAGAGTTGAGTTTTAAATGAAAATTAAACTCTTAGGTGGTAATATAAAAGAGGGAAATGTAAAGGGAGAATGGAGGAGAAAATGACAGTCGATATTTTAAAACAAAGCTCTCAAAGTTAAAGCAAAACTAGAGGTTTCTGAAAATTTTCCTCCAAGGACGTCATTTAAAAAAATTTCTCTCCAGGCATAACCAGTGAAACATAATATTAAAAATGCACTCAGCAGAAATTAAAAATTCCTAAAATAACCTGCTTGCACTTTAATCAGATCAAACATAGAAATGAAGTGGCAAAATATGCCAGCACACCTGGTCGTTACCCCCTGCGGCTTAGACACTTCCAAAAGGTTGGCGTTGATGTGTCAAAGTAAGTAGCAGGTGGTCTCAAAGTCTCCGTTCCCTCTGGTGATGGATGTCAGTTGGTTCCTAATTTTTTCAAAGAAGGAGCCCTAAGCAAATTAGCAAGCAAAACCACAAATACTTTTGACCACACTTATGCAAAAGAAAGGCACTTATCACATAACGATAAGCCAACCCAGTAAAATGTGCTTCAGCACCTTGAATACCTGTGAACCCTCTAGCAAATGTTGTGTTGAAATATGAAAACTATAACCCAGTTATAACCTAAGAATACTGGGAAGGGGGAGAGGGAGGATGGGCGGAGGGCGGGTGATTGGTGGGATTACACCTGCGGTGCATCTTACAAGGATACATGTGAAACTTAGTACATGTAGAATATAAATGGCTTAACACAGTAACTAAGAAAATGCCAGGAAGGCTATGTTAACCAGTGTGATGAAAATGTGTCAAACGGTCTATAAAACCAGTATATGGTGCCCCATGATCGCATTAATGTACACAGCTATGATTCAATAAAAAAAAAAAAAAAAACAGAAAAAGCCAGGCCTTGGGTTTTCTTCCCTTCCAAACCCTGATGATGTTCCTGTCACTTCTTTACGTTATCTATTTGTTCACGTCTGAGACAGAGCCGTTTTCTTCATTTTATTTTGATTCAACAGTTATATAGACTCAGCAATGTGTCAGAACTGTTGTAAGTGCTTTAGAAATAGTAACTCACTGAATTCAACTAACGGAGTCATGAGTTAGATGTGGCTATCATATTTTACCCATCAGGAACTCTGGCGTAGAGAGGTTAGCTAGACAGCCCAGGTCACATAGTTACTAAGTGACAGAGCTGCGATTTGAACCAGGCTTGTTGACTTTAGCTGACCTTTCACATATGGCTGTAGTGTTTTTACCTACCAGCCATCTTCTCAATTTAATCTCTTAGCAACTGGGCTACTTGTTATTAAATATCTTTATCACGAGAACAACTAAATGTGTCCTTGTGATAAACATTGGATGGCTATGGAGACTGACTTCCTTTTTCTCTCATAGATAATCGTATATCTTGATTTATTTTAACTAAGGATCCCTTAATGAACTGGTTCAGAGCCTTTCAACCTTGGCATTTTCAAACTTGATACTCTGTCCTAGTACAAGTAGCAGGTGAATGTAGAATTTGATATTTTATTAATGAAACATTCCATTTTCAGATGTGAAATATAGGATAGTTTTGTTAATAAAATTTTCTTGTCTTTATTTCTCAATGTAACACATGCACAAATCTTACGATTCCCAACTTATGACTACCATAAAAGTTCTTATAGGATTTTTTTTAGGATACCATCTCATGCTTGAAATTCCTACATTCTGATATCAAGATATAATTGTGTCTATTTTCACTCTTCTCCCTGTACTTTGAGTATGAACACTTCTACTTTTTAATACCATTTTAACTATATTGCTTTATTTCAGCAAGGTATTCATCAAGCCACTTCTGATAACACTCGTGCATATTATCTGAATGGAAGCTCAACAGTAGAGGATGATTATAAAACACCCATACTTCATGTCACTGCTGGATAACTGAAGTATATTCATTGCCTTATCTCTTTATAGACATTCAATGTCCTTCAATAATAGAAAATGGTCCCGCTCTGCACATAGCTAAAATGCCAGGTCACTGTCCTCTCCTTTTTGATGGCTCCAGAAGCATGTGTCAAAAAAGAACTTCCTTCGGCCCTGTGTCTTAGTGACTAGGATGAGCACAGCTACTCTGCAGACCACGTGAGTTAAGCAGCCTGGGAGCTGAAGTGCTTTTTGGTTATGTCACTGAGAGCACAGGGTCTGTCCAAGTACAGTGTGGGCCACCTTTCCCCCACCCATATCTCTCTGTACCAAGGGCTTCCATGAGCCAAACATCTGTGTTTGGTAAAGAATTACAAAAAAAAAAAAAAAAAAAGAAAGAAAGAAAAAATAATGGATCTTAGCCAACCAGTAAAGAGTAAATAAGGTCCACAAATTCAGGAGCCTTCAGTACCACACAAGGCAGCTGCTGATGGTAAAAAAGCAAATGAGTGGATGCAATGGATGGACAAGTGCCACTGAAAACCGGCCTGAAATGTCAAATCTAAAGTTACAATGTTTATGCCACTTTAAACTTACCTAAATGGATTAGACGCCCTGAGAAGCGTTCCGTCCTAAAACATAGACAAGCTATGCTTTCAGGTCAACGAAAGGTTTTAGAAGAGACACTGATATATGGCCACTTCATTAAGATCTAACAAGGAAAATAGAATTAAGTCAATAAAAAAGATCGGGGTTAAGAAAAACAAAGAGATATGGCAAATTTAATATAAATATATGAAAAATAAGTATGCATTTATGTATTGATATATGGTATTGGCTTCATTCAAATGGATATGAAGTAAATGATTGTTAAGAGGGATTTTTTTTACAGAAGGGAGATTTTATGCCCTCCTTTATCTTGAAATACATGAATTTATAATTCATACATCAGCACCAGTATTTGCAAGCAACTGGAAGAAATAGAGATTGAATAAATACTATGGAGATCTATACAAAAAAATGGAGAATTTGGAAGTGCGAAAATTAAATAAGAACCCTTTGTTACAAAGAATATTATTATCAATGTGTTTCAAATCACCGAATGTGCACTTGCGTCACATTGCTCTGGTAACAGAAGGCGCAACTCACGATATTCTTTCTCCAGGAAACTTCTGCTCATCTTCAGGATGAAATTTTCTTCGCCGTAAATACATTGCCTATTGGAACATAAATATTAGTTTTCTGTAAGGAGTGAGATCTCGCTTGGTAGGAGAGCAGTGTGAATGTGAGCAGTGGAGAGTAGAGTGGCTCTTATGGGAAGAGTGGCTACTGATAAAATGCCAACTTGATTTTCTGCTCTTTAATATATCTACCAATCTAACGCAAAATCCAATTCCGGGTTTGATTATCATATTTAGGCCCTACACTCTGATATTGAGAACTCAAAATATCATCTTTCAATCTTGCCCTAAATTTAATTGTAATCCAGTTGCTGTCTATTCCTTCAAAATAATAGAGAAATTTTTGCAAAGGTCTCTAGGGTTGAGATTCTATGCCAGGAATCCCAATGGCACTGTCTATATGAGAGAATAATGCAAAGTCGATTGCACTGTGAAAGAATCCTTAAAAAAACACACACACAAATAATTCTGATTTTATTTGCTATGTATGTGTGTTTGTGCATGTGTATTTTCCTAAGAAGCAGTTATGGATGTACATGAATGTGTGTGTGTGCGCGCTCATATTCATACACACATACATTTTGTTTCGAAGTAACTCAAGTGGTTTACTTTTGGATTGTGGCTTGCTAGTTTAACATTGTCTAATGGCAAATTGAATGCTAGATGATAACAAATACAATTATATAAACAGGTTTAAAAATGCCATAAATTCTGCAAAGATTTCTAAATGGAAAGGGAGTTACCTCAAGGAGATAGAAGAGAGATTTCTTTTACCTATTTTATTGCTTTTCAAGCAATGAAGGACATGAAAAACTATCAAGATTTTCAAAACTTTTTAGGATCACAAAGTGATTTTCCAAACAAGGTAATTTTTAAGTATTTTAAAGTGGAAAAAAAAAAAAAAAACTTAGAAAGAGACCAAATGATGAAGGTAATATTATCAAGTCAGGCATAAAGAATAACCAATCTGTTAGGAACACAATTTATTTTACATCATACTTAAAATATGTGGGCCCCAAATTAGGTAAGTTTTTCCCATTGCTTACGTTTTGGCCTTTGAACCCTGCCCCTTTGCTGGCTAAGACAATAAATGTGGCAGAAAGAGACTCTGCGTCTTGACTGAAAGAAAGGTTGAGGAGCCTGTGATTTTAAGCTCTGGTGAGGATACTTGGATGTGTAATATACTTTAAATGGGGAGGCCCTGACAGATATGCAGAATTAACAAACATTTAAGAGTAAAAATAGTAAGGTAGGGTGTCCACCACATGGCTGAGGGACACGTGTGGATTATGGGAGGACGTTTTTGCTTATCTGTGGCAGATGTCACAAAGATTATGCACAGTTATTTATGTATGTATGTATTTATTTATTTTTGCTCTTCAGCTTTCATGAGTGTTTGTGTGTTTTATGTGTGGCCCAGGACAAACCTTCTTCTTCTAATGTGTGGCAGAGAACAAAAAGCTGGACATCCTTGGTAGAGTGTGAAATGTAATATAATCTAATGTTTAAAGAATGAGTCAACCAAAAACTAACTGAATCCATGAGTGAACTTGGGCTCTCAAAATACAATTTAGATCTGGGTATAGTTTTGCTTTTACATGAGTGTTTGGTGTTTATCAATGATTGAGAATTGAGATATTTATTTATCTATTTGGAATCCTAACAAAATGTGATAGGTATGTCATTATGTCATCTTTCTTCCAGCTGCAAGGCAAGCATTATTTCTGATCGTGATTTGAGGTTGACAGCAGCCTCAGAATGTTACCAATTCAATACTTCTAAAAAATGACTGCAAATTGAATGAATGTGGAAGGAAAGCAGCCCAGGGTCCACCTATTCTAGGGGAAAATCCCTGTTTTCAGACTTAAGAAAAAGCAGATGTATCCGTATTGCCTGGTCACAGTACAAATTGTCCAGAAAGCTGGACTAGAACTAACTTTACTATTACGTAAGTGTTTAGATACATAAGCCTCTGTGCTTAGATATTTGGCACTTTTATGAGGACAGTCAACAGTTGTAAAACAAAATATAAAACAAAATATCTTGATCTCTCAAAATATGGGTACCCACATCAAGTTCAGTTTCTCTCTTTGCTTCTCAGGATCTTCCTCTCACACTCTGAAGACATCTGTGTGTGTAAGAGAGGAGACAGGGAGAGAGATACTGAAATTCAAATACTTCTCCATGTCCGGTTACAGATTTTAAACATATTTTTAACAGTTTCTATAAGATCTTTTAGTGAAGGGAGAATTTAGCAGGCATTTTTATGTTTTGACGCTCTTAAGACGGATGATAAGGAGATAAAGAACTAGCTGCAGTTATAGACATTTTGAAAACTTTTATAATCATCCAACAATGTATTTGCTGTTATTAAAAAGATTTTGAAAATATTTTAATGAATACACAAGTCAATGAGAGACCATTATTTTACACCTAGATCGCTCATCTTTAGAATTGACACTGTGGATTACTGCACAGGGCGACTTGGGGAGGGAGGGGCAGTAATAGGATTTAGGAAGAAAGACCTCATTCTAAATCAGGTTGTGTTAGTCGAGGTTATCTATGCCTTTGGTATGTCTAGAACTTTGTTTTCCGTTCTTTTAAATGAAGATTTCGGCTTTGTTGATACATAAAGTTATTTCTAAGCCCCATATAACATCAATTATAAACTTACAGTTTGTCTAAAATCTAAGTGCATTTATTATAATTTTGCATTTTATAATTATACGTAAATAATTTTAAAATGTACATTCATCTATGAAATTCTCATATAATCTATAAAGTATAATATTTTTATTTGTGCATTATTTATCTTTTCAATTATAAAGCATGTTAATCCATCTATCAAAGTAAGCTTAAAATTAAAAAAAAAAGGTTCAACAAAATAAATTTCATTAAATATCAGCAGGGAATCAAGTGTTAAATGTGGCTCAACATTTCTCCATCCTCAAGATGACACAGTCAAGATTATGCATTGGGAGAAAGTGTGAGATGTGCTTAGTACAGTGGAACGGGGACGTCGGCCTGTGGACAGTGGAGTGGAAAAGGAAGGACAGAGAGTGTGGAGAACACACAAAAGGACAAAGTCTTTGCTGGATTATTAAATAAAGGCATTAAAAAATAGAATATAAGAAAGAGATTTCATTTCTTATTTTAAAAATGCTCAATATGAAAAAATTAACAATACTAAATTTTCATGTCATGAAGCATTTTTCAGAGAGTTGTGTATATTTAGAGATATCCTGCATCTTCAAAATACGTACTAAAATGTGGAAAAACTAACTTCTGGCAACTTCTTAGTGCAAATAACTTGACCAAATGACCTGGTAAAAAATATGTCAATTTTTTATTTCATGATTCTTCACATGTTTAATCCTCTCTTGCAAATCAATACCTTATTTTGATTCATTTGGTGGAAGCCAACGTACGTGGACATGTAATTAGGTTATAGACGCTTCAAGATTGTGAAACTAGACTCTTCTGAGTTTCTCAAGTGTGCTTGCTTGTTCTAATCTAAACATAGGGACCATTTGAAATTAATGGCATGTAAAAATTAATGAGGGTTAAATGAGGGTTCTAATGCCAGTTAAAAAAAATTGAGGACATAGAATTGAATTAAAAGGCAATGAACAAAAGGCTTTACAAAAGGCAATCTTTCTTTAAGAAAAGAGTATTTTTTCCCCCATTGATATTATACTTTAAGGCTCAGAAATGACTTGTGAGAGGATTTATCTGTGGGGCAGGAGGGTCACATTTTCTATTATCTTAGTTTCATGATAACCAATGAATTAGGAATCTAGGCCTATGAATTCAAGAAAAAAGAACAGTATCATTGAAAATGTTGATTATCACCTCATTGAATATTTTTTGATGTGTAGTGATAAGAATGTTGAGTTTTATTAATGATTTTTCACCTGAATAAATTTCAAATTCTGTGCTTCCCCTCCTATGTTTTATGAGTGACAAGTCTAGTTACATTAGTCAAAATCCACATTTAGAATCAAAATTACCACATTTCAGATTACTCAAATCACCATCACATGTAAATTGTAATTATTTCAAAGATTTGGGGGAACTACACTTACTCAGATTAATAGTCTTTTGCTCCTCAACATGATTTTACCATGAAACAAAGATACAGATTAGAGAAGTGATCATAGCAAAATCGGCATTGCAGCTAACAAAATAATATATTTCCTATGTGTTAAGTCAGAAAGCCAACAATTTATATTCACAATATTTTTGAAGGAAAAAACAGCTGTACAGGAAACAGTAGCCTGAATATTAAATTGTACCTAATGTTTTGTGACTAACTGGAAATTTTATGCACCTCTGTCTAGTATCTCTGTGCAAAATGAAGTACAACATACCACCTGCTTGTACAAGTGCTTATAAATATTGAAAGCTTAGCGTGTGAAAAAAATAATCCAAACTACTGCTAAAGAAAACATTTGTTATACCAAAATGTATGCATTTCCTAGTTTTCCACTCTCCATTTTAAAATAATAAATTCAATAACTGAGACCTCTTATAAATAGGCTCTTGGAGTAGAATTCTATTCTACTTCATTTTAAAACTATCAACTGCATTCGGTCTTCTTAAGAAGTATACACATATGTTCATATACAAAGTCAGATGATTTCATTCATTTTATCTTTCTAAATTTATCTGTCAAAGTTGTCAACAGACACCGCTGACTATTAAGTTGGGAAGTAATTGTAAATAGGCTAAAACTTTGAACATATTTCACTAGCTAATATATTCTGCAAATAGTGAGTATGTTTTATCCCTAATGTGGAAAGTTTTAAAATAACTCATCCGGTCATTTACTGTTTCATAATTTACCTAAGAATGAAAATTAAATTTTTGTGTCTTTGTATAGTTCAAATGGATAAAATGCAAGTTGGATAATTTGATAAAGAATTTATTAAACTTTTTTTTCTTTAGAGCCGTACAGGCTTTTCATTGTGAAGTCTTGATGCAGGACAAGTGGCGCCATGACCTGTGGCCTTAGCCCTGACCCTGTTGATGCTGGGACAGCAGGAGGAACCAGCTTGCTGGAAGGGCCGGACACCTGTGAGGGAGACGTTGGCCATTGTGGTCTCTTCCCCAGTGCACTCTGGCTGGTGAATTTCATGCATGACCTTGCTGTCCCCTCCCTGTGCACTTTTGACTGGTGAATTTCATGTAAGTTTCTTGTAAGGCCTGAGAGTTCATGGGACAGCTGGCTGTAACTGATGAAGACCTACCCCCTAAAAGTCAACATTGAGTTCTGGCATAACAACCCCCTGTGACTATATAAACACCTGAGCAGAGAGCCTGAGGACAGACCTGGAAGAGGGATCAGGAGAGCTTGTTCCCCTCCTGGGTTCTCTCTGCCAGGACCTTTGGTTTTTGTAACTTTTTGTATTTGTTTCTAGGAATAAATCCTATCTTATCACTTATCTGTGGTCCTTCGATTCATTCTCCAAATCCCCAAGATTAAGAACCTGAAATACCGGTATTAGTCTGACGTGGCCTCTTCAAACCTGAGTGACACACCTACAATTAATTTTCTTAGTGTTACCTATTTTCATGTATGAGATCTAACAATAGGTCCGGTGTCTACTGTTTTCCTGTTCCCTCTCCTGCCCCACCACTACAGAAAATAATTTTTAGGCAGAAGCAAATTCTAATATTTTATTTTTGCCAGGGAATACAGCACAATGATTAGTACATGGCATAGACTTTCATAAAATTCTTAATTTCGTTACTACGACGTAATTTGGAACCCATCATCTACTTATGTAGTAAACACATAGAAAAACGAAAGAATGTGGTACAAATTAGCTCAAGTGATTCAAGGACTATATACAATCATATGAGGAAAATAAAAATGTATTTCCATCCTCAGAGTTACATTTGTAATTAAAAATGAAAATATGGCCAATATTTCTTTTGGGCTAATTGAGTTGATGATGTTAGTTTATATTGAATCATGAATGTGCAGTGTACAGAGACTTACTAGAAGCCTGTTTATTCCAGTTTTGTTCTCTAAAATATTTTAAAATTAGCCTGTGGTAGGTTCTTATATGCAGTGCGTTTGGCCAGTGCGAGCTTTAATAGTCCCTAAAATAAAATAGTCCACAATTCATATGCATATCGGCTCCTACTCAGTCCAGAAATGAGAGAAACAGAAAGTGTAAAATCATCAAGTTCCTTGGATCGAGAATCATCAATACAAGATTTTTCTGCACACTCTCTGAATCCATTTCCCAGCCTCACTGTGATGCCGTCCTCTTCTTGGCAGAGTGATTACATTATGCAGACAGAATGCAAATGCTGAAGTCAAGTGGGAACCACTGCTCGACACAGGGCAATCAGGTAATCAGGGAGATTCAGTAAGGCAATTTTTATTTTCTCTTCAGCCCAAATCTCCCTCTTCACATACCTTGGACTATTCCTTTCATTTTTCCTTCCAATGCTTACCACCAGAGGCTTAAATATTCTGTTTACACCCACGAGTGACATCGATAGTATTCAACAATTTGTACTTCACAGGTAATGAACAATTAGAACAAATACCCGTGCTGCCATTATGCTCTGGTTGAATATCATTTTAACATGTACTTTTTTAACATATCAACTTTTAGATTGCTGAGTAGGTATGATGTTCACAAGATGGCAGGATAGCAGCTTTCTACCATAAACTTCCCCGTAAGCATTGCAGGAGGAAGACATCACTCCTTGCTAGCACCCACCCAGGCTGGCTTCCCCAGTGTGCACACATAGATAGCAAGCATCAGCATCTTTTACAGAGAGATGGATCAATTCTTTGGCAGTGAGAAAAAGCATAGAAACTTGAGCATTTCAGGGCACTAAAATAGGGAAAACAAAAAGAAGGCTCTCAGTACGGGGCCTGTCTTTCCTAGATTCAAAGAAGGCATCTAGGCTGGGTGCAGTGGCTCACACCTGTTATCCTAGCTCACTGGGAGGCCAAGGAGGGTGGATTGTCTAAGCTTTGACATTCAAGATCAGCTCGAGCAAGAGTCAAACCCTCTCTCTACTAAAAATTAAAAGAACAAATAAACAAACAACAAAAAACTAGCTGGTTGTTTGTTTTTTTATGGGTACCTGTAGTCCCATCTACTCAGCAGGCTGAGGCAAGAGGATTGCTTGAGCCCAAGAGTTTGAGGTTGCTATGAGATTTGATGCTACAGCACTCTAGTAAGGGTCTCAAAAACAAACAAACAAAAAAGCACCAAAAAACAAACAAACAAACAAAAAAATAGAACAAAGAAGCCACACAATCTTAAGACTTCCCCAGAAGGGAACAAGAGATTGGGAGTGAACATATCCATCGTGGACAAGTTCTGAGAAAGCCTCAGAATCCCTACGCAGACTGTGAAGTCATTTTTCATTTTCCTCCCAAAGCCCGTCAGTAAGGAATGGAGAAGATGGCGACTACCTCTACAGTTGGCAAGACAGAAACACAAGATTCAATGATAAAAAAAACAAAAAAGGAAACATGATACTATCAAAGGTTCACAAAAATATTCCAGCAAACCAGAGGACATTTGTACATTGTTGTTGGGAACTAAATTGGTAGAACCATTATGAAAAAGAGTATTGAGTTTCCTCAAAAAATTAAAAGAACAAGTACTACATGATTTAGTAGTTTCGCTCACAGTAAATATCAAAAGGAAATAGAATCACTACCTTAAAGACATATCTGCCCTGTCATATTCATAGCAACATTTACAAGAGTCAAGATGTGGAAACAAGGTAAGAGTCTATTGATGGATGAACAAAGGAAACAGAATGGATTACATGAGTACGGGTGGAATATCATTCAGCCTTTACAAAGGAGAAACTCCTTCCCCTTGCAACATCATGGGTGAACCCAGAAACATTATTAAAAAAGCCAGAAAGACAGATATGATCTCATATGTGGAGTTTAAAAAATGCCAAATATGAAAACAAAACAAAACAAAAAAACAGAGAATAGAAAGGTGCTTTATGTGGATCAGAGAAAGGAAAGATGAGAAGTTGTTGGTCCAGGAGTACAAGCTTTCATTACCAAATAAACAGGTTCTGCAGATCCTGCCTACGGTGTGGTGACTGTAGTTAATAATAACGTCTTATACACTTGAAAGTTGCTAAAAGAAAAAATACTAAATATTCTCACAACAGAGTTGTCAGTAGGTTAACTATTTGAGGTGATGAATATATTATCTTAATGGTAGTAATCAAGTCATAATGCATATGTATATTAAAATATGTTTTGCACCTTAAGTATGCAACTTCTTACATATTATATTTCAACAAAATTAAAAAACAATATTGGGTGGATTGTTGGTTTCTGGGTCAAGATATATAATGTACGATGATGTATGTCTTATGTTTATCTAATCAATTATAAGGCCTTATATTATGAATTCATATATTATTATAAACTATTAACTTTGTCATACTACCTTATTAAATTATTTAAAATTAACATAATTGCATTAAAAAGTCTTTAGCAATTACAGAACATAATTAACCTTGTTCTTTTCTTTGTTTTATCTAAGTCAAGTATTGATGCCAAATTCAAGTTGCTTTCCAAGTTGGCAGACATGGTAATTTCTTTGCTTTAAAAATACATTTTAGCTTCTTTTATTTTCCTTGATGACACTGGAAATATTGGTCTTGGGTCTTTTTCACTGTTAAATAGTCTAATTCATATTAACCTCTTTTAAGTTTTCTACAAATCTATCATACTGAGAAGTATTTACTGCAACACCATTTTTCTTAGATCCCCTTCACTCTTTCTTAGATTTATTTTATTTATTAAATGATTTGATGGAGAATCTCTAATTTTTTTTTTTTTTTTTTTTTGCACTTTTTGGCTGGGGCTGTGTTTGAACCCACCACCTCTGGCATATGGGGCTGGCGCCCCACTCCTTTGAGCCACAGGCACTGCCTGAATCTCTAAATTTTTGATGTTTTGAAAATATTTTATTCTGATTTCAGCTGTAGTATTTCATATTCTGAACTTCAGAAAAATTTTCTCTTGAGATTTGAAGGCTCTGCTCTGCTGTCAGCCAGGACAGTGTTGCCGATGATGAATTTGTGGTTTTAATTTCCCTTCTTTTCTTTTTAATTAATAAAACAGTATCCTCCCTGGAAACATTTTAAAAATCTTAACTGTGGTGTCTAGAGATTTCCAAATGATTTTTCTAGATATCAGACTCCTTGTGTATGTGTTTAATATTATAATGTCACCAAGTTTTATCCATATTGTCACATAGCACAGAATTTTCTTCCTTTTTAAGGCTCAGTAATATTTTATTTTGTGAATATACCACATTTGGCTTATTCATTTGTCCATCCATGAGCACTGGGTTATTTCTGTATTTTAGCTATTGTTGATAATGCTGCTATGAACACAGGTGAATAAATACCTTTTTGTTTTCTATTCTTTCCTGTTTAAACCAACAAGTGGAATAATGGATGGTATGGTAACTCTATTTCATTTTGTGTGTGTGTGTGTGTGTAGAGACAGAGTCTCACTTTATTGCCCTTGGTAGAATGCCGTGGTGTCACACAGCTCACAGCACTTTCCTGGGCTTAAGCGATTATTCTCTTGCCTCAGCCTCCTGAGTAGCTGGGACTGCGGGCACCCTCAACGCCTGGCTATTTTTTTGTTGCAGTTTGGCTGGGGCCGTATTTGAACCCGTCACCCTCGGTATATGGGGCTGGCACCCTGCCCACTGAGCCACAGGCACTGCCCAACTCTATTTCATTTTTTTGAGTAACTTCCATACTGTTTTCACAAAGCTACACCATTGTAAATTCTCACTAACACTGCACCGGGGTTCTAATTCTCCACATCCCATATCCCTGCTGCTTACTAACACTTCTGTTTTATTTGTTTGTTATTTTTGTTTTTGATCAGCTCTTTGAATGAAATTTAGATTCCATCTCTGCTGTGATCAGTGATGTTCTTCAGCATCACTTCATGTGCTTTTGGGTCCTTTGTAGGTTAGTCATTTCTGTATCTTTTTTGGAGAAATTCTATGTAAGTCATTGCCCATTTTAAAACCATTTGTCATCGTTATTATTGAACTTTTAGGAATTCATTAAGTATTCTGGATACTAGTAACTTACAAATATCTTACCCCATCATGTGGACTGCCTCTTTATTCAGTTGATAATGTCTTTTGACTCATATTAAAATTTTTATGCAGTCAAGTGTGTTTATTTTTTCTTTTGTTGCCTGTGCTTTTGGTGCCGTAGCCAAGAAATCAGTGACAGTTCCAGTGTCATGATGAAAGTTTGCTGTATGTGTTTCTCTAAAAGTTGTATTCTTTTAGGTTTTATATTTAGGTCTTCAGTTCATTTTGAGTTAATATTTGTCTACGATGTTAAGGAAAAGTCTAATTTCCTTCCTTCCCATGTGGATATCCAATGTTCTCGCTATTTGTTGAAAAGACTATCATTTGCCCATTGAATTGCCTCGGAAGCCTTGTCAAAAATCATTTAAACATATATGCAAGCATGGATTTCTGGACTGTCTGTTCTAAGGCTATATGTCTGTCTTTATATCATTACCACACTAATTTGATTATTGTGGCTTTTCAGAAGTTTTGCAATAAGTGTGAGTCATCCAGCTTTGATCTTGAAAGTTCTTTTAAATATTCAGGCTCTTTGAGATTCTATATGAATTTTAAGATGGGTTTTTCTAACTCCAAAAAAAAAAATCACAGAGAGCTAACAAGGGATTGCATTGAACTATACATTGCTTCAGGTAGAATAGATGTTTTAATATGCTAAGTTTCACAATCCATGAACATTAGATGTGTTTTTCATTTATTTGCCTCACCAATTTCTATTAGCAATGTTTTATAGTTTTCAAAGTATAAATATTTTACTTCTTCGGTTAAATTAATTTCTAAATATTTTATTCTTTGGCTATTATTTGTATGGAAATATATCTGATGAGTGCATGTCAATTTCATAATCTACTACTTCTCCAAGTTCATTATTAGCTATCACAGTTTTGTATGTATGTTGGATGGGAAATAGAGTTTTCTACAAATACAGTCATGTTGTCTACATATGGAAATGATTTTATTTTCTGTTCCAACTTGGAAACCTTTAATTCTTTAATTCCTTTTTTAAATTTCGTTTTACTTTATTGCCATAGGTAAGACACCCAGGGGCATACCTCAGAAATTTGGCAGCTTGTTTTCAAACTAAAATGATAAAATGTTTATTAAAATAAAGTTAGTAACACAATTTTGGGGTTTCCTGCTGCATAAATAAATTATATTTACATGGACCAGCAGTTCTCAACCTGTGGGTCACGACCCCTTTGTAACAATGAAAATACATCCTGCATATCAGATATTTACATTAAGATTCATAACAGTAGCAAAATTACAGTGATGAAGTAGGAGCAAAAATAATTTTGTGGTCAGGGGTCTCCACAAGATGAGGAACTGTATTAAAGGGTCATGGCATTAGGAAGGTTGAGAACCACTGCACTAGACTGTAATGTATGAAGTGAACAATAGTATTATGTCTAAAAAAACAATACATATATCTTAATTTTAAAATCCTTTATTGATAAGAAAAGCTAGAAGTCATCTGAGCCTTCGGAAAGTTGCAGTCTTTTCAAAGATGGATGATCTTGTCTTGATGTTGATGATGGTGACTGCTAAGAGTGTAGTTGGTGAAGGCTGGGGTGGCTGTGGGACTTTCTTACAATGAAACAGTGACCCATTGCCACCCCCATTTACCCTTCCTTCACAAAAACATTTCTTTTTAATATACAACGCTGTTTGAAAGCAGTTTGCCCGAAGAACTTCTTTTGAAGTCGGAGTAAACAGAGTAAGTCTCTCCAACTCCGTTGCTGTTTTATCAAAAAAATTTGTGTATTATTGTAAATCCCTTGTTGTCATTTAAACAATGTTCACAGTGCTTTCGCCAGAAGTAGATTCCATTCCAAGAAACAACTTTCTTTGCTCATCTATAAGAAGTCCCTCGTCCCGTCAATACTTATCATGAGATTGCACAGTTTTGTCACATCCTTATGCTCCACTTCTAATTCTAGTTTTCTTGCTATTTTTTATTTTTCTTTTTTGAGTCACAGTCTCATTATCTTGCCTGGGTAAAATGCCATGGAATCAATCATAGCTCACAGCAACCTAAATCTTCGGCTCAAGTGATCCTCTCACTTCAGCCTCCTGAGTAGCTGGGACTACAGGTGTCTGCCACAGCACCCCCTCAGCCAGTTGTTCTATTAGAGACAGGGTCTCACTTTTATTAGAGGCAGGGTCTCACTCTTGCACAGACCGGTCTAGAACTCCTGAGAGCAAGCAATCCACCCACGTCAGCCCCAGAGTGCTAGAATTAAGGGCATGAGCCAGTGCACCTGGCCGTTCTCTTACCGTTTATACCACATCTGTAGCTACTTACTCCACTGAAGTTGTGAAGCCCTCAAAGTCATCCCTGAGGACTGGCAGAAATTTCTTCCAAACTTCTATTAATGTTAACATTTTAACTTCCTCCCAGGAATCACGGATGCTCTTAAGGGAATCTGGGATGGTGAGTACTCTCCAGAGGTTTTTGAATGCACTTTGCTCAGATCTATCAGAGGAATCATTTTGTATTGAAGCTATAATTTTCCAAATCTATTTCTTTGAAAGTTGATATGACTCCATCATTTATGAGATGCACAATGGATGCTGCATTGGAGAATCTCCTTGAACATCTCCATCCAGGCTCTGCGAGACCAGGTGCATTGCATGTTCTTTTACTTCCCAGAGCATGGGAAGAGTAATTTAGCACAATCCTAAGGGCCCTAGAATTTTCCTCCTAGTAAATGACTATTAGCCTTGACTTAAAGTCACCAGTTACATTAGCCCCTGACAAGATGTTCAGCCTGTCTTTTAAAGATGGGAAGCACCTCTGTGGAAGTCCTGGATGACTTCTTCTGTCCTATGACTGTTTCATCTCCATTGCAAATCTACTGTAAACACCTTCGTAGATGATCTTAACCAGATCTTCTGGGTAACTTGCTGTATCTTCTATTTCAGCACTCGCTGCTTCACCTTGCACTTGTATTGTTACAGAGACGCCTTCTCTTTATGAACTTTATGAATTAACTGCTGCTAGCTTCGCGTCTATTCCCTACTTCTCTCAGTCTTCATAAAATTAAAGAGAGTTTGGTTCTGGCTCTGGATTTGACTCCAGATGTAACACAGACACACAAACAGATCACAGGCTTTTGGAAAGAATCACGCTGACAGACATGCTCAATGAGGGTTGCTGCAAACATTCAATGTGTAAAAACGGCTCTATCTTTGAAGCACAGTTAAGTGAAGCACAATAAAAGGAGCTATGTTTGTACTAAGCTAAATAAAAGTGGTGAAAGTGGACGTGTTTTTCTTACTCATGATTTTAAAGATTAGAATGATGTTCACTGTGGGTTTTTCACATATTGCGTATGTTTAGTTGATTTCCTTCTGTTCCTTTATTTTCTTTTTTGAGTATTTTTGGCATGCATGGGTTTGAGGTTTTGTCAAATGCTTTTTCATTATCAATTGATGTGGAGTATTTATCTTGATTCTGTTAAAGTGGTATATGACAGTGACCAATTTTCATATGTTGGACAATGCTTGCCATCTATGTATAAATTCCACATGCTCATGATGTATAATCCTTTTGATATCCTGCTAAAGTCAGTTTTTGCTAATATTTTGTTGAGGATTTTTGAATAAATTTTCAGAAAACATGCTGAGCTGTAGTTTTTTATGTGTGATATGTTTCTCTGAATTTGATATCACAGTAATATTGGCCTCATGCAATGAATTAGGAATTGTTATCTGTGCTGAATATTTTCGGGAGAGTTTTAGAACTGGTTTTAATCTTTTAAGTGTTTAAATGTTTGCCTGAATTTACCCGTGAAGCTGATATCTGCCTTTTGATTGCAGAGCTTTGTCTTTGATTTACAACAAAGTAATTACTGGTATGGAGAGAATTACTTCTCTTATTTTGCTCTTAGTGTTTTTCTAAGCTTTATTCCATTTTGCTCCTGATTTCCTCCAGTATCACCTTCTTTTGAATTTTAAGGATTTTTTTGTAGTTAAATATTAGAATTATTTCACGTTTGCATTTGTGCATATTCAACAGTTATTTTCTTTGTGATTACCAAGGGGATTACATGTCCTGAAGTTGTAACACTCTAATTTAAATTTATACAGGCATAATTTCTGGGACATGAGAAAGTCTTCTCCTTACAGCTTCATCTCCACCCATTTTAGTTGTTGATGTCACAGAATTACCTCTTTATATATTGTGTGCTTAAAAACATAAACTAATTATACTTTTAAATGCATTATTCTCTTAAATTATATAAAAATTTTGGAGTTACACACAAAACATAATAATATTAGCATTTAGACTACTATTTCTTAATGCACTGATCTATTAAATAATGTAGAAAGTAAAAAGTGAACTTAGGAAATCAGTTCCAATGAAACTAGGGCCTTTTATAATTGCCCAGGTGTTTGTATTCATCAGGATCCTTATTTCTTCAAACAGCTTGGAATTGCTGTCAAGATTCCCTTCCTCACACATCCCTTAGGCCTGTCTTGCAGGGAAGCTCTAGGGGTAATAGAATCCCTTAAATTTTGTTATCTGGGAATGTCATAATTTTTCACTTTTGAAGGACAATTTTCCTAGACACAGAATTTTTGGTTGATAGTTACTTTTTCCCCCTGTTAGCACTTTAAATATATTGGTGTCCTGCACTACAAAGCTTCTAATAAAAAAACCTGTTGACCCACACTACTAAACTGGAATGGCTTAAAAACATCAACAACAACAACAAGTTGACAATGTGCTTAAGAATCTTTTTCATGTGATGAGTTCCTTCTCTCCCGCTGCTTCAGGATTGCCTTTTTGTCTTTGTCTTTCAAAAGTTTAATTAGAATATGTCTTGAAGTTGGTTTGCTTTAATTCATATGATACGGACTTGGTTGAAATTTTGGGGTATTTGTATTCATGTCTTTCATCAAATGGTTTGCGCTTACAGGATTTTTACAGTTTTTTTTTTTCTTTCTTTCTTTTTTTTTTTTAACCTGCCACCCATGGGCTATGGAGCTGGCGCCCTATTCCTTGAGCCACAGGTGCCACCCAGGATTTTTAAATATATTCTCTCTGACCTTTTCTCTATTTTTTTCTTGTGACCCACAACACATATACAGTAGAACCTCTGTAAGTTGACTTTCCAAGAGACTGTAATGAGTTGGTCAACATACAAAGGTGGTCAATATAAGCAACTTCCATGGAACACTTGTGGTGCATGTCTGCTCTATGAAAATCAGGCAACTGAAAGGGGTGGTCAGTGTGGGGAGACAGTTAAATACGGGGGTTCTACTGTGTTAGTCTGCTTTACGGTGTCCCACAGGTTCCTTAGCCTCTGTTCACTCCTCTTCAATCTTTTTCTTTCTGTATCTCAGGTTCAATAATTTCCATTGTCTTATCTTCAAGTTTGTTGACTGATTCTTTACTTTTCTTATTCAAATCTGCCTTTCTCACTTCTGCTCCTGGTACCTGTATCTGATGATTTCAGGGGTTTCTCCACAGCTCCCTACTACTTTGCATCTTTCTCCCTTGTACTTTGAGATACGAGTCCTTCTCTCCTAATACTCCAGTATTATGTTGATATATCTCACTTTTCCCTCAATGCTTTTCTAAATACGTTCATGAATATATTTCACGTGATTTAAATGATTTTGAGAAGGGGGAATGATCAATTATGTGATCCCAGTAACAAAACAGTACTGACTTATTTGAGTTAGTAGGAAATGATGTTTTTCTTAAATAGCTCATAAAATACAAATGTGTTATGGTATATGACAGTCTGGATTCAGATTCCTCTTAGTCAATGATGTTCATAAATACTATGATTGACATATATCTCCCTAAAATGGACAGAGTGATATGTTCTTTCAGATAATTTCTCTCTATATATATATATGTGTGTGTGTGTGTGTATACACACTGTTGTCTATTTTATAATCTAGAAAAGTGACATAGGTTGGAAAGTTTAGAAAATAAATAGAAACCTCTAGGATCAACAGTAACTATGGCTACAATATTCATTCTAATTTCTTTATAATTTCAGAAATACTACAACTGCAAAGGAATATACTTACTAAATGAAATCACCAAGGGAATGATTATAAAGGGACAAGGATAGTAGGTGAAACATCACACATTGTTAACTCCAAATATCAGGGGATATGTATTAGAAACTGTAAGTGTAGTTAGAAAATATGAGTGGAGAATTAATTCAAGAATGCTATTTGACTTTTCATACTATACTTGTAAAAATGTTTTGGACTAGGGAACTCAATTCTAAAATTATGTTACAAATCAATTTTAAAAGAATAATGGATCCATGATACTAACCTATTGGGTGCAATGTAGGGCATATGGCACACCTCCTGGGTAAAGGTCTCTCTTGCAACTTGGACTTTATCAAATGCAAACAATGTAACTTAATTGTATGTACCATCATTTTAATATGAAATAAAAAATAAAAAATACGGTAAACTTATAAGTAAAATAAAAATTAAATCTTATTCAACAGTTTCATTCTATTTTATCCTGAGTACAGTACAAAATAATGATCATGAATAAGGATATATCTGGGTCATTGTACCAGTTTTCTACCACCTACTAGACCTGGCAGCTTGGACAAGTAAATTAACTATAACAGAACTAAATTTCCTGATATCTAAAATGGACAACATAACTATATCTACCATTAAGGTTTATCTATAATAAATTTAAAAAATGCAAGGAAAGCATTTAGCGTAGTTCCGTGATATGTTTATGTCTTAAGTGTATGTTACCTATATTTATCAGTCTTAGCAATATTGCCCACTTGTGGGTTTGATCTTACTATAGATTGTCACTATTGTACCATTTTTATAGATAAGTAAGCTGACATTTAGATTAAGTTTTGCATACAATATTACATGTAGTTATAGCAAATCCAATGACCAAGTTGGATTTAATATGATATATACTTGCTATATAATATATTTGTTATCATTTGCTATGGTATATATTGAATTTCAAAGTTCAGTCAATGAACCATGCAGATGATACTTTGTCTGAAGTATGCAGAATATTGCACCTGTATTATCTTGGGGCACCAGTTATGATTATATGAACAGAATACTAACTCGACAAACAGTTCAGAAGCTATTGCTGTATCAGAGGCATTAATCTGGGTTCTTTGGGATAAGTGAGTATAAAAATGACAAAGAATTTTCCCTGAAGTTATATTCTAAAGAGAATACCAAAATCACAAAGTATACAATGGGCAATTTCCTGTTTCTGGTTGGCAAAATTATTTCAAAATTATTTGAGTTAATTTTCCTGCCAAATATACTATACAATGAATAATAAAGTGCATTTTAATATTTTATTTTATATCATGGAAGCATAAATTGCCAAGTTATAATATTTACTAAAGCAAAATCCAGGCACAGCAGACCGCATGAGAACTTCTCTTACCAATAAGAGTATTTTTCTTTCTCAAACATTAAAAACGTCTTCAGATGGACTTCCAAGACAAGGAAAATATCAACGCTCAGGTTACATCCAAGGTTATGAATAAAAAAGAAGACCTTACCCCTCAGAAATGCAAAACCAGAAAATTTCAAGTCTTCATCTTAACTTCAAGTAATCCTTAATTAGCAGAGGTAACAAATAACCTCATGAGAGGCAGACACAAATCCTCCTTAAATGGAAATAACTCCTCAAAGTATCCATATAACTGTATTTCAAAAATTATCTTCAGTACATAGCCAAAGGCGCTGGGAGAAAATGAATTTTCTCCCATGAATGAGCCCCCCGAAATAGCAGAGACCCACTCAAAAGATTTTAGTGATTATACATATTAGCCACAGATTGAGATTAGTTATGTTAATTAGATTTAAAGAAATAAAAGATAAGTTAGATTATATCTATAAATAATACAAAATCACAAAAGGGGGTAGGTAAGATTGGCAGATAAACCAACTAGTAATTCTAGAAATAGTATATAGAAAACACTAAAATTCAATGCAATGAAAATTAAATGCACAGCTTTAAGTGCAGAAGTGGAAGGCAAGAACAGGGTTGGTATATTAAAAGGCATCAGAAGTTCTTGTGAATGCGCTGACTGAGGAGAGAGAGAAGGGCGGCAGAAGTCACTTAAAATAGGCATAAGGAAAGTGAGCTCTATTGTGAAGAAATTGTAAAGGTTTTTGTTGTTATCTTGTTTCTTATTTTGTTTGTTTTTAAACGTCTAGATGAAGGAACATCCAGAAGTGAATTCTAGTAAGTGGTTTAGGGATTTATAGAAAGGACCAGCTTTTTATTATTTTTTTTTTAATTATGAAATAGAATACACTCTGCATTAATGTTAGTGGTGATGAAGGATAAATAGAGCATTAGTCTCAGGTTCCCAGCTTGGAAGATGGGCTCAAAAGGAGGATAAATGTTCATTTTTAACCTTGTACTGGGTCCGGAATGAAATGCAGACATGAGAATTGAGTATAGATCATAGTTAAAGTTATAAAAGTGATTAATAATAATTTATGGATCATGAAAATTACTGGGCAGGGAGACGAGAGAATTAAAGACAGAACTGGTCAGATGCTGCCCCAAAATTCGAAGGCGAGAAGGTATCAGGAGGAACAAATGATTGAGTATAACATATTTAATGTTTTAAAATTTTTTCTTGCTTTTATGAAAATTTTTATTTCTGTGCTTTTTTTTTTTTTCTTTGAGACAAAGTCCCGCCCTATGCCCTAAGCAGAGTGCAGTGGTGTCAAAGCTCACTACAACCCCAGACTTCCTCTGCCTCAGCCTCGGGAAGCTGCTGGGATTACAGAAGCTCACCCAGCTGTTGTTTTTCCATTTTTTTTTTTAGCAGTCAGGGCCTCACTCTCACTCAGCCAAGTCTGGAACTCCTGAGCTCAAGCAATTCTCCCTCCTCAGCCTCTCAGCAGTGCTGGGATTACAGGCGTCAGCCACTGCGCCCAGCAAGGTTAAGAAGAAAAAATGCATTGAAGCTGGTCTTTATATATTGAAGCTGGTCTTTGTACATTGGAGATGGTGGGCATAGACAATTATCCTTAAAGGGAGGGGAAGTCAGGGAGGCACAGGTGAGATGCGCAGAGCTGAGCACACGCGAGGAAATTTACAACAGGTGCCCCATGCACTCCCCGGACCTCAGAGGCATGGTGAAATGATTTCTGACCTATTTTTTTTCCTGAATAAAAATACCAAACCTAGCACTTCCTTTGTAAAAAATAGAAATTTTGTTTTATTAACTTAGTTTCAGTTAACTGATTTATTCTAATATGCTCATGTTTCTGCATTTGATGTGCTCCGAAACGTGAATTCACCAAACCATCAATGTGGTTAAGAAAGCAACACTTCATAGTTTGATGGGCAGGTTTGTGTCTTTCTTGCAAAAGATAAAACCTTAGACCGATAAAACGCACTCTAAACAAAGGTTACTGACTACTCATTTTTACACTTATTCTTGACTACGATAAAATATGCCATGTTAATGATGTAGATACGTTACTCAGCATATCAATTTAAATACCAAGCTCCTGATTGAGAAAATGTTTTTATTTTTGTTGACTTTAAACTACAAAATCAATAATACATAGCCTATAACAGAGTCCTAACGAGTATTTCAAAGCATTTTTACTTTATATTTCAGTTTAAAATTCTAATAAGGCTTTTTGTTTCAAATATTAACTAAAAGGAAGAGAAATATAAAAGGGACAAATTTGTTAATGACACTACACTATCTACCATGAAAACTTTACATATATATAAATTTTATTATATGCCTTCCTTATTCCCCATAATTCTGGAAATACATAGAATAAATGTGTTCTATTATAAAGCAGTTTCTTGTTCTCACTAAATTAGGGTGTGGTTTAATTAAACCTCAACAGTCAGGTGGTAATCCTGCTTTTTAATTTCTTTAATTTAACATTTTTGTTACATCTCATGACTTATTATTATAAGATCTTAAGGTGATTTTTTTTGTAAAAAACAGGATTTTGAGCTATGTGAGTTATCATTGTCAGAGGTCCTTTTCATGTTTAAAAACATCAGTTGGCTAAAAAACTGATTTGGCCCAGATATGTTTGATTGTCTATTAAATTAGATTCTTTGATGAGTCTAAGTAAAATTCAGATGTGAAGGGACATTACAGCTTAGTGAGAATCAGAAAATGATTTAGTTATTGAGCATATATAATATCACAGGCAGAAAAATGTTGTGCTTCAAAACCTAAAAATGAACGTCCTTTAGTAACACTGAAGGAAGGGATTTAAACTTCAGAAATTCTAAAATACAATTTTTCACATGCCTGATATTTTATTATTTAGAAGAAAGACTTACCAAATACATTGATGAGTTTTAGAGCTTACTCAAATGACCTTATATTACATTTTCCAGTTTTTAAATTGAACAGTTCAAATAAAAATATTTTAAATAAGTTCTAGAAAGCATAAATCACCTAATGGCAAAAGTCTGAAAAAATTGCAATATATATGTAAAATCAAAGTTGATTGATGTAATGTTAGAAGAAGAATGATTTCTTATTCTGAGGCTTAATATAACAAATATATTTCCCCAATGTAAGTTCAAAAGAAAAAAAAATATTTTAACCAAACCTACAAGGAAATCAAAATATTTCACTAGTTTATTCATTTTTAAAAATATAATAAGCGAAATAATTCTTTTGAAATCTACTTGGCAATAAGAACTAAAACATGTTGGTGTCAGTGAGTTATTGATTTAGGGTCGAACAAGCAAAACTGGAAGTTGAGAAAGAAGAGCTGGCGTAATTAATAGTTCACTGGTTATCAAATACCCGCCAAATGAAAATTCTTCTATTGTAGGAAACTCTGCTAAAGGAAAGGGTCATTAGCCACCTCAGAATGCCTAACGGGAAAATCAATTATTCATTTTCCTTGAGAGGCTATTCCTGAAGAGTTTTTCTAACCACAGCTTTGCTAATCATTATAAAAACAAAAGAAAAAGAACGTCTTGCTGAGGCATTTTTACTATCTCTTTCTAAAACTTCAGTTACACTTGTAAACTGTAAGAGGCTAAAAATTCCAACTTCAGAAAGGATGGGAAGCAGCATAATCATGGAGCACATGACGTGCGTCTTCCTCATGGTGAGGAAGTCTTCTGCACTGTCCTGCGCCATCCGTGCCATCGGGAACATCAATGCTTCTGTCGTTGTGTAAAATGAGCAGCTTCGTGTTACGTTTTAAAATTCCTTGAATTCACTGTGAGATGGTTAGCTCCGTAAGCACGAGTACGTGCTGCTGCTTGTAAAGGATCATAAGAAAGAAAAACCACGAGAGCAGCTAACCTTAAACTGCCTTCATTCTAAAAAGAAGAAATGTGTACACATGATTTTTTGCATCAAAGGGAGAAATATCAGTAAATAAAAAAAATGCCTATGATATAGTGTCCCTTGTTATACACACTTTAGATAAAAGGACAATGCATGCATAACAAGTGGAATTTTCCTGTCTTAGTTAAAACGTAGTTTCTGTATTTAAAGGCCCTTTTGTCTTGAACATCTGTATTTGGACCACGAGTGATGTCACCCATCCAAAGTTCCCTCCATCATCTCTAGCGGCTGGATAATGGTTTCCTAATCCTTTCAATTTATGCATAATTTGAACCCCCAAAATAATGTCTGGCAAAACATGTACTTCCTAGTAGCTCATGTATTATTTTGGTGAACATTTAAAAGGTCTGCTACCTTTTTTAGCAAGATATCAGTCTTTGTGCGTGGCCTTGAAAGTCTGATGACAATTATTTAAATTTTCATATCACACCTTTAACGAAGGAAATATAATTATCTGCTGTATAATGTATACAATAATTTCATTCCATAAACTTGCCAAACAGTGGTTATTTCAAAATCAAAACAATATTGTCCCTTGATCATGAGCTCCAGAGGATTAGCTAACTGCATTTCTGTAGATTGCCACACATGACCTTGAATTGCTGCCTATAATGTAAACGCCGGTTAAAGTTATTGAAGGTAAAGGCGTAAAGTAAGCGATATTGTATTTTACTGAATAACATTCCTAACTTAAACTGCAAACTATTTTAGTATTAATTTAGTAGCATATAATTGCTTTAAATTACAACAAATATGAATTTGTCACTAAAATGGGTAAGTATACAATTACCAAATATCCCTTGCGATGAAGACCAGCATAAAATTATGACTCTGATTTCATAAAGCAAATCATATCTTCAAATTTAAATTTTTTTCACACTGAAATTTTAATGAGAGTTTTTAAGTATTTACATGTCCTGATTTGATTGGCAAATATATTGCATTTATTAATACACATGTGGGGTTGTAAAAGAAAAACATTCATGAATAATATTATAATCAAAAGTTTAAAAATTGCATTACAATGTTTAATCTGCTTAAATTAAGAATATGTGTCTCATCCAGACACCTTCCATCCAGATTAGAACCACATCGTGGAGTCTCTTCTCCTCTCTCTTCCCCAGCAACACAAACACTCACCTGGAAAACCAGGATAAAAACATTAGGAAATGTGTTTCTGCACCAAGAATTAGAAGAGATTGTCATAAATACATAGCACATTCTGTTCCATATGTTAGATGTTAAATACATTTTCATGAGGACATAAAAAACTAAATTATATATTCTGTCTTTGAAAAAATTATTGGAATAAAATAAGAGATATTGGTAGAATCCTTCTAGGTACCATTAAATTGTAATAGTTGACTGGACATTAGGGTAGGTCATGAGATATAGTCTATCATAATGTTTGGTCACTCAATTCAAAACCAGCTCTAATGACAGCCTTAGTATGAACATGCTTCTGTTTGAACATCAGCCAGAAGCATTCAAATGACATGGAGATTTGTCCTGAAGCACTAGCTTCTTTTTACGTCACATGGCAACACATCAGGAAGGCAGGTGAGCACCCCACAGGGAAATGAATGTAGAAAAAATGCTGAACTGTAGAAACATGCTAGTCATGGAGAGCTTTCTGCTAGAATCACCTTGTCTCTAAAGTTCAAAGAGAAACATACTTGAAAAGGAGTTGTTCTCCAGGACTGCTCTGCTATGTGAGCACCCTCATCTCACATGCACTTGATACCAGACTGCTGACTCACGGAACTGGTTATTTAAACTTACAGTAACCAGTCACTTCTCGGCCTTTGGCCTAAGTTCAAGTGTAAACTTATATTAACTCGATCTTGCCATCCTAATAAACAATGAAGAGGAAAAAGAAGATCGATTAAACTAAAACAGGTGTTAGTAAATATAAAACTAATAAACTTCATATTCAAGGAGGCAAAAACTGATTAAAAAGTCAATAGTGTTCTTAAAAATATGACAGGATAAACAGAAAAGTCAAGTTACGGACTTAACTCCCAAAGATTACAATAAGCTATGAAACTGTGGGGATTAAAATAGTGTGGTCATGGTCAAAAGCCAAATATTAATAGGAAAGAAAACCCAAAAATAAAAAATCAAAACGTGTGTGTATATGTGGTCTTTGGTGCAGCTGATGTTTCATATCAAAGGAGAAATGATGATTTTTGCAAAGATGCAGAACCTGTGAATTATCTATTCAGTGAAAAAATATGTAATAAGTTTAGCTAATTAGCTACATATTGAAAAATTAATTATGGATAAACATTTTAATAAAATTGCCACCATAAAATATGTAAAATAATGTATTGATGCATTTGGATTGAAAAGCTTTCTTAAGAAATATCATCATATTCTCCAAAATATAGGATGGTAATACTAGGAAGACATAAATCACTACCAAAGGAAAATACATATAGATAAATACTGTTAAATACAAACAAATCTGCACTTAAGGGGAGATTTTATTTAAAAAGACTTGTAAAGCTACAAAGCTGCAGATGCTGGCGTGGATGTGGAGAGAAGGGAACACTCTTACACTGCTGGTGGGACTGCAAACTAGTACAACCTTTTTGGGAAGGAAGCATGAAAAACCCTCAAAGAACTCAAATTAGATTTCCCATTTGATCTTGCAATCCCTTTACTGGGCATCTATCCAGAAGAAAAAAAAAATCCTTTTATCATAAGGACACTTGCACTAGACTGTTTATTGCAGCTCAATTTACAATTGCCAAAACGTTGAAATAGCCCAAATGCCCACCAACCCAGGAATGAATTAACAAGCTGTGCTATATGTACACCATGGAATACTGTTCAGCCATTAATCTGGATGGAGGTGGAACAAATTTTTCTTAGTAAAGCATCACAAGAATGAAGACGCAAGAATCCAATGTACTCAATTCTGATATGAAGGCAGCAGATGGGCTAATACAAGGTGGGGGGCAGGGAATGAGGGATCAGGGACATGAGAGGAGGAAGGGGTGGGGGTCACGGTGTACGCACACCTCTTGGGGGAAGGACACAATTACAAGATGGACATTACCTAACAACCTCAATTAGTGTAACCTAATTCTTTGTACCCTCAGTGAACCCAAACAATAAAAAAAAAGGTCTTACAATACAAAGAATGTTTCAGTCCTAGATTTATAAACTTTCCTAAAGCGCAGCAGAAGGACATTTCCCTCCTAGCAAAAGTAAACAGGCTAAAAAGAGCTAGTCCTTGGGAAGTAGAATGAGAAAAGTGACAGGATCCGACAGTTGCTCAGGGTTGCAGTCCTCAGCCACAGTTACCAGGGACCACGACCAGTCTGTGGCCTGTTAGGAGCCAGATGGCTGGTGAACAGTTGAGGGAAGTGGCATCTGTATTTACAGCCACTCCCCGTCACTCACAGCACTGCCTGAGCTCTGCCTCCTGTCACATCAGCAGCGGCAATGTTGGAGTCTCCTAGAAATCAAATCCTACCGAAAAGAATACATGCAACAGGGCTCTGTCCTTCACTCCTTATGAGAATCTAAGGCCTGATGATCTGAGTTAAAGCTGGGGTGGTGATGCTACCTCTGGGGAGTGGCTGCAAACACAGATTGGGATTATTTTCCTTATGGATTGCAAAGACAAATATATGCACATTAAAAGTCTTCTAATTATTCTGAAAACTATAAGCCCATAGTTGGATGTTCTAATTAAAAGAAAGTTATATATTATAAGGAACCTTTTTTTGGGAGAAAGATATAGCTAGCACCAGCTTAGAGAAGGCAATGATATGGACATTTTACAACCTGCTGTGAAACAAAGGAAAACAAACCAAAACAAATAAGATATATTTTGTGTATAATCTGCTCATATAGAAGAGGTCTTCCAAAAGTTCATGGAGATGTCGATTATGATAAAATTATGGAGTTCAAAAACATTTTTCCTTAAAATAAACTCATGCTAACTTGTTATGTCTGAACAGGATCTGGTTTGAAGCAGTAAGAAGGGAAATACACCAGTTTTAAAAGCACCCCTGTCAGAGCAAGATTCTTCTAAAACTGACGCAAGAATACACATCAAACTAATGTGACATTTAGGTGGAAGAATATTGAAATCATTTATGCTTTATGAAAATTTGTGGAGATAATACTTCAAAAAGAAGAGCAATTTATAGATGAATTGCCCCTTTTAAGCATTAACTAGACTGTGTTGAAGATGAAGCCTGCAGGGGCATTTCTTTGATAAACTGTAACTGAAGAAGAAACTTGGCTTTAGTTTTGCCGGTGAATACAAAGCCGATCAAAGCAGAGGCCACGGGAAGGGGCAGTGGCCCATGGACGGTGAAAGTGGACTGGACAGCAAAGAGCTTGACAGCGTTTGGGGGGACGCTCCAGGCATTTTGTTGACTTTCAAGAAGGCCAAAAACAATGACATCTCATCACTACAGAGTGTTTGAAGAAAGTTAGCTAAAGCTTTAGCAAGAAAAGGCCCAGGAGCGCCTCACTAGAGGGCCCCGAACCACATCAAAGCTCCCACCCGTTCCTCTAAACAGGGAAATCTGGAGAGTTTCGGGCATCCACCTTACAATCCTGATTTAGCTCCTTCTGATTTCTTTTTGTTTTCTATTCTTAAAAAATCAATAAAGGGCACCCATTTTTCTTTAGTTAACAATGTAAAAAGAGACTGCACTGACCTGTTTAAATTCCCCAAAACCCCTCAGTCGTTTTAAGCAGAGACTAACTGGCTGCCGCCATCACTTAGAAAGATGCAGGACCTTGATGAAGCAAAGTTTATATTTTTTAATATTCAATTTCATTTTTATGAACTTTTTAAAAATCCCTTTGTACTTTGTGCAGGGTTAATCTGTTCCTCAACATGCACTTGAAAAATGGACGTTTTATCACGTTGTCTAATGCCCTGATTAATATAGTGATTTTTATAAGGATAAAGTATCTTCTTTGCTGTGGGTTTGGTAATTTTCTGTTCTTTAATTTGATGAATGCGTACTAAAATATCACATATTTAGTTGGAAATGAGCTCCAGAGATATTTTACTAGCTCAAACAAATCTGTAATTCTTTTGCAGCTATAAACAGAACATTTGATTTATACCATTAATAAAAAATTACCATGCTCTTTTTAAATAATTAGTTGAATCTAAAATCACTTTAGTGAATACATCTACAGAAGGGAATAGCAGCATCATGTTTTATGAGAAATTACATGTTAATTGTATAGATTTAAATCCATTTATCAATTGTATTTAATTTCAATTTTTTAAGTACAAACATTATACTTTAGATTTATTTTCTTTATTTTGGGGGGAAAATTGAAGAAGTTTCAAAACAAAAATTATAAAAATGACATTATTTTCACTCTAAGGAAATTTTTGGTTCATATAAAATTGCATCAATTCTAGCAATTAGAATATAGCATGTACTGATATATGGTCAGAAAGAAGGAGTTGATTAACAGGTAGATTTAATGCTACCTATAAAACACGTAGGGTGGTGCCTGCGGCTCAAAGGAGTAAGGCACCGGCTCCATATGCCAAAGGTGGAGGGTTCAAACCCAGCCCCGGCCAAAAAAAAAAAAAAACACGTAGAAAAGCTTAATGACATACTCCAATGTTTCTGTCCTTGTTTTGCCAATGCCTTTACCAATTTTCATAATAAACTAATTCTGCATTATCTTGTCATCAATTGTTTTTATAGTACAAAGACAGAAATTTCCAAACATTAACTCTCCAACACTGGGTATAAAGATCTCAGAGGCCTCGTCAAGCTCTTATTGTGTCCTGGCCAGATGTATTTAAATACTGATGGAACTCTAAAAAGTGAGTGACAGCCACTACACATGTAGCACCGTATTTTCAATTAGTATTTTAATTATGTTTTGTGAAAGCCTAGTGATTTTTTTTTATTTCCTAAAAATAAATTAGGTAAATCTCATCAGAATTATCTACTCCTATGGATAGCCATTTACATGATAAACTACTTTGATCCACAACTGCATTACAAAAAAAACAATTGTCTCATGCTGTTCATGAAAGTCAGTAATAGGACACAGACTGTGGTGCTGTTAAAGCAATTCACTAACAGAATATTAGAACATCTACTAAAATATTGCAAATGAGGACCAGAATTTCACATAATGCTGGCAGAATTCTGTAACATTGTATGGTCTGCTTCTGTTACACCCTTTTGCCAGTAAATATTATTACTAATGTAATTGTGTTTCCCCTCCAATAGAACCCAAGTTTTTCCCCCAAATCATAGCACTGCAGTCATCATTCTAGAATGAAATAACTTTCTATTCTAGAAGCGGCTTGATAATTTTACATGGTTTTCAAACTGTAAATATTTTGTTGACCATGCATTCATATCATCTTGATAGTGTAAGGTCCAGCTATTAAATCTTAGTAAATTTTGCTAAATTATTTCAAAATCTGTCCAGACTCAGAGATGCAATTTTATTTTTATTGTTACAAATATAGGTAGAGCAAAATTAACACCCGAAAATGAGGCTATTTCTTTGCATGGCCATGAAAATGTTTTCTCTGAAGACAGGTATCCCCTGTGGGAAAGCTCGGTTTGTCCTTCCCTGACGTCTCTTCTTCTGCAACGCTCCTCCCAACTGGAGACTAAAGACAGCAGGGTTTTCACCGTGGCTCTTAATAACTAGCACCTAAAACTAGCATGTCTGCTTCTATTTTTTTATTTTTATAAATTTAGGCAGCGCAAGTGCAATTTCCTTACGTGAGAATACCTCGCAGTGGTGAAGCCTGGGCATTTCATGTCATCTGTTTGAAGGAGGTCGCCCTGGCAAAACTAGTACTGTGAGGTGTTTCCACGGAATGTACCTCGTATCCCTCACCTCACGTGCTAGGATTCATCATACTAACTGCATAACCAAGCCAGGTTAAATTCTAAGTCTCATGGCTAACTTCTTTTCTTCACTTTTATTCACTTTTTAAGCAACAACGTGAGATTTAAAGGTGATTGAAACTACTCTTTTTCCTTACTATTTTCATAATGTTTTTGGAACGAGCAGTTATAAACTGGGCTCATTTTCATACCACAAACTGAAAGTAACACAGGATCAATACACACTGGGTACCTACATGTGTATTAAGAAAAAGGTATTTCGGGCGGCACCTGTGGCTCAGTGAGTAAGACACCAAACCCATATACCAAGGGTGGCAGGTTCAAACCTCGACCCCGGCCAAACTGCAACAAAAAATAGCCAGGTGTTGTGGCAGGTGCCTATAGTCCCACCTACTGGGGAGGCTGAGGCAAGAGAACCGCTTAAGCCCAGGAGCTGGAGGTTGCTGTGAGCTGTGATGCCACAGCTCTCTACCAAGAGCAATAAAGTGAGACTCTGTCTCTACAAAAATAAATAAATAAATAAATAATAAAAAAGATATTTCAACACTAATGGTAAATAAAATAAAACCATCAAAAGTTATAGTCATTTAACTATAGCCATTTTTTATTTTTCATGTGAAGAAACTGAACCATTAAGATTAAATCATTTTCAAAAATCAAACTTACTTTTTGAATGTATATTAAAGAATAAGTTCTAAAGTATTGCAAAGCTATGAGGACCAGCCACTACCTCTTTTTAGTGATATAGAAACATGTCTATGATGATTAGATTTTGAAACATCAGGTCTAAAATTTTGCAGTTGACCAAATTAATGGTCAAAATTATTATAATTGATCATGGGTGGGTACAGAAAGTTACACAGTTGGGGAGTTTTGTTTGTGGATGAGGATTTACTAAGAACAATTAAGAACTATTTAAAAATTACATAAATATGTCAAATTGATGTGCAGTGCAGTACGAAACATATCACATTCTCTTGGAAGAAAACAATGAAGTTTCTCTTCACGGGCATGGTGGAAAGTTGCCACTTTCGGTACTCACAGTCTTCTGCAAAGTAATGGCTATTGGTTATTTTGACATTGTCAGCAATTTGCAGATAAAATTAATGAGGAACTTGATAGACAAGCCCCTGAAAATAGACTGGGACAATTTTCATAAGTGTAATAAAAGTTTAATGAAACTTAAAACTATCTTGTATATCCAAATAAACTAAGGTTATATTATCATACCTGCTGGTTATGTGAGTTCCCCCAATTCCTGCTGCTGGCTTCCGCAGAACAACTGTGACTCTGACATGCCCTGGGGTGATGGAATGTTTCTCTCAAAATGAGAAGTATTTGCTGAGGAATCTTTTGGTCTCCTCAAAAATAAACATGGATAATTATCCAGTGTGATTTTGGTACCTCACCAAAAGCTCGAGACATTTCCTGTCCTGTGGCAGCTTTAAATAACGTGTCCCCCACCTCCATGTCACTCTCCTGAGTGCAACCTGCAGTGTTACTGTCAGCATCTGACCAGGGACTAAGTGCAACATAGTTTTTGGTAGGTTTTTTCCTTTTACACAGAAATATGTCTTAAAAATCCCAGCCAGGTTTTCTATTCTATATACATAATGATAAATCTACTCTCCTGCTGGGGGCCGTTTTCACAGCTTCCTTGCCAATAATTAAATGAGCACCATCAAGCAAATTACCCAGAGAGCTTAAAGAATCAAAACCTTTTTCTTAATATCCCTTTTAGCAAAAATGATTTTTATCATTTTCCTTCCATTTTCTTAACATTTTAAATACATTTACTAGTGATTAAGCCAAAGGTTACTTCTTAACACTGTTTAATCCTCTTTACATAGTTAATTGGTATCAAGTGTTTCTATTTTTTCTTGTGCAAATTTGATGTATAAAAGCTCTTGTGGGGTGGCGCCTGTGGCTCAAGGAGTAGGCTGCCAGCCCCATATACTGGAGGTGGTGGGTTCAAACCCGGCCCCAGCTAAAAACTGCAAAAAAAAAAAAAAAAAAAGCTCTTGTGTGTGTTTTAACTACATATACAACTTTAAAAAATAAATAATCTTTTTGTATACTGGTTTTCTTTTTTTTTTTTTTTTTGTAGAGACAGAGTTTCACTTTATTGCCCTCGGTAGAGTGCCCTGGCGTCACAGATCACAGCAACCTCCAACTCTTGGGCTTAGGCGATTCTCTTGCCTCAACCTCCCGAGCAGGTGGGACTACAGGCACCTGCCACAACGCCTGGCTATTTTTTTGTTGCAGTTTGGTGGAGGTTGGGTTTGAACCCGCCACCCTCGGTATATGGGGCCGGTGTCCTGCTCACTGAGCCACAGGTGCCGCCCTGTATACTGGTTTTCAATATGAGAGTCTGTATACTGGTTTTCAATATGAGAGTCTGAATCGGTTTCTCTGTCTGAAATGGATACATTTCAAGTATGTACAGATTATACATATTTTACGTTTCTTAACGTCACAGCATGCAGTGAGTGTCAGATCTCAAAGCAGGCAGAAATTCTATTTTCTGCATTCTGTCCTGCCATTTGTCCTCCTGCATATATTCAGGGATCTTGTATACATGAGAGTAATTGTCAGATAGCTATTAAACAAGTGAGGTGCTGTGACTCAAACAAGGTTAGGAGGCAGAAGATACTGAAACAAAAGGAAGTAAAAATTAAGGTGATTAACACAGGAAAAAATGTGTGAAGAATGATGAGGAAATTTGAACATTCATGTGAGAAAAATTAATCAGGTCTAGAGAGAGCCAGACTCTCGGTGGAACAAATATATACTTGCAAGTGTGCTCAATTCCAAACACAAGAGATCACTCCAAGGGAACAAAGGTCTTGTATCATGAGAGAAAAAAAGAGAGAGAAAAGGAGGGAGGGAACTAGCGAGAGAAAGATTCAGAGAAACAAAAATAGAACTTTGTAAAGGAATCTCCCATCGCAGGAAGGAAGCAGGCTTGCCCTAGGGGAAAACTTTAGGTTCTAAACAACATTATTTGCCTTTATTTTACCAATGTTTATATGATGTTCACTGTGTAATATCGGTTTAAAAGTATCATTTAACCTGTATAAGTATTTAAAATTATAATAGGTAGTACTAGTAAGTTGCATCGGAGAAAGAGAACAGAGCGGCAAAAGAGATCACAAAGAGGAAATCGTTCTTTTCAGATTTAGAATAGAGACAGTGGCAGCATTAGGGAGAAAATAGAGGCCTGCCATGAAGTCATCATGTCTTTTATCTTCCAAAGCCCAGAATGTAACGGGCATATTACCCAGTACAACTCTATACTTTCATCTGTGCAATAAAAAAAGTTCTAAAAAGAAAAGAAAAGATACTGACTTTCAACCTGCTAAATTAAAAGATGAGTCAGTGATGCCTCATGTGCTTTTATCAGTTAAGTAAATTCTTTGAATCTAAAAACATCTAGAATAAAAATACTGTATCAGTTTCTAATTCCAAAATATATAGGATGTCTTTGTTTTGTGAGGAATGTCTAGTGAATAATAATGAAAGACTTAGATTAAGATCTTATGTGGGTAGTAAAGACACTTAGATTTTAAGACATGTTTGCTATATATTTTTTCTCTCCTATTTCAAGTACCATTTTTAATATGATTAAAAAACACTTCCTACACAATTGAACAAGTTTGCAGCACACCTATCAAGTTTTAATAGATTATACCCACTTGTATTTTGAGCTTCATTCGGAAATTGCAAAGTGTGTGCCATCATTAGTCCATCTGTAAGAATATCTTTACCTATCCCAAGGAACGCTATTGAAGGGATCTAAGTGAAGGTAAATCTACTCACACTTAATATATAGTGTTGTTTTCTTAAGCCATTTTAAAATCATCCTTGCAATAACTTTATCCATAACATACTTTTAATGGAGTTTCTATAGATTCTCCATTATCTTCACAAAGACGAAAAGAAAAGATTGTCACTTTTTTGAATGTGGAGGAATTCTCATGTTCTCTTAAAAGAAAAAGCGAGTGAAGTGTTCATTTTGAGTGGAACTTTTCAGTTGCTACACTACTTTCTTCACTTTCTCCTAAATCACTAAAAGGTTGGAAAATAGTAGGAAATTTCAGAGGTGCACGGGAACATGAATCAAGTCTTCAGATGTAATGGTGAAATAGTGTTGTGTATGAATCCGGGGGCTCTGATGAGGGGCTATTTCCAGTAAATGTTGAAAGGTTGACAAGAGTTGCTTTGTAGATTTATTAAAAAAAATGTTGATAACAATCATATAAAATTGTTCTTTAATGGTAGGAAATTTTTAAAAAGAATTTCTTTGAAATACTGACTCTAGGCCATCAGATATACTTCGCGGAAACTTTTTGTAAATTTATTATCCACTCACCTTAAAAATGTTAGAGAAAGGAATAAAGAATACAAAATATGCTCTCCTTGTGTTCATCTGCCTGCTTATTTCTGTTTGTTATCTCTTTATTTTCTCTAGGATAACAGGTTGAGAATGAAGTCGAAGTATCTGAACACCAGACCACGCTTCCCCCACAGGTAATTTGTTGCATCTAACACAGTCCGATTGACCAGCCAGCTCGGACTGTAAATCTGCTAAGGTAATGATGCCAAACAAGACTTACTCTTAGAAAAGGTAGGACTAGACACTTTGCTACTTGCAGGATACAGAAACTGATTTGCAACCCTACTCCATGTTCCCTAAGATATAAAATGGATTAGTTCACTAAAACAAAAGTAGCATTGTCTTACTCTGGAAGGGCAAGTCAGTGGTTCTAACAGTGTGCAGTCTGAGAATTCCTATGACTTTCTCCCTTCACTCAGAGCCTGGCTTTGGGGTGCATGATTAGAAAGAGCAGAAAGGAAAGGAAAGCACTAGGAGATCAAAACTGAAAGAAAAGTGACACCAGGTCCCAAAGCTTTGTCTTTCCTGGGAGTCTTTAAAGACCATCCTTAAATGTCTTTGAAAAACCACCTGTTCTCTATGGTTTCTGCTTTCCCTTGATCATATATCTATACATTTCTCAAAATGTTTTTGTACTTAATGGATGGTTTACATCTTCTCCTTTCAAACAAACCATTTATTTTTGATGAAACAACTATATTCTTATATATTTTAAGCAAAACCCTACCCCAGCATTATAATGAATTAAAAGCAGGGGTTTTCCATTGGCCTTTTCACCAAATATTTTTTTCCTCACAGGAAACGATAGCTAATAGAAGTATGCTTTTCCTTTGTAAATACCTAGATATTAACATGATTATAGATGATTCCGTTTGGATTTGGGGTTTATATAAACAGATCTATGTTGAATGATTATTCTTTAACCTCTTTTAATTATATAAAATCCTGGAATTTCTTGACCACATGTGGGGATTATATTTGCCTTTATAGCATCTGGTTTGATTTCTTATCGTGATTTTATTTCAAATTTATATCTCAAGTTTGTGATATCTGGCAAACCTACTCATCCCTCTACCTGTGACCTCTGCCTTGGCTCTTGTATGTGCTACACAATTTCAGCATCTAAATGCTCTCTCAGCCCCTCACTGTCCCATACACTGTTCCACATTTCTACTGATTTGCATGCCCCCATTCAGCTGATCATGAATAAAACCTGCCAGTGCTCCCTGATATAGCAATATTTCTTCTGTTGCCCTCCCTTGCAATATTTGATTTATTACAATCTAGTAATGGTTTTACCTACAAAATAGTCTATCATTTCATATCTCTCAAATATAAATTTAGTGATCCCCTTGCCATTGTGAATAAATTAGTCAAAGGACTGCCATCACCTGCTATGACAAAATTCTAAACACTATTACTATTTTTAAGACTTGCTTTCAAATTATTCCTTATAATGCAGCCATAATGAACTTTTTATTCTTCTGTGCTTCAAATCCACTTCTTCTTTGTGTTAGCCCTAAGGATATAAGTCCATTACATGCAGATCTAATACAGTTTACTTCTCCGGCGCAGGAATTATTTCCAAAGTAAACAAAGTAAAAATACTTAATTGCAGTTGGAAACACATTAGTAAATAAAATGAGAATGAACTTTAGATCCTAGAATCATTTTTAGGGACATTTGTTTTTTATCCAAATCATCAAATTGTTTTGTTTTATAGCCTTCAACTTTGCAAATCAATTGAGCTCACAATATGTAAATATTAAGCTAAAAGTTTTTCTGAAAAACCCAGTGTAAAAGTATAGGAGTTCCTACATATGAGTATGGGTAAATTGTGTTGCATACATGGGTGCAATATCGCATTTGACATAATGGCTCTAGCCTCAGAAATTATAAACAATAGTAGGTTTATAATAGGATGACCCCAAGGTAAGACATTTCACATTCTAAATCCTACCCCAATGCTTAAGACACAAATGGACTTTATTAACTCTTATCTTAACATTCTATACCTAGTTTTTACCTGTTCTCATAGGAACTGAAATAAGTCTTAAGCTAACACCCATAACATCTAACATCTATATATAATTCACAGCTTTCAGTTTAATATATAAGAAAACATTAAAATGATTTATTTTAAAACATCTTTAGAAAGCACTTATACCTTTTCCTGTGAATCAAAATGCAATCATTAGAAAGTGGCTCCATAAACTAAAAATGGCCATGGGATATTATTTCTCTCTGGCTAAATGTAAATATAATTCTATTTCAAAGTTTTATTGCCAACCAATGTTATAAAGATGTAGTGATACATCGTGCTTATAAAGCAAATTCTCCAGATGCCATAATAACCCTGCGTGGCCTGTCTCTTCCCTGTCCTCTGTCACCTGTCACTATTTTTGCCTGGTTTTGCTTTGCACTTCAACCATTATGTTGTACCCAAAGTTCATTTGGTGTAAATTATCTGAACACACATGCGTTTTCACATCAGGGCATGTATCACCGTTTAGGGCATACACCTGCTCTTTTCCTAAGGGGAAAAAAAAGAATACTTGATATTGCTAGCACAGATTCCCGAGTAAGTATAGAAGAATTCTTGATTCTCTTAATCAAGGGTCAAATCAGAGGCTATTTCTCCTTGAAATCTGCTATTGGTCTAGATGCCCATTTTATCTCCTCCTTATGTTGATCTCATGGTGCTATTGGTGTTCCTTTTATTTAGAATAGCCTATTTTGTTAAAAATTATTGAGATTTAACAAATAAAGGGGATTCTGTGAGGTTTATTGAAGATATGATATTGAAAAGGAGAATTCCAAACAGAAGCAGCACGAGCCATACTGCGAGAGTGAGAACATAGAAAAGTATGTGTTCGTTTTTCAAGGGAGCAGAGGGGTGATTTGGAGAACAGGGGAGACGAAAGTGTGATGAGTCATGAGCAGGAACTCAGAGGACTATAACTAATACTACTAATTTTTTGTGAAATTTGAAGATGATATATAGAAGACAAGATTCAAGGTGCTAGAAAAATGACGATTGTAGATTTTGTAAAAGGACTATCACAAAGACACTAAGGCAGTTACAGCAATCACGAAGTACTGCCTGGGCTGACTGGAATAGACCAAAGTTTGCACAACAGATCACAGGAGTAAGGCAGAAATTATTTGCTGCCAGGCAGGGAGGTCAGCCTTCTTCCATCAGTCTAGACTATCAAATGCCATATTTGGAGGTAAAATATTTCTAATTTTTTAGGTCCTCACTGTGCACCTAAAAAGTTTCACATATTAAAAGCTAAGCTGATTGCTTTGGGGAAATGTGAGTTAGAAGTTGTTAGATAGAGTTAGACAAAGGAGTGAAAAAAAAAATTGGGATGAAAGAAAAAGAGCAAATTTAAACCTGTCATTCCATTTACCCTTTAGTCAGTCTCTGAATCCTGTAAATAGATCAGTTCAGTTAAACACTCAAGCTCCATTCTAGGAGCCTGTAATTCAGAGAAGCTTTCAAATAGAAGAGAACAAAGGTTAATATTTGGCACAGTTCTTAAATTATTTTCCTTAGAGCTAGAGGGCACCATCCTAGATGTCCAGACGTTGAAGTCAGAGCACCATCACTAACGTGGAGGTAGACGGCTGCCACTTTATAAATTTTTCTCACTTGAAGTCGTATGTCACCTGGTATGTTTACAGGACCCCAAGAAAAGGGTAGTGGCAATTGCATTGAGTTCATATAAGAAAAAAATTAAACCATTATTTGGAGACTCGTAGGCAGGAAACAATTCAGAATTTACTCCATATTGTAGGCAACTAAAACAAATTTTTAAATAATGAACACGGCTACAGTTTGCCATGGCTTCACCATAGCTGCTTCTGAAACATAATTGCCTATTTCCAGCTTCTGGTTCCTACCAAACCCAAACCACTGTAGGAGCAATTTACGTGCAAAATACATCTTAAGACTCACTGTACTTGGCTGGATTATTTGCAAAGTATAATAATAATGGTTACTGTCCATATAGGGTTTCCTTTATTTTTAATTTCAGGTTAATGCGATGGTCCTGCAGGTTACATAGTTTGCTTTTGTAAAGTTAGAGTCTGAGCTGCACTTGTGCCCTTCACCCAGGAATGTGGGGTGTATCTGTGCCACGTCGCCACTGGGTGGAAACTTACCCAACCCCTTCTCCTCCACACTTGAGCTTAATTTAGTTTTTCTCTCATAGTTGTTAATCCACAAATTTCAAATTAGTACTGAGTACCTGCAGAGCTGCCTTTTCCATTCTTGTGATACTCCACTTCGGAGAAGGCTCTCCGAATCTGTCGGAGTTGCTACGAAAGATAAAGTCTACATCGTTTTTGAAAATGGATGAATAGCGTTCCATGGTACACATATACCACAATTTATTAATCTATCATGTGTTGAGGGGCACTTGGGTAGTGTCCACATTGTTTGCAATTGTGAATTCTGCTGCGGTAAACATTTGAGTGTAAATGCTCTTTGGTAAAATGTGTTGTTGTTGTTTTTCTTTTGGATAGATATCAGTAATAGGATCGAATGGTAGGTCTACTTTGAGTTCTTTGAAGAATCTCCTTATTTTTGTTTCCTATTTACATCAGTTGGCTTATAGCCAGAGAAGCTCATTTTGTAAAATTTCTTTATAGTTTAGTTTGTTCTGTTCTCAGATGAAATTTTTGGAAATCAATCAAATACCAGTATACTTACATAATGTACTTACTTAAAAACTATGTAAATATTTAGTAGAACGTATTATGTTTAAGTATTCCTATATTAATCTATTCTTATTACAGCATGCTAAACTAACTATGAAATAATATTTTTTCACATAAAATATAAAGTTCAGTACTATGCTAAATAAATTTGTTTCAAATTTTTAGCGATGTCCAATAATTACTGATTTAAATTTTGTGGTGACTTGTGTTTTTCAAATTGTACTATTCTTTGTATTTCACTTGTGTCTACTTTATTTGAAATTCCTCATAAAAATAATTTTTATGAAGTGATTATGACAATTTTTATATTCCTAGGCTATACATTCATAATTCAATAGGATGATATTTTTAAGTAGATTTAATACATATTAAGAGATTAATGTACATTTAGCATAATCAATAAAGATTCTTGGGAAAGAAAGATAGCAACAATATTTATATTTTTATCCAGAATAACATCATTGACTTTTTTTTTTTTTTTTTTGTAGAGACAGAGTCTCACTTTATGGCCCTCGGTAGAGTGCCATGGCCTCACTTAGCTCACAGCAACCTCCAACTCCTGGGCTTAAGCGATTCTCTTGCCTCAGCCTCCTGAGTAGCTGGGACTACAGGTGCCCGCCACAACGCCCGGCTACATCATTGACTTTTTTAAATTTAGGCCTAATTTTCACACCCGTGAGCACACACACATGAGCATGCACAAACATATCTCGGTTTGTGTGTACATGTCTGGAAGTCTATATAAATTCAGACGTACATGTGTGCACACTCGTGTACAAGAAAGAGACAGGAAGAGGGTCTCTGAGGGAGCATACCATTATTCCTAATAATTACATTTCCCCAAATAGAGAGGTTCATGTTAGAAATAAAAATACTACTGATTTAAAATGCATTTTTATATTGCTGTCTAATTAAAAGTAGCTGAGGGGTGTTACATTTGTAGCTAAGCCCAGGGAAGAAAAATGCTAATGGTGGAATGAATCTACTTAGCTTTTCACCTCTGAGACCAGAGTTCAGAGATTTTAGTTTAGAAACTAGTGAATAGGAGCAGATGATGTCATTTCTAGCCAATTCTCTTTTAATCAAACCATAAACATTTTTCCATGATGATATGTCCCTATTAAAAAAGACAGAGGAGAAAGAAAGTAGTTGTCACCATGATTATTAAGAAAAATAATATCTGTAACCAAATGTTTGCTGATATTGTTAGTTAAGGTGGAAATATCTGATGGTACTTTAGGGATCTAGTTGTTGTGATTGCCTTTTGAAACAAACAAAAATCTAAGTCATGCCTTCAAAATGGTTTTATGAGTAGGTCTTTGCAGAGAATGGATTCTTATTTCAGTTGCCTTTCTAGAAATAAATGGAAGTCCATTTAACACCACCTTTAAAGGAGCACAGAAAAAATTGAGAGTTAAGTAGTTCAAGGGTCTGACTCTTCACACAAACACTGACAGGTTAAACAGTGAGAGTCGTCTCTGTCCGAGGCCTGGAGGATGCTGCAAAGTTTACAGTGATAAAATGAGCAGGAATCAAGAAAAAGTAATGTAAAATGGTAGAAATAACAACAGCCCGCGTTTCTGGTGTGGGAACCTGGTCCTTAGTTCCAGAGGGAATGCAAGATCACTGGCTGAGAATTCTCTGTCTCTTTTTATTCTTTTGCAGTTTTTGGCTGGGGCGGGTTTGAACCCGCCACCTCCTGTCTATGCGACCAGCGCCCTACCCCTTTGAGCCACAGGCGCCGCCCACGCTGAAAATTCTCTTTGTCATCTGTAACCCGTGTGGCGGGGGCTCCCGGGAGAGCTGATAACAAGGTGCTTTTCTTCGCTTTGCCTAACTTAAAACTCAATCAGGGCAGGAAAATTGTAGGCATTCCTCAAAAACAGTGTAAGGAAATCAACAACTGCTCAGGGTGGAAGTTTATGATGGAGGCCAACAGCCGAGCAGAGCAGCAAGGTCTCTGAAGAGAAGCTGCAGGGTGGGATCCCAGGACGTCAGTAGCTACAGCAGAAAGTCGCCCGCGCGCAGGGAAAAGGCGTACTCAGAAAGAACTGCTCATATTTTACCTCTTGCAGGCCTCTGGGCTCCAGGAAAACAGAAAGTGAAAGCTGACACAGACCTGCAGATGGCCTAACATTGAGGCAATGCCCAGCAGGATGCAAAACAGGTGGATAGGTGGAAGAGAGGTTCTTTCTTTACCCTCCCACTGATAACATAAAATTTGTTATAAAAAAGAGTGGGGTGGTGGGTGTTGTCGTGGCGGGGGGCGGGGGTCATTTAGAGCTAATTTTGCTGCGTTGAGTTTTTGTTTTGGGGGTTTGGCAAAAATGAGCCTTAATAAATTAGCAATGGGGGGTAGGGGGGTTTGCGGATATAATCATGGCATGTTGTTTATATTTTTTACATGTGTGTACGTATGCGTGTGCACGTATGTCCTCGAAGCATGAATTAATTAACCCATATCTCACTTGTATGTAAGACTTAGTTGACTGTATAGTACTAACCGCATGTCCTTCTAGCGTGTACTGACATGATCTTATTGATCTATTATGGGGGTGGAGGCGGTACACGTTGGGTTCCGCTACAATAAATGGTCTGGGCGCAGGCCGGGAGGCCGATGTTGAGTTCAAGCATACCTGAAAATTAAAAAATACCAGAGGCATGACAGCACAGTTATGTTGGGCATGGGCTGAATCCATCGAGATGTCTTATTTAAGGGAAAAGTGTGGGCGATCTTAGGTTTATGGCCCTGAGGTAAGAGCCAGATGCCAGGTATAGTTTCACGTTAGTCACCCCCAAGTTTAATAGGCCCCAGGCGAGAAGACGTATCCCTGTCTAGTGGTTGCTGGTTTCATGCAGCTCGGTAGTTAAGCAGTGGGCTAGTGGAGGTGATCTGCATGGTGTCAGGGTGGATTTGACTTAATGTGCTATGTACCATTATGGGTTTAATGTACTATGTACGATAAATTTAGGTATGCACATGCCTATATGCCTAGGGCAAGGGTTTTAATGTACTATTATACATGTATGTACCTTTATGTATAGTTAATATATACATTATATATATGTATATATAATATATACATTCGTACCACAATATGCACAAAGTACATAGGCTGTTTTTAAAAGTTTTTGATTTTTCAGTACTGACATAAATGTTAGAAAAATTGGATCGTGTCAAATGCAAATTTTGCAAGGAACAGTTTAATTAGAGTTTCAGCTTTGGGTGTTGAAGGTGAAGATGGTGAGAGCTTCTTCTTTGATGTGTCTTAGGGAGTAGGGGTGCACCATTTTCAGTTTACAAGACCAGGGTAATACTATTATACTACTAGGACTCTACCTTTATTTGAGTAGTTTGTTTTCAAATGGGCTTGTTAGTGGTATGAGGATTAGAATAATTGAAAAGTAGAGGATTGATGCTGCTTGTCCAATAGTAATAAAGGGGTTCTCTACGGGTTGCCCTCCAATTCATGTGAGGATTAATAGGTTGGCTACTAGTGTCCACTATAAGCATTGGCTTAGTGGGCGGAATATTATGCTTCGTTGTTTAGCCATGTGGAGGGAGGGGATAAGGGCTAGAATGAGGATGGATAGAACTAGTGCTAGGACCCCTCCTAGTTTGTTGGGGATAGATCGTAGGATGGCATAGGTGAACAGAAAATATCATTCTGGTTTGATGTGTGGTGGGGTGTTTAGGGGGTTGGCTGGGGTGTAGTTGTCAGGATCTCCTAGAAGGTCAGGGGAGAATAGTACTAGGATAGATAGAGTTATTAGTAGGAGGATCACTCCTAGGAGGTCTTTGATTGTGTAATAGGGGTGGAAGGGGATTTTGTCTGAGTCTGATGTGATTCTTGATGGGCTGTTAGATTCTGATTCGTGTAGGAAGAGTAGTCGGATGATGGCTAGGGCTGCAATGATGAATGGAAAAATGAAATGGAAAGTGAAGAATCGTGTGAGGGTGGCTTTATCTACTGAGAAGCCCCCTCAGAATCATTCTACTAGACGTGTTCCTATGTAGGGGATTGCTGACAGTAGGTTTGTAATTACAGTAGCACCTCAGAAAGATATTTGTCCTCATGGGTGTATGTAGCCTATGAATGCTGTGGCTATTACTGTGAATAGTAAGATAATTCCGATGTTTCAGGTTTCTAGAAAAGTAAAGGATCTGTAGTAGAGTCCGTGGCCGATGTGAATAAATAGGCAGATGAAGAATATGGATGCTCCTTTGGCATGTAGGTAGCGGATAATTCCACCATAGTTTATGTCTCCGCAACTGTGAGCTACGGAGGAGAATGCTGTGGTTGTGTCTAATGTGTAGTGTATGGCTAGGAACAGTCCTGTGATGATTTGAATTATAAGGCATAGTCCTGGTAGTGAGCCAAAGTTTCATCATGATGAGATGTTTGATGGGTGGGGAGATCAATAAATGAGTGGTTGATAATTTTTGCTAGGGGGTGGTTTTTTCGAATGTTAGTCATTAGGTTCTTGTAGTTGAATTACAACGGTGATTTTTCATGTCATTGGTCATGGTTAAACTCCATGTAAGAATAATGATATATTTAGTGTTTTGTTAAGCGTACTTTTTGTTTTAGGGTTTGTAGGGTTTTCTTCAAAGCCTTCTCCCATTTACGGGGGTTGGGTTTGATTATTAGTGGTGGAGTTGGCTGTGAGATTGTGATAGGTTTTGGAGGGTCTTTTATGGGGCTGATAGTGTTTTTGGTTTATTTAGGTGGTTTTTGGTTATACCACAGCTATCGCTACTGAAGAGTACCCTGAGTCTTGGGGTTCAAGTACTGTGATTTGAGGGGCGTTGTCATTAGGTGTGATAGTAGAGGTGCTTTTGGTTTTATTAACGGGTGATTATTATGTTGGGGTGGGGGCGGTGATGGATTTTGATGGAATAGGGGATTGAGAGATGTACGATGTTGGTGGGATTGGGCCTTTTTGTGTGCAGTCTGTAGGTACTGGTGCTTTGTATAGCTATGGTAATTGATTTTTAGTGATGGCTGGATGATCGTTGTTTGTTAGTATTTTTATTATTATTGAGATTACTCGTGGGAATTAAATTATTAGGGTAAGAATAAGTAGGGTTGGTATTAAGAAAGAAGTAAAATAAAGTTTAATTAGGCCTTTTTGGTTAGATACGGTTTTTGAGGCAAATAATTGTATTTGTGGGAAGTTTGTGGGTATAGACTTTTCTAGTCAGATTGAGTCTAGTAGGATAGAAGATATGTTTTAACTTGATTTCAAGTTTTGGTTCAGTAGTGAATGGTGTAGTGTTGTTGGGAAAAATCCTAGGGAGTTGGAGAAAATGTAGAGTGTTTGTGTATGTTTAAATTTTAGATTAGTGGTTATTAGATTTATTTCTATTGCTATGGAAAAGCCTAGGATTGTTACTGCTATTGCAGTTAGCTTAAGGTAGGTTGGTATAGTCATTTGAGGAATGGTTAAAGGTGGAATGTTGTTGGAGATTAAGTAGCCGGGGAAAATTCTGCCAATTGCTAGGCGTTTAATTGAATTAGTAAGGGGTTGATTTCATTAGTGGAAGTTATTGCAGGGAAGTGTGGTTGTCTTAGGAGTGCGAAAAAGATGATGCGTGTGCTATACACAGCTGTAAGGGAGGTGGCGATTAGAGTGATTAATAGGGCTCAGGTGTTGGTATTAGACGTGTTTGCTGTTTCAATGATTAGGTCTTTAGAGTAGAATCCTGTTAGGAAAGGAATGCCGGTGAGGGCCAGGCTGACAATTATTAATGAGGAATCAGTGAAAGGTAGGGTTTTAAATAGACCTCCTATTTTTTGAATGTCTTGTTCATCATTTAGGTTGTGGATAATGGAGCCAGAGCATATAAATAACATAGCTTTAAAGAAAGCATGGGTCAGATGTGAAGGAATGCTAAGTGTGGTTGATTAATGCCAGTGGTTACTATTATTAGTCCTAGTTGACTTGAAGTAGAGAATGCTACAATTTTTTTAATGTCATTTTGTGTTAGGGCACAGATTGCTGTGAATAGGGTTGTAATAGCACCTAAGCATAGGGTTAAGGTTTGTATTGTTTTATTATTTTCTATCAAGGGGTGAAATCGGATGAGTAGAAATGTACCTGCAACCACCATTGTGCTAGAGTGTAGCAGGGCTGAGACAGGGGTGAGGCCTTCCATTGCTGATGAGAGTCATGGGTGTAGGCCGAATTGAGCGGACTTGCCTGTGGCTGCTAGTAGAAGGCCTATTAGTGGTAGTATTTTGGTGCTGGGGTTTAGGATAAATATTTGTTGGATTTCTCATGAGTTCGAGTATAGTAGGAATCAAGTTATTGATCGGATAAACCCGATGTCTCTGATACGGTTGAATAAAATGGCCCGTAGGGCCGCTGTGTTTGCATCTGTGTGCCCATATCATCACCCAATTAGAAGGAAAAATATGATTCCTACTCCCTCCCATCCGATGAAAAGTTGAAATAGGTTGTTGGAGGTGAGTAAGATTATTATCGTAATGAGGAACAGAAGGAGGTACTTGAAGAATTTATTTATTTGAGAGTGTATGTATCATATTGAAAACTCCATGATGGACCATGTTACAAATAGTGCTACAGGTATGAATAACATGGAGAAGTAATCTAGTTTTAGGCTTGTTGATAGTTTTAGGGTTTGGATAGTTACTCAGTGTCAGTTTGTAACGATTGACGCTTGGCCCAAGTTAATGAATAGTACTGCTGGGATAAGGCTGATGGAAAAAGCACATGAGATTGATGACTAGGTTTGGGAAAGAGATGTTATTGATACTAGTTAGTGATAGGATAATATGTAGGGTTAGCATAATTAACAAAGTGAGGATTGTTGTTGATAGAATTATGTTAATTACTTTTATTTGGAGTTGCACCAATTCTCTGGCTCCTAAGACCAACAAATAACTCCTATCCTTTAAAAGTTAAGAAAGCCGTGTTTTTATACATGGGTGCATGAGTTAGCAGTTCTTGCATTCTTTCTTGGTAAATAAGAAGGTTAGGTCTTCTGTTGTTAGATTCACAATCTAATGTTTTTGTTAAACTATATTTAAAAAGCGTTGGCCCTAAAATGATTTGGGGGTTAAGGGGTAGGGATAGTAAGGGTAGAATATATAATGATATTAGGGTGGTTTCTCGTGTGAAAGATGGCTTGACATTATAGGTGTGGTAGGTGGATTTGCCACGTTGGGTTGTGGTAAATATGTAGAGGGAGTAGAGGGCTGTGATTAATGTGTTTAGGCCTGTGAGTAGAATGGATAGTTTTGATCATGTGAATGATGTGATGATAATTAGTAGTTCTCCGATGAGGTTAATTGAAGGAGGTAAAGCTAGGTTGGTGAGGCTTGCTATTAGTCATCAGAGTGCTATTAAGGGTAGTAGTGTTTGTAAGCCTTGGGCTAAAATTATGGTTCGACTATGAATGCATTCATAGCTTGAGTTGGCCAGACAGAATATTATGGATGATGTTAGGCTGTGGGCAATTATAAGGGCTGTTGCTCCTATAAAGCTGGGGTCTGGATTAGGATTGCTATGATTACTAGGGTCATGTGGCTTACTGAAGAATCTGTGATTAGTGATTTTAGGTATGTTTGTCGTAAGCAGATAGAGCTAGTTATGATTATTCCCCATAAGGAGAGAGTAAGGAAAGGGTAGGCTATTGAGTTTGTTAGTGGGTTGAGAATGGTGGTAATGCGTATTATCCCATACCCACCCAGCTTTAGAAGGATGGTTGCTAGTACCATAGATCTGATGATTGGGGCTTCTACATGGGCTTTGTGGAGTCACAGGTGGGTGCCATTAGGGGCATTTTTACTAGAAATACTATTATGCATGCAATTCATGTAAGGTTATCTCACCACGAGTTGACTAATATGTTTTGGTTGTAGAGGGTTAAGATAGATTTAATGACCCTACGAAGTTTTGAGTGTAGATTAAGGTGATTAGTAGAGGGAGTGATCCTAGTAGCATGTAGAATAGAAAATACAATCCGGCGTTTAATCGTTCTGTTTGGTTACCTCATCGGGTAATGATGATTAAGGTGGGGATTAGTGTGGCTTCAAATAGGATATAGAATAGGATTAATTTGGATGCTGTGAATGTTATAATTAAAAATGTTTGTAAAGAGATTAGTATTGAGATGTAAAGTTTTTTCGTACTAATGGTTCTTTGCGTAAGTGGTGTTGGCTTGCTAAGATTATCAGTGTGAGCAGTCATGTTGTTAGGATTAAGAGAGGGGTGGATAGGGTATCGGAGAAGTATGTTGTGGAAAAGTTAAGATTATTAGTGGGCTGGTATAGTAGGTAGAGGCTAATTGAGCTAATTATAAGGCTGTAAATTGTGGTATTGATTCATAGTGTGTGGTGGTGGGAGAGTCAGGTCAGTGGGAATAATATGATTGTCAGAATTATGATATTTAGCATTGCAAGAGGTTTGGGTTTTGGACGTAGTCTATGCCATAGGTGTTTGATACTATTACTAGAAGTGCGAGGCCTACAGCAGCTTCACAGGAGGCAAAGACTAGCAGGATGATGGGGGTGATGTTGGCTAGTGTAAAGTGCAGATATAAATTTGTTAAGCTAGCTAGGATAAATATTGATAGTATCGTCCCTTCTAGGCATAGTACAGGTGATATGAGGTGTGATTGATAGATTAGTACTCCTAGTAGGGCTGTAATATAAGCTAAGATGATATTTGTGGAGATTAGTGGCATTATGGTAATTATGAGTAATGTTCATAGTCTAATGAGTTGAAATCATCTGTTTTGTTTAAACTAATTACCATACTCTTGCCACTCTAGGCCTTTTTGGATTCATTCATAGGCTAATCCTAAGGCTAAAATTAAGATCAGAAGAAGCGTCATGGTGAGTATCAGATTTAATATATGTGTTTGTAGGGCTCATGGGAGTGGGAGTAGAAGGGTAATTTCTAATTCAAGTAAAAGGAATGTGATAGCTACTAGGAAAAATTTTATGGAGAAAGGTAGGCGGGCAGAGCCTATTGGGTCAAAGCCGCATTCGTATGGACTGTATTTCTCTGTATAAATGTTTAATTGAGGTAGTCAGAATGCTACTAATACTGGTACTGAGGCTAAGGTGGTGTTGGTGATTAGTATCATTGTCGCGTTAATTATTCTTTTTCGGTAGGTTGCCGAATCTTATTGATTGGAAGCAATCGTACTAGTTATACTAAAAGAACATGAACCTCATCAGTAAATGGATACGTAAAGGAATAGACTACGTCTACGGAATGTCAATATCATGCAGCAGCTTCGAATCCAAAGTGATGGTTGGATGTAAAGTGGAAACTTAGCTGGCGAATAAGGCATACAGTTAGGAAGGTTGATCTGATAATAACGTGTAGTCCATGGAAGCCTGTAGCTATGAAGAATGTTGAGCCGTACACGCCGTCTGAGATGGTGAATGAGGTTTCGAAGTACTCTGATGCTTGTAAGAGTGTAAAGTATAGGCCTAAGGCGATGGTAATGGATAGGGCTTGTGTCATATGCTTTCGATTACCTTCTATGAAGCTATGATGTGCTAGGTGATTGAGACACCTGAGGCCAGAAGAACTGCTGTGTTTAATAGGGGGACATCTAGAGGGTTCAGGGGACTGATTCCTGTTGGGGGTCAGTATTCTCCTAGTTCTGGGGTAGGGGCTAGGCTTGAGTTGTAAAATGATCAGAAAAACCCTGCAAAGAAGAAGACTTCTGAGATAATGAACAGGATTATTCTGTAACGAAGTCCTTTTTGGACTGCTGGGGTATGGTGGCCTTGGAACGTACCTTCTCATATGATGTCTGGTCATCATTGTATTGTCAGGGTGTTGGTTAGTAGGCCTAGGGTTAATAGGATAGTGCAGTTAAAATGAAACCATGTAATAAGGCCAGATGTTATAAGTAGGGCTCAGATAGCTCTTGTCAGTGGTCATGGACTTGGGCTCACTATGTTATAGGTGTGTATTTGGTGGCTCATTATGTATTGTCGTCTAAGTATAGTCTGACTAATAGTGTGAATATGTATGCTTGGATAAGGGCTACTGCGAATTCTAAAGCTGAGAGTAAAATAAGGATAATGAATGTGATTGAAGCTGTGGTTGGGCTGATCGATGAGAGTGCTAGTGTGGCACCTCCAGTTAGATGCATGAGAAGATGTCCTGCTGTGATGTTGGCTGTTAATCGTACAGCTAAGGCTATGGGTTGGATTAAAAGGCTGATAGTTTCGATAAGGACTAATATAGGAATTAGTAGGGGAGGGGTTCCCTGTGGTAAGAAATGGGCTAGAGATGCTTTTGTTTTGTGGTGGAAGCCTGTAATTACTGCGGCTGCTCATAATGGAATAGCCATGCCAAGGTTTATTGAAAGTTGGGTTGTTGGTGTAAAGGAGTGTGGTAATAAGCCTAGGAGGTTAGTTGATCAAATAAATAAAATAAGTGAGATAAGTATTAGTGATCAAATTCGTCCTTTTGTATTGTGAGTCACTATTAGTTGTTTTAAGATTAATTGGATGAGCCATTGTTGTATAGAGGACATTCGGTTGTTAATTAGTAGTGTGGGGGTTGAAAATAGGATGTAAGGAAATATAATGATAAAACCCACCATAGGTAGTCCTACTATTGTGGGGGTAATGAATGAGGCAAATAGGTTTTGGTTCATTTTTTTTTCCCATGGGTCGTCTTGTTTATATGTTTTTGTGGGTTTTGGGGTAGGGTCAGGAAGGTATATAAATTTTGATAATTTCTGCTGAAATAAGATGAATAGTGTTAAGATTATAGATAAAATAGTTGTGGTCCACGTTGATGTGTCTAACTGTGGCATTCACTGTGTCATAGTCTTGTAACTTTCAATCTTTAACTAAAAGGTTAATGGTTATTAGCTTCACAGTGATTTAGAGAGTTTTAAGAAGTCACTCTTCAAAGTACTTCAGTGGGACTAATTCAAGTATGATTAGCATGATGCTGTGGTTAGAGCCACAGATTTCAGAGCACTGTCTGTAGTAAATTCCTGGTTGGAGGTTATGAGAGTTGCTTGGTTTAGGCGTCCAAGCTGGGGATTGTGTCAGTTTTGATCCCTAGTGCTGGAACCGTTCATGAGTGGAGAACATCTTCAGAGGAGATTAGTATTCAGATGGACATTTCTGTGGGGAGAATCACTCGATTGTCAACTTTGAGTAGACGTAGGTCCCCAGGCTCTAGATCAGGGGTGGGTACTAAGTATGAGTCAAAGTGTAAATTGTCATAATCTGTGTACTCATAGCTTCAATATCATTGATGTCCTATTGTTTTTAGGGTTAAGGAAGGGGTGTTGATCTCATCTATCATATACAGGATTCGTAGAGATGGGAGAGCAATGAGGATTAGGATTACGGCAGGTAGGATGGTTCATACTGTTTCTACTTCTTGTGCATCTATGGTACTTATATGTGTGAGTTCAGTTGATAGTGTTAGGAAGATAATATATAGGACTAATGAGCTAATTATGAATACGATTATGAGAGTGTGGTCATGAAAACATAGTAGTTCTTCTATGATAGGGGAGGCAGTGTCTTGGAATCCAAGTTGTACTGGGTGAGCCATTAAGATATATAGGAGTTTAAGCTATAACTTAACTTTGACCAAGTTATGTATTGATTTTACTAATATCTTATGTGAAGAAGAAAGTCATAGAGGTTATGGAGTTAGCTTGAAACTAATTTTAGGAGGTTCTATTCCTCCCTTTCTTGTTTAAGCTTTTATGTATGTAGGTTCTTCAAATGTGTGATAAGGTGGAGGGCACCATGGAGTCATTCTAGGTTTGTATTAGTCAGCTCTACCATTAATACTTCTCGTTTTGAGGCGAAGGCTTCTCAAACTATAAAACTTATTAGTACTACTGCTGTAAGGGAGATAAAAGATCCAATTGATGAGATAGAATTTCACATTGTATATGCGTTCGGGTAGTCGGAGCAACGATGTGGTATTCCTGATAGGCTTAGGAAGTGCTATGGGAAGAAAGTTAAATTTACACCTACAAATATAATAGTGAAGTGGATTTTGGCCCAGGTTTGGTCTAAAGTGTAGCCAGAGAATAGGGGAAATCAGTGAACAAATCCCCCTATGATAGCGAATACCACTCCTATAGACAAGACGTAGTGAAAATGTGCTACTACGTAGTATGTATCGTGTAATACGATATCTAGTGAGGAGTTGGATAATACGATCCCTGTTAAACCCCCTACTGTAAATAGGAAAATAAACCCCAGGACTCATAGTATAGCTGGAGATCACTTGATGTTTCCTCTGTGTAAAGTAGCCAGTCAGCTGAATACTTTAACCCCCATAGGGATGGCGATGATTATTGTGACGGATGTGAAGTATGCTCAGGTGTCCACGTCTATACCCACTGTGAACATATGGTGGGCTCACACAATAAAGCCCAGGAAACCGATAAATATCATGGCTCATACCATGCCTATATACCCAAATGGTTCTTTTTTTTTTCTGGAATAGTAGGATACAATGTGTGAGATTATGCCGAATCCTGGTAAAATTAAAATATAGACTTCAGGGTGGCCAAAAAATCAGAATAAGTGCTGGTAGAGAATTGGGTCTCCTCCTCCTGCAGGGTCAAAAAAATGTAGTGTTTAGGTTGCGATCTGTTAGCAACATGGTGATGCCTGCTGCAAGGACTGGAAGGGATAATAATAATAAGATGGCCGTGATCATTACTGATCAAACAAGCAATGGGGTTTGGTATTGGGACATAGCTGGCAGTTTCATGTTCATAATAGTTGTGATAATGTTAATAGCGCCTAGGATTGAGGATACTCCTGTCAAGTGGAGTGAGAAAATGGTGAGGTCAACTGAAGCTCCTGCATGTGCTAGGTTGCCTACTAGAGGGGGGTACACGATTCATCCTGTCCAGCTCCAGCTTCAACTACTTATGAGGCTAAAAGGAGAAGGAATGATGGGGGTAGGAGTCAGAAGCTTATATTGTTTATTCATGGGAATCCTATATTGGGGGCTCCGATTATTAGGGGCACTAACTAGTTTCCGAACCCTCTGATTATAATTCGTATAACTATGAAAAAGATTATGATGAATGCATGGGCTGTGACAATAATGTTATAGGTTTGATCATCTCCCAGAAGAGTCCCTGGCTGGCCTAGCTCTGCCCAAATTAGGAGGCTCAGAGTGGTTCCCACTATCCCTGCTCAGGCACCAAATGCCAAGTATAGGGTGCTGATGTCTTTGTGATTTGTTGAATAAAGCCAGCGATTAACGAACATAGTTAGGTAAAATGCTGAGTAAAGCGTTGGACTGTAAATCTAAAGACAGGGTTAAGTCCCCTTTTTACCAAGCCTCAATGCGATTACTCATATTGGATTGCACGTTCAAAGGAGAAGCTTCAATTCTGCCGGAGCTTCTCCCGCCCTTTTTTCTTGGCGGGAGAAGTAGATTGAAGCCAGTTGATTAGTATTTTTAGCTGTTAACTAAAGTTTCGGGGGGTTGGAACCCACCAGTCTAGTAAGGACTTAGCTTAATTAAAGTAATTGATTTGCATTCAGTTGATGTAGGAGAAGTCTTGCAGTCCTTAGGGTTTGGTCAGAGGCTAAACATTGTTGTTTTCTTAGAGCTTTGAAGGCTCTTGGTCTAATTATAACCTAAGTCTCTAGTTCAGGGTTGAGATAATGGGTGACGGTGGAAGTAGTATAGATGATAGTGTAATGAGTGGGGCTGTGATGGCAGGTGGTGTGGGCGTGTTGAATTATCATTTTATTTTTATGTTGTTGGTTGTTGGAAATATGGTTAGGGACAAGGATTACACTAGTCATATGTAGAAGAAAAGAATTAGTAGGGATATGATGGCTATCAGCATATAATACTGTGATAATTTTTAGATAGTTCTTGGATGATGATTCATTTTGGTAGGAATCCGGAGAGGGGAGAAGTCCCCCTAATGATAAAAGGGCAATGAGGAACGTTGAGATGAGTACTGGTGTTTTGTTTCATAGGTGTGATATGGCTAGTGTGGTGGTGCTAGAGTTTGAGAGTAGTATAATAAATATGGATATTGTTAGGATCAAGTAGATTAGGAGATTAAGGATAGTTGCGGATGGGTTGAATGTGAGGGTAGCAATTATTCAGCCTATGTGAGTGATGGATGAGAATGCTAAGATTTTTTGTAGTTGTTTTTGGTTTCGTTCTCCTCAGCCTCTGATAAGAATAGTTAGAAGGGCGATTGGTAGGGTAATGTTGGAGTTTATTGATTGGTTTATTTGTAGTAGAATGGAGATGGGGCTAGTTTTTGTCATGTCAGTAGAATTATTCCTGATATAAGTGATACCCCTTGTGTGACTTCTGGCACTCAGAAGTGGAATGGGGCTATGCCTAGTTTCATTGTCAGTGCGAGTAGAATTATTAAGGAAGATAATGGGTAATAAATTTTTATTATTGCTCATTGTCCTGAGTGCATTGTTGATGATGATTGCTATTATTAGAACTATTGATGCTGTGGCTTGAGTTTGGAAATACTTGGTCACAGCCTCTGTGGATCGTGGTATTGCTTTTTGGATAAGAATAGGGGTTATAACTAGTATATTTATTTCTAACCCCACTCAGGTTAGAAGTCGGTGAGAGCTGATTATTGTGAGGATAGTCCCAGTGAATAGGGTGAAGTAAATTAGTAGGAGGATGGGTGGCTTAATTAGTACGGGAAGGGTATGAACCAACATTTTCGGGGTATGGGCCCAATAGCTTACTTAGCTGACCTTACTTTTGTAGGACTTGGTGTATTTGGTAGCACAAAGAATTTTGAATTCTTAGGAGTAGGTTCAAGCCCTATGGTTCTAGAAATAAGAGGACTTCCACCTCTATAATTTACTCTATCAAAGTAATTCTTTTGTCAGACATATTTCTAAGTTTGTGGGGGGATAAGAAGATGGGTAGTGAGGCATGTCATATGCATATAGCTAGTGTTAGGGGGAGAAAGTTATTTCATAGGAGGTGTATGAGCTGGTCATATCGGAATCGAGGGTATGATGCTCGTACTCATAGAAAAACGGTCGTTAATAGAAGGGGTTTTTTGGGTGAAATTCGTTGAGAATAATTCTGGGGTGTATATACTGTGAATTGCACTTAGGAAGATTGTGGCTGTTAAGGCATTTATTATAATGATATTGGTGTATTCGGCTATGAAGAATAGGGCAAATGGGCCTGCAGCATATTCTACGTTGAATCCTGATACAAGCTCAAACTCTCCTTCTGTCAGGTCAAATGGGGCTCGGTTTGTTTCTGCTAGTGTTGAAATTAATCATATTATTGCCAGGGGCCATGATGGGAGTAGAAGTCACGAGTGTTCTTGAGTTGTGATTAGGGTCGGTAGTGTGAATGACCCACTCATCAGGAGGATGGATAATAGGATGATGGCTAGGGTTACTTCATACGAGATAGTTTGTGCTACTGCTTATAGTGCTCCAATTAGTGCATATTTTAAGTTTGATGCTCATCCTGATCATAGGATTGAGTATACAACTAGGCTCGATGTGGCTAGGATGAATAGTACACCCAGGTTAATATTGATCAGGGGGTATAGGATTGGTAGTAGAGTTCATATAATAAGGGCAATAGATAGGGTTAGGGTGGGGGCAATTACATAAAGTAAGGTTGAAGATATTAGGGGCTGTAGGGGTTCTTTGATAAATAGTTTTATTGCATTGGTAAATGGTTGGAGGAGGCCACTTGGGCCTACAATATTGGGTCCTTGGCGAAGTTGTATGTAGCCTAGAGTTTTTCATTCTTGGAGTGTGAGGAATGCTATGGCTAGAATGACTGGGATAATGAGCAATAGGAGGTTTATTATAAACATGTGTTAAGAAGAGGAGTTGAACCTCTGATTATAAAGTTTAAAGTTTTATGCAATTACCAGGCTCTGTCATCTTAACAAACCCTGTTCTTGGGCAGGGTGGTGGGGAGAGTATTAGATTTAGATTATATCATCTATTTGGCTGAGAGAAATTGACTCTATTTCTCTTGTCCTTTCATACTGGGAGAAATATTAATAGATAGAAACCGACCTGGATTTCTCCGGTCTGAACTCAGATCATGTAGGACTCTAATCATTGAACAAACGAACCACTAATAGCGGTTGCACCATTGGGATGTCCTGATCCAACATTGAGGTCGTAAACCCTGTTGTCGATATGAACTCTAGAACAGGATTGCGCTGTTATCCCTAGGGTAACTTGTTCCATTGATCAATTTTTTGGGTCAATAGTTATATAATACGCATTGTGTATTTTTACTTTGACTAGTTGTGTCTAAGTGTATAATATTCAGAGGTTATTTATGCTCCGAGGTCACCCCAATCAAAATTGTTCACCCAGATATCAGGGATATTGTGGCCCTTTGTGGGGTAGAGTATGTGATTTGGGTGTTAAATTTAAGCTCCATAGGGTCTTCTCGTCTTTTTTATGTATCTTCACCTCTTCACAAAGAGGTCAATTTCACTGGTTGTAAGAGACAGTTAAACCCTCGTGTGGCCATTCATTTAAGTCTTCAATTAAGGAATAAGTTATTATGCTACCTTTGCATGGTCAGGATACTGCAGCCGTTAAACGCTAGTCACTGGGCAGGCAGTGCCTCTAATACTGTTGATGCTAGAGGTGATGTTTTTGGTAAACAGGCGGTGTTTGTTTGTGCCGGGTTCCTTTACTTATTGTAATCTTTCCTTTATAAGTGCACGCCTGTGTTGGGTTAACAGATCATTTGGTATGTTTATTTACTAGTGGGCTGTAATACCTGTTGATTAATTATCAGTGGGCATCCAATCTGATATAGGTCCGTGCAGGGACGATGTTATTCTTTTTACTCATATTAACATTATTTTACTCATAGTAACATTATTTCTTCTATTTAGTAATAGATTAGTCCAGTATATTTGTTAGGAGGTGGTTGAGAGGTTTGGAATAAGAAAGAACAGCTAGTGTTGAGCTTTAATGCTTTCTTAATTGATGGCTGCTTTTAGGCCAACTGTGGGTAGATTACTTAGTTACTCTCTATTAAAGGTTGTATCCTTTGTTCAATGAGCTGTACCTCTTTGAACTAACATTTAAGCTTATATTAGGATTATTAATTCTTTAGATAAGTTTAAAGCTGAACTTAGATTCTGTTCTGGACAACCAGCTATCACCAGGCTCGGTAGGCTTTTCACCTCTACCTACAGGTCTTCTCACTATTTTGCCACGTTGATGAGTTTGTTCACATACTGCCTATAGGTAGCTCATCTGGTTTGGGGGTTGTTGGCTATAGTTCTCTTCGTGAAGTTGTTCTAGTTAAATCATTATGCGAAAGGTAAAAGTTTTAAGCTTTGCTTTTTTATACTTTGGATTTATTCTTTTATCTTTCCCTTACAGTACTGTTTCTATAGCGCCTGAGTATATTTTCTATCTCCTATACTTACATAGGCTGAGGTAAATGTTTTAGTCTAATAAGAATTTGTGGTTTAGCTTAGTTAGGGCTAGTTATAGTAAATTCAAAGTGGTCATTTAGTTGAAATCTTCCAGGTGTAAGCCAGATGCTTTAGGTTTAAGCTACACTTTGGTAATTCCAAGCACACTTTCCAGTATGCTTACCTTGTTACGACTTGTCTTCTCTAATAGTTTAGTGGTATTGTATTATGTATGTTTTGGTCTAAATTAATTTGAGGAAGGTGACGGGTGGTGTGTGCGTGCTTCATTGCCCTATTCGATTAAGCTCTCTGTTCTTAATTTACTTCTAAATCCGCCTTTACCGCTTGTTTCATTGGGGGTAGCGTTTATTGTTCTGTGGGAGATAGAAAATGTAGCCCATTTCTTCCCACCTCATAGACTATACCTTGACCTAACGTTTTAATGTGTCATTCTCTTGCTTACTTTGGGTCCTTGACAGGGTTTGCTGAGGATCAAAACAGTGGTTGAAGATAAACTAATGAAATGGGGAATTCATAGAACATATATAGCAAGTAATTCAGAATTTCAGATAGTATTTAGACAAGTCACTAAACAAATAGCTACAGCAATGAAAATAAATCCTCAATAATAAAAACAATCAGATTTCCTGAGTTACTACATTATAATATTCAAAGTTATCAGTTTTCAACAAAAAAATCCCAACGTATCTAAAGAAACAAGAGAGTTTATCAGATTTATGGAATAACTCAACAGAAGATGTTGCTGAAATAACTGGTCTCACTACTTTGACGTACTTTAAACTCATTGCCTTCAATATGCTCAAAGGCCAAAAGGACGCAAAGGAAATAAAATATGAACAGATAGCAAATATCAATAAAGAGGTAGAAATTACGTAAAGAAACCAGTCTGAAACTCTTGAGCTTAAAGGTACAATGACTCAAATAAAACCCTTTCTAGAGTATTTTAATAATGGATTTGAGCAGGCAGATGGAAGATTCAGTAAACTTGAACATAAATTACCTAGTCTGAGCATCAGAGTGTAAAGAAAATGATATCAAACGAACAGAACCTCAGACACCTGAGAGTTTTTATCAAGTACACTAATAGGTAAGTAACAATAATCCCAGAATTTGAGGACATAAGAAGAAAATAGCAAGAATTTTGAAGAACCAATTGCCAAAACTTACTAAATTTGGTAAGGGATACAAATACACACATTTAAGAAGCTCAGTGTACTCCAGGTGGGATATACGCAAAGAGGGCTAAAGATTAAAGTGCTTCATAAATCATATGTGCCAAAAAATTCAAGGCTGAGTGTGGTGGCTCACACCTGTAATCCTAGTACTCTGAGAGGACAAGACAGGAGGACTGAGCTCAGGATTTCAAGACCAGCCTGAGAAGAGTGACACCCTATCTCTACTAAAAGTAAAAAAAAAAATTAGCCCTACATCATGGCTCTTGCTGTAGTCTCAGCTACTTGAGAGGCTGAGGCAGGAAGACTACTTGAGCCCAAGAGTTTGAGGTTGGAGTGAGCTGTAATGACTTCACTGCATTCTATCCAGAGCAACAGAGCAAGACTCTGTCTCAATAAATAAATAAATATAAAAAATTCAAATCAGGCAAACTATTTATAGTTTTATACTTAGAAATTTTACCTTATAAATATGCCACTTTGAAAAACTAAAGCAAAATATAATTTAAGGCATGCAAATTTTATCTGTAGTATGCCACCAAATAACAACTCAAGTTTACGATGTACTATCTGTATACAACAGTCTGTGAGCAGCTGTGACATGTGTGCTAAGCATCGCTTTCCAGGGAAGCTCTGATGGGCACTCCCGGTGGTGTCTCTCTTCATTGTCAGCGAGCCCAGACAATAGCGTCCACCAGCAAAACAGAGATTATTGTACACCTTTAAAGAAAAAGACATTGAGATGCTGATATGTCCAGGTCACAAAAGGATAGAAATGGAATTTTAAACCAGAGCTATATTTTTCCACTAAAGCAAAACAATTTTTTTATGTTTTTTTTTTTTTTTAATGACATAGGCTACCCCATCTTAAATGTCAGCCCATAGTTTATAATTCTGTCTATTCATCAGTCATGTATAGGTTAAGAAAGAATTTTCTTTTACAATAAAATTAAACATAAGCTAACTTATAATAAAGTATCTATTTCTTTGGAGCCTAAATTAGCTTTAGAAGGATTTTAGTCATGTAAATAATTAGAATAATTTTATGAAAAATACTTTAAATTTAGTATACATTATCTTTTTTATTTTTTATTTATGTATAATACTTTAATTGAATTTTTTCACTAGAAAAAAATTGAAAGTGGAAAATTTATTGGAGCGTAACTTATTGCAACGCATTTATTGTTCGAAGTATTAAGCACCAGCTAAGTACCATTACTCAGTGCCACACAGTGAAATCCTGGGACAGGTGTAACAACAGCTTGAGTTAAGTTATTCAACAAAGGTTTTCATTCAAATAGAAATAGCAAATCTATCCTAAACTCCCATCCCATTCTTCACTAAATCTCCACACTTTCTACACATACACATTCCACAATTGGTTGTTTTATTTTAATTAGGTTCACAGATAACCAATTCATTTGAAAATCAGAATGCGTGAGAAATACTAAAAAATAATCAGCCTTGGGTCGCTCTCAATTCCTTACTCTGTGACCAAAGATTTCCTGAAAGGTAAACAATGACCATTATTTAGCTGAGGGGCAAGTAGGGCATTTGATACGTGGAGAAAAATAAGAAGGAGAGTGAGTAAAGCAGTAGTCACATTTCTGAAGAATGAAGTTGGTAGATTGCAAGTGACAGGTTCAATTACTGGTCCATGGACCATTGACACCTATGCCTTAAACTCTGAGGAATGGGCAGTGGAAAAGGGATGAATAACTCTCAAGATTTAGAGAAAATATGTAACCACTCAGGCAGAAAATTAGCAATTACATTTTGTGCCATCAGTAATAACTATTTCAACAAAGATCTTAGCTTAACGTCAGACTGGGTGACAGTATATCAACCATTACACCTGTGTTCAATCAGCAACCACATCCCTCACTGTGATACTGAGCTGGTTAGTTCAAATGTGGCGTGTTCACTGATAAGCAAGATGGCTGACATTTGCTACAGAAGTATTCAAGAGCAATTGACTTCATAGTTTTGATGCTGACTATAGAAAAGAAAATTTTTGCAAAATTTGGACAGTTGCAATTTGTTCAGATTTTCCTCTGATTTGTTTCTTTGCAAGAAAACATACAATTGTAATTTTTATTGAAGACAAAGTACAACATAAAGTAAGTCGATTAGAAGTTTGAGAGTGTAATTCTTCAAATTTACAGTTAAATAATTTGCTGAGACATGTCTTATGGCCTAGGATGTGATCAATCTTAGAGAATGTCCTGTGTGCTGATGAGAATGTACATTCAATGGTTTGGGGGTAGAACGTTCTGAAGAGGTCTATGAGGTCCATTTGCTCTGGAGTCTCATCCAAGTTCAATGTTTTGCTATTAGGTTCCTGCCTTGATGGTGTGTTCAGCTGTGTCAAAGGGGTGTTAAAGTGCCTGGAAATTAACATACAAATGTTTATCTCTTTGCTTAGCTCTAGTAAGATTTGCTTTATGAATCTGGAAGGTCCTGTGTTAGGTGCATATATATTTAAGATTGCTATGTTTTCTTGTGGAATTACTACCTTTACTGTTATATAAAGACCATCTTTGTCTTACCTTTTTTACCCATTGTTGACTTAAGTCTATTTTGTCTAATATGAGGATGGCTGTACCTGCTGTCTTTTCATTTCCATAATTAAATTAAATATCAATTTTAATAAATTTATGGCAGCATTTCTGTTTTTCATGGTAAATAAGTAAAACAATAGTTGAAAAATTGAAAATAGAGGCAGAAGAATATGAACCTATGTTACCTTTTTTGTATTTTTAATGCAAATCTGTTTTAAATTTTAGATGTAATGAATGTTTTCCATAAATTTTAAATAGTGAAAAATATGACATAGAGAATTATTATTGTTTTCTAACAGATAAATATAACTAATTTAGCCAACAAGCCCTATTATCTTATACTCTTACAACCAGACATATGCACAATACTAAAAATAATATTAAAAAGTCAAATAACAAAAATATAAGATTAAAGTCAACAAATGGTTCATATTCAATTTAAACATAAAAACCTATACATACCTTGCTAGGTGAAATTAACAAATGGCTTTATTTAGTGCAAAAATGTACTAAAAAATAGCCTTTGTAAGATATAACATCTAGAGATATGATTTTACTCCTAATTCTTTATTTTTATTTATTTATTTATTTATTTATTTATTTATTTTTACGGTTTTTGCCAGGGCTGGGTTTGAACCTGCCACCTCCAACATATGGGGCCGGTGCCCTACTCTTTTGAGCCACAGGCGCCGCCCTTTACTCCTAATTCTTAAGGTAAATAACCCAGATACAGTATATTGCCATTCTGGTGGTTACCCTCATTGTAAATTTTTAAAAGTGTTTGTGGTATTAAACATACAGAATTGTCCCAAATTAAATCATTAGACTAATTTATTGCGTTCTTATGTCACATTCTTATTAGTAATGTCTCCTACCTGAGATAAATTTTCATTTACAGTAAACTATTCCCATATGATGTGTACTCATGTTGATGTATTTGTATGGCTGGAGTCAATTCAATAATTTATGTATATATGGATAATATATATTTTATATAACAAATAGTGACATTTAATACTTTATTTACAACATTATATACTTTTGTCTGTTTAATAATCAGAATATAATCCTTGTTTTACCTTTAAAAATTGTATAGAGACTACAGATTTTTGTGAAAGGGTCTAAAAACGCTTCAAGATTGTTCCTGAAGCCAAAGAAGAAACAGTTTGCTCATGTGTGACTCAGTTATGTATAACTCTGACAACAGGTACACGTACACCCCAAAAATGATGAAGAAGGTGACACAATATGTGAAATAGAATAAGTGCATGCAAAGCGTATTATATCATTCAATTTACACAAGAGTGAAATTGTAGAATTAGAAGGTATATTGCCTTACAAAATAGTCATTTCCCCAAAAACTGTTTAAATCAAATACTGGAAAATCACTGACATTTGTTGTGATCTAAAGAACCTTTCTATCCCAGATGCAGGGCACGTTTCAGAAGGGAAGGCTATTTTTATTTATTTTCTTGTAAGTTATTCTGATAAATTCAGAATACAAATGTTTATACTTGTGTGTATGTTCTTAATGCAGGTGCAACTCAATTTCCTGCATGAATATAGAGCCCTGCCCATATCGCAGGGCTGCGTCAGCACTCTTCAGCATAAACGTTAGTTCTCCAGTCAAGGACGAGAACAAAGACCATGAGGATGACGATGATGGTAATTTATTTAGAGCAAATGCAAGGCTTTACAAAAACTCAGTCTTTTCTTGAGCTCAGATTCACCACCTCCAATAATTGTTTGTCACCTGTGTGTGATTCCACCCCTTTGTAACATTGTTAATTGTGCAGTTTATTCACAGAAGTTTCTAATCTCCTTTTTACTTTTTCCTCCACTCTACTCCTGGTTGCCAAAGTACTTCTATCTCATCTCCATCCTATCAATGTTCAATTTCAAATAGCTATAATGTTGGGAGGGTTTGAGTGACTTCTTCTCATTAAGGTATAAATGATTGATTGATTCTGGTTCTGTCTTTTCCGGGGCATTTACATTTTAATAGAGGATAATTCTTTCATTCATGGGGAATGAGTTCTGTAACAGTGTCATTTCAAACTGGAGTAATAGGACAGTGTGAGGGGAACTCAGAACTGGGAAATCTTCCTTGTTAATTTTTCTCAAGGTCATATCCCATTTCTTTCAAGAGTTGAAAATTTTACTCTCTACCTTAGATTCTAGTGTCACTAAAGTTGGATTTGGTCCCTACAAGCCTGAAGTTATTTTCTGGAAGTGATTTTAAAAAGGATGCAATCACGTTAACTCTTTCACGTCACAAAGATAACCTTGAGAACATAGCAGTCATAATATGGAAAGCCTCTGAGGTAGGTAGAATCAAAATCCAAAATAAACCAAGCAAATGGGGGCAAGACATGATTGCAAGAGGGACTTTACCTAACAATTGCAATCAGTGTAACCTGGCTTATTGTATCCTCAATGAATCCCCAACAATAAAAAAAATAAATAAATAAATAACATCGAACCCAAATACATAAAGCCAGAGAGAGTGCAGTGAGACAGCCTAATCAACCATCCTAGCAGTACTATTTATATCCTTCCCAGCTCTGTAGTAAATATTGTTTTATGCTCATACACTATTTCTTCAGCCTCAAGAAGAGATGAGATTTCTAAGTATCCTTTTGCTGTACAACTCTAGTAAATAAAATGTACAGTACTCTTATAACTATCCTAGAGAGACATGAAGATCACATCGTAGGCATTCTTATTCTGCCCTAAAACAATTTTTATGAATTATAAATCAGGCGTCATTCTGGGGAAATGAAATACACTTGAAGCTTATGGACAACGTGTTTGTCTCTGCATCACGAAGGACTAAATTTTAAATTGCATATCATTCCATTTTTATAATTTCATTCACTGTAAAACCACAGAAGTCCCAGAGTAATTTTTAAAACGAAACAAAATACTGTGTGTTGGCTGAGTCTAGGTATATTTTCGTACTGAACTGAGATAGAAAATTTCGGTCTGCCACATAAGACTGCTAATATCTAAGGTACATAGTAAACAATAATAAACTCTCACCAAGTTCAGGAAAGCTTTGATCATAAACTAATGCTAACTAGAGTTATTCTTCATACACCTCATGGGGTAATAAAAAGCCAAACTCATATCACTAAATTCCATATAAATGAAGCAAACTATTATAGTCTCAAATATGTAGAAGTATTTTAGTTATCTGGCAGAATTTTAAAAACCTACTGACTTTTCTAGACAATAGGAATTTATATTTGATATGATCTTTGTGTAAAAACTTTTATTAATATTTAACATCATTTACTATTATATTGAATAATATTAAATATTATTACTATTTCTATGATTGGTTAGAGTTTAGGTTTTAAACAGCAATTTTTAATTCTCTCTGGCATCCTTTAGTAATTTAGAATTATTTGCCCATTAATGCATAATGCCGAATGTCTATGTCATTTTCTATAGATTTCCTAGTGAAATTTTAAGGTGAATTCACTCCTTTGGGAAAGTTTGTATACATCGCTGGCTATTCTTTTAAAACAGAATGGCAAATATACTACATAAGACTAGAAATTATATCCTTAAATATTTGGTTGCTGAGAATCTGTTTCCTGAAAAATTAGAATAATGTAAGCTCTGAACTGAATTATATTTTTTTAATTTTGATGTTTGGAGTTTTATGTTTTAGAATAAATAGACTTCTTTCGAATTTCTGAAGAATAATTTGTTTACATTTGGGGGAGGGGAGAAAGAGAAGCATTAAAATACTCCCAGTTACGTCTTCATACTTCTTTTTATATCCCATGGAAATAACAAAAGGTCAACATTTTCTGACCTAATGACAAAGCAGAATTTTTGCAAATTCATTGACAGGAATGTCACAGGAGATTTTCTACCATATCCCTGTCCATGTGAGGATGAGTAAGAAAGAGAGAAAATTAAAATTAATTTTTCTTTTCCTTTTGGCTAGAGGAAATTCTATTTGGAGAACATCAGAAAAGGACTTTTCTTTTCTGCCTAATACACAATGTATTTTCAGCAGTGTATTCCATTCAAATTAAATTTGGATTAAAATACAAAATAAGGAAAATAGCTTATGTGCTAATGCAAAGAAACTGCTGCACACTGAGGTTAATTCACGTGTATGGGCATCTATTCAGTGTAAATTTGGCAAAAATAAGCATTCTTTTGCAAATATTCAATTCAATTATGCTTTTTAGAAAGTTTTCAAGTATACCTATTACACAAAGCTTCAGGTAAATGTAAGAGACAGATCATATTTAATAATCATCAATACTTTCATAAATGACTCTAGATATTATTCTGGTTATAGTTTTCAAACTTCAAAGGTTTTTACTTTGAAAATTAAGTTTTTAAAAACAGTTTTCCAAATTTATTTTCATTTAGAATAATACGTTGTCAAATCTTCATTATCTTAAATGGCTAAATTAATATTCTACAATTAAAAAATATGAGATAAAGAAAAATTCTTTTATAGCTTATTTGATGAAGTTTTGGTTTAATTAATGATCTATGTTAAAACTCCAGATATCTTTGAGCTTAAGATTATTGCTAAAACAAAAGCTTGAATGCCAAGGGAATAAAGAAAATAATTACGACTTGACAACTCAACACAATAATTTTAAAACACACCAATTTCAATTCAATTGATTACTTTATGTTTATTTTATTGATTCTTTAACATTGGGATTTATTTTGCTTCCTTTTTCCCATGACTTCATGTAGTTTTCAGAGTAAACTTGAGACCATTTTTTCTTCTCTTTATCTTTGCCTTTGAAATTGCACAGACATTAGCCAGAGGTTTTCTAAATGTAAAGTATTATACACAGCACAAGATAGTGGTTAGACCTAGGCTTCTGTACGCAGATAGCCTTGGCTCAAAGTTCAGGTTTATTTTCCTAAAGGCTATTTTTCTGGTTTTAGAAAACCCTTAAGGTTTGAAAACCCTGAGTTTCTTGAAAGCAGAATTGTGATAATTATGGTACCTTCCACACAGGACTCCAGTGAGGGTTCAATGGACCAAATGGATATAAAGTGCTCACCAGAGGGTCTGAGCTGTCTTATAAACAATACATGTTTCATTTTATGCCATGACTTAGCTAACCAAGAATAATATCTAAGCTATAGAAAACTGTGTCTTGTTATAGCCAGGGAAGAGAAGAATCACCATGCCTCCCTACCCACCTAGTTTCCTCTAACTTTTTTTGGGATGTGTCCATCATGGCATGGATTATTATGAGTTGCATAACTTCCCTAATCACTTGCGTTGTTGTCTCCACTGAGGAGAGAGCTATTAGGCAACTGGCAGAGAGAGATTTCCTTGGAGAAATCCAGAGACCTTTGTCCTCTAATATTACCTCACCAGCAAGGCCGTGCCTGTATTTTTTCTATTTCTTTGCATACTCTTCTTGTGCTACATTTATCTTCTTATCACTTGTCACCACCCACCATATTCCATGACTTCCTTCTTATCTTGTTAGAATGGTTAATGTGTGAAAACACAGATTTATCTTGTTTATTGATAACTAGATCCTATAATACATAGTAGGTATGCAGAAGGTAGTAATTAAACATTTTTTGAATAAATAAATACATTTATATTTGGAGATGTATTTCTAAAAATTTTGGACATCTATTATCAATGAAATTTTCAATACCTAATTATCATTCTGTAGAAAAGTATACATTGGGATGGTGCTTATGATGGAAAGTCTAGCCATTATTAAACATCCATGTTCCAACACCTACCAATTAAAGAAATATTCGTGAAAAAGGCAGAACTATTTTATATACTTAGAGAGTTCACCAATATCTCATATTGTCCATACATGAAACTGCTATGGTCTACAGTTATTGTTTTAATATAATCGATAAAAAATAGTACCTACATTTGATTTCATTCTGGCTTCTGTCTCTTTATCTTAACTTGTGTTCCTTAGAAAGCGGAGCCTGGTGGAATGCTTGTGTGGTAAGTCTAGGAAGGAGCGCATTCCCAGGGAAACAGGATGTAAGAAAAGGAAGTTGAGGAAGGGAAGAAGGAAGAGCAAACATGAGCAGTACGTTACCAAGCTGCCTAAAGCATCCCCGCAAACTGACAGTTAAGGTGTGCGTGGAGACCTTCGTGGAGGGTTTATGAAGCTATGATGGAGAGTATGTGGGTCGCTATGACAGTTTTGAGACAAACCATGCTATGGTCCATTATTTCACTTCCATGAAAAAACAGTCAACAGCATCCTCTCTGATTCAGCAAGTGTTGACTTTCTTTGCTTATGGGTGTTGGTGTGAGGGCTTCATTTGTTTCTGTCCATGAAATTTTATGTTTCTTGATTTTGGGGGTGTCTCAAAATTTTCATAATGACCCATGTACAAAAGTGTTAGAGGAGGTAACAAAAAGGAAGAATTGTTTATTGTATACCCTTTTACAATGATTAAAATGTGCCTCAAGAACTTCAAACATTTTCCTTCCTCTGCTACGTCCCCTGACTTTCTTAGTTTTTCATTCTGGAGTCTAAGCAGATCTTGCAGATTTAGAAATTCAGTGGCAGCCCTAGAGCCTGGTACAATAAGAATGTCTGGCACATGGAATGGAAGCAGGTCACTATTAGTTAGGTTCATACATGATCCAAAGGCCAGAAAGCACCTTCACAGTTAACTCTTGCGTCTATCAGAGCCAGCAGCAGGGAGCAGTGGCCTGGCCCCAAGACGCACAAGTGGTTGCTGCTAGGGGAGCTGTAATTGGACGTTAGGCAAGAGTCCAGCTCTAAGGTAACAAATGAACTAAATTCCACACATGCCTCATCCCTCAAAGTACATGTACTAGAAAAGTGTCCTGAGCTTTTAACGCAAATCTTTCTAGAGTCAAGGTGTGCAAGTCCCCAAAACTCTAAAATATAAATTCAAACACACAAACATTTTAAAAGTACCTATTTTTTTCATTAAAAAGATTATAAAATAAAACTTCTATAACTCTCATGTTAAAAGTCTCATGTGCACTAGAATAATTTGTAGTGGAAAGTAAATTTGTCATAAAAATTTAATTCATAACATTATGAAAAGTTATAAACATTTTAGATTATCTTGCTAACAATGTCAATGCTTACATTTTGGTAAGAAATTATATTCAGGTACACCATGGAGATATTCAATTTAGCATGATTTATGAGACAGCATTCTATCCAGTTCTGCTTTTAAAACCTGGATGCATATAATGAGACTACTTCACTCTGGATAAGAACTAGTAATAAGAGAGCAGGCATAAGGAGGTCACAGGAAAAATATTGTTCTTCCTACTGGAGCTCAATTTTGTTCCAATATTTTAGAAAATATTTTGAATATGGTTTTCTATATCAAATATATTAGATACAGTAAGAAGACAAATTTTTCAGTGTGCGTGTAATGTATGTTATCTAAATTATCTTTTCTGTGTGAGTAGGAAAGCCTGTACTGTGTTAATATGACATTCTCCTTAAGAAAAACGAAGTATTTCCTGCACTTGCATATAGCTAGTTGGTCATGAGCCTCTGAAAAAGAAGAACCAAAGGACCTTGTTACATTCATTTAGTATGTAATACTGAAAATGATGCCAAGAATTTTATACCAAAACTTTACTAAATCAAATAATTTGAGTGGATAAGGTTGGTCCATCACAAGTGTCTACTGTACTTTTCTGTCTTTACTGTTTTAAAGTATTTGGTCAACACAGGAATACCATCTCAGAAGACCACAGTTTATTAATAGGAATTCAATCAAAGTTGAATTCATTCTATAAAAATGACCAGGATATAGAAAATCATAGACATCATCTTAAAAAGAAATGGTTAAAGTAAGTGCAAATGTTATGCTTGGATATCATAATACTCAGGGGAAACATGACAGAAGTACTCAAATATTTGAAAGTTTTCATGTGGAAGATAGAGTTCCTTTTCCTATATAGCTAAAGCCATAAATTTAAGGCAAATGTGTGAGCATTAAATAAAAATGAGTTAAGCTTGAAATAGAAATATTGCACGATAGAGTCTGTGTAGTAATGCACAGAGTTACAGCTAGAGATAATATATGACCAATTATAGGAGAAGTTCTAATTAAACTCTTGCCTGTTAGAGATTTTAAAGACCAGAATCAAGGACTGTATAGATGGTTAACAGGACCTCTGGTACAAATCTCATTCAGAGACAATATTTTATAATTCTTTAAATATCAGAGTGAACTTACGTTCATCTCAAAATTTTTATTCATAAAATATGTATTAAGAATTGGTGTAGATAAAACAGAAATCAGTGAATGGTAGTAAAGGATATATTTAATATAAGGAATATACGTGCTATAAATCTATGAAGAAAAATAAAATATGGCTTAGTAAAGGAATGACAGGACAACTGGCCTAGATTTATTTAAGGAGTCAAGGACATCTTTAAACAAGAAGGTAGAATTTAAGCAGAGACCTGAAAGAAGGCAACAAGGTGTCACTCACTGGACAGTTGAGTTGTCCCTTAAGTTGTCCAATGTTAAGGGACAGCATTAGGGTCAGGAAATTAAGTTCATAAACTCATCCCAGAAGAAGTGCCATATAGGTCATTGCTAAATATCACCATGATCACCTTCAAAGTACTCCCCTGGGGTAGTATGTACTAACAACATTACCTAATCACCCCTCAAAGCACTTTTTCTAGAAACAGTTCATGAACTTAATTGTCAGATCTCAGGTTAGGGCGACTCTGATGACCATTCCAGACAAAGAGTTCAAAAATTTCTTTGAAGGGTGGGCTGGAAAATATCATCGATGCACAATTTCCCAAGGGCAACACTTCAAATGTGACCCAGTGATATTAAGCAATGAGGTATGTAGCGCTTTTTCCAGGATGAGTTCAAGAACTTAATTGACCTCATATCCTCGAATTCAGGGTTCAGCACTCCAAGAGTCCTTCTATAAGGATATATCTTTTTTTCATCATATCTGACATCCATTTATAAAATTTTATACAAATTACTACAGGTATTAACTTTCATTCCAATGTGAAAGCATCTAGAGAACTAAATTTAATAATGACAAAATCTTTTGAGTAAAACATAATGATTGAGTTAAATTATTAAAAATTTTCTACCAAAGATGTTAAATATTTTCAGGAAAAGTAATGTGTTGATGTGTATTTTATATACATTAAGTCACTTGAAAGATAATTAAATCCATCTATGCAAAAAATGTGTTATATATATATATCTACTGGGTATCTTTAGAATTATATGAACAATAATATGTTTTTATATGCCCTCATTTAATGGTTATCTTTAGAATTATATGAACAACAATAACAAGAAAAACAATAAATTATATCTTTAAAAATAAATTCTCTATTGGATTAATGTCACCAAGATAGTGAAATAATAATAGCTTTCTACTTTCATTCCTCACTCTACGTTAATTTTGATAACTGCCCATGGATGAGAATACCTCTGTGGGAATCTGAAATTATATTAGAGAGGTTCTAATACACTGCAAGAGCACACTGAAGTGGGTAGAAAGAACAATTTACTTCATCAGCCTTTTTCCTCTCCTAAGGCAAAATATCTCAGCAATAGGAGAACCCACTTCAGCCTAAAATTTACTCTATTCGGGGAAGTGGGAACAAAGTGAACTCCTGATTTCCCCTATCTTCAAACACAGCACAGAGGCCCATCACTTTATCATTCCAAATGGATATGAGGAGGGAACTTAGTGTCAAGGAGCAGAGAAAACTGTTTCTTCAAATGTGAAAACAGCAATACAAAATGTCAACAAACACACCTAAAAGAAGGAAATACATCAACACCAAAGAAACACAAAAAATTTCCGAGAACTAAACCTCAAAAAGGGGAGATTTATGAAGTGCCTGAAAAAAGAATACAAAATACTTGATTTAAGTAGGCTCAGAAGGCCACAAGAGAAAATAGGGAGACAATTAATTAGAAAAAAAATATGTAAACAAAATTATACATTTAACAAACAGGTATAAACCATAAAATGGAACCAAATAGAAATTTTGGAGTAGAATACAATGAATGAAATAAAAAAAAAATTGATAGAGAGCTTTGAAACAGATTTGATCAAACAAAGCAAATAACCTACAAACCCAAATGAACAAGTTTTTGAAATTATGCAAACATAGGAAGAAAACTAGAAATAAAAATGAATGAAGAAAGTCCACAGGACACAATCAGAAGTAACTTTCACATTAGGGATTCTTAGAGAAAAGGAGGCAAAAGGCCTATTTGAAGAAACAAGAATGATAATTTATCAAATTTTGTGAGAGATATAGATATCAAGATACTTGGTACTCATGGCTCTCCAACCAGGTGAAATTCATAGAAGGCTTTATCAGGACATGTAGTCAAATATTTAAATTAAAAGAGAAAGAATTTTAAAAACCAAGAAAAAGAGTTATATCACATACAAAGAAACCAATATGAGACTATCATCATAATTCTCAGTAGAAACTTAGTAAGACAGAAAACAGGAATGCAAATTAATACATTCCTTTTGGAAAGATGTTTGGAGAACACTTAGAGATCTAAAAATAGACCTGCCATTCAATCCTATAATTCCTCTACCAGGTATATACCCAGAAGACCAAAAATCACATTATAACGAAGATATTTGTACCAGAATGTTTATTGCAGCCCAATTCATAATTGCTAAGTCATGGAAACAGCCCAAGTGCCCATCGATCCACAAATGGATTAATAAATTGTGGTATATGTACCACATTCCACACCATGGAATATTATGCAGCCTTAAAGAAAGATGGAGAATATGGGGAACGAGGAGAGGGAGTGGGGAGGATGGGCAGAGAGAGGGTGATTGGTGGGATTACACCTGCGGTGCATTTTACAAGGGTACATGTGAAACTTAGTAAATGTAGAATATAAATGTCTTAACACAATAAGTAAGAAAATGCCAGGAAGGCTATGTTAACCAGTGTGATGAAAATGTGTCACACGGTCTATAAAACCAGTGTATGGTGCCCCATGATCACATTAATGTACACAGCTATGATTTAATAAAAAAAAAAAAAAGAAAGAAAGAAAACAAGGGAATAACATGCTCAAAATGCTGAAGAAAAAAAGCAAGAATCTGTCAACCAAACATACTTTACTTAGCAAAGCTCTTCCTTTCAAAAATGAGAGACTAAAGCTTTGCCAAACCAGAAAAAGGGAGTGAATATAGGATCACTAGACCTACTGTAAAAGAATTACTAATGGGAGCTCTTCAATCTGAAATAATTAATAATATAAAAATATATAAAATTGTAGAGTAGATTTTTAGTTCCAAAATATTGGCAGAGAAACAAATAAACAAACGAATGAAAACCAAGTGTACAACACTAAGACTATTATCATAAATAGCCCAGGACAAAAATATAAAGATGAAGTAGTTCCTGGGACCATGAAGGAGTTGAATAACTGCAAGAAGATGGTAAGAGAATCAAGCAAGTTTTTACATCCATGAAAACCTTCCCCCATTCAGCTTGGCACCAAAAGTGTTAAAAAGTTTCCCTGGCCAGGCATGGTGACTCACACCTATAATCCTAGGGGCGGGTAGGATGCTCAAGTATAAGAGTGTTAGATCAGCCTAAGCAAGAACATGAATCTATCTCTACTGAAAATAAGAGTGGAAAATAATAAACTAGCCTGGCCTTGTGGTGGGCACGTGTAGTCCCAGCTACTTGGGAGGCTGAGGTAAGAGGACTGCTTGCTCCCAGTAGTTTGAAGTTGCTGTGAGCTGAGACTCCATAGCACACTATCGAGGGCAAAAGAGTGGGACTCTGCCTCAAGAGAAAAAGAAAAATTTCCCCAAATCACTATTTCTACACTGGAAAAAGTGAGATCAAGGTGCACTATAAGATTCCTGTCTCTCTTGAGTACTTTGGCAGGAGATCTCTGCTTTAATGCATGTGAAGCATTGTGACTACCTTAAGGAAGCAATATCCCCAAGAACGGGCAAAGACGAAGACTAGCATCTCCAGCAAGTAACGTAACAATGGCTTACCTCACAAAAACAGGTTCCTCTAGTTCTCCTATGTTTCAAGATCCCAGGCCAGTAAGATTTGCTGACCAGAACACTGATTTCCCACCCTTACTATTTGTTTTTCAGAAATGGTGGACACTCCATGCATTAAGAGATAATCACAAGGCTTCCACTACCCAGTTACTAAAAGAAGTCGAGAAAAGTGACATTCTACCACAAATCTTGCCCAAGGACCCACTGAGCAACCACATTCCCACAAAACCAAAAGGACAACCAATACCATTCCCTAGCTCATCATACTATGACAGTCTTCCCCAGGTAGAGCCTTTTCCTCTGGTTTTTGACCATGCTGTGCATGTGTCAGTGTGATTTCCTCCTAGCGAGGAAAATCGTGCCTTGCACTCCACCCCAAACATGCAATGATGCTCACTCACTTCATGGTTCATTCATTTCCTCTCTAAAAAACCCCTGACTCTATTTTGGAAAGGTGGATCTGTAGTTGTCTTGCACATGCTGGTTGACGTCCTTCATGATATATTTCTTCTTGGACAGTCCTTCTTGTCTTAGTAATTGGCTTTTGGTGCAGAAGCAGCAGAGGGATCTCCTTATTCCAGATGCAGGTTCTTTAATAACATCAATTTATGTAATACCTTTTGCAGGAACAATAACACAGTTTGATTAAATAATGAGAGAAGTTTCCTCATTATGCTCATGAATTGGTTTGGAAACAATTCTGCACAGATTCTTAGAAAATTTTTTAAGAAGCAATGACATCAATGGGAGAGTAAATATTCTTCCATGTAATTTCTTCAAAAGAAAACTCTTGATGTGTTTTCTTCTGTCAGTGCAATATTTCCCTCCTCAGATACTTGGGAAAGAAGCACTTCATGAATAAACATTTGGTTTCGTGGGGGGATTTTGTTTGTTTCTTTGTTTGTTTTTTATCTCTTTCAGTTTTAGAGAAAAGGTTTGAAGGGTCATTAGTCTTATAAAGCAGCTACATGTTTGCAGATAGCTCCTTTTTAAATTTATGTCTATTCCAGGTTTTGTGATATTTATCCTTAAGCACATATCAACATGATTTCTTTCCTATGATAATTTCCAGATCACATCTACTCTAGGCAGATTAATCATATTTTTCTGATCTTCTCTCTGATTTTACCAAATGCAGCAGTTAATGTATTATACTTTATATGGTTTTATAATGCTCACATTATAAATGAACTTACTCTAAGAGCATAAATTATATTACATTTAACATTTATTCTAAATGCTTACTTTGCGAGCATACATAGTTGGTATTCTTAATTTTATTTTTTTAATTCACTTAAAATTTAATAAAATGGAAAAGGACAATGGAGTATATAAATTAGCACACAGTAAATGAAAAAGTAGAAGCTATATTTTTCAACAATATGGTTAAGAAATTTAAAATCTCAGGCAGCACCTATGGCTCAAAGGAGTAGGGCACCAGCCCCATATCCCAGAGGTGATGGGTTCAAACCCAGCCCCTGCCAAAAACTGGGGAAAAAAAAAAAAAAAAAAAGAAAGAAATTTAAAATCTCCAGGTACTTATAGCTTAAAAGTTAGAAGCAATTATAGGAGAGGTAATATAAAAATGTTTCTATATGATAGCAAACTATCTTCTTGATAAATGAAGAAGTCAAGAAATCCAAAGGTGGGAAAAAGTCCTAAAAACCAATGTTAGAAATTAAAACAAAGCAAATTAAACCGATAAAACTATCAAGGCACTTTGGCTTTCTAAAAATAATGACCAGTAACAGCACAGTTTGAAAGGACAGAAGGAAAGTATGTAGAAGTGTACTCTGTAAGGAAAATATCAGTGCGTGGAAAGAAAGAATTGTATTGCGAAATATAACAGGTATATTTTAGGAAATAGACTCAATTGGTACCTTGCCAAATAGGTTGAAAGGATGTCCATTACCTTCAAAGAAAAAAGTGTTTTCTAAACTGGATATCAGTTGTGTGCTAGACAACATGGTTGATTGATTTGAAGTTTTTCCACTGGAGAAAAGAACAGAGGAGACAAGAATGGAATGAGTGTGCACTTCATTGCCCCATGTTTTGTAGATGATAAAAGGTATACAAATATAGACGAGTGAAGTATTACGAATAAATTCTTATTCTAAAACATTTTGGAAATATCTGTGATGTCAAAAACAGAGGCTAAAATAAAGGTGGTGGAGTTTGGGTGAGTTCCCAGCCAGAGCTTTGATTGATCACTTCACCTGGGTGAGAGGGGAGCCCCATCAGTAGCTGTACATGAATGGTACCTAACATGGGAGTCTCCAGAGCACACACTCAAGTACAATGCACGAGTAATATCTGAATATGTTCTATTATATTTTATAAAAATATATATTGAATTACCTCGCATGAAATACTTGAGGGAAGAAGGAATCAAAATCAGCAAAAGGAGAAGACATACTAAAAAACTAACAAATATATAAATATATAACAAATATAAAAATAAACTAACCATGAGTATATTTTAAATATGCTAACCAAGGATTTCAGAAAAATTGCAATGTGAATGTGCCTGGTTCATTTTAACTTCCAAATGCTGAGCACTCCTTGTAAACCCATCAGGTGCCAGATCCAATAGGCAAATGAGAACTCAGAAGCTTCTGGAAACCCAAAGAGGAAAGCCAGCCCAGCATCACTTTCCTCTGTGTTAGATCAGAGTCCATGGTTTCATGACAGAGAGCCCTGCATTGACAGGAAGATCCAGCTATCTCCTTACCTGAATGAAGCCCCTGAGATTTATGGAATCTCTGGAGGTAGGGAGCACCAAAGAGAGTTATATAACAGCTTTAATAGGAAAATGTTGGTTTTAAAGGACAATGGGGGACCAAAGACTACATTCTTGCAAGGGAAAACACTCCCAGAAAAGAGGAAAAACAGACAAAGAAACTGAGCAAGGCAAAATAAACAG